>NW_028238198.1:16565850-17950850 GCF_041429995.1 Eschscholzia californica
TTGCAGCCCATAATGGTTCAACAGGTCAACAAGAAAAAGAGGGAAAGGAACCACCAACCCCAGATTGAAGAAGACCTCGTATACACCAACGCGACGATCATCAGCAAGGTAAATCTTGTCTTCAGGCGAGGGAAGAAGAAGCTCAACAGTGGCTGAAATCGCATGATCATTTCGAAGAACGTCAAGATCCCCTTGAGTCATTTGACTTGTGAAGCAATGTTGGCCGGCGAAATCAACAGCAGGAGAAGAAGTTGTCATTTTCTTTTAAGAGATGGAAAAGCAGAAAATCACAACTCAAGAAACGAAGAACTGACTAGACGAAGAGAGTAAAGAACAAAATATAGGTAAATGCGGAGGCTTAAATAGACCCAGCTTAAGGGTTCAGGCTAACGCACACCGGGCCAGCAGGATAAAGACGCGTGGCAGTAATCAATTGGCGTAAAGAAACCCTAACGCCCCCTCGACTACTGATCAAGGTCGTCAAAAATTCCCGTTACTCGGTAAACGGCGGAACAATTAAAGATCGAGAACGTTCATCCCCCACTCATGAGGAACCACGCATCCACGATAGCTGTTATACTTGTGCAGAAGACGAAACGTGTCTTGGAACAACAAACCACATGTCAGAACAAGAACACATCTGGGCTGGCTCTGGCATAAACGAAAATTAGTCAGAAAGGATCTCCGCTTAGCAGATATCAATCAGATCTGGAATATCAATAGAAAGACTGAGCTACGCAAAACAGTCCTGGTCCAGGTAAGACCCAAAAAGCTTCACGATACAACTCTGGGACAAGTAATACTCTCGACTTCAGGCCTTCAAATAAAGTAAAATACACACGAGTTATTTCTACTCCTTAGTCTCTTTAATTTCTGTTGATGTCGAAAATTGGCTCCCGGTTAAATCAGCATGAAAAAGGGAGTTGATGCATGACAACCTCCGTTATGATGGTATATTCTGTTTGGAGTAGAGAAATTCCTCTATTCTGTTCCGCTTCTCTGATCTGCTTCTCTGCTCTTTTGCTCCTTTGTTCCTGCTTCTTGCTCCTCGCCCCTGTTCGTCAGTTCCCGAGGGGGGAAAACCTGCAAAGGGTTCGAAAACCGCTCTGACGCTCAAGACAGCCAGGGTGCTCTTTGCAGTAAAAGAATGAATATTGATCGATCCTTTTAGGGGGCGAGTTGTGAGAACTCTGAGTATGAGGTGATCTTTTCTGGAGTGAAGAGATCATGTCCTGTGAAGGACGAACTGGGGGGCCTTTTATAGGCGAAATTAAACTGACTGTGATTAGTGGCGGTGGTGAGGCGGTGGTGAGGTGGTGGGCGTTAAACCGTAAGAGAAGTTACCTCTTTTGCGTATCTAGGGTTTCTCTTCGAGTCTATCCTGGATCTTTGCTAAGTGAAAGTTCCTAAGTTCAAGGATACTTTGTATATATCTTGCCGGAGTGATAGACTTTAAAGGAGAAGTTTCCTCTTCTAGATACGTGGAGTCCAATCGGGCTTAAACACTTCAAGATGTGAGGCCGACTGAGATCTTTCTAGAAAGTCTGGGATTAAGTCATTAGGTCGCGCAGTGCTGATATCTCCCCAGTTCTGGGCGTAAGATATGGGCCGAATCTGTGGAGACCCCCCTTATTTCTTTTAAGATCTCAGGGCTGATCTATCCATGCCAAGGGCGTTTAGTGCAGAGCTGATTTCTTTCGGCCGACCTCCCAGTTAGGGGAACGTATGGTGGACCATCAGGTGTTTAGCTGTCCTGCTGCCTTAAGCCGAGTCGTTCCAGGAGACTTCAGGTCTGATCTTGACTCTTCAGACGTTAGTCAACGTCTGGACATTTTATGCATCATCATGAGTCCCGCCACTCCTTAGTTGAAAGTAAAGAGACTAAGGAGTAGAAGTAACTCGTGTGTTTTTTACTTTATTTGAAGGCATGAAGTCGAGGGTATTACCTGTCCCAGAGCTGTATCGAGAAACTCTTTGGGTTTTACCTTGACCAGGGCTAGTTAATGGAACTCAGTATTCTGCTGATTTTCCAAAGCCGATTGGTATCTACTAAGTGGAGATCCTTTCTCACGGAGCGCTGTTTTTGCCAGAGCTATCCCAGCTATGTTTTGTCTTAGACATGTGGTTTGTTCTCCCGACACAAGTCTCGTCTTCTGCTGAAGTAATTGATTTCTCTTCCATGCGTGATTCTGTGACGTCACGTCTTTGATCTTCTGATCACGCGTTTTCAGCGTTGGTCTTCTGGACTGTTGTGCACAACAACCATGGTGGACGCGTGGTCCTTTACGAGTGGAGGATGAGTGATCTTTCCAGAACTCTTTAATTGTCCCGCCGTTCATTGAGTAACGTGGATTATTGACGTCCTTGATTGGTAATCGAGGGGAAGCTAGGGTTTCTTTGCGCCGATTGATTACTGTCGCACGTCTTTTTCCTATTGGTCCGGTGCGTGTTAGCCTTAACCCTCAAGCTGAGTCTTTATAAGCCTCTGGATTTGCTCATATTTTCTTCTTTTACTTTCTTCATCTGGTCAGTTCTTCATTTCCTGAATTGTGATCTTCTGTTTCTTGAAAGAGAATGACGACTCCTTCTTCCGCCGCTGATTTCTCCGGCCAAAATCGTTTCACAAGTCGGATGACTGAAGAGGAGATCGACGCAATTCGAAGTGCTCATGCGATTCCAGCCACTGTTGAACTTCTTCTTCCCTCGCCCGAAGACAAGATTTACCTTACTGATGACCGCCGCGTTGGTGTGTACGAGGTCTTCTTCAATCTAGGGTTGGTGGTTCCTTTCCCTCTCTTTCTTGTTGACTTGCTGAACCATTATGGGCTACAACTATTTCAACTAAAACCTAACGCCGTAATGACTATCATGGCGTTTTACTTCCTCTGTCTTCATCATGGTGAGAAAGCGAGTCTTTATGCTTTTGAAAAGATTTTTTCTATTAAGTCCAGTGATCGGTGCTGGCATTATTTTTCCTCTCGTGTCGGTTGATGTGGCGTTAAAATGCCACATCTGGATCGCTTAACTTCGATGAGTTAGTTCTTTTCGTGTTTTATTTCTAATTATTTATAAGTTTTTCTTGGTAGGTACCTTATTTAGAGTTTGACGCTTCATTCGGAATAAAACAGAACATTTATCACATTTTATCTCATGTGGAAAAGACCGGAAGGAAAGAGAGACCAGGGGTATTTTGGTAATTTTGGCAGAGATTAAAGGTTAAGTGGCAAGTGGAGTCGATGGCGAATCCGGCGGCGAAGACGGAAGCTGAATCGGAGTTGGGACGGAAAAGTTACGGAGGAAAGAAGCCGAAGGACATTTTTGTCTTTTCTGAAAATTAGAAGAAGTAGAAACAATTATGCAAACACCCCTTGGTTACTTAATGGAACTCCAAGGCTAACCACAAAGCCGAAAAGAAAAGGACCAAGTAGAAATTCTGCGAGCACCTCCTCTCTAGGGGTCAAAGTCAAAGTCTATGGAGGTGGTCAAGTCAAGGGTTTTAATTTTAGTAAAGGAAGAATAAAATAGAGAGGAAATCAGACTTGGAGCTTCTCTATCATTGAACAATTAGAAAAACTAGGGTTTGGTTCATCTTTGACAGGGATCAAAGAGCTAGGGTTTGGAGAGTTTTTGGAGTAGAGAGAGAGAAAGAAAGGAGGCAGCCGCTGGCCATAACTTTGGCCGGCCGACACAGTACGGGAAAGAGAAGAATAACAACAGCAGCATCCTCAATCTTCTTCACCAACTCAGTTCTTCAAGAGAGCTGCTTGGGTCTTCATCTTCAAGCACGGGAGCAGCAAACCAACAGATTGGGCCGACAGCAGGTCTTCAACAGCTTGTGATTTTGGATGCAAGGGAATCGGGTTTAGTTCTTAACAGCAGCAGCATCACAAGAAGGGGAGGAACGAAGCAGCTCGAGTCAGAGACTAGCAGCTCAAGCTCGGATTGAAGCTAGGACGAGACAGAGATCGCGGGATTCCATTGCAGCAGCTGGGTTGCATCAAATCGAGGCCAAGAACAGCCGAACAGCAGCAGCAACAGTTCGGGTCCAAGCCTTCAAGGAAGAACAACAGCAGCTCTCTTTGAACCGAGTCTTGGCCGGGTTTTCTAGGGTTGTTCCGGTCATCTTTGTGGCCGGAAGTTGAGGGCTTTAACTCGAAATTCTATTGCGTTATTATTTTGGTTGTTTCCTTGTGCTTTGGTGTTCAAATTTCTAGTGAGAGAAAGCTTGATCAAGCTTTCATGGTGGTTTGGTTTGAGAGGAAGAAGATGACACTCTGTTAAGGGGAGGTCAAGTTCTGCTGAGAGGACACCTATTGTACACTGTTAAGGGGACTCCTGCATTCTTGTACAGGGAGATCGACAACACTTAAACACATATACTTCCCGTCGATCTTAGTCTCGCGCCTCATCGAAATAGGGAGATTTTCACCTTAACTCCTGTCTTTCTTTATTTTCTTCTCGTTTATTATGTGCTCCACCATGTCTAGCTAGCTTTTGTAGTCGGATACTCGTGATACATGTTTTGATGTGACAAGAGTTTTATTGCTTTTAATGATAAAATCTTCCGGATTTTTAGACCGTTCATGGACTGGAATCTGAGTTAAACCAAGAGTTCGTTGACCAATCCAAGTAAATGGGTGAAGTTAACTAACTTTTCATGCTTATAGATCATTAGTACTAGTCACTATCGATTTTGTGGATCGAAGTATCCCCCTCAGTTTATTCTTGCTCGACCCTTTTTCCCGACTCTCTCTCACCTCCCCTGTATATAATTTAGTTTACTTTTCGTTATTTCCTATAAATCACTCCAAAAACCAAATTATCATCTTTTATTTTAGTCTGAGTTCAGTGACACCTAGACCGGTGGGCTAGACTTTCTCGATATTCGTATTACCTTCCTATCTTCGTGGATCGATCCCGGTCTTACCGGGTTATTACTTGACGCCCGTATACTTGCGGGTGGAGACCTTTTAGGGTAACCTTCTACGCCCATCATCGGTCCATTCTTCTCTGCTCCGAATATCCCTAAGGTTTACAAGGATAGATTCCTTTTTGTTCGTCCCTCTCTTGCAACTTAGGACTATAGTTTTCCTGTATCCAGTTCTGCCCATATTCGTCCAAAAATTGTCCCTGATAAGGGAGATGTCAGATGTTTTGAAGCTTTAATCGCTTTGGATAGGGGGAGAGAGGGTTTCATTCATGAAGGCGCCGCCGATCTACAGGCCCTTTACTAGAAAAAGACGCTTCCTTCTCTTCCTGGTGAGTTTTGGTCGGATATGTGTTTTTTTCTTTTCGGTATTTCCTTATGTGTCTGATCTTCTTGTTTTCCTTCTTCTTTTAAGCTTTCCTGGGAAAACGGAACAGGGCTGAAGATATGCCGTCTTCTTCTGGTGTCAAAAAATCTCGCACCAAGTCTCTGGTCAGCCGGAGTTCAGCCGACGTCGTTATTCGAGAACTGTCAGTCTGGCTTCTCCTTCGATTCCCACCGGTCCTTCACCTCCTACTCCCCCCTTTCGATCAATCGTGTGTTGCCTCCCGGACTAGGGCCTGCATTCATTCTTTGGCTAGTAAAGGGAAATCTTCGTCCGCCCTGAGTTTATCGGCGAAGATGTCCACTTTGCCCAAGGGCGTTCCTCGCCACGTGACTTCTCTGAGTGATTGCCTTTATCTCCATTTCCAAAGTGAGGTACTCCCAACGCCAGTTCTTCACCGTTTTTTTTTTTTTTTTTTTTTTCTTTACTAATTTCTCTGTATCTTCCCCTTTTTCAGAATTATCAGGTTAGTCATGATGTCGCGTCCCACTTATCCTCGATCTAGCGTCTGGAATCCCAGCTTGCAAAGGCTGAAAAAGATGCTTTGTCTTATAAAGCCAAAGCTGAAATCTTGGCTAATGGCGTGAAGATAGCTTCTGCCGAACGATATTCGTGGAAGTTGGAGGCGGAGCAGTCTAAGGCCAGCGCTGAACTTCAATCTTCTCAATATGACGCTCGTGTGATTAGTCTGGAAAAGAGGCTTCAAGCCCTTCAGGAGAAAGAAGCCACTTTGATTCAATAGAGGGAGAAAGACAGGGCTGCTCTTCAAGCTTCTTACAAGAATATCTTCGAATTGGCTGACTCGAACCTTCAGAAGGCGGTAGCGACTTTTAAAGAGGGGGGATGAGTTCTAGGCGATCTTGAGACGACAACGTAAATCTGCGTTTCAGGTTGCCTGGGATGCAGCTCGCCGTTTTTACGTTCCTAAGGAAACTACTCCCCTGCGTCACCTCAATAAAGAGCGAGTCGCCTCGTCCGTTAATGCTGTCGTCGTTGATCGAGGTTTGGAAGAAGACTTTCCCTTTAGCGAGGATGAGTGGGACCAGGAGGTCACCAACTCCGTGGTCCATGTGGGTGATGACTCTGACAAAGGCTCTGCTTTCTCCGCTCCTGGTCCTGATGGTCGTTCTGGTCCTCTCATTTCTGGTGATAAACCGTAGCTCTCTTTGTTTTTCTTTTGTCTTTTGGATGCTCTTTATTTTTCTGTCTGAATTGTGATTTTGCTATAGTAGTTTTGATTTGATCTTGAGGGTTTGACTTGCTTTTATATTCTGTTGCTGCGCATATGAGAATCTCCCAAAGTAGGGTATGGTTAGTCTGTCCTAGCTTACTAATGCAATTTCCTAAACTTACTACGCATGCTCCGAATGATCGCTTCTGCAAAAGATTAAAAAAAGTTAGACTTAACCTATCATGCTCTAATCTATTTCCCTCTGCGAAATAAAACCCAAGTTAGCGCGGTTCTGTAAATCATGACGATTTCCGAGCCTACTTTTGCCCCTGATCACGGCTATTGCTCCCAGGGTTGTCTTTTATTTAATCTGATTTTGAACCGTTTAGCTTGAATTTCTCCTTGGTCCTCCGATCGCAGCTTTCGCTACCAGAGCTGATTTTGTCGGCTTGAGCTCCTAGTTTTACTATGACTTCTCCTTAGACCTCTGGTCGTAGCTTTCGCTACCAGAGCTGGTTTCATTGGCTTGAGCACAACTAGTTTAACTAGGACTTCTCCTTAGACCTCTGGTCGTGGCTTTCGCTACCAGAGCTGGTTTCGTCGGTTTGAGCTCGACTAGTTTAACTAGGACTTCTCCTTAGACCTCTACTCGTGACTTTCGCTACCAGAGCTGGTTTCGTCGGTTTGAGCTCGACTAGTTTAACTAGGATTTCTCCTTAGACCTCTGGCCGTGGCTTTCGCTACCAGAGTTGGTTTCGTCGGCTTAAGCTCGACTAGTTTAACTAGGACTTCACCTTAGACCTCTGGTCGTGGCTTTCGCTACCAGAGCTGGTTTCGTCAGCTTGAGCTCGACTAATTTAACTAGGACTTCTCCTTAGACCTCTGGTCGTGACTTTCGCTACCAGAGCTGGTTTCGTCGGCTTGAGCTCGACTAGTTTTCGCCGGGACTACTCCCGTGCCCCTGGTCGTTGCCTTAGCTACCAGGGTTGTCTTCCTCATTTTAAGCATGAATAGTTTCGCAAGGACTTCTCCTTATACCCCCAGTCACTTTCATCAGGGCTGTAGTTTAACTAAGACTTCTCCTTGGGGATCCTCGGGGACCACGTTTTACTCCAGTAAAGAGTTTAAGTTTAACTAGGACTTCTCCTTGCGAGGCCTCGGGTCGCAGCCGTAGCTACCGGAGCTACCTCATTTGCCGGCTTGAGCCGATCAGTTTGACTAGGACTTCTCCTTAGGACCTTGGTGAAGGGTCAGTTTTACTCGAGCAAAGTTCAGTTTAACTAGGACTGCTCTTGTCCCTGGTCGTGGCTCTCGCTAGCAGGGCTGTTTTTAAATTAGGGCCCTTGGTCGTTGCTTTCGCTACCAAGGCTACAATTAGGTCCCTTTGTCGTGGCTTTCGCTATCAGGGCTACCTGCTCGATTCAGAGCGAGATGAGTTTAATCAGGACTCCTCCTCTCATAGCGTCTTATGCTGAAAATCTTTTATTTTATTAGATAAAATATGCAGCGAGCAGCGCTACTTTTCTTGCCTAAGGGCTAAGATAGTATTTATATATATAGAGATAAAATATGTAACTAGCAACGCTACTTTTCTTGCCTAACGGCTAAAATAGTTTATATATATATATATATATATATATATATACATAGATAAAATATGTAGCTAGTAGCGCTACTTTTCTTGCCTAACAGCTAAAATAACGATGATATATATATATATATATATATATATATATATATATATATATATATATATATATATAGATAATCTGTGTGAGGTTGGGGAGCCATACTGACCTCAGCGTGCTACTCCATCATGTTTATGGTGTGATTAAAGTCGGTGACTTTTCCGGTGCTCGCAAGGGTGGGAACCACTGCTTGTCGTCGACAGTGCCGAGACGAGACAACGTAGCACTCTCTTGTCGCCTGGTCTCCCTTGACTGTTCCCACAAGGTTCGACCCTGAGATTGGGAATTTTATAGCTAGGTGGTTCATTGAGATCACGACTCGTGATTCTCTCAAGAAATTCCTCCCTAGGATGATATTGTACGCATGCAGCTTGTCGACGATCACGAATTCTAGAATCAGTGCTCTGCTGGTAGCCCCTTCCTCGATAAGTATGGGTAAGGTAACCTTTCCCCCAGCTCGTACTCGGTTTTCGCCAAAACCTGTTAAACAATGGTCATAAGTTTCGGTGTGATGCGCTCTCACCTGGAGTTTCTGGAGGCACGTCCGGGTTATGATCTCTGTGGAACTTCCGGTGTCGATCAGAATGCGCCCTATTTTCCAATTAGCGACTAACGGTGTCATGACCAGGGGGTCCACGTGGGGAGTGATCACCCCTTTTAGGTCATGATCGGTGAAAATCACAGGAGGTGAAACCTCATCGTGTATCGTCATGACTTCGTGGTTTTTTCGTCGTCGTTTATTGCTCCTGTCCTCTACACGAGTTGGTCCCCCGGGTATGACGTTGACACTTTCTTCGCTCTCGGATTCGGACTCCGTTTCTGCCTCTGCGAATATCTCCGCCAGAGTTTCTGATATTCCGCCAAGCTCTTTCGCCAGTGCTGTCAAACGCTTCATTGCTGTCGCCGTTGGGGTCGTTCCTTGAATTGCCCGGCTACCGTCTGGTCTCCTTGACTTAAGTTGGCGGTCCTCTTGTCGGAGGGCTTTCCGGAAGTAGCGAGGAGAGCTTGGGTGAGATTAGTAAAGTCTCTCGTCCTTGAGAACGATCCTATTCCCGGGAATGTAGGACCCCTCAGACTATCTGCTACTCTGGGGTCTTTCCCGAGCAGGGATTTCAGCTTGGTCTCTGCTACGTCTAGGTCGCTTCGAAGTTTTGTTATCTTCTCTTCCTGCTTCCTTCTTTCGACCTTCAACCGCTCGAGGGCTGCTGAGACCATTATGAGATATAAAAATCCTTCTCGGTCTTCACCGGGTGTTCGTTTTTCTGCTAGCATGTCTGCCTGAAGATCTTTAGGAAAAGTAATTAGTTGTGAAGAAGTATTGAGTGAGGTTCGGGTTACCGAATCTGATGATTTGCTGGAGAGATCCCCTCCTTCTAGCGCCAAATGCTGATGTCGAAAATTAGCTCCCGGTTAAATCAGCATGAAAAAGAGAGTTGATGCATGACAGCCTCCGTTATGATGGTATATTCTGTTTGGAGAGGGGAGTTTTCTTCTGTTCTGCTCCGCTTCTCCGATCTGCTTCTCTGCTCTGCTCTTTTGCTCCTTGCTCCAGCTCCTTTGCTCCTGCTTCTTGCTCCTCGCTCATGTTCGTCTGTTCCCGAGGGGGAAAAACCTGCAAAGGGTTCGAAAATCGCTCCGACGCTCAAGACAGTCAGGGTGCTCTTTGCAGTAAAAGAGTAAACATTGATCGATCCTTTCGGGGGGCGAGTTGTGAGAACCCTGAGTATGGGGTGATATTTTCTGGAGTGAAGAGATCGTGTCCTGGGAAGGACGATGTGGGGGGCCTTTCATAGGCGATGTTAAGCCGACTATGATTAGTGGCGGTGGTGAGGCGGTTGCCGTCAGACCAAAGAGAAAGTTACCTCTTTTGCGTATCTAGGGTTTCTCTTCGAGTCTATCCCGGATCTTTGATAAGTGAAAGTTCCTAAGTTCAAGGATACTTTATATATATCTTGCCGGAGTGAAGGACTTTAAAGGAGAAGTTTCCTCTTTTAGATACGTGGAGTCCAATCGGGCTTAAACACTTCAAGATGTGAGGCCGACTGAGATCTTTCTAGAAAGTCCTGGATTTAGTCATTAGATCGCGCAGCGCTGATATCTCCCCAATTCTAGGCGTAAGATATGAGTCGAACCTGTGGAGACCCCCTTATTCCTTTTAAGATCCCAGGATTGATTTATCCATGCCAAGGGCGTTTAGTGCAGAGCTGATTTCTTCCAGTCGACCTCCCAGTTAGGGGAACGTATGGTGGACCATTAGGTGTTTAGCTGTCTTGCTACCTTCTGCCGAGTCGTTCCAAGAGACTTCAGGTCTGATCTTGACTCTTCAGACGTTAGTCAACGTCTGGACATTTTATGCATCATCACTTTCAACTAAGGAGTGGTGGGACTCATGATGATGCATAAAATGTCCAGACGTGGACTAACGTCTGAAGAGTCAAAGATCAGACCCGAAGACTCCTGGATCGACTCGGCTCAAAGCAGCAGGACAACTAAATACCTGATGGTCCACCACACATTCCCCTAACTGGGAGGTCGGCCAGAAGAAACCAGCTCTGCACAAAACGCCCTTGACATGGACAGATCAACTCTGAGATCTCAAAAGGAATAAGGGGGGTCTCCACAGGTTCGACCCATATCTTATGCCCAGAACTGGGGAGATATCAGCGCTGCGCGACCTAATGACTTAATCCCGAAGATTCTAGAAAGATCTCAGTCGGCCACATATCTCGAAGTGTTTAAGACCGATTGAACTCCACGTATCTAAAGGAGGAAACTTATCCTTTAGAGTCTATCACTCCAGAAAGATATATATAAAGTATCCTTGAACTTAGGAACTTTCACTTATCAAAGATCCTGATAGACTCGAAAAGAAACCCTAGATACGTAAAAGAGGTAACTTCCCTTACGGTTCGACGGCAACCGCCTCGCCACCGCTACTAATCACAGTCGGCCTAACATCGCCTATAAAAGGCCCCCCACATCGTCCTTCACATGACACGATCTCTTCACCCCGAAAAGATCACCCCAAATTAAGAGTTCTCACAACTCGCCCCCCAAACCTCTGACTTAATGCGAATGGACCGGACTTCCTTCTTATGAAACTCCTTGAATACTCTATCAAATGATCTTATTAAACTCTCTAAAATGAACTTCTAATAATGCTTGATGCTCTGGAAAAAACGGAATGAAATTTGGAGTTCATTTGGGTCCTATAAATAGGTTTCGAATAGACACATGCATTTAGGACGTTTCTGTTGGTTAAGGGACGCATCTGTTGAGAACTAAATGTGACGCATCACTTCATTCCCTACAGATCATGTCGGTTGCAATGAGGAGCGTCAGATCTTGCTCAAAAGCTCGGGAGGAACGCCCTCCGTTAGATCTATAGACATATACCGAAACTATCCCACAATTTAAAGGAGATCAGTCGATTGATTGAGGTTCGGGAGATGTCTCACTCCGTGTCCAACACGAGCTTAACGAGATCCGTTGGATCTGGCGCATTTGCGCGGAGCGAACGCCAGCCGTCTGATCTGGATGTGTTCGCTTTGCGCAAATGGTCCCTAAACCAACATTTCCTTGTTGCGATTTAGTCCCTAAATTAACCAAACATCGATCAAACTTCATACTTGAATATCTCATTCATCCGGAATCGGATTTGAGTGATTTGAGTGATCCGAAATCGGCTCCGATTCTAACAGCCTAAGCCTGTGTAGGAGTGCTCTACAGGCTAGGACTGGCTTGTCAGTGCCTCCCAATATTTTACATCTCTAGTGTTTGATATACCAAATAAGAAAACGGTAGATCTTATTTGACAACACTAGTGTTCGATATAGAGTTTCAAAACAGAGAAATGGTAAAGTAACTACACTCAACCCCCTTCGAAGAGTGATAGTAGTTGATTATTTTGCCAAAAAATTTGCACTATGAACGAATGAAACTATTGTAATTGGAGTTCAGCTCTTGTTTTGGTTAATGATAAATAACTCAGAAACTACCAAATCATGCTTTCAGCTGAAGGCCAGGAACATTAAACTTAAAGTATCCCCATTATCTTTTCGAATTCATTTTTCATGGTTCTAGTTCACACTTAGCTTAAAATAAGCAGGATATTATTTGTTTAACTGACTCGCGCGCCACTTTCATCAGGTTCACCATTTTGTACAGTAAAAGGCTTTTGCACCCAAGCTTCATCGAAGTTCGTCGACTCTGAGTATCTAAACTTCAGTCTTCTTCATTACTGTATGGCTTTCTTGAATTGATAACTAGAGTCCGACAGAATATGGTGACTACTCAGTTCTTACTAAGAGCAGAGAATTGTTGCTCCAATTTGCTCTTATAACCAATGATCGCTGTTAATAGAAATTTACAATGTTGGTAAATTGCAAATCGTATTGCGAATTGTTTTCCATTTAACCATAATGAGAACATGCTAGAGTTGGACGTTTATGATGATAGCTTTACGAGTACTTATGAGAATGACCCTATTTGTTACCAGGAGTATCAAACTCTTTAAGTCCAGTCCGGCATACCACCTAACCTCATATATGTGTTCATACTTTTGGTGACACGCATTTTATCTCTCCTACCATGTTTGCAGACTTAGTGGACCCTGCACCCAGTCTAGGGATGACTTTTATTTTTTGTGATGGTGTAACACACCCTTTTTTTTTGTTGAACATGTAACACACCCTCATCCAGGAGAAGATTTTGCTTCAATTGTCGCAGTTTGTTATACTTCTAATCTATATCTTGTTAAATATTAACATGTCATAATCGTATATCATGGATGAAAACTTCAATTGCCGCAGTTTGTTATACTTCTAATCAAATTTTTCAATTTAGTGGTTAGGGTTTTGGATAAATCGATTTTAAGGATTGGATACATCATTAGGGATTGATTTGAGGAGGGCCGCGGCTTAGGGGAATAAACAAAAATCTCCAGGAAATAAGAAATAAGTCAATTTAGATTGATTCAAGAGGAATATTTATCTTCTAGTCCAAAAATTCATATGATTAAATTTTCCCCCTTAATCTTCATCTCTCCACCACTCTTCTTCTATCTCATTCTCTCTCCTGCTTTCTCTTTCACTGTTACTGTCTCTCTTTCTCGACCTCTCTCTCCCGCAAATTAATCAACATAGTGGAGATGAACATAATGAAGTTAAGGTTTCTAGGGTTTCTAGGAGACAAAAATAACATAATGAAACCCTAATCAATTATCACAGACTAGTTCCATCTTCTTCGGCGCCCAATGGATAACGGGAGGAGATCAACCAACACGGACTGTACCAATCATGGATGAACTCGACGAGCGCATGAAGACTTCAAACGGTCTCAGAGAACAAAGTTAGGATCATTCTATCTATGTAATACCAGCAACTTCAATCAAATCTTATAAATCCAACAAGCCCTGATTTTGGTTGTTCCTTAGACCATATATGACAACATCAACCTTGATCAAACTGCTACAGAGATTGATAAATAAAACTTGTTGAAGTTAGATGTGGAGATGCATTTTTGGACAAAAAAAATTAAATAGATGAGGAAGAAGAGATTGTGTAAATAGATGGAATTGATAATCTAATAGGACTTTTTGTTAGAGTTCACACTACCATCACCAAGATCAAACTGTTAGAGAGAGAGAGAGAGAGAGAGTGAATAAGTTATTATTAGACTTGAGAGAGATAATTTAGAAAGGAAGAGAGAAGAAGATGAAGATTAGGTGCCAAACTTCAATCGAACGTATTTTTGGACTAGAAGTTTAATAAACTTCCCGAGTCAAACTTGACTGAATAAGTCTCTATTCTCCGGAGACTTTTGTTTATTCCCCAAAGTCGCGGCCTTTGAGGAGTTAGGGGTTGATTTGAGGAGTTAGTAGTCTGTTACCTTATTTACATAAATTGTCAGACGAAAATTACAAAAATGCCACAACAACATAAATTGCCAGACGAAAATAAAAAATCTAGAGAAAACTCTGAAGAAAAATATCAGAAGAAAAAATATAAATAGAATGAAAAACACAATTTCAAAATAAGACAAAATCTATACAAAATAAGAAAGAACCTTTGAAATTTTAAGAGAAACATTACCTAAAACACAGAGAAAGAAAATAAGTAAGAGAGGAAGTTGTTAAAGAGAGACAAAATATCTATAGAGAGAAAGAAAGGGTTTTTTGGGCTTACCCCCTCGTCACTAATTGGTAATTGAGTTTACCCCCCTCAATAATGGATAATTGAGCTTACTCCTTGGACTTACTATTAGTGACAAAAACACAAAGGCTATGTTTGGCGCACGTGAAATAATTGCCACTACCAAGAACACCTATTCTTCAATATGATTCATATTTAGGGATTCTACTTCATTTTATTGTTTGATTTGGTCAGGAATATGATTAGTAAAGATCGATTTTGTTTATATATTATTTACTTTCTGATTTTATTATCACATACCAAACATATCCTTAGTAGTTTTGACAAAAAATCCAAATTCAAGGGGGTAAGCTCAATTACCAATTATTGAAGGGGGTAAACTTAATTACCAATTAATTTTGAGGGGGTAAGCTTAAAAAACCCAGAAAGAAACTATGAGAGAGAATAATGTGAAAAGAAATAGGAGAAAAGAAAAGGAGAAAATGGTTGTTTGGGTCAAAATATTTTACATAATATAGTAACTAAAAGAACATGTATTTTTTGCATTGTCTAGAAGTTGACAAAATATTATGACTAATGATATATAAAGATTAAAATAATATAGATAATTACTAATCAGGTCAATTTATACTTTTTTTATCTCCAAAATACCCTTGCCTACAAAAAACCCGAAATTGAGTTCTTCTCTTTCTCTCTCCAGAAATTAGGGTTCTTCGTTTTGTTCTTCTTTGTGTAGATTCGAAGCTCTGTGAAGAAGGATGATTGTCAGATAAAGCGGGATGATTATCGGAGATAAGTTAGGGTTCTTCTTCTGTTAGAGATGCGTTCATGAGAAGACAACCATTGGTGCGAAGTCTGGTGTTCTTACGAATAAATATTCCTTCCAAAATATACAGAACAAAATTTGTGGAATCTGGTAAATTCAAATCCATATTCTCCACTACAATTGTTGGAGATAATTTTGGGTTTGGATCATCACGAGAATATTCGCTGGTTGCCTTGGGTGTTGCTCGTGTTAATGGTGTTGCTGAAACTCATGGTAGAAGGTTCAATTGGTGATGTTAATTGTATGCAAGAAAATTCAATTTGGTAAAATCAAATCTTATGTTAATAATACAACTAGGGAAGGGTATAAATTGCTGCCACTTCCCATTATTGAAACTGAATTTCATCAAAACTCTCATGTTGGAAGTGGTTTGGTTAATTTGTATTCTAAGTGTGTGGTCTGGTATCTTGGATGCAAGTAAAGTGTTCGAAGAAATTCCAAAACCAGATTTGGTTCTTTGGAACACTATGATATAAGGTAGAATTCCGGTTTTTCTTTAACTATGCTGATAGTAGCTTCTTCATCAATTCGAAGACTTTTTTTTGTCAAAATTAGCACTACTAGTGCATGATAGATGTTCAGTGAATTCCTCTGTTCAATGAATTTTGAGTTCAAATTTTCTATACCATTCTTGGTAAAGAATAAAATAACCATAGAGATTAGATGAGAGGTTTGAAGATGGAAGGCACAAAATCTATTTCAATTTTTTCATCATTTGTTGACGAAGAAACAAGTCCTATAATGTGTTGGTCTTCAAGTCGTATATTTGTATTCATTATGTAGTCATTTAACTGATTTGAGTCAAATTGATTGAATCGGTCATAGATCCAAATATGAATCGATTTTTGGAGCAATTCATGGAAGGAGATTGAATTAGATCGCGATTAGATAGTTCTCATGTAAACTTGGATCGAGATTGATTGAATTCGAAGTTTCAAGATCTGAATATGTTTGGAAACTTGCTAAACGACACAATTCCATCGTTATAATGACCCTGTAAATATGTATTTTAGAGTTGATGTTATTATAAATGATGACCTTGTAAATATGTATGGGAGGTGTGGTGATACCAACATAACTCATGAGGTGTTTGTCGAAATGACTGAAAGGAACTTTCTCTGATGGACAACTCTCATGAATGGGAGTTATGGGTGTTGTTATGGTTGAATATATAATGATTTTTATGTAAACAAA
Organism: Eschscholzia californica; assembly: GCF_041429995.1. NCBI lineage: Eukaryota > Viridiplantae > Streptophyta > Magnoliopsida > Ranunculales > Papaveraceae > Eschscholzia > Eschscholzia californica. The sequence continues at coordinate 16,582,194 of NW_028238198.1, forward strand.
ATCAGTTTTAGAAGCTTTTGGTGGTCTATCTGTTGTGTTTTATGGTTTGGGTGTTGCAGTTAATGCATTTGAAGGGGTTGGAATGGTTTTACCCTTAGAACTAGAGACAAGAGATAAAAAGAAATTTTGGAAAAAATTTAGGTATTTCAATGGGTTTTATATCTTTGATCTATGCAAGTTTTGGAGCTTTGAGTTACTTTACTTTTGGACAAGAAACAAAAGTTATGATACACTCATGGTAGTACTTTCCATATTAACATTATAAAACACACCAAGAACTTCCATCATTCTCTAATCCTAAAAATATAAATTTATACCACCGCGATTTTTTTTAACATCTTGAATCATGTTAACAAAAGTAGTTTAGGGAAGATAAGCTTTTGAGTTTGTAAATTACAAATGTATGAGAAATATAAGTTTATTCAAGGTGGACAGAAGGTGTTTGATGAATTTCCTATTAGAGAAGGTGTTTGATGTAAGTTTACATTATGCAAACACATGTTTGCAGATCAGATTGTTGCAAACACGTTTGCAGAACAGATTATTGCAAACAAGTTTGCATAACAGATTTTTGCAAACACGTTTGCGTAACAGATTGTTGCAAACACGTTTGCAGAAAAACGTAAAGGAAAAAAATGTCGTTTTTTCTGGATTTTTTTTTTGAAAAAAAGTATTGAAAGTGGATCTTGTTAGAAAGCTAATGAAAAATCGTTTCCAAATATATAATTTTTATAGACATCCGACATCTCAAAGAAAAGTTATATCAATTTAAAGTTTAAAGAAAAATAAAAGAATTTAGTTACACAAAATGACAAAAGGGGGTATTTTAGTATTTGCACACTTTTTGACCTGAATAATAATTTTCAAATATTTTGTGCTTTTCTACTCATTTTCAATATTATTTGGACCTTTCTAGAAGTGAGCACAAACAGAGAGATGACGTTTAAAGAGAGATGAGAGATTTTTTTATTTTCTATTTTTAAGTTTGGAGGTCGCTGACCGGAAAATTTACACGTCATCTCTCTGTTTAACCTTTTTTATCTCCTATTTCTGTTCACATTATTCTCTCCTGTAGTTTCTCTCTCAAATCTTAACTAATTTCTTTTTCTCTTTAAACTAGGGTATATCCCGTGCCTTAGGGCACGGACACTTGTATCAATTAAATGTTACGGAATTTATTGTTATATTTTATTGAGAGAGAGAGAGATTTTTATTAGTTATTATTTTTTTTGTTTCTTTTCTCTTATGAGTTATTATTTTTTGTATTATTTTTTTGTTTCTTTTATCTTAAATTAGTTAATATTTTATTGAGATAGAGATTTTAATTTCTTCTTTTAACCCTTCAAGTTTATTTTGTTTCTTTTTTTCTTAAATTAGTTATTTTATTTATAAGAAGGAAAGGATTATTGTTTTTTAAATTGGTAACTTTATTTCTACAAAGGACTATATCTTAAATTTTGGGAGGGACTCCTAAACAATATACATAATTAAATAAGGATGTTTGTCCCAGTCATCGTTTTCCCTTCTGTTTTATATAATGATCTCTATATCATTACAACCGTGGTGAAGGTATTTATAGGAAAAACAAATGAGAGATGGAGAGGTGGTTTTGTGGAGTTGGCACTTAGTTTTCCATCCTTGATGAACATGTGTTCAAACTTAAGTAACAAGTGTTGGATGTCTTCTCATCACATCCCACAAGTGTTAGATGTCTTCTCATCACATCCCACTTGGACGTTCATAGAGGCATGGAAGATTACTCATCAAGGCACCCACAATAACTAACTCTATTGGCAACCCATGTATCCATGTGCCATCATCCATTAATTTTGGGCAGCCATTATGTATAACAACAAGACATTAACTATTTCAAGTACAGATAATTTTTTCCTTCTTCTCTCTCTTTCTCTTTCTATTCATCACTTTCACTCCCTTTATCTTTGTAGATTGTACCAGTGTAGGTAGTAGGAAATCAGTCAATGTTCTATGGGGAAGTGAACTATAGATTATACAAGTGTAAGTAGTAGGTTAATTGGAGATTTCAACCTCAATTAATGTTTGTATTTTTTTAATCTTTTTTTTCCTTTATCTCAATCAACTGGTCAATGCTATCTTATCTAGACTCTTTACAAACATAAGCTCAGGACAATCAGTCTTTTTCACTCTAGATTGGTAGTAGGAACCATGAATAAATTAATTAAAGTAGACAAATAAAAAATAGTTCAATAACAGTCACTCTTTATCTTTTTATCTCTCTAGGTTGGTAGTAAAAACCGTAAATCAATTAATTCAAGAACACAAACAAAAAAGAAGTATACTTGTTTATATACTTTATTTTATCTTTTATCTCTCTAGCTACTGTTCATACCCTTTGTAGTAATAGATATTTGGTTAATTAAAAAAAATGTTTTTGATCTCTGTTTCATTCTAGATTGTTTGTATAGTTGTATATATACAACTGTTTATATATGTATACTAGATATAACCCGTGCCTTCGGCACGGAGAAATTTATTCAATGAGTTATGCTAGTGATGAACTAATAAAAGAAATGAATATTAGTGAACCATAAAAATTTCTATCAAAACAATAATATACAACAAAAGTATTTCTAGAGCCATATAAATCTACAAAAAAAACCCTAATTAATGATATATGATTACAAAAAAATAACACTACTAAACGAATTTTCGAGCCATATCAATCTACAAAAGTAAAATCAAACATGAACCAGAGAATTGAGACTAAATAAATTAAAAATAAGGAAGCTGGAAAGAAAGAAATACAGAAAGGGGAGTTGCACGACTTAGTGCCTATTAGTGAAAAGTGAAATAATGGGACAAAGTCGTTAAGAGAGAATGCTGAGGGCTTGATACACAATAGTTAGTTATTCTTGGAAAGCTTGTTTAACTAAGAATTAGTGGAAAACGACACAGTAACTGTAGATACAAAAGTTGTGAGGGAGAGAAAGTTGGGGAAGTAAGTTGTTAGTTCATAATGAATTCTCAATTTCGTGTTTAGGTAGCTTTGGTACGATAGAGGTTGAATGATAAATTAAACCTAAAGTGATTTTAAATTGTCTTAAAACCTAGTGAGAGCAAACAAAACCTACCAAGAACAACAAATGCCCAATGGCCCTTGAGACAAAAATAGAAGACCTGGATTTCATCAACAATTATTTTTTTGTAACTAACTAAAAATATGTGTTGTTCATCAAATGCCCAATGGCCCTTGAGACAAAAATAGAAGACCAGGATTTCATCAACAATTATTTTTTTGTAATTAACTAAAAATATGTGTTCATCAAAATAATAATAATTTAGTTACATTTACAGAATAGAGAAGGAAGTATATGTTACAAACTCGACCGCTGCAACTAACCTAATCCTTTGTAATTGTAAAATCTTTTGTGCTTATTCTCGAATTTGAATAATTAAATGGTAATTGAAAATTACAAAATTGAGTGATCTTAGAGAAGTACCAAAGCAGAGGGCAACATGAAGTTGATAAATTAACATGAAGTTGTTGAGATGCTAGCTTTATATAAGCCCCTTCGGCCTACAAACTCTTTAGCATTGATGAGACCAATTTGCTTGCCTGCAATCCAGAACAACTAACAATACAAAAGCTCGTCCATTCCTCTAGTGGAAGATAACGACAAATTCATCACCACTGCTACAACAGAAAATTCGCATTTTACCCAACTCTCGTTCTATTTAGAAAAATAACGTAATATGTAGAAAAAGTTTCAGATATCTTCTCTTTAAGAAAGCATTCACAAGAGTAGCAAGAAATTCAAAACCGGAAATGTAATGTAAAACCATAGCGACCTCCTAACTAATATGCTCAAAATCTCGTCCAATGCAGAAGCACTTGTATTTTCAAATCAGAAAGAAATATTGTTCCTAGACAAGACAAATATATACAAGGCGAGAAAGCAGACTCATCAGGTTGTATAGCATTTAATCTGTATATGATGAAGAATGAAATTGAGTGCACTGATGAACACAAGAATTAACATAATATCAACTCATATAAGTGCTCAACTAACTAACATGCCTTACAGTAGATCTTCATCATCTAGGATATTCTTAGAAAGGGAGATACATACAAATAATTGTAATGAAAAATACTTAATTACAGAAAAATCGAAGGAATTGAACCCGATGAAGAGAATGGTCGAAGTTCAGAGTTAGTTAAAGAATATTTGCTTCAAGGAATGAAGACCCTAAGTACCTTTATCTTGAAGAACTTTGTCGCCTCCTCGAATGCTGGAAAGACCTTCTTTGAACCACTCGAAGTTGTCGAAAAGAAAAATCTGCTAACGGAGGAGGATATTTAATGCGATTAAAATTTTTGCTGTAAAGATCACTGTTATATATTGTTTGATCTATATCAATGAGATTGTGCATTCAATAGTATACCAATGCTTGTTTCTTAATTGCATTCTGGAAAATAATTCGAGCAAATTCCTTAGTAAACTGAGTAACTAACAGAAGTTTGTCGAGCAATACAAACTTTAATATTTCAAGCTCGGTGAAAATTTACACTTTCCAATAAACCAAAACCAAGAAGAGCATAACCAATTATTCAAATATGTGGCAACCAAAAATCAAAGAAAATCAAAATATTGATCAACTATAGGGTTGGGGGTTGAATATTAAATGATATATAATGAGGGTTGAAGAGATTGGATCTAGGATTCAAGTAATAATCAAGAGAATGAAATATTTGGAAAAATTACTACCAACATAAAGTAAATGAGATTATTTTTTTTCCTGATAATCAAATATTAAAAATAAGTAAAGATCACTGAGTTGTATTTATTGCAAATCTTTCGTCTCTATTCCTATGTGCAACTTAATTCATAATACACCTCTATTCCCGAAACCAAATCGAGGAGTCGGAATTACGGCAAACAGAAAATAAACCCATCACCGGTCTAAAGTAAGAAAGAAATATTTTGTAAACCTCCGTTGAAATTGCTCACCAGAAATCCGATGAACTAAACCTTTCTTACCAAATATGGAGGTCAAAACAAACTTATTACACATCAACTTTAGTATTCAACACTGTTCGACGAGATAAACCAAACATAAGTTGTTCATGTTTACAGGTTTCTTTAGTTACGTAAATGTAAGGCTGAGTGAAGAAAAACACCGTAAAAGTAACTGATGGGGGTCTAAGCAAACAACAATTTCCATTCGAAGGATATTACCATATAAATTTTTCTTTTTATTTCAGTTTCAAACAAACCCATAAATTCTTCTCTCCTTACCTATAACTGGGAAATTATAACAAAGTTGCCGCAAATGATGAATTCTGCTTTAAACTCATGAGAAAGTAGAGATAAATAAAGAAAAAAGTGAAAGTGGAAATAAATAAAGAAAATAGTAACTTAATGAAATTACCCTTTCAGAACCATTCAGAAGAAACTCTTAAAAAGTGGTCCAAGGGATACCTTCTTTAATTTCTTTCTCATGATACCTTAGTGTTCAACACTTGCATACTGCAACCATGAACCACCAGAAATTTTTTTTAATTAAAATCAAATTCATGCCTAAAGCAGACGATTATATAATCAAAGTTAACATGATTCAGAAATGCTTAGGGATGAGTAAATAACCTCACCTAGGTCTATGTATATGTAATGTATTAGTATAGTCCTGACAAAGGGCGAGCAGACACTTGTATCAATTAAATGTTACGGAATTTATTGTTATATTTTATTGAGAGAGAGAGAGATTTTTATTAGTTATTATTTTTTTTGTTTCTTTTCTCTTATGAGTTATTATTTTTTGTATTATTTTTTGTATTATTTTTTTGTTTCTTTTATCTTAAATTAGTTAATATTTTATTGAGATAGAGATTTTAATTTCTTTTTTTAACCCTTCAAATTTATTTTGTTTCTTTTTTTCTTAAATTAGTTATTTTATTTATAAGAAGGAAAGGATTATTGTTTTTTAAATTGGTAACTTTATTTCTACAAAGGACTATATCTTAAATTTTGGGAGGGACTCCTAAACAATATACATAATTAAATAAGGATGTTTGTCCCAGTCATCGTTTTCCCTTCTGTTTTATATAATAGACTAGGGTATATTCCGTGCCCTAGGGCACAGACACTTGCAAGAGAGATTTTCATTAGTTATTATTTTATTGAGAGAGAGATTTTTATTAGTTATTATTTTTTTGTTTATTTTCTCTTAAGTTAGTTATTATTTTATTGAGAAATGAGAGATTTTAATTTCTTTTTTTAACCCTTGAAATTTATTTTTATTTTCATTTTTTTTCTTAAACTAGAATTTTTATTTCTAAGAAGGAAAAGATTATTATTTTTAAATAAGTTTTAACCCTTGAAATTTATTTTGTTTCTTTTTTTCTTAAATTAGAACTTTTATTTCTAAGAAATAATGATATGTAGAAATAAAATAATGATATGTAGAAATAATGATATACCGTAGGGCACGGACACTTGTATCAATCAAATGTTACAAAATCTATTGTTATATTTTATTGAGTAGAGATATTTTTATTAGTTATTATTTTTTTTGTTTCTTTTCTCTTAAATAAGTTATTATTTTATTGAGAGAGAGAGATTTTAATTCCTTTTTTTAACTCTTGAAATTTATTCTGTTTCTTTTTTTCGTAAATTAGTTATTTTATTTCTAAGAAGGAAAGGGTTATTGTTTTTTAATAGGTAACTTTATTTCTACGAAGGACTATATTTTAAATTTTGAGAAGGGCTTCTAGACAATATCCTTTATTAAAAAAGGATGTTTGTCCCAATCATCGTTTTTCTTTCTGTTTTATTATATAGACTAGGGTATATCCCGTGCCCTAGGGCACGGACACTTGTATCAATCAAATGTCACGAAATTTATCGTTATATTGTTGAGAGAGAGATTTTTATTAGTTATTCTTTTTTTTGTATTATTTTTTGTTTCTTTTCTCTTAAATTAGTTATTATTTTATTGAGAGAGAGAGAGATTTTAATTTCTTTTTTAACCCTTGAAATTTATTTTGTTACTTTTTTTCTTAAATTAGTTATTTTATTTTAACCCTAGGGCACGGACATTGTATCAATAAAATGTTACGAATTTTATTTTTATATTTTATTGAGAGAGAGAGAGATTTTTATTAGTTATTATTTTTGTTTCTTTTTTCTTAAATTAGTTATTATTTTATTGAGAGAGAGATATTTTAATTTCTTTTTTTAACCCTTGAAATTTATTTTGTTTATTTTTTTCTTAAATTAGAATTTTTATTTCTAAGAATGAAAAGATTATTATTTTTTAAATAGGTAACTTTATGTCTACGAAGGACTATGTCTTAAATTTTGAGAAGGGCTTCTAGACAATATCTTTTATAAAAAAAAAGATTTTTATTTCTAAGATGGAAATTATTATTGTTTAGACAATATCCTTTATTAAAAAAAGATTTTTATTTCTAAGAAGGATACAGTTATTATTTTTTAAATAGGTAACTTTATCTCTACGAAGGACTATATTTTAAATTTTGAGAAGGGCCTCTAGAGTATATCTCGTGCCCTAGGGCACGGACACTTATATCAATCAAATGTTACAAAATTTATTTTATAATTTAATGAGAGAGAGAGATTTTTGTTAGTTATTATTTTTTTGTATTATTTTTTTGTTTCTTTTCTCTTAAATTAGTTATTATTTTATTGAGAGAGAGAGAGAAATTTTAATTTCTTTCTTTAACTCTTGAAATTTATTTTGTTTCTTTTTTTCTTAAATTTGTTATTTTATTTCTAAGAAGAAAATGATTATTATTTTTTAAATAGGTAACTTTATTTCTACGAAGGACTATATTTTAAATTTTGAGAAGGGCTTCTAGACAATATGCATAATTAAATAAGGATGTTTGTCCCAGTCATCGTTTTCCCTTCTGTTTTATATAATAGATATTGAGTTAATCCCTATTTGGCCCCCTACTTTGTGACCAGCTTCATATATGACCCCTAAATTTCTGTAAATTCAAATATGGCCCCCTATTTCTTACAAATGCCATATCTACCCCTCCTATTAATGTATTTTCAAAATAAAAATTAAAAGGAAAACCTAAATTCCACCTCACTTCCCTCTCCACCACTCATCTCTCTCCACGTCACCTCTCTGTCCAACTCACCTCTCTCTCTCTCTCTCCAACTCACCGCTCTACGGCCGGAGTTTTTAGAGAGAGATGAGAGATTTTTTTTTTTTTAAGTTTGGAGGTCGCCGGCCGGAAAATTTTCCGGCCGACCACCTTCATCGGAGAAGAAAGTGGTGAGTTGGAGAGAGAGAGGTGAGTTGGACAGAGAGGTGACGTGGAGAGAGATGAGTGGTGGAGAGGGAAGTGAGGTGGAATTTAGGTTTTTCTTTTTAATTTTTATTTTGAAAATTCACTAATAGGAGGAGTAGTTATGACATTTGTATGAAAATAGGGGGCCATTGAAGCTGGCCACAAAGTAGGGGGTCAAATAGGATTTAAATGTTTTGTCTCTCTTTAACTACTCTCTGTTACTTATTTTCTTTCTTGTGTTTTGGGTAGTGTTTTTATTAAAATCTCAAAGTTTCTTTCTTATTTTGGATAGATTTTGTCTTATTTTGAAATTGTGTTTTTTATTCTATTTATATTTTTTTCTCTGATAATTTTCTTCAGATTTTTCTCTAGATATTTTTTTCTCTTGACAATTTTTCTCTCAAAGTTTCGAATTTCTTACACATTTAGTCAGAAAGTATAAGACGTTTTGATATGTACAATACATAATTAAATGTATAATACATGTGATTAAGTCTTATAAAAAATTTCTTACTTTCTGAATTATGTCTTATAGACTTTTGATATTTTCATATGTACACTACATAACTAAATGTACAATACATATCAAATGTCGTGTAATGTCCATGTAATTATGATATACAGACTTTTCAAATTTTCGACACTTCATCGAAAGAAAACAGAGGACATTTTGTTACGTACGGTACATAATCAAATGTACTGTCCATATAAGTACGACTACACTTTGCGTTCATAATATGCACAAGAATTTTGAAACGTATAGGACATTCGCCAATGTACTACAACTAAAATATTTTATTCTTTCAAATAATCGTCTAAATCCACAAGATATTTGCGAATATCTATATAATAAGGGAGGAGGGTATCTTTTTCCCTCCTCCCAACGGTCCAGATTTATCTTCATGCTTTTATCTCTAATGGTGGGGATTTAATCTCCAAAACATTGATGGTTGAGATTTGCCCAAATAATATCCAAAGGTTAAAATGACAAAGAGGAGCATCTTTAGAAAGATGCCCAATTTTGAAGTACCCATCCCATCTCCTTCCCGTTCATTTTGCTCAATTTCTCACGGTACTCCATTCTTCTACGATCTTCTCTCATGAGCTTTGTCTCAGTCGATCTCTCTCCATATCTCGCTCTCTCATCACCACTAGAAAATCATAAAACAAACTGATGAATAATTCAAGATAATATGAGATCTAATGTTCATGTTACAAAGTTGGGGGCCATTTGAGAAATAATCCAAAAAATAAAAAAGAAACACAACCTTCGGTCGGTTCAGATGAAGCCGCGCCATTGTGAAAAAGTAAAAAAGAAACACAACCTTCGGTCGGTTCGGATGAAGCCGCCATTGTGAAATAAAAGAGAAATACAACCTTCGGTCGGTTCGGATGAAGCCGCCATTGTGAAATAAAAAAGAAACACAACCTTCGGTCGGTTCGTCAACAGTTGGTAGCCCAAGTGGTTCCAAGGTGTTGACATAAACTCCAGAAATCCCTGGAAGTCTCAGGTTCGAATCCCAGAGAAGGTGAAATCTTTGGTTATTTGATTTGGGATTATTAGGGTGTAAATAATGTAGTTGGGCTTTAGGCCATTGTCATGTTGGACTATAGGCCCGGTCTTGTTTCAGTTTGAGTGAGCAGTTATTGAGCGTATCACATCTTTGATATATCAATGCCAAATGTTACGACATACGTAGATCGTAGTCGACTTCAAAAAAAAGAAAAAAAAAACCTTCGGTCGGTTCGGATGAAGCCGCCATTGTGTAAAAATAAAAAAGAAACACAACCGGTTCGGATATTTGATCTTGAAGTTGAAATCTCCTCATACTTACTTAAAAAAAGAATCTCCTCATACTTTATAGTTTAGGGCTAGGGATTTGAAATTTCATCTCCTCCGTTCTTCGTTTTTCTATCTTCTTCTTCGTTTTGCTGGTATCTTATTAGAGAGAGTGAAATCTAGAGGGAGAAAGAGAGCTTTGACTTCACCGATGGAGCGAGATGATGATGAGAGACGACGAAAGCGAAAGTCTTCCAGGACAATCACAGATGAAGAACTGAATGAATACTTAACAAAGAAAGCTATCAAAACAGTATTTCTCCTAACCCTAATCTCGATTCCTAATTTTGTTTATCGTTAGTATCATGAAATTATTCTTCTTTATTTATGAATTCGATTTGATTTATGGCAGGCATTGAAAGTTGCGAAGAAACTAAAATCAGATACTATTTCTGGTTATGCGAACGAGTTGAATCCTTTTGGTGATTCTAACCTGAATGAAAAGTAGGTCTTATTTTTCTCTTTGTTTATTTTCTGTATGTTCCTAATTGATCTAGGAAAGATTGATATTTGTTACTTATATAGTTAAGGAAAGATTGATATTTGTTACTTATATAGTTATGTTTATCTTTCCGTGTAGTTCTTAAAATTGTAAGTCGATTAGTCTTTGACCTCATTTGGTTCCTCATGTGTGTATATTAGAACAAATAATCCATGCACATCGTTATCACAAATTCATTAGAAATTTAAGACAGCATTAGGAAGTTAGTTCCATTACGTACTTAAACATAGAAACTCAATTATGGAAGCCAACTCGGCTCAGACTTCGATTTTTTACCGTCTTCAATAGTAATTACGGCTCCTCGTCGCAGGTTTGTGTGGCAAAAGAAGATCAAGCTTGACGTTTCTAATGGTGTACCACTTGGCTCACTGTCCATCAAATCTGAGAAGAAACGACAAAAAGAAAGGATGGCTGAGATTGAAAAAGTTAAAAAGAGAAGGGAGGAAAGGGCTGCTCAAGAAGTGCAACACGAAGAGGAAATGGTTCGTATAATTTACATCAGATTATTGTGTTTCTTGTTGTTTAAAGAAATAATGTAGGATCTGCCTTTATTCAAGTTTGACCGAACATTTTTTGTTCTTCGCAGGCATTGTTGGATAGAGAACGGGCGAGAGCTGAATTCCAGGACTTGGGGAAGAAGGAAGAAGCGGTATGTGACAGCTTTGTTTTTTAGCTTTTATTGCTACTAGGTTTTGGATGCCCTCTCAGATTCAGTTTCCAAAAAAGGATCACTAAACAGGTCAATTATCACCCTGTCCTAAATGGGCAAAAGCAAAATTAAATGTTTACTTTGCTAAATTTGTCCATCTGCAGTTTCACTACAATCAAAGCAAGATTAGATCAGAGATTAGACTTCGTGAAGGACGGACTAAGCCTATCGATGTTCTCTCCAAGCAACTTAATCGTTCGAAAGACTTCAATATTGAAATTGATGAACCATACATGGTCTTTAAGGTATGTATAATCATATTTCACAAATTTTATTCGTCATGTGGTACAATAAATGCTTTTGGTGACCAGCATGTGTTTTTTGTTTATACTTGATTTTGTGTCGACCATGATTTCAGACTTAAGATTGTTAAGGAGACCTCAGACCAGAATTTTTGTAGCTTAATTTTCTTTGACGTTTCGAACTCTTCTTGCAGAGGTCATGGAACAAAATCTTCGGCCTAAAAAAAGATCACTTACACCCTCATTTAATCTATTTACTTGTGTAATACAAATTTAATTGCTTTCGCTTGCATTACATGTACCTTGCATGTTATCCTTCTAGTCATGCAAAAATATATTTGTACGACGCAATCAGCTCAATTATACCGTATGTCTTGATTTTTTTTTTATTCTGTATAAGTTTGAACTTGGGTGTAAATTTTTGGCATTATATGATCCTTAACTTTTTACTGTTCAACTGTATTCTTTGATTTCTTCTTCCTCGTGTAGAAAAGAATCAAAATAGTCATTGACATTTGGGATTCACTTGACAGGTTCTGACAGTGAAAGAAATGGAAGAGCTCCGCGAGGACATAAAAATGCATCTGAATCTGGACCGGGCAACACCAACGCATAGAGAGTTTTGGGAGGTATCGCCCTTTCTCTTACCTCATCTGCCTCATATTTCCAAAGTAATGCCTAATTACTTGTGGAGTTTTATATTTAATGGGTTTTCTGGGGGAATATTCCTCGACTAGGAAGTATAAACCAAGGGTGTTATTATGGATCAACTTTGACAATATGCAAACTTTTGGAGAAATTGTAGCATTATTAGACAGGGATCAGTAAAAATGAATATCAGGATGCCTAGATATTTTCAAGTCTTATCGCAAATCATAATTATCTTCTGTATGACAATGCAATTTCCTTTATGTAAAGACCAAAGTAAGAGTTTTGTATTAGTTGGTTCTGTTCTTACTTCTCCAGCTATATAACTTTGGTATCTAAATCAAGAAATCTCTGCACAGTGTCTTCCAAGTTATGGTACTGATATGGCAATCCTTGTTCTTGTAGGCATTAGTGGTAGTTTGTGATTGGGAGCTAGCAGAATCTCGAAAAAAAGATGCTCTAGATCGAGCAAGGGTACGCGGGGAGCAACCACCTCCTGAGTTGCTTGCAGAAGATATGGGCTTGGACTTGAGCGTCGAAGCAGATGTGAAGAAGATCCTGCAAGGGAAAACTTACAGGGAGTTAGAAGTACTACTAACCGAGATTGAGTCAAAGATGCGTTCTGGCACAGCGAAGGTTGTAGAGTACTGGGAAGCTGTCTTAAAACGACTGCACATATTCAAGGCTAAGGTAACAATGCAAATCTTGATACTATCTCGTACAAGTTCCTTCATTAATTATATTTGTCAAAAGTAAGTTTTCTGTTGCTCATTTGCTTCTTCCGACTAGAAACTTATGGTGACTTGTCTAATCGCAGGCCTGTCTGAAGGACATTCATGCCAGCCTCTTACGTAAACATCTCCAACGTTCGGAAAACCGTGCAGCGAGTGAAAAGAAAACAGAAGCAGACCATGATTTGGAGCCACTACTGGAAAAAAGCAATTACTGCGTGGAAGGTAAGGATGGTCTCATTCATATTTATGCTATCATGTTGGATATTTGCTTCCTTTTGCTAAAAATAGATATCCCACCTCACTCGCCTGAATTTGTTAAATAAGAAGTTGAGGAGCTAGAAGACGAGCCTGGTTCATTTTCTCCAGAATTGCTGCACGGTGACGACAATGAAGAAGCAATCGACCCTGAAGACGACAGGGTTGAATTGGTAAGCTATCTTGTTTTTGTGGTGTAGTTCCTTATAGCAACTAATCATCACGAAACTTTTGTCGTACCATGGTTATTTTAATTACTACCCAGAAGGACATTTAAAATCGGCATATGCTTATTGTCTTCCACTTCTTCATTAGCTGAACCATATTTTAATATGATAAAATACTCATAAAGATTATTAAGTGAACTTTTGTGTCCAGATTATCTAAGGGCTAGAATGATTTTCATATCATGTGCATGATGTGCTGCTAAAGTGTGTGGTAATTAATCTACAAGTACAGATTATGGGTGAAAATAGCTTTTGGTTCTCTTTATTGTCGGTCTGACGAGATTGTACTAGGGAGGAATGGAAACGATTGGGGTTGTTTCCTTTTGTGAATTCCTGGTTTCCTGAGCTCAGTCGGAGAATGACCTCCAATTTTGTCTATTAGCACTTACCATTGCTAAACAGTTCTGTCAGACTAATCGCTGTACTCTTACCAAACAGGAATGTAAGCGTATCGCTGTCGAAAAAGAACATCGAAGGAGTCTGAAGGAAGCAATGACATCAAAACTGGCTCCTCCGGAAGATAACTTGGAGTTTAAGGCCATGAAATCAATGGGAGCATTGGAAGACGGAGATGTAGTATTTGGCTCTGGTGCTGAACTAAACCTAGATTCACAGGTGGAATATAACTCTACGTTCACTTCTCATTGTCTGCTTTCTTGTTAAAAAGCTTATGTTTTCACAAGTATTTTATTTTATGGTGGTTATAGGTTTACTGGTGGCACGACAAATATCGTCCAAGAAAACCTAAATACTTCAATCGTGTTCATACTGGGTACGAGTGGAACAAATACAACCAGACCCACTACGACCATGACAATCCGCCTCCTAAAGTTGTTCAAGGCTACAAATTTAACATCTTTTATCCAGATCTCGTAGACAAAACCAGGGCTCCTACTTACACCATAGAAAAAGATGGCAGCAGTGGAGAGACATGTCTTATACGTTTCCATGCCGGTCCTCCTTACGAGGACATAGTAAGTCTATCCCATTTCTTACTCGTAAAGTGAGATTGAAACTAATTGGATCTTGAAATACTAAAATCTTTCGGTGTGTTGGAAATGCAGGCATTCAAGATTGTGAACAAAGAGTGGGAATACTCTCACAAGAAGGGCTTCAAATGTACTTTTGAACGTGAAATCTTGCATGTTTACTTCAATTTTAAACGGTACCGTTATCGTAGATAGTTCAAGCTGTCTTGTCGACATAATTAGCTTTCGAGAGGTTCAAGGAAAATGGTTCTCACTTTGGTTCGGGAAACCAGTGGAAATTTAGGATAAAACTATCAGATATCGTAACTGTTATTATGTTCAAAGTATTACTAAACTGTCATTACGTTCTTGAATGTGGAATCTGTACTTTTGAATATTATGTTGTTAATAGATAATTGTTGTTTTCTAATTATCCCTAACCTCGGGCTATTCAATGGTGTGTTTGGTTGCAGAACTTCTAACAAAATGAAATTTGGTATGAATCAAGATTCTTTAGTCTGTTTTGTTACCAAAAATCCAAGACTTAAATCTTAGTATTGACATCAGAGGGTTAATTCAACTGATATTTGGGTGGGAGTTTGAGAATCAAGATTGTGAAGGTCATGTGATTCTCAAAGTAGTCTTATTCTTGAGCAATACTGATTTTGGAAGTAATTTGGTAGTTCAATTACTATGATAAAATTGGGTGTTGTGAAGCTTGAAGATGAAATCAAGAACACTTTCTTTTCGTTAGGGTTTTAGCTTTGGGACTCGAGATGAAGAAGAAGAGAGATTTTAGGTGCCAAACCCTAGATGGAAGAGCAGATTGAAGAAGAGGGAAGGGTTGAAGGTCGTCTAAGCTTTGTTGGAATCGTTTGAGAGAGAGAGAAAGGGGTTTCTTGTTTTCTCCTTCTGTCTTTGGAATTTGGGACGAAATTGGACTCGATTTTATAATGATGGGCAAGTGTGTAAGGAAATGGCAAAAATAAAGTTATTTGAAAGAACTAGAAAAATAAGATTTATTTCACAAAAATCATTTGGGTCAAAGATCATTTGACCCAAATTCCCTTTAAACTTGAAACGAGCAACCCTAAGGCCGTGCTTGGGCACGGGAATGACGTGGGAATGGAATGTGATTCCCGGGAATCACATTCCAGATCATTGTTTGGTTCGTGGGAATGATGTGAGTCAGGGAATGTGATTCCCTAAAAAAGGGGTAATAACAACCCACGAGGGGAGGTGGGTTTGTGATTCCCATTCCCCCAGAATCACATGTATTAATATATATTGACAAATATATCCTTAACAAAATATTGAATTACCAAGTAATAATTTGTGGAATTTGGTATTAACATGTACGATTTATGTTTATTAACAAAATTTAATTTTAGATAAATTTCTATTTATGTTTACAAACAAAATTTTATTTTGGAGAAATTTTTCTTAAGACATTTATTTATTATCTTTAAATTCTAACCCTTTGGTGTATCGTATTATTATGTACGAATTTAAATAAATAATATTGATTTTAATATATAACAAAGTTGATGTGTATTTTATGTAGTTTAAGTAAGGGTAAAAGTGAACTTTTACAAATATTTACATTCGTATTCCTATACGAAGCAAACACCTAATTAGGAATATGTCATGAATCAAATTCCTATTCATGTTCAAACCAAACATCAAATTACAGTAATGTGATTCCCAAGAATCACATTCGATTCCCGCGTGCCAAACATGACCTAAGAGTATAAGACGAAGAAAGTATTCTCTTAACAGACCCTGCAAATTTTCCTATCAATTTCTTCTTCTTGGGATTAAATGTGTTTCTAAATAACTTCATAATTTAGTCTAAATAACTTGATAAAGTACTATAATTCATTGTTGCTATGATTTTTTTTCTTTTCAATTGTAATTTTTGGACAGAGAAACAATTGAGAAAGAGAGATGAAATATTTTAACATCGAAGAGGTTTAAGAGATCGAAGAAAAAAAATAGATAAAACTATCAGAATCGTAACTGTTATTATGTTCTAAGTATCACTAAACTGTCGTTACGTTCTTGAACGTGGAATCTGTACTTTTGAATAGTATGTTCTTAATAGATTATTGTTGTTGTCTAATTATCGCTAACTTCGGGCTATTCAATGGTGTGTTTGGTTGCAGAATTTCTAACAGAATGAAATTTGGTATGAATCAAGATTCTTTGGTCTGTTTTGCTACCAAAAATCCAAGACTTGAATCTTAGTATTGACATTAGAGGGTTAATTCAACTGATATTTGGATGGGAAATTGAGAATCAAGATTGTAAAGGTCTTATGATTCTCAAAGTAGTCTTATTCTCGAGCAATACTGATTTTCGAAGTAATTTGGTAGTTCAACTACTATGATAAAATTGGGTGTTGTGAAGCTTGGAGATGAAACCAAGAAAACTTTCTTTTCCTTAGGGTTTTAGCCTTGGGACTCAAGATGGAGAAGAAGAGAGATTTTAGGTGCCATACCCTAGATGGAAGAGCAGATTGAAGAAGAGGGAAGGGTTAAAGGTCGTCTGAGCTTTGTTGGAATCGTTGAGAGAGAGAAAGGGGTTTCTTGTTTTCTCTTTTTGTCTTTGGAATTTGGGACGAAATTGGACTCGATTTTTATAATGATGGGAAAGTGTGTAAAAAAAAGTTATTTGAAAGAACTTGAAAAATAAGAATTATTTGACCAAAGTCATTTGGGTCAAAGGTCATTTGACCCAAATTCCCTTTAAAATTGAAACGAGCGACCCTAAGAGTTTAAGAAGGAGGTATTCTCTTAACTTGCCCTGCAAATTTTCCTATCAATTTCTTCTTCTTGGGATTAAATGTGTTTCTAAATAACTTCATAATGTAGTCTAAATAACTTCATAAAGTACTATAATTCGTTGTTTCTATGATTTTTTTTTTTAATTGTAATTTTTGGACAGAGAAACAATTGGGAAAGAGAGATGAAGTATTTTAATATTGAAGAGGTTTAAGAGATCGAAGAAAAAAAAGGATAAAACAATAACCATAAGGGTGTTTCATACTTTTAAGTGTAAAAAAAAGGATTTCGCTAATATCCTATATAGTAAAACAACTCAATTCGTTATGTGAGGTATAAGTCTTGTTGTTCATTTTTATTGAGATTTTGACAGAGATCACATCTGACGGATGAATAAACCCAGGAAATTTTATGTTTTTTTTTGGTTAAAAAGACAAGTTAACTTTTTAAAAAGCTAGGCCCCAGACAAATTTCCAAAATGTTCTTGAAGGACAATTTTAAAGACACTCCCATTTTCGAGGTCAAATATACCCTTTGTCAATCTAAAAATACCAGGAAACCCTATAAACTGAAATTCTAATCAACATGAACAACTAAAACAGAGAAACGACCGTGGGGTATTTGGCGATTTCGTCGAGATTGTTGAAGCCGATTTTTTTGCTATAAGATCATAAATCTATTTTAGGTTTTGGTGATTGAATCTCTTTACTTGTTGTTTGAAGATTATTTAGGGTTTTTGAGTTAAGTTCTTGGTGAAGAATTTTAGAGAGAGAAAGTTACAATTTCCAATTTTTGAATCTTTGAGGATGAAGTAATTTTTTGTTATGTTAGTTATGATGTTTTGTTAGTTTTGATGTTTATGTTCAAACTTATTTGTTGGATTTCTATGGAAGTATAGTTGATGCAAGGAATGTGTTTGATAAAATGCTTGAAAGAGATGTTGCTTAAAATGTAATGTTAGTTGGTTATACAAGATTTGGGTTGGTTGAACTAGCTATAAAGTTGTTTGATGAAATGCCTGTGAGAAATGTTTCTTCTTTGACAATAATGATAGGTGATTATGTTCAAATTAAGAATTTAATGAAAACTTGAGGTTGTTGATGGTAGATATTTTTCGAGTGGACCTTGAGAATACCAAACATTGGATCAAAGTGGAAGAGGTCGATAAAGTGTAGTGTGTGACGTACATTTGGTCACAACAAGTAGACTTGTAAACTTGATGTTTGAACAAGTTTTCATTATGTTTTACTTTTTACCATGAAGACTAACCAACTTAATTCATGAATTATTTTTCATTATGTTTTCACTTGCTATTCTCTTCATTTTTTTTGATGAATTATGTTTATGTAATTGATTGTGACAGTAGCTGAACTAGAGACCATTGTAGCCGCAGCTGTAACTTAATTGCAAGACTCTGCAAGGCTATGCAAGGTTTTTGCAAGGCTCTGCAATGTGTTTACTAGGTTATGCAAGGTGTTTGCAAAAGTCATGCAAGGTGTTTGCAAGGCTCTGCAAGGTGTTTGCAAGGCTATGCAAGGCGTTTGCAAGCCTTTGCAAGGCAGTGCAAGGTGTTTGCAAGTCAGTGCAAGGTCTGCAAGGTGTTTGCAAGGCTATGCAAGGTGTTTGCAAGGCTTTGCAAGGTGTTTGCAAGGTGTTTGCAAAAGTCATGCAAGGTGTTTCCAAGGCTCTGCAAGATGTTTGCAAGGCTATGCAAGGTGTTTGCAAAAGTCATGCAAAGTCTTTAAAAGGCTTTGCAAGGTGTTTGCAAGGCTATGTAAGGTGTTTGCAAGGCTCTGCAAGGTTTTTGCAAGGCTATGTAAGGTGTTTGCAAAAATCATGCAAGCTCTAGCAAAGCTTTGGAAACTTTTTTCTACCAAAGCTCTAGAAAACCAATGATCAAAATCACTTGAAGTAATCATGAACTCTACGCACATCATGTTCGTCTTCTTTTACGCGGGTGCGGGGGGTGGAGCCCCCGTTTTTTGAAGTAATTTTCAAAGCAATTCAGACAAAAAGAATATGTAACTTTAGAAGTCATTGTAAATACTTTGTAAGGCTCCGCAAGGTGTTTGCAAGGCACTGCAATCACTTTACAAGGCTCTGCAAGCATTTTGCAAGGCTCTGCAAGGAGTTTGCAAGGCTCTGCAAGGAGTTTGCGCTCTATTCAAAACATGTAAAGACAATATGAAAATAAGAATACACAAACATTGTTCAAAATGTAATTATCATATCCATGCAATCAACAAAATATTAACAAAAATATTCATTCATTCATCAAAATATTCATATCCAAGAGACAAATTCAAACTTTTTTCTCCTTTTTTGACCAATAAAAATACATATACATAACTTTATAGTATACATAAGGAGAAATATCGAACCCTCCAAATCAGATATGCAGTTGCATAATCCATTTAAGCTTGACCGAATTGATAATTTTCTTTCTACGACCGCTTTAGCATTTGATCCCTTTCGTTTTTTGTTTGTTTCTGCTTTACCCATACTGTCTATCAAAAGAATTTTATGGTTAGTCAAGATACTATAAACCTTACAAAGATATTGTAGGATTGTTTAATTATAGAACATAAATTAAACTAAACAAGGTGTTTGCAAGGCAGTGCAAGGTGTCTCCAAGGCAGTGCAAGGTGTCTACAAGGCAGTGGAAGGTGTCTGCAAGGCAGTGCATGGTGTTTGCAAGGCTTTGCAAGACAGTGCAAGGTGTCTGCAAGGCAGTGCAAACTCATTGAAGCATTTCGTCGAGCAGGTCATGTGCACTTTAAACGACATAATTTCAACAAAACCTACACAAAAGCCTTGAAAGATACATCTAGGTGTTTAATACAAAACCTAATAGCATCATAAAATAGACATATAGACCTAAATATTACAGAAATTCTTTTTGCAAATCCATCATCCACATCAACAACAATATCAACAACAACATCATATAACTTCTGTTCAAACAACTCATTTCTAAATTAACAAAAAAAACTCATATAACTTCAGTTCAAACACAATTAAATCCTAAAATCCATAAAGAAAAACAGAACAACAACAAAACAAAACCCTAGATTTCAGTTCAAAATTAAGAATACATTACAATCAAACTATTGAGATTAAAGAAGTGTACCTCGTAATTAGATTGAAGAAGTTGTGGTAAACCCTAGCTAATATCAGAGAGTGAATCGTTCGTGGGTTTTCGTGAGTTTAGAGAGAGACTGAAATCGGTCGTGGGTTTAGAGAAAGAGAGGGAGAAATTGTAATTTCTTAGACCAAGGTTAGATTGGTCTTTTCACTGTAATAGAAAATTACATAATTGCCACTAGGGAGGTGAAACCTAAAAAAGTTTGATGAATCTTTTTTAACCGAAGTCATAATTATTTAGGGAGTTTTGGCCAAATTCCCGAAAAATCTTCCCTATTAGGTTACTTCTAATTTAGTTTAAAAGTCTCACTCCTATGTTATATCTCTGATCTCTCTCTCTCTCTCATTTGCAATTCTCTCTCTCTCCTCTATTAATATTGAAATCTGTTGTGAAACATAAAAGAGGTAGGGAAGAAAGATAATAGAAATATAGACAAAAGATATAGAGACAAGAAGAACTTGATTTGTATTCATATGTTTGTAGATGATTTCTCTACTTTGATATATTGGTATATTAGGTACATTGGTACACTAGTTTGGTCCATCTTATTCACTAACAAGAAAACTCTTTATATAGACCTCTTGATGAGTTACAAAACTAAACCAAGAGTTACATATAATCAATAGTGCTTGAATACAAATAATGGTGGAGAACTTATGGTGGTGGGAGTTACCAAAGTGTGGTGGTCATCCACCATAAATCAAAGATTTATAACACTCCCCCTGGATGTCCACCACATCAGATATTGCCTCATTAAAACCTTACTAGGAAAACCCAATGGGACAAAATCATAGTGAAGGAAAAAGAGTACAAATTCTTTGTTTATGTACATCTTTGATGAACACATAATCAGTCTCATTAAAACCTTGTTAAGAAAAATCCTATGGGAAAAATTCTTAACGAAGGAAAAAGAGTACTTTATGAAAATATAGTATATAGTGTCTTCATAAACTTGCTCCCCCTCATGAAGGTTGAGGGCATTGTTCAACTTTTTATCGTCAGCTTCTTTTTGGTATATATACACAAAATACAATTTGTAGCATTTGACATTTCAAGTTGCATTAGTATAATGTCTTAAAGTTCATGCATACTTTAACTTGAAGCTTGTTAATCCTTTAGGGATATCGATTGAAGTCACTATTTAGTGATCCGTATTTGTGTATCATGTACATCAGTAAGATAACTATAACATCTTGTGAAATTGATGTACTTATCACATTTCGTTGTATAATCCACTTGACACACATAAGAGGTGTTAAATTCATCATTCGATGACTATTGTCTTAAAATAGAGTTGTCTCGCCAAAACCTTGTCAGGAAAATCCAACGGGACAAAACCTGAACGAAGGAAAAAGACTACAACTTTTAAACAAATTATAACAATTTTCAATACGCATAGTTGTCTCGTTAAAACCTTGACAAGGAAAACCCAATGGGACAAAATCTTAACGAAGGAAAAAGAGTACAACGCGATTGACATTTTATATATGAATGATGGTTGTTTTCTAAAACCACATTTCAACAGACATAATGTATTGTCTGAACTATATTAGGTACTTCAGGACCTGAATTTTCATGACATATGATAAGTTAAGACAATATGAGTTGCTTTGAAGCTTATAGCCGTTTAGTATTTCAGAATATGTTTATTTTCAAGATTTTCTTTACTCGAATAATCTTTTTCAATACTCTACTGTCAAACTTTGATAAACTCTTCAGGAGTCACAATAGGATTTATAAATACTTCATAATATAATTCGGAGATTTGTAATTCATATTGAAATTTTATAAGTGGACATAAAATCCTTTATAGACTAGAAGACATTTCTTACACATGTCTACTTTATTACCTTCGGGGTAATTCTTAATTGGTGCTTCGACTTCATGTCTGAAGATTTAATTATTTTGTAAGAAAATCCACAAGTAATGAAGTATCTCGTCAAAAGTTGACCAATATTACTTAGAGTAATTCCGGATCAATATGCTCCCAGTAGCTACTATATTCAGAAATACATCGTCTGAAATAATTTATTTGATTTCTCAAATTCTCACAGCATACATAGTTCAATGATCTCATGTATGTATGTACCTTTGTAAAAGGTCGGTGTCTCTTTTTACACATATCCTCTTCAGGGGATTTCATTAGGAATATGGATCACATTCAATTCTAATTTGATAGCCTCTTCAGGAGGAAAAATTATTCCTTCAGTGTCAAGGAGTATATGTCACTTTGATCAACTCTGATCATTTTCCATTACCTTTATCTGGATATAAGCATATTAAGCTCTGAAAAATATTAATATTTCTAGGTAGCAAGTTTTCCGTATAATGATTCCAAATGAGAAAAACTCGATCATTTTCAAGTATTTAACGACATTGAATATAGGACTTCTTCCCCCTAATGTCGATAGATTTTCGTCTTATTTATGAGCACATACTTCAAGGATGTGACAATGACGAAGGAAAAATCAATTGCTTTAGGCAAATTTGATTTTTATTTTCTTATCATATTTTCCGTTAGACAAAAACTACTATCTGATCACAGCTTTAGGTGTGAGCAATTTGTTATAATATCACAACTTCGGGTGTGATTAATTACATGTGAAATATATCATCTTCATGTGAATTTATTTTATTTTATTTATTAAATCCATCATCACTTTCTCTTTGGTTATTACAACTTCAGGTGTAATACTAAATATGATAATCAAACAATTTTATTTGTCAGGAATTTACAACTCATCACTGTCTACAGACACATAAGAAAATATCATCATCATCACCTGAATAGATATTCTTGATTTTGACTTAATATATGATGAGTTTCACAAAAATTAGTTACATTCCACGATGAATAGCTTTGTCAAATTTAATCAAACTATATGTTGGTATAGTAAAATGAGATTCTCAATTTTGTCACTCTATTTCCAATCTGAAGTCAGTGTAGGATTTTTCTTATCACCGTCTAATTATAATCCTTTCATAATCAATGGAAAATAATTTCACTACTGAAAAATTAACATTTGTCATTCTTCAGGAATGCGCATATAAATTTGTTTTCTCAAGGGTTTACCCTTTTTCGTGACAATTTACCAACTCATAAGGGATATTATCTTTTCATCCTTTGAGATTTTTTTTTTTATTCTAATAATCATTTTAGAATTGTCTAGATTTGAAGAAATATATACACCAAACTTCAGGTTTGGTAATCTCATATACATAAAGATGATTACATTTGATTGTCACCAAAATTTGATGGGTAAATATAAGATAATCCATCATCCTTAAGATGATATTCATGTTTGTAACCCTTTCATTAGTTATGAGAGTAATATCAATTTAATTTGGAGGAATAACTTACCTTGACCTTACCATTGAATAGATTGCGTTGATATTCATGTTTGTAACCCTTTCATCATTATCATCTACTTAATTCTAATATTTTTTTGATATGATTCACTATGCCTCAACAATCACAAAATCAATGGTTAGAGATAAGTAAAAATAATAAGTTTGAAACTTTAACAAAGAGAACCCACGTACCTTTTAACTTACCAATTACAATTGACCAAACTTACCAATCTTTTATTTGCTTATAACTTGATCAAGGAGTGAATAATTCCTTCTTCCCTTTAAGCATAGAGCAATTCGTGCTGATAACGTGTTATGAAAAATAAAGGAAGGAAGAAGAAAGACAATGGAAATATAGACCAAAAGATTGTAGACAAGAAGAACTAGAATTTGTATTCATATGTTTGTAGATGATTTCTCTACTTTGATATATTGGTATATTAGGTACATTGGTACACTAGTTTGGTCCATCTTATTCACTAACAAGAAAACTCTTTATATAGGCCTCTTGATGAGTTACAAAACTAAACCAAGAGTTACATATAATCAATAGTGCTTGAATACAAATAATGGTGGAGAACTTATGGTGGTGGGAGTTACCAAAGTGTGGTGGTCATCCACCATAAATCAAAGATTTATAACAAAATCTAATTTATCTAGATTACTAAATTATTCAAATGTGGTTGATTTTTAATTATGAAGTGAAGTTAATTAAATGGAGTATACTTTATGTTGGATTGTTGTTAATTTACACGGAAGAATTTGAGAATGTTAGAGGTAAGTACTTCATTTCAAAATTTTAGTTCAAATTTATTTTTCTCCTCTTTAAAGGTGTTAGCCAAGAGGGATCTGTCGCGCCCGTAGGACGAGGCGGAAACCTAATCCATTAATAAAAGGGGTATCGCTAATTAGACGTTAGTGGTGAGGGGGTATCGCTAAATTGCCTAATTTTTTAGGTCGAGATTTTTTAATGAAACTTCTTATTTACATTTGGTTTCTCTCGAACTGTCACTGCAATTTTTGACCCCGACAAACTCGCATTTAGGATAATTTTTATTTATTTATTTAAATCCCTCCTTTCCTCCCCACCAACCACCTCTACTTCTGTTCATCTTCGATCATCTCTCTATCACATTTCATTTTTTCTTTCTTTTTCGGCCCTCTTTATTGTTCTGGCACGCAAGTGGCTAAAATCCTAAGTTTCAGTTGACTATAAATCCATGTGGGAAATTCTAAGAAGTCGACCAAAATACTATTTCTCCTTTGAAAAGGGTATTAATTCCAACTTAAGAATTCTCAATGATAAAATAGAATCTATTCTGAAGTTGTCTATCTAGTAAAGACAGAAAGAGTTCTCAATCTTCACCGCTAAAGATGTATCAAGAACGGACTCGGTTCGGTTCTACATAACTTAAAGAGCGGAAGATCGAGTTGATTGTTCGAGTGTTTCAAATAGAGGAGCTGCACGAGTCAAATTCTAGATCTTCGTGAAAAAGTGATTAAACTAGTTTGAGGGAATAAACGAATTAAAGCGTTTCCTTATTTCTAGTTCATTATTATTTATCCATCCAACTTAATGTTAGATATTTTCTATCAGAGATTCCGCTTAGAATATTAGGTAACACCTTAACCCAAAGGAATCTCCTTTATTGAAGTCTTAATAAACCTTGGCTCAAAACCACCTCATTCCTAGACTTGGGTTTTGATTGGAATGCCATCATTGGTCTCTTGCCTTGTTTTTGCTTGTAATCCTTTTCATTGTTGACTTAGCAATATGAATACAATTCTACTTTCTTGAAAAAGATAGGATGATGTGTATTTTTTTTCTTTGTCGGTAGTTTTTTTTTTGAATGGTCTGCGTGCCTCAAACCATTGACGTCTAAAGTGGAAGACTAAACTTCTGAGCATCTCAAGTCCCAACCAAACCTCTTTGTTTGTAGTTACCCATCTACGATGTCTAGGAGGTGAAATATTTTCAGGAAATGAGCCTAAAATCAAGGAAATGAGCCTAAAATCATTCGGAAGCCAATTCAGAACAATAAGTAGGTCACTAAAGGAAAAAAACTTCAAAAAAATTAGGCCTTTTGGATCTGACCTAAAATTAGAAATGGAGGTGTTCGGAACCGTATCTCTAGTTTCTCTTTTCAACAAGTGAACCACAAATGTCGTAACCCACAAAATTGAAGAAATCTTAGTATTTTGGAGAAGAAGTTTGAGCAGAAAGTGGAGAAGGAAGAAACTGTAGGGCGACCGGTTTGATCGAGAGATAAGGTTTTGGTTTTCTTCAAAATTTTGGTCGCTGACACCCGTGTAACTGTGACGTCAAACAAAAAGCTCCATCTTTAATCAACAAAGAAGATCTGATTATGGTTATGGTTCGTATATGATTTTGGTTATGGTTCGTATATGATTAACAATGAAGATATGGGCCGAAAGAACAAGGAATCGCTTTCATCAGTAACAAAGAATAAGGAATTGGCTCGTTGAGAATTGCTGAGTTAATTATGTCTTCCGGTGATACGGCGGTTTTTCTATGGTGGTGGCGGTTTTCCGGTGATGACGGCCGTTTTCTGGCGACGGTTTTTTGGCGACGGTTTTTTGGCGACAATATTTGGCGACAATGACGGTTTTTCGGCGAAAGCAACGGAGATTTAAATTAGTATTTTCTTTACTTTTGCATTATTAGATAATATGTTGACCTTTAGGGTCTTTTATTTCGTGATCTTTAGGATCCTTTCATCTTTTTTCGTAAGAGTCTAGTCCAATTTCTCTCACCTCATGAGGTACTTTACATTCGAAGTTCTTAGAATTTGTTTATGTACATGTCGCTGAACCGAGAGGAATTAACAATTATCCATGTAAGTCAGTGATTTAATCACTTATGAATGAAAATGGTTTAAAAAAAAAATAGGATGTTTTTTTTTTGTTTTTTTTAATGAAAGCTCTCATAGCATAAAAAACCATCACAAAGGATGGAAATGTTTACATGTGCACAATGACAGGACTGAAACTGAAATTAAAGGATTAACATGGAATTAGCCAGCTCATGGGGGGGCTGGTTGGCATCTCTATAACAGTGGGTGATGTTCACACTCTTCCTTGCGAGATTCCCACGTATAAGGTCGAGATCGTGCTTTAGTCTCCACGGGCATGCATCTGGGTCGTTGGTTATTAGGTTAACCATGACTTCTGAATCTCCTTCCAAATCATAGCTATAAAGCCCCAATTTCTCACCCAAAACAAACCCTAGCATAAATCCCTTCAACTCACTATGTAGAGCAGAGATTGGAGAGAATACTTCTGTGATGGAATCCACCACTTCTCCCCTCCAATTCTTTGCCACTGCCGCTCCTTGTTGTCCGGTAAGCTCCATCAACGTTAATTTTTATCCGACCTAATGATGGTGGTTTCCATGCTTGTACCTGCAACACATTAGACAATTGAGGAGAAACAAGTATAGATGAGTTACGGTTCAAATCCATATAAGTCGATCTCCATATTCTGTCCAGATCTACATGAATACCCCTGAATTGCAGCTCACATCTACTCTTCCACCAATTCCAGAGGAGATAAGTGTATTTATACCATGTTTGATTTCCTTCTTCCCCTTTGTTTAGTAGAAATTTCAGGTTATTTATATAGTTTCCTGCAAGATCCGATAGCTTATCATCTTGAGTATTAGAAATCAGTAGCTTAAATTTTTCGCATGATCCAAATAAATGATAACATGTTTCGATCTCATTTGAGTCACACATTTGACATAACTGATTTATATTTGAAGCCCCTTTACTGATGTTGGATAATGTTGTCACTCCATTATGTAAGGTCCTCCAAATGAACAATTGTATTTTCGGATCCATATTGGTTTTTTTCCATAATTTTGTCCATGGAAATTCTACTATTTCCGAAGATACTATTGGTCTAACTTTAATGGATGAGTAATATGATTTTGTCGTGAAATTCCCTTTCTCCGTATTCTTCCAAATCAATCTATCTCTTTGATTGGCAATTGGTAGTGTGATGTTGGTTATTGCTATTATTGTTTCCTGGTTAAAGTGATG
Organism: Eschscholzia californica; assembly: GCF_041429995.1. Lineage (NCBI taxonomy): Eukaryota > Viridiplantae > Streptophyta > Magnoliopsida > Ranunculales > Papaveraceae > Eschscholzia > Eschscholzia californica. The sequence continues at coordinate 16,609,961 of NW_028238198.1, forward strand.
CTGGAGCATATTGAGATTCCAAGAATTTGTTTCTTTGTCTATTAAGTCTGCCACCCATGATATGTGTGTTGGAAGCTCTCGGATTAATATCGACTTGTGTTTGTCCATTTCAGGTATCCTTTTATCTTTCATGATACGTGTATCTGTTCCATCTCATATCATCCAGATAGTGTTGTTCCTGAAAGTGTCCCTAGTCTGCAGAAGAGACTTCCAAAAAGGAGATGCAGGTTTACTCTTATCCACTTCCCAAAAACTTCCACTCTTAACATATTTTGCCTCTAATAGTTTCACCCAAGTTGCCTGTTTATTTGTTAAGAACCGCCATGCCATTTTGGCTACTAGTGATTCATTTGCTTCATTTAGAGATCGAATTCCCAGTCCCCCATGTCTCTTTGAACTAGTAATGAGGTCCCAATTAATAAAATGTATCCTTCTGTCTTTGACATTGTGACCCCACCAAAATTATCTTTCTTCCCTTTCTAACTGTTGGATCACACCTTTAGGAATTAACTGATAACTAAAAGGTTTGACACACATAGGTCCTAGAACTGATTTGATAAGAACCGTACGACCAGCTTGTGAAACAAGATGTTGCTTCCACCCTGATAATGCTCTTGAATTTATCCTTTAACCAGTCGAAACTTTTAATTTTGTTACTTGGTTTGAGAATTAAAGCTCCCAAATATTTTGATTGATCGGACATGGCAGAAACTTGTAATATTGACTTGTAATGTTCTTTTGTTGCAGGTGGTACTCCCGAGCTGAAATAGATACTAGATTTGTCACAATTGACTGCTTGGCCCGAAAACTTGGAATAAATAGTCATGAACTCAAGAATAGCATTTAGATTGTCATTTGTTACCTTTCCGAAGATGATTAGGTCATCAACAAATAATAAGTGAGATATCGAGGGGCTCGTGTTATTTATCTTGTAACCTGTAAAAAGACACTTTGATTCATAATGATAAATAAGTAGGGATAGAGCCTGTGATGTGAGGATGAAGAGGTAGGGTGACAGAAGACAACCCTGCCTCAATCCTCTCGAGCTCCTAAAGCTCCCATATAAGTGACCATTGACCTGGATGTTGAAATTGGGTGTGGTAATGCATGAAAGAATAAGCTGAAGCATTCGGCCAGGGAGGGTGACAGAGGACAACCCTGCCTCAATCCTCTAAAAACTGTCAGCTGACCCTGTCATAGGCCTTAGCCATGTCCATCTTAAGCGAGAATCCACCACCCTTGACTTTAGAACAATTCATAGAATGTAATAACTCTTGGGTGATAACTATATTGTCCAAAATTTGTCTGTTAGGGACAAAAGCATTCTGGGTCCACATCACGTTATCTTCGAGAAAAGGTTTTAAACGGTTTGCTATAATTTTATTGATGATTTTGTAAATGGAGTTGCAGAGTGAAATTGGTCGAAAATCAGAAGCGCAACTCGGGTTCTTGACCTTAGGAATTAAAGCCAAGGTAGTGAAATTAAGAGAGGAATCGATATAACCTGAATTGAAGATTCCTTGTACATACTGTATGAGCTCGGTTCCTATGATCTCCCAATTGAGTTGAAAATATTCACAAGGTAGTCCGTCAGGACCTGGACTTTTTTTGACCCCATAGACATGACCACTTCTTTTATTTCCTCTGATGTTGGGATCCCTGAGATGGCGCCAATGTTTTCTTCTCAGGGATACCAGAAGAAAACATTGGCGCCATCTCAGTGATTGGGAAAAACGAACAAACAGTCACAAAATCAAACACAAATACACTACAATTACAAATCAAACAAGTTATTAGCAAAAAGAATCTTAAATCAAATGGACAACAATTGCATCAAGAAGTGAAAGTAAAGTTCTAAAGATAGCGAGTGAGAAACCACATAAATAATGTTTTTATAAAAGAATTACCTAGGAGCAGCAGTAAGTTAAGTTGTATAAAAGCAAAATCTTTTTTTGAGAAAGAAACTTTAATTTCATTAATGATGGAGTAAAATCCAAACATCTTACATTACTTTGATAATATCACGAGCATACAAAAGCAAATTACAACATGATAATTTGAGAGAGCACTTTGACTGCGATACAGACTTTGGACCTTTCACCTTTAAAGGTCAATAGCAAAACCCTATACGGCTATACCGACACCCTTAAAGGCCATTACAAGACCTCACAAAGATCGATATTTTATCTATACCTTATAATCACATGTTTTTTTTGCATGAGTAGTGAAGACCACTCCTATGAATCGAACCCATAATCTCTTACAATTAGTATAGAAGCAAATTGTAAGAGAAGAGAGATTGTGGTAGGTGATGGTGTATTATCCAAGTCTAACCCGAAAGAGTTAGGCTCAAGTATGTGGTGCCTGTAGAAACTCTAAGATTTTTCTAATGTCTGGTTTGTAATACAAAACGGGCAACGCAATATGAGTTAACTATTGCAAAAACTCTAAGAGTTAGGCTCAAGTATGCGTTCCAAATTCAACCAACTTGGGGCGAATTTAGGTGGATTTGAGAGACTTTCAAAAAAGAATTAGATCATAAAGAATTAGGTCATAATCCACCAAATTGATTAGTATTCAGTAGAAAGTACTTGGATCTTTTAAAATCGGTGGACGCGAACTGATTTTATAACCAAATCGGCCCTACTCCACCGGCCATTGAGCCAAAGAAAAAGTGGAAGGGCCTCTTTTGAGTGGAAGCGCTTTTAATAATTTTTAAAAGTTGAGGGAAATTTAGCAAGAGGCCCTTTAGACAAATATCCAAGGCGCCTTTAAATCTACCTTTGGCATAACTAGCTTCCCTTAATCACAAATTACTTTGTTTCACATTTAATTTTCCATGAATGTCGGCCAAAACCCCAATTTCGTGATAGTCTTATGGGGCAATTTCTAGAAAGGTCAAAGTAATATTGAAAATGAATAGAAAAACACAGAACATTTGAAAATTATTATTCGGGTCAAAAAGTGTGCAAATACTAAAATACTCTTTTTTATCATTTTGTGTAACTAAATTCTTTTATTTTTCTTTAAACTTTAAATCGATATAACTTTTGTTTGAGATGTCGGATTTCTATAAAAATTATATATTTAGAAATGATTTTTCATTAGCTTTCTAACAAGATCCACTTTCAACACTTTTTTTCAAAAAAAAAAACACAGAAAAAAAACGGCGTTTTTTTCCTTCACGTTTTTCTGCAAACGTGTTTGCAACAATCTTTTCTGCAAACGTGTTTGCAACAATCTGTTATGCAAACATGTGTTTGCATAATGTAAACTGCAAACATGTGTTTGTATATGCATTTGCGATATTGCAAACATGTGTTTGCATTTGCGATATTGCTGACTGAGTTTGCATTTGCGATTTTGCAGACTGCGTTTGCATGTGCGACAATGCAAATTGAGTTTGCATTTGCGACATTACAAACTCAGTTTGCATTTGCGACATCTTCACAAATTACTTAAAGCCAACTTTTGGTTTCCACCCAAAAACTTTCCTTGCTTTACTAGGATTGATCTCTCCCTGTATATACGAAAATTTTACCATCAATCCATCTCATTTGCAAATTCCACTTTTTTTTTTTCCTTTTCCTCTTTCTTCACCACTTTTTTTTTCCATCGGTGTAAATAAAACTTGCTGATCAACAAATTCATATATTCATAAAACTTGAATCTGTAGTGTACCCTCTAACAAACGATTCACTATAACAACCATTAATAACAAGAAACCCCTTGATTTAACATAAACCCAAAAACATTAACAAAGATTAATACCACATGATAAGATTTTACGGGAAAAAAAAATCAAAACCCACTTAAGATCTAAGCTCTTTCACCACGGATTCTACGAGTGGAACAAAAACAGAACAGAATTTTAATGCTAATACAAAAAAAGAAAAATCACAACTTCATATTTTCTCGATCTAATGAAGTTTCCTACACATAACAGACATGAAACCCTAATCTAATACCTTTTTCTTTTCCCTCATTGTATCAATTCATGCCAATTGATAAGTAAATAAACAAAGCTGGGCTGAAAGTGAGGAACAAATTTAATCACTGACAACCCTAGAACAAATAACTAGGGGTGTCAACGGGTCGGTTCCGGTTCGGGTATTTAACTATCCAGAACCGGAACCTATAAATCGTAACGGTTTCGGTTCTTGACGGTTCCGGTACCGGTACCTCAATCAAAGGATCCAGAACCGGAACCTTTAAAATTCTCGGGTACCCATCGGGTATCGGGTACCCATTGGGTATTCACAAAAGTATATCAAATATTTCTTAAAGTAGAAGAATTTGCATGAATCTAGTGAAAAGAAATATCATAAACGACATAGATCCTTAAATAAGCAAATATCTCGGGTACAATAGTTGATGAGTATAAGAGATTAGAGATTAGGGGAATCAAGAAAGAAGAAATGAACCTTTATGTTATATTAACTCGCTCGCTTTTGTGTTTTATAAATTAGTTTTCAACCAAGGAAAAGAGGATTTGAGAAATTTCATAACTTGGTGAGTTGGTAACTTGGTGAGAAAAACCCTGACGTACAAGAATACTATATAATCTAGGGTATTTTTTCGTATTATCTCGGGTACCCATTACCCGTCGGGTACCCGGCGGATATACCCGATAAGGACCCGCCTCCTAGTCGGGTCCTTTCGGGTATACCCATTTAAGACCCGATTTCCTTAATGGATCTAAAACCTATACCCAGTACCTACCCATTAAGACTCGGGGTCGGTTCAGTTCTCGGGTAAACGGGTACCCATTGCCACCCCTACAAATAACGATATTATGCCCAAATCAATCAGAATGAGTACACCGTCCCAATCTTCATCACTCCTAAGCCAGAAAGAAGTAACAATGCGAAGATTATTTGGCCCCACATATGACATGAGCAACCTGAGAAATACTTGACAAGGTAAGAAATACGAAAATGTAGCATTTATAGCTATATCGAGAGACAGCACCAATGCGTATGTGGGGCCAAGCAATTGTATTCATTTCTTTGCTCCTATCCTTGGTTTGTCACAAGAGTTCTACTTTGATGATTTTCACCATCATCAACCATCATTTTATGTTTCCACAACAAAATAACAACATGGAAAATTCTATTAGACCCTGAAACATTCATTCATATTATGAATTTATCCTCTTCATAGCAGACGACAGATTCAACGAGTCCAAAGTCAAGGCTTTTGATATGTCCAAAACGGACTGCTTCATCATTGGTGTTCAAATACATTGTCCAGGTACAAATCCTCCTATATCTTGTTTAAGATATACTAAGATTACGGGGTAAGGAAGTCCTCAGAGTCTAACATTTTGTGGGCCGTAAGTGGATGGATGTTAGTATGTTACAATCTCAATAGTCAGTATGCACAAAAGAGTTCCACAAACAAGTACATGCAAGACCCGCTTGCCACCTATTGATATAGTTCATTCAAGTATCATATCCGATTGACCTAATTATAAAATGTCGCCTTAACAATTTGCAGCTACCAAGCTATGTAGATTAACTTCGAGAGTAGCAACAACCAAAGATTTTACTCTGACGGTTAAAGTAAATATAAAGGAGTAAAAATAAATTACTAGGAATAAGTATATACCTTTCTTTTATTAGTTATAGGAGGATTTGTTGTAATGTCTGCGCTCTGGATTTATAACCTCTTAGCTTGAATTTCAGTATCTGTCCTTTTTTAACTAGCACAATCTTGTTTCTGTTTCGTTATCATCCGTTGGTCTTGTTGGATTCTTTGTCTTTTCGATACACTTAGCTCCACTATCATCTTGCTGTGGGATTTGGCTTTTAGTTATCAATAGTTTTCACCTAAAACAGAACATAACATGTGACTTTCAGACATTTCATTAAACAACTCATGTGCTATATTAGTATCACCAAACTACCAAACTTCCCAGACATATTTAAAAGTCATTAGTTATAGTAACATCAACACCAAAACTCATCTTCAACAGAACTTCATGGATTTGGCGTCCGCTGTCCAATTAAAAGGTCATTTGTTATAATAACATCAACCCAAAACCCATCTTGAACACAGCTCCAGCCTCCATGTATTTGGCATCATATGCCCAATGAATTACACTTTCAGCAGTGTTGTAGGAACTCTAAAACTCTTGGCCACTCAAACGAAATCAATAAAATAATCGGCTGGTGATGGTGGTATAGCCCGATTTCAAACAATAACCGACTTAAATGGTTGATGAACTGAACCGGCTAAAATCCAAATCTATTGCTGATGGTAATGATCAAAGATGATGAACCAGTGATGATGAAAGGGTGATGGATCGGCTGAGTCTAGAGAGATGAACATGAGAAGAAAATGATAATAAAGAAGAAGACGACTGAGTTTAGAGAGAGAAAACGAGAGAGAATCGGTTGATTTTAGAGAGGAAAAAGAAAAAAAGAGATGTTTTATCAAGGGGTAATTTTGGAAAATTTTAAATATAAAATGACCTCATTGATACTTATACATATTATTTTAAACTTTATATATAATTACTTAGAACATTTTGGTAAGTTCAGGAAAAGTTAATTGTTTTTTTAGTTATTATGATAATATTTTGAACCCAAATAGTCATTTTCCCTAGGGTCCATGGGTATATAGACCAACATAATGTTCAAAAAAGGTTTATGATCTAATCTTTCCAAAATATAAATATCTAATCCTTTTACATTATGGACATAAAAATCCTCACTTTCTAAACACAGTACTGTCAATGTCCCACGTTCAAAATTCGCGCGTTTTGAAAAGATAGATTTGGGCGTGATTTGGGGGATTTATTAACAAAAAATGGATAGAAACAAATCATAATTTCTCTCTCCTCTAAACAGATTTGGAAATTAAATTTATTCTTTCCTATTATCCGAATCAATCAGAAACCAAAATCCTAACCAAAACGAAACGACATCACAACGGATATTTCCAAATAAATTTTCTCTCTCTTCTTTACAGATTTGAAAACCAAATCAATTTTGTCTATCTTACTATTAATTTATTTATTTTCGATTCAAATCAATTTTCTCTCACTTAACTTTCAGATTTGGAAAGAGTATATTTTCTAGGATCAATTTAGCGTGATTTGGGGGTTAATATACAAAACATATATATCACTTTCTCTCACTTAACTTTCAGATTTGGAAATAGTATATTTTTCTGGGAACATTAAAGCAGCATTTGTTTTCGTTTTTACTCATACATAAATACAAATTGAATACAAATTATGAAACAAATACGTAAATTATGTGTTATTTATGACGAAGAAACCATCATTTTTCATGTATACAACGTAATTTATCAAATGTATGTGGGTCTTGTTCAACAAATTGCACATGATTTCTTTTACATTACACATCGTTTACATTCTGTTACAAAAAAACGTACAAAATCTTCTCTGGTTCAAAAATGGTGTCCATCCATTTACCCTCCATTTGTAGTCTTGAGCAGGATAAACAACAGTTACACTATATTGTCGAAGAGCATATGCAAATGCTTTTGCACCACCAGGAAACAACTGACCAACTTCAGTAAATATTTCCCAGCCATCAGGTTTTAGTTTCGATGACTTACTTTGATTTGATGATTCTGTTTGAAATTTCATCTGTTATATCAAATCTACACACATAAATACACATTCATTAAACAAAAAAAATCATACATTGTATTATAAACTACATGTATAGTTCCGTAAATTATGTATAATGTTTGTCAAATTTTGACAATATTTGAAGGTTTTGAGTAATTTGGTAAGCTTAACAAGGCTACTGTTTTGGATGAAAAGTACGCGTAATGGTAAATAAATAATACATAATTTATATGCACTTATACGATGTTTTATTATAAATTATATATAATGTATAACAAATTACGCGTATTTTACATTCTCTTATAAAAACATGGTTCAGAAGATGTTTGCGTAATATACTAGATAGTATGAAAATTTACTGTAAATTACCTATATTGTATATTCTGTTATGATAAACGTACGAAATAACACCTGGTTCATAAAATTGTACGAAACCAAAGATCTGAGGTGAAGAAATATCAGAAAATCAAGAAGCTTAAACCTAAATTAACATACATTAATAATGAGACATTTAATATGAAAACAAATTTTGTCTCATAAATGACATGTAAATTTCAGTAAATTATATATAATGTATGGAAAAGTACGATTGTTTATTTGATTAAGAGAAGCTTTATACGCTTGTCGTGGCATCTTTGCAGGTATGAAAAGGTAGAGTAATGTTGGATAAATTTTTAATACTGTATGCACATCTGTAATATGTATTTGATATCAATAATAAAGTACGTATAATTTGTATTAAAAATACACATATATATCATTCAGTAATAATAACATCTTACCTGTAAAGTTCGCGTAATTTACCGGAAAGTATAGAAATGTATACTAAATTAACTGTATTGTATATTCTGTTACGAGAAACAGTACGGATAATCACCAGGTCCGAAAATTATACGAACAGATAGATCTGATCTGAAGAAAGATAAAAAAAACCACAGAAAATTAAACATAAATCTAAAGAAATATGATATGATAATCAGATGAAAACAAAACATAATCAGTTTGAACGAATCAGTAAAAAAGGATTAACCATCCATATCATAAACAGTTATGAAAATCTTAGAGAGAGAAAATAAACCTCATAAATCTGTAAACAAACAGGAAAACAAAATGAATAAATCTGTTACGATTAATGTTAGAGATAGAGAATCTGTTACTTTAACCTGAGAAGCTGATGAAGGATGAATGTTTGTAAAACTTGATTAGAAGACGAATGATTGAAAAATAATCTAATGAGATGAAACAAGATTTCAGAGTTTAATGGAGATTTTGTTATGTGAATCAGATTTAGAGAGAGAGAGTAAAGAGATTTCGGTTACTGAAAATAATGAAGCTAACATACCTATGTTTAGAAACGTGATTGGAGAGAGAATGTGGGAGATAAAAATGGGAGAAGATATTTATAGATCACTACAAAAATACGTCACATTTGTAACGGCCATAACCGTTATAAAAACAGGAAAAAACCGTTACAAATGGTCTATTGTAACGGCCAGGAGCCGTTATATAAGAAATTCAAGCCGTTACAAAAAACCCCGTTGCTAATAAATTTGTAACGGCTTCTAGCCGTTATAAAAAGTCTTGTTGTAACGGCTTTGTGAAGATAGGCCGTTACAAAAGAGTCAGCCAAATTCCAAAAACTGACACTTGTGTGTAACGGCTTGAGGAAGGAAACCCGTTACAAATTGACTTTTTATAACGGTTTGAGATTAGGCCGTTACAAATAACTAATAAAAAACAAAAAAAAAAATCAAATCTGTGAAATCCAGCACTGCTTTCCCTGTTTGGACATCAAAAAACCAACGTAAACGAGATAACTTAAACTAATACAATAAATCAAACAAAACTCATTATATTGACTTCATACTCTTAATACAAGTTTCCAATTCATGGTTTCTAAACCAAACATCATATCTTAAGAAACACTTCATAGTACTTCTTATACATCGTTTAGTGTTTTGGATGAAGATCGCATTTAAGAACTCAACTAAAAAAAAAGATTGAAAATATACCGAAGTATCAGTAAATATGCTATTCGATTAAGCTCCAACGATAGTTCTCAAAATTTCTTGTCCTTCTCATCCTAAAAAAGGAATATTGAAAAAATAGAATTAAATGGGTTCCCCAGTAACATTCAGAACTACTTAAACAAGAAGTAACAAAAGGCAAAAGAACATAGCAAATATTATACTAACTATTAGCTAATCTTATACTAATAAAACAGCAGGTTGATTCAAAAGCTAATCAATAGGTTTTTAATAACTGCATGCCTTTCACCCTTTTGTAATCATCGAGAACTATTTACTAACTATTAGCTAATCTACTATACAGTGTCAATGACTGTTCAGTTCGACATAAACAGTGATTTCAGCTGAAATTTCTCGGTCGAAATGTACATAATGGGCGACCACCACTCATTTCGACCAAGATTTCCGTGATACCTGTGACATTACACTATAGACAGGAAAGTTGAGTATTAATGTGACGATGTTCATTTTATAGAGGTATGTGTGAACTCATAAAGACACGAAAAAAGGAAAAACTGGAGGTGATGAGAAAAATCTGCAAATATTATACTATTGCTATAGCAAACATGCCAAAAAGTTACCTGCACACTTGAACATCATCAAGAATTCAAGATGAATTGAAGCCTCTTTTCTAGTCTTACTCTCTATTTCTCTGTTTTGTTGGTTTTGAAATATGCCAAGTTTGCTAACCATAGCCTAAATAACAGAACAATTATCCAACTTAAGTATACTTTCAACTTCAAGCCAGAGCTATGCCAGGACTTAAGTCTTGGACCTAACAGAAAATGCTAATTGAAGGCATACAAATGTGACAGGCATCATTAATCATAGAAGGGGATTGCCCACCCATAAGGATAATAGATAAGAATTACAACATTTTGAACTTCACGACCAACCTAGGTTATAATACTTAACAATAACATATTGTTCAAGAAACTATATCTTAGCGTATAACATAAATGAAAGAAAGAGGAGATTAGGTTATAATACCTAACAATAACATATTGCTCACTTCAAATGAATTAAGTCCGTTCTTGACAAAAAACGGAAGAAGGAACATCTGAAGGATCACTCCTGCTTGAAGCATGAAAGCAGTCAACCTGAAACACTGAAAAGAAGAAGAGTTCTCGTTGAATACCCCAGATGTAAATTGCCCACCATTAACTAGTGATCAGCTGATAATAACTAATTTTGTATCCGACTCAAATGCAGTGACTATTAGTTCGAGTCTATCATTCAGATGAGATAAACATCACGCGTCAGATAGGAGAAATCCTAAGTAAGGAGTATCTAATCTTATCACAAGGTTGTCAGTTGTCACTGTATAAGTGTACTTAACCAGTATTAAGCTGTGTTCACGTGTGAATGTTAAGCGGATCTTCCGACTGATCCAAATTAAGAGAGAGCAGTAATGCAGTCGACCTAGTACCCTTCTAAAAAAAAATTACCTTGTCATAACTCACCTCCTTCCTTGCAGCTCCTTTTGGAGCAGCTCTCGCCCATCTCTTAGCTATACCCTATACAACAAACAGAACCACTAACATCTAATTAGGAAATCAAGGTCGTAAGTAAATATAGCTAAGCGATTTCTTTTTCCGTATTTTGTTTAAACTTGAAAGACTGAAATTGGTGAAGTTTTCAAACTTACAGTCTTGGGTTTTTGAAAACAATGTCGACTGAAATTTCAACAGTAGGATTGATTTTGCATTTTAACCTTTTAGGTCGGTTTGATTTAAACCGCAGGATTCAAGCCATGAGAAAAAGAAACTAGAAAATTTGATATTCCAGCAACAAAATCCTTGAGAGTTCAACCAATAACTGAAATAAGAAAAACAAAATTATCCCATTAAAAAACAACCATCAATGAAATATTGAAAACCTAATTTCAACCACTTATTAAGTTGAAAGTTCAAACATCAAGGAAGATTCAAGGTAAACCCTCACCAGAATCTCTGTTGTTGTTGGAATCAAATAAATCCTAAAATCTTTTATAGATTTACACATCAAAGTGGTTAGAAATTGAAGAAATAAAAAATAACTAAAGTAGTTAGAGATTAACACAAGAATGTGAGAAGATCTTACCACAAATCAGAGAGAGTGAGACTAATAGACCAGAGAGAGAGAAAGAAATTACATACCCTTCTTATAAATTGATTCCGCTGCTACTTCCCTTTTCATCAAGAAATTACATACCCAATTAGTCATAAACACTAATCACATCTAAAGCAAAACCCTAAAATGAAATAACTAATTTTATGGTTTTGATCAAAGAAAATTACATACCCATCTATTCATAAACCCTAACCAGATCAAAATAACCCCCTGTTATGAGAAAGAAAAGCAAAATTTAGGGTTTCGATCACAAATTAGTTATTTCATTTTAGGGTTTTGCTTGGCTCCTTCGTTGTGGTCGATTTGACTGATAAACCAGAGAGAGAGAGAGAACGAATCAGACTCAAAGATAAAGTCGAACAAAAACAAAGATGAGAGAGATCTTACCTGAGTTTGAGAGAGTGAAGGAGAATGAGCTCATATTGAAGGAGAAGGACGGAGAGAACGAGTAGCAGTTAGAGAGAGAAAATAATGATGGAGGGTCTGTTTTCTAATTTAGGGCTTCCAACAATTATAACGGCCGTAATACAAAAGAGCCGTTACACAAAGAGTTAATTATAACGGCAGGGCAGCCGTTATAACAAGCGTTTTAGGCGCGAACGTGCGGCGCCATTAATTCAGTTTTTGTAACGGCCTTATTTTAACAAAGGCGTTACAATAACCCAACTGTGAGCGCCAAATTTCGCGCCGACTCAATTAGGTTTTTTGTAACGGCTTTTCAGCATGGAACCGTTACAAATGAGCTAAGATTTATAACGGCTTTCCACAGACCGTTACAAAAGGGTTATTTGTAACGGCTTTCATGGAAGCCGTTACAAATAGCCGTTACAAATGTGACGTTTTTTTGTAGTGGATTTTGAAAATAAATCAGTTATAATAATATATGAGGAAGGTTAGATTTAGAAACGTGATTGGAGAGAGAATGTGGGAGATAAAAATGAAAGAAGATATTTATGGATTTCGAAGATAAATCAATTATAATATATGAGGAAGGTTAAATTAGGAATTATGATTTAATTAGTATTCTAGGGATTTGTGTTTTCTCTCTAGATGTATACAAATAGACTAGATATCCATTTACATTATTATTTTGGTTTTCAAACTCTTTAAAGGATTAGAGAGAACTAAATGTCATATTAGGACCCGTTTTTAGGGCTATAAGCTCAAAAATTCTTTTCCCTAGTCTTATTTATAAAGAGGTGCTCAATCTTTTTTAAAGCATAGCCACCTTTGCAGACCTAGGTAAACCTTGTACAACTTTTTTCTGAGCTGGGTTTTTTTAGGAGAGAGACTCTCTCGAGTGACGTCATCATGGAGACGTTTTTTCCCTCTTCTATCTCTGAAACCCTAGCCGCAAGAGGCAATCCAGCCCCAAACCCTTTACAATTTCTATCTCAACTTGCTTGGTCCTTGATCCCAACCTAAAATACTTAACACAAACTACCAAAACCTAGATCTAAGAAGATACTTTGCAGTAAATTCCATAAAACCCCCAAAACTAGGTTTATCTTAGATTTGAAGGAGAAGCTCCTGCATGAATTAGAGAGACTAAAAATCTAATGCTCCTTCACTCTTAGGTTATGGCAGAGTTACTTTCATGGCGAATCAATAGATTTAGACAATATAAACGGTTGGGGTAGTGGATAGATCGAAAAGAAGATCAGTCACCAAAGCAGGTTTTCTCTTCTCTCTTACCTTCAATTTTATTTTCGGTTTCAATTTGCTCTCGTATCCATTACATCATTTAGCTCCCACAATCGAATCCCGTAACTTAGACATCAACCCTCATCTATTGTCGTCCTCTCTTCTAGTAAATCTTTTGAGATAGGATAATAGAATTAGATCTTCTATGGTAGTTACTGGTTGCTAAACTAGTGATGCTTTCATGTTTGTTGTTAGACTATAGGCTTTATTCGGTGTTTATATGTTAGGTATGGTATACAAGTTTTAATTTTTCCTCCCACTTGGCTAATCTCTAGTGTTCATGGTTTGGTTAGGCACTTTTTGCTCCTATAGTTTTATTTCTATGAGTAATCTTTTTTATGTAAAGTCCAATAGTTATTGTTCCAGTTTAGGTTGATCTTGTTTTCTTATCTCTTTGTGGTTTTCTTGTACTTAAGATATATATATGTTTTGCTTCTTTAGTGGTGCCTTCAGTGTGTTACTTTTTTGGAGTATCCGAGGGTGCCTTTATATTTTATCTATGGATAATCCTACCATTTTAAGTTGGAACGTTAGAGGTGCGCCCTCTTTTATCACCAAGAAACATTTGCTTAATCTTATCCGTAAACATCAGCCTGACATCATTTTCTTATCGGAAACCAAAAACAAATCTAACAACATGATGAAAAACATTCCTATCAACAAAAATTACGCTAGTCATTTTGTGGAGCCCATTAACAAAGCGGGAGGGCTTGCCTTTTACTGGAAGCATCATCTGGACATTAAGATCGCGCACTCGGATAATAACATCATTCAGGCGGTGATGCAGAATAATAACAATCATAGCACAAGTAATATCACTGGATTTTATGGGTCTCCGTATAATAGAAACAAGCATCATCCCTGGAAGACTCTTAGATAGATCAATCAAGACAAAGACAACCCTTGGATTATGATAGGTGATCTGAACTGCATTCTAGATCCAACAGAGAAAAATGGTGGAACCATCGGATCCAACTCCATCAATACGCGTATCATTGAGATTATAAGTGACCTTGGTCTATTGGACTTAGGTTACCAAGGTAATCCGTACACTTGGAGCAATAATCAGTTTGAGGAGAATCTTATCCAAGATGGACTAGATAGAGCTTTAGCTAATCTCAATTGGCTCCACCATTTCCAATCTTACAGAGTTATCCACCTGGAAGCGGCCGGGTCAGACCACCTGCCTATCCTGCTCGATAATAAAGATTGTAGTCATAGTAGTCCCAAACCATTTAAGTTTATCAGAACTTGGATGACACACCCGGATAGCTTTAATTTCATAGCGGATAATTGGAATAATATTAAGAACAACCATCTCCAGAATAATATCCAGTATGACCTTAAGAAGCTGAGCAAAAAACTTACCATCTGGAACAAGAAGGTGTTTGGCAACATAGATAATCAGATTAGTCAGATCACCAAGAAGCTACAAAACACCAATTCTAAAGAGGAAAATCAAAATCTCAAAACCGCTTTGGAGGAGCTCTACCAGCAACAAGAGAGTTTATGGAAGGAGAAATCTAGAAACAACTTCATCACCTTGGGCGACAAAAACACCAAATTCTTTCATTCCCAAGCTATTCAACGCAACAGGACTAACACTATCAATGCGATCAAAGACAAAAAAGGAGATTGGAAAGAAGACATTAAAGACATACAAGATACTTTCACTTCTCATCTCCTTGATATCAGTACCACGATTAACCCAGGAGAAGACATGAATGCTCTCAATCTGTTCACCCCCACTATCAATCAAAATCAGAACAGAGATTTGCTCACTATTCCAGATAAAGAAGAAATAAACTGGGCTATTCAAAGCCTTAAGAAAGAAGTTGCCCCGGGCCCAGACGGATACCCCCCTTATTTCTTCCAATCTAACTGGGAGACTGTCAGTGCCGATATTTATGACCTGGTTCAGAACTTCTTCAAAACAGCCTACCTGCCTCCTGAAATAAATCATACACATATCTGCCTTATCCCCAAAACCCCTATCCCCCAAACCCCAGCAGACTTTCGACCCATTAGTCTGTTGAACACCACTTACAAAGTCATAACCAAACTGCTTGCTGAAAGCTTCAAACACACCTTAAACCCTATCATCTCACCATTTCAAGCAGCCTATGTACCCGGGAGATAGATTACAGACAACATCATTATGGGCCAAGAAATTATTCACTCCTTCAAAAAGATGAAAGGCCCTACCAGATACTTTGGTCTCAAACTTGACATGTCAAAAGCGTTTGATATAATAGAGTGGAAATTTCTAACGGACATCATGAGAAAACTTGGATTGGACGAACACTGGATTCAGATGATAAATACATGCATATCCACTTCTTTTATGTCAGTTCTTATAAACGGACACCCAGGTAAAGCTTTTTATCCTTCAAGGGGTATTAGACAAGGAGATTCGCTTTCCCCGTTTCTCTTCACTCTAGCAATGGAAGGTCTCAGTCGTAAGTTGATGATGAATAGCAGCCAAGAAAAGTTTTTCGGTTTTCCGACTAATCATGCAGATTTTGAGATTTCCCATCTCCTCTTCGCCGACGATTGCATCATTTTCGGTAAGAACACGATTGATAACATCCACATCCTCAAAAAGATTCTCCAAGACTTCTGTGATAACTCGGGTCGAATGATCAATTATGCTAAATCCAATATTTTCTACTCCAAGAATTCGCATCCCAAGTTCAAGAGGCTTATAATGCGCGCTCTCAAAGTAAAATATGCTTCCGCCTGAGAGAAATACTTAGGAGCTCAACTTTTCATTAGAGCTCAAAAAACCAAAGTTTTCAAAGATATACTAAAGCACATAAAGAAGAAACTCAACAAATGGAACCACTCGTTTCTTTCTCAAGCTGGTCGTACTGTGGTCATCTCAGCCATAGCGGTGGCCGTACCCCGATACCAGATGCAATGCTTTGCGATTCCTAAAGGAATAAGCAAAAGCATCAAGGCCGTTCAATGGAATTTCTGGTGGAGTAAGTCAAAAGGAATATGCACAAAAGCTTGGTCATCTATATGCACCCCTAGAAAAAAAAGGAGGTCTAGGGCTCCACCTGCCAGATCTAGATAACACTGCACTTCTTTCCAAGATGACTTGGCGACTCAAAATAGAACCAGAGGCAATATGGGTCAAATTACTGAAAGGCAAGCACTCTGACATCCCAGGCCCAGCTAAAGCTCATCACTCATGGAATTGGAAGACACTCCGAAAGCACTTTAGCCTCATTGAAGATCTTACTACTTGGGAAGTGCAATCGGGACAGGACATAAACATCTGGACTGACAACTGGATCACTGAGATCAATGGCACTATCCAAAACAATAATCAATCTGATCTCACCAAAGTAGCACAACTTATCTCGAACGATAACTGGAATATTGATATGCTCAGAGCCAATTTTGATGTTAATACCAAAAACCTCATAAGAACTATCCCAGTTAACAACGAAGGTAAAGACCAACTCAAATGGAAACTCACCAAATCGGGTAAATCTACTGTAGCCTCTATGTATCAGCACCTCAATATTAATAATAGCAATCAAATCACGAGCAGTCAAAACTGGAACTTCATCTGGTCTCTTACGACAGTTCCGCGAATTAAGATGTTCATTTGGAAAATCTGTACTAAAGCTCTTCCTGTTAGAGAAAGAATCGGAAAATACATCGACAATATTACCACTTGCCCTAATTGCACTCAGACTGAATCTATTGAACATGCCCTTTTACACTGCGTTATGGCGAAAAACATCTGGTTTTACTATAATATCAAATCTGAAAATATCACGTCTATATCAGAATGGATATTCTCGTGGGAGGACAATACTATTCTATGTTATACTAACGATAATATTCACTTTTCGACCATTTTATGGATCTTATAGAAAGTGAGATGTGACCATTGTTTCCAGCATGAAATCAATGATCTTAACAAAATCATCAGAATGATCGAGAACTTCCCTAAAACCAACAAAAAACAAGAGAAAATCAAACAAACTTCTACGGAGAAATGGCATCCTCCGCCTCAAAACTTTATTAAGTTGAATGTTGACGCATTTTTTACTAATATAACATCTAATGTTGGAATTAGCTTTATTGTTCACAATGCAGAATCAAAATTCATAGAAGCGCAGGTTAAAACTACGAGAGCCAGAAATAGTGAAGAAGGATAGGCGATGGCGATTTCTTTCGGCCTCGAATGGGCAAAAGCAAACCATCACAAGAAAATAATCGTGGAGAGTGACAACATCAATCTCATTCAGCATCTTCATAATAAACATCACACATTACACTGGCAATCCCTTATACACATCCAGAAAATTCGAGAGAGCAGAAAATAATTTGAGGAGGTGAAATTCAAATACATAAAGAGAGATCTCAATTCCAGCGCAGACAAATTAGCTAAATGGGCGAGAAAGAAGAACGCAAGCAAAAAGTGGAAGAATGTCCCAAGTCTATTAGTAAATAAATATTGTAATAACTTTGTTGTTTAATATATGAAGCTAGTTCAAAAAAAAAAAGGTAAACCTTGTACGAAATATGTCAGATTTTATTCAACTTATGCAAGTTATCTTCAAAATAAGTATCAATTTGTGCACATCTTAACAAATTTGTGCAAAAAGTGAAGTTGAAGCCAAAATCTTATGGGTTTTTTTACGGCCTAGGGAGTTCTCGTGATTTATTTTTAAATTTTCTAATTTATATGCAACTTATAGTATGATGAATGTAATATAATTAATTGTGTTTAAAATTACCTTTTGAAAGTGTAGTTTTGTTACAATTTGTTTGTTAGTTGTTTTTCATGAGGTTGGTGATAACATTGTTAGTGTTTTCTAATCTCAGACAGTCAGACATGAAGAACCTCTTTTTCAACTCTGCTTCTTAAGACTCTGGTTTGGAGAACACATTGTTTAAGTGAAAAAAAAAATTAATACTACTTTCCGTAGGCTAATACTTAGGGAAGGAAAATAAGTCAAGTGTCAACTGATGAAGAAAGCTAGGGCAAAAAATGTCCACGGAGGTCGGGGGGTATGTGAAGAGTGTTGGGGTCCCTCCTTATTTAAAAAGGAGGGTGCTTCTAAAGGCTCCGGGTCAAAACGTTGTTAGCATCCAAATGTTTTATTGGTTCAGGTCAATGGCCATTGACCCAAGGTCTCTATAAGCACCGGTTTTTAATGTGGGTGACGTTCACCTTCGTTTGCTTCTTCCATCTTCTTCTTCCAAAATAAACGGAATCCCGATTAATTTTTCTTCCAAAACAAAACCTTTGAAAAGAGTGCAACATTATCCGGCGACGTCAACGACACCTACCGGCGACCATTCTTTTATTCAGAACCATCAATCTGAATGATTTGTTCATCATTCAACTGTGTTATATCTCCTTTATAGCTTCTTTATATCATCTTTTCAAAAGAAATTAAGAAGTTAACCATGGATGAAGGGAGTTCTAAAATTTTTATTTCTACATCGATTCCAACTCTTTCACCTATTTCCGGACAAGGAGAAATTTCTCATGAGGTATACAATCATTCTCCGACCCTTTTTTCATGTTTCAATACGTTTTAAGTGAGTTTTTGAAAAAAAAAAGTGAAACTTCGGTTACGTGAGCAGACTAAACCAGTCCGGGACCACTAAGCCTTGAAAGGATCACCCGGTCCGTCCAGGTCTGAAATGTCACGAACTAGGTTGTCTGTGACCTTTCAGATATGGACGGACAAGGTGATCCTTTCAAGGCTGAGAGGTCCTAGACTAGACGATCTGTTCCATCCAGAAGATTTTTTTCTTACAGTGATTTTTATGTTTTTTGACAGATTCTGGACCTTAATATTGTTCATATTGAAGATGATAAGTACCATGTCGAAGAATAAAATCAACGTTCAAATGATGGGTGTCAATTTAGTATTGATGTTGGTGAGTATTTTCTGACTGAAGATGTTTTTCAAACTAAAGAGGAATTCATTGCTTGGGCTAAAGAAATTGGGAGAAAGCTTAAGTTCGTAGTATTGATCGCCAGGTCAGGTAATAGAAGAGGTGGAGAGAAATCCCGGTTAGAATTATGTTGCGAAAGAAGTGGAGAATTCCGTTCACATGAGAATAAGGATTTGGTTCCAAAATCCCATCAACCAACTATAAAGAAAAGAAAATCGAGCACCAAAATATATCAATGTCCGTTCAAGCTCAAAAGAATACCGGGGGTTAATGACATGTGGAAAGTGACAGTTGTGTCTGGTATCCACAACCACGAGTTAGCTGAAAATTTTCTAGGCCATGCATATGTGAATAGGTTGAAACCCGATAAAAATACTGTTGTGAAACGTCTATTAGAAATTGGTTCGAAGCCCGCCCAAATTATTTTTCAAATTCATGAGCAATTCAAGGATAACACATCAACGTTGGAAACCATTTACAATGCACGTGCGAACATGCGTAAGAAAAAACAAGAAGGAAGGAGTCCGATGCAACAACTCATTAAGTTGTTGGTGGAACACCATTACGTCTACTATTTTTCAAAGAACGAAGACACTGATGAGGTAACAAATCTATTTTGGGCACATCCTGATTGTATTCTATTATTACAGAGTTTCCATACCGTGTTAATGCTCGATTGTACGTATAAAATCAACCGATTTAAAAAGCCATTGCTTGAGATTGTCGGGGTAACTTCTACATTGAAATCCTTCACCGTGGCAATTATATTTATGGATGGGGAGACAACTAATCCGTATACATGGGCCCTTAATCGTTTGAGGACGTTGTTTCCTCCAAACTCAATGCCAAACGTGTTTGTTACCGATCGTAAACTTGCACTAATTAACGCCATTGGTGAAGTCTTTCCAAATGCTCAAAAGTTACTATGTACTTTTCAAATCGACAAGTGTGTGGTAGCGAAAGTCAAAAGTCATTTCAAACAAGAACAATTCAATATTTTTATGACAATTTTTCGAGCTATCATGTATGCTGAGATTGAAAGTGTTGGGAATTACATGTATCCAATTGATGTGACACGAAAATGTCACATTTGGAGAGCATATCTTAGACTAATTAGTCTTTTTCGAGTGTTATCAATAATATTTTATGTATTTTTCTTGTTAGGTATCATTTTTGGAGTTAAACATGAAATTCAGAATAAAATGAGCGAATTATGATTATCATTTCATGTGTCCAAAACGAGAAAAAATGACCTCAAGGAAATCAAATTACAAGCGGAGTCAATGACGAGTCCGACGGTGAAAACGAAAGTCGAATCGAAGTTCGGGCGGGGAAGTTATGAAAGAATGAAGCCAAGGTCTTTTCTTGGAGGCACTCCCCTTGGTTCCAAATGTAGAGACAAGATGGAGGCACCTCTTGATTTCTAAATCAAGCCCAAAACCAAGCCCAAAGCTCACAAAGAAAAAAAAGAAGAAAGAAAGGAGTAGAGATTTTATGGGCACCCATTTGTGGTCTAAAGACTTAGTCAAGTTTGACTAAGTCTAGGGTTTTTTTAATCAAGTTAGAGAAAGGGGTCAAAGGAGGCAAGAAGGGTTTTAGGGTTTGTTCTTGGTGTGGAGGTTTTAAAAGAGCAAGAGGGAAAGAGAGAAGGAGCCAGACAAGTCGCGGAAGCAATAGCATCCAAGTCGAGCCGGCACGGGAAGCACAGCAGCTGCACGACACGGGAAAAACAGCAGCTTCCTTAATGTCACGGACCAAAATTGGTGGCCCCAAATAGCAACTCAGGTGGCCCGGACTAGCAGCAACTTAGCACCTAGGAGCAGCCAGGACAACCCACATTAGAGTGCACCAAACAACAACTATATGTTTGGTCGGACAACAGCTTGGGAGCTCAAGGCAGCAGCCCAGAAGCAACTATAAATGATGGGACAGAACCCATAAGAGCTGGGCTGCCTTGTGCACATGTGGGAGCTTCATCCTTGGCCCAGCCCAAGAGACTTCTCTAGAGAATGGAGGAGATATTTTGGTTAGAAGCTTCTAGAGTTGTTTGGAGCCCAAGTTTTCAAGAGAATTCCTAGGAAGCTTCCTAACCATTAGATGCAAACCAAGTGGCTTAATCCTAACCATTCATTGTATAGGCAAAGTAGTATAAATAGGGGTGAGACCCAAGACAAAGGGAGGTAAGGCTGCACGAGAGCAGTCGGCAGACCGGGATGCTTCTTCCCTGGAGGCAAGATTTGTAGCTATCGAGGAGAGGCTGGACATGATGGCGGAACGTATCGAGAAGTCGGAAGAGTTCTGTGGGGACGTGACAAACATCCTAGCTCGTCAACAAGATGCTATCGATGGGATCGAGAAGTCAGTGGAGACGGTGGTGGATGTGTTGAAGCGGGACATGGATGGCATGCGTAAAGCCTCGGAGAGGATGTGTGCTGAGTTCGAAGACTTCAAATCGAGATACCTAGTGATGGAAAAGGTGGTGGCCAACATGGAGAGCAGGCCAAGCCTAGCAGCACCTAAGGTAAGGATACCTGACCCTAAGTGCTTTAGTGGTGCCAGGGATGCCAAAGAAGTGGAAACTTTCCTATGGCACATGGAGAGATACTTCAAAGCTATGGGGCTTGAAGTAGAGGAGGACATGGTGAAGACGGCAGCAATGTACTTGGCCGAGGACGCCTTGCTATGGTGGCGTAGGAAGACGGATGAGATGGCTAAGGGACGTTGCAGGATCGACACGTGGGAGGAGTTCAAAAGAGAGTTCAAGGCGCAATTCTTCCCCGAGAATGTCGAGTTTCGAGCACGAGACAAGTTGATGGTGCTCAAGCATACGGGAACAATCCCAGCATATATCAAGGAGTTCAACACCCTTATGCTTGACATCCCGAACATGTCGGACACAGATCGCCTATACTTCTTCTTACATGGGTTGCAGAATTGGGCAAGGACCGAGCTGAGACGCAGAGATGTGGAGGACTTCTCCGCTGCCCTGGTCATGACGGAGAAACTTGAAGATTTTAGGGTGGACTATGCAAAGAAGCCCAAAGAAGGTGGCCAGGAACATGGTGGGGGAGATGGTGATCGAGACAGAAATGCACGAGAAGGTCGAAACCATGACAGGGACCTGAGGAGATAGGAGACACCTAAGGTCTTAGAGTCCAAGGAGCATGCCAACCCACCTAGGAAGTGCTGGAAATGTGGAGGCGACCATAGATCGTGAGAATGGTCGAAGAAGAGTACACTCAATGCCTTGCAAGCCAAAGAAGATAAAGGCAAAGATAGGGACAGAGGCAAGAATAAGGCTGAAGAGGAAGAGGAGGCCCGCAGGTTGGTGCCATTCACCTCAGTGCTCTTAAGGTAGAAGGCTGAGACACCATGCCAAAGAAGAAGGTAAGGAAGGGTCTCATGTATGTGGACCTGAGCTTGAATGGACAGTCGGCCCGTGCAATGGTCGATTATGGAGCCAATCAAAACTTCATCACGCCAAAGGAAGCCGCAAGGTTGGGGATGAAGGTCGAGGAAGATCATAACTCAACAATAAAGGCGGTGAACTCAGAGGCAAAGGCCGTGCATGGAGTGGCAAGGCACGTTCCACTCAAGATAGGAGCTTGGAGCGGAAGGGTAGACTCATACGTCAGGGATATTGATGATCTCAAAGTTATCTTGGGGCTGGACTTTTTCGAGGTAACCAAGGCATCTGTGATACCACACTTGAATATTTTGCAGGTGTTAGATGAGAAGTCCCCATGTGTGGTGCCGGTAGAGCGCACCAAAGATAGCAAGGTTGGGACGGTATCCGCACTCCAACTAGGTGAAGGGCAAAGGAGGCAACCAAAGCCTACTTCAGGTACCACCAAGGATGGAAGGGACCAACCAAACACTAGTGCAGCAGATGGCACTAGGAAGGAGCCGGCACGGCACGTGTCGAGAAGCTAAAGAGGCGGGACTTGTGCATAGCAAAAGTGCACGGAGGCGTGATGTGACACGAAAATGTCACATTTGGAGAGCCTAACTAAGCCTAGTTAGTTCATTTTGAGTATTATAAATATTATGTGTTTTTCATGTTAGGTACCTATTTTGGAGTTAAACATGTAAATTGGAATAAACGGAACGAATTGTCACTATTATTTCATGTGCCGAAAACGAGAGAAAAGACTTCAAGCAAATCAAATGACAAGTATAGTCAATGACGAGTCCGACGGTGAAAACGGTATTCAATTCGGAGTTCGGACGGGGAAGATATGAAAGAAAGTAGTCCGAGGGTATTCTAGTCCTTTGTGAGAATTTGAAGATGTGGAGACAAGGATGGAGGCACCCTCTTGGTTTCTAAATCAAAGCCCAAGAGCCCAAAGAAGAATGACAAGGAAGATTTTATGAGCACCCTCTCTTTATGGATCCAAGTCAACATAGTCTAAAGAAGTTGACTAAGTCAATGGACCCTAGGGTTTTACTAGTGTATTCTACTATTCATCATCATCATCAATCATCAATCAACAACCAAGCAAGAGAGAGAGAGAAAAAGAGGCAAGAGGGTTTCTAGGGTTTCTCTTGTTCTTGAGGGTTAAAGGGTTTGAAAGAGAGGAAAGGAGAGAAGAAGAAGGGTAGCCGGCCTTAGCTTGGCCGGCCAAGCTAGGCGGCACACAAGTGTGCTCGGGATGCAAAGGTTGGCACGGGTAGCAGCTCCGGCCGTGCTGCTACAGCTCGGACCGTGAAGAACAGCAGGCGCAGCAGCTCCAGCACGGCACGGGATGGTAGCACGGGACGCCAGCAGCAACTCCGAGCAGCAACAGCAGCTTCCACGAACAGTAGCAACCGGAAAGAGTAAGGAGCAGCTGCACGGGACGGATGCACCTTCTGGGACGCGCGCACAGCTCGGGCCGGAAGCCAAGGGACCGGCAACACTATCTTGGCCGGATTTTCAAGCATTTTTTGCCAGAAACTTGGCCGGATTTTCTTGCTTTTCCGACAACCTTCTTTGTCCAAAACCTTAAGGTTTTTGTTCCCCTCATTACTGGCTAGCTACCCATGTGGTTTGATTTGATTTTGGGTTAGAAATTTCTAGAGAGAGAAAGCTAGGGTTAGCTTTAATGGAGGTTGTGTTCTAAATGGAGAAGATGATGATGGTCGCTATGGGGAACCCAGAAATTTGCTAAGGGGAGATCGGCTGCACCTTAAAGACTCATATTTTCCGACGATCTTAGCCTCGAACCACATCGAAAAAGGGGGATTCTCTCATCATTTTCTTTCCATTTCTTATTCAATCACCATATTTAGCTAACTTTAGTGTGTCGATTATATGAGATAAAATTTGATGAATCCGTGATTGTGTTTAATATGATTTGATGTTTTGATTATAAATTGATGTTCATTTATTTCGATTATCGTTTTGATCGTATTTTCATATGTTTTGTCAAGCACTTCACATAGTTAATAGACGAAACGAAGTATTCGATATCGATCGTAGTCTAAGTCATAATTTCATGTGTCTTGTCATGCACTTCACATAGTTAGGCGACTAGACAACACTTTCGTTGACTCGGGATTAACCGATTATGACGTTTGTTTGACTAAGTATGATCTCCAGATATATGTAGTGCTTATAGACATCACGTTAGGAGTCGAACATCAATTATACTTTGAAACATTAAATCGGACTACACATAGTCGTAGATTTGTCATTATAGATTCCCGGACTTCGACACCTCTCTCACTTATTTTTTGCCAGAATCGAGTCTTACCGTCTCTCGACTCTTGTTCCTTCGACTCTTCTCTCGAATCTCTCTCGCCCGTTTACTTTTATTGTTTAGCTTAGTTTTCTTGTTTTGTTTCTCATTCAATCCAAAACCCCCCGTTTACCTATATTCTTTTCCTTTTTAGTCTAAGTTAGTTAGTGATATCTAGACCGGCGAACGAGACCCTTTCGATATCCAAACTACCTTCCTATCCTTGGATCGATTCCGGCTTTGCCGGATTACTACTTGATACCTCCGCTTGGGTGTGCAACCTTTTCGGGTGCATCAAGGCGCCAAAGGCAAAGGCAAAGGAGAGCCTTGAAGGAGCACCAGAATGTCTTGGAGCAGGCCAAAGGAGGAGTTACATGTTACTGCAAAGGATGCAACCAAGTACGCGACGAGGACGTCTGCGACTTAGGTGGGGGAGAATGTCACAGACCAAAATCAGTGGCCCCAACTAGCAGCTCAGGTGGTCGGACCAGCAGCAACTTAACACCAAGGAGCAGCCCGGACAGCCCACATTAGAGTGCACCAAACGGCAGCTATATGTTGGGTCGGACAGCAGCTTGGGAGCTCAAGGCAGCAGCCCAGAAGCAGCTATAAATGATGGGACAGAACCCATAAGAGTTGGGCTGCCTTGTACACATGTGGAGCTTCATCCTTGGCCCAGCCCAAGAAACTTCTCTAGAGAATGGAGGAGATATTTTGGTTGGAAGCTTCTAGAGTTGCTTGGAGCCCAAGTTTTCTAGAGAATTCCTAGGAAGCTTCCTAACCATTAGATGCAAACCAAGTGGCTTAATCCTAGCCATTCATTGTATAGGCAAAGTAGTATAAATAGGGGTGAGACCCTCATTTGTAAATCAACAAGTTGGGAGCAACCAAGTTGGTATCCAAGAGAGTGAGTGACTTGGGAAGTGTGCCCACTTGTAAAGAGTTTTTCATAAGCAATAAAGCTTGGAGTTTTCTCTTAGAGTGTTCTTGTGCATACTTAGAAGCTTTCTTTGTTCAAGCATACTAGTGTGGAGCAGCCTATTAGTCTTAGTTACATAGGCATCCAAGTTATAAAGGCTTAGACTTGTGCAGGAAAAGAAGCTATACAAGTGCCGCACGGAGTAAACAACATAGCCGAGATTTTACCCCGTGACATCAAGCTCGGGACGCTGCTGCAGGCGCGACCTGCAGCAGCTGCTGTGCACGAACGGAACGCCTGTCGGAGCGGCCAGGAACAGCAAGCTCGAGATGCCTCCACGGGACGCAACTGCAGGCGCAGGACAGCAAGCTCGAGCTCCCGTGGACGCGACCTAGGGACATCCGCCTCGGAACTTCATCTTTTTGGCCGAATTTCATGCATACTTTGGCCGTATTTTTATGAGTCTTCCGGAAACCTTTTTCGATCCGAAACCATGGGGCTTTTACTTCTCATGTCCTTGGCTAATTACCCATGTGATTTGATTTGATTTTGAGCTAAAATTTCTAGAGAGAGAAAGCTAGGGTTCAGCTATAATAGAGGTTGTGTTCTAAATGGAGAAGATGTTGGGGTCGCTATGGGGAACCCAGAAAATTGCTAAGGGGAGATCGGCTGCAACTAAAAACTCATATTTTCCGACGATCTTAGCCTCGAACCACATCGAAAAAGGGGGATTCTCTCATCATTTTCTTTCCATTTCTTATTCAATCACCATATTTAGCTAACTTTAGTGTGTCGATTATATAAGATGAAATGTGATGAATTCGTGATTATGTTTAATATGATTTGATGTTTTGATTATAAATTGATGTTCATTAATTTCGATTATCGTTTTGATCGTATTTTCATGTGTCTTGTCAAGCACGTCGCATAGTTAATAGACGAAACGAAGTATTCGATCTCGATCTTAGTCTAAGTCATAATTTCATGTGTCTTGTCATGCACTTCACATAGTTAGGCGACTAGACAACACTTTCGTTGACTCGGGATAAACTGATTTAGACGTTTGTTTCACTAAGTATGATCTCCGGATATACGTAGTACTTAGAGACATCTACTTTAGGAGTCGAACATCGATTATACTTTGAAACATTAGATCAGACTACACATAGTCTTAGGTTTATCATTCTTTCATAAGCTTCCATGGCTGCCTTTCCCGTGCCCTTGTAGTGTCGGCCTTGCTTGGCTGGCCTAGATTGGCCGACCAAGCTAAGGCCGGCTACTCCTTCCTCTTAGCTCTTTTTCCCTCTCTCAAACTTGCAAGAACCAAACCCTAGATAAGCTTTTTGCCTCTTTTTCTCTCTCCTTCTTTTGGTTGCTTGGTTTCTAAAGTAGAAAATGATGAATAGTAGTTTAGACTACTAAAATCCTACGGTCCCTTGACTTAGTCAATTCATTTACACTTTGTTGACTTTTATCCATAAAGAGAGAGTGCTCATAAAATCTTTCCTTGTCATTCTTCTTTAGGATTGGACTTGGCTTTGGGTTTTAATTTAGAAACCAAGAGGTGCCTCCATCCTTGTCTCTACATCTTCAAATTGTCACAAAGGACTAAAATACCCTCGGAATTATTTCTTTCATAACTTCCCCGTCCGAATTCGGAATTGACTTCCGTTTTCACCGTCAGACTCGTCATTGCCTCCACTTGTAATTTGATTTGCTTGAAGTAATTTTCTCTCGTTTTGGGCACATGAAGTGATAGTGATAATTCGCTCCTTTTATTCCGAATTTCATGTGTTAACTCCAAATATGATACCTAATAAGAAAAACACATAAAATAATATTGACAACATTCGAAAAGAACTAATTAGTCTAAGTTAGGTGCTCCAAATGTGACATTTTCATGTCCCATCAAGATCCCCAAACCTAAACTTTGCTAGTCCTCGAGCAAATAAAACAAAAGAAAAGCCTAACTCATTTTTAGAGGCATCCCGGTTGCATTTAGCATATGCAACAAGCCTTTAAACCTGTAGGTTACCCCTAGAGGATGAGTATTTTCTCGTGAGGGTTTCCATAGATGACACCCACAAACACCATGGTTTCAAACACACAAGGGTCCAACATCCAAATCATAGATAAGCATGATTCATATAGTAAAGGGTTTAAGCTTGTCAACACGTAATGAATCAAGTAAATAAGTTCATATAAAAACTAAGGACCTCTTCATTAATGATCTTACCCTAAAGTGCAAGTGTCATACCATAATGAGCATCTATGTTCCGAAGTCACAAAACTTTGATTCCTAAGTTAGTACATTTCGCCTCGACTTCGGCCTCACAGACATAAACTCCAAATATGAAATCACTCAAGAATGGTTCGCTCGTATGTGTGAGTGTGATCACTAACATGGACTCACCACATAAAAAGGGGTGAGGATAACATTTTAGAACGAATGATCTTCGAAAAGGAATTAGCCACTAAATAGAGTGGGGAAGCTCACTCGCCCTTCTCACCCATTCTACCCTTTAAGAATGCCTCCTAAAGGTTAGCGAATACAAGAGATGGATGAAATGATGGATTCCGAGAATGTCGACCTTTTCATGATTGAATCTCTCAAGCACTTCAACATTTGTTTCTTGCTTCGAATACTTATTCATGAACATGAACACAAACACATATATACAATCACATTACTCAAACAAAAGAGCTAACATGCTCTAACATAACATAAACAACTTTATTCTTCTTCTATTTTTCTTTTTGTCTTTCTTTCCTTCTTTCTTTCTTCCACTTTTTCACTTTTTTTTCTTTCATATCACTTTTTTTCTCTTTCTTTTTTCTTTTTATAACAAAAAGACAATTAACCAAAACAAAATACAACACACACAACTCCATTCTTGCAATCAACTTTTCTTTTCATACTTGCTTTTGACATTCTTCATTCTTTCTTCTCATGTCTTCATTCTCGGGATATAAGATGATGAATGATGATGAAGTATCCGCCTCCCTCTAGTTAACATTCTCATCGGGTTTCATAGACTACAAGGGCAAGGTTAATTCGCTATCCTAATGTCACTCTTAGTGGCTAAGGAAGTTGAGCACACGAGATCAAATGAGCTATTTTAATAGTTACGAGGTTGAGTAGCTCTTCATTCTACTCGGAGTTAGCGCAGAAGAGTACACTCGAAGGACAATTTAGGCTTTGAGCTCTCACATGGGTTAAGTCTCCACTAATGACTACTCTAGGTCTCTTAGAGATGTTTCTTCTTCACTAAGATGCTACTTACATGGCACAACACAAACACTAAAAGATTCGACTTTCATGCAAAGGCCACTAGCAATCACAAAACTTATCAACTCGACACATATGCATCAACATGTTTAAAACTATCACTACAATCACATGCAAATATACTCTAAATTTTCAAATTTTGGCTAATTTGAACTCTTTTGTTTTTGAAACCCAAGGTCATGCATTGGTTATGGTCAAATCCCGCATCCCCAAACTTAAAACTAACATTGTCCTCAATGTTCTAAGCATACACTCATCAAAAGATAAAGAGGCACATCAATTTAAAGAGAAGAGTGGAGAGATATTACCATAACCGAAGGAGATAAAAGATGATACTACCAATGCTCATGTATAAAGAGGTTCCAAGTTGATGCCAAGCTCGCGACATCCCCAAACTTGGAACAAACCACGCCTTAGAAGTAAAACATATAAGAAATGCTCCTCTAATATCCAAAACATAATGAGAATGAAGCACATAAAAGACATGACCATATAAAGTCTACCACTAACGCGGGTATACACGATTGCATTGAGCTATGCAATTAGCCTTTGATTCTCTTGTTTTCACACAAGAGCACGAGTTATGTCTCGCGGAGGGTTTCCAGAG
Source organism: Eschscholzia californica (assembly GCF_041429995.1). Taxonomy (NCBI): domain Eukaryota; kingdom Viridiplantae; phylum Streptophyta; class Magnoliopsida; order Ranunculales; family Papaveraceae; genus Eschscholzia; species Eschscholzia californica. The sequence continues at coordinate 16,639,879 of NW_028238198.1, forward strand.
ATGTTACCCACAAACATCAAGGCTCATCTTAAACGGCTAACGATCATAAAGTAACAAACGGAAGATTTGGGGATCAACCCAAGAAAGCTATATACAAAAGCTGTAAGTCTCACAAAGATATCAATCCAAAGAAGTGCACGTGAGACAAAAACCGAAAAGAGGCCATCCCCAAACTTAGTGGATGCACGGTCCACTAAGTCAGCATGAATGCTAGGGGCGACGACTAAGAAGTCGTCAAAAGGATCGACATAGAAGTGAAGTGAGAGCAAGTCAGTCGAAGGCAAAAAGTCAAACTCAAGCTTAGTAGATAAAACATCCACTAAGTCCCTAGACATGCTAGGGAAGACGTCTGAAGTGTCCCAGAAGGGGTCATTAACCGAGTCTAAGATCATGTGAAAGGTCGAACTAGATTCCAAGGATAAGGCAATAGGTTCGGGGACCAAGTCAAGGTCCATAATAAATAATCCAACAAGCCATCCGCTATCTCTCTAACTACCATGTCATCGACGTCCTTAAAGGCATCGGGAGCCTCAAAGTTAGGCATAACACCTTCCATTCGACATAACCCATCCAAATAATTACATGTGCTAAAGATTAGAAAGTTCAACATTTTGTCATTCCTAAGTTTGCTCGTAGAGCTATCATCCTGAACATAAAAGTCTAGTGTAGTCTGATCATAGTGAAGTGACAATGGGCGAGGGAGTGAGCAACAAGGGTCATCGGTCAATTCAATCTCACAGGGTCTATCAGGAGCTTCTTCGACATTTAACTTAAGACTAGAGTCAGTGTATTACCCTCACCATCATTCATAGTCTCTTCTTGAGTTTGGGGTGCGCAAACCCCTTCCTCGTCGACGATAGGCTCTGACTCAGTTCTATCAACAATATTGAGAATCCATTCCGTGATCTCTTTTATATCTCGATTGAATCTAGTTTGATACTCTAAAAATGCTTGGAGAGTATCTTCAGACATCTCCTAATAAGGCACATGAGTATAACTAGACGAAAACTCTCGCGGAACACGGATCATGGGACAATACTCTGTCAAATGGTCTAAGCTCGCACAAATAGCCCAAACCGGGCTAATGGTCTCCATGGTCCTTTCTTCACTACCTTCATGAAGATACCTAGACTCGACTCTTTGAGTGGAAACATCGAGTCGGGAATTGTCATCACTAAATGAACCGTTCATATGTTTGTCGATAGTCACGAAGACTTCGACGTGGTCGATCAATACTAATATAACTATATATGGTTATCATCAAATGACAAATCCATACATAAAGGTGTTGTCATCCCAAATTCTTGACGATAGTCTCGAAGACTCTTACGGGGTTGATTACCCTCATGCTCATAATCCCTAAAACCATATTCATGACGAGTCTGACCGACTCCATACATCCGTCGATATTCACCCATGGTCATCTTTGGTCGGTCATGCTCAACTCTCCTATTCCTATCATTAGTCGGAACATTCCTATATATATTTGAGTGGTCCTGATGACTTGTAGATGGTCGACTAATGTTGGAAAGAGTTAGCATAAGGTCATTCTCATCAAATGACCAACTTGCCGTGATCTCACAATGTTTAAGGATACTAACACGCAATCACAAAATGGGAACTAACACTTATAAACTAAACAATCACACACAAGTAAAAAGGATGAGATAGAATGCGATATTATCGAGTGCTCCTCTCGTTTCGTTCGCCTTTCTACTTAAGCTCTTCGATTCCTTCCTTTTCCTTCGCTTTTATGTCTCTTTTTGGCTCTTTTCGAAAAAACAAAAGTACCTAAAAAAATAAGATAAGAAACTACACAAACAAATAAAGCAAAAATGCCTAAGAAGCAAATAACACTAAACTAATGAACAAAACAACAAACGTTATCCAAACTACTAAATCTATCCCCGACAGCGGCGCCAAAAACTTGATGCACCTGAAAAGGTTGCACACCCAAGCGGAGGTATCAAGTAGTAATCCGGCAAAGCCGGGATTGATCCAAGGATAGGAAGGTAGTTTGGATATCGAGGGGTCTTATCCACCAATCTAGGTATCAAAAGCTAACTTAAACTAAAAAGGAAAGGAAGAAAGGTAAATGGTGGGCTTTATAATGAAATAAGCAACAAAGAAGAAAGCAAGTACAACAAATTAAATTATCAATGTAAACGGGCGAGAGAGATTCGAGAGAAGAGTCGGAGGAACAAGAGTCGGGAGACGGTAAGACTCGATTCAGGCAAAAGTCGATTGAGAGGGATACTTCGATCCACAAGATCGAAGGTGACAAATATTGATAATCTATTCGCATGAAAATGTAATTAACTTCACCCACATTGACAATCCTAAGCATCATGTGTCTAACTAAGCATAATCGATCAAACGTCACTAAGCATCGAATATCAAACTTACACACACTATCTAATGAATCGAAAACGAACAAGTATGACACTAATATGTATAATACGTCAAATCAAGTATAGTCGATCAAAGGTTAGTAAGTATCGATTATCAAACTAAGTACGCATTATCAAACTTTGTGTCAATAGACGATTTAAATCAAGGCTTCTAGTTTATAAAACTAGACGAAGTCAATTAAACTCACATGTAAACAAATAATGTCATTCATCACATTCAATCATGCTTCAAGAGTATCCGAATACGAGAGTTAATGTCATTCATCGCAGATGCATCCGCAGCCGTGTCCCGTGCTGTCCGTGTTGTTGGTTGTCCCGGCCGAGCAGACCCAAGCTGCTAACAGCTCCCGCAAAAGCTTCCATGGCTGCCTTTCCCGTGCTCTTGTAGTGCCGGCCTTGCTTCGCCGGCCTAGCTTGGCCGGCCAAGCTAAGGCTGGCTACTCCTTCCTCTTAGCTTTTTTTCCCTCTCTCAAACTTACAGGAACTAAACCCTAGATAAGCTTTTTGCCTCTTTTTCTCTCTCTTGCTTTTGGTTGCTTGGTTTCCAAAGTAGAAGATGATGAAAAGTAGTTTAGACTACTAAAACCCTACAGTCCCTTGACTTAGTCAATTCATTTAGACTTTGTTGACTTCGATCCATAAAGATAGAGTGCTCATAAAATCTTTCCTTGTCATTCTTCTTTGGGCTTGGACTTGGCTTTGGGCTTTAATTTAGAAACCAAGAGGTGTCTCCATCCTTGTCCCTACATCTTCAAATTGTCACAAAGGACTAAAATACCCTCGGAATTATTTCTTTCATAACTTCCCCGTCCGAATTCGAAATTGACTTCCGTTTTCACCGTCAGACTCCTCATTGCCTCCACTTGTAATTTGATTTGCTTGAAGTAATTTTCTCTCATTTTGGGAACATGAAATGATAGTGATGATTCGCTCATGTTATTCCGAATTTAATGTTTAACTCCAAATATGATACCTAATAAGAAAAACACATAAAATATTATTGATAACACTCAAAAAGGACTAATTAGTCTAAGTTAGGCATTGGGCCTGCTGGCATCAGAATATGAGTTCTGCGCGTTAATGGTATAGTTAACTCAAAATATTCAAGGCTTGATAATTTCGTAAAACCTTCAGGATAAAATTTTGAGAAGATAATAATCTTATTTGTTTTCTTATCGATGTTTTTTATTTTATGGTTGTTATTTCGTCTATCTTGATTTACTTGTGTGAGAACCACTCATGTATTATATATGAGTAAGTTTCTTGTGCGGTAAGTCACTTACATTGTTATTTGGCTTGTGTCGAGTACCTAAACAACCAAGCTATGACGAGCCCCGACTCCGAAAAATGGCTAAAGGCCATGAGATCGGAAATGGGTTCCATGTCAGAAAATCAAGTATGGGACTTGATCGGTTTACCCGATGGAGCAACACCAATCGGATGCAAATGGGTTTTCAAAGTAAAAACTGACAAGGATGGAAACGTTAGCGTTTTCAAAGCTAGACTCGTGGCAAAAGGATACAAACAGATTCATGGTATAGACTATGATGAAACCTTTTCACCTGTCGCAATGCTTAAATCCATTCGGATCATTCTAGCAGTTGCAGCTCATTATGATTATGAGATTTGGCAAATGGATGTCAAAACCGCCTTCCTGAACGGACACTTGGAAGAGGATGTGTACATGACACAACCCGAAGGTTTTGTAGATTCCAAAAATGCTGGAAAAGTTTGCAAGCTTAAGAAATCCATTTGTGGACTCAAGCAAGCAAGTCGGAGTTAGAATCTTCGATTCGACGAGAAAATTAAGGAATTTGGATTTCTCAAGAATGTAGAAGAGTCTTGTGTTTACAAGAAGGTTAGTGGGAGCAACCTAGTTTTCTTAGTCCTTTATGTCGATGACATATTAATCATAGGAAACAATATTCCGATGTTGGAATCAGTTAAAGACTGGCTTCAGAAATGCTTCTCTATGAAGGACCTAGGGGAGGCAGAATACATATTAGGAATCAAGATCTATAGAGATAGATCAAGGAGGATGATTGGACTTAGTCAAGAAACTTATATAGATAAGATTCTTCAACGGTTCGAGATGACAAACTCCAAAAGAGGGTTCCTTCCCATGACACATGGCATAGTGCTTAGCAAAGATCAGTGTCCTAAGAGTCCTGAGCTAGCACACATGATGGAAGTACCATATACTTCGGCAACAGGATCTATCATGTACGCCATGATCTGCACTCACCCAGATGTCTCATATGCCTTGAGCATGTGCAGCCATTACCAATCAAATTCAGGCGAAACGCACTGGAACGCTGCCAAGAATATTCTAAAGTACCTGAGAAGGACTAAGGATCACTTCCTGGCATATGGCGGGGAAGATACTCTAAAGGTTGTAGGCCATGTGGATGCAAGCTTTCAGACGGATAGAGACGACTTCAAATCGCAGTATGGTTACGTCTACTGTCTGAATGGAGGAGCAGTGAGTTGGAAAAGTTCTAAGCAAAGCACAATTGCAGACTCTACCACTGAAGCAGAATACCTAGCGGCCTCAGAAGCTGCAAAGGAAGGAGTTTGGATAAAGAAGTTCATAATAGATTTTGGTGACTTACCTGGCATAGAAGAGAGAGTGACACTCTATTGTGACAACAATGGAGCAATAGCCAAAGCCAAGGAAAAAAGAGCACACCAAAAATCTAAGCATACCCAAAGGAAGTACCACTTGATTAGAGAAATCATAGAGAGAAAAGATGTGGTCATTTGCAAGGTTCACACGGATGACAATGTTGTAGATCCATGGACTCTAAATGTCTCTTGTTTTTGTAAAGACATTTTGACCTCCAAATTTTTTCTAAATCCTTCACAAAATCTATCAAACTATAAGTTTTACCAAAGTTCGCAGACATTTTGTCTATAATTGAATGCCACACATTCGGGGATTTGTAAATGTCTCAGACATTTCAAGATTTTCAAATGTCCGGATTTAAATGACTAAGACATTTCAGAATTCTCAAATGTCTGGATTTGAATGCCCCAGACATTTTGAGATGTCTACAAATGTCTTGACCCACTACCCCCTTAGTAGAGAAGAATGGGGTCTACCCAATGACTGGATTTGGTTCACTTAGTACAAATGCCTTAGACCCACTACTTTTGTGAAAAGGAGGGTCCTTAGGTCCCCCTAGTATTACATCACATGCCTTTATTTATAGTGTAGTAGTATTTCTTTTCACATTCGTAAGTTATGATTTAATTTTCCTAAACCGCGTTAATGAAGACATAAGAAGCTTCCTTCCCTCCCTGAAGCATTTACTTATTCTTTTTTTTTTTCTTTAAACCAAAAGGCATTGTTATTTGTTTTTGATGAAATAAGGCATTATTATTTACTCTTCACCAAACATGATCTACAAAAATGCATTGGGGAGTTATAGTATGATCGACGTTGGGTTGGTGAGACATAGTACTTGAAGAAGTTGAAGGAGATGTCCTTCGACCAAGGTGACAATGTGAACAATTTGTCGGATAGGACAATTTATGTGGAAGATCATCAAGTCCGATTGATTTAGGGATCGTAGAGTTGTAGCTAGAGACCAACTACGATCGTCGAATTACAAAGTAATTCGCGGCTAACTTCGATCGGATCCTACAACGGGTTACACATAAGAGTGTCAAATTGATCTAGGATATGACTAGTGGGAGTAAGATATAACAATGGGAATGCCCCATAAACATATCTCATAGGCCTGAAAAGGAATTAGGCAAAGATAGTACAAAAAGGCCAAAAACAGGGTTTTTGGGCCTTAGCCGATTCGGGCACTTCTAGGGCTCGGATTGGGCTGAAATTTTGAGGGGAGATTTCTGACATATCCAGTAGTATGCATGAAAAGTTTCGTGGTGTTTGGACGCATCCTCAATTGGGAATTGAGAAATTATCAATAGTTGCTATTTTCGACTATTTCCCTAAATCTTATTCTAAAGGGTGTTTTAGGAAACCTTTGAGGAGGTGTATTCTCATTAGGGTTCTATATAAACACTTTTAGGGCAGAGAATGAGGTGTGGAATTTCTCTCTAAGCTTTCTTAATCTACAATATCAAGTAGAGAGGAGAAAGTGAGATAATTCCCATTAACTATCTATCTAGTCAAGAAGAAAGGAGTTCTTCTTCCAACCACCATTGGTGTGCTAGCTAAACAACAAGGTGGCAGATCAAGTTGATTGCTCGTGTCCCAAGTAGAGGAGCTACGCTTGAAGCTCTTGGTCTTCTCATAAGCAATTGGAAAGGTTCGAGGGAAAACTAGCGAATAAGGTATTTATCTTTCTAGTTTTACTTAGTATTATTATGAGCTTATGCATGTGATCCTGGGAATACGAGTGTAGACATTAGATGTCTTATTTTCGCTATAAACACTAGTAGAAGAGTGTAAATCCCAACAGTACTATTGTTTTACCTTTTACTATGTGGTCTCTTTTGTTCATCCAAATATTTAGTTTTTACGCATGACAGTTTATTGAATTTGTCTCCGTCGATAAAATACAATGACAGTCTGTTGGGGTGGCTTTTGACAATAACAAAAGGGTTTGCCCCAAAATAGACCCCTGGTACCCCAAACTCCAACAAATCCCAAGGGTACAGGTGAGGGTAATACACCTAGTGCCAAGTCCATTCTCGAAAGTGATGAAATGATTAGCTTGGATACTCCCATGACAGTAGACATACCCGAGGATCATGCGATTTTTGAGAATGGTGATGGGCATAACGAGGTTTTAAAGTCGAAATCTGGCTCTAAACCAGTTAATAGACCTAAACTCTCATTCTCTCAACAATTATTCCCTACCTGTGATATATATATGCTTGCACCGGTAGTTCAAAGGGACAATACTATTAATGCACAGGAGGACCATAATAACATGATTAGTTTGATTCCTGGGACCTTTGTAGATCATTCTAGTGAAATGCATGCCCCCTCTGTTATTATATCAAACTTTGTTGCCTTGTCATCATCCAAGTTTGGGGATTACCTCTCATTTTTTGTCGTCTGACATATGTACCCATGCCATCACATTGTTGTGAGACGGTTCTTACCGGTTACATCTTTTCTTTGGGTAGACCCCCAAATCTTTCGTCTTTTGTTATATGATTTGTTGGTCGATTGAGATGGGTTTGATGTTTGTGAGTATCATCTCTGGAAACCCTCCACGAAACCTAACTCGTGCTCTTGTGAAAGCAAGAGAATCAACGACTAATTGCATGGTTCGATGCAATCGAGTGTTCCCGCGTGAGTGGTCATTTTTATATGGTCATGCAGTTATGTACTTCAATTTTCTTCATATTGTTGATAATTTAGGAGTGGTTTTTATTTGTGTTGCTTTTGAGACGAGGTTCGTTCAAAGTTTGGGGATGGCGGTGAGTTTATCATCAACTTGGAACTCGGTATGCATGAGTCTCAGTAGTAACCTTTTTTATCACCTCCGGCTATGGTAATATTTTTCCACTCTCCTCTTAAAATTAATATGTCTTTTATCTTTTCATGAGTATATGCTTAAAACATTGAGGACAATGTTAGTTTTAAGTTTGGGGATGGGGATATAACATTTTGGCCTCATGACCTTGGGTTTCAAAAGATTTGAGAGTTCAAAAAATTTGATCAAATTTGAAAAAATTTTGGGTAGACTTGTTATAACTCTAGTGGTAATCTTAAGTATGTTGATGCTGTAGGGATATATGTATCTAATACATCTAGTTGCTAGTGTTGTTAGCGGAATCTCAAACATCTAGTTGTTTAACACTAGGTTACCAGGATCTATACATGAACATATCAATTAACTAGAATAAAAAGAAGATTACCTTAATCGCTTTCCCACGAACTAAATCCCGACCAGTATTTGGAAGATAAGAGCCCCAATTGTTGTTCCTCTACTTGAGACACCGAGTGTATAACTTGAACTCCCTCCTTTCAGTCGACCTTCTTGAAGATTGAGATGAAGAACTCCTTCTTCTTGACTAGATAGTAGAGAAAACTCCTTTTCTCTCTCTCTCTGAGATGTGTATACTAAACCCTTTTCAGTTGGCTTTTCCTTCTCAAAAACCCACACTCACACACACACCTTGATGTATGTTCTCTTTAGGTTGTCTAATTAGGTCCTTATATAAAAATCCCTGTAATACGTGATAGACCCAAACTAGGATTACTAAAGCCTAATTATAGGTATTTTCCCAAAACACCCTTTTAGGGTTCCCTTAGTGTGGCCGGCCAACATAGCCCTTTATGGGCTTCCTTGGCCGGCCCACTTAGGGCCTAACCGGCCATGTGATTGAAGGAGTTGAAGAAGATGTCCTTCGACCAAGGTGACAATGCGAACAATTTGTCGGATAGGACAATTGATGTAAAAGATCATCAAGTCCGATTGATTTAGGGATCGTAGAGTTTAAGCTAAAGACCAACTACGATCGTCGAATTACGAAGTAATTCGCGACTAACTTCGATCGGATCCTACAACGGGTTACACATAAGAGTGACAATTTGATCGAGGATATGACTAGTGGGAGTGAGATATAATCATGGGAGTGTCCTATAAACATATCTCATAGGCCTAAAAAGGAATTAGGCAAAGATAGTACAAAAAGGCCAAAAATATAGTTTTTGGGCCTAGACCAATTCGGGCAGTTCTAGGGCTCGGATTAGGCTGATTTTTTTAGGGGAGATTTCTGATATATACAGAAATATGTATGCAAAATTTCGTGGTGTTTGGACACCCCCTCCTTAGGGAATTGAGAAAATATCAATAGTTGTTATTTTCGATAATTTTCCTAAATCTTATTCTAAAGGGTGTTTTAGGAACCTTTGAGGAGGTGTATTCTCATTAGGGTTCTTTATAAACACTCTTAGGGAAGAGAATAAAGTGTGGAATTTCTCTCTAAGCTTTCTTACACTACCACATCAAGTAGTTGGGAGAAAGTGAGCTAATTCCAAACTATCTATTTAGTCAAAGAAAAAGTAGTTCTTCTATCAGACCATCATTGGTATGCTAGCTAACAACAAGGTGGGAAATAAAGTTCATTGCTCGTGTCCTAAGTGGAGGAGCTACGTTTGAAGCTCTTGGTCTTCTCAAAAGCAATTGGAAAGGTTCGAGGGAAAAACTAGCGAATAAGGTATTCATCTTCTAGTTTTGCTTAGTATTATTATGGGCGTATGCATGTGATCCTGGGAATACTAATGTAGACATTAGATGTCTTATTTCGGCCATTGACATTAGTATAAGGGTGTAAAACCCAACAGTGGCGTCAGAGCCTCTTGCAATTAGCCTATCTTATCTAAGTTTTTGACCAATTCCATGCTTTTCTAGATAGATTATTGCGTTTAAAAGTGTTTTGAACACAAAATTTTGATTAAATTTGAATGGGATTCAAGTTTTTTCAAAAGATTTCAAAATTTATTCTTGATAGTTTTTCAAAAATCTAAGATTTTGGATCAAAATTGGTTTGATTAAAGAGTTGTTTTTTAGTTTTAAGAAACTCCCAAAAACAAAAATCTGGAATTTTAGAAGTATTCTAAAAGGAGTTGTTTTGAGTTTAAGGAAACTCCCAGAAACAAAATTTGGAATATTTTAAAAGTTTTGAAAATTTTAGAAGTGTTCTAAAAGGATTTCAAAATTTAGAAAGAGTTTTAAAATTTTGGAAAATAGCAAATAGAGATTTGCAAAAAAAAAAAAAATTGGAAACTAGGGTTTTTTGGAAAACCCTAGTGTCCGGTTAGGAAGCTCCTGGACGCGTCCAGCAGCTGCAACCAGGAAGTTCCTAGACGCATCCAGCAGCTGCAACCAGGAAGCTCCTGGACGCGTTCAGGTCGCGTCTAGGACGCGACTAGCAGCTGCGATAGAAGCTTTTGGACACGTCTTGGAGACGCGTCCAGAGCACTCGACCAGACGCGTCTTGGAGATGCGTCTGTGAGGTCCTGGGTGTCTCGGACCTAGTCCAAGACACCTAGTGCTGGTCCGGTCCAGCACCAGATGCGTCTGGGACGCGTCTGGTACATAGACTAGCGTCCTGGCTCCGGCCAGGACGAGATCAGGCCTAAAGGCCTCGGCCAGGACATGCCGGCCCTATGGGTCATGCCATGTCCGGACCTTGTCCGAGCCCTTTTGTGGGCTTGGGCCGGGACATGTCTAGGGGTTTGTCCCGGGTTTTTTCGAGGCTTTTCGGACCATGAAAAGGGACCATCATTCGAGTGGGAGTTTTTGCGAAAGTTTCTTCCGATTCCCACCAAATAATTTCAAAATTAATCCCGGCCATCCGGAGTTTTTGCCAAATTTTCTCTTTAAATTGATTTATGAAATCATTAAGAATCGAACCAAGTCTTTTTCGAAATTGACTCGGGCTTTCTCGAGCCCAAAACGGAGTTTTTCTTAAAATTGATTTTGGAAATCATAAAAAATAAAACCGGAAGGCACCATTAGTCCAATTCTTCGAATTTAGACTTAAGGTCCGTAATGTGACATATGATGTCGACAAAAGTATCTCCCAAGATTATCATGCATATATAATTCTTAGCCTTGATATATTATATGATTGCATGTGATGTGAATGCGGGAAACTAGTATGGCCATAGAAAATGTTTATTTCTTCTTGTTTTAAGCACAGATGGGTGAATAATTTGTTATTAATTTTAATTTCAAGTTTATACGATCTGCGAATCGTTAGAGTCTTGTAATTAGAGTTTAGGGTCTATGAGTCCATTGAAGAAACTCGAGGAAGGAATCCAAAGGCGAGTGGGTGAAAACAATGGAGGTTCAAAGATGGAGATCTTGACGAACCAAAAGACGAAACAAGAAGCAAACCAATGGACATTAGATCTTCTAGGTCAGGGGCCATACTAGGGATCCATGTCTGCTTGATTTACTTTCTCGCGCGCACTTACTTATTTACGTTTTATGTCGTGGATGTTAGTTAGGGTAAATAGTTCACTATAACAAATGCCAGATTAGCGTAAAAGTCCCTAAAAGTAATCTTGAGTGAAATGTCTATCCAGATTAAGACACCCTTTGCGCCCTTGTTCGAGGAAGGTGGGTCGACCTTCGTAGAGTACCTCCTCTACCTTGGGACGATGCGGGTAGGTCTATAGAAGAGTCCTACATGTCTAAATGGTTCTACTCAGAGATCAGCAAAAGAGTTTGGATACTCGAGGCAAAAGGATAGATTAGTCATTCATCAATGAAATCTATCAACCAAGAGTCATAAGGGTATGATCAGTGAAGTAAGTTTACTCACCTAGAACGACGGAGTCAAAGGGCAGGGCCCTAGTCCGCTTTACTCCGAAGAACTGGGGACGATTTTATATTGAATTATGTGTGAAAACTAATGCTTTTCAAACACGACGAGTTTTTGAACTTTGCCATTTCTTTATGTAGAATTAAGATGACAAAAGAGAATTTCAACTTTCGCTCACTTCTCGAGAAGGAGAAGCTGAATGAGCACAACTTTCCTCGACTGGGAGAGGAACCTGGGAATAGTTCTCAGGATGGAAGGCAAGCAAAATGTATTAGAAACTCCAATTCCTATATTGGATGCTACTTCGACTCAAGAAGAGAAAGATAATGAAAAGAGTATTCGAAAGAAGGCAGAGCCAGTAACGTGCTTGATGCTAGCAACCATGGAACCAACTCTTCAAGAGCAGTTCATAGACATGGATGCTTGCTCCATTATTCGACAACTTCGGGAAATGTTCCAGAAACAGTCGAGATTGGAGAGGTTTGAAACCTCTAAAGCACTTATGGACATGCGCCTCGAGAAAGGAAAACCAATAGGGCCTCATGTTCGTCACATGATCAGGCTCATTGGCAAGCTGGCCAAACTGGGTTTTCCTTATAGCCAACAGACGGCTACCGATACTATCCTCCATTCCCTCCGTAGTGGTTTCAACCAGTTTAAGATGAACTACAACATGAATGGATGGGACAAGACATTGGAGGAACTTCATATCATGCATCTAACAGCCGAAAAGGATGTAGCAATAGTGGAGAATAAGAAGGATATTCTTATGGTACAAAAGGACAAGGGTTTCAAGAATGGTGGGAAACAGAAGAAGAAAACTGCGTCAAAAGGAAAAGGTAAACGAGTTGCCAAACCTAAAGACAAAGGTCCTCCTTCTGACACCAAATGTTTCTACTGTGATGGCAAGGGCCACTGGAAGAGAAACTGCCCTAAGTTCCAGGAGGACAAGAAGAACGGAATGGTAGTTTCCGGTTCAGGTGTTAACAGTTAATTTATCAAATACTGAAAAATTCTCAATATGGTATTGGATACCTAAAATGCCCTATCATTGTGAATGTACAGGTGCAGCTGGGAACTGAGTATTTGGCTAAAGGAGAGAAGATCCAAGAGGGAGCAGAAGCCTAGACTGCTAAGGATGCTGAAAGTGATCGGAGTCTACTTTAGGCACTAATCTAGATTAAGTGTTTTTCTAGTTTTTAACATCATCCCTGTACTAAGTATTATGGAGAATCAATAAAGAAGTTTATTTCTATATTGAGATGTTATAAAGTGCTAATTTAACAATACATACCAAAAGATTCTAAACTTGGTTAAACATGCAAAGAGACTTATGACTCTCCTAAACAGTCATTCAAATCACAAAAGGATGAGGACGGTATGTCCAAAATAACCAAGAATGCTTAAAGAAGCAATGAATAGACTGACAAGAAAGAAGGTCTTGAGTCAGAAAAAGATGGTTGATCGTCGGTGTATTTCTAATCTATCCAAATTTGAAATGTCCAAAAGGGATAAAGATGAAATAACACGAATCAAACATTATCCTCCAAAATCCACTAAGGTTGTGTTTGATAAGAATTCAGGGAAAAGAAAAATAATAGAGAAAAATTTATTCGGAGAAAATTTTTCATCAAGAAACATTTACCCTATAGACACTTTTCGTTTTTCCAATGTTTGTATCGTTAAGAGAAAAAAAATCTATTTTTTCAATTTCTGTTGCTCGGTTCGCCTAGGTAAGTAAGTTTTTACATAGGAGTATATAAATTTAGAGAGAGAAAGGAAGCAAAATACAACTTAGTTAAAGAACACAAACTAATTAAGAACACAAACTAATAACAATGACTTACACACATAAAATTTGGTATGTATATATCAATTTGGTATTGCCTCATCATGGTTGATCAACCTGTTCTGGTGGTATTACCATCTTATCAATACCATCTTATCTCTTGGTGGTATTACCATCTTATCAATACCATCTGAAATCAAACTTACAGAGTCCAACAATTGGAGGCAAATTTGCAAGTTTAGCATAACTAATTCTCTTAAAAATCAGAAACAAGAAATGGGTATCAATCATTTCATCAAAAACAACAAAAAAGAGTTGAGATTTGATTGGAAAAGTAATGTGAAGAAGATCAATATGTAGGATTATTTTAAATTTATATACCTGTGGTATAGCTAAACTAGCAATAGTGAGACTTTGAAATTAGATCAGATTTCAATGAGTTAAAATTATAAGTAGGACCCCATTGAAGTATAGGGAAGAAGAATTAATGTATCTCTTCATGAATCTTATCAATACCATCTTATCTCTTGGTTGATTTCCTTGTTGCACTGTTAAACTGCAACTCTATGTAGATGTATCTCTTCATAAATCTTGAAACCCTACAAAAAGTGTTATTGTTTGTATAATTATGGATGTGATATTCGTAGGGTGGCATGTAAAGATATAAGTTTTGACCCAAATTTCTGCCACTAAAACACTGGATGAGAGTTCATTAAAATTGGTATTTGGATAAACAAAGAATTGGTAGAAAATTAATTAGGAAGAACATACAAACCCCTCTCTCTATCTATATGTAAGACTGTATCTTCATGTGAAAGAAACGAATTTGGGGGTTTTTGGAGTTGGAAGTAAGGTATAGCATTAAATAATGATTGCTTTCTCTTGGGAGATATATTGGAATAAGAGGCATGAAGCTGAAGACTAGAGAGAGAAAGTAGTGAAAGGGAGAAAGTAGTGAGAGAGATGAAAGACGTAAGCAGTAAAGGGAAAAGCGAGCAGATTTCTCTTTAAAGTAAGTCATTCCCTGGTAAGAGCGGAGTCAAAAGTTTCTCTATTTTTAGGGAAATTTGAAAAAACTAGTCACGTGACCATCAATTTATTTTTCTCTATTTTGTTAACCAAACACTTCTAAAATTCTATTTTAGAGAAAAAATTTCTATTTTCTCTGGGAAACTCGCCTATCAAACAGACCCTTAAGTCTAGACATAGCTAGGTTTAGGTTTAGGGTTCGGTTTAGGACTTTCATCTTTCTCCCTTACTATTTTTTCCATCTTCTTCTTCTTTTTTTGCTCGTATCTTATTAGAGAAAGTGAAATCTAGAGAGAGAGAGAGAGAGTTCCGGCTTTACTAATGGGGCGAAGTGACGATGATAGACGAAGAAAGCGAAAGCATTCCAAGTCAATCACAGATGGAGAACTTAACGAATACTTAGCCAAGAGAGCTCAAAAAAAAGTATTTTCTTCTAACCCTAAACTCAATCCCTAATTTTGTTTATATTTAGAATAATGAAATTATTATTGTTTATTTATGAATTCGATTTGATTTATGACAGGCATTGAAAGTTGCCAAGAAACTAAAATCAGATACTGTTTCTGGCTATGCGAACGAGTCGAATCCTTTTGGTGATTCTAACCTCAATGAAAAGTAGGTCTTATTTTTCTCTAATTCTGTATTATTTTCTGTATGTTCCAAATTGACCTAGGAACTTCTTAATTCAATATAGTTTTTTACCTAATTTGGTTTTAATGCAATGCTTACATTAGTTTAACTATGTACTTAAACTTAGAAACTCAAGTATGGAAGCCAACTCGTGTCAAATTACCGACTTCGGTAACTATTATGACTTGTCGTCGCAGATTTGTGTGGCGAAAGAAGATCGTGACGTATCTAATGGCGTACCACTTGACTCACTGTCCATCAAATCTGAGAAGAAACGGCAAAAAGAAAGGATGGCTGAGATTGAAAAAGTTAAAAAGAGAAGGGAGGAAAGGGCAATTGGAAAAGCACAACATGAAGAGGAAATGGTTCGTATACTCTACATCGGATTGCGTTTCTTGTTGGTTTGTATAACTTTAGTTTCTATTTGATCGAACTGAGTATCTGGCTTTATACAAGTTTAATTTCTCCGCAGGCATTGTTGGGTAGAGAACGGGCGAAGGCTGAATTCCAGGACTGGGAGAAGAAGGAAGAAGAGGTTTGTGACAGCTTTGTTTTTAAGCTTTTATTGCTACTAGGTTTTCGGATGCCCACTTTGATTCAGTTTTCAAAAAAGGATCACCAAATAGGTCATTCATCACCCAGTCCTAAATTTGCAAAATTAAATGTTTACTTTGCTAAAATACTCCATCTGCAGTTTCACTTCGATCAAAGCAAGATTAGATCAGAGATTAGACTTCGTGAAGGGCGTATAAAGCCTATTGATGTTCTCTCCAAGCAACTTAATGGTTCGGAAGACTTCGATATTGAAATTGATGAACCATACATGGTCTTTAAGGTATGTATTATCACATTTCACAAATTTTATTTGTGTGCTACAATAAATGCTTATGGTAACCAGCATATGTTTTTTTGTTTATACTTGATTTCATGTCGACCATGATATTTTGTTTTAGACATAAAATTTTGTCTTTTAATGGTTAAGGAGACCATTAAATTCGTTAGTTTTACTTTCTTTGCCGTTTTGGAGTTTGAACTCTTGTTGTAGAGGATATGGAGCAAAATCTTTGGCCTAAAATAAGATCACTTACTCTATTCTTCCTCATGTAGAAAATATAATAAAAAATAGTCATTGACATTTGGGATTCATTTGACAGGGTTTGACCGTGAAAGAAATGGAAGAGCTCCGCGAGGACATAAAGATGCATCTTGATCTGGACCGGGCAACACCAACGCATATAGAGTTTTGGGAGGTATTACCCTTTCTCTCACCTCTTCTGCCTCATATTCCGACGAATCATTGGTTTAGTTGAGAAATTATAGTGGAAATGCCTAATTACTTGTGGAGTTTTATATATAATGTGTTGTTTGGGGAATGTTCGCGACTAGAAACCAAGGTCTGTTATTATGCAATGTCTTTGACAATGCGAAGACAATATGCAAATGGGGGGAGAAATTGATGCATTACAAGACTAGGCTTGGTAAAAACGAAATCGCGGTGCCTAGATTTTTCAAGTCCTATCACCATTTATAGTTATTTTCTGTATGACGTAATTACAGTTTCCTTTATGTAAGAAGCACAATAGACCATTTAGCTTTAAAAGGACCGAAGTAAGAGTTTTGTATTAGTTGGTTCTATACTTACCACTAGTCATATATTGCTTAATATCTAAATCAAGAAATCTTGTCTCTGCATAGTGTATCCCTAAGATTATGGTACTGATACGGCAATCCTTGTTCTTGTACGCATTAATGGTAGTTTGTGATTGGGAGTTAGCAGAATCTCGAAAAAAGGATGCTCTAGATCGAGCAAGGGTACGCGGGGAGCAACCACCTCCTGAGTTGCTTGCAGAAGACAGGGGCTTGCACTCGAGCATTGAAGCAGACGTGAAGAATCTCCTGCAAGGGAAAACTTACAGTAAGTTAGAAGTACTACAAACCCAGATTGAGTCATGGATGCGTTCTGGCACGGCGAAGGTCGTTGAGTACTGGGAAGCTGTCTTAAAACGACTGCACATATTCAAGGCTAAGGTAACAAATGCAAATCTTAAAACTATCATGTACAAGCTCCTTCATAAATTTGTCAAAAGTTAGTTTTTTGTTGCTAATTTGCTTCTTCCGACTGGAAACCTATGGTGACTTGTTAATCACAGGCCTGTCTGAAGGAAATTCATGCCAGCCTCTTACGCAAGCATCTTCAGCGTTTGGAAAACCGTGCAGAGAGTGAACAGAAATCAGAGGCAGACCATGACGTGGAGCCTATACCGGAAGAAAGCAACTATGGTGTGGAAGGTATGGGAGATCTCATTAGTTTTTGTGCTATCATGTTGGATATCTACTTTCTTTTGCTGACATGTATATCCTCAAATTAGATCTCCAACCTTACTCTCCTGAACCTGTTAAACAAGAGGAAGTTGAGGAGCTAGAAGACGAGCCTGGTTCATTTTCTCCAGAATTGCTGCATGGTGATGACACTGAAGAAGCAATCGACCCTGAAGACGACAGGGCTGAACTGGTAAGCTATCTTGTTAGTGTGTGTCGTTTCTTATAGCAACCTATCACCATGAAAGTTTTGTCTTGCCATGTGTATATTTTTAATTACCACCCAGAATGAAATATTTATAATTGCAATTTGCCATATGCTTATTGCTTCCCATTTCTCCATTAGGTGAACCATCTTTTAATATGATGAAACACTCGTAAAAATAATTAAACGAAATTCTATGTCCAAATTATCTAAGAGGTCTAGAATGATTTCCAAATCATGTGCTGCTAAAGTTACAGATTACGGGTGAAATTAGCTTTTGTTTCTCTTCATATCTGTCTGGCGAGTTTGGACTTGGGAGGAACGGAAACAAATGGGGGTTGTTTCCCTTTGTGAATTCTTGGTACCTGAGCTTTTTGGGGGAATGACCTGCAATCTCGTCTTGTAGCACTTACCATTGCTAAACAGTTCTGTCAGACTAATCGATGTACTCTTGCCAAACAGGAACGTAAGCGTATCGCTGTCAAAGAAGAACATCAAAGGCGTCTGAAGGAAGCAATGGCATCAAAACCGGATCCTCCGCAAGATAATTTGGAGTTTAAGGCCATGAAATCAATGGGGGCAATGGAAGACGGAGACGCAGTATTTGGCTCTGGCGCTGAAGTAAACCTAGATTCACAGGTGGTTTATAACTCTCCGTTCACTTCTCATTTTTTGCTTCCTTGCTAATAAATCTTCTGTTTTCCTAAATACTTTATGGCGGTTACAGGTTTACTGGTGGCACGACAAATATCGTCCAAGAAAACCTAAATACTTCAATCGTGTTCATACTGGGTACGAGTGGAACAAGTATAACCAGACCCACTACGACCATGACAATCCACCCCCTAAAGTCGTTCAAGGTTACAAATTCAACATCTTTTATCCAGATCTCGTAGACAAAATCAAGGCTCCTACTTACACCATAGAAAAAGATGGCAGCAGTGGCGAGACATGTCTTATACGGTTCCACGCTGGACCTCCTTATGAGGACATAGTAAGCCTATCATTTTTCTTACCCGTCCAAATGAGTTTCAAAACAGTGGATCTTGAAAATTAAATACTAAAATCTATTCTTGTGCTGGAAATGCAGGCATTCAAGATCGTGAACAAAGAGTGGGAGTACTCGCATAAGAAGGGTTTCAAATGTACCTTTGAACGAGGAATCTTGCATGTTTACTTCAACTTCAAGCGGTACCGTTACCGTAGATAGTTTAAGCTGCCTTGTCGACCTGATTTGGATACGAGAGATCAGAGGATTACTAGTGGTTCACAACTAATAAAAACTGAGGAATTCACTACTGTTAAATTTGTACGTGGAGAATAGGATGCAAAAACCAGAGGAACATGGGATAATATCTTACTAGATATCATCTTACTGCTGTATTATGATAATTGGGTTTTTAATATATTACTGTTTTCTAATTATCACCAAAGTAAGCAAATACTTGACCGGTTTCTAAATCATGCTTTCTGGTGGTTAAGCTACATATACCGATCTCTAAGTGTTCTGCTCGCTCTAGATCTCACTTCTTGAGGAAAAAATGACTTGAAGAACTTGTCACTCATAGTTGAGTTGAGAAATTCAAATAATGCCGTAGTCGTTTCCTCAAAAAGAGTTCTCTAAATTAGATCTAGTTAGAGGTATTAGTTAACTAATCTGATCCCAGACTACAGTTTTCTGTGGCACTTACCGTGTCCTAATAGACCCAATGGCTAATTTGAGATGTCCTACCGAACCCAGTTAGAGGTATTAGTTAACTTGTCTGATCCCAGACTACAGTTTTCTGTGGCACTTACCGTGTCTTAATAGACCCAATGGCTAATTTGAGATGTCTTTCTGTGGCACTTACCGTGTCTTAATAGACTCAATGGCTAATTTGAGATGTCCTACCGAACCCGATGAGCGATGGCTGACTCGAGATGGTTCAGTCCATTTCATTTGTGTTGGACAGTCACTACTCGCCATTTTGTATAGAAAACCTCAAAATCGATTTCCAGCAAGTTCTTGACCGATTGCAGGTCAGATCCAGCAGCCCAACATACGTCAAACGAACCAAGTTTGTACATTATTTGGGGCAAAAGACCAGCCAAGGGAACCCATACGTTCTCCCTATTAGCTATTACCCATCCTGGAACTGAACTTCTAGCATGGTTTTATAGATAATGAAATGTGTTAGGTTCTACAGTTATATATGCGTCATTATAACTAGAGTTTAGGTAGCATGAAACTCGATTTAAGTGATGAATTAAAATATGCTTGAACTGTTTTGATGCGATATGAGAAATGTTTTCGAACTGTTTTGCGATGATTGCGAACTACTTGAGATTTTGTTGTATGTACCAGACTGCGGATTATGTCAACCTACGGACACGTAGCCAGTGAGGGTAGGTGACATGTGGACATGGGTGTGACCCGTGTGAGACCAGTGAGGTGGACGACACTAGTCATGAGACCTGTGGGAGTAGAGTGTTTCACTTGCTGGCCATTGGTGCTCGTGCCTCCAGTTCGAGGCTCAGGGGCGTACACCTGACTGCTCATCTGGGAGGTGACATTGATTTGGAATCCCTCTACTTTGTGTGTGATATGGTTATTTGTTGTTCCACTTTCGTGTTTGATAAGATAATGAATCGAATGAGAATATTGGTTTTGATATACGATGAAACTGATTTGAATCGAATATGAGAATGTGGTTTTGATATACGAATGAAACTGATTTTGAAAGATCGCATCCGATGCATGACAGGGTACCAAAGAGAATGAGGCTCAAGTCCTTCCATGGTAATTGGGGGACGACTCTCTTATTCGAACTCGGTGATCAAAAACGTATTTAGATACTTAAGGTATATATGTATCATGAGGTAAACTCTTCAATGATTGCGGAGTCCCTTAGTGGGAGAGGGGCTTACCGGCTAGGGGTAAGTCTCTTTCTCGAAGAGACATTAGTGCATTAGCTAGTGCCTAAATGGGCTGGTACTATCTAACGCACTCTAGGCTCTTCTGAGGAACTCTCTTCTAATTGAGAGTGCACCATGGGTGGGCAGCTAATCACTGTTATTGCTTGCTAGATTAAGAAAAATTGTTTTGTATATAGTATATATGGTAACTGGTTTGATAACTCGTTTTGTCATGATGTTTTCAACTTACTAAATGAGCTTTTGATAACGTGATGGATTTTGGATTGGTCTTCTACCAGAATAACTCGTGTCGGTGAGTATTCTGACCCCCTACCAGTTGTTAGTGTGCAGGTGCTTGGTTGTAGCCTCGAGACGGAGTGTGTATTCCAGCCAGTGATCTTGTCTGACGAGGCTAGTGGCGTTGCGTCATTTTCTTCGGTTGTCGTTTATTGGCTTTCCATTATTTTAAAGTTATGTAGTTATTGCAGAACTGAACTCGAATATGTATATATATAACACTTAAAGTTGTTTATAAGTTGTATCGATAATCGATGTGTAAGAGGCTTTTGTATTGTGTTTTGTGGTTCGAGTTTCAACCTGAAATTGAGTTGAGTTTGTTTAGCTTCCGCTTCAGTTCATTTTTCTTGTATATGCGAATGTATGGTTTGCATGACAGGGTTTACAGTGCGACCGGTTCGATTTACAGAGGAGATTCTGTCGGATTTTTGTCTCGTCTGTGAGTTGTCGAGGCGTGGTCCGCTCTATTTTGGGACACGGGGCGTCACATTAACATTAACATTATAAATCGATTATGAAGATCTTAGAGAGAGAAAATCATGAATAATGATGAATATTTGAGAAGAGATACGGATATAAAATCGATAAAAATGAAAATCATAAATATCTTTAAAGATGATGATAAACATTAGAAAGAAAGATCAAACTTGTTACTTTAACCTCATAAGCAATTGTAGCTCTTAACAAAGGTACAAACCTGAATCTTTTTTATGAAAATCGAAATAAACAATGGAGCTTTTAGCTGGTTTATTGGATCGGAATGAGATCTGAAGCTTCTTCAAAAAGAGAATGAATATAGGTTTCGATTTTAGGAAGAGAAAAAATTATGATTTTCGATTTTGATTAGAAATGAAGATAATAGTTTCGGTTACTAAGATCGTGATTGGAGAGAGAAAGAGGGAAATACAAATGGAAACCGAATATTAGTGGATTTGATTAAAAGGGAAGTGTTTCATTATATATAAAGGTAGATTAGGTATTATGAAATTATAAGCATCCTAGAGATTTGGGTTCTCTCGAGATGGATACAAATAGACTAGATATCTAATTGTTTTAATATTTTGGTTTATAAAACTATTTGAAATTTAGAGTGTATTAAATGAGTTATTAAGGGTAGATTTTGGGTCATAAACCTAAAAATTATTACAAATACATTGATATGATGTGATAAGTACGATAACTGCGGAAACACTAATGGTCTAAAGACGAACCAAATTAAATGACTCAAAGGTTTTTTTTATGAGAGAAACCTTGCATTAACAAACCGGAGTACACATTACATAAAACGCAGCTACTTTAAAACAGAAATAAACGAAGGTACAGAGTTCCACACTGTCCTGCTCGAATTCCTTCTTCCCCATTTGGCTAGAGCGTCAGCCTAAGAATTACATTCTCTAGGAGTGAAGGTGAAGATGGTGCCTTCAAATTGATTTATGAGGGTCTGTAGTTGTTGTAGAGTCGCTTCCGTTTGCCAGTGGACACCCACCTTATGACCGTTAATAAAATTTATCAATGATTGGTTGTCTCTTTCAATGTGGATGTGTGAGATCTGCAACTCTAACGCCCATTTCATACTGTTGAGTATAGCTAGGCTTTCACCTTCTTCAGCATTTTGACATCGAACCGAGTCTGCTGCCGCTATTATGAAGTTAGACTCTTCATCTCGTATGATACATCCAATACCTGCCTGTTCTGTCAAGGTAGTATAAGAGGCGTCAACGTTCAGCTTGAGGTATGGTTTCTCTGGGGGGTATCCAAGAGCTTTTCGTGGTTTTCTTTCTGCTTTTATTTGTGTTTATCGTCTCCGTTTTGAGAGGAGTAATAGTGGCATTATTGATTCTGTCAATACTTTGTCTAGGATTTTGTTTGTTATCATTAAAATAGTTTTCACATCGTGCTTTCCATATAAACCAAAGGATTTTGGCATATAGGTGAGTAATCTCCTCTTGTAGATCCTTCCACTGAAAGATCCATTGCATGGTGGAGCTGATTTGATCTGTTCGTACCTGAAAAATGAAACCATATAGCTTTTGCAAACGTGCAATGGAGCATTACATGATCTAGAGTTTCGTCATCTGCACAATTAACACAAGCGTAAGAGTTTCCAATGTATTTACCTATTTTTGCTTTCACAGGTAAGTTATTGGTACAACACTTCCATATAAATCGTTTAACTCGGGGGATAATATTCATATTCCAAATAAAGTACCAGTCTGTTTGATCCTGCACATGATTCGTGTTATTCATTCTCAAATAATTATACATCATTTTTATGGAGAAATTTCCTGATTTCGTTAACGTCCACGTCGATTTATCCTCTTGGTTATAATGAATATTAATACTCCATATGGCTCTACAAACCTCCTCGTCGAAGCATTCCTGCAATATCTGAACATTCCAACTGTTATTAGTAATCAGTTGAGAGACCCAGATAAGACTGGATCCCTTATGATTGGTAATAGGGGGTGGTTAGGGATCCAGAAATCCTGCCAAATGTTTACCTTACCACCGTTGTTAATATCCCAAAAGATCAGACCCGCCAACTCGTTGTACTGCTTAGCAATAGACTTCCAGAGCCAGGAGTGATTAGCTTTCGGAGAAGTGGGTTTATGAGTATTAGGAAAATACTTACTTTTGAGGACACGAACCCAGATGGCATTAGGATTTTTAATCATGCGCCAGTTAATTTTGTTAAGAAAAGCTTGGTTATCAAGAAGGGGGAGGCGAAGACCGAGACCCCCCGCCTTTTTAGGTTTACAAATGGCCAATCAGTTGATAGTATGGAAGGTTTTTTATTTTCCCCACCAGAAAGTCCGTTGAATTGACTCAATGCTGTTGCATATGCCTTTAGGAATGGCAAAGCACTGCAAGTGGATTTATGAGTATTAGGAAAATACTTACTTGGGGACACGAACCCAGATGGCATTAGGATTTTTAATCATGCGCCAGTTAATTTTGTTAAGAAAAGTCTGGTTATCAAGAAGGGGGAGGCGAAGACCGAGACCCCCCGCCTTTTTAGGTTTACAAATGGCCGACCAGTTGATAGTATGGAAGGTTTTGGATTTTCCCCACCAGAAAGTCCGTTGAATGGACTCAATGTTGTTGCATATGCCTTTAGGAATGGCAAAGCACCGTTGCATAGGCCTTTAGGAATGCTGTTGCATATGCCTTTAGGAATGGCAAAGCACTGTTATTAGTAATCAGTTGAGAGACCCAGATAAGACTGGATCCCTTATGATTGGTAATATGGGGGTGGTTAGGGATCCAGAAATCCTGCCAAATGTTTACCTTACCACTGTTGATGATATCCCAAAAGATCAGACCCGCCAAATCGTTGTACTGCTTAGCAATAGACTTCCAAAGCCAGGAGTGATTAGCTTTCGGAGAAGTGGGTTTATGAGTATTAGGAAAATACTTACTTTTGAGGACACGAACCCAGATGGCATTAGGATTTTTAATCATGAGCCAGTTAATTTTGTTAAGAAAAATCTGGTTATCAAGAAGGGGGAGGCGAAGACCGAGACCCCCCCCCCCCCCCCCCCTTTTTTAGGTTTACAAATGATTGACCAGTTGATAGTATGGAAGGTTTTGGATTTTCCGGTTTTCCCCACCAGAAAGTCCTTTGAAATGACTCAAAGGTTAACGAATTAAATTTGAAATGTCAAAAAGTTTCTCATACTCCATTAGGTAGGTTTAGGGTTCGGTTTAGGGCTTTCATCTTTCTCCCTTACTATTTTCCATCTTCTTCTTCTTTTTTTGCTCGTATCTTATTAGAGAAAGTGAAATCTAGAGAGAGAGAGAGAGAGAGAGTTCCGGCTTTACTAATGGGGCGAGTGACGATGATAGACGAAGAAAGCGAAAGCATTCCAAGTCAATCACAGATGGAGAACTTAACGAATACTTAGCCAAGAGAGCTCAAAAAAAAGTATTTTCTTCTAACCCTAAACTCTATCCCTAATTTTGTTTATATTTAGAATAATGAAATTATTATTGTTTATTTATGAATTCGATTTGATTTATGACAGGCATTGAAAGTTGCCAAGAAACTAAAATCAGATACTGTTTCTGGCTATGCGAACGAGTCGAATCCTTTTGGTGATTCTAACCTCAATGAAAAGTAGGTCTTATTTTTCTCTAATTCTGTATTATTTTCTGTATGTTCCAAATTGACCTAGGAACTTCTTAATTCAATATAGTTTTTTACCTAATTTGGTTTTAATGCAATGCTTACATTAGTTTAACTATGTACTTAAACTTAGAAACTCAAGTATGGAAGCCAACTCGTGTCAAATTACCGACTTCGGTAACTATTATGACTTGTCGTCGCAGATTTGTGTGGCGAAAGAAGATCGTGACGTATCTAATGGCGTACCACTTGACTCACTGTCCATCAAATCTGAGAAGAAACGGCAAAAAGAAAGGATGGCTGAGATTGAAAAAGTTAAAAAGAGAAGGGAGGAAAGGGCAATTGAAAAAGCACAACATGAAGAGGAAATGGTTCGTATAATCTACATCGGATTGCCTTTCTTGTTGGTTTGTATAACTTTAGTTTCTATTTGATCGAACTGAGTATCTGGCTTTATACAAGTTTTATTTCTCCGCAGGCATTGTTGGGTAGAGAACGGGCAAAGGCTGAATTCCAGGACTGGGAGAAGAAGGAAGAAGAGGTTTGTGACAGCTTTGTTTTTAAGCTTTTATTGCTACTAGGTTTTCGGATGCCCACTTTGATTCAGTTTTCAAAAAAGGATCACCAAAGAGGTCATTCATCACCCAGTCCTAAATTTGCAAAATTAAATGTTTACTTTGCTAAAATACTCCATCTGCAGTTTCACTTCGATCAAAGCAAGATTAGATCAGAGATTAGACTTCGTGAAGGGCGTATTAAGCCTATTGATGTTCTCTCCAAGCAACTTAATGGTTCGGAAGACTTCGATATTGAAATTGATGAACCATACATGGTCTTTAAGGTATGTATTATCACATTTCACAAATTTTATCTGTGTGCTACAATAAATGCTTATGGTAACCAGCATATGTTTTTTTGTTTATACTTGATTTCATGTCGACCATGATATTTTGTTTTAGACATAAAATTTTGTCTTTTAATGGTTAAGGAGACCATTAAATTCGTTAGTTTTACTTTCTTTGCCGTTTTGGAGTTTGAACTCTTGTTGTAGAGGATATGGAGCAAAATCTTCGGCCTAAAATAAGATCACTTACTCTATTCTTCCTCGTGTAGAAAATATAATAAAAAATAGTCGTTGACATTTGGGATTTATTTGACAGGGTTTGACCGTGAAAGAAATGGAAGAGCTCCGCGAGGGCATAAACATGCATCTTGATCTGGACCGGGCAACACCAACGCATATAGAGTTTTGGGAGGTATTACCCTTTCTCTCACCTCTTCTGTCTCATATTCCGACGAATCATTGGTTTAGTTGAGAAATTATAGTGGAAATGCCTAATTACTTGGGGAGTTTTATATATAATGTGTTGTTTGGGGAATGTTCGCGACTAGAAACCAAGGTCTGTTATTTGCATATTGTCTTCGCATTGTCGAAGACAATATGCAAATGGGGGGAGAAATTGATGCATTACAAGACTAGGCTTGGTAAAAACAAAATAGATTTTTCAAGTCCTGTAGCGATTTATAGTTATTTTCTGTATGGCGTAATTACAGTTTCCTTTATGTAAGAAGCACAATAGACCATTTAGCTTTAAAAGGACCGAAGTAAGAGTTTTGTATTAGTAGGTTCTATACTTACCACTAGTTATATATTTCTTAATATCTAAATCAAGAAATCTTGTCTCCGCATAGTATATCCTTAAGATTATGGTACTGATACGGCAATCCTTGTTCTTGTAGGCATTAATGGTTGTTTGTGATTGGGAGTTAGCAGAATCTCGAAAAAAGGATGCTCTAGATCGAGCAAGGGTACGCGGGGAGCAACCACCTCCTGAGTTGCTTGCAGAAGACGGGGGCTTGCACTCGAGCATTGAAGTAGATGTGAAGAATCTCCTGCAAGGGAAAACTTACAGTAAGTTAGAAGTACTACAAACCCAGATTGAGTCACGGATGCGTTCTGGCACGGCTAAGGTCGTTGAGTACTGGGAAGCTGTCTCAAAACGACTGCACATATTTAAGGCTAATGTAACAAATGCAAATCTTAAAACTATCATGTACAAGCTCCTTCCTAAATTTGTCAAAAGTTAGTTTTTTGTTGCTAATTTGCTTCTTCCGACTGGAAACCTATGGTGACTTGTTAATCACAGGCCTGTCTGAAGGAAATTCAGCCAGCCTCTTACGCAAGCATCTTCAGCGTTTGGAAAACCGTGCAGAGAGAACAGAAATCAGAAGCAGACCATGACTTGGAGCCTATACCGGAAGAAAGCAACTATGGTGAGCATAGTTGATCCAAGTCATGGTCTGCCTCTGATTTCTATTTACTCTCCCCCTTGCTCTTACTACCTCGTACAGATGATCCACTGTCCGATATATCACCCTCGATATAATGTCGAGCTCTGAATGCACCTAAATGTGCATAATATGCTGGCGGAACTGCAAATGTAGAAATCATTCCAATTACCAACTTGAATAAGTACACACCAGTAAGTAGTTCACAACTTAAATTTGGTACTCAAAAGAAGGTTTTGAACTAGAGTAGCGAAGGATAAGGATTAACCTATTGAAACAGATCGCGTGCATCTTGCATATCTGAATTCAAAATCAAAGCATTTCTTATCAAATCAAAATCCAACAGAAGTCGCAAACAAAAAACAAGAACAAATTGATTACTTACGTATAGGTTAAATTGTTCGTAAGAGTTTGCAAGGCATCTGAAGAGGACTTGTTTTCATCCCAGAGAACATGATAGTGAGTTGGCCTACTCGTACCCTACATTGTAAGTTAAAAAACATAATAAGAACGTAAGAAATTATATGTTTTAGAGCAGGTTTAGGGTTCAAAATGTGAATTACCTGTATCCCAGCATGGCTGCATAGATAGAAGTCGAACTAAGTGGGATGGCATATCATTGTATCCACTACCGCCCCTACGTACAAACCGAAACTTAAATTTAAGAACTACTGAGAAAACATAGAACACCCACAACACATCGTAGGAAAACAAGACAGTAACAATAGTACGTGGTTTAATGTATAACCAGGTAAAATGTTTCCGCGTCTATCAGTCGCGTTTCTGTCATTGTGGTTATTAGGGAAGAGACGAGTATGGTGTCTCTTTAGCACAACGACAAAGGTAATGGGAGGTAGATACCTATCCTCCAAAGAAGCACATGCCTGAGAGTAAGAAAATGGTGAGGTAAGCTCGTGAAAACCTGTTTAAAAAGTTAATTTTAGCAACTTCATGCTGATTTTTACCTTTCGAATTGCATCGATTTCATATAGTAGAACCTCAGAAAATTGACCTTCACTCACGCCGTCTCTGCAATAAATTAGATATAAGCATAAGATAATAAACACTTGCCAAACTCGTCAAACTCAGAGTTCAGAGAACATAGTTCACCTGTAGAATATGATCCTGTGAGGCTTGTACCCTGTTGATTTTCTAAATGCTATAAGGTGCTCACTGAATCACATATCAGATAATCACAATATAAGTAATGAAAACAAAATTTTGACAACATTATGGTGTTAATTTACTATATAGAATTCTAATTACCGTATCATGACTTCGTGGACAGGACCCCTTTTGGGATCGTTCTCAAGTAAAGATCGTCGATCATTTCTCTCCTTGAAGGTTGCACAGAAACTAGGCATCGGTATCTCGTAACTTCAGGCTAGTCCATTGATGCAACAACCTATTACGTGATTTCAGTTTTTATACATGATATACAGTTATGAATTGTTAATATTTAACTTGATGATAGATTAGAAGTATAACAAACCGCAGTGATCGAAGGAGAGTGTTCCCCAGGATGAGGGTGTGTTACATCAGCCCCAATATAATAGTAGGTCGATCAGAGACGAGAGGAATTTTTCTCAACAAAGCATCTTCCAAAACAGTATTTCTTCCACCAACCTGTTCGTTTCCGATCACCATACAAGGCACCATTCACCACCAAAGCCCAAACAAAACGTATCTGTATGTATATAGATATATTGATATTATACCAAAAGTTAGTAGACAAACCTTAACATTGATTTTCAGAGAGACGTTTTCTAGATACTGCTTATTAAGCTTGTAAGCCTGCTTGGACTGACAGCACTGTGAAACGATCCCAAGCTCAGTCTCGCAGACCCGCTTAATTTTTCCTGTAGAAAGAAAATTTGAGTGAAAAATCACAAGAATTTAAGCTAATTAGCTATAACAAGAATTTAAGCTATATCTACATTTTACGATTTCTCCGGAGTAATCAGGTAAAATAATAATGAGAAGCTGAAGTTGCTTCCCTTTTGAATTCACTGCAGCTTCCTTGTGTAGACTGTAGAGCTCGAAGAGAAGATTCAATTTGGTTAGGCCTGATCGAGCGAATAGGAATTATAGGGTTTGGACTGAAGACCTGATAATATAAACTATTTTCAAGTTAAAACCTAAATAAGGGAGTAAGAAAAAGAAAAGAAGTGTAAACAGCAACTTTACCATTCCTTTACTAGAACACATGCCAACGAGTTCTACGAAAAAACGTATGGCACCATCCTGCTTTAAGTTGGAGAAATTTATGCATGCCCAAGTTTCAACCTTACCACCGTTCACCATTTTCTGCACACATAAATGAAAGCCATCATTTTGATGGCATGCACGTAGACTACCAAACTAACCCAAAGCAAACCAATGTACTAGTTACCCACCACGCAGTTCTTTATTTTCATTATGTTTTTCAATCGGAGGAAAATGAAACTGAACCACACCACAAACTATAATAAAACCAACAAGGAGGATTTACACCACAAACTCTTGAAAGATGTTAAAGGATATAACCACAAAAACCACAAGCAATATATATAAGACCTAATACTATCAATCAATAAATCTCATCAAACTTAGATTCAAAATATGAGCTCAAATCTCTTTTCGATAACAAAGTTAAATATCCAAATTAACTACTAACCTTTGGAAATGCACAACACATTCACCATTAAACTCAAGACCATAATTCTTCAAAAAAAAAAAATTAAACTCAGGACCATTAATTTCTCTTTCTAAAATAACAAATCTTTCAAATGAGTCACCAAGAACATTCTAATCTTCTTTCTCTCACTAGGTTACTTCACTTTTCAAGAAAAGCACAAACTCACGTTTTTTACAATCTCTCTGTTTTTATCACTTTTACACCTAACACATTTCTATTTAGTAACCCTATAGTACTCAAGCCCACACACAAACTTCATATAAGGCCCAATACCAAATTTGGTTTGAAGGCCACTTTTCAACACAAACATCCAGGTAAATATGATGAGCCTTAAGAAGTTAACTTACTGCGTTAATCATAGTTAGGCGACTAGACGACACTTTCGATGACTCGGGATTAAACGCTTTAGACGTTTGTTTGACTAAGTATGATCTCCAGGTATACGTAGTACTTAGAGACATCTACTTTAGGAGTCGAACTTCGATTATACTTTGAAACATTAGATCAGACTACATATAGTCGTAGATTTATCATTTTGGATTCCCGGACTTCGACACCTCTCTCACCTATTTGTTGCTTGCCGAATCTTGTTCTTCCGACACTTCTCTCGAATCTCTCTCGCCCGTTTTACTTATATTGTTTAGTTAGTTTTGTTTGTTTTCTTGTTTTGTTACTCATTCAATCTAAACCCCCCCCCCCCCCCCCCCCCCCCATTTATCTTATTTCCTTTCCTTTTTAGTCTATGTTAGCATTTGATATCTAGACCGGGGGATAAGACCTCCAAGTTACCTTCCTATCCTTGGATCGACTCCGGTTTTATCGGTTACTACTTGATACCTCCGCTTGGGTGTGCAATCTTTTCGGGTGCATCAAGTAACTTTCGCAACTCGACACTTAGGGTGTAGCAGAAACCGACCTGCTCTCTCCTCTCGATCAATAAGAACCGCGAATACCTCCATCATTAAGACAAATAAATATGGAGAAATCGAGCAGCCTTGCCGTAGACCTCGCTTCCCATCAAAATAACCATGGGCTTCACCATTAACCATAATCGAGAATTTAGACGTAGTCACACAGGCCCGTATCCATTCTACGAATATCCTTGGAAAATGAAACTTACCAAGGACTGAGAATAGAGAAGACCAACGAACTGTGTCATACGCCTTCTTAAGGTCAATCTTTACCGTACACCTAGCCGAGGTGTCTGGTCTGTGGTAATTCCGCACAATCTCATGTGCTAGCATGATATTGTCCTGAATAGTACGGCCAGAAATAAGGGCTGATTGGTTCGGGCTGATCATCGAATAAATGACTCCCTTCAGATGTATAGTAAGAATCTTGGTAATGCATTTATACAGCACATTACAACAAGATATTGGTCTGAATCTGACACTGAAGAAGCGTTATCTATTTTAGGAATAACAGTTACGAAAGTTGAGTTTACCTCTTTGAGAAGTTTTCTTGAGTCGAAAAACCTCTGGATAGCTTCCACAAAGTCATCTCCTACGATGTCCCTACACGCCTTAAAAAAATGGGAAGAGAACCTATCCGGCCCCGGCGATCGATCAGAACCAATAGTCTGTAAGGCAGCATAGATCTCATCTCTCGTCACTCTCATAATGGGAAGAGCTCTTTCAACTTCCGTAAGCGGGCGTGAGAACTCCACATTAGATATGGGATCTAATGTTTCATTATCCTCAACCTCTGGCCCAAATAAGTCCCGAAAGAAGTCCACACACATATTAGCTATCTCCACTGGATCCTCTGCCACTGAACCATCCTCTCTGGTTAGTCGAGTGATAGCGTTTCGAGACTTCCGCTCCTTAATAGAGTTGTGAAAATAAGTTATATTGTTGTCATCGAGAGTGACCCAGTCAACTTTACCACGTTGTCGGAGCATTGTTGTTTCAGCTCGTACAACGTTTCTATAGTTTCCAGTAGCTACTCTCTCTTGCCTCCGTAAAACCGGGTTTGCTGGATCTCCCTGCAATCGGACCTGCACTGAATGTAAAAAATTCCGGTTAAAGGTTACCTGGTTCGTCACCCCATTGAACCGATCTTTCTTCCATTCTTCAATCGAGCCTTCAAAGCTTTGAGTTTTGTCACCATACGAAACATCGGATTACCCCGTACTGACACCTTTCGTACATCAGCAACAAGAGCTCGAAACGTGGGATCCTCCGTCCAGGCATTGAAGAACTGAAACGGAGTACGTCGGTGTATGTTAGGTGCTGCAAGAGGAATAATAATAGGAGAGTGATCTGAATCCCCTGGTGGTGGAAAATCTACTTTAGCTAGAGGAAAGCAGGTCAACCAACCACTATTAATTAGAGCCCGATCAATCTTACAACTGACATTTGCAGTTTCCATCTGCCTGTTAGACCAAGTGTAGAAACAACCTGTATACGAGCAATCGAACAATCCCAGGTCGGTAACATATTCAAACATCTCATTGGAACCTTGAGATGGTGAGGTATTACCACCTCTCTTCTCATTGGCCAGCATTGGGATATTAAAATCACCTAGCACCAGTCAAGGAGCCTCAGAACCCGCCATAAAAAACTCAAGGTCCCTCCCGAGCTCCCGACGCTGAATAGTGTTATTACTTCCATACAACACTGCCATATTAAAACCCGAGCCATCTGTAAACTGAACACTACCTGCAATAACTTGCCCTCCAACATGGGATACATTAAATTCGACCCTAGTGGGGTCCCAACCAATCCAAATTCGGCCACCCGGAATAGCCACATAATTATCAATAAAAGTCCAGCTAGAGTTAAGACTTCGCTAAATGCGAATCTTATTGAGCTCCTGGACATGCGTTTCTAGAAAACCACATAAACCAATCTTATTTAATCTCAATAGTTTTTATGATTATAATCATAAAAACTATTGGGGCTCGTCCTCGACCTCCGTGGAAGTCTCGGTGATGTTATCTAATCGCATACTGATCAAATTAGGGTCATTCCCCTCCCTTGGGTCATGTAATGTGGAGCTGGTTCCCTCATGATGGGGATGATCACTTACAAGTAAGCTCACCCCCGGCTCACCCCTTTTGTTCATCAATACATGGAAAGAGCTGAAAAGAATTACCTTCAATGAGGTTGTATGAGCCTGATTTACCTTGTATTGTTACTGCCTTCTTTGCCATTTTTCGTGGTTGTTGATCAAACGTTTCTGGTTGTCCCACGCCGATAGAGAACTTGCTGCATTTAGATTGAACCACCGACCATCCTTCGTTTATATCACGGTTTTCCTCACGAATTTGTTGGTTATCTCGAGCTGACACCATTGCCGGACGTTTCCTCCCTCCATTTGAACCACCTGAACCAATCCCTGTACCAGATTTGAAACTCTTCTGCGTCCCATTATAATTCCTCATTTCATTTGTTTCCATTCCCTGTTGGTGCAACCTAGTCTTAGTGTTACTCTCCAA
The DNA here is from genome assembly GCF_041429995.1 of Eschscholzia californica. Classification (NCBI taxonomy): domain Eukaryota; kingdom Viridiplantae; phylum Streptophyta; class Magnoliopsida; order Ranunculales; family Papaveraceae; genus Eschscholzia; species Eschscholzia californica. The sequence continues at coordinate 16,673,249 of NW_028238198.1, forward strand.
TTTCCTACCTTGTCTAAGGTACTGGCTATTAACTGTCAGAACTTCAACATTTGCAGCAGGTTTTGGTCTCATGGGACACGTCGAAATATCATACCCAAACACTAGACACGTCATACACTTACTAGGTTTCCACGAATACTCCACTTGCACCTTTACTATATAGGCCCTTAACTCGAACATGAATCTCCTCGGGTAAACCCCTATCAACTTGTACTTCAACACACACCCTTGCGAATTTCATCCGCTCTTTTGATTCCGTACGACTATCTTGCATAAGAGGAGTTCCCAACACACTAGCAATATGGGAAATACCTTTCAAATTCCAGAGAATGAGAGGGATATTTCTCAATGTTACCCATATAGGTATCGTCTTCATATCCTGAAGTTCTTGTTCAATATTGGCTTTCCATGTTCTAACTATAAAGACTCGACCTGCAATGAATATAGTCTCATGTTCCAAAGCCCGTTGTCTATCTTCCAATGATGAGAACTTTATGACGTAAGCTGAATTCCCATGCGCCGTGAGTGTCAACTCACCCTTTGGTTTCCATTGTTTCATTAACACACTGTGTACTAAGCCATATCCCATTTTCTCGTTGACAAAACTACCAATTAGTATGTTTTCAAACGATTGTGTTTCAGTCACAAAGTCCGACACATCCACTTCTGCCATGAAACAACCATCCAAAACTCTAGGAGGGATATAGGATAAAGCAGCTCGTGGAGTATTTGTTTTGTTACTGAATAGTTCAGTCCAATTTGAGCGTATTGGAGCACCTCCCAGAATTCTGGTAGCACCCTGACTTGTTGGTTCGGCTGCACACTGTTCCTGTCTGGTCGGAACCCTAGCGGCAGTCGGAACCCTAATTCCTTGTGATTCTGCCGGCTGAGAACCTACTGTTCTTGATGTGTTATCAAGTCCAGCCTTAGAGTTCCTTAGAACACCTGCAAACATGTTGTTTTTTATAGTATTTGCTAAAGAATTGTTACCTAGAATATTTTGATTTTCGAAACCATTTATGTCTTCTTTACGAGCAGAAACTTGTGGTGCTTCCTTGTTCTTTGTAGCAGCTTGAGTTTTAGACACGGATCCTGCCTTATTTGTTGTTGCCATTGCTTGAAACCTAAGGCCGATAGGTTTAATGACTGCATCTCCTCCACTAGGTTGTTCCTTAGTTGTTATCTGCAACAAACCTTCCTCAACTTCTTCTTCATCCTTACTGGATATTTTGTTTGCAGCCAATAGAAATCGACCCTCTCCTATTTCTCCTTCATCACTCATCCTAGTATCTTCCCTATGAAGAGGATTTTCCATATTCGGTTGAAAACAGGACAATTGGCACTACCTGTTACAAAGATATTAACCATCCAAGTCAATGGCTAGTACACAAAAAAAATTTAATTGACTTGCATATAAATCGAATTAATAAAATTCTCGTTATAGACTTCATCTAAACCCTAGATGGAAAAATTAGTTTCTCATGATGAAAGATGGAAGTTTAACTATATAAAATGTGGGAGAGAAGTAGAAAAAAGTCGGATTTCTTACTGATTTTGCAACCAAACAGAGCCTTAAGGAAATATTTTCCAGCAGGTGAGAAAATATTTTTCCCGATGAACCAAACAGAGCCTTAGGGAAATCGATTTTCTTGTCTTCTTAGAATTGTTTTCTCTGTGGGAAAATTGTTTTCCACTCAGTTTTCTCGTCTTCCCCACTTGAATTCTCTCTCTAACCTTCTGTAATTTCTCTCTTTCTCTAATATAATCCTTTCTTTCTCTCTTTGTACCCAATATAACTGAAAAGAATGAACTATTTAATGAAATCAATCAGAAATCAAGTTTTATAACATAAACTTCTCTCTGTTTCTCTCTTTGTCTCTCTGCTTCCTTTTTTTTCTCGATGTCTACAATCTCTTTCTCTCTCTATAATCTCTATCTCTCTCACAAAGAAGGAGAATACAAAAAAATGAAAAAGAAAAATAAAACAAAAACCGAATTGTCTCTGTTTCTCCAAACCAACTCTCTGTTACTCTTTCTTTTGTTCAAAACCGAGAATTGAAGATGATAAAAAGTGGTGTATCTCTTTTTTTTCTGTCCCACACTCTTTTTTGTTCTATAAAACCGACTAGAATCCTCCTCTGAACCGTGATGAATAAATGATGTTCTCTCAAATTTTTTTCTCTTTGTTCAAAACCGAGATGAGATGATGAAGAACTAGTCTCACTCTCTGTGTCTATATAGAAGAAAAATAATCGTGATTCTTCCCCCCTCCCATTTCCAGATTTCTTTCTCTAAATATACCATAAAACTTTTCTTTAATCTTCTTCTTTCCATTTGAATTTCAAGAGAGGGAGGGATGAATATTTCTCTTTCCAAAAATTCAATTCAACCTTTCCATCTCTAGCTAAATCACATTCTCTTTCTATATCTTTCCTTCTCTGTTTAAAGAGAAATAATCTCTCTCTTTCAATCACTTTCCAACTCCAAGCCAATCCTTCCTTCTTGGACTCTTTATTCTCTGTTTTAAGAAATTTTGAGAGAAGATATTCTTCTCTTATGATGCTAGCTAGAGACGAGAGAAAGATAAGGAAACACACGACTGACCCAATCTGGTGTTGCTGAGTCATCAGGAAGGGATATGCAGTACTGTAGCAGAAGCAACTCAATAACGTGGGATGCTCACGTTCAAATCGCTTGATGGTACGTGTTGTACAACAACCGTAAGATCAGTGCTTGCGCGGAGATGAAGGGACCGAACTATCTGGATCACCGTAGCAACCTGTGTTTTGATGTACTGAATCGCAGGCTTTTGAACAAACTCGAAACTGTATTGACACTGCCCAACATGGTACCGAAGATATCTCGCGCGCATCCAGATGCTCCTCTTTCTCCTATTAGATTTGAGCCACGTGTCCTCCAGTTGGCTTGGTTATAAGTTATGAACCAAACATTGACCCGTCCTAGTTTTCGCATCCGGACTCCGATTCGACTTCTGATTTTGCCTACGGACTCGTCACGGAGTCTACTTTCATCAGAATATCATATTGACCAAAACCATCAGAGTCCCGATATGACCAAAATGCCCTTTTGTGTGTTTTCTCCCGTTTTTATCCGTTTATCACACTGAACTCCGTAAAGATACCTGAAAAAGAAAATCAAACAAATCATCAGAGTAACCGCTCGAACTGGACTAACTAACCCGAGTTAAGAGATTCAGATGAGACATTTTCATGTCTCATCACATAGTAATGATCTCATTGATCTAGATTCACATATTTCTTCTAAGGTTATGCATGATAATGCAGGTGAAGAACAAAATCATGAAGATGAAGCTCATGAAGATGTTCCTATAGGTGATGATGTTGGGCAAGGAATGGAAGTTCAACATGAACCACCAGCTAAATTGAGAAGATCGACTAGAGAGAGAGCACCATCTACCAAGTATCCTCCACACGAGTATGTGATGGTTACAGATAATGGAGAACCACAGTGTTATGAAGATGCCCTAGATGATGAACACACGAAGGAGTGGTTGAAAGCTATGCAAGATGAGATTGAATCATTGCATAAGAACAACACTTTTAAGTTGGTTGAAAAACCTAAGAATAAGAAAATTCTTAAAAATAATTGGGTTTTCAAAATCAAAACCGAAGAAAGAAATTCACAACCACGGTACAAGGCACGCCTAGTGGTGAAAGGATTTGGGCAAAAGAAGGGTATTGATTTTGATGAGATTTTCTCCCCGGTGGTGAAGATGTCCTATATATGGTTAGTATTAGGATTGGCTGCAAGTATGAACCTAGAAATTGAGCAACTAGATGTCAAGACCGTTTTCCGTCATGGTGACTTGGAGGAAGATGTGTATATGGAACAACCAACAGGATTTGAAGTTAAAGGTAAGGAACACTTGGTTTGCAAGTTAGAGAAGAGTTTATATGGGCTAAAACAAGCACCAAGACAGTGGTACAAAAAGTTCGAAATCGTTCATGAGGGATCAAGGGTATCACAGGACGGCTTCAGATCATTGTGTTTTCGTTCATAAATTTCCTGTTGGAGATTTGATTATACTTCTTCTTTATGTTGATGATATGTTGATTGTTGGTCAGGATGCTAATAAAATTAGCAGGTTAAAGAAGGAACTAACCAAGTATTTCGATATGAAAGACTTTGGTCCAGCAAAACAAATTCTTGGCATGCATATCTCTCGTGATAGAAAAGCTGGAAAACTTTGGCTATCACAAGAAAGATACATTTAGAAGGTTCTAGAAAGGTTCAATATGGACAAGACAAAACCAGTGAGTTGTCCATTAGCCAGTCACTTCAAGTTGACTCGTGATCAGTGTCCATTAACTAAAAGGGAGAAAGAAGAGAAAATTCCTTATGCATCAGCTGTAGGAAGATTGATGTATGCAATGGTGTGTACGAGACAGGACATTGCATTTGCAGTTGGAGTAGTAAGCAGATTAGCAGTGAAGTGGATTCTGAAGTATCTTAGAGGTACGTGTAACGCTCGTATATGTTTTGGTAATGATAAGCCAGTATTAGTCGGTTACACAGATGCAGACATGGCAGGAGATGTAGACTCCAAAAGGTCCACATCAGGCTACCTATTTACATTTTCAGGGGGAGCAATGTCATGGTAATCTAAATTACAAAAGTGTGTAGCTTTATCTACTACAGAGGCAGAATATATTGCCATCACAGAATGTTGCAAAGAGATGTTATGGATGAAGAGGTTGTTAGAAGAACTTGGTATGAAACAGGATAATTATGTTATTCATTGTGATAGTCAGAGTGTCATCCACCTCAGTAAGAATTCTAGTTTCCATTCAAAGTCCAAGCATATAAATGTGAGATACCAGTGGATCCAAGATGTTCTTGAAGACAACGTGTTGATAATTGAGAAAATCCATACTGACGACAATGGTTCAGATATGATGACAAAACCATTACCCAAAGGCAAACATGAGCTATGTAGCAGTGTTGCAGGTTCGAGGATGGTAGGTCCCTCTTCATAAATTGGGAGGGGGAGTTTGTTGGGGTCCCTCCTTATAAGAGCATCTCCAATGCAACACTCAATCTTAGAAACTCTGAGTGCCACATATGATTTTTACAAGTTTTTCTTAAAAACTCTCTCCAATGCAACACTCTATTTGGATCTCTAAGATGACGTGTCGAGGGTGAAATAGAGATATCTCTAATTGTCCAGCTCATCAATATTTGATTTTCAACCAATAGAAATCGAGTCTTCTATATTTTCTAAATAACTAATTATTTATTTACAAAAATAACTATGCCACATAAGTAAATAAGACTAGTTTAGAGTTTTGCATTGGAGACACAAAAAAATTGAGGATCTCTATTGTCGCCACATATGCGTGAGAATCTCAATTGGAACTTGACACATAGGATGAATAGAGATTTTTTTGAGTTTTGCATTGGAGATGCTCTAATAAAATGACTCCTAGTTGGAATAGGATTTCCTTTATTTCTTGTTTGGGGGAATGAGCTTATAGGCCATTAATGGAAGAAATAGGGATCTCACCAGGTTGAACATCAGGATCAACAGAAAGAGTGACGAAACCATTGATTCCATCAACGCCGCAACAAGGAGACCTCAGCTGCGAAGGATTTCAGTGAGGTGAAGTCTGGTTCGAGTGTTGCTATCTTTATGGTTTTAGAAGAAGAGAAGGAAGATGTGTTGTTGATGCTACATGTAATTAAAGAAGGAAAAGATAATGGACGACATGAGTTGAAGAGATTTGTTGATTGAGAAGTTGAGATCGGAGAATGAGTCAGGTTGCCATTTCTAGAGAGAGAAAGAGGATCCCGAATGTTAGGGTTTTTGCATATATGACTGGGTTTTGAAAAAAAAAAATTGCTTGATCCCGTTACCAGTCCTCCCACTAATTAGAAAACCTACTGTCTTTGTACAGTCATTGTTACTTGCTTGAAGAAAATCGATGGGTTAATGAATCTATCAGTGCCATTTTGGTTGTAAGCTACTTAATTTGGTTGACTTCAATAGGACCCACATTGAGATCATGTGAAAGTTATGACCATTGAAGTCACCTCTGCTTCAGCCAAATTCTTTGCATTTTCACCTCCTTATTTAGAGAATTAGATAGAGAAAGAGAGAAGTAAGGAGAACAGGCAATTGCAAGGTGACTAGGTGAGGAACCCTAATGTCTTCAATCCGCCCATACCCAGACAAGAAGATAAGAAGATGAGCTTTTTCCCTTCCTTTTTGTCTGTAACTTTGGTAGCCGATACGTGGACAACTATTTTTCTTGTATGGACAACTATCTTATGTGGACAACCTAAAAATATAATTTTTTTATATGGAAATCAGTTTCTAAGCGGACAACTCTCTATTATTTTCACTCAAGTCCTCTTAGAATTGGATGTATTATTTGAAGACCTCCCTCTTTCTCTATTGATCTTCTTCTATTACTTCATCATCAACACCCAAATTTCTAGAAAAAAAAAATTTTTAGAGAAACGTTGTTGGTTATGACATCAAACAAAGGGAAGGGAATTCTTGAATGATCTTCACAAAGAGAAAGATAAGAACCCTAAAACCCAACTTGTAAACTTAGAAATTGAAGTTTTCAAAACCACAATTCTTTTTGGAACAAGTCGATTTGTTGATGGGCTTCAAACTTCCCAAAATCAGTAGCTCATTTTTCGGGAGTATCTCTTTCTCTCTCTTACCGGTGCCTAATTAGTTGTTGAGTGTTTATTTCTTTATGAGTAATCGATAGTACAGGTCCTAAATCAGTTTCCGGTTCTAGGGTTTTGTTCTTATTAGGTTTATTATTAGATCCAGTAAATTAAAGGATTTTTATGATTTTGTGGAATCAGGTCTTTTAGAAGTGGGGGGAGGATCCACACTACCAAGTCATGTGAGTTCAATTGGTTGGTAGTGGGGTTGAGGAACCTGAGTCTACCAATTCCATTTGTTAAGTTTGCAAGCAATTATTAGTTGTGATTTGGAGAACAGTTTAATGGTCCACAAGTTGCTAATAGTTAGTATTTAAGACTTTATGGAGTTGTCCCCTTACCAAATCAAAGTCAACTAAGTCAAACATAATTTATTCGCATCGGGCCCAAAAGTAATTGTCCATATAAGAGAAACGGTTGTCCACGTATTGGCCACCGTAACTTTCTGCCTCTGTTTCTATATAATTTTGCCTTAATAGACCAAACATAATCACTCTCTCTCTAAAATATTTCATTACACAAAACAATGAAGGGCAAAATGAAAAGTAAAACCCAAAATTCGTGAATGAGATTTTAACTAAGAAAGGGAGAAGACGAAGAAGAAGAACGAAGAAAAAATCTCATGAAATGTCGGAGAAGATCATAAAAATAATTCTAGAAGAAGGGTAGTAAGGGAAACAAAAAAATTAGGTGTTAAAGTTAACTGACGGTTTTATGAAAAGGGGGCTATTTTTGAAATTATGAAAAATAGGGGGCCAAAAAGGAAACTGATCACAAACTAGGGGGCCAAAAGGAAATAATTCAAAAAAAATTCCATGTTTTCTAACTGTGGATGCAAGGCAACTAAATTCCATAGCGATTTTGTAATTTAAAGGGATTTGATAGCTCATTTGCATTGATTTAGTGTTCACATTCTCTTGAAGCCACACTCAGATTTGACGTGACTTTTTAAAGATCTACGAACTCGAGCTCGAACCTCACAGTATGAACTCGAACTCAGTGAATCGACCTCCTTATAAAATATAAAATTATTGTACTTTAATAATACTAAATAAGAAGCTAAAGGGGTGAATTTATGTACCATGTAAACAACAAAATTAAATACTGAACATAAAGGGTTAATTTCGTTTTGGCCCCCAATTGTTGACCAACTCACCGTTTTGGCCCTCAATTGTGTCCGGCAGTTCGTTTTGACCCCAAGATCCACTTTTCGGGCAGTGCTGACATCATCAAGGCATAAGCAATACTTTTCTATACTTGAATTACCACTCTGACCAAATGAAAACCAAATCCCAAGTTGTCAAATCATTTAATCCAAAATTCTTTCCCCAAGACCTTTTCTTCTCCATTTTCATATCATTTCACTTTCTCTCTCTACATTTTCTTCTTTCTCTCTCTACTTATTCCTTCTCTACATTTCAACATAAAAAAAAAAAATTCTTCCTCTCTCCTTTCTTCTCTCCCTCTCTCTCCTTTCTTCTCCCCCTCTCTCTCCTTTCTTCTCTCCCTCTCTCTTTTTTCTTCTCTCCCTCTATCTCTCTCCTTTCTTCTCTCCCTCTCTCTCTCCTTTAGAGAGAGAAGTGAAGATTTTTTTTAGAGAGAAAGAGAAGAGTTAAAAATTTTTTAATGTTTGAAGGTTGTCGGCCGAAAATTTGTCGCCGCCCGAAAAAAATTTCGGCCGGCAACCTTCGTCGGAGAAGAAAGAGGTGAGGTGGAGAGAGAGATGAGGTGGAGAGACATGTGTGGTGGAGAGGGATGTGAGGTGGAGAGAGATATTTACTTATTAAGTTTATTTTAGAAATATATTAATGGGAGAGGTAGTTATGGCATTTACATGAAAATAGGGGACCAGATTTGAATTTACAGAAAATAGGGGGTCATAAAGGAAGCTGGTCACAAAGAGGGGGTCCAAATAAGAATTTACTCAACAAATTAAGTTGTAATTTGGTGAAAGAAATAGATTTGAAGGGGAATTTTTGTTGGTCAAACTATTTCATCATATCGTTACATGATAATTAATATAGTTTAACTGAAGTTTGTGTGACTACACTAAATAGAACAACTAATAAAAGTAAAACTAATGTGATACAAAACTTTAACATTGACCGTTCATTTAACTTCAAAATGGAAGATATCTAATTCGCTTGTACCGATTAACTTAATACTTAAGGATGAAATTTTTCTTGTAATTGACACATACTATGATTTGCATCTTTGGACCTATAATTGACTAACACACAATAAACTTAAAATCTCACCTTTCCGTTGTGTACTAAAAGATAACCATGGATGCAAGAATTCAAATGTGGTCTATCTTGAAGATGAAAATCGCCAGCGAGTATAACAGTAAGAATCTGGAACTCCAGGGAGTGTTGTGCAAATATGAGTTCAAAGTTTCCATACCATCCAATTCATACAACTGTACAAGTGATATTTGTTGTCCTCTTAGCATTTACTCGTTACAAGCTTGAAAGATAGTTATAATAGTGAAGCAAATATAATATGCATTACGCATTTTGTCAATGGATTCGAGATCTTGAAATGTCCCGATGACATTTTGTCTATGGATCAAATGTCTTGAAATGTCTATAAAGACATTTTGTCTACAAACTCAATGTCTTGAAAATGTCTATGAAGACATCTTGTCTATAAAAAATTACCCGAAATATCTTGAAATGTCTACGGGACATTTTGTCTATAAATATAACGTTCGAAGTAAGTACTTGAAACTGGATTTTTTCTTCTCCTTGTAGTGATAATGATGCTTAATCCCACTCTTAGCAAGGAATGAAATTTGTGGAAATTTCGATAGCCATGGAAATCTATGATGAGGACTAGTAGGTGTATGCCGTTTGAGAATCTTGACTTTTTTGGTGTAAAGAACATGAATCGACGTACACCTGGCTGAAGGTGTTGATCGGGAAAGAGACCGATGAATAGAACAATCAAATGGAACAAGTGAAGGAATAGATTATGAGTTCTCTGTTATTTATTGGATTTTATTTAGTAATGTGTAGATTGTGAAAGAGGGCATGATGAAAAATTGAACTGATTGGGTATTGGGCTGGGCGCGTGTTCATTTTGGAAATTAGATCATCTTTGTGTACAAGAAAAAACACTAGTACTCCACCACCTATAAGCATATTATTTCAGTTTGATCTTCCTTGAATATAATCCTGGATCGAAAGAGAAACCTGTTGTCCTCAACTCCAAGAACAACATTCGTGATTATTGTGATGGAAACCAAGATAACTTAAATGTGGTATTCAAGGATCTAGGCCCACAAGTTTCCTACCGGACGCTTTTCTTCTGGGAATATGTGGGTCCTTTGATTATCTTCCCCATCTTTTACTACTTCCCCGTCTACCAACTCTTGGGCTACAAAGAGAAGATTATTCACCCATTTCAGACATGGCCGCAACTTTGGGGAATAAAGAAAATTCGGGGAATAAAGACTTTTCTTAAAACTAGTCAAATAAGATTGACTTTTTATGTTTCTTTTTATTGCTAAGGGGCTTCTAATTTTAGAAGATGCTATAAAAAAGTTCCTCCATCTCATCACCTCTCTCTACCACTTCATCTTTTCGACACCTCATCATCTTCTCCGGCGAAAGTCGCCGGCCGACCAATTTTCCGGCCGGCGACCTTCAAACATGATTTTTTAATTTTCTCTCTCCTCTCTTTCTCTAAATTTTATTTTCTTTTCTCTCTCTCTCTAGAACAGATCTAGAGAGAGAAGCCCTAAACCTTCTGACACTCTCAATGCTCTTCAAGAGATTCCCCATTGCTGTGTTGTGGTAAAGCTTGGCTCCATGACCAGGTGCTCCAATGGCCTTAATGACAAGCAACCATGGGCTTCTCTCTGCGTAAAAAACTATGTACTTTTCATCTGTGGAAGCCAGACCTGTGTAGTCACTAGTCAGCCATTCATATAACAAGAACGCATGAATGAATGATCAATTTAATAACAGCAAGTTTTAAACTTTTAAGTAGTAGTAGCTTATTATACTAAAAAAGAAATACTGAAAGAAATAAAGAAAGAATACCCTCGTCGAGTACAATCCCAACATTCATCTTGTTGAATATTACAGATTCTGCAAATTTCTCAGCACCATCGTGGCCACCAATCTCCTCATCAGGTACAAAAGATATATACAAATTTCGAATCGGTTCGAACCCAGATTTCTTGAGACGGCGAATCGCCTCCAGGTACTGTAACCCAAAGCATTTCATATCCTGGGAACCTCTGGCAAAGATATTTCCAGATGATTGATCGAGATGAGCCTCGAAAGAAGGGTGTTTCCATTTGTGACTCTCAACTGGGACAACATCCGGTTGTGAATTTAAAAGGATGGAAGGAAGATTAGGGTTCTTACCAGCCCATTTGACGAGAATCAAAGGTTTCCCCTTGACAAATTCTAGGGTTTGAGATTCTAAGTGAAGGGAATTAGCTTCGGAGATGATGAAATCAGCAGCTTGGTAGTAATTGGGGTTGGGATGGGCAGTGTTGATTTGGAGATATTGTTGGAATCTGGAGATAATTTGGTGGTGGTGGTCATCTGCTGCAGTTATTGTTGAAGATGATGAGAGAGAGAAGGTCTGTTCTCACGAACTTTCGCCGGAGAAGATGATGAGGTGTCGAGAAGATGAAGTGGCAGAGAGAACATATGAGATGGAGGAGAACTTTCAAAAAAATGTATTCTGTGTTCCCCATAAAAATTTATTCCCCCGAGAATTTTCAAAAAAAAATCTGGATTCCCTCGAGAATTTATTCCCCGGAGAATTTTCTTTATTCCCCAAAGCCGCGGCCTTCAGACATATGCTATGTACTACTGGTGCTTCCATTACTTCAAACGTATCATGGAGACGTTCTTTGTTCATAGATTCAGCCATGCAACATCACCTGTCTCCAATGTGTTTAGAAACTGTGCCTACGGGGCATATATTGCTTACTATGTAAACCACCCATTTTACACCCCTGTTAGCGATCTCCAGATGAAGATCGGATTCGCGTTTGGTTTAGTTTGCCAGATTTCTAATTTATATTGTCATCTTTTGCTGAGAAACCTTCGGAGCCCTAGCGGAAAATTCCGCAAGGTTTTCTATTCAATTTAGTCACGTGTGCAAATTACACAACCGAGATATATCAATGGTTGGGTTTTAATATTGCAACACAGACAGTTGCTGGTTACGTTTTTCTTGTGGTGGCTGCATCTATCATGACTAACTGGGCTCTTGCAAAGCACCGTCGTCTGAGAAAGGTAAACTGTTATTTCATAGCTGAGTTATGCTCATATTTTACCGAAAATCATGGCTTGACCACATTTAAACATTCGAACTGTAAGAAATGGTAAAATCTTTCTAAAGATACAGAATGGTAAAATATTTGTTAAAGATACGGAAAATGTCATTCAATTAAATCGTCAGGAATGTAGATAACTTGACTTAAACTATAGTATGTTAAGTACCGCTGCTTTTTAAGTTTGTTTTGTTAGCAAATAACGGGTCAAATATCCTCTAACACATACTAATTTTATAGTTTAATTGAGTTTAGTATCTCACATTGTTTTGGTTTGCAGTTATTTGATGGCAAGGAGGGGAGACCAAAATATCCTCGACGATGGGTTATTCTTCCACCATTCCTCTGAGGAGCTCTTAGAGAGATCTTCGGCTGGTACCGTTGCTACAAACTTCTTTGGTTTTATTTAGTATGTTCACCTTTGTCATGGGACAGAAATCTATTCAAGTCATGCTGTTTAGGTACTGAAGAAAAGTATTAATCTCTTATGTCTTTTTGTTTCGTCAAAAGCTTATGATCGATCATTTGAAGTCCGCATTCTACTCCTTTTAATTTAATGTAACGTAATGATTTTCGGTGGTTAAGCTAGGTAATTATCTTTGTGATTTTCGCGAAGTTCGAATGAGAAATGTCGGTTTTATGTTTAGTTATTCATACTGTGGTACCTGAAAGTCCAGCTCCATTGACCGATCAATTGTTTTGTCGCCTGCCAAAAGACAAATTGAGAGTGCCTATAAAATTTTATTATTCTGTATTTCCTTCTTGGGTCATTCACCTAAGTCATTTGTTTCGAGCATATTCTTGCATCCTATACTGTATACACTTTATTTGGTGCGACAATATTATCGGAAATGCAATTTGTAAAGAGAAATCATTCAATGAGGAAAACATAAGGAACAAATATCACAAATGAGTATACCTTGGGTAATTTTCCAAAAGAATTAGTATATAATTTTGGGAGCATTTTAATGGCGCCCCTTTTTTCTTACTTTTGGCCCTCCCCCACCCTTAGCGCTTCCACGGGCATTCCCAGGGCACTTGTATTGGGCCTAATCCGTGTATATTTGAACAATATGGATTAGGCTCCGTCCGAGACCCACGAGAAGTGTCCTGAAGGGTGGGCCAAAAGCAAAAAAGATGGGGCACCTATAGAGGCACCCTACAAATCTACCCTTGCCCTAAGTTAGACCAAGAAGTAAAGGGGTCCTAAAGCCCAACAACATAGAGTTTAAAATCCGACAAACTTATCACTATTTATACGTTCAGAGTTAATTTCATTTTGGTCCCTAATTTCTGACCAACTTGTCACTTTGGCTTTCAATTTGGAAGAAGAATCAGGGGATGGAGATGATATGATGGAGATAAGATGGTGGTGGTGGTGGTGGTGGTGGTAGAGAGGGAAGAATAATAGTAGAGAGAGAAATGTTGACAAAATAGAGATGTAAATAAGAAAAAGGAAGTAATTCAGGAAAATAATAAAAATAACAATAAAAATATTTACAAAATTGCCATAACGGTAAAATGGGTATGTCTGACAAATATTGGGGGTCAAAACGGAATTAACCCATTCTTCTTTTTTTGGAAATGGACTACGTTCTAGATGTGATAAGCACAATAACCGTTGAAGTTAAACTACAAATGAAAGAGACCAAAAGCCCAACAAGCGTCGAAGTTAAACTACAAATGAAAGAGGCCTAAAGCCCAACAAACTTATTATTTATACCTTTATTAACTCAATTTCAATAACCAAAGATTCCACCTCCTATGGGAATTGAACCTCGGATCTCCAAGTTTTAGGAGTTTATGTCAGCACTTTCAACCACTTGGGCAACCAAGTGTTGTCAATTAACGCATACTTTTGATAACCCAAACTCAATAGCTATAGATTCCACTTCCTCGAACATAGGACCGACAAGATACTGTATTTGAATTTATGCCAACACTAGGGGTGGGAATCGGGCGGGTATGGGCACCCGCGGGTAATTCTAAGTCGGGCTCGGGCGGGTCGGGTAAGTTTCTCCTCTGCCCACTCGGGTTCTCGGGCGGGCTTTTCTGAAATCTCCTATGATCAAAGCCCGCCCAAGCCCACTAAAGCATCGGGCAAGTCGGGCTTCGGGCAAATCGGGCATCGGGTCTCTTTATCTGATATTTTTCTACCAGATCAGGAAACTCTAGAAATTTGATATTGTTCAAATAAGCTTCTCTAAACAAATTGATACCAAATCTTTACAAAACTTATAAATCAAGAATGAAAGAAATACTCAGATTCCGTGACATAAGAAATCAACAACTGATATAAATCTATATATGCAAACATGATACTTGGTTGTCTTCCACTTTTTTTCTTGTCTTTGTATGTTTCATTAGTTCTTCCTTCACATCAAAATAATCTTAAAATTTGACCACTACATAGAGATGGAAGATGATCCCAATAACTTATTTAATAGAGAAGAAGGTTGGCACAAGAAGGTCTAGTAAATAAGAGAGAAACGGCTAGAGAGATAATGTAGATTTTTTTTCTCTCTCTATGCTACCGAATATTTCAGATTCAATGTGGTAAACTATTAGGGTTGCTTCAATGTGTAGTTTATATATCTTGAGAGAAACCTTAAATCTACTTTGGCCTTTATAGTGAAGTATAATCGACACTCAAAGTGATTGGCATCTATAGGCACCCGTCGGGTGAGCATATCGGGCTCGGATATGGGCGGGGTGGCGGGCAGAGCTTTTCACCCGAGCCCGCCCACGAAAAATCATCGGGCTGGGCGGGTAGTACCCATCTTCGGGCGCGGGCGTCCATGGACATTGTCGGGCGCGGGTAAACGTGACGGGTATCGGGTTTTCGGGTAGAATTCCCACCCCTAGCCAACACTATCAACCACTTAGAGCATCTCCAATGGGACACTCAAATTGTAACACTTAGGATTTTTAGAGATTTTGCTAAAAAAAACCTTTTCCAATGAGACACTCAACTAGACACTCTATGATGATGTGAAGCATTTATAAATTGAGACTTTCAGGAGAGACACTCTAATTTTAGAGTTCTCTATATTGACACTTAGGAAAGAGAATCTTGATTGACACTTGACAACTAGACATCTTAGAATGTTTGTTAGAGTGCCCATTGGAGATGATCTTAGGCAACTAGGTGTTGACTATCCTGAGTTGTCTTTTTTTGTTGAGGAATCGACCGACTACCTTGAGTTGTTTTTTTTTTGAGAATTCGACGACGATCTACGTTAGTCGTTACAAGGCATTGATGCATCATGAAGATGTAATAAGCACGATAACCGCCTGATCTAAACAAAGAATGAAAGAGACCTAAATCCCGACAACAAAGAGGCCTAAAGGCCGACAAATTGTTACGTTATTTGTTGCCTAAATTACATAAGATAAATCTTGATGGCAACTGCTTGTACCGAGACTGGATCCCACGACCTCATGGACTTAAGAGGGGTGTCCGACCGTAACTCCAAAAGGTGGTAGACTACCTTAGGTTGTTATTCAATGGTGAATGAAGATTTATGTTAGAGAAACTAAGGAAGTGCACAACCATTAGATCTTCATGGATCCTAAAAATACAAATATTTGAATAAATTTGTGTTTTTAGAATGCTCCCAAGTCCCGAGATTAGAGGACGACCAATCCCAATAAGAAAATGTCAATCGGAGATTTTGACAAGGTGACCGGAGGATAGACAGTAATCTCTCTCCTCAACTGCATTATAAAATGGAATCACTACCTCCCCATTAAACTAGTTCCACATTCAAAAGCAATTCTGTTTCAGAAACCTAATTTCAGTTCTCAATTCTATCCAATCAATCACCCCAAGTCCCAAGAAGAAGAAGAAGAAGATGTCTTGCTGTGGAGGAAATTGTGGTTGTGGTTCTGACTGCAAGTGCGGCAGTGGTTGTGGAGGGTAATTCTCATTCATCTTCTTCTCCATCTTCATCATCATGTCTTCATCACAGTCTCTGTTTATTGACAATTTCAAATCATTCAATTGGTTTTTATTCAAAACACTCCAATTACTAATCTGGGTTGTTCTTAATTTTTACTATTTCATTGAAATTCATGATAAATATTTCAACTTTAATATTTTTAGGTTTGTTGATTTCAGGTGCAAAATGTACCCAGACTTGAGCTACTATGGTGAGACCACCAAAACTGAAACCCTCATCGTGGGGGTTGCACCTGAAAAATCGTAAGAATTAATTTCACCCCAGATTTTAAAAATTTGATCTTGATTGCATTTCCTTTTCGGAATCATCAAAACTAACAGAGAAATTCAATAATGGCAGAGATTTTGAGGGCTCGTTGGAAATGGGTGTAGGAGCAGAGAATGGTTGCAAATGTGGGGATAACTGCACTTGTAACCCTTGCACCTGCAACAAATGAAGGGATTCAAATGCTTAAAGACCCTAAAACCATCGTCTAGTTCGATTGTGTTGATGGGATTTCTCTCTCGAATTTGGTGTTTTGATTCCTGTTTGTGGAAAGAGAATTTTGGTCTAGTTAGATAGTAATTCTATATCTGCTTAAATAAATATAGTCTATGTTTTGTTTTTCATGATCCTTTCTCTTGTAAAAAGAATAAAACCAAGAAGGGATCTCATTATCTCTTTGTGACTTGTGAGTGAGTTCATGGTTTATGTTGAAATTGATTATTATTGAATAATTTTTTATTTTGACGCGGCGTAAAAAAAAAAAAACTTACATCTTTATCTAAAACTTAGAAAAAACGAAAACTCACACAGAATTGAGAAATTGTTCGTAATTTTTTTGCTAACTGCATCGATGGGTCAATTGTGGCTTTGTCGGTAACGAATATGTGGAATGTCATTTCAGCCGCTTACGCTTATTTTTGGCTGCATCGATTTCCTCTATAAATTTCTCGACCAGTTCCTCTACATCATCATTTCAAAGCAAATAGTATTTGGGTTCTTTTCAAACCTTTCTTCTATTTGATTTAAGTTATGTTCCTCAATGCCTTTGTTCCTCCTCTGTATCAAAATAACCTGCTCAAAGACTTGATGAGGAGCTTCAAGTTCCGTTTAGTAGCCTCGTCGGCAGTGAACCCGGAGATTTCAGAGCTTATATTCTGCAAAGTTTGGGCAATTTGCTGAGAAATCAACTAACCAAGAATTAAACTTCTATGAGGTGATAATAATTAGCAAAATGGAATCAGAACTTACCTCTATATTCTTTAAAGTGAATAAGAGGCTCTGAGTAGATTTCCGAATCCGCTTAGTGTTCTCAGGAGTCATAATGGATGAATGCATCTTCCTGGGGGGCATTGAATTTGGATTCAGCAATAAGAATTTAGGAACAGAGGTAGAAACAAGAACAAGGAGTTCGACAAATAATCATTTGGAAAAATAAACCAGCCAAATGGAGATCAGAGATCATGAATCGAAGGTGGAGAAGTAAGTAGCATAAAACTGTGGCATGATAGGAACATCCACAAAGTATGACTAATGGACGTCGGGAACCCTACCTTAAATCTGCAGTTGCTTCGGTTAGATTTTTCGTTAAACTCTCTACTACATTTAGCAGACTTCTATCACAAACCTCAGCCAACAAAGGTTCTAAATCTCCAGCCATGGCTTGGATCTGAGACATCATTATACCACAGAGAAAGACTGCTTATGAGAACAAACTCAAAATTTACCAAGCAATGGACCAGAATAGAAACAACATTTAGCAGCCAATGGCTAATAAATATTTTACGGGATGAGAACTCGAAAACTCTTCACTGGTTCTTAAGTTATCAGATTTGTAACACTTTCATATAATGCGAAAATACGTCGGATGCACATACCTTAGTAAGTAAGGGTTTTGCTTCTTCAATAAACACTGCAACTCGTTCGGCCAAGTCAAAGCTTTTGGCAACACCAATTTGTTCAAAATCAAGTCCAAGACGAGTGCATAAACCAACTAATGCATCTAAACTTATCCCTTGGTGGCCTCTTATAGTTTGCCTGTCGCATAGAATTAGACCTTCTTTAACACATTCTGGGTCAAGAGGCCCAACTGATGGCGTTGGAAGCGGATCTTGAGGGGTAATATCAATCATCGGTTCCATAAGAAGGCCAGACTGGTTCACTTCAATACGTGAATTCTTAGGTACAATAATTTTATCATCTTCAATCTGCACAAAAAATCGATACGAATGATAAATATTCCCATAACATGAATGTTTTAGTACTTTAGGAGATAACAATGCATTAGGCCGCACCTCGATGACTGCTTCAATGCATCTCAAGGAAAGACTAATACGGATCACGTTTCCGATACTCATTCCTCTGATCCTCACAGGTGTACCTTTGCTAATACCACAAGCTTGAGAAAATTCAACAACTGCTTGATACTTTCTCATTCGAGATCGAGATTGGAAACCCTTGAACCAAACTAAGCTAAGTGCGAAAAGAACCGCCCCTGAAAAGATAAACAAACCAACACCACCCTCCCGAATGCTCTTCTCTCCAAACCCAAAATCATTTAGAGGATGCAATGTCTGCTCCCAAATACTTCGCGGTAAACCCAAGATAACTGCAAATGAGTTCTTTTCCGTGAAAGATGAGTGTGAAAGACGACTTTGTCCAGAGTTAGCTGAACTAGCTCTTACTTGGGTTTGTTTCTTTATCAATCTATAGGATAAATGTGGTAGAGAACTCTGTGACCCACTCGCGGACATGGGTTTAATCACTGGTAAAAATGACATACTCGGGTGAGATGAAGCGAGATGAAATGAGTTCCCAACCATCTTCTACTCAACCAACTCACTTAAGAGTCTTAGATTTACAAAGAAAAAAAAAAGTTTGAGGAATGCTTCATGAGTAGGCAATCAGAGTCTAAAGAGAATAAAAATTGAATGAAAAAAAAGTCTTTGATTTGCCCCCTAAAGTATGACTAACTTCCTGTGTGATCCCTTAAGTTAGGGAAAATGCCAAGATAGTCCCCTTTTTTTTTGGTCTCGCAATTCCGTATTTTAGCCAGTGTGTCAGCTCATCATTACTTTCGACGTTGCTCTTTCCCAAGGCAATTGATGACGCCATACTATAAAGTTTTAACGCGTCTTTTCATCCAACAGTGTGACCAACTGAAGTAGATTCATGTTTTAACCCTAGAAATGCATGTTGATTTCAATTACTTTCCAAATTCATTTCCAAATGTATGCCCCTATGTTCACAATATCGTTGACTCTTTTGCCATCTTGACAAACTTGGATGCAGCTCGGGTGCAAAAGCATTTTACGTACAAAATGGTGAACCAGATGAAAGTGATCAGTCCGTGAGTCAGTTGAACATATCATCCAATTTCTATCCTGCTTTTTAGAATAAGGTAAGTGTAAACTAGAACCAAGAAAAATGAATATGCAAAGATAATATGCCTAAAGTTTAATGCTCCGGGCGGGGCCTTTAGCTCAAAGCATGATTTGATAGTTCCTGAATTATTTATCATTAAGCAAAACAAGAGCTGAACTCCAATTACAATAGTTTCATTCGTTCATAGGACAAGTTTTTTTTTTGGTAAAACAATCAACCACTACTATCACACTTGGATGGGGGTTGACAGAAGTTACTTTTACCATTTTTCTGATTTGAACTCTATATCGAACACTAGTGACTAGTGGTGTCAAATAAGATATACCGTTTTCTTATTTGGTATAAAACACTAGAAATGTAAAATACCGGGGGCAGTGACAGGCCCGTCCTAGCCTATAGAGCGCTCAGCGCTCCTACCCGGGCTTAGGCTAGCCGACTTGGCGGATGCGACCTATCCAAAGAAATGGGCTGTACATAGCGGGCCTGGTACAAGATGTGAGCCAGACTCAAGTCGGGTAACACGGCCCACTTTACACCACTGAAAAACATATTGAAAGTACAATTTTCTTCCATTTTGTATCATAAAGTTTCTTCCTTAACAAGGAATGAATAGTTATACTTGCTTCTTCCGAAGTAGCGTGATGGACTCTAACATTTTAGGTTGTAGTCTTTTAGACATTTATCCTAACAACTTGTCTATTGGCCCCACATATGAAAATCTCCTACTTACGGTCAAACAAACATGTGACTTGGAGTTGTAGAATATCACTTTCAACTTGGATTGATGCTAACATAACTTTCTTGATGCAGCTATCTGGCTCTCTCAGACCGAGAGACCCACCAAAACCTTGTCGAGATTCAGCTTTTCAATTGTGACCCTTTTGGTTAACATATCTGCTGGATTTTTCGAACCAAGAATCTCTTTCAATAGTATCTCTACCACAAAGCAAACATAATCCAGGTTTCATACTTTCACAGTCTAGGCACTTATGCTTGGTATACCTGCAGGGAGACACATAAATATTGGACAATGATCTCACTCGCAGGGGAGAGAGAGACCTCTCCCAAAGATTCTCATAATTATAGGGCGGGCGCATCAACGTAAACAGGGGTGCAGGAGTAGAGTGTAAATGGTGTCCTTAGTTATGACCCTTGTAGTCTATGTGGAAATGCATGGGCCATTGTAAACCTAGAGCCCGGACCATTTCGTCTTTGAAGACAAAATCCTATTCAGGAATATGAAACATATGCTCAAGTTGTTCGACTTCCTTTAAATGTACAAGAATGTCAGGTGGACAATCCAATTTGTCATTGTTATGGTAGATGATAAGAAACTCTTCTCACACGAGGTACCAAAAAGGGGTGTTGGTGTAGAAGACTTAATTGACTTATTATTTCTCTATATATTAATTCATCCTATACATCTTTTTATATAGTCTAGATACAAATCAGAGAATATAAATAAGAATCTAATATACTATCCTAATCTAACAATAGAAACCAAAAATTAAAGGAAACATAATATATTTCCTAATTCCAATACTCCCCCTCAAGCTGAGGCGAAGATGTTGACGAGACCCAGCTTGACAAGAGATGACTGTTGTAATGACGGACTAAAAAGCTTGGTGAACATATCTGCAGTTTGATTAGCCGATGTCACAAAATTTAGTTTGATAACACCTGAGAGCACGTTTTCCCGAATGAAGTGGATATCCACTTCTATGTGTTTTGTTCTTTCATGAAGGACTGGGTAAGATGATAGCATTATGGCAGACTTGTTATCACAAAATAATGTATATGACATCGTTTGAGGAAAGGCTAACTCAATTAGAAGGGAACGAAGCCAAATAATCTCACATGTGCCTTGGGCCATGGCACGATACTCAGATTCTGCAGAAGATCGTGAGACAACTGCTTACTTCTTACTTTTCCAATCTATAAGATGACCACCGTGAAACACACATATACCAGAAGTGGATCTCGTATCATCTTTTGATCTTGCATAATCAGCATCAGTAAAGCAAGAGAGACCTGATTGTGGACCTGTGACATAAAAGAGACCAAGACCAGGGCATGTCTTTAGATACCGAAGAATGTGATAAACGGCATCCAGATGCTCAGTACGTGGTGAGTGCATGAACTGACTAACGACACTCACTGCATATGTGAGTTTGTCAAGTAAATGAGGCGAACCATAAGCCATTGATACTGTGATGAATCTGATAATGACTCTCCAGACTCTGTTGTCAGTTTAAGATTTGGGTCCATAGGAGTTGAGGCAGGTCTACATCCGAGCATACCTGTATCATTAAGGAGATCAAGAACATATTTTCGTTGAGATATAAATATTCCACGTGAGGATCGAGCAACCACATGCCAAGAAAGTATCGAAGAAGACCTAAATTGAACGTTCAATTGAACGTTAGGATATGTTATCCCTTCAATTTTGGACGATCGTGCGCAAGGACAAGATCAGAAGCTGGTCTCCACAATTGAACGTCAAGATATGCTATCCCTTCGTCTACGTATTTTAAGCAGATGAAAAATTATCTGCCCCAATATACTATAAATTTTATATATTAATACTATAGATATTAGCTCGACAATCCACACTGTTATAGTGTGTATAAGTCTATAAGATGCTAGTGTCCTTCACCCAGACAGGTAATGCGGCCATATATATTTTCTAGCTAAGATACAACCATTAAACCTTTTCGTGCCTCCAGACACTTCATATAGAACAATTAAAACACTAAGCCAATAAATGAACGTAATTGGCGTGCACATGTTCCACAAAGTTACAGATACAAATGCAGAAGGAAAATGGATTTATGAAGCAAGACTTGTAGGCAGAGTAACCTCCTAGAGCGAGGGCAGAGTCAAGATTTTAAGTTACTCCGGACCAGGAGCGACCCCGGCCAAAGCCACCAAAGCGCCTTGGGCCCAAACTTAACGCAGGGCCTCATATTTTCGATGTTTTATGTCTATTTCGTAATAACAATTTATATTCTAAACAAACTTATAGCATTATTCAAATCCTCCCATGAACACTTGTAGAAAAATTAACCTTAACAGTTTATAACGTATGAGATCAAGCGCGCAGCCGACGTGGGCGACCATTGTCACCAGTCAAAGGTAAAACTACTTATAACATAATGAAATAGCTAAATAAAACATGAGAGTTCGATAGCTCAGGTGGTTGTGTGTTTTCCCTAGCTCCCAACACAGCATGAAAGATTTTCTAAACTTCTAATTGTTAAATTAATTTTGTATTGCCACTTATTTATATATATATATATATATATATATATATATATATATATATATATATATAAATAAGTGGCAATACAAAATTATGCCGCAATTTAATTCTTTTGTGACATTTTTTTTATTCTCAATCAACTTTGGTCCTCTATTTTGAATATGAAGGGCTAGATCTGGCTTGGAAATAGTCCGGGTTTGGCCTGTTTTTCTATTTTTACTTTTCTTTTACTTTTTTTTATTTCCCTAAGTTTTATATTTGTTATCTTTTAATCTTTTATGTTTGACGTTTTTTATTTTTAAAATTATTTTACTTTTAGGTAAATTAAATAATACTACATAAGAAATTTATCTTTAACTTTTCCATTTAAGGTATTTTTGTAATCTTATATTTTACTTTAATGTAATTTTTTTACTTTGTTATATATGTTTAAGGTAAACTTAATTTAAATTAAATTTTTGTATTTTTTCTTATCTTTTAATGTAAGTTCAATATAGTACTTTTTAAACTTGATATCTATTGCATAATTTTTTTAAATGTAATTTTTTTTAATGTAATTTTTTTTAATGTAACTTTTTTTAATGTAATTTTTCTTAATGTAATTTTTTTAATGTAATTTTTTCTTATCTTTTAATTTAATTTTTTTTACTTTGTTATATATTGCATAATTTTGTACTTTTTAAACTTGATATCTCTTGCTTTTATAGTTAAGGCAAATTTAGGTTTAGGTAAGTTTTATTATCGTTTATATTATATCTGATAACATTTAAAAGGAAAGTTATTTAAAGTAATTAAAAATTTTCTAATTTGTATTATTTAAGTAAGTTATCTAATAAAATATCATGCGCAAAGAAAAGATCAATAGTTGATAAGAATATGATAGACAAGATAAAAAAAAACATTTAACAGATAATATGAATAGAAAAAAGAAATAACATTAAAGATGAAAAAACCATCATGCGAAGAGACAGAATCATCAGTTAGTCTCCAAAATTGATCGTTAGGAACTTAGGATATGCTATCCCTTCGTCTACGTATTTCAAGACAGATGAAATATTACCTACCGCAATATATTATAAATTTTATATATTCATACAAATTAGAAATTTTTTAGTATAGTAAGATTGTATTTTGTGATTTTTGTTTATTATATAATTTAAAATAAAATTTTATTTTATAATTTAATATAAAAGTTTGTTTTATAGTTTACTATAAAAGTTTGTTTTATAATTTAATATAAAATTTTATTTAATAATTAAATACTTATATAAGTTTACTTTATATTTCAATATAAAAATTTATTTTATTATTCAATATAAAAATTTATTTTATAATTTAATATAACGGGAATTTGGCCAAAACTCCCTAAGAAATTATGACTTTGGTTAAAAAGGATTCATCAAAGTTTTTTAGGCTTCACCTCCCTGATGGCAATTATGAAAATTTTAATTTCAGTAAAAATACCAACCTAACCCCAGTCTAAGAAAATACCTTGCAAACACCTTGCAAACACTTTGCACTGCCTTGCAGAGCCTTGCAAACACCTTGCAGAGCCTTGCAAACACCTTGCATGGTTTGCAAACACTTTGCACTGCCTTGCAAAGCCTTGCAAACACCTTGCAGAGCCTTGCAAACACCTTGCATGGTTTTTGCAAACACCTTGCATGGTTTTTGCAAACAAATTGCAGAGCCTTGCGAACACCTTGCAGAGCATTGCAAAAACTTTGCAGAGCCTTGCGAACACCTTGCATGACTTTTGCAAATATCTTGCGAACACCTTGCATAGCCTTGCAGAGCCTTGCAAACACCTTGCAGAGCCTTGCAAACACCTTGCAATGCCATGCAAATGGTTTGCAAATTAGTTTTTGAATTGATTTAACATGAAATTTGTTCAAATTATTATATATTGTCTAATAGAATGTTGTATCGAAAAACTAACTAAAACCCCTACAAATTCATAATAGTCATTTTATAAGCTCTAGCACCATCATTTTACATTTCTTCGAAAAACTTCCAAAGCTTTCATGAAATTCTCAATTTGAACATAAATACCAATCATGATTGTCCAAGAAAAAATATTTCTCATAGGCATTTCATCTAGCAACTTTATAGCTATTTCAACCTACCTAAGTCTTGTATAACCAATTAACGTTGCATTCCAAGCAACAACATCTCTTTCAAGCATTTTATCAAACACATTGCATTCATCCACTATACTTTCACAACTTCCATGTAAATCCAACAAATAAGTTTGAACATAAACATCAAAACTAACAAATTGTCATCCATCATTCATAACTCAATGAAAATAAAGCAATGAAGAAGTTGGATTATACCCTACACTATCAAATTCTCCTTTCATTGAAAGAATATAAAACTTTCTCTCTCTAGAATTTAGAACCAAAAACTAAATCAAACCCCTTAAAAACCTCTTCAAACAACAAGCAAATAGATTAAATCACCAGAACCTAAAAACATCAACCTATCTTATAGCCAAAATCAATTCAAACCCCAGAAATTCTAATCGGCGTCGACAATCCAACTTGGTTCGTTCATGAGAAAAACTCAAGTTCCTAATTTTTTAGTTAGATTATTACTAGGTATTTCTAATTGAATGAAGGGTATTTTTGACTCTTAAAAAGTTGGTGCTTTTAAAAATGACCTTCAAGCCTATTTTTATAACTTACTTGGGGCCTAGCTAGTAAAAAAGATGGTTTGTCTTTTTAACAAAAAAATACAAGAAATTGGGCCTCCGGCCCAATTTCCTGTTAATATAAAAACTTATTTTATAATTTGATATAAAACTTTAAGAAAAAGAAAATAATAATTTAATATAAAATTACTCGTCGCGAGTTGGGCTAAAGTATAAACATCCTGATATGTGACATGTTTCTCCACCACATGTCAGAACGGAGTTGAGGATCAACTATCTTTATCCATTAAAATGCTTCCTAACAAAGTTAAAAAAATTTAACGAGATAGCATCTTCCATAGTTACTTATCTCATATGCTCTGGAGCAATCAAAGCAACCGATGTAATGGGATAAGAAAGATAGTTCCTACTACCTAAGTAGCTAATATCCAAATTAATTTTGTATTGTCTTTATATATTTTTTTTTTAGTTAAGATTTGCCCCTGTTTATTATAGTTATTTATTTTTTAATTTCTTATGTTTTCTATTTGTTATTTTTTAATCTTTTACTTTTGTTATCTTTTATTCTTAAAATTTCTTTAACTTTCAGATAAGTTAAATAATATTACATAAGAAATTTGTCTTTGACTTTTATGGTTAAGGTTTAAATTTGATTAAAGGTAGCATTTGTAATTTTATCTTGGGTGCTTCTAAAGGCACCGGGCCAAAAGGTTGTTAGCATCCGGAAATTTTATTGACTCGGGTCAATAGCCATTGACCCGAGTTCTCTATAAGCACCGGTTTTTAATGTGGGTGATATTCACCTTCATTTGCTTCTTCCATCTTCTTCTTCCAAAATAAAAAGAATACCAATTCATTTTTTTTTTCAAAACAAAAATCATGTGTGTTCATCTAGATAGTGTAAGTAAAAAAAATACATTTTTTCTTATTTACTTTCTATTCCTGTTAGTAAATACACAAAATTGAAAAGAATGGGTCCACTCTCTTCTTCCTTCTTCACCAATTTCATCCACAAAATAAACTCGTTTTCTCTCCTCTTCCTTCTCATGTTCATCTTCATCCCTTTTGTATCCCCTTTGTAAATGTAGAAGAAAGATTGAGAGATTCAGAAAGGTAGAGAGAGATGAGAATAAGGGTTTTTAGAGAGAGAAAAATGAAGAAAACCTTGCGAGAAGTAGCAGAGGAGCTGGTCATGGTCGAGTTCACGAGAAAGAGAGTGAGGATTGGGATATGTTTTTCAAGCCCCGGATCAGCTGATCCGTTTGGCTCTCTTAGGTCCCGGATCAGCTGATCCGTTTGGTCCTCCTAAGTCCCGGATCTGCTGATCCGTTTGGTCCTCCTAAGTCCCGGATCAACTGATCTGTTTGGTCCTCCTTAAGTCCCGGATCAACTGATCCGTTTGGTCCTCTTAAGGCTCGGACTAGTTCAGTCTGTCCGATAGATTTTGTTTGGTTTTGTGATAAACGGATGGCGGTGTTAAGGTTAAGTTGGCTTTGACGGGTGCCTACATAGTTGTACGGTGCTAACATAAAAATGAGCAGTTGAGCCTAGTGCTAATAGAGATGGATGCTAACAGCCTTTTGATTTGGTGCTTTTAGAAGTACCCTTTTATCTTTTAATTGGAATAATATTTTATTTGTTATATATGTTATCTCTGACTTTTATATAAGGTAAACTTAATTTAAGATAAAATTGTGAAAGTTTCTTATCTTTTAAGGTAAGATCAACATAGTACATATGATATTGCATAATCTTTTACTTTTTAAGTCTGTTATCTCTTACTTTTATGTTCTAGTCAAATTCAGTTTTGGGTGTCGTTTGGCAACACACAAATAAGTAACTTTTTTACTTATTTAAGTAAAAAAAGTTAAAAAAAATTAGGTTGTTAATGCAAAACGTTTTGACTTAAGTTAAAATTTGACTTTCGTTTGAAGTTCAAAATTTTTGCTTTCGGCTTCAAAGTTAAGTTATTTATGTCCAACGCATACACGAATGATACTTTACTTTTTATTTTTTCTTGTCTACTTCAGTTCCACCACAATACGTATTTGCACCACCACCACCATTGTCACACCTCCACCACCGCCACCGCACCTCCACCACTGCCACCACCATCACCAAGCCTCCACCACCACTACTACACCATTGCCATCACTATATCTCCACCACCACACTTCCACCACCATCACCACCACATTTCCACCACCACCACTACACCATTGCCACCACCAAATCTCCACTACCACCGTCATCAAACACCACCACCATACTTCCATCTCCCCCGCCATACCTCAACCACCAACACTATACCCCCACCACCACCACCATACTTCCACCACCACCACCATACTTCCACCACCACCACCATCATACCTCCATTACAATCATCATCTTCATATTCTCACCACTATATCTTCATCATCACTACCACCAACCAACACACACCACCATAATTCCATATCCACCACACCTCAACCACCAACATTGTATTTCCATCACCACCGCAACCGCATTTCAACTTCCTCGATGATCATTTATCCAAAGGTCCAACACCACTACCACTTTGATCATTATGGCCACCACAATCACAGCCGTTATCACCACCACCTTTGCCACAATAGTCATCATGAAATCCTATAAGGAAATTTAAAAATAAATTATCTTTATGAAAAAAGAAAAAAAAAATGGAAAAGTAAACTATGTTGCCGAACTAAACTTTTGACTTTTTTTTATTTATAAGTAACTATTTTGAATATGCTTTTGATATATTTTAACTTTAGAGTTAATTTTTATTTGGCCCCCTACTTTGTGACCAGCTTCCTTTATGACCCTCTATTTTCTGTAAATTCAAATATGGCTCCCTTTTTTTTAAGTAAACATCCTAACTGCCCTTTCTATATTTATTTTTCAAAATAAAATCAAAAAGAAAACTTCAATTCCACCTCATTTCCCTCTCCCCCACGCATATCTCTCCACGTCACCTCTCTCTCTCTCCCTCCAACTCACCTCTCTTCTCCGAAGAAGGTCGTCGGTGGGAAAAAATTTCGGTTGGCGACCTTCATAAAAAAAACACTCATCTCTCTCTCTCTATCTAGAAACTCTGGCGAAGGGGTCATCCTTCGTGGGAGATCTGGTCTGTTGAAGAACAAACCAGATCCGGTTTGTTCTTCAACAGACCATGTATCCCACGGAGGATGACCCCTTCGCCGGAGTTTCTAGAGAGAGAGATGAGTGTTTTTTTATGAAAGCCGCCGGCCGGAAAATTTTCCGGTCGGCGACCTTCGTCGGAGAAGATAGGTGAGTTGGAGAGAGAGAGAGGTGACGTGGAGAGATATGTGTGGGGGAGAGGGAAATGAGGTGGAATTGAAGTTTTTATTTTATTTTATTTTGAAAAAATAAATATAGAAATGACAGTTAGGACATTTACTTCAAAAAAAGGGGTCATATTTGACTTTACAGAAAATAGGGGTCATATTTGACTTTACAGAAAATAGGGGTCATAAAGAAAGCTGGTCACAAAGTAGGGGGCCAAATAGGTATTAACTCTTAACTTTATTAAAGCAAAAGTACTTCAACCAGAAGCAAAAGTTCTTCTACTTTTGTTTGCAAAACGACACCCTAATTAAGATTTGTTACCCCTAATATTATATCTTATAACATTTGAAAAAGTTTTTTATTGGTTATTATTTAGGTAAGTTGTCTCATATATTTAATATAATAAGTTTATAGTTTGTAATCTTTTTATTTATTTTATAATTTAATATGAAATTTTGAAAAAACATATAACAAAAATTACAAGCTGACCTTGCCCTGCCTATCACGGCCTAGGTTAAATCCCGGTTACGGGCTAGAGTATATTCATAGGGGTGTCTCTAAGTAACAATTGTTCAATGCTTTCAGTAGGAGCAATTAAAGCAATCGATGTTCACTTTGTGCGATTTTCCCCATTGAATTTTCCTTTAAGATGGGTTGAAGTGGTTGTCGCATTATATACGGCTCGAGTCTAAGATACCATATTTTCAGTTATCTGGCTCGAGTCTACCAAATACTTATGAGTATCAAATTTTTCAGTTGCGATTGTATCCAGCTAGAGTCCTGATACTAAAGAGTATCATATTTTCTAGTGCTTTATCTAAAATGTACCCACAAATATTTTTATCAGACTCATATCGTTCTCTATCTCAATGGCGGCCTGCAACAAAAGCCCCAACCAATTCTTCATAGCTCTTAAGCATTTACGTATTAGCAAAACCACAGTAGAAGGAATTGAAATACCAATTCTTTTTTATCAGAATTTTCTTCATAAAAATGTGAACCGTCATCTGTTGTTGTACTTTTGTCTGTTGTATCACAAACATGCAGCGTATGGTCAATGAAAATGATGCGTTGTTGCGAATGTTCAATGTTTTTCAAAGACATTTTACTTGAAATTAGGAGAAATCACCTGAGAACAAAACATTAGAAATGACATAAACTTTCCAACGACACAAGTATGAAATAAAAATAATTAAATTTGAGGGAGCTATGATAAGTTTTCCGAGACCTTCTGAAAAAGATTTTTAGTACATTACTTGGGTAGTTCAATTTTAGGTCGTCGCTTTACTTTATCGTTTTGAACTATGTTTGTCTTTTTGTTATTTTAAAGCGTTGTATATCCAGAACCTAAATTTATTGTATTTTTATCTTTGTCGATTCTTCCTTACTTCAGAGTGTATGACTAAGGAGGATAAGTTCTTTCTGAGCGTAAGGGAGGTCTAGGGTCATGCAAGCAATGAGCTAGGGGTTTGAATTCGAGCGGATCATTCGGCTGACCGACATGGTTCGACTCGATTGAGTTTGGTTGATCAGTTTAGCCGAACACAATTTAGAGAAAATGTTAAAGTAATGTTATTCATCTCATTGCATAAGGATTAAATTCCTTATTCTTTATTAGATTTTTCTTTTTTATCTTTTTTCAGTTTAACACTTTCAAATTTATTTTATTAAACCATTATTATCTTAAGATAACAAGCATAATTTGGAACTTGGTAAAGTACTAGTATTAAACTTTCTTATAATTATGTCTAGGGAATTGAGTTTTACATAAGGAAATCTGTGTGCAATGAAAAATGCGAGCACGGTTTGGGGAGGGATTTCTTTATCCTATTTCAACAAAGAAATTTTCTACTTTAGTATTTCTGACTCTCCACCCTTTATATATAATATTTTATTATGATAAAGTCTTTAGAGTTCGGTCGGTTTGTCTTGGGCAATTTCTAGAAACCCAAGCCGCTGCCAGACAACCGGTTTGGGTTGCTCGGTTTTCTTGCCGAACCGAGTCGAAAAGTGGTTGATCCGGTCCAAAAACAGATATGTCTGGTTTCACTTGGTTTAATTTGGTCGTTTGGTTCGATTTTTACTCACTCCTAGTTAATAGATTGCTTCATGTTTTAATAGGGGTACCATATGTATATGCATTTTATTTTTTTTGTTGAAAAAGACTGAGAAAAAAACTTTGAATTTTTTGGTAATGATCGGTTCTATAAACCCTGATGTTTTTATTACTTTATCTTTAAAATTACTTCTAGAAAAAATTACTTCAATAAAATTTACCCTATTTTTTTCTTTTCTCCGAAATGCTATCAAACACAACCTAAATCTAATATTTAAATGGTTATTCTAATGGTTAACTCTTGAAAAATGTTTAGCGTCAATTTTGGGTTTATTCTGAGTGATTTGCAAGCAGTAAAGGATAAAATTGTCTGAATCGGTTCGGACTAATTCAGTCCGAGATAGCAAAGTAATTCTTAGACGACAGTCCGAAGACAGAATCTCACTTGATTGCTAACAGAGCCTGTTGGTCAAAGTTGATCAATTCGAGTCAAGTGGTTTGTTCTTCGGCTTATAGAACTTCAGCCAGGTGCAGATAGCAGCACCCGATTTGTTATTTCTACTACCAGTACCATGGTCTGTGGGTGGGGCTTCAACTCCTTTACCCCACTCAACTGTTATTTCATTCATGACAAAATATAGCATATCACATGGTTCGAAACTGATTCTAAAAGAACCTATATTTGGCCAAGTAGTGCTAATTACTCCCTTGGTCGAACAAAAGTAGCAACAAAATACAAGGAAAAGATTACGGCGAAAGCAAAGCTGCCACGATACTGCTGAAATAATACGTAATTGGAGTTTTATCCATGACAAAAAATGTATTAAAGAATCAAAAAATTCCCTTTGCCCATATAATAAAGAGGCGCGCAGGTTACACACTCAACGACAAAAAATTAAATGGCGGAAGAAAAAAGAATAAGAAACAAACCCAAAATTTGCAAACAATGGTCTAAGGTCAAGCGAGTATTGACTAGCCCTGAGTTTCTGCAAGTTTTACTGAGAACAGTTGCTGATCCCACTGTGTTGCCTTGCCCTTGCTTTCAACTAGAGATATGAATAGGGAATGGAAGAGAAACTCCATTCCCAACTAGAGATAGAACGAGCCTCCACAAAAACGGCTCGTGTTATTGTTTATTGATGTTGATTTATATGAATCTTTCTACCTTTTGGTTTTGATCTATTTGATCTGAGAAAAAGAATACGCTCACTGAAAGAAGCCTCTGCTACTAGAATTTATCTGAAAACTTGAACGTGGTTTTCTTTAGGTGAAACCTCGGTGCTTGCGCTAGGACCTTAACGGGGAGGGTCTCCTCCTCTCCAGCTTCATCCTCCAGTTATGATTTTCATTGTTTATGGGCTTCAATAATCGTTCCGCTTCAATTTCTGATTGGAGCGAAGATTTTATCCTCCTCAAGTGTCCGATGCATTGCTCGTGATCAGAAGTAGTTCCTTGGATACCCTCTTCGGGATTGTTGTTTCGCTGGTACGCTGAGTGCCACTTAGCTTGCAAATATGCGAAAGACCTCCATGGAGGAAGAGGCATCGAGTTTTGTTTAAGAGAAGATCTTGCAGCTTCAACCATAACGTGAAGGAAGTGCTTTAGCCTGGATAGTGAACCCACATAAACCACCGGAAGAGAATTCAAAATTGCATCATAAGATTCTACTGCCCTTGCGATTTCAAAATGGCTTCGGAAGTCTATATCGATAATCAAGCGTTCTGAACTCCCACTGTCACGATGAGTTGCCACATCAATATATTCATGATCACCTTCATAGTACGAGAAATAGTGTCAGAAGTAAGCAATCTACAACTAAAATTATCATTCTGGATCAGTATTTCAGTGTATAAAATAAAAGAGAAAACTAATTCGGAGAACTCAAGGACATAATATCCATTCATTGTACTATGAAAAGGGGAAGTACTCTAAGTGTACACCGGGTTTATTTCATTTTCTCCCAATGACCAAGATTTTCTTGTATTCTGCAAACAAGAAAGGACTTGACTTCTATCTGTTTTATAATAGGATCATATGAAGAAAATGTTAATTCCTAAAATAGAAGAATTCAGGGCGATCAAGGCTGTACCAATTCTCTACGCATGCGTAACAAGAAATACTCTATCAGGCTATCACCAAGACATGAGTAATTCCTCAATGAAAATTACGGGGTTAGCTTTCCATCTATGACAGCGGACATTATAAAACGGCAAGTATGGGTTAAAGGGTTTGTTAGCATACCTCCGGGTACCTTGCCACAATTTTGCCAGGTGGATACACATACAGCTGCATCATAGCCATAAGATCTTAGAAGCTTTACTAGATGAAACCTGATGCAACTTCCATTGCAAGGACCTGACTTAACAACACGTAGATCCGACTCGTTGATAGAAAGTAAAAGGGAATGGACTGTTGACAGCAGTTCACCCTCATACTGGTCTACCGTATGCTTGTGGTACTGGTAAGAAAAACAGACAAATAACAAAATCAGACTGATTATAAATCTAATATGAACTCAAATAAAAAAAATGTTTCTCAATTAAATATTCGTACTCAGATAAACCTCTAATTAGAAGGTGAATTGAGAAAGATTATATTCATAAACTCTTAGTTATGAACTTATATGTGTATCAATAACTAATATGAGAAAAGCTATACCCATCCTCAAACAGTTGACACCAACCCACATTTTTCTAAGGCTCAGGAGGTCATGAGGTCGCGGCTTCATATAGCCAACAGTAAGAAGGTTGAAACATGAGTAAATTGAGCTTTAGAACTTTGAATGAGTTCAGTCCCAAATTCGTCATTTTCCTCGGCAACTATAAACAAACCATTCAGCAAATACTAGATGAATCTCACTAACTCATATATCCAACTAAATGGCAATATGGCTCTAGCCATTTAGGGACCAAGGTTTCTTGGAAAAGCTTCCTACAGTATCATAACTAAGTTCAGGAGCACGAGTCTATCTAAATAACTCTGTATGACTCGCTATCCTCAACTCCCTCACCCTGCTTATCTAGTTAATGACTTGCCAACAACAAATATCTTCATTATATCCTCATCAAATTCACCAAAAGTACTAAACACGCAGAGAACTGCATTTCAGCCAGGGGATAGTAATTTAATTTTGGTACCGAATGCATCTAAATTCTAAAACTCATCAAAGTTCTACGAAATAGTGCTTTCTCTCAATGACCTTATTCATCCTAAATCAAAACTTTATTGAATGGTCTTTAGTGAATAATTCCCCTTCAATTTTCCAAGGTTTTGTCATGAAACATAATTCTCCATGAAGTATTTTCCTAATTGAGATTTTCAGAATTAGTAGCCCTCAAATGATTGAACTGATTTTAAATCAAAGAAAAGTAATTACTAACTTACCATTTCTAGTTTCTAAACAGATATGCAATTTCAATCTAAATACTTAAAATATAAAGAGGCAAAAGAAAAAGAATGAAAAAGGAGCATGAAAACTAACCAATATGTTCTCAGCGAGATGAGGAAGATCAGAATGGCTAGAATCGCTATCGCTACTGCATCTCGAATCGACACCGCCACTTCCATTCTCTAAGAAATCACTTACCATAACAGCTAAATCATGTTCACTTTCATGGCTAAAACCACCCATCTGACCCATGAATTTTGCTCCGCCACCACCTAATCTGAATAATAGATCTCCGGCCGCCGCACAAATGCGACAATCACTCCCACCACCATCAGGACCGTTACCTTCCATTACCGCTCCCTTGGAGCGAGGTTCAAAATTCCAAATCCCCAGTTTCACAAAAATTATCAACAACAATTACAACTCCTTCAATTAAGAACCCTAATTTCACAATCAAATTCTCGCCCTTTTTCGTAGTATAAAACAAAATCTGTTTCAAAAGTTTCAACAAAATCAAATTGATAATCTTAATACCAATATCAGAACAAAAAATCATCAAATTCACATTAAAATTTCTATAAACCTAGCTATATTCTCTGAAAATCAGGGAAACGAGATCAATGAACAAAGCTCACGCATCGAATTCAAGACTGGAAGTTAGAAAGAAATTCAAAATTTACGAATTCCCTGCGCTTATTTATATCGTGGTAAGATAAAGATAAATATAGAGATGAAAATCAATAACCCTAATTTTGAGAAACCCTAACCTTTAAATTTGTATTGTTATTGGTTGATCCAAATGGGAAGAAGAAGGAAAAGAGAGAAAAAAAAAAGAATTAGGCCCGCTGCAACCCAAAGGGATGAAGATGAAGAGAAAATATTCGAAGCATCTTTATAGAACCTGTAACTGAATTTTAGATGACAATATTACCCTTGGGTCATATTAAATGAGGCTTCATTATTGGCTCCAAATAATGAGGACATGATGGAAAATTGTAGGTCAATAAGGTGGAATAGTGAGGACATGATGGTAACATAGAAAAGCTAAAAAGATTTTGGGTTGGCTTGGGGAGGAAGTCAAGATATGGGAGGGAGGAGGTAAATCAAAATTCAATTTTTAAGAAGGGGGAAGAGAGAGAAAGTGAGACGGCACCGCTCCAGCTCCTCTCCCACGCGGTCAGAAAGGCTCCACTCTAGAGGTAATGGTGACAGGCTGTTTGATATTTAGGACCCACTAATAGGTGTGCCACTGTTCCTTCATTTCATGTGATAACATTTAATGGCACCAATGGGTGAAAAATAATACTACTACTACTAGTATTAAGGAAGTCAGAATCACTTGTAAGTCTAGGGATTGGAATATTGGACACTCACTTCCCATGAAAATTAAAATCTTTGGTAGTTTAACTTGAGTATAAACGCTCTCATCAAAAAAAAAAACTTGAGTATAAACGCATTGGATAGAATTTAAACCTTTTCAAGATTACTTTTAACAATTGATATGACTCGTAAAGACTTTTTTTTCTTAAAATACTCGTAAAGACTTAAAAGTCTTAAAAATTCGATATTATTGTGCTTATTCAATTTATAGATCTTGACGTGTCTTTTTATTTTATGTTTACGAATTACCAACATTTTATAATGATTTTCCTACAAAGTTACACTGAAAACTGAAGTGAACCATTGGCCCAACCTATCAAGAGAGAAATTTTGGGGGAAGTTAGGCCTAACTACGTCGGTCGCCTTCGGACAGAGTAACATTTTGAAGCTAAAAATGGGTTTTTATTGTCTAAAGCGAAACAAATATTAGTGTATTAATAGCCAAAGTAGTTATTATAGTGGGGTTCTTTCTTAATCTTTCATATTAAAATCAAGTGACAATATAGAAAATAAATAGGTTATAGAGTACGGCACTTAACTCTTGAGTCTTTTTTTTTTATGAAATTAACTCTCAGAGTCTTGGAAATAAGAGAAAGTCTAATCTATAGATCCATATCTCAGGGAAAGTTTGATTTTCTCTTGTAATACATATCTCAGGGAAATAGATCCATGTTCCACCCACAGATTTCTAAGAGCATCTCCAATGGGACACTCTAACAAACACTCTAAAAGTCCTAGTTGTCAAGGACCAATAGAGATTCTCTTTCCTAAATGTCAATATAGAGACACTCTAATTTTTGTTAGTCTCCAATGGAGATCTCTAAAGTGTCTATACTTAATACACAAGTCCTTCTTCAATTCAATAGATAAAAAGTAGTTGAAAAGCAAGATTTTCTATTGGTTGAAATTTAAAAGTAACACTTAGAGAGTCTCAAGTAGACACTCTCATTTTAGAGTTTCTCTCTCTAGACACTCTATAATAAATGTGTCCACCTCATATTAGAGTGTCTAATAAAGTGTTCCATTGGAGATGATTTTTTAACAAAAACTCCAAAAAGTCTATGTGACACTCTAAATGTTAGAGATTGAGTGTCCCATTGGAGATGCTCTAAGGTATCAACTCCCATAGATTAACTATTATTCCCTAATTATTTATGATCAGGGACCTCCGTGATTATGAAAGTTTCTAGTATAAAATGGCTTATTGGCATAACCAACCATTCTTTTAAGATGGGTTCACAGAGGGTAACAAAGATGTCATGGGATTATATCTCCCTCAAGTATAGACAATTAGAGATAAAATGTGAACAAGAAGAGAGAGAAAGAGACGACAAGAAAGAGCAAGAAAAAGACACAATTTGCTTCATCAAGATTCAAGAAAATAAAAGACAAAAGTATAAATTATTTAACCCACACGTATGAAAGTCAGAAGCAGTTCTACTAGTTCTTAGAAATATGGAAATTGCAGGGGAATACAGAAAGCCAAGTCCTTTTAAGTCTGATAACTAT
This sequence comes from Eschscholzia californica, assembly GCF_041429995.1. Classification (NCBI taxonomy): domain Eukaryota; kingdom Viridiplantae; phylum Streptophyta; class Magnoliopsida; order Ranunculales; family Papaveraceae; genus Eschscholzia; species Eschscholzia californica. The sequence continues at coordinate 16,710,162 of NW_028238198.1, forward strand.
TAGATGTCAAGCCATACACCTACTCTTTTCATATAATTGCATTTTCTTACCACTAAAGCTGCAAGGTTTTACGGGTCAAATCTCATTTTCTTTCGGCTTGTGATTTCATAGTCTATCTGCTGGGTGGAGGTGATAAATCTGCAGACCTTGATCTTGATCCAAATGGTGACCTTGACACACGCCTAGGTGATCTATATTCGTGCCTTCTTCCTTCCTCACCACTGTAACCAGGCTTCCTGCAAATAACAAATTTTTTGCATATAAACGAAACTGTGATATGGTTTTAATTAACAATAACAAATACAAGAAACTTCAAACTTACTCGTCATGTCCATCGTCAATGGGTTTCCTGTCAGCATCACCATAACCTGGTGGCGAGTATGACCTTCTGCGCTTGTGATCGTTATCTCGCTCATGTACAACGTCCCTCGGTGATCTAGAGTGTTCCACGGGAATTCTCGGGGAAACTGAATAGTCAGCCCGCCTTCTTGGTGCTGGAGATGCGGATCTGACAAGTTGAACAAACAATTAGCTGTATTACAATATTTGATGCACTTCATGTAAATCAGTAAATGAACAAGTATGATTACCTTGATCGATATCTTCCTCTAGAAGTTGGGGCACGACGGGGAGAGCGTGAGCGGGATACTGAACGAGTACGGGAACGTCCTGCAAAAATGATAACGTAGTACCCATAAATAAAATTGTTTGTGTTCACCGATACAGCTGACATTCTGAAAGGATGAAAAGCAAATGGCAAATTGCTCCCAAAATGAATTTTGCATTCAAACCCTAGAATCACTACGAAGATGATAGCCTTAACTTCGTACCATAGTATGGTCGTCGTCCTCCTCCTCCATAACCTGGTGGTCCTCTATGACTGCAAATAAAAGTGATGTCATGAAATGAAGAAATGAAGAATTGGTAAAACTCCAAGAACAATAATTGAGAGACATGGAATTACAAATATTCTACACACCTAGGCCCGCCCCTTTGGCGCATTTCCTCGGGCTTCTTCCTGGTCTCTGCAGCAACCACAACAGTAATCTCCCTTCCAAAAAAAAGTTGACCATTCATGTGATACTGAGCCTCTGCAGCATCATAAGGCTCTACAAACTGTATAAAAGCAAATCCCCGAGGTTTACTGCATGAAAGACACATTAGATTTATTATCTTTAGTCTCAGATGAAATATGGGGACCCTCACAACGCGATCTAATATAGAAATACAATCCCATCAACTAAATTTTTGAGGAATTATCACACTAAGTGTGAATTTCTTACTTACGGACTAGTTATATGCCATCACTTCTCACAAGAAGTTCATGTGTAGTGTTATTACATAAGCTTAGTGGCTGACCTTTTGTTTTATAGTCAAGTATGTAGGCAACTTCAAAAAATGCAAGAGACTTGAAAATTCTTCATAGTCTTGAAAATACATAAATCACTTCAAATCAACCTTGCTCCAAACTTAAAAGCCTCTCATACAATCCTCAATTTTCTTGGTTAAAGCACAATCATCTTCCTCACAGTACTTCTATTGGGTTGTGAATTACATATTTCTCTTCATACGGGTACATTCTTCATTTGAACAATATTTCTTTTAACATCCTTGGAAACACCACAATGTTTGGCAATGCTGAAGAATACGTCTTCATCATAACGGGGCTTGGGCTAGTTTTTTACTTCAAACCAATATACCCCCTGACAAACCAGTTAAACAAATAACTCACCAAAAACAAAGCAAAATTACAACAAGTGGAGACCTTGATAGCAAAAGCGGAACATTTCTACCTGAAAAACGACCTTCCAACAATTTTTTATAAAACGGACCCTCCTAATTATAAACCATATGAACACTTCGAGAGAAACAGACTGAAAGACCTCATCAACTAAAGGTTGGCCCATTCACAAATAAAAATGACAAAAGCTTTGACTTCGTTGTAGAGTATTTACCAATGAGAGAAGCCATTTACATGCATAAATGTCTAGTAAATTAATGAAATGATGTTTACAATACGTGATCCTAAGCCGTGCATATAATGGACAAAGAAAACAAACATAGCACCCTCAAATAGGATGACTTAAGTAATGGCACATAACGAAACACATCAATCATATAACATGATATTTTATCAAGCATCAAATGTACACAAATAAACCTTACCCCGAGTAAAAGTCTCTCGGCAAATACACATCTCTTACTGGTCCAAATCTTTCAAATGGGACTCGAAGTTCTTCAGCCCTGCAAATATCATAAGAAATAAAGTGTGAGCAATCAAATCATCGGACAGTAAAATGTTTTTATAATTCTCTTTTAGGAATAAATTTTTACCTGCAATTCAGAGGAATATTACGGACCAAGAGACTCCCACTGTTCTGTTCCTTCCTCCCACCATGTCCACCACCATGTCCACCACCATTTCCACCATATCCCCTTCGTGGAGGACTTCTTCCTCGACCTCCATATCCTCTCCTTGGAGGACTATCATATGGTGGACTGTATCTCCGCATGATAAATCTGTCATAAAATGTTAGCACTTCCATGCACTGTCAAAAGATCCAAACTTTACCTTTAAACTAAACCACCTTCGCCCATTAAAATACATATGTAACATACCAACTTGAAGGTCCTGTGGGTAAACAAGAATTTCTACTAGCTACCAGAGACCCAATTGTTCAAAACAAACGCATTTAAAAGATCAAATTAAAGTTCTAATTTTTTTTCTAACTGTATCTAAAGAAACCACTCTCCTCCCTTGTCTACAACATCGAGATGATAAGTATAATCTAGTATAAAGTACAGATCTAATGACCATTTATTAGAACTAGGGTTTCAATTACTGTGACATTAAGTGAAACTTAAAGTATGCAAGAAAGGCGATAGATCATACCTACAGACGCAGATTCAAAAGATTTCAAATGGCGTTCCCTGGAAATCAAGCAAAAAAAGAAGAGGGGTCAAGATTTGGATTTGCTAGATTTCAAACTTCAAAAGGAATCAGTGATTTCAGACCCTACGTACAACGAGAAATTTAGAAAGAGAGAAGAAGAAAGAAGAAGAAGAAAACCTGGAGATCAAATGATTCCTGGCTGGAGAAACAAAGTTAGGCGAAGGGTCGACTCTATCAAATAAACCCTAGAAAATTTATCGTTAACGCTTATAAACCATAAAACTTTATTATATGCCACCAGTGGGACATAGACACTTCTTTTTTTTTTTTTTTTTTTTTTTTTTTTTTTGCCAGCGCTATGGGAAAGCAAAATAGTTTCCGGGGTGTAAGGACTTGGTCAAAAATTATTCAATTTTGTTTGACAATTTTATTTTGTAAGTTATTAGAAGGAAATAAAAATAAAAATAAATAACCCTCCACCTCATCTTCTCTCTCTCCACCTCATCTTCTCTCTCTCCATCTCACCTCTCTCTCTTCTCCAACTAGGTCGTCGGCCGGAAAATTTCCCGACCGGCGACCTAGTCAGAGAAGAGAGAAAGGTGAGGTGGAGGATTTTTTATTGGCCAGCGCTTTGGGGAAAGCTAAATAGTTTCCGGGGTGTGAAGTTTTGGGTGGAAACAAAAACAAATTAGATTTTTTTTATTTTTCCCAAACAACCAAATCCTTTTCAGTTCTTCTTCCTTTCTCCGGCGACTCCACCATCTCTGACGACTACACCATTTCCGGCGAACTTTTTTTTTTCTCCATCTCCGGCGAAGGGGAGGAGCCCCTTCGCCGGAGCTCGTCTGGTTGAGGAACAAACCAGACGAGATAACGAAGGAGCTCCTCCCCTTCGCCGGAGAAATTGAGAAGAAAGAGAGGGAGAAGAGAGAGAAGAAAGAGAAAGAGAAAGAGAAGAGAGAGAGAAAGAAGATGATGAAGTCGCCGGCAACATCCGGCCGGCGACTTTTTTCCGGCGACATTAAAGGGGTGTTTGGTTTAACTTTTTTTTTCCACCGTCTTCCCCGGAAACTTTAATGCTTTCCCCACAACAGTGGCCTTTTTTTATTTTGAACCATATTCCCCATAAAATATGTTTCCCCAGAAACTTTCAAAATTTTGCATATTCCCTTCAAAATTTCACACTCCATAAACTATTTAGCTTTCCCCAAAGCGCGGCTTTTTTTTTCCTTTTTCGAGTTATTTCCCAAATAGCCCCCAACTTTGTGACTGATTTCCTGCCTAGCCCCCTACTTTGTCAAAATACTCAGATGATCTTCTTTTTCACTTACCGTTATGACACCGTTAACCAGTCAACATTTCTCTCTCTTCCATCTCATCACCTCTCTCTGCCACCTCATCTTCTCGCCACCTCATTGTCTTCTCTGGCAAGGTCATCGGCCGACCAATTTTCTGACCGGCAACCTTCAAATATTTTTTAAAAAAACTTTTTTTATTTTCTCTCTCCTCTCTATCTCTAAAAAAATTCCTTTTTTATCATCTCTTCTCTCTCTTTCTATACACTCCGGCGAAGGGAACCCTGCGCCGGAGTGTGTAGAGAGAGAGAGAGAGAGGAGAGATGATAAAAAAAAAAGTTAGAGAGAGAGAGGAGAGAGAAAATTTTTTAAAAAAAATATTTGAAGGTCGTCGCCCGGCCGAGAAGATGAGGTGGCAGAGAGAGGTGATGAGATGGAAGAGAGAGAAATGTTGACTAGTTAATGGTGTTATAACGGTAAATGAAAAAGGGGGTCATCAGGGTATTTTTGACGAAGTAGGGGGCTAGACATGAAATCGGTCACAAAATTGGGGGCTATTTGTGAAATAACCCTTTTTTTTATGAAATAGGGAAATGGACATTTTTTTTTGATGAAATAGGGACATAGACACTTAGTCAACAAAGATTGACATAAAGGACATCTTTATATTTAGTCTAAAATTTGAGTAGTTTTTCCCCTTTTTCATGTCCTGTTTAATCACTAATTGATTTTTTTTCGTAGTTCTTCGTATCTAAAATCTGAATTGGATGCCTATTCCGATTTCAGATGTTTTTTTTATTTTGGTAAGATTTGAAATTTAGTTGAATTTTGTAGATGTTTGAATTAACTGAAAAAAGACCCAGAAATTTCAGACTTCAAAACAAGTCTGAAACATAACCCAAATATCTGAAATTCTCCAAATGACTATTATGCCCCCATGATTTAAAGAAAATCTTTTCTTTATAGTTAACATTTCACCACCATCAAGCTACCTCAACCGACCACCGCCGACACCGACCATAAACACCACCAATAGTAGCACCACCACCACTACAAACACCACCACCACCACAAACACCACCACAAATCCACCACCAGACAGCACCACAACAACCTGAGGAAACCACCACCAAAAAATATTAAACTTCACCGATCTTCAGTGTGAGTAATAGAAAGATAGATTTAGAAATCTCGTCGGATCTTCGGTTAAGGGACTGAGAGTGACCTCGTCGGTGTTCGATTAGAGAGAGAGTGACAGAGAAAGATTTCGCCCAGTTGGTGTTAAAAAGAGAGGGTATGAGAGAAAACTTGTCAGATATTTGATTTATTGTTAAAGAAAAAGAGACTGATAGAGAGAGATGGCTCAGTCTCGCTGGAGAAACTGACCGAGGGAGAGACTAGAAGAGGAGGAGAGCGGCAGTAGAGAAGTGGAGAAATAGAGGAGGATGATTTAGGAGGATTTAGGGTTTCTTTTTATCCAGATAAAGATATTAGGATTTTTTTAAATTAGATATTTTTTTGTCTAAAATATATAAGGTAATAATGTCAAAACTTTTAGTCAGATCTACTAATTCAGATATAGAAAACAAACAACTAACTTGGAAAACAATTCATCTAATTCAGATTCAGCAAATTCAGTTCAGCCAATTTCAGACATTAAAAGAAAAAGCAACACCTAAGTCGAATTTTGTGCTGGGATACTCCAGAAAAAAAGGTTCTGCCTTCATATTCATTCCACGATTTCTTCTTTAAAATAACTATCTTGGCCTCATCATTAAGTTTATAATGAAGTGCTTTGTTCGAGATGGTTTTCTATAAAGTATCTACAAAATTCTGTGCAACACTTCAAGTATCGGAGTCTTAAGAATGTTGGAAGTTAAAAAAGACTTTAATTCCTGAATGATAAAGTAAACTAATGTTGCACAGACAAAGAAGAATGAAGAAGGAATAAACTAAATTGAATTAAAATAATTTGATTCACTACAAAGACTAGTCTATTTATATCCCACTAACTATGACCACTCCTAACATTATCTCACTAACTCACTCATTAACTCACTAACTTATCCATTAATCAACTAAAGAAAAATAAATTCTCACTAACTTAGCTCTCTAATTACTTAAATAATAAAATAAATATTCTCATTAAAATTGAGTTTACATTAAATTTAACACTCTCCCTTAAACTCAAATGGCATAACGTCCCTCATAATCTACAACTTGAAAGATGGATGGACCTTCAATGGCTTAATAAAATATTAGCCATTTGTTCTTCAATTTAAAACTTCATATCAATCTGGTTTCGATCGCATTCTTTCACAACTAATTTGTCTATTTGGTCATCATCTAGTTTATACTTGGTTTTGAAATACCTTCTCAACCCAATTGTCTTCTTTCCTGTAGGAAGAGAATTTAATCCCTAAGTATCACTTTTCTCAATTGAAATCCACCCTACATTTTTTACTGCTTCTTAAAGTGATAGGATCGGTGGGAGGTAAATAGGTGTAATCTCAATTACTTGAGATTCTGAAGCTACTGTCTCATCATGAATATCAATTTTTATTTGATGATCTTCTTTATCAGGACAAACCCAAACTCCATCTTCATCACTTTCTACCGAATAATCATCTGAATCTTCATCCATTCTACAAACTAATAAAAGAGTTTTACCTTCTTCTACATCATCTCCAGCAAAGTCAGCATGCTCTGAATATTTCTTGGAAACTCTACATTCTCACTTATAATGACTTGATTTTTTGCAACGAAAGCATCTAACTTCAGATTTGTCATACCTTCCAATTTTTTTTGGTTCCTTACCATGACTTTCTTCACCTCTGTCGATAGGTGTTTCACCACTAAAACCACATTTTCCAAACAAAGTCACTTTGCTTTGAAAAACTTGTTATATAGACCCTACAACAGCTCTCTAATTCATCCTATGTTCATGAGAACATAATGAACTCATCAAACCTTCAACTGACATAGTTGAGAGGTCCTTTCCTTCTTCAAATGCAGCAACAACATAGTCAAAACGACTTGTCAATGATATCATGATTTTCTCAATAATACGAAGATCAATTAACTATTCACCATTAACCCGCAATTGATTAACAATAATTAAACTCTAGAAAAATAATCAAAAATATTTTCGGAGTTCATCATGTGAAGAGATTCAAATTCACCTCGTAAAGTCTGCAAGCTTACATTTTTTACCTTTTCATCACCCTTGTAGGATCTTTCCAACAAATCTCACACTTATTTAGTTGTTTCAGCTCTTGAGATTTTCTCGAAGACAATCTCATCAACAGTTTGATAGAGAAAGAACAATGTCTTCTTATCCTTCTTTTTGTTCTCTCTCAAACTATCTTTTTGGACCTGAGAGAGAGTTTCATGTGCTACCCGATTAACTGGTTCTACATATCCAAATTCGACAACTTCTCTAATTTCCTGGAAGTCAAATAATGTTTTCATATGGATATACCACTGATCAAAAATTTTCTCACAAAATCGCGGAAGTTGAGGTTGGATTGATCTGTTCGTTTTGCAATTTGGTTAGTAATCACAAAATATTCCTAACTCGGATACCAAATGATGGAAATCAAAAAAGACTTTAAATTACGAATGATAAAGGAAATTAATTTTGCACAGATAAAGAAGAATGAAGAAGGAACAAACTAAATTGAATTGAATTGATTTGATTAACTAAAAAGACTGGTCTATTTATAAACCCAGTTCTACCAACTAACTATGGTCACTACCAACATTATCCCACTAACTCATCCATTGACCTGCTAACTTATCCATTAATCAACTAAAGAAAATAACTTCTCTCTAACTTAACTCTCTAATTACCTAAATAATAAAATTAATCTTCTCATTAAAATTGAGTTTAAATAAAATTAAACAAAGAGTGGAAGTGGATTTAGACTTCGTGGACATTGCAAAGTCAATCATTTTCTGGGGCATTGATTTTGATATTTGAAATGTCCCTTAGTGTTTGATATACTGATTTCTTTATAAACATTTAACCTTTTGTGTGCATTGATTTGGTAAATTCAAAATGTACCCTAATGTCTGGGGCATTCATTTGTCACATTATCGCAGATACTAAGAAATTTTGAATAAATGGGTATTTGAACACACTTCAATAGATTTTTTTGGTGTGGATTTGGAAAGAGAATGTATCTGAAAATGTAGATGAAATCTCTGGATACTTTGTTAAGGAAGACAATAAAAGTAATTAGTATTTACAAGTTTGATAAATCGTTTTGTCATGATGTTTATAACTTGTTAAAGAAATTTCTGAAAACGTGATGGATTTTGGATTGGTCTTTTACCAGTATAACTTGTGTCCGTGAGTTATCTGATACCTTACTAGTTGTTAGTGTACAGGTGGTATCTTTTTGTTCGATGTGGCGACTTTTAGTTCGTAGAAGACTCTTTTGCGTTGAAGTCTTCTGGTGTATGTCATGTTTGTTGTTGCTTCTTCTTTTCGTTATTTCGAGCTATCTTGTATAAATACTCACCGATAAATGATGTATATGAATAACACTTACACTTTCTAATGGGGTAATTCAATTATAAGATATAATATTTAATTATCTATTAATATTTTACCATAAATTGTATGAAATATAGTATTGTATAACATTTTATTCGATCTAGATTAGGACCAACGAACTTGTCAGAAAAAAGATTGAATCGAACATAAAGACCAGTTCAATAAAAAAAATGACGACCATTATAAATCAAGATTTTCTGGTCGGTTTTCTTTGATTGGGTCTGGTTCGTTTTTCTTCGGTGTTTCTGTGTTCGCGATCTTTAGTTTCACCCCTAATAACAACCGTACAGTAAAAAACCTTTTGCCATTGGTTTATATGTTGAAGACAACATAAGAATAGTCGGTGGATGGACAAAAGTGTTGTCTAACCGTTGGATGCTCCCTGGGTTGGAATCAATAGCAGACATCAGGAGAGCACGGGGCATCAAAAGGTCACATTCGTCATTTCCTTTTCTTTTTTCTTTTCTATAAACAAGTCATCACCATTTCTGAACCTCACTCTCTCTCTCTCTAAAAATCCTATTTCCAGCACTCATACTCACTCGCTCATATCCCAATTTTTAGGGTTTCGATCGACTTCTTAGAGTGAGTCGTCTTCGTTTCAACCTTTTGTGCTAAGTAAGAATTCTCATATGTTGATTTTCTTTCTTAGATCACAACTTGTAGTTTCTGCAATTCCGTTTTTGTCATGCATACTCAAATAATCTTAACATTTTTGTTTTTCATGCCTGAATCTGTTTGTTCACTCGATAATCTCGATTTTTATTTTTATCTTAATTGTTTACTGTTATTTTCTCTGGAATTTGGAGATTTAACTCCGATGATGTTGTTTTCAGATACTATTTTAGTATATGGAAGTATTCATCGATTTTGGTTGTCATCTGAGAGATTTTAACTGAAATAGTAATCGTTTAGGGTTTTGATTTAGGGTTTTTGTCTTCAGTCATACGCTAAACACTAGTTCATGCTCTGAAATGAAATTAAGTTTCTTAGTTTAGTTTGAGTCTTGGTAAGTGATGGTTTAATTTTTCCCATCACTACAAATATAGCACATCAGTCAAGATTACGGTCTATTTGGGTTCTGAATCTCATAAAGTTTTAGAGGAGAAACAAATATACCGTATGATGATGAATGACTTGATATTTCATCATCTCTACTATCCCCTAGTTTTTGTGTGTGTGTGTGTAATGAAGTTCTCTGTTTCATGTTGTAGGTTGCTTTAAGAAATGGATCACAGTTCAGAAGATGATTCAGATATAAGTGAATCTGAGATCGAAGAGTATGGAGATAAATATTACGAAGAACTAAAGAATGAAAAACACAAGGTGAAATTCTCAGATGAGTTATTTAGATGCCCATACTGTCAGGGGAGGAAGAAAAAAGATTTCCGCTACAAGGATATTCTGCAACACGCTAATGGGGTGGCTAAGGGTTCAAGTACTAGGAGTGCTAAGCAAAAGGCAACCCACAGAGCACTGGCTATGTATTTGGAGAAAGACTTATCGCCTAATGTTGTTCCTTCACAATCTGTAGTTACAAGTGAACCTCCTGTAGAGGGCAACAATGACGAGCAGTTTGTATTTCCATGGATGGGGATTGTTGTCAACCTTCCCACAGAATGGAAGGATGGCAAATATGTAGGGGAAAGTGGGTCTAAGTATAGAGATCATTTGACAAAAAAAGGGTTCAATCCTGTAAAGGTTCAGCCGCTGTGGAATCATCGTGGTCATTCAGGAAGTGCTATTGTTATTTTCACTAAAGACTGGCCTGGCTTTCATAATGCCATATCTTTTGAGAAGTCATTTGAAACTGAGAGACTAGGCAAACGAGACTGGAATTCGAAAAAGTCGCATGGCTCAAGCATCTATGGATGGGTTGCCCGAGAGGACGACTTCAAATCCGGAGGGATCATAGGTGAGCACTTGAGGAAAAATGGAGATCTGAAGACTACTGCTGATGTTGTAGCTGAAGAGGAAAGGAAGACAAACAAACTAGTCAAGACACTGGCTAGTGAGATTGAAAAGAAGGAGAGGAAGGTGAAAGAAATAGAGTGCAAATTCAGTGAGACCAGCATGTCACTCCATACCTTGATGGATCAAAACGAGAAGCTGCATCAAACATATAACGAAGGTATGCTTTTTAACCATATTTGTGTTAGGGAAAACAGATTCCTGTTTGAATATGACGAATCGAATATGTTAGGATAACTCTATATACCAATTGCATATATGACCATTAGATGCCGGGGGTCTCCAGTGTCAGCTTGCTTGCAAAGGATAAATTTGAAGCTTGTGGTTTGCTATATAGCGGAAGAATCTGATATAATGTTTGTAAAGATAATTGAAGTATCATGTATGAATGGGGTGGGGGGCACATCTCTTCATAGCTTGATATATAATATAATATAGAGAATACCAGTCTGCTTGAATATTAGGGGCACCACATATACTTCATTCCAAGTATAGATCTACAAACATATGTTCATTTTTTTCTTAAATCCGTGAACTACTACCTCTTCTATTATTTATGATGGTATTTTTAATTTTGCATACCTTGGAAGCTACACGAACTAACCTGACACTTTCTTCGTATGTAACAGAGATAAGAAAAATGCAGCAGAGTGCAAGAGATCATTTTCAACGAATCTGTCATGAGCATGAAAAGCTAAAGTTGGATCTGGAAAGTCAAAGGAAAGAGCTCGAGTTGAGAGGGAAAGAACTAGAAAAACGCGAGGCGCATAACGAAAATGAAATGAACAAACTTATCGAAGAAAAAAGAAAGGTAAAACTGTGAAGTTATTCTTGGGATATATTAACTGCTAATGATAGATAAAATACATGTTAACCATGTATGATTGTGATATAAAAATGTAAATTTGTTGTGAAAAATGTCAGACTACATTGTTTCTGTTGTATTTTTCAGAATGCCATGAAAAACAGTTCCTTACAAATGGCATCAATGGAACAAACGAAAGCCGATGAAAATGTCATGAGACTAGCTGAAGAACAGAAGGTAAAACAACTTATTGTTAGTTCTTGGTAGAATGTCTAATATATGTATGACTAACAATTTCTAATTCATCTACTTGTGATTGTTGATGCAACAGAAAGAAAAGGAAGAACTTCATAAAAGAATTATTAATCTTGAAAAGCAACTTGATACAAAACAAGCATTGGAACTGGAAATTGAGCGACTAAAAGGGAACCTGAATGTGCTGAAGCACATGGGAGATGAATCTGGTGACGAAGATTTAGAGTTCAAGAAAAAAATAGACGAAATGAGCAAGAATTTAGAAGAGAAAGAGGGAGAGCTAGAAGGCCTTGAGGAGTTAAACCAGACTCTTATTGTGAAGGAACGCAAGAGCAATGATGAGCTGCAGGAAGCTCGTAAAGAACTAATCAATGTGAATTTTCTCTCTTAAGCAATTTTTTCTTTTTGGTTTATCTTAAATTCGAAGTTCAAGCTCGATCAGCTCTAGTGCCTATCGTGTTCAAATTTTCTGTATTTCACGGCTCACATGAGCTGAAAATATATTTTTATATAGTTTGATACTCTGCGAAATTCGTGTATATTAAGTCAATGACGAAAGCGATTACAATATTTTCTTGTTTTACTAAACATTACTTGGCTTGCAGGGGCTGAGAGAAATTGGTCCTCGTGCATTAATCGGGGTCAAGAGGATGGGGGAGCTTGATACGAAACCTTTCCAAGTTGCTTGTAAGAGGAAGTACGCTAATGATCCTGATGCAAAAGCTTTGGAGCTGAGCTCCTTATGGGAAGAGCACCTCAGAAACCCAGAGTGGCATCCATTTAAGATCATCAAAGTCGGGAATAACCATCGGGTATTCTTATATCACTCTTCTGGAACTGTCTTTCTTATTTATGCAAAATTTATTTCTTGACATACATATATATAATATATATATATATGTATTGGGCTATGCAACCTTTGCGGCAACTTCAACTCATGGGAAGTTATTATATGTCTCTTATTTGGTGGTGGTGTTTTTTGCTGGTTTAGGAGATAATAGATGAAGATGACGAGAAACTGAAAAGTCTGAGAACCGAGTTAAGTGAAGAGGTATACCAAGCTGTAGCAACTGCACTCATGGAGATGAACGAGTACAATGCAAGTGGACGTTACATTGTTCCAGAACTCTGGAATTTCAAGGAGGGGAGAAAGGCAACGTTGAAGGAAGGAGTTCTGTTTATACTCAACAAATGGAAGACGAACAAGAGAAAAAGAACCTAAGGTTTGTTTCCCATACAACCAAAAACTATCTAGAGACTTCATGGATGTAGTTTTCTGTGTTTATGTAGATGATGAAGAACTACTAGTATATCAATCCTGTAGGAGTAGTGTTATCTCTGATCATCTGGGGACCGGATTTTCTCATATATAATTTTCTGCTGCATAGAAGGTCTTGTTCTTCCTATGTACATCGTTTATTAGGCTGAACCTTCGAAAAAGGAACTTGGGTTTTCGAGTAGTGTCTGTGTTTCTATAGAAACACTTATTTGAGGAACCTTAGATGAACTAAAGCTTGTTGTTATGAACTTGTGATTATTGTTGTTTGAGACTTGAGAGGCAGATTAGTTGTTGTTTGTTTTGATTTTGAAGCCTAGTTCTTAACTTGATGGTTTGTTTTCTGGTGTTGGCACTGACACCCTATATTGGCCCTTTCAATCTTGAGATACCCTTCAACTCTCCATTTAGGAATTCTTGACCCTCTTAGCTTTAGGTGTTTGGGTTTATTTGGAGCCAATTCCACTCAATTACGAGCCTCCGATCAGTGGAAGCCCATGCCAACCAGCAGGAGGTTGTCTAGTGGAGGGAGGGGGATCCAAGATGTGGCCGACTTTGTCAAGTACAAGGCCCACATTTGTTAAGTTTTATTTTTTTTGGCAACAATGATATTTGTTACACGTAAATCAATCAGGTTTTGCACTCAGATAACAATGATGTCTGGTACACCTAAATGAATTAGGGTTTGCATTCAGAAACCAATAGCTGAATGCTATTCCTCTGAAGGAATGATGTCTTGTGAAGGAGGGAGTCATTAAACTAAAGTAGAGTAGATGGATTTGCTCTTTATGTTCTTTCGGAAATGTCTATCAATTATCAACGATACTCATTTGCGGAACCACATTATGGGTGTATTTTTCTTATTTTTGACTAAATCAAACTATATATATTGAGGTACTCGTTTACCGAACCTCATTATGGATGATTGAATTTTTGTTTCCCGATCGTATTTTGTAAGGAAGTTTTGTAGGCGATATCCATAGCTAGTGGCACAAATTTCACACAAGACTTGGTCAAAACAAGTTGACCAAATATGGGTAAAGGCAATTTCCTTATCCTTCAATTTCGTTATCTATTTTTCCCTCCTCTATCGCAATTCTCTGGCAAAAAGTTGTCGGTCGTTTAGGCAAAGATTTTAACTCAATTTTTCAATCTCTTTTTTATTTCTATTTCTTCTATGTTCTTCTCTTCTTTCTCTTCCCTTTTCTATTCTCTCTTTTGTGGAGGGAAGGGCTTCTTATACTAGCGGTACGTTTTGCACTTTCGGGGTAATACACTAACCAACTAGGCTACTAGTTGTTGGCGCTTAACATCATTGTCTCTAACAACAAAGGACATTCTCTGAAACTTCCAAAAAAAAGGTTATGACGGGCCAAACATTATGTCATGGACTACAACCTCTAGGGAGTTTAGGTTTTTCTGGACTTGAAATTGAATCAAAATTTGGAATTTAATGTAAGAACTGTTTTCATGTAAACCCGTTACGTAACGATATATTCTTGTTTTGTTTCCGAGTACACGATGACGTGTCAATAATATCTCGTGGAACACTAGAATTCTTTCTCGCTATAAATTTCTCACTCAAAATAGTTCTTGTTATTTTTCCAACCAAAACCCCAAATCAAATTTATTCCACGGTAAGTTTGTTTCATCTGATTTTTAAGTTTTTGATGGCATCTTTGTATGTTGAGAACAAGATTCAGATCGAACAATCATCTATTTATGTTAGTTCTGTGTTTTTTTTGTTTGGTATCGAAGAGCTTTCATTCTCAGTGCCTTTAGAATTCTGTTTTCTGAATTGCAAAATACCTTTCTTATCTATCTCAGTGCCTTTGTGAACTGCAAAATACTGTTAATTTCATTATCTTAATTCATTATATGGTCACTCTTACCCATGCTTTCCACGTTTCCACCGGTCTCCCGTGAACCTAAGGTCATGTTTGGTGCGTGGGAAAGGAATACGATTACAGTGAATAGTAATCCCGTAAATGATTTTTAGTAATTGCAATACGTTACTATATTGTTTGGTTTGGTCAAGAATGGGATTGATAGGGATTAATTTCCCCACGCAGATTATTTGATTGAACGGTTCCAAGAGAAAGTGAATCACCATCCATCCCCTCAGTTTCGGAGTCCCATTCCTCGTCTATTCATTTTCATGTACAAACACCATTTTGGAAGACGACTCATAGCAATTGCGTTCCATTCCCATGTGTCAAACATGTCCAAACATATGTTATTTCTTGCAGAAGTTTTTGTTGTTCATTTCACCATGTATTTTTTCATCTTCATTAAGTTTTGGATAGAGTGGGATAGTTTATCTCCTGAACCAAATTCTTGACAAGTTGTACCCTCGTGTTAGGGGTTAGTGGAGATTTATCTCAAGATCATGAAATCTTGGGCTTTTATAATAGCGACATGTTTCTTTGTAAATGTTTTGATGTAGTCGCAGCGGAATTAAAGAAGAACAAGAAAATAAACGAAGAACGGTAAAGAAAACGGTAAATAAACTAAAACTTAATTAACTTCAATAGTTTTTCTCTTCAATATGAATATCAAAATAGACTAGACCTCCTTTTATAGGATAATAGACTATCCTAGATAGACTCAAACTATGATTCCTAAATATTAAAGATACTTAACACATAGAAACTCCTAAATAATAGAACTACTAACATAAGGTAATTTCCTAATCCTACACTAATTAGGACCACTAACGTAACCGACTAGGGCAAGGGCGCGTGGATTTGCGGCCTTGAGTCCTTGACCCGTATGCGCCTGCATCAGCTCCCCTTTCCCCAGAAGGTTCGTCTCGAACCGATTTCGATGAAGAAAACAAGTTGATACACCCGCATACGATGAAATCTGTCATGGCGATCCGTAATTCCCACTTCGAACGAAGTTTGCACTGGAATTGAAGGATACTAATGTGCAAAAAATCGTCAACCTCGTACTCAAACTCATATGCCAATGATTCTCGCAAAATTAACCTTAGTGAATAAATAATGTTCATCTCGCCAACTTCCCACGGTAGGCTAATATTGTTAACTCATTTGTTCTCTTTCTTTTGTCTTGGTGCCATTGGGTAGTAGAAACATCTGACAGAGAGCTTTCTTTTGGAGACAGAGGTTCTGTGCAGTTGGGTAGTAGAAACATCTGATGAGAGTTTTCTTCCGTAGACAGAAGCTCTTATGTCGCTAATTTGGAGCTCTTTCTCGCTATCTCTTCTATTCTGGAAAGAAAATAATAAAATTATCTATTTACTTTGTTTTTTTTTTTATCACAACCAATTATCTCGTGTGTTCTTTGTTCGGTTTCCTTGTCATGTCCAAATCTGACTAGTAACAATCTAAATCATTTTAGTCAGGGGCATAATACAAAAAAACATTATAAAATCTACCTTGAGTCAGATTTCATATCCGACTTGAACAAATGTAAATTAACCATGCAAGTAACAAGTGAAGTAATGTAAATCATTTATTTTATGAACCTCTACACTCTTTCTGATGGAACCAACAGCGTCTATTCTTATCCAAACATGGAGAAAAGAAGGAAACAAATATCACAACTCGAGGACATTAAGAAGATCTGACTTCTAATATCTAAACAAACCATCTTAGTTGTTATTTGGAAATATAATACTACTACTACTAAAGCTCCTTAAGGCGCATCACTCCAGCAAAACTAGATCAAGGTTTCCCGAAATTCACCTGTAGAAAATCATAATCTCAAGAATCATTCACAACAAATAACTTAACAAAGTAATTTCATGTGTTGCACTTAATACATGTACACAAGCATGGTGAAAAAGCTCAAAAGCCTGAGACCTATCATCACATTCACTAGTCCGAATAAACCTGTGAACACCGAAAGCCTGAAGTCATGGTAACACCACCCCATCCCGCTGAAATAAGTGGATCGGGCTCGGGTATTGAGGAAACATGTCGTCCCACCCGAGCCCAATAGGAGAAGTCTGATGGACTACTCATGTACTCTCGCCTTGATAAGACCAAGTAGCCAGACCGAGACCGCCCTAAAAGCCAAAATAAGTTGGAGTCCACCCAAGCCCGTTCGATGAAGAATATGCCCATGGGTGGCCTACTCGAGAAGCCAAAATAAGTTGGGACCACCCTTACCCCTTCCGATGAAGAATATGCCAACGGGTGGCCCGTCCTAAAAGCGAAAATAAGTCTGAGCCCACCCCAAGCCCGTCAGATGAAGAATATACCCATGAGTCTGCCCGCCCGAATAGCCCAATTTCACCACTGCATGCTCGTGCTTTGTACCCATTAAGCACATTTATGAGATGAGCTATCTAAAGACTAAAATAGACCATAGAATCATAGATAGATGCGCATGAAGGTATATACAACTTTTATGGTGTCATGGGGGTGTTAGATTCCACAATTTCTAAAAGTTCTAACAAGGAAAACATGTTAAATTGAGACCTAATTGCTTTAATAAAAGATAGGAAAATATTTCCCAAGTAATTGCAGAAGGTAAGAAATCAACTAACGTGCTCCTGGAGCTAAAGAAACCGTAGATCACATGACAAAATTATATAGCCTGAACCAATTTGTAAACATATTTGTTCTTGGAAATCACAAAAAAATAAGGGATTATTTAGCAAGGACAGTTGGTGAATTACGTTAAGGAACCCTAAGGTCATGTTTGGATTATTTTAGTTTGATGTTTGGTTTGCCCAGAAATAGGATTACTGATGATAACTAAAACCCTAATTGATGATTGTAATGTTGTTACCTGTCTTAGGAGTTTAATGATGATCCGGAAATTAGAAATCTACCTCTTGTGCCTCTGAACGAAGGGGGAGTTCTTAGCATCCTCCTCTGCAAAACGATTAAAATATATAGAGAGAGAGAAGTAAGGTTGCGGAAAGTTGAAGAGGAAAAAAGTATAGACATGGGAAAATGAAAAAGATGGTGCGATTAGGGGTGGTGGATTGGAATAATACCTGTGAGTCCAAGAGAAAATTTAGTGATGATGGCGCCGGTGATAGCGAAACCGACGAGAAACGGCCAGTTACGCTTCCACTCTCGCTTGAAGAACACGGGCCATGGATCAAACTGCCTCATCTCTCTCTCTCTCTCTCTCTCTCTCTCTCTCTCTCCCTCTCTCTCTCTCTCTCTATTTGTGTTTCTCTCTCTACGATCAGACCCGAGTTCTGCCCGGCGATTGGTAAGGGGAGCCAGGAATTGTTGTTGGGGAGCTGTAGTACTAAATTAATTTTTTGTACTATAGCTCCCCATACCAATTTAGTATTAGGAACTCTTTTTTTGAATTTTAAGTTAAATATTGAAATAGAGAGGGATTAGAAAATGATTACAGAATTTCTAAATTTAAAAATTTTAATTGTAATTTTTTTAAAGATTGTTTTTTGTTCATGATTTAAGATTTCAAGTCTAAAACGATAATGTTTCATTTTATAAATGTCATGGCCTTGAAAATTAGATATGATATGAGTTGCAATAGAGTTTTATATTAGTTTTTGCTTTAATTCAAATTATCTATATTGATGTGTTGGAAATGTGCGTTAAACAATTTCCCCCCAGTGGAGGGAAATATGGTGAACAAACACGAAAACAGTAAGTTTTCCCTAGGGAACTGCATGTACATGATTTTTTTCTTCAACAAATTTCCCCCCAGCCGAGTGAAATTAGACGAAAAAATGTGAAAACAGTAAGTTTACTCTAGAGAACCACATATATATGTTATTCTCTTAAACAAATTTCCCTCAGATCGAGGGAAATTAGGCAAAAAAAGGGGAAAAACGAGGCCCATTAGTAAAGTTGCAAGCACTATGTTTTTGTCATTGTAATAGAACTTTAAAAAATGAAAAAACTACGCACACTAGTAAAGTTTCTTCCCATTTCTGAAATTTGGTGAATATTGTGATTACATTAGAGATATTACATATCAATTCTCTTCACAAAAAGATTCACCAAACTATTGTCAATTTTACTCATAATCTTCATCCTTATCGCTTGAATCGTTCCATCGCTTGAATCGCTCGCATCTTCTTTGTTTGAGACTTGATTTCCTCTTTCAGCAGAATGTTGGTAATAAAATTGTCATCAAAACTCTAGATATAGTTTTCAAGCATTAAGTATAGATTCAAGAAATTCCCAATGCTATTTAATTTGTAATAAAATTCCCATCAAAACCTTAGATACAAAACTCACTAAAATGCCTACTCAATACTATCCAATTTGTCTTCTCTATTTTCCTTGAAGTAGAAAAGATTTGCAGGAAAATGGATGAGATTGAAGAATTTGGAATAAAATTTTATAATGCTACCCATCCAGAAGACTCATCTCCATACACATCTTCACCTTCATAGTGTTTCTTGGAAATGGATGAAATCATGGAGAGTTCTCCATTAATGGTGGGTGTGATTTGTAGAGGTTAAAAAAACTCACTAAAAACCTAGATATAAAACTCAATAAAACTTTAGAAATTAGAAGGGGGGAATAAGAAGTCACAAGACTTTGGTTGATGTCTTCTTCATTAGGCAAAATACTTTGTAAGAAAATGTCAGAGATTTGTTGTTGATGAAAGAAAGAGATTGTCGGAGGGGAGATTGGATAGTCGACTTCAGAAGAGAGGAGAGTGATGGGCCTAAAAATAGGTCTATTCCCGCAAGTATACGGGGTCAAGTTATAGTATTGAAAATAAGATCGAGTATCGTCCCAAGGGATAGGTAGGTAACTTCAAATATTGACGGCGAGTTTAGCCCCATAATCAAAATGTCAATAGCTAACTTAGACTAACACACACACCCCACTTCATAGAATTGATGATTGATTTGTAAAATAAAGAAACAAATACAACTAACTAAACTATCTAAGAAAGAGGTAAGAGGATATCTAAGGTTATAAAATCCACCACATAATTTCACTTTATAAAACAAACACTTAATTACTTAAATCTCTTTTGTATTTACTCGGGATCCAATATAATAAACTATTTGGATTCCGGATGATGTTCTAGATAAAACAATTTTATGATTACTAATTCTAATTGTCCTCCTTATAAAGATTCGGATTGCTAAACTACTATTCATCATCTAAAAAGCATACTCCATCTAACAACTTAACGAAAGTATGAAATATCTAATTATGAGGCATGAGTAATAGAAAGAAAATCCAATCCATATAGATAAACAATCAATAGACATTAAAGCACATCAAAGGATTTAATTAATCAAGAGCAAGTATTATAAAGATCCAAAATGGGTTTCATTCACAACCTTAGATTGCTAAATTAACTATACATGGAATCTAGAGTGACATTCATTGACATTGTAAAATAAATGAAAATACTAAGAAATTAATGGAAAGAAATCACCAAGAATGCTCAAATTCCATATCCCCATGTATCTCCAATTTGTCCAAGATTTGCTCCATTTATGCTCAAGAATGTTACTCCAAGAAATCCAAGTAATAGCTATTTTATTGCCACCCAAATAAGAAAAAGAAGGAAAAGAAGGAAGAAATTAGATGTAGAAAGAAGTTAGAAAGAAGAGATGAAAGGGGATAAAGATGATGGAAGAATATGGAAGAAAGAAGGAGATGACTATTAATGGTAGAAAGAATAGTGGTAGAGAAGAAAGTAGTAGTATTGGTAGAGAAGATAGAAAAAGAATGGGAAAAATAGATTAGGTTGAAGAAAGAAATAGGTAAGAAGAGGTAGAAGAAAAGAATGGGGGATTAGGGTTAGAAGATAGAAAGAGAAGTGGCTTAGAAATTAGATAAGGAAGCCATTTGAGAGGGTTGTTGAAGTCTAGGTTTTAATGGAGGAGAAAGAGATTTATTTATAGGTGGGTTTTGGTTTTGGTTGGGTTAAATGGTAAAAACATAAAAAAAGTCATTTTCGGATTTATAAAACCCCTAAACAGAATAGTGAGGCGGCTAGGGTTTTAAATGGAGAAATTGAGTGGGACACTTGTCGGCTGGAGAATGGGCGAGAATCTGTTCGTTAGGGTGTGAACGGACGTAACTTAACAAAGTGGGACGACTCAGAAACCGTCGGATCCTGAAGCGTGCGGATCTGGAGGGACAAGAGATGGACACGCGTCCGGGACTACCGTAATATACAGCTTCGGTTAACACGGAAGAATTAATAAGGACGGGACGGTCAGCAGCCGTAGATCTTGAAAACGCGGGAACGACCGGCTGAGATTAAAACGTTGGATCGGGACCACCAAATTAAGCTGCAGCGCGCTCCACCGGATCATGCTCTTAGGGTCCATTTTGTTGCTGAGCGAGAATACGGGATTTAGATGCACCGGCTTCCTTCCTTCGCCACGTGTCTGTGGGTGTACCGCGCGCCAAATTTGTGCCCGACACTGTCCCGCTAGTCAACCTGATTTGACTTCATCTTTGACTTTGCCTAATTTGCTCATCCGGACTCCGATTTAACTTCCGTTTTCTCCTACGGACTCGTCTCGACCTCTACTTTTCAACCACGCACTGACCTTAGCCAAATTACCAGAATGTCCTTGATCTCAAATGACCAAAATACCCTTTATGCATCTTTTCCTTGTTTTTAATCGTTTTTTTACACCTAACTCCACAAAACACACCTAATCAAGAAAATCAACCATTTTATTATAATAAAGACCCGAAACGAACTAACTCGACTAAATTAAACGACTTAGATGGGACATTTTCATGACCCATCAAACATCCCCAAACTTAGATTTTGCTAGTCCTCGAGCAAAACAAAATAAAAGAAAAACCTAACTCACTTTCGGAGGAATCCCGGTTGCATTTAGCATATGCAACAAGCCGTTAAACCCCTAGGTTGCCCTAGTGGACGAGTGTGGTCTCGTGAGGGTTTCCATAGATGACACCCACAAACATCATGGTTTCAAATACACAAGGGTCCAAAATCCAAATCGTAGATAAGCATGATTGATATAGTAAAGGGTTTAAGCATGTCAACACATAATGAATCAAGTAAATAAGTTCTTGTAAAGGCTAAAAACCTCTTCACTAATGATCTTACCCTAAAATGCAAGTGTCATACCATAATAAGCACATCTATGTTCCGAAGTCACAAAACCTTGATTCCCAAGTTAGTACATTTCGCCTCGACTTCGGCCTCACGGACATACACTCCAAAAATGAAATCACTCAAGAATGGTTCGCTCGTATGTGTGAGTGTGATCACTTAAATAGGACTCAACACATAAAAAGGGGTGAGGACAACATTTTAGAACGAATGATCTTCGAAAAGGAATTAGCCACTATATAGAGTGGGGAAGCTCACTCACCCTTCTCACCCATTCTACCCTCTAAAAATGTCTTCTAAAGTTTAGCGGATACTAGAGATGGATGATGATGGTGGAATCCCGAGAATGTCGAACTCTTCATTATGGTAGAACCTCTTAAGCATCTTAACATTTGTTTCTTGCTTCGATTACTTATTCATGAACAAAAACACCAACACATATATACAATCACATCACTCACACAAAAGAGCTAACACATGCTCAAACATACACAAAAATCACTTTATTTCACTCTTTTTCTTTCTTTTTTCTTTATTCATATCACTTTTTTTCATTTTTTTGGTTCCTTTTTTTTTTTCTTTTCTTTTCATAACACAAATACAAACAACTAAAACAAAATACAACACACACAACTCTATTCTTGCAATCAACTTTTCATTTCATACTTGCTTTTGATATTCTTCATTCTTTTATCTCATGTCTTCATTCTCGGGATATAAGATGATGGATGGTGATGTAGTATCTGCTTTCCTCTAGTTGGCATTCTCATTGGGTTTCATGGACTACAAGGGTAAGGTTAATTCGCTATCCTAATGTCACTCCTAGTGGCTAAGGAAATTGAGCACACGAGATCAAATGAGCTCTTTTACAAGTTACGAGGTTGAGTAGCTCTTCATTCTACTCGGAGTTAGCGCGGAAGAGTACACTCGAATGGCAATTTAGGCTTTGAGCTCTCACATAGGTTAAGTCTCCACTAATGACTACTTTAGGTCTCTTAGAAATGTTTCTTCTTCACTAAGATGTAACTCACATGGCACAACACAAACACTAAAAGACTCGACTTTCATGCAAAGGCCATTAGCAATCACAAAACTCATCAACTCAACACATATGCATCAAAATTCTTAAAACTATCACTAGAATCACATGCAAATCTACTCAAAATGTTCAAAATTTTCAAATTTTGGCTAATTTGAACCCTTTTGTCTTTGAACCCCATGGTCATGCATTGGTTATGGTCATATCCCGCATCCCCAAACTTAAAACTAACATTGTCCTCAATGTTCTAAGCATACACTCACCAAAAGATAAAGAGGCACATCAATCTAAAGAGAAGAGTGGAGAGATATTACCATAACCGAAGGAGATAAAAGATGATACTACCAAGGCTCATGTATAAAGAGGTTCCAAGTTGATGCCAAGCTCGCGCCATCCCCAAACTTGGAACAAACCACGCCTTAGAAGTAAAACATATAAGAAATGCTCCTAAAATATCAACAAATATCATGAGAATGAAGCACATAAAACACATGACCACATACAAATCTACCACTAACGCGGGTATACACGATTGCATTGAGCTATGCAATTAGCCTTTAATTCTCTTGATTTCACACAAGAACACGAGTTATGTCTCGTGGAGGGTTTCCAGAGATGATACCCACAAACATCAAGACCCATTAATCGGCCTAACGATCATAAAGCAAAAGACGAAAAATTTGGGGGTCAACCCAAAGAAAGCTATATACAGGTGCTAATCGTCTCACAACTATGTAAAAACCATAAAGTGCAAGCAAGACGATTGAAGAAAATAAGCCATCCCCAAACTTAGTGGATGCACAGTCCACTAAGTAGGTATAAATAGAAGGAACGACAACAAAGAAATCATCAAAAGGATCGACATAGATGTGAAGAGTCAAAATATCAGTCGAAGGCAAAAAATCATCTGGAAGCTTAGTGGACAGAATATCCACTATGTCCATAGACGTCTTCGGGAAAACGTCTGAAATGTCCCAAAAGGGATCAACAACCGAGTATGAGATCATGTGGAAAGTCGAACTAGACTCTAAGGGTAAGGCAATAGGCTCGGGGACCAAGTCAAGGTCCATGGTTTCCTTAGGTAAATAGTCTGACAAGCTATCCAACATGTCTCTAACTACTACGTCATCAATATCCTCAAAGGCATCTGGAGCCTCGCAGTCAGTTATAATATCAGGCCTTCCTAGCATTGCATCTAAGACTGACTCCTTACAAGTGTCAAAAGTTGGATAGTTCAGAATCGTGTCATCCTCAAACTTGCTCGTAGAGCCATCACCTTGAATCTCAAAGTCTAATATAGTTCTATCATGATGAGATGACACATGGTGAGGAAACGAGACAACAAGGTTATCAGTTTGTTCAAGCTCTTGGGTCCTCTCAGTTGATTCGTCGACATTTAACTTAGTACTAGGGTTAGACGTATTACCCTCGCCATCGGACCTAGTACCCTCTTGAGTTTGGGGTGGTAAAACCCCTTCCTCGTCGGCTAATAACTGTGACAACATCATCTCTAATGGATGATTTAGAGACTCTAATTGATGATTTAGAGACTCAAACCTCTGATGTAACTCTTGTTGCATTTGAATCTGCGTCTGTTCATGTTGTAACATCATTTCAGTCAGACGACTCGCAAACTCTAATTGAGATCTATCTTCAAGAGTCTCTTCATGATAAGGCTCACAAGTGTAATTAAATGAAGACTCTTGATAATAACTCCCACCGTACATACTAGGATCATACCTGCCTCTAAAATCATTGGTCTCAGAATAATGTGGACTATAAGGTCTCTCATACATATTTAGTGTCAGACCATATCCATCACTAATTCGACCATCTCTACACATCCGTCGGTATTCTCCTAGGGTCATACGAGATCTGTCAGACTCAAATGGTCTATTCCCCTCACTAATCGAAACATCTCTACACATCATTTGGTATTCACCTAAGGTCATATCAGGTCGGTTAGTGCGGGGAATCCTCGAAATAAGCTCATCATCATCATCAAATGGCCAACCGTTATAAGAACGGGCCATGATCTCACAATGCTCAAGGAACTAACAAACAAGCTATCAATGCAAATCAAAACTCATCCAACCAATCACACACAAGTAAGAAAGAAAGAGATAGAATACGATACTAGCGGATGCTCCTCTCGTTTCGTTCTTCCTTCCGATTCCTTTCTGATTCTTTTGTTCCCCTTCGCTCCTATGTTCCTGTTTTTTGGCTTTTCTCTTCAAGTGGTACCTGAAAAAAAGATAAGATAAGAAATTACGAAAATAAAGAAAGAAAAACGTCAAAGTTAACAAATAACACTAAACTAATGAACAAAACAAGCAAACAATATCCTAACTACTAAACCTATCCCCGGCAGCGGCGCCAAAAACTTGATGGGCCTAAAAATAGGTCTATTCCCGCAAGTATACGGGGTCAAGTTATAGTATTGAAAATAAGATCGAGTATCGTCCCAAGGGATAGGTAGGTAACTTCAAATATTGACGGCGAGTTTAGCCCCATAATCAAAATGTCAATAGCTAACTTAGACTAACACACACACCCCACTTCATAGAATTGATGATTGATTTGTAAAATAAAGAAACAAATACAACTAACTAAACTATCTAAGAAAGAGGTAAGAGGATATCTAAGGTTATAAAATCCACCACATAATTTCACTTTATAAAACAAACACTTAATTACTTAAATCTCTTTTGTATTTACTCGGGATCCAATATAATAAACTATTTGGATTCCGGATGATGTTCTAGATAAAACAATTTTATGATTACTAATTCTAATTGTCCTCCTTATAAAGATTCGGATTGCTAAACTACTATTCATCATCTAAAAAGCATACTCCATCTAACAACTTAACGAAAGTATGAAATATCTAATTATGAGGCATGAGTAATAGAAAGAAAATCCAATCCATATAGATAAACAATCAATAGACATTAAAGCACATCAAAGGATTTAATTAATCAAGAGCAAGTATTATAAAGATCCAAAATGGGTTTCATTCACAACCTTAGATTGCTAAATTAACTATACATGGAATCTAGAGTGACATTCATTGACATTGTAAAATAAATGAAAATACTAAGAAATTAATGGAAAGAAATCACCAAGAATGCTCAAATTCCATATCCCCATGTATCTCCAATTTGTCCAAGATTTGCTCCATTTATGCTCAAGAATGTTACTCCAAGAAATCCAAGTAATAGCTATTTTATTGCCACCCAAATAAGAAAAAGAAGGAAAAGAAGGAAGAAATTAGATGTAGAAAGAAGTTAGAAAGAAGAGATGAAAGGGGATAAAGATGATGGAAGAATATGGAAGAAAGAAGGAGATGACTATTAATGGTAGAAAGAATAGTGGTAGAGAAGAAAGTAGTAGTATTGGTAGAGAAGATAGAAAAAGAATGGGAAAAATAGATTAGGTTGAAGAAAGAAATAGGTAAGAAGAGGTAGAAGAAAAGAATGGGGGATTAGGGTTAGAAGATAGAAAGAGAAGTGGCTTAGAAATTAGATAAGGAAGCCATTTGAGAGGGTTGTTGAAGTCTAGGTTTTAATGGAGGAGAAAGAGATTTATTTATAGGTGGGTTTTGGTTTTGGTTGGGTTAAATGGTAAAAACATAAAAAAAGTCATTTTCGGATTTATAAAACCCCTAAACAGAATAGTGAGGCGGCTAGGGTTTTAAATGGAGAAATTGAGTGGGACACTTGTCGGCTGGAGAATGGGCGAGAATCTGTTCGTTAGGGTGTGAACGGACGTAACTTAACAAAGTGGGACGACTCAGAAACCGTCGGATCCTGAAGCGTGCGGATCTGGAGGGACAAGAGATGGACACGCGTCCGGGACTACCGTAATATACAGCTTCGGTTAACACGGAAGAATTAATAAGGACGGGACGGTCAGCAGCCGTAGATCTTGAAAACGCGGGAACGACCGGCTGAGATTAAAACGTTGGATCGGGACCACCAAATTAAGCTGCAGCGCGCTCCACCGGATCATGCTCTTAGGGTCCATTTTGTTGCTGAGCGAGAATACGGGATTTAGATGCACCGGCTTCCTTCCTTCGCCACGTGTCTGTGGGTGTACCGCGCGCCAAATTTGTGCCCGACACTGTCCCGCTAGTCAACCTGATTTGACTTCATCTTTGACTTTGCCTAATTTGCTCATCCGGACTCCGATTTAACTTCCGTTTTCTCCTACGGACTCGTCTCGACCTCTACTTTTCAACCACGCACTGACCTTAGCCAAATTACCAGAATGTCCTTGATCTCAAATGACCAAAATACCCTTTATGCATCTTTTCCTTGTTTTTAATCGTTTTTTTACACCTAACTCCACAAAACACACCTAATCAAGAAAATCAACCATTTTATTATAATAAAGACCCGAAACGAACTAACTCGACTAAATTAAACGACTTAGATGGGACATTTTCATGACCCATCAAACATCCCCAAACTTAGATTTTGCTAGTCCTCGAGCAAAACAAAATAAAAGAAAAACCTAACTCACTTTCGGAGGAATCCCGGTTGCATTTAGCATATGCAACAAGCCGTTAAACCCCTAGGTTGCCCTAGTGGACGAGTGTGGTCTCGTGAGGGTTTCCATAGATGACACCCACAAACATCATGGTTTCAAATACACAAGGGTCCAAAATCCAAATCGTAGATAAGCATGATTGATATAGTAAAGGGTTTAAGCATGTCAACACATAATGAATCAAGTAAATAAGTTCTTGTAAAGGCTAAAAACCTCTTCACTAATGATCTTACCCTAAAATGCAAGTGTCATACCATAATAAGCACATCTATGTTCCGAAGTCACAAAACCTTGATTCCCAAGTTAGTACATTTCGCCTCGACTTCGGCCTCACGGACATACACTCCAAAAATGAAATCACTCAAGAATGGTTCGCTCGTATGTGTGAGTGTGATCACTTAAATAGGACTCAACACATAAAAAGGGGTGAGGACAACATTTTAGAACGAATGATCTTCGAAAAGGAATTAGCCACTATATAGAGTGGGGAAGCTCACTCACCCTTCTCACCCATTCTACCCTCTAAAAATGTCTTCTAAAGTTTAGCGGATACTAGAGATGGATGATGATGGTGGAATCCCGAGAATGTCGAACTCTTCATTATGGTAGAACCTCTTAAGCATCTTAACATTTGTTTCTTGCTTCGATTACTTATTCATGAACAAAAACACCAACACATATATACAATCACATCACTCACACAAAAGAGCTAACACATGCTCAAACATACACAAAAATCACTTTATTTCACTCTTTTTCTTTCTTTTTTCTTTATTCATATCACTTTTTTTCATTTTTTTGGTTCCTTTTTTTTTTTCTTTTCTTTTCATAACACAAATACAAACAACTAAAACAAAATACAACACACACAACTCTATTCTTGCAATCAACTTTTCATTTCATACTTGCTTTTGATATTCTTCATTCTTTTATCTCATGTCTTCATTCTCGGGATATAAGATGATGGATGGTGATGTAGTATCTGCTTTCCTCTAGTTGGCATTCTCATTGGGTTTCATGGACTACAAGGGTAAGGTTAATTCGCTATCCTAATGTCACTCCTAGTGGCTAAGGAAATTGAGCACACGAGATCAAATGAGCTCTTTTACAAGTTACGAGGTTGAGTAGCTCTTCATTCTACTCGGAGTTAGCGCGGAAGAGTACACTCGAATGGCAATTTAGGCTTTGAGCTCTCACATAGGTTAAGTCTCCACTAATGACTACTTTAGGTCTCTTAGAAATGTTTCTTCTTCACTAAGATGTAACTCACATGGCACAACACAAACACTAAAAGACTCGACTTTCATGCAAAGGCCATTAGCAATCACAAAACTCATCAACTCAACACATATGCATCAAAATTCTTAAAACTATCACTAGAATCACATGCAAATCTACTCAAAATGTTCAAAATTTTCAAATTTTGGCTAATTTGAACCCTTTTGTCTTTGAACCCCATGGTCATGCATTGGTTATGGTCATATCCCGCATCCCCAAACTTAAAACTAACATTGTCCTCAATGTTCTAAGCATACACTCACCAAAAGATAAAGAGGCACATCAATCTAAAGAGAAGAGTGGAGAGATATTACCATAACCGAAGGAGATAAAAGATGATACTACCAAGGCTCATGTATAAAGAGGTTCCAAGTTGATGCCAAGCTCGCGCCATCCCCAAACTTGGAACAAACCACGCCTTAGAAGTAAAACATATAAGAAATGCTCCTAAAATATCAACAAATATCATGAGAATGAAGCACATAAAACACATGACCACATACAAATCTACCACTAACGCGGGTATACACGATTGCATTGAGCTATGCAATTAGCCTTTAATTCTCTTGATTTCACACAAGAACACGAGTTATGTCTCGTGGAGGGTTTCCAGAGATGATACCCACAAACATCAAGACCCATTAATCGGCCTAACGATCATAAAGCAAAAGACGAAAAATTTGGGGGTCAACCCAAAGAAAGCTATATACAGGTGCTAATCGTCTCACAACTATGTAAAAACCATAAAGTGCAAGCAAGACGATTGAAGAAAATAAGCCATCCCCAAACTTAGTGGATGCACAGTCCACTAAGTAGGTATAAATAGAAGGAACGACAACAAAGAAATCATCAAAAGGATCGACATAGATGTGAAGAGTCAAAATATCAGTCGAAGGCAAAAAATCATCTGGAAGCTTAGTGGACAGAATATCCACTATGTCCATAGACGTCTTCGGGAAAACGTCTGAAATGTCCCAAAAGGGATCAACAACCGAGTATGAGATCATGTGGAAAGTCGAACTAGACTCTAAGGGTAAGGCAATAGGCTCGGGGACCAAGTCAAGGTCCATGGTTTCCTTAGGTAAATAGTCTGACAAGCTATCCAACATGTCTCTAACTACTACGTCATCAATATCCTCAAAGGCATCTGGAGCCTCGCAGTCAGTTATAATATCAGGCCTTCCTAGCATTGCATCTAAGACTGACTCCTTACAAGTGTCAAAAGTTGGATAGTTCAGAATCGTGTCATCCTCAAACTTGCTCGTAGAGCCATCACCTTGAATCTCAAAGTCTAATATAGTTCTATCATGATGAGATGACACATGGTGAGGAAACGAGACAACAAGGTTATCAGTTTGTTCAAGCTCTTGGGTCCTCTCAGTTGATTCGTCGACATTTAACTTAGTACTAGGGTTAGACGTATTACCCTCGCCATCGGACCTAGTACCCTCTTGAGTTTGGGGTGGTAAAACCCCTTCCTCGTCGGCTAATAACTGTGACAACATCATCTCTAATGGATGATTTAGAGACTCTAATTGATGATTTAGAGACTCAAACCTCTGATGTAACTCTTGTTGCATTTGAATCTGCGTCTGTTCATGTTGTAACATCATTTCAGTCAGACGACTCGCAAACTCTAATTGAGATCTATCTTCAAGAGTCTCTTCATGATAAGGCTCACAAGTGTAATTAAATGAAGACTCTTGATAATAACTCCCACCGTACATACTAGGATCATACCTGCCTCTAAAATCATTGGTCTCAGAATAATGTGGACTATAAGGTCTCTCATACATATTTAGTGTCAGACCATATCCATCACTAATTCGACCATCTCTACACATCCGTCGGTATTCTCCTAGGGTCATACGAGATCTGTCAGACTCAAATGGTCTATTCCCCTCACTAATCGAAACATCTCTACACATCATTTGGTATTCACCTAAGGTCATATCAGGTCGGTTAGTGCGGGGAATCCTCGAAATAAGCTCATCATCATCATCAAATGGCCAACCGTTATAAGAACGGGCCATGATCTCACAATGCTCAAGGAACTAACAAACAAGCTATCAATGCAAATCAAAACTCATCCAACCAATCACACACAAGTAAGAAAGAAAGAGATAGAATACGATACTAGCGGATGCTCCTCTCGTTTCGTTCTTCCTTCCGATTCCTTTCTGATTCTTTTGTTCCCCTTCGCTCCTATGTTCCTGTTTTTTGGCTTTTCTCTTCAAGTGGTACCTGAAAAAAAGATAAGATAAGAAATTACGAAAATAAAGAAAGAAAAACGTCAAAGTTAACAAATAACACTAAACTAATGAACAAAACAAGCAAACAATATCCTAACTACTAAACCTATCCCCGGCAGCGGCGCCAAAAACTTGATGGGCCTAAAAATAGGTCTATTCCCGCAAGTATACGGGGTCAAGTTATAGTATTGAAAATAAGATCGAGTATCGTCCCAAGGGATAGGTAGGTAACTTCAAATATTGACGGCGAGTTTAGCCCCATAATCAAAATGTCAATAGCTAACTTAGACTAACACACACACCCCACTTCATAGAATTGATGATTGATTTGTAAAATAAAGAAACAAATACAACTAACTAAACTATCTAAGAAAGAGGTAAGAGGATATCTAAGGTTATAAAATCCACCACATAATTTCACTTTATAAAACAAACACTTAATTACTTAAATCTCTTTTGTATTTACTCGGGATCCAATATAATAAACTATTTGGATTCCGGATGATGTTCTAGATAAAACAATTTTATGATTACTAATTCTAATTGTCCTCCTTATAAAGATTCGGATTGCTAAACTACTATTCATCATCTAAAAAGCATACTCCATCTAACAACTTAACGAAAGTAGGAAATATCTAATTATGAGGCATGAGTAATAGAAAGAAAATCCAATCCATATAGATAAACAATCAATAGACATTAAAGCACATCAAAGGATTTAATTAATCAAGAGCAAGTATTATAAAGATCCAAAATGGGTTTCATTCACAACCTTAGATTGCTAAATTAACTATACATGGAATCTAGAGTGACATTCATTGACATTGTAAAATAAATGAAAATACTAAGAAATTAATGGAAAGAAATCACCAAGAATGCTCAAATTCCATATCCCCATGTATCTCCAATTTGTCCAAGATTTGCTCCATTTATGCTCAAGAATGTTACTCCAAGAAATCCAAGTAATAGCTATTTTATTGCCACCCAAATAAGAAAAAGAAGGAAAAGAAGGAAGAAATTAGATGTAGAAAGAAGTTAGAAAGAAGAGATGAAAGGGGATAAAGATGATGGAAGAATATGGAAGAAAGAAGGAGATGACTATTAATGGTAGAAAGAATAGTGGTAGAGAAGAAAGTAGTAGTATTGGTAGAGAAGATAGAAAAAGAATGGGAAAAATAGATTAGGTTGAAGAAAGAAATAGGTAAGAAGAGGTAGAAGAAAAGAATGGGGGATTAGGGTTAGAAGATAGAAAGAGAAGTGGCTTAGAAATTAGATAAGGAAGCCATTTGAGAGGGTTGTTGAAGTCTAGGTTTTAATGGAGGAGAAAGAGATTTATTTATAGGTGGGTTTTGGTTTTGGTTGGGTTAAATGGTAAAAACATAAAAAAAAAAAGGAGGGTCATTTTCGGATTTATAAAACCCCTAAACAGAATAGTGAGGCGGCTAGGGTTTTAAATGGAGAAATTGAGTGGGACACTTGTCGGCTGGAGAATGGGCGAGAATCTGTTCGTTAGGGTGTGAACGGACGTAACTTAACAAAGTGGGACGACTCAGAAACCGTCGGATCCTGAAGCGTGCGGATCTGGAGGGACAAGAGATGGACACGCGTCCGGGACTACCGTAATATACAGCTTCGGTTAACACGGAAGAATTAATAAGGACGGGACGGTCAGCAGCCGTAGATCTTGAAAACGCGGGAACGACCGGCTGAGATTAAAACGTTGGATCGGGACCACCAAATTAAGCTGCAGCGCGCTCCACCGGATCATGCTCTTAGGGTCCATTTTGTTGCTGAGCGAGAATACGGGATTTAGATGCACCGGCTTCCTTCCTTCGCCACGTGTCTGTGGGTGTACCGCGCGCCAAATTTGTGCCCGACACTGTCCCGCTAGTCAACCTGATTTGACTTCATCTTTGACTTTGCCTAATTTGCTCATCCGGACTCCGATTTAACTTCCGTTTTCTCCTACGGACTCGTCTCGACCTCTACTTTTCAACCACGCACTGACCTTAGCCAAATTACCAGAATGTCCTTGATCTCAAATGACCAAAATACCCTTTATGCATCTTTTCCTTGTTTTTAATCGTTTTTTTACACCTAACTCCACAAAACACACCTAATCAAGAAAATCAACCATTTTATTATAATAAAGACCCGAAACGAACTAACTCGACTAAATTAAACGACTTAGATGGGACATTTTCATGACCCATCAAACATCCCCAAACTTAGATTTTGCTAGTCCTCGAGCAAAACAAAATAAAAGAAAAACCTAACTCACTTTCGGAGGAATCCCGGTTGCATTTAGCATATGCAACAAGCCGTTAAACCCCTAGGTTGCCCTAGTGGACGAGTGTGGTCTCGTGAGGGTTTCCATAGATGACACCCACAAACATCATGGTTTCAAATACACAAGGGTCCAAAATCCAAATCGTAGATAAGCATGATTGATATAGTAAAGGGTTTAAGCATGTCAACACATAATGAATCAAGTAAATAAGTTCTTGTAAAGGCTAAAAACCTCTTCACTAATGATCTTACCCTAAAATGCAAGTGTCATACCATAATAAGCACATCTATGTTCCGAAGTCACAAAACCTTGATTCCCAAGTTAGTACATTTCGCCTCGACTTCGGCCTCACGGACATACACTCCAAAAATGAAATCACTCAAGAATGGTTCGCTCGTATGTGTGAGTGTGATCACTTAAATAGGACTCAACACATAAAAAGGGGTGAGGACAACATTTTAGAACGAATGATCTTCGAAAAGGAATTAGCCACTATATAGAGTGGGGAAGCTCACTCACCCTTCTCACCCATTCTACCCTCTAAAAATGTCTTCTAAAGTTTAGCGGATACTAGAGATGGATGATGATGGTGGAATCCCGAGAATGTCGAACTCTTCATTATGGTAGAACCTCTTAAGCATCTTAACATTTGTTTCTTGCTTCGATTACTTATTCATGAACAAAAACACCAACACATATATACAATCACATCACTCACACAAAAGAGCTAACACATGCTCAAACATACACAAAAATCACTTTATTTCACTCTTTTTCTTTCTTTTTTCTTTATTCATATCACTTTTTTTCATTTTTTTGGTTCCTTTTTTTTTTTCTTTTCTTTTCATAACACAAATACAAACAACTAAAACAAAATACAACACACACAACTCTATTCTTGCAATCAACTTTTCATTTCATACTTGCTTTTGATATTCTTCATTCTTTTATCTCATGTCTTCATTCTCGGGATATAAGATGATGGATGGTGATGTAGTATCTGCTTTCCTCTAGTTGGCATTCTCATTGGGTTTCATGGACTACAAGGGTAAGGTTAATTCGCTATCCTAATGTCACTCCTAGTGGCTAAGGAAATTGAGCACACGAGATCAAATGAGCTCTTTTACAAGTTACGAGGTTGAGTAGCTCTTCATTCTACTCGGAGTTAGCGCGGAAGAGTACACTCGAATGGCAATTTAGGCTTTGAGCTCTCACATAGGTTAAGTCTCCACTAATGACTACTTTAGGTCTCTTAGAAATGTTTCTTCTTCACTAAGATGTAACTCACATGGCACAACACAAACACTAAAAGACTCGACTTTCATGCAAAGGCCATTAGCAATCACAAAACTCATCAACTCAACACATATGCATCAAAATTCTTAAAACTATCACTAGAATCACATGCAAATCTACTCAAAATGTTCAAAATTTTCAAATTTTGGCTAATTTGAACCCTTTTGTCTTTGAACCCCATGGTCATGCATTGGTTATGGTCATATCCCGCATCCCCAAACTTAAAACTAACATTGTCCTCAATGTTCTAAGCATACACTCACCAAAAGATAAAGAGGCACATCAATCTAAAGAGAAGAGTGGAGAGATATTACCATAACCGAAGGAGATAAAAGATGATACTACCAAGGCTCATGTATAAAGAGGTTCCAAGTTGATGCCAAGCTCGCGCCATCCCCAAACTTGGAACAAACCACGCCTTAGAAGTAAAACATATAAGAAATGCTCCTAAAATATCAACAAATATCATGAGAATGAAGCACATAAAACACATGACCACATACAAATCTACCACTAACGCGGGTATACACGATTGCATTGAGCTATGCAATTAGCCTTTAATTCTCTTGATTTCACACAAGAACACGAGTTATGTCTCGTGGAGGGTTTCCAGAGATGATACCCACAAACATCAAGACCCATTAATCGGCCTAACGATCATAAAGCAAAAGACGAAAAATTTGGGGGTCAACCCAAAGAAAGCTATATACAGGTGCTAATCGTCTCACAACTATGTAAAAACCATAAAGTGCAAGCAAGACGATTGAAGAAAATAAGCCATCCCCAAACTTAGTGGATGCACAGTCCACTAAGTAGGTATAAATAGAAGGAACGACAACAAAGAAATCATCAAAAGGATCGACATAGATGTGAAGAGTCAAAATATCAGTCGAAGGCAAAAAATCATCTGGAAGCTTAGTGGACAGAATATCCACTATGTCCATAGACGTCTTCGGGAAAACGTCTGAAATGTCCCAAAAGGGATCAACAACCGAGTATGAGATCATGTGGAAAGTCGAACTAGACTCTAAGGGTAAGGCAATAGGCTCGGGGACCAAGTCAAGGTCCATGGTTTCCTTAGGTAAATAGTCTGACAAGCTATCCAACATGTCTCTAACTACTACGTCATCAATATCCTCAAAGGCATCTGGAGCCTCGCAGTCAGTTATAATATCAGGCCTTCCTAGCATTGCATCTAAGACTGACTCCTTACAAGTGTCAAAAGTTGGATAGTTCAGAATCGTGTCATCCTCAAACTTGCTCGTAGAGCCATCACCTTGAATCTCAAAGTCTAATATAGTTCTATCATGATGAGATGACACATGGTGAGGAAACGAGACAACAAGGTTATCAGTTTGTTCAAGCTCTTGGGTCCTCTCAGTTGATTCGTCGACATTTAACTTAGTACTAGGGTTAGACGTATTACCCTCGCCATCGGACCTAGTACCCTCTTGAGTTTGGGGTGGTAAAACCCCTTCCTCGTCGGCTAATAACTGTGACAACATCATCTCTAATGGATGATTTAGAGACTCTAATTGATGATTTAGAGACTCAAACCTCTGATGTAACTCTTGTTGCATTTGAATCTGCGTCTGTTCATGTTGTAACATCATTTCAGTCAGACGACTCGCAAACTCTAATTGAGATCTATCTTCAAGAGTCTCTTCATGATAAGGCTCACAAGTGTAATTAAATGAAGACTCTTGATAATAACTCCCACCGTACATACTAGGATCATACCTGCCTCTAAAATCATTGGTCTCAGAATAATGTGGACTATAAGGTCTCTCATACATATTTAGTGTCAGACCATATCCATCACTAATTCGACCATCTCTACACATCCGTCGGTATTCTCCTAGGGTCATACGAGATCTGTCAGACTCAAATGGTCTATTCCCCTCACTAATCGAAACATCTCTACACATCATTTGGTATTCACCTAAGGTCATATCAGGTCGGTTAGTGCGGGGAATCCTCGAAATAAGCTCATCATCATCATCAAATGGCCAACCGTTATAAGAACGGGCCATGATCTCACAATGCTCAAGGAACTAACAAACAAGCTATCAATGCAAATCAAAACTCATCCAACCAATCACACACAAGTAAGAAAGAAAGAGATAGAATACGATACTAGCGGATGCTCCTCTCGTTTCGTTCTTCCTTCCGATTCCTTTCTGATTCTTTTGTTCCCCTTCGCTCCTATGTTCCTGTTTTTTGGCTTTTCTCTTCAAGTGGTACCTGAAAAAAAGATAAGATAAGAAATTACGAAAATAAAGAAAGAAAAACGTCAAAGTTAACAAATAACACTAAACTAATGAACAAAACAAGCAAACAATATCCTAACTACTAAACCTATCCCCGGCAGCGGCGCCAAAAACTTGATGGGCCTAAAAATAGGTCTATTCCCGCAAGTATACGGGGTCAAGTTATAGTATTGAAAATAAGATCGAGTATCGTCCCAAGGGATAGGTAGGTAACTTCAAATATTGACGGCGAGTTTAGCCCCATAATCAAAATGTCAATAGCTAACTTAGACTAACACACACACCCCACTTCATAGAATTGATGATTGATTTGTAAAATAAAGAAACAAATACAACTAACTAAACTATCTAAGAAAGAGGTAAGAGGATATCTAAGGTTATAAAATCCACCACATAATTTCACTTTATAAAACAAACACTTAATTACTTAAATCTCTTTTGTATTTACTCGGGATCCAATATAATAAACTATTTGGATTCCGGATGATGTTCTAGATAAAACAATTTTATGATTACTAATTCTAATTGTCCTCCTTATAAAGATTCGGATTGCTAAACTACTATTCATCATCTAAAAAGCATACTCCATCTAACAACTTAACGAAAGTATGAAATATCTAATTATGAGGCATGAGTAATAGAAAGAAAATCCAATCCATATAGATAAACAATCAATAGACATTAAAGCACATCAAAGGATTTAATTAATCAAGAGCAAGTATTATAAAGATCCAAAATGGGTTTCATTCACAACCTTAGATTGCTAAATTAACTATACATGGAATCTAGAGTGACATTCATTGACATTGTAAAATAAATGAAAATACTAAGAAATTAATGGAAAGAAATCACCAAGAATGCTCAAATTCCATATCCCCATGTATCTCCAATTTGTCCAAGATTTGCTCCATTTATGCTCAAGAATGTTACTCCAAGAAATCCAAGTAATAGCTATTTTATTGCCACCCAAATAAGAAAAAGAAGGAAAAGAAGGAAGAAATTAGATGTAGAAAGAAGTTAGAAAGAAGAGATGAAAGGGGATAAAGATGATGGAAGAATATGGAAGAAAGAAGGAGATGACTATTAATGGTAGAAAGAATAGTGGTAGAGAAGAAAGTAGTAGTATTGGTAGAGAAGATAGAAAAAGAATGGGAAAAATAGATTAGGTTGAAGAAAGAAATAGGTAAGAAGAGGTAGAAGAAAAGAATGGGGGATTAGGGTTAGAAGATAGAAAGAGAAGTGGCTTAGAAATTAGATAAGGAAGCCATTTGAGAGGGTTGTTGAAGTCTAGGTTTTAATGGAGGAGAAAGAGATTTATTTATAGGTGGGTTTTGGTTTTGGTTGGGTTAAATGGTAAAAACATAAAAAAAAAAGGAGGGTCATTTTCGGATTTATAAAACCCCTAAACAGAATAGTGAGGCGGCTAGGGTTTTAAATGGAGAAATTGAGTGGGACACTTGTCGGCTGGAGAATGGGCGAGAATCTGTTCGTTAGGGTGTGAACGGACGTAACTTAACAAAGTGGGACGACTCAGAAACCGTCGGATCCTGAAGCGTGCGGATCTGGAGGGACAAGAGATGGACACGCGTCCGGGACTACCGTAATATACAGCTTCGGTTAACACGGAAGAATTAATAAGGACGGGACGGTCAGCAGCCGTAGATCTTGAAAACGCGGGAACGACCGGCTGAGATTAAAACGTTGGATCGGGACCACCAAATTAAGCTGCAGCGCGCTCCACCGGATCATGCTCTTAGGGTCCATTTTGTTGCTGAGCGAGAATACGGGATTTAGATGCACCGGCTTCCTTCCTTCGCCACGTGTCTGTGGGTGTACCGCGCGCCAAATTTGTGCCCGACACTGTCCCGCTAGTCAACCTGATTTGACTTCATCTTTGACTTTGCCTAATTTGCTCATCCGGACTCCGATTTAACTTCCGTTTTCTCCTACGGACTCGTCTCGACCTCTACTTTTCAACCACGCACTGACCTTAGCCAAATTACCAGAATGTCCTTGATCTCAAATGACCAAAATACCCTTTATGCATCTTTTCCTTGTTTTTAATCGTTTTTTTACACCTAACTCCACAAAACACACCTAATCAAGAAAATCAACCATTTTATTATAATAAAGACCCGAAACGAACTAACTCGACTAAATTAAACGACTTAGATGGGACATTTTCATGACCCATCAAACATCCCCAAACTTAGATTTTGCTAGTCCTCGAGCAAAACAAAATAAAAGAAAAACCTAACTCACTTTCGGAGGAATCCCGGTTGCATTTAGCATATGCAACAAGCCGTTAAACCCATAGGTTGCCCTAGTGGACGAGTGTGGTCTCGTGAGGGTTTCCATAGATGACACCCACAAACATCATGGTTTCAAATACACAAGGGTCCAAAATCCAAATCGTAGATAAGCATGATTGATATAGTAAAGGGTTTAAGCATGTCAACACATAATGAATCAAGTAAATAAGTTCTTGTAAAGGCTAAAAACCTCTTCACTAATGATCTTACCCTAAAATGCAAGTGTCATACCATAATAAGCACATCTATGTTCCGAAGTCACAAAACCTTGATTCCCAAGTTAGTACATTTCGCCTCGACTTCGGCCTCACGGACATACACTCCAAAAATGAAATCACTCAAGAATGGTTCGCTCGTATGTGTGAGTGTGATCACTTAAATAGGACTCAACACATAAAAAGGGGTGAGGACAACATTTTAGAACGAATGATCTTCGAAAAGGAATTAGCCACTATATAGAGTGGGGAAGCTCACTCACCCTTCTCACCCATTCTACCCTCTAAAAATGTCTTCTAAAGTTTAGCGGATACTAGAGATGGATGATGATGGTGGAATCCCGAGAATGTCGAACTCTTCATTATGGTAGAACCTCTTAAGCATCTTAACATTTGTTTCTTGCTTCGATTACTTATTCATGAACAAAAACACCAACACATATATACAATCACATCACTCACACAAAAGAGCTAACACATGCTCAAACATACACAAAAATCACTTTATTTCACTCTTTTTCTTTCTTTTTTCTTTATTCATATCACTTTTTTTCATTTTTTTGGTTCCTTTTTTTTTTTCTTTTCTTTTCATAACACAAATACAAACAACTAAAACAAAATACAACACACACAACTCTATTCTTGCAATCAACTTTTCATTTCATACTTGCTTTTGATATTCTTCATTCTTTTATCTCATGTCTTCATTCTCGGGATATAAGATGATGGATGGTGATGTAGTATCTGCTTTCCTCTAGTTGGCATTCTCATTGGGTTTCATGGACTACAAGGGTAAGGTTAATTCGCTATCCTAATGTCACTCCTAGTGGCTAAGGAAATTGAGCACACGAGATCAAATGAGCTCTTTTACAAGTTACGAGGTTGAGTAGCTCTTCATTCTACTCGGAGTTAGCGCGGAAGAGTACACTCGAATGGCAATTTAGGCTTTGAGCTCTCACATAGGTTAAGTCTCCACTAATGACTACTTTAGGTCTCTTAGAAATGTTTCTTCTTCACTAAGATGTAACTCACATGGCACAACACAAACACTAAAAGACTCGACTTTCATGCAAAGGCCATTAGCAATCACAAAACTCATCAACTCAACACATATGCATCAAAATTCTTAAAACTATCACTAGAATCACATGCAAATCTACTCAAAATGTTCAAAATTTTCAAATTTTGGCTAATTTGAACCCTTTTGTCTTTGAACCCCATGGTCATGCATTGGTTATGGTCATATCCCGCATCCCCAAACTTAAAACTAACATTGTCCTCAATGTTCTAAGCATACACTCACCAAAAGATAAAGAGGCACATCAATCTAAAGAGAAGAGTGGAGAGATATTACCATAACCGAAGGAGATAAAAGATGATACTACCAAGGCTCATGTATAAAGAGGTTCCAAGTTGATGCCAAGCTCGCGCCATCCCCAAACTTGGAACAAACCACGCCTTAGAAGTAAAACATATAAGAAATGCTCCTAAAATATCAACAAATATCATGAGAATGAAGCACATAAAACACATGACCACATACAAATCTACCACTAACGCGGGTATACACGATTGCATTGAGCTATGCAATTAGCCTTTAATTCTCTTGATTTCACACAAGAACACGAGTTATGTCTCGTGGAGGGTTTCCAGAGATGATACCCACAAACATCAAGACCCATTAATCGGCCTAACGATCATAAAGCAAAAGACGAAAAATTTGGGGGTCAACCCAAAGAAAGCTATATACAGGTGCTAATCGTCTCACAACTATGTAAAAACCATAAAGTGCAAGCAAGACGATTGAAGAAAATAAGCCATCCCCAAACTTAGTGGATGCACAGTCCACTAAGTAGGTATAAATAGAAGGAACGACAACAAAGAAATCATCAAAAGGATCGACATAGATGTGAAGAGTCAAAATATCAGTCGAAGGCAAAAAATCATCTGGAAGCTTAGTGGACAGAATATCCACTATGTCCATAGACGTCTTCGGGAAAACGTCTGAAATGTCCCAAAAGGGATCAACAACCGAGTATGAGATCATGTGGAAAGTCGAACTAGACTCTAAGGGTAAGGCAATAGGCTCGGGGACCAAGTCAAGGTCCATGGTTTCCTTAGGTAAATAGTCTGACAAGCTATCCAACATGTCTCTAACTACTACGTCATCAATATCCTCAAAGGCATCTGGAGCCTCGCAGTCAGTTATAATATCAGGCCTTCCTAGCATTGCATCTAAGACTGACTCCTTACAAGTGTCAAAAGTTGGATAGTTCAGAATCGTGTCATCCTCAAACTTGCTCGTAGAGCCATCACCTTGAATCTCAAAGTCTAATATAGTTCTATCATGATGAGATGACACATGGTGAGGAAACGAGACAACAAGGTTATCAGTTTGTTCAAGCTCTTGGGTCCTCTCAGTTGATTCGTCGACATTTAACTTAGTACTAGGGTTAGACGTATTACCCTCGCCATCGGACCTAGTACCCTCTTGAGTTTGGGGTGGTAAAACCCCTTCCTCGTCGGCTAATAACTGTGACAACATCATCTCTAATGGATGATTTAGAGACTCTAATTGATGATTTAGAGACTCAAACCTCTGATGTAACTCTTGTTGCATTTGAATCTGCGTCTGTTCATGTTGTAACATCATTTCAGTCAGACGACTCGCAAACTCTAATTGAGATCTATCTTCAAGAGTCTCTTCATGATAAGGCTCACAAGTGTAATTAAATGAAGACTCTTGATAATAACTCCCACCGTACATACTAGGATCATACCTGCCTCTAAAATCATTGGTCTCAGAATAATGTGGACTATAAGGTCTCTCATACATATTTAGTGTCAGACCATATCCATCACTAATTCGACCATCTCTACACATCCGTCGGTATTCTCCTAGGGTCATACGAGATCTGTCAGACTCAAATGGTCTATTCCCCTCACTAATCGAAACATCTCTACAC
Source organism: Eschscholzia californica (assembly GCF_041429995.1). NCBI lineage: Eukaryota > Viridiplantae > Streptophyta > Magnoliopsida > Ranunculales > Papaveraceae > Eschscholzia > Eschscholzia californica. The sequence goes on from NW_028238198.1 coordinate 16,752,720, forward strand.
ATCATTTGGTATTCACCTAAGGTCATATCAGGTCGGTTAGTGCGGGGAATCCTCGAAATAAGCTCATCATCATCATCAAATGGCCAACCGTTATAAGAACGGGCCATGATCTCACAATGCTCAAGGAACTAACAAACAAGCTATCAATGCAAATCAAAACTCATCCAACCAATCACACACAAGTAAGAAAGAAAGAGATAGAATACGATACTAGCGGATGCTCATCTCGTTTCGTTCTTCCTTCCGATTCCTTTCTGATTCTTTTGTTCCCCTTCGCTCCTATGTTCCTGTTTTTTGGCTTTTCTCTTCAAGTGGTACCTGAAAAAAAGATAAGATAAGAAATTACGAAAATAAAGAAAGAAAAACGTCAAAGTTAACAAATAACACTAAACTAATGAACAAAACAAGCAAACAATATCCTAACTACTAAACCTATCCCCGGCAGCGGCGCCAAAAACTTGATGGGCCTAAAAATAGGTCTATTCCCGCAAGTATACGGGGTCAAGTTATAGTATTGAAAATAAGATCGAGTATCGTCCCAAGGGATAGGTAGGTAACTTCAAATATTGACGGCGAGTTTAGCCCCATAATCAAAATGTCAATAGCTAACTTAGACTAACACACACACCCCACTTCATAGAATTGATGATTGATTTGTAAAATAAAGAAACAAATACAACTAACTAAACTATCTAAGAAAGAGGTAAGAGGATATCTAAGGTTATAAAATCCACCACATAATTTCACTTTATAAAACAAACACTTAATTACTTAAATCTCTTTTGTATTTACTCGGGATCCAATATAATAAACTATTTGGATTCCGGATGATGTTCTAGATAAAACAATTTTATGATTACTAATTCTAATTGTCCTCCTTATAAAGATTCGGATTGCTAAACTACTATTCATCATCTAAAAAGCATACTCCATCTAACAACTTAACGAAAGTATGAAATATCTAATTATGAGGCATGAGTAATAGAAAGAAAATCCAATCCATATAGATAAACAATCAATAGACATTAAAGCACATCAAAGGATTTAATTAATCAAGAGCAAGTATTATAAAGATCCAAAATGGGTTTCATTCACAACCTTAGATTGCTAAATTAACTATACATGGAATCTAGAGTGACATTCATTGACATTGTAAAATAAATGAAAATACTAAGAAATTAATGGAAAGAAATCACCAAGAATGCTCAAATTCCATATCCCCATGTATCTCCAATTTGTCCAAGATTTGCTCCATTTATGCTCAAGAATGTTACTCCAAGAAATCCAAGTAATAGCTATTTTATTGCCACCCAAATAAGAAAAAGAAGGAAAAGAAGGAAGAAATTAGATGTAGAAAGAAGTTAGAAAGAAGAGATGAAAGGGGATAAAGATGATGGAAGAATATGGAAGAAAGAAGGAGATGACTATTAATGGTAGAAAGAATAGTGGTAGAGAAGAAAGTAGTAGTATTGGTAGAGAAGATAGAAAAAGAATGGGAAAAATAGATTAGGTTGAAGAAAGAAATAGGTAAGAAGAGGTAGAAGAAAAGAATGGGGGATTAGGGTTAGAAGATAGAAAGAGAAGTGGCTTAGAAATTAGATAAGGAAGCCATTTGAGAGGGTTGTTGAAGTCTAGGTTTTAATGGAGGAGAAAGAGATTTATTTATAGGTGGGTTTTGGTTTTGGTTGGGTTAAATGGTAAAAACATAAAAAAAAAGGAGGGTCATTTTCGGATTTATAAAACCCCTAAACAGAATAGTGAGGCGGCTAGGGTTTTAAATGGAGAAATTGAGTGGGACACTTGTCGGCTGGAGAATGGGCGAGAATCTGTTCGTTAGGGTGTGAACGGACGTAACTTAACAAAGTGGGACGACTCAGAAACCGTCGGATCCTGAAGCGTGCGGATCTGGAGGGACAAGAGATGGACACGCGTCCGGGACTACCGTAATATACAGCTTCGGTTAACACGGAAGAATTAATAAGGACGGGACGGTCAGCAGCCGTAGATCTTGAAAACGCGGGAACGACCGGCTGAGATTAAAACGTTGGATCGGGACCACCAAATTAAGCTGCAGCGCGCTCCACCGGATCATGCTCTTAGGGTCCATTTTGTTGCTGAGCGAGAATACGGGATTTAGATGCACCGGCTTCCTTCCTTCGCCACGTGTCTGTGGGTGTACCGCGCGCCAAATTTGTGCCCGACACTGTCCCGCTAGTCAACCTGATTTGACTTCATCTTTGACTTTGCCTAATTTGCTCATCCGGACTCCGATTTAACTTCCGTTTTCTCCTACGGACTCGTCTCGACCTCTAATTTTCAACCACGCACTGACCTTAGCCAAATTACCAGAATGTCCTTGACCTCAAATGACCAAAATACCCTTTATGCATCTTTTCCTTGTTTTTAATCGTTTTTTTACACCTAACTCCACAAAACACACCTAATCAAGAAAATCAACCATTTTATTATAATAAAGACCCGAAACGAACTAACTCGACTAAATTAAACGACTTAGATGGGACATTTTCATGACCCATCAGAGAGTGAAAGAAGAAGAAAGTTTTTTTTCTTTTGTTATTTATGAGATATTTGACTATGTTACCCTTGAGTCCTTCAAATTATGATTAAAATTTTTAACATAGAAGGTCTTTAAAATAATAACCCAAAAGCCTTATCTCCCCTTACTAATCTCTATAGCTCCCCAACTATAATAGCTCCCCAACAACAATTCCCAGCTCCCTTTACCAATCGCCTTCTGCCCGAGTGTGGATGGTCGAAGGCGTTTATACGGAGGCAAAATGTATTCGTTGTTCGGCATAAACCAAAGGCCGCGACTTTGGGGAATAAAGAAACTTCTCTGGGGAATAAAGACTTTGTCAATCAGAGTTGACTTAAGGGAAATACTTTCTGTTTAGTCCAAAGTTTTACATGACTGTTTTAATCCCCTAATCTTCACCTCTTCATCCTTATGTATTCTCTTTCCCTTTGTTCTCTGTCTCTCACTTTGGGAGTTAGGGTTTGAGATCCCAGTAATATAGTCTTCTTATTCTACTTCCCTTTTCTTTTCTACTTTAAAAACCCTAACTCATTGCACCAAGTCTCAAAATAGAACACCCTGTTAAGTTTTGATAGGATAGTTATATTAGATGTTAGGATCTTCAACACATAAAATCAGGCTAGAAATCTTCCAGTTTAGAAGCTAGATGGATAATGGATTAGGCCAGTTTAATCAAGTACTCATTCCATTTTATCATGGCCTTTGCCCGCCCAAGAAGAAGACCTGTGAGTGGATCCATTGCCCACAAGCATCTTCTCCACTGATAGAATCTAAAATACATGATTCAAGAATCATGTGCACTGATTTTGTCTGTCTATGGGTGAGATGATGAGTAGGTATAAAGGAGTCGTGATATGACGAACATTGAGTTGATAAAGTTTAGGGTTTGATTTGGTCAGATCTAGGGTTTGATGAGTAGAGCACATTAAACATTTGGTTTATGCCATAGGCAATGTCGCAATATGGGTCGGATATGTTATTTTGATAGTGAGACAAGGAGAGAGAGAGAGCACCGGGAGAGAGAGGAAGGGAGAAGGAGATAAAAGGATGTATGGAGATGAAGATTAAGGGGCGAAAACCAACCATGTGAATTATTGGGTTAAAAAAAAATTATGCCTCATAAGTCAATTTTGGTTGACTAAATCTTTATGCCCTGGAGACTTTTCTTTATTCCCCAAAGCCGCGGCCTAAACCAAATTAACGTCGGGCCTTTGATGGGCTGGGTCAGTGGGTGTCGTAGTTTCATCATGAAATTTTGGTTCAACCTTTTCAGAATTCAAAACTATGCAACAACTGTTTCAGACCATGCCATTTCGTTGTAGATTGCCCCAATGAGAAACCCTGCAACAATTGTCGAAAGACAGAACACTTAGCTCGTGATTGCCATAATGGCCCTGTATGTAACGAATGCAATGTCTCGGGTCATGTGGCCAATGCCCAAAAACACATTTAGTTTTGGAGATTGCTAATGGTCCTCCATTTCGCGACATCACTTGTCGAAATTGCTACCTTCCAGGGAATATTAGTCGTGATTTTGTTGCTATTGTTATATGTAGTAATTATGGCGGTCGAGGTCATCACCCATTTGAGTGCCCGTCTGCTCGGTTAACTGATCGTGGGTTTCGTAGGTATTAAGAAGGGTTTGTATAGTCAAGAGATGAGGACCGCCCGTAGGTATGAAGAAGGCTTTTTTTTCCATTGGACAAGAGGATGTGTAGTCGATTGTGGGCTTTGCAGGTATTAAGCAGGGTGTGTGGGCTTCCTGGGTATTAACTACTAAGAGTATTGATTGCACTTCAACATTCTGTTTAGCAACACTTCTTTTTTTTTTGAAACCATCGAAATCATTTTCATTCATAAGTGAACCAAACACAAGTTTCATGGATGATAATTCTTATTTCTCTCCTTTGAACACTTCATTAGAGTTTCATACCTTTAAATGCAAAGTGCTTCATGAAGGGAAAGAAATCGACTAGACACAGACACAAATAAAAAACAAAGAACGAAAATTGAAGACCCTAATAGTCGACAAAATAAAACTAAGACTGACAATGCCCCAGTCAAGAGTCGCCGCCACCAATACCAAATATGTGCCACCACCACTAAGGAACCATCAATTTATTGTACTAAAATATAGTGGAATACAAAAAAAACCTCTCTCTTATACCTTTCTCCGCGCCACCACCACCACTGCCATGAAAACACGCCACCAAAAACATCACCATTGCTGTCACGGTACCATCTCCCCCGTCACATACCACACTATCAAAAACACCACCATTTCTTGCCACCACAGACCACACCAGAAACCGCAGCAAAACACACCACCACCCTTAACCACAAACCTCTTCCCCGCCCCACATCACCACCACTAAACATCACCACGAAACCCTCCACAACACCACCATCGTCACTAAGCAACACCACTAGATCTAGCGATAGAAACCAATCGCATCCCCGCCACATTCATTGAGAAAGAGAGAATATTTTGTGAGAGAAAAGAGGAGAAGAAACGGATGAAAAGAGACTTAATCTCGACCAATATAACAAACAGATAAGAGAGAGAAGAGAATCACGGCAGAAATTGAAAGATGACTCCTAGTATTTGCCTGTAACCGCCCTATAAAGGTGGCGCCACCTAAACAAATAAATCTCTCCGCTCCAGAGAAGTGTAACCGCTCCAGAGAGAGTATCTAGGGCAACTACCAAAGCAAACTCACAAAGACCGATCAGATTTAAATCTCACCAATGAAACGAAAAGAGAAGAAAAAGAAGAATAAATTAGAAGTTCAAAACCAGAATCGTCAAGAAAGACTGTTCAGATTGTGCTAAAAACCGCCCAAATCGCCGGTAACCATCCAAACCGTAGGTGGCGCCACCACCCCCAAAAATCGCTCCTCCCGGGAGCTTTTTGAGGGTCGGCCACCTGTTTAGCAACACTTCTAGAACAAATAACTAGCTATTTTATATCTTTCCTTCTTGAAGGATTATTCTTTATATTGATGTATTTAAGTTTTTCTATGAATAAGAAGGTCTCTTTGGATCCTTTCAACAAAAAAAAATTCTTTGGATCATTATGTGATTGTGGTATTTCTTAGTATGGAAATGAAAATCTAATCTGGCCTAGAAAGCTAAATCTAATCCCTTTTGGTCATTATGTGTTGGAAAAAAATTATAGTTTGGCTTTGAAATGTTATTTGACAACTTTTCGAGCAAAGGAATTTAAAACTACAAAATTAGAATTTTCATGCTTTGGCGGGTTTCATGGGAAATAGAGCTTTATCTCATAACATCTTCCATATTTTTCTTCAGAAACATGAAAATGTTTGAACAAAAGAATGTTACAACTAAGTTGTGTTTATACTGTCTGTGTTTTTTTTGTCGTAATACAATTCATCTGAGTTTGATTTGTTTTGGTAAGAAATATTCATCTCAGTTTGATTTGTTTTGGTAAGAAATAGTATAATAGTCATCTCAGTTTAATTCAGACTTTATTTTACATTAATTTGTGCGAGTCTGGCATTTAGATAGTCATATAAAATAGTCATTTGAAATCAATTCGAGTTTGGCCATTAAGACGAGTTTGAATTGGGTTGAGAAAAACAACACCACATTACTCATATAATCTCTATAATTGAATTATATTTTTTTAAAACTTTCCATTTCGTTTTGTTTTTAGGAAAACTATAGAGTCTCCACGAACCCAAGAGTAATGAATTAGCGTATGTTTATTTACTTGAGTAGTAGCACAAATACATTTTCACTAAAATAAGGATAGTTATTTTTTCTATTTAAATGAATATCTTGTCCTTTAAAAGGCTTTATATGTGATTTAAATCTAAACCTAGTTCTTAGATTCTCTAGGATTCCATTCAAAACAAATAGGAGTATATACATTTCAGATGCTTTAACTCCACAATATTTTCATTCATAATGACCAAATTACCCCCACTCTTGGGAAATGACGAATTCACAGAAAATGCCAGCTAGAGACGCATAAAATATATAAACAGCTAATATGTAATTTTTTATATACAAAAAAAAAATAGATCAAAAACAAAAAAATAAAAACACCCAAAAACTGAGAAAAATTCCAAATCTCGACCCAAAAAGAAAAAAAAAACACTCGAAATCCCTCTCTTTCTCTCTCTCTCTATCTCTCGTTTTCTGAAAATTAATCAGTTTAGTTGGTTTTGAATTTTTCATATGATTTGAAGAAGTGAAAGAAAGAGATTCTGAGATTTTATTAATTTTAGGTTTTAGAGAGAGAGAGAGAAAGTGTGATGGAAAGGAGCTTCAGTCCATCTAGAAGCCCTGGAAGTGCGAGATTGCAGTTTGGTGCGGTTTCACAAAGATTAAGATCTTCATCTTTTAAAAAACCACCTGAACCACTTCGACGTGCCGTTGCTGATTGTCTATCATCTTCATCTTCTTCTCATCATGGAAACCCTTCTACTGTTGCTTCTGAGGCTGCCAGAACTCTTCGAGTTCGTCTATTTTCCTCCTCTTCTTTTATTCTAATTTCTGTGTTTATAGCTTCGTAATTGAACCTCCTTGCATGTGATTTGTTTATTAGATCTCTCTTTCTTTTTCTCCGCCTATGAAATGTTGTATATTTTCTTGATTTGATTTGATTTGATTTGATATCGATTCCGAGTTGCTTCATTTGTCTTTGAATTGTTTGATGAAAGTGAAAAAGAAATTCTTTCCTTCTAATTTTTGTTCTTCATGGCTGAATTTTGTTTGTTCAAATTTAGGAATTGAGCTCTAAACTTCAAACATGTTTCATTTTTGTGGTTATTTCACAGTGATACATTGCATGTAGGGTTCAATGTGTGATTTGTATATTTTCACTACGGTTGCTGTGATTATATATTACTAAGTTTTTCATGTGATCATTCTTCTATGAAGTATTTTGCATATATAAGATTCTGTTAATTTTGTTTAAATATAGGTATTTAGTTCTACAAGATTGTATTTCTGCCGGTTTTATGCAATTTTGTAGGTTTTGACTTTTGAGGGGGCAATGCAAGTGGGTTTTATAATTTTTCCTTTGATTAGTTCAGGCGATTTATACGTGTTTTGATATGTGATGAATAATAACTATTTAGTTAACATTCATCAAAGTACTAGTTTTAGTCTGCACAAAAACGTGTTGATCTTCAATTTCCATAACAAACCACAATAGAAACCAACATGAATGTATAATTGTAGGCATCACGTTTTAAAGAATTTGTGGGTTTCCGTTTTATACTATTTTTGGACAACCTGATGCAATCTACGGTCACGATATAGAATTAGGAAAAATCAAGGAGTTCTAACCCCTAACCCACTTTTGATAGTTCTTCATTTTAACGTTTATGCCTTCTTTGTCTTGTTACGTAATCAATAATCAATAACGTCACATTTTCTTTATTTGTCGAAGCATATATTGTTATCTTATTTCTTGAGAAAAGCATGAAATTTTCTAAGGGCCCTAAGAAAAAATAACACGACAAATATCTGGACAGCACCATTACTCAAATTTGTACATATGCATCTCAGGAGTGAGCATAATCCTTGAACTTATTAGAATCTATGGATTAAGATACTCGTAGAGATTCCGGTTGGAGCATAGTATTGCAAAATTTTCAACTTAAACACCATTATTTCCCCACATTTTTCAATTGACTCGATAACATCACCTCCATGCACGTCATTGACACCAAACACATTGGTCTACCTCACTGGAACTTTTTCTATTAGATGATCTTTTTAATGTGACCATGTTTTCAACTTTGACGTATTTGCTGCTTCACTTACTGTATATGATATTGACTCGTATATGTGGACCTGACCTCTTTTGCATGTGCGGATGTGATAACTCAAAAAATGAACATATATTTTATCTGCAGGACTATATCGCAGCCTCTTCGACCACTGACCTCGCTTACAGTGTTATCATAGAGCATGCACTTGCAGAGCGTGAACGAAGGTACTATTGGTCTTTCAAATATAATAGATATATGTACATCTATCAACACTATTTTTTTTCGTCATAATGTTGTCCCCTCTTTTAATGAAATTCAAACAATACAATAACATAAATTATGATGAAGTTGTTGTAAATTATGAAAAGCATCAGTGGTCCACGTCCATCTAAGGTTGGAGGATGGAAATAACCAATGATAAAGTTGAAGCCTTTGAGCTACACTTACAGAGTAAACGTGCACGCCTAAGATGGAAAGAATAATAATAAATCTCAATAAAAATGTTCCATTTTTGTCAGTTTTAAACATTTCATGGATAAGCTTGTATGTAACAAAATATTGTTTTCGTTTGAAAAGCAATCCTGACTAAGGTAGTAAGGTGAGCTTGAAGGTGTAAATTACATTGTATTCGAAGTGGAGGATCATTTAGAAAATAAAAACAGCATCTGTATATATTGTCTATATCTAAATCTGACCTTCTCATGGTATCCTGGCTAACCAATAAATCTCTTGATGGATACCCCTGATTCATGTTATGTGTTCTTTTATATTGTTACACTCAATTATTCAATTATCTTCAAAGGTAAAATTATTCTTTATTCCCCCTATTGATGGCACTTACTTGTACCAGTCCAGCAGTAGTTGCAAGGTGTGTGGCACTTCTAAAGCGATATCTACTAAGGTGTGTTTTTCAACATCAATTTCTTATCAGTTGTATGTCAAGTCATAAGCAGACGAACTTGCAAACAATTTGCTGCTTCTTTGGTGTCCATGCCTATCGCTTTTTGGCATCAAGAATGGTTAACCCAGAAAGAAGTATGACAAGTTCATCCTTTTGACTGTGTCAAACTTTGATCGTGAAGTCATACCTTCTGGGGGGACCCAGCATGGTAAGCTTTCATAAAGAAGATTTCATCGACATATTTACCCATCTTTTGTTTGTTTTCTTGCTGCAGATATGTACCCAGTGAGCAGACACTACAACTGATTGACCAATTTTGTGTAAATTCCATTTTTGAGTGTGATTCTAACATAAACCGAAGAGTATCTCCATGGTCAAAATCCCTAAGTCAACAATCTGGAGCATCAACTACGTCAGCAAATGCTCCTCCTCCATCTTTGGCCGCATCTGGTTTTGCGTCTGGAGCACTTGTCAAGTCGCTAAATTATATTCGTTCTTTATTAGCTAGACATATCCCAAAACGGTCGTTCCAACCAGCAGCTTTCACATCAGCTTCCACTGCTTCTAAACAGTCTCTCCCATCACTCTCTTCTTTCTTGAGTAAATCTTTTAATTCCCAGTTAGGCGCTACGGCTGTCTCCGCTAGGGAATCACCCGAGAGGAAAGAAGCTTCAGTTGTATCTGTTTCGAACTTATCAACTGTTGAAGCAGTAGAAGTGAAAGAAGGCACTGATTATATAACCACTGATGTCCTCAAATGGAGGTGGTCAGGTGATCAGCAATTATCTTCAGTTACTGGTGACAGGTAATTGTTCCGACACTTTCAATTCGATATAGTTAACAATCTTGAATTTCAATTGGGTAATTGTTTGAAGGGGCTTCGGGAAAATCTAACTGGATTTAATCTTGTACCTAGTGATGGCGGGGCGCCTAGGCCCCAAGAAGTTAGTACACGTAGCTTCTTGGAAGTAGGAGCTGCTGCACTTCTTGTCGGAGAAATGGAGGCTAAGATGAAAGGCGAGCCCTGGAGACATTCTGGTGCTCAAGATATACCTGATCTCGATCAACTTTTGCAGCCTTCGACAGTCACAACTGCAACTGACTTTGCATCAGCCCGGTCCCACTTGAGAGCGATAACCGCTTCCAAACGCACAAAACCTGGACCTCATCAAATTTGGCATGCTCCTTTCTTTTGATATTTCATATGAATTTTTATTCTTGCATTTCAGTCTTCAGTTATTATGTTACCTCGCTAGTTGCTACGTCTCGTTGCTGCCAAAATATAGTAACTTAGGCATTTTGGGTGCCACTGATTTTAATTTATCATGTTACTTAACAATATATTTAAGGAAATCCATGTTGTAGAAAAACTCTCCATTCTGATGAACTCTATGGCGGATACAACTAAACTATTCATTCAAATCTCGCTTCAAATATTGCCTCGTTTCTTGCTATTATTTTGGTTCTGTAATGTAGTGGTTGTCTATTCATGGCCTGGTTTCGGTCTGGCGGAATTGAACTAGTTTGACTTTTAGAGTATATCTCTTTAGTTTGACATATTTATCAAACTAAACATGTCAAACTAAACAAATGGGTTAGGCTCTTACCCAAGTTAACATTTGTTTGATATTTATTATGACAACATATTATGTCTGTTGAGAGCTGATTATTTCAGACCATTTCTTTTTCAGAGACTAACATCTAAACTGCATAGTTTGCTTATGTATTAATTGATTGGAACATGCTGTTACCATCTATTAACTACTTGTCTTTTTACAGGGAGGAGTCTGCAGTTAGTACATTTCGTCCACGTTCTCGACCTCTTTTCCAGTATCGTCACTACAGGTATAGAAAGCCACCCCCGTGCTTTGCAAATTATTTCATATTCTACATAACTTCGTGATATATAGACACATATGTGAAGATTAAATGGGTCTTACATACCTCGGTAGTCCCCCACCATTAAGTACATGAAGAACAACTTTGAAGCATTCAGAAGGATGTTCAAAACATTCTCAAAGTAAGCTACTTGATTCAGGAAAACACCATTGGCGTTTTATAACCTGCTGCCTTCGCCAAAACATTACCAGCTTCATTAACCTTGGGTCCTGATACCTATGCACTGGGATAACACTATCCAAGGATATGTCACTCAATATCGTACAACTCATTATTTATTTCTTAACAATCTTCGATTTTTCGGTGACCTATATAACACGTAAATTCATACAAGTCAAAGAACTTCATATCTGTCATTACAAATATCCTTACCATTATCGTGTACATGTCATTTATCGTATGTTTAATTTTCTAGATATCCTTATTGTATTCGTTTTACAACCCTGGTTTGGATGGGTAGTGGTTTAATTGTTCCTTAATTTTTATTACGTAAAGGGATTAATGATCATTTTTCAGTCATTTGTTTTCCTGATAATTTTTATTTCTAGATATCTGACTCAAACGTTTTATTGTTGTTAGTGAGCAGCAACCTTTGCAGTTAAATCCCAATGAAGTATATGAGGTCATAACTGCAGTTTGTTCAGAAGCATCATCACCAAAATCAAATCTGATGACTGTTTCATCCAGATTGAGTAATAATAGTGGAAAACCTTCGATGGATGTTGCAGTTAGCGTCCTTATTAAACTTGTTATCGACATGTATGTATTCTAGATGCAATTGCATCTCTACACCCTTAGTTACTTGGATTGTGATTATGCCAATTGCGTATAAAACGTGAAAAAAATCATACATAAATAAGTAACATGAATAGCAGTCATCTGGGCAATTTGGAAACTCCGTAGAGGGATGACTTTCAAGGAAAGAAAATTTAACAAGATGGAGTTAATTGAGTATGTAAAGCTTTACCTTCTCCAATGGAGTAGAAAATTGGATTAGGCTAAAAATATTTCTTTTGTAAATTTCTGTATTAGGTGGGATGCCTGAAACATAATAGTCTAGATTGTTCATACCCTTTTGAGGCTTTCTTTGTGAATAATTTTCTCTAATATTGTTTTATACCTTTCTAAAATACAAAAAGTAGTTTCAAAGGATTAGGTAAGTGGGTGTCTTTTGGATATATAAATTGCTTTTTCCCCTTGGTTTAAAATTGGAATCCATGTTTCTCTTTTTGCAGGTATGTGTTGGATTCTCAGACTGCTGCTCCTCTCGCCCTTTCTATGCTAGAGGTGCTACATCAATTACACTTGAGATATTTTTGCATTAATGTCCCAATATTTTTCTAATATTTATTTTCCACATTTCAGGAAATGCTCAGTTCCCCAAGATTAACATCTAGGATTCGTGCATTTGATTTAATTCTGAACCTTGGGGTGCATGCTCAGTTACTGGAACCTATGTTCCCTGATGATCCTCCCATAATTGAAGAAGAGTCTTCTCAAGAACTGAATCCTAATAATGAAGGACAGCTTGTGACTGACATAAAGGGTAACGTTGATCCCTCTAAGCGGAATGGAAGTGCCTTAGCTATTGACAATTTTGAGTCGTGGTTATTGAGCATTTTGCATGAGATTCTTCTTCTTCTTGTTCAGGTACAATTGGTCTCTATATGATCTCCATTACTTTTCAACCCCCCGAATGGTCGAATTTCATATGCTGGTAGAAAGTTCGTCTTTCTACTAGATATCTCTACGTATTTTGAAAGAATTTAATAAAGTTAGATAATTTGAATAACTGCAAACTCGATTCAGATATCCAGTCCAAGGATGCTATTTACAATATATTTTGTGATTTTTTGCTAGGTGGAACGAATAAGTTGTAGCACTTGTCATGAACATCGGTTGCTCAAAAGTTCTAGTTTCTTTTTAGTACTATAATGCTGTTTAATATCTCTAGATCAAACATATTTGGAATTTCAAAATTTGGTTCAAATCTACACGAGATGGCTGATGTCTTTTGACAGTGACACTTCATTCATCTAAAATTTGTTAGGCTTCTTCTTGGAGCGCTTGTATCAAAATTATATTAATAACTTCCATATCTGATCTGTAGGAGATATCTATGATCGGTTTTGCTTGTAATATATTCCCTTAATCCTTTATAACATTTTGTAGAAAGAAGAGAAAGAAGAAACTGTGTGGGCATCTGCTTTAAGTTGTCTACTGTACTTTGTCAGTGATAGAGGCAAAATCTGGAGGAAAAGATTGGAAGGTCTCGATATACGGGTGAGCTTTTATTCTACTCTTTGTTGCCACTGTAGTTTCAACTTATCATCTCCATCTGAAGATCCAAAAAGAAAAAAGTCTTCTACTACCCAAGCAGTTCTATACTTTTTTCACGCCCCAAAAGAACCTTTCCTGCTGCACCAAACTTTTCTTGTTAATGAGACCAAGGTTACCTGGTACGCGGATCGCTCCGGTACGTGGTACGGGTACCGGTACGCGGAACGCTACCATGTGGGTATCGGGTACGCTAGGGGTATACTTCTCCGGTACGCCATTTTCGAGTTCAGTACGTTTTGGACTATTTTTCATAAACAATAAATACTCTCTATGATGCATTTATAATAGATACACCTACTCTTAGACATCATTTCTCCATCAAACTTACAATCTAACAAGCCAATTAAAAAAGTTCTTGTGGTTTAACTACCCAATTAGTCGTATTTATAGTTTTCTACAAAGATTTTAGGTTAATTAAGACTATAAATTCAGTACACTAATTGTGGGGTACTGGATAGCGAACCCACCCAAAAAGGGTACGAAATTCGGGTACGGTGAATCGGGTACGCGGTACGTAGGGTGGAGGAGAGTATCTGGTAACCTTGAATGAGACATCATATTGATTTGCAGTTTAGGGAAAAAAAAGGGATTGCTTAGTTAGACAATATAATCAGAAGTTACAAATTGCAATTGTCTTGTTTGTGATGTTTCCAGGTCATTAAGGGATTTTTGGAGATCAGTAGAGAGCATTCTTGGGCGGAGTTAGTTCATTGCAAACTCATTAGCATGTTGACAAACATGTTCTATCAAGTCTCTGATGGAGTTTCAAAAGCTGTTCCAAATGCTCCTCCTAATTTTCTTATTGAACAAGTAGATCTCCTTGGAGGGATTGAATTTATTTGCCTTGAGGTTTGCTCCTTAAATATCTATGAAATTCATATTTATACATTTGTTGGCGAACACTATACAATTTGATATTGCTAATGATGAATCGTGATTGTGATGGAAGCGAAAGACCCTTATAATTTTCTACTGTCTCTAGAAAATGTCAAGGAAAACAATTGAAAATTTTGGTATTTATTTATTGCAGTATTCACAAGCAAACTCAAGGGAAGAAAAGAGAAATCTATTTCTGGTTCTTTTCGACTATATTTTACATCAAATAAATGAAACGTGTTCAGCTATTGGAGATACCGAATACAGCTTTGAGGAAATTCAACCCCTTGCTTCAATGCTATCTCTTGCCGATGCTCCTGAAGCTTTTTACATTGCCGTGAAGCATGGAGTAGAAGGCATTGGAGAGGTGTTACGAGGATCAATTTCTGTAGCTTTGAGTAGATACCCGAACAGCGAACAACTAAATAGGGTAATGATCCTGAACTATTATTTTCTTCCTCTGAAAAGTGTATTAGTTGAAGTATAGAAAGAATCAAGTTATGAGGACCAAAACATGGCAAAAGGTACAGCCGGAACCCCTGTCCAGGGTTTCCTTTTGTGTCTTATTTAGGATAGCAACCAAGATAGAAGTTTATATATCATGATATGACTAATTAGAAGTTTAGTGAATTTAGGAATCCTTATTCCTCAAGTAGTTTTCAACTAGCCTAGCTGACCCTCTAAATAAGGGATTAGCGTCTTACTATCTTTATCATTCATCAAATCATACCTTTTTTCTTGTAATTTACCTTTTCTTTATTGCTTTTTTATATTCTTTCTCGCTTTATTTCAAGGTTTTTCTAGTTCATAATTCATAGTCTTGTTTCTTTATGCTTCCATATCGTCTACATCATTAATTGTCTGTTAAGTTTGACTTTTGGGTTCTGTTTTTCTCTTGTAGCTCTTGGAGAAGATTACCCAGAAGTTCGATTTTATCGTGAGTTCATTTGGTCGTTTAGATGGGGAATTCTCAGACATGATACGAGTAACAAAATCCTATAAGTCGTTAAAAAGCATCGATGATGAAAAAATCGAATATGCAATAAGAATGAAAGGGAAACAGTCATGGGCCACGTTACATTCGCTTCTGCATTCCGAAAGATCTTCTTACCGACAAAATGGCTATATTTGGCTGGTGGAATTACTTCTCGCTGAAATTAGCGAGGAAAGAGACAGAAGGATATGGTCAAACATTACAATTTTAAAACAACAGATTGGAATTGCTGGAGGTCAAGATTCTGCAATAGGTTCAGAAGTTTCTTTACCTATTTGGATCTTGTGTGGTCTTCTGAAGTCAAAACACAACTTCATCAGACGAGGTTTCCTCTTTGTTGTCGAAAAGCTCCTTCTGCGATGCAAATTACTGTTAGACGAAATCGAACTGCAGAATTCGAGCAGCAAGGAAGTTGTTGGGAGTAGTCACGATGATGTTCGTCTGGAGAAAGCCAATGCAGTGATAGACATAATGAGCAGTGCTCTGTCTTTGGTGTATCAAATAAATGAAACCGACCGGATCAATATTCTGAAGGTATTGTTCTTTGGGAATCTTAAGTTTTTTTACTGAATCTACATGAAAAATCATATAATATACATTTGATCTCCTAGAATGTGAATCTTGATTAGTGCCTGACCGTAACTCTGTGTGCATGGGAATGCAAATGGAGTGGGGACGAGGATGGGAATCCCGCTACCCAAACTTATAGAAACTTAGTTTATATATATGAATTATTTTAATACCTTCAAAATATGAAAACACTTAACTGGCCGCGGCTTCCAAAATAGCATCCAAGATTTTGGGTGGAAAAATCTTGGATGTCCCCAGGACCCTCTTCTCTTAACGCACCCTTCATTAACAGAAGAAACTTATTCTTCTTCCTCTTTTCCTACCACCACCATCGTCTCTCTCTCTCTCTCTCTGTATCTCTTTGTCCGGCAAAGGGGAGAGCACCCTTCACCGGAACAACCGACAGAGAGAGATAGATTGAGCAAAGACTAAGAAAGAGAAACAAATGGTGGCGGTAGGTGGTGGTGGGAAGAGAATAGAAAAAAAGTTTTTTTAATGGAGGATCGTTGACAATGGAAGTCAGCCTGCATGAAGAGAAGAAAGGGCTGGGGGCATCCAAGATTTCCTCACCCAAAATCTTGGATCTCGGAGATTATTTTGGAAGCCTTAAAGCCGCAATCCCTGTTAATACACTAAGCAATATAAAAATATAGGTAACGATATATCATACAAATATATCCCATCCCCACCCCACCACCACCTGTGCATGTGAAAGGGACAAAGTTAGTAAATATGATAGTATCATTCTGCTGTTTCATTTTCCACCTAGGTATAACGTCGCTCTTCCTGAAGTAATCTTAATCATTATATAATTGAGCTCTTTGGACAGATGTGTGACATGCTCTTTTCGCAACTATGCCTGAGGCTTCACTCTGCGACTGCAATGCCCCTTGGGGATCTAACATCTGTCGGAAAAATCTTTGGATCCACGGATAGTCTAAAAAATGTTGGAGATGTATTTGTCCCCAAGCAAGGGAAGAACCTTATCTTAGATGAATTTGCAGAAGAAACCACTAGCACGGTCAGCTCTGATCAAAATGGTCCCTCTATTTGTAAGACAGCATCTTTGGCGGCAATGCTTCTGAGAGGGCAGGCTATAGTACCTATGCAGCTTGTCGCACGTGTTCCTACTGCTTTGCTTTACTGGCCCTTGATTCAACTTGCTAGTGCTGCAACAGACAACATCTCGCTGGGTGTGGCAGTTGGTAGCAAAGGGAGGGGAAACCTACCTGGTGCCACATCAGATATCCGAGCTGCTCTTCTTTTACTTCTCATTGGTAAATGCACAGCAGATGCTTCTGCTTTCCAAGAGGTTGGAGGGGAAGAGTTCTTCAGGTACCTTCTTTCATATACCTACATCATGTCTTTCTATGCGGAAATTCTAAGATACTTGAGCTTTCCATCTTTGACAGGGAACTTTTGGATGACACGGACTCAAGAGTGGCGTATTATTGTTCGGCTTTCCTTCTGAAGGCAACGACTGTTTTCTCTCTCTCTTAATACATGAATGCTTTGAGTTTGTTTACTTATTTACTTGTTCTGTGAGATTTTGCTTATTATTGTCTGGGATTTTAACAGAGAATGATGACAGAAGAACCTGAAAAGTACCAGCGCATACTTCAGAGTCTAATATTCAGAGCACAGCAGGTGGGAACCTGGTTCACTCATTTTTCTTGCCTCTGGAAATTGATAATTTCTGCTTCTATTTTGCTTATTATAAAGTCATGCTACTTATGTGGGTAATATCAACTAACATGCGCTTCTATAAATCAGAGCAACAATGAAAAACTTTTGGAGAACCCATATCTCCAGATCAGGGGCATCCTTCAACTATCAAATGACCTCGGAACCAGATTATAGTTCAACTGGCAGAGTTGTCACGATGGATAGCTAGTGAGTTGACATTTAATGTAGCCCATATTTCAGCAGATCAACGTAACGGAATTGATAGCTACTGATTATGATACCGGTCAATTGTTTCCGAATGGACTAGCCTCTACAAAGTGCTCCCATGACTACACCCCAAGTATAATCTTGTGGGTGCTGACGAGTTTCTGCTACAGGTTCTTGGAAAATGATAAAACATCTTTAATCCATATTCAGTGTCTCTAGTATATACAGCTATGAGTATGTATGGCTTTTGTGTTCTAGTCCGGGGCTTGTGGCTGATCAAAACTACCGTAGCTTCCAGACATGCTTGAAGGTTTAATACAGAGTCTAATCAGTAGAATCGACAGCTGAGGCACATGTACAGGAAACCCTGGAGTAACCTAAATTCTTTGATTGATTCCATTTTCTTATGCCAGCAACTGGTTCTGTACGGGTTGAACTCCTTTCTCACCTTCAGGTACTCCACTACATTGACTACTCATACATGCAGTATTTCTGTCTTTTGTTTTTCCGAGTAAGATGAAATATTTTATGTTTCCATTTGTAAATGTGGGCTTTAAGGCAGCTTTACTTTTCAGAAATCTATTAGGATTAGTGAATCTTAATTCTTAAGTAAGAAGCGAGGGACTCGATTCAACCAGTCCAGACTTTGTCCTTTATCTCCGTGAACCGTCTGATTTCCCCTGGTTTTCATCCAGCATTCATTCGTAACTTTCTTGGTTCGATCTCTTGATTTTTATTCCGTTTCTAAATTTAGAGTGGTTGTTGGTTTGCATTGCAGAGAACCTGTTTGTGTGGCAACTTGAGGTGAAGCTAGGCCGACTTCATTTCTCTGTAGCTCGAGGTTTATGCATAAATTTTATGAGGCATCCTCGGGGTATATCTCTCTCTCTCTCTCTCTCTCTCTCTCTCTCTCTCTCTCTCTCTCAAGCATGTGTTTGTTGGAAGTCTGGCTCATTGAATGTGTGAATAGTTTTTTCTTTTTTTTGCGGTATTTTAATTTTCTGAGTAGGAAACAGAAGCACCAAGGGGGAAAAAATTAGATCCCCAAAGGCTATCCAACTCCATAATTGGAGGGTATCAACAAATTTGTGCCCTACTGATTAGTTTTTTGATCTGTTGTTTGGTATCTCATTTAGACTAAAAATGTAAAAGTTTGTCTTTTTTTCCTTTCATTATGTCATGTTTTTTTCCGGTGTATCTTGGATCAACTGCTATTCTGCAAACCCTCCGATCTGATGTTCTCGTAGCCTATATCAAATTTTAAGTTGTTTCTTGTGTTTTGCTAGAAGAAATTGTGTTTCTACAATTCTGCCTGAATTTTCATCCCCTAAAGAGAATCAACATTTCACTTTCAAAGGAAATGCGTCAGGGATACCTAGTAGATGCAAGTTGAAATCGTATCTGGGGTGTTGGCAACTCCACATGTCTTCGCTTACTTTTGCCCCTATCTCGAATGCGATAAATTGTAAGTTTGTTACGATCGGCTCCAAAAACCTTTATTTGCAACCATCGGGCACAGCTATCCCTGAAGATGCATTTGCCTGTTGCCTGTGCAAAAAAAGGTTATGAGAGAATTTATAAGGAAAATAACGAAGTTCAGTGTTTATATTTGAGTTAGTTATATTTGCATGTTTTGATGCAAAGTAGGAATCGAAAGAAAATGTGGATGATTTGGGGAAATAAGAAAAGTATCGGGGGTGCAAAGACTTCCTAAAAAATCGGTCAACTTTAGTTGACTCAGTTTTTGTAGTTGTTAGAGGGAAACCATCTCCTTCTCTCTTCTCTCTCTTTCCTGTTTTCGACGTCGAAAAAACGGCACCGGTTCTCTCTTCTCCCCTCTCTCTCTTTCGGTAAACATATACCATTTTTCGACGAAAAAGAACGGCACTGGTTTGGGAAAACCCCAAATCAGTGACTGGTTGGGGATTCCCCCAACCAGTTCATACTGGTTTTGGGGGGCATCCCCAACCAGACGATGGTTTGGGAGAACCCTAAACCATTAGCCAGCCAGGAAATCTACTTTCTGGCGAAGGGATCCTCCCCTAACCGGATTAAATAAAAAGTGAGAGAAGAGGGAGGAGTAGAGAGAGAGATAGAGAGGGAGGAATAGAGAGAAATGGAGAGGGAGGAGTAGAGAGAAAAATAGAGAGGGAGGATAGAGAGAAATGGAGAGGGAGGAGTAGAGAGAAGAAAGATAAATGGAGGTTGTAGTTTTACTGGAAAGAGATGGTGGCTGGAATAAGAGGTGGTGACCGAAATTTGTGGTGGTAGTCGGACTAGGTGATAAGAGATGATGTAGAAGATGACTTGTTTCCCTTAAATTTTGCAACCCGCATCGTCAAAATTTACATCTTCCTTTTAAAATTTTCTACTCCGGATAATTTTCTTATTTCTCAAATCATCCACTAAAGAAAAACCTAAAGGTCATGGTTGGCACGTCGGAAGAACCACATTCTGACGAATGCCTCAAGGGTAATACCGAAATCACACTCGGCCACTACAAATTCTGGCCACAGTTTTCATCTCTCTAAAACTATGTTTTTCAACTCGGGTTTTTCTGAGTTGAAGAATACCTTCGTTATCTTCCATCCGAACTCACAGTTTTCTGTCCCAAAAAAGATGGAGGTGAAACCCTTTCGTCATCTTCCGTTCGAAGAAGACGAATTTCCCTTCTTCATCATAGTGGCATTCGTCTTTCTCTTCCATCTTTCCCATTCATGGAAGACTAAGGGAATTTTCCCTTTGTCATGGCTCAGTACCTTCACACCCCTTTCTTCTTCTCTCAGATCGAACAAATCATATTAAACGGAGTTCAATCATGTCGGAATTCACAGGGGGAAAATTTGAGCGATTTAGTTCAAAATGGAGAAATTTGGTAATGTTTTTTTTTTTTATTTTTTCTCTATTTTCTTTGATGATTGTATATTAATAATGGGTTTCTTTTCTGAAGATTTAAGTCTGGGTTTGCATGTTTTCTTTTCTTCTTTGGGTTGAGGTTTTCTGTTTAATTTCTGTCCCTTTACTGGAGATTTTTCATAAGACAATTTTGTACTTCTTAGTAAGACTGACCAAGTCATTTATGGGTAGATTTTTCTTTATGCCCCAAAATCCTCACCGTACCCAAAGAGATGCCTCGTATTGTGAACTATCTTTGGGAAATGGTATATACGCTTACCGTTTTCACCTGGTAGATTTTTCTTTATGCTCCAAAGTCCTCACCGTACCCAAAGAGAGGCCTCGTATTGCCAATTATCTTTGAGAAATGTTACGTACACTTACCGTTTTCACCTGGTAAATCTTTCTTTATGCCCCAAAGTCCTCAACGTACCCAAAGAGATGTCTCGTATTGCCAATTATCTTTGGGAAATGTTATATACACTTACCGTTTTCACATGATACATTCGCGTTTATTTACACTCACGTTTAAACCTATCTTTACCCTAACACACTTACTATTCTTATACACACGCATGTCGGTCAAATATGCTGCCATCTTTTCTATTTGTAAGAAGAAATCGACTCTATGCTTAAACTATCGGAAAGATGAAACCAACGTGTGACATACTAATACCTTTATTTCGACAGACAACAAAGAAGAGCATTCAAAGAGATTTTTGATGAGTTTTTGTCGGTAAGATGAAATCATTAATATATTCAGCCAGTTGGAAAGATGAAACTGGTGTGTTACATAAGGCACTGGCAAATAACATAGATCAACATTTGAAGATAATCTTGATAAGTTTTTCATCGGTAAGACAAAATCGATATGTTCCGTTACATATCGGTAGCTTCGCATCGACCTATAATGCAAGCGGTCGAAAAGATGAAATTGATGCGTAATATAAATAAATTATTTAGCCTTCCACTTTAGAAGTCAAGAGTTTGAGGCATGCTGATAGCTCAAAAATAAATAAATTAAGACTCAGATTAAAATAAATTGACCAAGTCAATCGAATGTGAGTGTGGCTGGTAAATAAGTTGTCTTACTTAAGGCACCGGCAGATAACAGAGATCAACATTTGAAGATAATCTTGATAAGTTTTTCATCGGTAAGACAAAATCGATATGTTCCATTACATATCGGTAGCTTCGCGTCGACCTATAATGCAACCGGTCGAAAGATGAAACTGATGTGTAATATAAATAAATAATTATTTAGTCTTCCACTTTAGAAGTCAAGAGTTCGAGGCATACAGATAGATAAAAAAATAAATAAATTAGACTCGGTTAAAATAAGGGTTTTTTGAGCTTACTTCCTCAAAACTAATCCGTGATTGAGTTTACCCCCATTAATTTATTATTAATTGAACTTACCCCCTTGAATTTAGTATTTTTAGCAAAACTACTAAGGGTATGTTTGACATGGGACGATAAAATCACAAATTACAACCAAAATCAATCGTTACGAATCTTATTACCGACCAAATCAAACAATAAAAGTAAGGTGGAATAACTACGAGGAGTCATGTAGAAGGATAATTGTTCTTGGTAAGTATATTTATTTCACGTTCGCCAAACACAATCTTTGTGTTTTTGTCAAAAATAATAAATCTAAGGGGATAAACTTAATTACTCATTATTGAGAGGAGTAAACTCAATTACCAATTTTTTTTTTTTGAGGAAAGTAAATACCATTAATAAAAGATAGTTACAAAGTTCACCCAAATCAACCAGTGAAAAGGGTTAAAATGTAAACAAGTCTAACCATAGTACTAAAACCGAAAACTTCCAAACTCAAAGCGTTGGCGAATCAGCGACCAAATCGTGTGCCAACGTGTTGTTCGCACGAGGACAATAGGCGAGTGTGACATGCAGTTGATGCGTGCGCTCCCGTAGGTCGTTGATGTCGTCTTAGTAATCTCCACGGGATTATAGGATCTTCAGCTGAGATTAAATCTAGCAAAATCCTAGAATCTCCTTCAATGATATAAATGCCTTCCCTCCTGTCTTCCATCATCTCTACTGCCGACCGAAACCCTAATAATTCGTTATGCAAAGGCGAAATCGGCGAGAACAGATCTGTTCTAATCTCAAGAATCGTTCCGTTCTTGTCTCTTGCCACTGCTGCGCATGCTGCTCTGGTTTCCTTGTAAGCTCCATCGAAGTTAATTTTAATGGTTCCCATCAGAGGAGCGCACCTTGTAAATCTAATCATTTAGTAACTCAATTACCAATTAATGATGAGAGGGTAAGCTCCAAGCTCCAAAAACCCTGTTCTCCCTATCTTTTGATCAATTTTAGGCCCTAATCTTCATGGACCCATTTCCAAGTCTCACATTAGATCTCAATTCTTATTGGTCGAAATTGGATGACAGAGATCGTATATATAGACGTTTATAGCCGTACATTAGTGGAATGATCCAACGATTGAAAATTTGCTTAAATCCAAACGAGAATGCTGTCAACTCAACTACTATATAAAAAGTCTCAAACCACCATCACCACCACCACAACCATCGCCACCACCACTACTACCAAGAAAACCGAAACTTCAGATCCACCATTTTCCCGGCTAATTATTCCGGCAAACTAGTTAAGAAAGATATGGATACCGGAAAAGTGAAGAAAGGTGCCGGAGGAAGAAAGGGAGGTGGACCAAAGAAGAAATCAGTATCTCGTTCAGTTAAAGCTGGTTTACAGTTTCCTGTGGGTAGAATCGGTAGGTATTTGAAGAAAGGACGTTACTCTCAGCGTGTCGGAAGTGGTGCTCCTGTTTATCTTGCTGCTGTTCTTGAGTATCTCGCAGCTGAGGTTCGTTTTCTTCATTTCCCTTATTTACTATCACTTTCTAGGGAGGTACTTTCTAGGGTTTTCATTTGTGAATTATGTTCTGTTTCTTATCATATCTGAATTAGTTTGAGCGTTTAATTTGTTTAATGGGTTGTTCCTTTGATTGGTTTCTTTAAAATTTTGAAAATCTATTTTGAATTGCATAATTTCATCTTCCTTATCAGAAGTTATTATTAGGTCAGATTTCCCCCTAATTTTGACTACTATCTACAAGAAATTATCATTTGAAAATGGGTTTTGATGATTATCTGGTTATGAATTTTAGTGGGGTTGACCTTTTCAATATACTTTAATTGTAAATATACTTTAATTGTAAATCATGAGCAAGAAGTTGAGTTGATTAATTGATCTGATCATTAATTCCCTTAAATTAATGAAGATCCTTGTAAAACTAATGAAATTGAGCTTCTGAAAACTCATAGTGGAAACCCTAATTTGGTTATTTCCAGTAAGATCCTTGATTGATTTTTGATATGATGGGTTTTTGTTGAATTGATTTGTTGGTTTTTTTTAGGTATTGGAGTTGGCAGGAAATGCAGCAAGAGACAACAAGAAGAACAGAATAATACCAAGACATGTATTATTAGCAGTAAGAAATGATGAAGAACTTGGAAAACTTCTAGCTGGTGTAACCATTGCTCATGGAGGTGTTCTTCCAAATATAAACCCTATTCTCTTACCCAAGAAATCAGAGAAAGCAGCAGAAAAAGCAGCTACTAAAACCCCCAAATCTCCTTCCAAGGCAACTAAATCTCCTAAGAAAGCTTAATTCTCTTTCCTCTTCTTACCCACAAGAAAAAGAAAATCCCATCTTGTTTTTTGTATGTAAAATTTGAAGTGGGTTTATTTCTCTCCCCAAACTGTTCTCTCTTCTTTTCTTTTCATTGTTTTTCTTTCTTGTTAGTAGGTGATATAATCTTCTATTTGAATGAATGAATGAATGAATGAAACTTCTTGCTTCTTTCTCACTAACCATTGTTTCTCAAAATTGGTTTGTTGGTGTTTGTTTTCTTTCCTTGTAAAGAATCTCATGCTTCTGAATCCATTCAACTCAAAATCGACCATTCAAACGACAAGTTAGACCATGTATATAGTTAAGGTCGCCCATTATGATCCAGGGCGTCAAAACGGTTTTACTAAGCGACTCTAGTTGTTTCCAGGGGCGAAGTTTGTGTTTGGTATACGAGTAATGTGCCACCCATAGAGATCAGCACACATGAAATTATGATTAGTGTTGTTAAGATATCCATTAGAGTGAATAATGTTACTATCTGAGTAAATAATATCCAACCTAATTCCAATATAGGGCCAAAACCCCAACCTTGTTATTGGGTTCAACAGTATGAAGGTTGAAGTCCATGCTAGCAAGCGGAATTATTCAATGAAGCTTTTAATGGTGTTCGGTAAGTGTTAGAAGATGTTTGCGGTTAATGTAGTTACAGCACCCTCTCATGTTCCAGGATAGGATTGCGATGTGAAAGGTACGGTGAAGTTTTGTGTCCAACGAAGGGACACAATGTACACAACTGAAGAAGCATAGGCTAGGAAATCAACAAGCTAAAGGCAATGGATAACTCTACTCAACCCGCCTATTTCAACTGCCAATTGAACCACCCAGGAGAAAAACCCATGTTTCTCTCTCCTGAGCACCGACCAAGAGAGAAACCCATGTTTCTCTATCCTCTCACGTGTTTGCTCACGTGGAGAGAGAAACATGGGTTTCTTTCTTAGGCGGTTCAATTGGGGGTTTAAATAGGCGGTCTGAGTAGTCATACTGAAAGGCAATAGATATTCCGAACTTAAGGGTCCTTCTTACCTACCCCAAACAAAAGGAAAACAGTAAGTACCCCAATCACCAGCAAATGGAGATAACCCAGCTAAAGATACCTTAACTATAAAAATGAGAAGGGTTAGAAAACTAAGAGCTAGGATGCAAACAAACTAAGAGCTAAGACAGAACCAATAATATTTGCTACCACAAATCCCAACAGGAGAGAGATATGCTGCAAAATAAACCCTATTGAAAGCTAGCTTGAATTGGACTAAGAAGTTAACACCATATAGTCAATCTTAACAATCAATATAATGCTTACTTTAAGCATATACTAAGTCTCCTATATAATGCTTACTTTGAGCATATAATAAGTCTTAACCTCTCAAAATCCACCCACCGTTTTATTTTGCAAGCCTTTAACGGTGAAAGAAAACATCTCAATCAATGAAGAAACCCTCCAACTTCGTGGAAACTTTGCTTCCTTGTTCCAGATATCGTGCGAAACCTCAACTAGTTGTATATTATTTTTCGTGGGATTCCATCGAAACACGAACATGAGCAACAGATTGCTTGGTTTATAGGGTTCCAAAAGAGTATTCAATAAAAATCCAAGTACGTTGGTGAAGAAAAAACTAGTATATTGGTTTGAGTTTGAACGTGAAATTATTTTTCTCTCTCTTTAGGTCTTCAACTATGGTCTGTCTTTGATTTGTTTGATCTTGCCATCTTCAATAGTGATCTTCTCACACTTTATCTCTCAAGAGTTACTAACTAGAAAAGAAGAAGAAACAAATTCAGGGATTATAGAAAGGGAGATGGACTTATCTTGAAAAATGCATATTCCAAATTTTGATGTTCTTCAAGAGTTACCAAAAAAAATATTATATTTTCTCTCATATGTGCCTAAATCTCTTAAATTAAATGGACTCAAAATCCAACAAAACAAACCATTCAAATTGAGTTAAATAGAAACAAACATCCAGTAATTGACTCGCCTGAATTCAGACATTGAGTGTAACACAGTCGACCAACTACATTTCACATCACAGTATAACGTTTACGTTGATACACAAAATGAGTAGAAAAGGACTCCGAGAATGTTCAAGGCCAACTAATAAACTAGTTCAACTTACCCAAAAGAAACAAAGATGAAACAAAACCAAACTGCTATGCCAATTCATAATACATCTCCGTATAATAGACACTTAAAATCATTACATAACAAAAAGTTACTACACATATTTCCTAATCATACAAATTTTCTGCATAACGAAGCATTGGGTCCTGCGGAAAAACCTCAGTTAGAGTGCTTATATCAGGAAAACATCTCGGATCATCTGTACAACATAAAAGTCGAGAAACACCAGTCTGGATATCGTGTTCTACCCAATCATATTTCCACTTACCAACCTTTGAAGACGGGCACACGTGTAAAATCAATCTCCGACCATCAAAGAAGATGGGTTCAATATAAACTTTACTATCCTTCTCAGTTTTTATCACATCTTTTCTCTTCATTTTCCACTTGTTGTTTTCGTAATCGTCGAGTACCCAAATTACTATTTCATGTTTTGGGGTAACAAGAACAATGCTAATTTCATCTTCTACAACTCCAAACCAAGGTCTGCATCTATTTTCCGCCATTTCCCTTACGCTCTTTGGTATTTCAATCATTTTGCTCTCTTCTTTATCCGCATCGAATGCAATAATATGTCCATTGTCAATTAACCAATGTATAATTCCTCGAAAACAAACAGGATTGGACTGTGTATATACCCAGTCGTTAAAGCTTATCCTCGTAGTCTTCTTGGAATCTCTCCAACGCCATTTCTCGTGACTGTAGATCTTGAATTTAACCATTGTCTTTGTTATGACCATGCAAACTACATTGTAGTGGTTATAGTAATATGGAGAGGTGGAAGTTGGCCCAAAAACTAATCCGAAACAACAAGATCTTTGTTTTAGAGGAGATGGAATAATCTGGTTTTTCTTGGTTAAAGGGTTAAAAACGCAAATATAATTGTAGCTTCCAAACTCAACCAAAAGAATGCCATGACAACTAGCTGAAATTGCTGCATCGAAACACTTAAACACTTGCGGTAAGTCTAGAAAATGGGTGGTCTCACTAAGGAGATTGGGTGACACATGAGGCTTAAATAAGTCGAACTTTTCACGTAAGCCTAAAGAAAAGGTGGTCGGACTATTGGTTGAAGAGGGAGCAAAAGTTCGGCAAATGATATTTCCATCAGATAAACAGCCAGAAAAAAAACTACACGCATCTCGATTGGTTTGATGACTAGTATGTTCGTTTACAAAGAAAGGATCAGAGATCAAGGGTTGCCATCTTTTGCTCATAAGTTTTAATCGAGTTACGGCTTTTGCAGGCAGACGTATTAGAATTTGACAAAGGAGATTGTCATCAAACTTGTTTGCGATCGTTTCTGGCATAGAGTGATCTGCTTACAAAAGAGGAGAGATAAAACTTAGAAACCATCTCCTTAATGCAAAAACAATGTTAACCTCATAATGCGATACTGGTAGGTTCGAAAGGAGACTACACTCTAGTCCCTAGCCATGTGTGGGTTTACAAAAATGGAACTCGATTACCAAAATTACATTCTATAATGGTGTTTGGTGCATCAAGAATCACATTCTTAGGAAGATAATCGGAAGCAAGAAGAATTAATTGGGCATACACAACTATTATAAGTGAAAGTTTAAGATCATGGGGAAATAATATAACAAAAGGTCCTACGATATCTAGGGTTATCGGATTGATCTAGAAGCTTAAAAAAAAAGTGAGTATATCAAATGAGTGAACGTCATACCTAAGCCCTAGAAAAATGGAATATTCATCCTGAAAAATTATTGCACTTTACCCAAAGGAGAGATGAGAGTTAAATGTTGGATTACAAAAACCCTAGACAGACAGAGAGAGAGAGAGAGAGAGAGAGAGAGAGAGAGAATAAGAATTAGGAGTACCTATTTTGATTTTCACAGTCCTAATGCTCTCGTACGTAGTCGTGCTTCTCAAGGTCCGTTTCGAGGTCATTCTTCCGACGGAAGGCGGTAACGGTGCTGAGTGATCCCGGCCGGAGAAGATGATGGTTTGGCGAGAAAACGGGAGAGTCCCAATTCCTCTTTGTTTTTTGCTCTCTATCTAAAATATATCCTCTTCCGGTCAACAGTTGGTAGCCCAATTGATTCCATGGTGTTGACATAAACTCCAAAAATCTCTGGAGTTCCCAGATTCGAATCTGGAATCTTTAGTTATTTTACTTGGGATTATTAAGATATAAGTAATGTAGTGTAGTTGGGCTTTAAGCCATTATCTAGTTAGGCTATAGGGTAGGTTATGTTAAAGTTTGAGTGGGTATAGGCCAGGTCATATTAGAATATAATCCTTCGTAGAAATAAAGTTCCTATTTTAAACAAAAGGGAAAACGATGACTGAGACAAACATCATTTTTTAATAAAGTATATTGTCTAGAAGCCCTTCTCAAAATTTAAATATAGTCCTTCGTAGAAATAAAGTTCCAATTTAAAAAACAATAATCCTTTTCTCTTAGTAAGAAAATAACTAATTTAAGAAAAAAAGAAACAAAATAAATTTCAAAGATTAAAAAAAATAAATTAAAATCTCTCTCTCAATAAAATAATAATTAATTTAAGATAAAAGAAACAAAAAATATAATAACTAACAAAAATCTCTCAATAAAATATAACAATAAATTCTGTAACATTTGATTGATATAAGTGATATACCCTTCTATATATATATATATATATATATATATATATATATCATCGTGAATTTTTATTAGGAACCTCCCACATTTGTGGGTGGAGTGGAGTAGGGGGGGGGGGGGGGGGGGGGGGGGGGGGGGAGGGGTACGTATGATAAAAAAGGGCAACCTGTAGCGACAAACTTGGGGGCCTATAAAATCCTCTTTTGAACGAAAAATTTCAAAAGAGAATCCCTTCTGTTATTTTGTTATATAGATTTGAAGTGGTTTATATACGACTTAAAACATCACAAGCATGCTTGTTGAGGTAATCCATTTGACTCAAAATCAACTATTCAAATGACTTAAAACATCACAAGCTTGCTTGTTGTGGTAAGGTTGTTTACCCATTAAATGTCGGCAAGCAAGGTTGAAGGTTGGATACAAATCCTTATGCCTTTGATTCCTGGTGGGTCGGACGTCATATTCATCTTTTCGTAGTATTTCAAACAACCTTCTTTTGCTTCATCAACTTATAAATGTGTATCTACGTTAAAGCAAACAAAAATGGACCCACAATGTGACAAATTGAGTTCATAACATTCACTGGACAGTAAATATATTATCCTCTTTGATGTATCAATGTCAAATGTAACGACTATCGTATATCGTAGTCGACCCTGATTGTTTGAGATTGTAGTAGTAGAGTAGCGATACAGAACGCAGGATCTTTCTCTTCAACTTTCCACCTTCAAGTCTTTGCAACTTCGACAAAGATTAGCCTTCCACCTACTATCTGCATATGGTGTATCAATACAGGATGCTTGGGGATTAGGTGTTATATATAAGAGTTTCCTCAGAGGTATATAAACCAAAACCAGGAATTATATTTGATGTATGACCAATCAAAACTAATCTCACTCAATTCCAACACAAAACATTCATATGTACATTACGTCGAATTCTTTACGAAATGCGGACGAGAAAACAGACAAGAAAACTGCAATTGGTATTCGGGGAAGTTTTTCAAATTTTAGCATGCTATGTGTTGGTAGTGTTTATTCGAATGCTATCCCTTGAATAATTTCTGGTTGGCACACATGAACTTGACAAAATAGGATGCAAGTATAAGCAGATTTGTTTCAACGTTAAATTTAAACTCCCCATTTTATCAAGTTCATCTGGACTTTTTAAAGTTGTTACTAGTCCATGTGATAGAAGTCACCAAGTCATACCTGAGGAGTGAAAATCTGCAAAAATTCCGCTTATACCAAGTAAAACCGAACTTTTCCTACTTCAAAAGCTTATAAATTACAGGATTTATTATTTTCCAGTCCATGAAAAATTCTTTTTTGAAACAGAACTTAAAAGCCATACAAACTACATTCAAGGCCATACTTAGATTAATAATTTATACCCTTAATAACAGGAATTAACAAATGATAGATTTCCACCACTACCACGTATCGATTCATGACCTCTGGGTTTCGGAGTTGGTGTACTACCACTGGAGCAAGATCTCATGTGCATGCGAAAGTAATTCAACATACAAAGTTTCTTATAACAGTCGAGCCTATCAATTCATAGGCGATCATAGATACCAGCTTTCATCGTCTATGAAAAACATTTGTAGACATTCAACGCATAGTACACAATTGTTGAAGATGGATCCAGAAAAAAAAACTAAGAAACTACAAATTACTATTTCCCCCCCAAAAGTCACGAATATGGCTAATTCGAGCTGATTTAGAGTCTGTTAAATTTGTGGTCATCCATCCAACTCAAAACCAATTGGCAATGAGTGGAGAAGACCTAGACATTATATTCTTGGTTGCTAGATATCCCTTCCCCATGTGGGACTATTCTCACAAGGTCAATTTGTTTCAAACAATTCAGATGGGTCAGACGAGATCCATGGAGGACGAAATCAAGGGGATTAAGATTATATCCTATATTCAAACCATCTAACCCTTTAATGTATTGATCTCAAAATATGAATAGCAATTTTAAGTGTTCGTATAAATAAACAAGATCAACTTCATCCACTTTCAATAGGAGAAGAAGAAACCTAAAATAGAAATATTATAGGAACATACCCTTCCATCCATCCCCTTTAATGCCTTCTGTGCTTCCAAATCAGACTCATATGTAACAAATCCAAATCCTTTAGGTCTTTGAGTTCTTCCATCTTTCACTAGTCTTGCTGTTTTATCAAAATTCAATTTTTTTCACTAACAACAAGTTTGAAACAGTTTTGTCTTTCTAGGGTTTAGTAAATAAATTCTTTCTTAAATGCCAAAAGAGGAAAAAAAAATTCTTACCTTCTTTTACTTTACCAAATGGGGAAAACAACCTTTCCAATTCTTCATCGGTGGTGAAAGATGATAACCCTAATAACAAAATGAAACAAAAACCCAAAACATTTAACTTAAACCCTAAAAGATAAACTGAAAAATGATGAAATCAAGAGGGCAAGTGTAGTAGAATTATGGTTAGTAAGGATTGTCGAAAACTTACTGCTAACGAAAAGCTGAGTACTGAATCTTCTTCTCAGAAAGGAATAAGACAATGGGATCATTTTCTCCATTCGAATGCTCCCTAAATTCTACTCGAGAGTGATGAAGAGGATTTTTTTGCTTGTTTGAGTAGCCGTTGATTCCTTACCAAAAAAAAAGAGTAGCCGTTGATGTTTATTTTGCGGGGCAGACACATTAAGCCAATTTGGCAAGACATGCCTTCTCTCCCGATACGAAATCCAAAATCCCGGAGGTCGATTCCTATAGAAAGTGGAACCCATAGTTCTTTTTTGTTGAAGAGGAATATATGGTCATTGAATTTGAGTTATTAAAGGTATAAATAGTTAATTTGTCAAGTTTTAGGGCTCTTTCATGTGTTATTGGGCTTTAGACCTCTTTCATTTGTAATTTACTTTATGTGGTTATCGTGCTTATCATCTTGATGATGTATCAATGTCATGTAATGACTAATGTAAATTGTAGTTCATATTAAAAAGAAAACAAACAAAACAAAGATATGAAATATAGAAGACCAATGTAGAGCATCTCCAGTCTCACTTCGTAACAAAATAGAAATCCTCCCGTTTATGTTCGCTTCCGATGCAAATCTCTAAGCGAAAGTTATTCGTTCAGAACTTTCATCAGATCTTCAACGATTTTAAGAACTTTAAAGTTTAGGAATCAAAACTTTTTTTTAAGAACTTTTAAATTTCATGTTATTCGTTCAGAACTTTATTTAGGGACTTTAAAGTTTAGTGTTACTGGTTCAAAGTTTTTTTATTTATTTTAAGAACTACGAAATTTAGTGTTATTGGTCTACAACATTTTTTAAGAACTTCGAAACTTTGCATTATTCGTTTTTTATGAAAATAAATAAGTTTTTATTTAAAATCTACCCAAGAACTTTTTGGAGAAATATTTACTCACAAATTTGTCATTCAAAGTTTCATCTTTTTAGGTGGATCTTTGAAGTTCTAACTACCATGGGTATACATAAAAAAAAGTAGTAGGGTTAATTCTGTTTTGGCTCACAATTTGTGCCCAACTCATCATTTTGACTGCAAGAAGTGTTCGACAGTTCGATTTGACCCCCACAAACTGATAGGGTAAACTTGATTTTTCTTTCCCTGAAGAAATACTTTATTTTCACATCCAAACATTTTCCTAACCTAAATAGAATTAATGATTGATTAAACCATTTAGTTTCACACAGGGGCGAAGCCAGGATTTCAACTTGACCAAGGCTAAGCTTTAATTTTATGGTAGCCAAAATGTTTAACTAAAAGTCACTATAAGTAGGTTTATACCTAGGATACATGTAAAAGTGTTATTTAAAGGCAATTTCTAGTGACAACAATAACGAGCACCTCACATTTATGTATATTTTCTGAAAAAGAAAATTAAATAGTTCACAACAGTTAAAATTTAGTAATACCTGATCGCGAAAATGATCGTTTTTCCCTTCCCGTATCTGCGAAATAACTTGGCCTTCCAATCTGGTACCTGACAAAATATAATGTTTCATGGAAAAGCTTGAGACTAGAAATGAATTGATTCATTAAAATATTCGTATACTAATATAAAACTCTAAGTAACATTTACATTGACCAATGTGTACCTATTTAAAAGATTTGCTATATATCTCATGAAGTATGATAAAATACGTACAAAAAGAAAGGTGGAAACATAAGACTACCAAAAGATACAAAAAACCACTAAGATGAAATATTATCCGACCATCAAAAGAACGCCACTTGAGATATATAATCGTGTTACTTGAGTTGAGCCCTACGATCTTTCAAAGAATAGAATTCAAACTAATGAACTAAGGCTAACTATGAATCAATTAACAATGTCAATGGATGAGTATTTAGACATCAAGTCACCAACTAATGAATTAATTTCAAACTTCTCTAAGATTTATAACTTATAAAGTAATAGGAATTTCATCAATCCTCCACCTCCAATTGTCCCTAAAACATTGGAATTGCATTGATTTAGGCTATGGTTTGTCTAATATCTCATATAATATCTAAGTTACAAAATAGAAGACTATAATTTCAAGCTAGAATAGGAGAATACTAGAATGGGAAACTTGGAAAGCCCTAAAATTGAAACATCTAACAAAATTAGAGACTCTAATTTCATACTAGAATTGCATTGATTTAGACTATGGTACGTCTAATATCTCATATAATATCTAAGTATCTAACTTATATAATAGGAGACTATAATTTCAAGCAAGAATAAGAGAATACTAAAATGGGAAACTTGGAAACCCCTAAATTTATCATTTAAAAACCCTAAATTTTCCTACCCCAAATTCAATACACGATCTTAAACATTTACTTATCGATTTTAAGCACTACATATCGAATCTAAAGTGAAAAAACAAACGACTTGAATCATAAAAACCATGAATTAAATCTAAAAATAAGTAGAAATTGAATCAATCAAATCTCAGAACAATGAACAAAGATAAGCTAAATCACGATCAAACGATAAAATAAAATCTAAAAACAAAAAGGGTTTGAGATTCTGAAACTAACCCTTTTCTGCAACTTGGCCGATCACGAGAACAGGTAAAAAAAAACCCTTTGAATTCGTTTACCTAGAGAGAGAGAGAGAAATAAAGAGAAGACCAGAAAAATAGAAAGAGAGAGAGGGAGAAAAAAAGTGAGTTGAAATCGACTTCACTGTAAAGGTGCCGGGTGCCTTCAGAAAGTGTTTTGGGGCCTCCGGTAATTGACATCTACGGAAATGGTTAAAAGCGCCTCCTCTCGAAATAGGCACTCCTACGTGTTTTTCTACTTTAAATTCGGTGGAGTGGACACAACTTACAAAATTGGCTCAAGTCCGTAGATCTCAAAGGACCTGACAACTATTGAATAAAAGTTTGATCGGTGGACTCTCACTGATTTTTGATACAAAATGTTGCTGAAGTCCACAAATTCGACATTAGTTTCAACTTAAAATTTTGGGGTTGGAAAATTCGGTAAATCTTGAGTCGAATTTTGTAATAAAATTTGGTCTGAATTCACTAATTTCAACTGAAAACCTTTGAATTGAATTTGGTGAATCTTAAACCCAGTTTCAACAAAATTGGCCACTAGGGGTGTTCGTTGGTTCGGTATCTGGTATTTTGTTGTCATCCATAAACAAACCGTTCTTGATTTCGTTAGTGATTTTTCAAACCATTACGTATGATTAAAAAGGGGAGCCTGTAGCGACAAACTTGGGGGCCTATAGAATCCTCTTTTGAAAGAAAAATTTCAAAAGAGAATCCCTTCCGGTATTTTGTTATATAGATTTGAAGTGGTTTATATACGACTTAAAACATCACAAGCATGCTTGTTGTGGTAATCCATTTGACTCAAAATCAACTATTCAAATGACTTAAAACATCACAAGCTTGCTTGCTTGTGGTAAGGTTGTTTACCCATTAAATGTGGGCAAGCAAGGTTGAAGGTTGGATACAAATCCTTATGCCTTTGATTCGTGGTGGGTCTGACGTCATATTCATATTTTCGTAGTATTTTTTTTCAAAGATAACATCTATTGATTAGGATTCAAACCACATACAGAGATGTTACAATGAGATGAGGAGCAGTTAGGAAAACATAACGAAACACAAATGTTGGTTTTCCTAGAGTTTGTAGCAAGATTATGTGCCATGCTATTAAACTTCCTATTTACATACAAAAAGTTATAATCTTCAAAAGAGGAAACCATGCTCCTAGCTTCCTTCAAAATGTGTTTAGACGTCCAGTGGGTAGTATTCTTCCTGCCTTTCAAAAAGTTTGTGACATTCAAAGAGTCACCTTCAAAAAGAACCTTCTTCACATCATGCTCTATTGCCCAACGAATCCCTAGTAGGCAGGCCTTGCTTTCTCCCTCATCTACTGTTCTGCTGGAGGTAAGGAGTGATTCCTTGGCAAGCTGGGTACCTGTTTCATCAGAGATGACAATAGCAATGCAAGTTACTAGTGTGTTCTTATCCCATGAAGCATCATAATTGATTTTAACATATCCCTGTGGGGGTGGACACCATTGTGTTATGGTTGAGGGTTGGTCTAAGCTGTAAGTTTTGAGGTTTATAGTTTGAATGCTCAGAAAGCTCCTAATAGTAGAGATAAGGTGTTCCTGGTTGAAAGTGCTACCCTTGAAAATGATATCGCATCTGGTCTTCCAGAGGTGCCAAAGGACAGTTGAAAGAGTCTCAAGCATAGTAAGAGAGTTGCTATGCTGAGTTTGACTATCTTGGCTATGTATCTTCTTGAACCATTCCTCAAAACTATCAGTTGCTCCAAGATGGCTGATGGTAGGGAGAAAAAGCTGAACTATATCTGTTGTTACCTTGCACTCTTGGGTGAAGTGGATAGGAGTTTCAGAATATAATTTGCAGAGGGGGCAGAGATGGTTGATACTATCCATATACTTTGTTAGCACTGAATTAAGAGGAAGGATATTATGAGATAATTTCCACAGGAACAATAAAATTCTAGGATGAATTCTGAGTTTCCAAAGCATTTTCCAGGTCTCTGAAGAGGGAGAGACAGTAGGGGGATGAGTGTGAATCAGTTTCTTATATAGAGTGGAAACTGCAAATTGTCCATTATGGGAGAGATTCCATTTTTGAGTATCCATAGTGGAAGTAAGTGGGATAGACAGAATCTTGGTTATAATGTCTTGAGGAAATAAGAGGTTCAGTACATCCTGGTTCCAAGTCTGGTTAGGGGATATAAGCTGTGAAACCAAAGTGTATCCTAAGTCATTTTGAGGTGAGCCTAGTTGTTGGACCCCAGGAATCCAAGAACTATGCCAAATATTGATTTGT
Organism: Eschscholzia californica; assembly: GCF_041429995.1. Classification (NCBI taxonomy): domain Eukaryota; kingdom Viridiplantae; phylum Streptophyta; class Magnoliopsida; order Ranunculales; family Papaveraceae; genus Eschscholzia; species Eschscholzia californica. Next base: position 16,789,142 of record NW_028238198.1, read on the forward strand.
TGCCCATTTCCTACCTCCCAAGAGGTATTCTGATCTACTAGAGCCTGGTTTTTTGCTATATTCTTCCAAACCCAAGAAGCATTTGATGGACAATTGAGCTGACTATAGGACTTAAAATGGTACTTATCTTCAAGGAATTTGACCCAAGTTGCTTCTCCCTTAGTTCTGATTTCCCAGTTGAGTTTACTTATGAGAGAAATGTTATCCATGGTTATGTTTCTAAAACCCAATCCTCCTAATGCTTTTGGTGTGCTGATAGAGTTCCAATTTTTCAAGTAGAGGTTTCTTTCTCCTGTTTTGTTTCCCCACCAGAAATCTCTCTGCAAAGATGTTATGGTATTCTTAATCTTACAAGGAAGATTAAAAATAGCCATCTGATATCTTGGGGCAGCAGCCAAGGAGGATTTTATAAGTTCTCCTCTGCCTGCCTGAGATAGAAGGTTTCTTTTCCAACAACTAAGTTTTTTCCTAAGTTTTTCAATAATAGGAAGGAAAGGTTTGATTTTGGATTTACCAATAAAAATATTTGTTCCAAGATAAGGATCTTGATTGTTGATGTTCTTTACCTTCAAAATTCTTGAAACAATTTTGCAATGCCTGTGATGAGCATTTGCACTGAAGAAAATACCACTTTTATGAAAGTTAACCATTTGACCTGAAGCTGAGCCAAAGAGATGCAGAAGTTTTTGGAGATTGAGGACAGTAGGGATATCCATTTTGAGAAATAAAAGGCAATCATCTGCAAAAAGAAGGTGAGAGATGATGGATGAGGAATTTGCAAGTTTAAAGCCTTGAATCTCTCCTTTAGTTTGGGCTTTATGAAGCATTCTTGTGAAAGCTTCCATGCAAATTATGAATAGGTAAGGGGAGAGAGGATCTCCCTGCCTAAGACCTCTAGTTGGTTTGAAAGTGGGTCCTGGGATTCCATTGAGCAATATGGATGTGGTGGAGGTTGATATACATTGGGAAATGAGATTACAAAAAGAGTTTGAAAAGCCTAACTTTGAGAGAATTTTGAGCAGAAAACTCCACTCGATTCTATCAAAAGCCTTGCTCATATCTAGTTTCAATCCAAGATACTTCTGTTTTCCTTTTTGAGTTTTCATAGAATGTGCAATTTCTGAAGCTAAAAGGATGTTATCTGACCCATGTCTGCCAGGGACAAAAGCACTTTGGAAAGGACTGATGAAGGTGTCTAATAGAGGTTTGAGTCTGTTTGCAATAAGTTTTGATATGATTTTGTAAGTAGTGTTGCATAAACTTATTGGCCTAAAGTCAGAAGGAGAGACAGGACTTGTAGTTTTTGGAATGAGAGCTATGTGAGTTTCATTTATCTCAGGTGCAATGTGACCATGTTGGAAGAAACTAATAACCATTTGTACTATGTCTGATGAAACTACATCCCAATTTTGGTGAAAGAAGGAGGGGGAGTATCCATCTGGCCCTGGAGATTTGTCTGCTTTCAGTTGATGAACTGTTTGCTCAATCTCTTCTAAAGTTGGAATAGAGGTAAGAATATTGTTATTACTTTCTGTTATGACAGGTTGAAAAAGATCCTCTATTTGTGTTGAGGGGGTTATATTCTGAGTAGAGAGGATCTTTGCAAAATGTGACTGAAGAATCTGTTCCATCTCATTACTTTCAACAACCCAATTACCTGTCTCATTTCTCAAACCCTTGATTCTATTATTTCTTGCTCTAGAGGAGGCTAAGGCATGGAAGAATTTTGTATTCCTATCCCCTAAAGTGATGTACTTATCTCTGGATTTTAATTTCCAGAATTTTTCCTGTTTATCTAGAAGTGAGTTGAGATGCTGAAGAAGTCTGGTGTACTGAGAGTTATCTGTACACTTTTCTAAGAGGGTTGAATGATGTTTGATTTCAGATAGGAGAGCATTATAGTGATTTCTGTCCCATTGTTGAAGAAGAGGTTGAAGCTCAATCAATTTGTTGTGAGGTTTAACAGTAGGAGGAGAATTATTTCTTCTATTTTCGTAGTATTTCAACCAACCTTCTTTTGCTTCATTAACTTATAAATGTGTATCTACATTAAAGCAAACAAAAATGGACCCACAATGTGACAAATTGAGTTCATAACATTCACTGGACAGTAAATATATTATCCTCTTTGATGTATCAATATCAAATGTAACGACTATCGTAGATCGTAGTCGACTCTGATTGTTTGAGATTGTAGTAGTAGAGTAGTGATACAGAACGCAGGATCTTTCTCTTCAACTTTCCATCTTCAAGTCTTTGCAACTTCGACAAAGATTCAAACAACTATAATTGTGGGTCTGAGAGCCCTCACCTCCGTGCTACAAACCCCGCAAGGAACCCAACCCCTGGACTACCCGGTTGGTGTCCAAGTATAGGGGCGAGGCTATTTTGAGTTTAGGGGTCATCCCTTAGACATTAGGTTTGTTCTTATACTCATCTTTGTACCTTGTTAATGTAAAGTTTGTTAATACAAACTTGTATATATGCTAACGAAAAAACTAACTAAACGAGCTCCAGCTTCGAGAATTTAGTAGTATTAGTGAAACATACAAAACTTGTTGATAAACTAGCATTATAAGAGAGGGTGTGTAAAAGAACGTAGTAAATTTGTATGCATCAATAAATGCACATTATAAAATGGTTAATTGTTGTAAACAATCTCACATCAGTAGTGAGACAGACTGTTTTTTTTAAGAGGTTAAACACTCTTACCTAACGAGATCTTTTAAAAATGCGAAGTCGAGAAATTTTAAAGCGGATAGTATTACTAGCAGCCTAGAAGTCTGGTCCGCCTCCCCCGTAACATTAATAAAGAATCGAGTGTTTTAATAAAAAAGAAAAGAAAATCAATGGTGAAGATTAAGAAACACAAGTTCCTCATGTATGAACGGTTAAGATAAGGGAACTTAGATCCCGAATCGTGTCACGCATCAATTCATATCCAAGTTTATAAAACACCTCGGAGATTTCCCTTTCAGATTAGAGAGAGAAAGTGAAGGAAGAACCAAAAAAAAAAAAAAGAGGGAAATCTCAATCGCCCCCCCCTTTTTATTATTTTCAAGGGTTTTTTCGTCTGTACATCGCGGCTACTAGAATGTTATTTGATCTCTCACTGGAATCATCATCCATCCTTCACTCTCAAAGGTTTGGATTATCAAAGTTTTTCTTTTCAAAAACTAGGGTTTGGATATGGAATGTTCTTAATTTCAGAATCTGATTCGATTTTAAATGGAAAGCTTGAAACTTTACATGCAAACTCTCTGATTTTTGCAGGTCAAGAAGCTTCTGATGTTGAAGAACTAGTACTAGTAAAGAAATACATACCCATTGACTTCAAACACCAAAATCTGTTTTTCTTTTCAATCAACTTGAAAGATGGTATGAACTTTTTCAATCATATTCTGAGTTATTGATTTCATAAGAAATTTACGTTTTTTTTTCTATCTTTTGTGAAAATCGTGTTGATTTCATTGACTTTGATAGCTTATAGTTATAATGGGAATTGGTTTTACATGGATGGGTTTTCACTTCAAATGATGTATGAGTATTGCATTGAGGTTTTGAGTTCAAATTCATGAGAAACCTGTGGCAGTTGTACTCATTTTCAAACTTTTTGAGTGTTTGGATCGAAGGAGCTTAGCTTAGATATGAAGACTATAAATGCACCTGATCTATCTTTTCAAGTGTTAGAAGGGAATCGGATCTGGGTTTTTGGTGTTTCTAAAAATATTTAGTAGAGTTACTTCAGTACTTTCCAGGCCAATGATTTTGATGATTCTTCCATTTTTGCTTAACTATCTTATTTCGCATTGATGTGTCAAGAGTGGTAAGTGAAAACTTGTTAGTCTCATTAATGCATTTTTGTGTGTATTATATGGCAATGCTCGATAAGGAAGTAAATTGTATTCCTAAAAAAGTAAAGTACCTAATGATTATTGAGTAAGAAGATAATATATTTTTAGTTTTGTATCTCATTGCCCATGTGTTGTTGTTTCTGCGAACTCTTTGTTTAACACACATAACAATACCAATTTTAAGATGGACAGTGGTAATTAGTAGTTAGAACTGACTAGTATCGGTGGTTCTTTTTATTAGAGTTGTATTTTGGGGTCATTAGTAGTTGTTTTCTGCTCGCTTGCTTTTATGTTCTCTTTTAGCTTGTCCGGTCTCTGAAGCCAATCATGAACGTGACTCTAGCTGCTATCTTGCCTTTTCCTCTCCCATTTCGCCGCTATAAGTTTAGCAACATAGTTATTGTTTGACTTTGCAGTCTGTTAACTATAAGTTTAGCAATCTAGATTGCTTAGATGTTCTTAAATAAATGAACCCTAAATCTTGTTTTTTTAGCAATTAGTTAATAGTATAAGAGTCCAATCATTATTTGGGATGAATTATCAGCCTCTACTTTTAACATATGATTTAATAGCTTATGGAGATAAACAGTAGATCCGATTCTAGGTCAATATATCTTGTGCTTTCTATGTTGTACGACCGATGCTTGGTAAGGAAGTTTAACTGAAAAAAAAGGGATGTAGTGACTATCAATATAATATAAATTTGTGTGTTGTATCTTCATGATGTCGGTTTCGCAAGCTGTGTTCACCAATTACATGTATGGAACAACTGGTATGCCAAACTGTTAACCGACACACCTGTATCAATGTTAAGGTGGACAATGATAATTACAAGTAACATTATTGACTGGTTCTCTCAACCAGAGTATATCTTTTTTTTTTTCCGAGTAAGTTTGCTTTCTAACCTTGAATACTTTAGTTATTCAAACACAAACATGTAATGACTTTTATGTTCTCTTCTAGCTTGTAAGCCGCTGAAGCCAATTACACAATTGACCCTAGCTTCCATCTCACCTTCTTCTTTACCCAATTTTGCCTTTATAGGTTTAGCAACTTAGTTATTGTTATTTACATTTTTAGGTCCTTGTCTTTGTTAAGTACACGATATCCACATCTACTGCGTCTAGTTAACAGTTTAAGAGTCTCTCCAAAGAGTTCAAATAATTGGTTTTAGTTTATATTTCAGATTCCACTTTTAGCTTTAAGATTCATTTTCATTTGAACTTTTTCTGTCCTTGTCTTTTGCTTCTGACTTCATGTTCACATTTTATCTACAGTCTTTTCAGAGCAAGGGCTTGTGGATCGAAAAGGAAACTGGAGGATTACCCGAAGAACAGATACCATTCGATAATTCTTCCAGAATAGAACCCAAACGACCTTATCAGTGGCTTCTTGACGCTACAGAAGCAGAGCTATTTCCCAACAAGAAACAAGTTATGGATACTTCAAACAGCAGACCATATTCTGGAGTTCTGGCTTCAAATCTTTCTTCATGGGAAAATGGTTCAACTTTTGAATCAGGAGGAGGTCACCACCAATTCAATGACCGATTATTTGGTTCCGAACCTGCAAGGGAGGCTATCAACTTCAGCGACAGGACTATTCATTCCAATGCCAACGAAAATTTGAACGTTGGAAGAAGTATGCAAGAGCATTTCGGAAATGATGATCATGTTGCTTTATCTATTTCACAGGATTATACTGGTTCCAATCTGAACCTTGGTGGAGTTCGTAGAGTTAAAATCAATCAGGTACGGGACTCTGACAGTGGGGTCTCTATCTCAATGGGTCACAACTATCATGTTACTGATTCTGGCAATCCTATGCCTGTACCAATGGCTCACCCATATCAGATAAAGGATTCCGGCTATAGCATGCCTGTATCTATGACCCATACTTACCAGGAGAAGGAATCTGGGAGTAGCATGCCCGTATCAATGGCTCATGCTTATCAAGGGAAGGAATCTGGTAACAGCTTGCCCATGGCTCACGCTTATCAGGTGAAAGACTTCGGAAACAGCTTGCCTGTATCAATGGCTCACTCCTACCAGAAGAACGAGTATGTTACTAGTATGCCATTATCAATGGCTCACTCCTACCAGACGATTGAGGCCGGGACTCCCATGCCATTATCAATTGCTCATTCCTTTAATAAGGAGAACCAGAATATGATATCTTTTGGTGGCTTTCATGGGGAACCTGAGCATAGGAACTCAGACAGGCTGAGCTCTGACTGGTTAATGGTTCATCAATCTTCAAGTCAACCATCAGAAAATACAAATGATAAAAAGCTGATTGTTTCACAAGCTGGGACAGTTAGTACCACTCAAACCAGCATGAAGAAGGCTGAATCTGATACTCATAGCAAGACAGAGCCTAAAACGTCAAAGAAGACAGCTTCGAATAATAATAATAATTTTCCTTCCAATGTTAGAAGCTTGCTGTCGACTGGTATGCTTGATGGAGTTCCTGTAAAATATGTAGCTTGGTCACAGCAAGTAAGTCTTATTTTCGCCCAATTTTGACCATATAGTTCTTTTTCTTTATCTTAACTGATTTCTCTGACATTCATTGGCGTGTCAAAAGGAACTTCGAGGGACCATAAAAGGTTCGGGATATTTATGCAGCTGTCAATCGTGTGGATTTTCAAAGGTACCGTATACAATGTTAGGTTCTTACTATTTCGTCCCAAATAATTCTTATACTGAATTCACTTCCATTTAATCAAACGGTTTACATAGGTGCTCAATGCATACGAGTTTGAACGACATGCTGGTTGCAAGACAAAACACCCAAATAATCATATATATTTCGAGAATGGGAAGACGATATACGCAGTAGTCCAAGAGCTTAGAAGCACACCTCAGAACTTACTATTTGAAGTGATTCAAAATGTTACTGGTTCTCAGATTAATCAAAAGTCATTCAATCTGTGGAAAGGTAAATTTTCTATTTGATGTGATTGAAAATCTTGCAGATGTATTGCCTTTACTTCAGTGAGTTCAGTCTATGTCCTTATTACCCTTCCCTTGTTTTTTCCCCTCCAATCCAGAATCTTACCAGGCAGCAACCCGTGAACTTCAGCGTATCTATGGCAAAGATAAGGAGAAGGAAGAGAAAAGTTCGGCATCTTAAAAAGAATATCCTTGAGGGAAAGACATTAGGAGGTAGGAAACTCTTTCATTTTGTGCAAGCTATACATCCTTGTCTTTGAATACTTAGACGTTTCATCAGAGAACTGAAATCGGTACATATAAATGTTAAGCACTCTGTATTTATGTCTTTGCAAGATATATCTTTGTTTTTTCTTTTCTTTGAACCTTTTCATTGACAGTCAATAACTACGAATGAGAAATGGAGAAACAACAGTAGGTGTATTCAAGAAAGAAACAAGCAGCTTAAAATCATAGCCAATGTGAAGCCTGATATGGAAATGAGATCCTTATCTTGCAGGTTAATATTTTTCATCAACACAAGTCATTGTAGCTATGAATGTTTGAAGTTGATGGTGTTGCCATTTCCTCTGTTCAAATTTTACAAGTTTGTGGATTTCATCATTTTCGTTGGAGGGAAAACCCGTTGTTAGAGTTTGGCTTCCATGAAGTAAAACATTGTGAGAAGAGACATTGAATAACTCATTCAGATGCTACGCCTTCTAATTTGAGCTTGGTTGAGACTTGAGAGCATATCAAGCGAACTATGGCGAAGTTTTTCATCCACTTACATGTCGCCGATCTCTCAGTGTAGCTTATGTTAACAACGCTCTTTAGGACAGCTGGACAGGCGTCTGCAAACCACCCGAATGGAATTCATTTTACGGTCTTTACTTTACACACCTCGTTATTTTCACCTAAGTAGTACGACTCGGACTCGGACTCGGATTCAGCTCGACCAAGATCCGAGTCCGAGTCAGCGGGCGAGTTAGCCGAGTCAGCCAGAGTCGATCTCATTGCTTCCCATAAGTAGTTACTAATGTATGTACTCCATATAATATGATTATGATTAATACGGCAATTCAAAATGTAATCATGTTCACACTTCAAAACTGAAAATCAACAACTAATCTGCAACTTTCTAAAACTATGTTTTGGTAGTTTAAATATTTTATTCAGAAAATCCTGTGGTGTATTTTGAATACTTACTACTAATAAATTTTTCTTTTTATGTCTAAAAAATCTTTTGGCATTCTAAAGATTTTAAATACTTACTACTAAATTGCAACTTTCTATAACTATGTTTTGGTATATTTCTAGAAAATCTTTTGCTATTCCAAAGGTTTAAATACTTACTACTAATAAACTTTGTAATTGCAACTTACTACTAATAATCTTTTAAAAGAAACGGAAAATTTTGGTATTTCTAGAATATTTTCAAAAACAGAATTAATATGTGACAAATAAAGGAAATTTTTTTTTGCATATACTAGTAACGACCCGAGTCAGATCCGAGTCAAGACTCGGCTCGGTGTATGTCCGAGTCCGAGCCGAGTCCCGAGTCACTCGGCTGAGTCTGCATAGATTTTCACAAACCTTTTCTACAAGTTCTTACCCAGATCAGGTCAGTCAATATTAATGTCTGGCAGTCTGGGCAAGGGAATTCAAACCTACATCACTTCAATGTGTAAATAGAAATTATAGAAGGATTAATGTAAAATGAAGTCTGAATTACAAATGTCTAACTTGAACTTTTGAAGTATACTTTAAAGACCATGAGAAGAGAGAGAACGAGACAAGTACACTTAAATATACAATTTATGTCTTAGTGGAATGGCCGAATTAGGGCAATGTGTTTATAAATAACAATGCTTAAAATCTCTCCCACCTGATTCACCATTTTTACAAGCACAACTGCAGGACAAGCCAAATTCAACTATAGTTCACTTGTTGATGTTTCGAATACAGGAACAAGAATTTAAATAACATCTTGTTTATCCAAAAATAACAAACAGAAAAGATGAAGCTTTTACATTTATAAAGAAAAAGCTCATCATTTACACATACACTTATTGATAAATTTATGGGTTCCCCCCCTACAAAGGGTCGTCATCGCAAGAAAACCTAAGGAACGCGAAATATTCACGTAGGTCAGATGGAGATCGTAACATTCGAGCTTACTGTGTCTCCATTGGAGAAAAAGACAGGAAAAAAACATGACAGGGAACTATAATCTACACAAAGGGAAGGAAAACGATATGCAGAAACCAAAGATCCTCAAAAAAGAAAGGGATAGTCGATGGGGTTTCATGAGATTCGTTCAAAAAGGATAGTTAATCGGCTCAGGCTGCAAGGCTTTTTGAACAAGCGCGGTTTGCTCCTTTGTGTGAACTGTGTAGAACCCAGTGGCTGTGGCTGCAGATGGAGCCCGACCTATGTATTTAATATCCTCCGTACTTCCTCTTCCCAGAGCTCTCATGGCAGTCCATAGCCGAGGAGCTATGTAACTGTATGCACCCATGTTCATTGGCTCTTCTTGGCACCATACGATCTCTGCGTCTGAAACAAACAACCGCCCACAAACAGTAAATCAGATCCTGTCACCATCTATTCCATATTGAGAAATAAAACAGGGCAAATTTATTCAACCTCCAATCAACCAAATGATAGAACAGTAAATTAGATTGGGGAATGCAAGCAGTCATGGTCCATAACTCATTCAGATGCTAGAATTCTAATGTCAATTTTGTGCTAAGAGAGAGTCAACCTAATTATTACCAGGCCTAAGCGTGGATTAGGAGGGAGACTGCGTAGGTCAGATTGTAGTTAAGAACCCAACGAAATAAACCAGACAATTTTTTCAGCATAGTTCTTTTCAATTTATTCATGTTTGCTTAAATTAGAGTGACATACTTGGATATCGCTTCAACTCTCGTTGAATGAGGTCATACGGGAACGGGCAGAGCTGCTCCACCCTGCAGATAGCAACGTCATTGCCATTATTGGTTTTGTTTCGCTCTTCATCAAGCTCATAATAAACCTGTAAGATGACAGCATTAATGGCAACAGTCAGAAACTTCCCATTTCTACGAAGTAACATCAGAGAATTAATATAGAAATATCTTTCGAAAGAACACCGAGTTACCCTAGAGGGAGTGAAAGAAAAAACTTTCTAATCTCCCAAGGCGATTCTACCACTCAGTAGCCTAATTCAGTCTTTTGAGTGCATCGGGTTGAATATGATAGTATTAATCGTATAACTAACACCTGACAGAGATGGTTCTTTTCACACAGCTTAAGCGCACATAAATCTGCTCTTCACATGCCCAAGCATACCAATCACAATCGTGGGGTTTTTCTTGCACACTTTATGTAGTGAACAAAACAGATCAAATGTGACCAGTAGCATCAATTATCCACATATCAGATTGATTAAAGGAAAATCTCAAAAGGGCAAAAGAATCTCCAGGCTTGCAGCGAAGCGGCCAAGTGCGCAAGCACATTCAAGATTACGAAGTTCAGGATCAAATAAGGAGCCGCTTATTGGGAAACAACATTACCTTCCCCGAGCACAAAACCAATCGCCTGACTCCCTCCTCAAGATCGGAGCGTTCCTTCTGGTCTTTGATAAGGCGTTTGAAACGGGTTCCTTGCTTATCAAAACCTGGGTGGCCTTTGACATCATCAAACTCAGACAGATTTGACTTGCAGTCTTTATGACGTAGCAGATTTTTAGGTGCCATCACAATTAGTGGCTTCCGGAATCCTCTATGTATCTGATAGGCAAAGCAGTGATTTTAGTATACAATAGCAAGAATTTGTTCAGATAACCAATCGAAGAGTGTAATACTACTCACCTGGCGCCGTAAAAGATGGAAATAATTAGCAGGGGTAGTGACGTTTGCGACCTGCCAATTGCATTCTTGGATTTGCTTTCGCAGGGTTGGTTCCATTTCGGGTATAATATATGGATTATCATCACTCATCTGCAATTTTTGTCAATTAAGATATGTGTTAGGACCACCATAGTTTAGAGCTATTCTCATATCGAGAGTTCCACCTAAAGAGCTATTGCTATTAGAGAAGAAAGATGACTGGCTAAGGATTACTGGACATATTTGTACAACTATGAAAAACAGGGCAGTGAAACTGAAACTAGAAAACCTGCCATATGTGCAAAGAGGTTTCAATGTTTGACACTATAATAGTTTTTACCAATGAAAACCTGACAAACACACAACTACAGTGACTAAGGAAGCTGTGTGGTAGGCCGTGATCAAACATCGAACATAGCAGAAAAGAACAGAAAAAAACCTATTTTATGAAAACCATTTCCCCCTGCTTGTAGAGAATTAGCGGTCTGAAAGAGCTATAGGCGTAAATATAAGGTACAAGATAATCAGATCGTAGAATATACCTGAAGGAAACGCTCCAATCTTGCACTTGAATGTTCGGGACCCTGACCATCATAACCATGAGGAAGAAGCACAACAAGCCCTGTTTGACGGAGCCACTTCGCCTCCCCGCTGCTCAAAAACTGATCAAACATCACCTGAGCCCCATTTGAGAAATCACCAAATTGAGCCTCCCATATTACCAATGAATTGGGATTTTCCATTGCGTACCCCAGTTCAAATCCAAGGACACCAAACTCAGAAAGAGAGCTGCAGACATAAGTTTGCAGAATAAGTGTCCGAATCAAGTATGCATCATTCTCTACGTGGAATTTGGACAAAGTTCATTCATGAATAATATAAAAATGTATCTGCAGGTAGGCACCGATATTATTGGTGCACATGAAAGGGGGTGTCTGGTACCACATAGATCTTATTTGCGAAAATTAAGCCTCAAACCCGTTCCACTACTTTTCCAGTCAGAAAATATAACACATGGCTAACCGATCTTCATCAGCATAGCAAACCAAAAGAAATACCCAAAGCTAAAAATAGATCACATAATGGAAAAAGTACACAAGCTGACAAGCACGTATATCACATCTGTAGCAATTATTATCCATAAGCATTACTATCTTCATGCTCAGGAACGGTTTATCGTCCGCGGGAGACCTATATAATAAATCAAAAGATGGTGTTCAGCCTAAGCATTCTAGGGGTATATGCAGGTTTTTTTATTGTCCTTGTGAATCATACAACAAAAGTTCACTCGTTTGATCAAATGAAGATGCCGTTTCTGTTTCCTTATATAAGGTTGACACAAATCTCAACCCTTATATATTTGAAATTATTAAGATGAAGCTCCCCTCACAATATTGTCTAACGTCAAAATTTTAGAATCCTCAACTGATTATTTTCATCTCTAAAATATCATATAAAGTACTGCGTTAGAAAAAACAAAGGAATAAGATGGCTTGCTTAATGTCACCTGTTACTGACAGTGAACATCTCCTCATTTTGGTTCAGAATAACATGGTCCAGAGGACAGTACTTTTCCCCAGTTTCCTGATCATGAATCACCGAATGTCGGTGACTAAATGTACCTCTCTCAACATCCTGGCCACTCAACCTTACATGGTTACCCTCCACCAGCAATGTAGCAAAAGCAAGTGCCTCTCCGACTGCCCAGTCAACGCCATCCCCTGTTTCAATCATTTGGGCTCGCTGTTCAAATATCTTTTTGACTGCTCTATGAGGCTTAAAATTATCTGGAAGGCTAGTGATTGCTTTGCCGACATTTTTTAGTATCTCTGGTTTAACCCTGTAGTGTAGCTTACTAGCATCAGTTGAACACTTTTGGCAAATACCAAGAAGTAAGAACTATACAAAAAGTAAAAATCCAAGCCTAGAGTAGCTGAAAATACCCTGTATTTCGGATACGTGAAATCTGTTCAGGAGACTTAAACCCAGCCCAATATGCGGAAAGCCAGTCCCTTTTGATAGGAACATAGTCTTTGCTGCTAATGAATTCTTCATTGAGAATAGAATTAACCTTTTTCTGCATCTTCTCTATGTCTGCTTGTGTAATCTGCTCTGATTCTAACAGTTTCTGTTGATAAATCGCAAGAGCAGATGGGTGATTTCGAATGACCTGTTACAAAAGCCATGAGAAATGTGAGATATTGCACTTCTGTGTCGTCATTTCACAAAGTGAAAACTCAAATGCCGTAATAACTAATAACTATGAGTATAAACAGATAAAGTTATATATCATAGGATGTTGAACAAAATCTAGAAACTAATTATAGTACAGATGTGATAGTGTTGGTAGAAGTATAGTTAGAAAATCAGATCTTTACGCACATCTCTTCTTTTTCATGGGTATATTGTTCAGAAACCTAATGAATATTAGTGTCCCGATGAACACATTCTGACCCGAATGCATGTTATACGCTCATTTCATATCTTTGAAGAATTATCTCTTGAAATCCTGTAGTTCATTAACACATAAAAAGTATATCTAGATAAGCTCATATATACATTGGTGTACGTGTATGTTGTATAACTACGAAAAAAGGCTGAAGAAGTAACTTCGATGTTTTGGCAAGTGAATATTTGATCGATATATCTTTTTCCTTATTAGTATACCAGTTGCAATGATAAACAAATATACTCAACATACTGGGGAAGGAAGGGAGTTAGACTCACCTGATACATTTTAGGCTGCGTAAAAGATGGTTCATCGATCTCATTGTGACCAAATCGACGATAACATATTATATCGACGACTACATCAGAATGGAATGTCTGCCGCCACTCTGCAGCAAGCTCACATACATGAACGACAGCCTCCAAGTCATCACCATTGACATGAAAGATTGGGGCATCCAAGGCTTTAGCCACATCTGTGCAATATTGTGATGACCTTCCAGCACTTGGATCGGTTGTGAAGGCCACTTGGTTATTCACCACAATATGGATCGTCCCATCAGTTGTATAGTTAGGAAGCCCACTAAGATGCAGAGTCTCGTACACTACACCCTGTCCGGCGAAGCTTCCATCACCATGAATCAATATACCCAAATTCTTTGTCCTGTCAACATCATTAGAATAATATTGTTTAGCTCGAGTTTTTCCAATGACAAGTGGATCCACAGCTTCCAAGTGACTTGGGTTTGCGACCAAAGACAAATGAAGTCTCTTTCCTCCCCTGGTAGGTCGATCATAAGAAGTTCCCAAGTGATACTTAACATCTCCAGTTCCTGTATATAGTCCAACCTCATCCACTGGCTTTGTACCTCCACTAAACTCGCTGAAGATTTGACGGAGTGGCTTCCTCACAACATTACCCAAAACATTCAATCTTCCTCTATGCGACATACCAATAACAATACTCTCCACCCCAAGATCAGCCGATCTATCAAACATCTCCTTCATGCCAGGAATCAAAGTCTCCCCACCTTCAAGACCAAACCTCTTTGCAGCTGTCCATTTTGTTGCCAAAAAGTTCTCAAACTGTGTACTCCACATAAGTCTGTCGAGCATAACTTCACGGCGTTGCTGGTTGTATTGCCTGGGGGTAGGGGTTTCAATCTTGTCTCTCAACCAATTACACTTCTCACGGGCAGATATGTGCATATACTCATACCCAATGCTCCCACAATAAGCCTGTTCTAGTCGGGTCAATATGGCTCGTAGAGTTTGGACTGGACGATTCTCCGATAAAAATCCTGAAACACTCCATACTCCAAGAAAGAACTCCCTATCAAGATCAGCTTCAGAGAACCCATAAAGGGCAGGATCCAAATCATCCGGGATCTCGCGCTCCTCCAAACCCAAAGGATCCAACTTAGCTTTCATATGGCCATTAACCTGGTAAGCTCTAACAAGCAACAACAAACGCATACTCTCTTGGATCGTTTGCCCAGAAATACCAGGTGAAGTTGAAGCCTGACCAACAAAATTCCTAAAAAAATTATCCCATGATTCATCAACACTATTCGGATCAGCTTCCCAAGCCCTCTGCAATTCCTCTAAATAAACACTACTTGTCCCATCAAGGAAACTATCAGTTAACCTTGAAAGAGGCACGGGACGAGGAACTGGAGTAGTCGAAGCTTGAGCTTTCGACTTAAATATCGTAGAATGATAACCCTGATTCTGAGAACGAACAACTCGTGTTCTCGTTACGTATGATCCAACCTGAGCTAGATTTCTCTTAGCAGCCAATTTTGCTATACTAGAAGCAGCCCTAAACCACGCCATAGATTATCAATCTCAATTCCCACTTAACTTAACTTTTACGCGATTCCTCTGAACTCTTATAGCCAAAAAAACGCATCTAATTCTCACACCCTAATTTTACTCGATCTTTCTTTTATAACTGTGGAAAAGAAAAACAGAGAAATATATAAACAACAAAACTAAGAGTGATTAATCTCATAATTTTCAATTCTGAGACTGATATCTTTATAATCTGAGATTATTAGTAAAAAATCCAAATCGGATAGAAGTATAGAACTAATATATATATATATATATCATGAAGATGATCAAAAGGAAAAGCTTATTTGCAGGAATAGATCAATAGTTTGAGATGTTTAACTTTACCATTTTGTGTGATGAGATCTATTTAGAGAGAGAAACAAACAAGAACAGATGATCAAAATGACGTAATGAAGGAGGAGGAGAAAATCAGATTTGGAGAAGAAAACAACGTGGATCCATGATCGCCGGGAACGGGTGTTTTTTCAGTTAACTTTCACGTCCAATATTTCAGATTTTCAGAGTTCACGGCTCGCCTCGCCTCGCCTCGCCTTCTGGTTTATATACGTGTTCTTTTCGGGTATGGCCCAACCCATATAGATCGGCCCGAGATGCGTGTATGAATTTAAATGACATTTGCTTAGGCTGTGGCGCTGTGCCATGATCACTTGGAAATCTTCATTGGGCTCTCAAGACTGTCCAGACTCCAGACTGAGAACTCTCGGATTGGTACAAGCCGAATTTTTTAGACTTGAAAAACTCCATTAGTACTCATTTGGATACACATATAGCTTATTACTTAAATCACTCTACAGCCACTCGAAATCAACTAAAAACATATGATAACCACTTTTCAAAGATTTAATCACTTCAAAAAGTTTTCTAACACTATCAACACTTGGTTGCCCAAGCGGGTTAAAGCGTTGACATAACCTCCAAAAGTCTCTGGAGGCCCCAGGTTTGGTCCCCATAGAAGGTGGAATTCTTGGGTTATTGAATTTGGGGTTATTAGGCTATTTATTAATAATGTAGTTGAGTTTTATGTCTGTTCTTGTTAAATTCGACAGTTATCGTGCTTATCACATTTATGATGTATCAACGCTGTTGTAATGACTATCGTATATCGTAGTCAATTTCCAAAAAAAAAAGGTTTTCTAACCGTGAATATAAAAAGAAAATCATCAAAAAAAATTGAACTTTTTGGAACCAATTTTCTATAAGAAATGGATAGCTTTTAAAACCTTTTGTAATTTTTTTTTTCACTGAACAAACTACTAATGATACCTTTAAAAAAAAAACAAAGAAATCTAAGGATTTTGATGAAGATTTGGAAGAAAAAATGAATTGAAAATGGAGAAACAGTAGAAGAAGAAGTCAAATAGGGAAATGGCTATTTCATCTGAAAATGTGGGTGTCTACACAATGGCCGACTTACGCCTACCTAAAGCCTAAAGCGAAAAAGAGGGGCACCAATAGAAGCGCACCTTTAAATGATTAGATCTATTTTGCCAGAGATTTTGATTTACATAGAAATGGAAAATATTGGAGTTTTGGCTGTTCATATTTGGTGGCGCTCTGTGGGCAGAGAGATCCATGGTCGTTCACGGTTTGTGGTGTGCTGGGGCAGTTCATGTTTCGTGGCACTTCACCTTTGATGGCCAGTCATTTCAAGTTTTTTCATGGAGAGTGGCCAGACAGGCGGGTTGGCATGGCAAAAATCTTGGTACGCCCTTTGCCTTTTCATTGTGGCGGGTTGTTCTGGCCAGTCAACAAATGGGTAGCATTGTTTTCAGGTTGCTTCTAAACAGGTTTGGCGACATCATTTTTGTATCGACCTGCCCCATTGTACACAAAACTCAGTATTTGGAATTAATCATCTGTCTGCATTGAAGAGGGGAAAATCTGGATGTCCAAAATAGTTGGCCTGTCCGCACCTACAGGATCTCTCGCATGAGAACAGTAGGTGAGTTAATCACAGGTTGAACTCGCATGCATATACAGAAGAGCCACCAGTCTACATATAAGACCCCTAGGAAGAGCTTTCCAGATCGAACGTGAATTTGGAAGCATCACCAAGTTTCTCTGCCTCCGGTAAAGGATCAAGCATTTGTGTGAATGACAGGGGTTCCGGGCACCTGGCTTGAAAAAGAGAAGCTCTGCTTCAAATAGAAATAGCTCATAGAACTTCGAAAAACAATTCTGTTGCTGGCCAATAAAAGAAATTAAATTTGAAGAAACGAAGTTGGACAACCAAAATAGACTAAATATTAAGCTCCCGAGTTCTAAATAGCCGTTGAAATGAAAATTTAAGAGCCGAGTAAAGAACAGCAATCAAGGATGAAAAGCTTGGGCGAGTATCTTTATGTGATGGGTAAGAAACGGATAACAGAGTCGAGATTAAAACTAAATTCAGCAGATAGGAGAAAGAATTAGAGAAAACAAACAAATTAAGTATTAGGATAACATTAGAGCGTAGGAAAAATAAAATATGTCTAACAATCATAAAACTATCAAAAGCTTTAGTAAGTTCTCCAATCCAGAAAAAAATGGACCATCTGCCTGTTTTGGCATATTAGAATTTCATCAAATAAGTTAGTAAGCCATAGTCGAAAAGAATGATAAACAAAAAATAGAGAGAGATAGAGAGTGAGAGAAACATAAGCACAGCGTGCACATTGATCATCGCTATTAGTGTTTAGACCCAACAGGAGAATGCTGCTGCTGTGGCTGCCAGTTTTCAAATATGCCGGAACGTCCTTCACTGTTGTCATCTCCTCCCATGTCCCAACACAACACTATATTCTCTCTAAGAACCGCAGCAAGCTGACTTTGTTGCAGCTTGACCACTCCCTCCTGCCTGGTCTGCTTGGTTAATCTTGATAGTCTGAGGCTGCAAGAATCCGACCAAAGAAATTCAACATGAAACTCAACTTAAGAGGACAAGAAAACTAAAGAAAGAGAGAACAAGAAACCAAAAACGATGGAATTCAGTTTGTACCTCAGACTTGGTGTCAGTTTCGGCAAGCCTCTGTTTTATATCCGTTGCTACCGAAAAGAAAACCTGCTCCACATTTAAGTTTGTTTTTGCACTCTGCATATGCCATGTATGTCAGTAGACCCAGTACAAGGAAATGTTATGTCATAAAAGTTGGTACGAAAAAGATTTTCACTTACAGTTTCGAAGAACTTGATTCCATACTCGTCGGCCAGTGCTTGACCCTTGGATGTGGGAACCGCCTATTGAACAAAATCTATTACCAGTTATTGGAATTGTTAATAGAACATAAGAGGTACGATAGTTTGAGATTTGAATTTTTTAACAGGTTGGGGAATAAGGTGGTTAAGAAAATCATCTATCTCATTAACTAGTAGAGAAAAGAACCCATTTCTCTTTTCTTAAAGCCAAATTGTGAAAACGGGATCAATCACATGAAAGAATGAGAAATCAATTTATGCAAAAATAAAAAGAGAATGAGAAATCAATTCCACTACTTATAATGGAAAGCAGAATCTCACCCTCTTGCTTTCATCCATATCGGCCTTGTTCCCCACAAGTATCTTGTTGACATTATCAGAAGCATGTTGTTCTATGTTTCTGATCCAGTTTTTGATGTCTGTTAACGTAACAAGAAAAAGAATGAGTTTACTAAAAAATTATACAAATCAATTTTGCTGCAAAAGAGAAACCCAACCACCATATGGATCTCGATTCTCAAGACTGAATGACATAGCAAAAATTGGAAAAAGAGATAACTCAGAAGAACCCACAAATACAGATCCATTGGTCCGCCAGTAAATGGCTGATACTCAAATACATGGAGCTCGGGGTCTTATGGCTTTAAATAGTAAATTAAGCTATCAAATATCATAGAGAAATAGAAGTGAAGCGGAGTACTGTTGAAAGACGACTCGTCAGTAACATCGTAAACCAGCAAAATGCCCATTGCACCACGGTAATAAGCTGCATAAGAAAATTGAAGAAACATCAACCATCCATTATACTACATATAAAGTAAAGGAAGGCCTGGTTTTTGGAGTTTCAACTTTTTCCTAGAGCATTACTTTTCAATTTCTTGCAATATTAAGTAGTATGATGTGTCCACAAAGTACCCAGTAAAGTTTCGGTCAGTGTCAAACAAACATGTCCATGTGTCAGCCTGTTGGCAGGGAAAAAGGACTTTAAACATATTGTCTTTAACTAGATGAGAACTAATGAAATAACCAATAACTTGTTCTTCAGATTGTACGTTGTACCATTTATGACCCCAACAGAATGTGAAATTGTACCTGTGGGGCCAGAGTAAGGTGCCGCTTGTTTTTTTCAAATCTGAATTAGATGTGTAATTTTAGTTGTTTTGCATGCTCTTATCTTAAGATCTTGAAATAAGTATTTGTATCCAATATTCCAATGCATGTATTCTCATCTTATATACACGTCTGAATTGGACAAAGAAGAGTTGTTTTAGGGTCTGAATTTAGTAGAGAAGTAAACACATGCATATACTCAAACTGTACATGTAAATTACACATCGATTGGTTCAAATTTCAGATTTAGTAGAGAACATTTAGCAAATGAGATTCCAAAATGGATCCAACTGTATCCTAGGCTTTCACACGCTTCATGCTCAAGGCATTCAGCTAGCAGCTCCATGCATGAAGAGTGCAACTACTATCTGATTCCACAGAAAGTATCCTTCATTATAATATTGAAACCCCAAAAGTAGCAAATTCTACCTGTTGTGATTGTTCTGAACCGTTCTTGGCCAGCAGTATCCCAGATTTGCAGCTTGATACGCTTGCCGTCGAGCTCAATTGTCCTTATCTTAAAATCAATCCTGCAGAGAAAAACATACATGACCTTGAAAGATAAGACTCGATTGACATGAAGAAACGTACTCTATAGTCTGTAGAATGCCTATCGATAAGATGAGATAGTACACACCCTATTGTAGTAATAAAACTGGTAGTGAATGATCCATCCGAAAACCGTAAAAGAAGGCAACTCTTTCCCACCCCTGCAGAAGCATTAAAAAGAAGATGATTGAATGTCTATAACCTACAATAGTGCACAGGATTCCTAACAGCTGATACCAGGCAAATTTCTAACAGCTGCACAGGATATGAGTGACCAAAACAGTCAAACTCTATATCCTTGAATGGTGACTATCCAACTTGTCCAATTCTGAGCTAACATACATATGGATAAAATAACAATTACTTCGGAACTAACAACTGCTTGGGGTCTGTTTGGAAGAAAAAATTTCTGCATACACTCACTCCATAAAGATCCTTGGGGTTTTTTTTCATCAGAACTTAGAGCATCTCTAATGCAACACTCAAATTGAAAAACTCAAAGTGCCACGTAGGATTTTTTGAGTTTTTTTTTTTGTAAAAAACTCTCTCCAATGCAACACTGCAATTTAGATCTCAAAATGACGTGACATCATTTAATGTTTAGATATCTTAAGAAGAAACTCAATATTTGAGATTTCTTTTGAGGATCTCAATTGGCTACTCAATATTAAAAGCAAATCTACCCATCTAAGAAATGACACCCAAGTTATTTTTAAGTTTTTAGAGTGTTGCATTGGAGATGTCTTTTGAATTAAGGATCTCAATTTTGACATCTAGGAAAGAGAAACTCAATTGAGCCTTGACACATAGGACAAATTGAGTTTCTTTTGAGTTTTGCATTGGAGATGCTCTTAGCCACGCAAAAGCTAAAGGGTTAGATATACAAAGTTATGTAGGTTCAAGGCGCCGATACCAGGCAAACTTCATACATGAGAGTATGAGACTAAGACATGTTTTAAAAGTGTAGAGAAACTTAAGGTAGATTTTTAAATGAAATTTTTGGTAAAGCACTCTCATTCTTCGATAAAAAGAACTTAAGTTTTCCACGAGTAACGGCCATAAAGTATAAACATAAAAATTTCAGTGTCACCTGTTTGCCGACTCTACCCTAACTGAAGATCAAACTTATAAGTGATTAAGTGGGCCATGCCTTTTCTCAACATCTACAAAAGTGTGTTTTGCCTTGCCTTTCGTTTTGTTAGTGGTGGTTGATTCTTTATTCAATTCCTCCTCACTTTTGAGTAAGCTTGATTAATGATATTAGATTCTTCCTCAACCTTGGTATGGATCTTAGCTTGTGGGTGACAGGCCGCGCTTGTCCTACTGGACTGTGCTTGCGGGCTCATTGGACCCCAGTTCCTCAATTCCAGTACCCTTTTCAATGAAATAGATCTTTTCCTATAGGATAGAAACCTCAAAAGGTTTCTCTTGTTGTCTCCTCTATGCTGCTACTTCATTGTTACTTCCCCATTGCAGAGGTAAATAAATCTGTTGAACCCTCGAAAGGCTTCTTTTTCCTCTTTCTTTCTTCCCATATAACCCTTCCCGAAACAACACTAACCAAATTCAAAATTATATTCAACTAGCATCTTTAAATAGATCTATATAACTCTAGCCCACAAACCAGAACACAAAAACCCCTTCAAAAAATTCGCAAACCCTCGTAGTAGCAGTTGATACATAAACACAACCTATACCCAATTATTTAGATCAATACATTGATTAAACAATTTAGTAGAACGAATATTGCATTGGACACTCCAAATAGGTCATTGACGTTTACAAGCGGATCAGGTAAAGGAAGAGTTTGGGATCTCGAATCAGACATGAAAATCATAAATATGTGTTTACGTCGTACAGGAAAATTGAAATGAATGGAAAATAAATCTTCAGATCTCTCAAATTTAAGAAGCATAGACACTATAATCAACAAGATCAAGGTATGTTAGTAAAATTTATCCGTACAAAAATGATCGAAAAAAGAATGATGAATAATAGCTTACCACTATCGCCAATTAGGAGAAGCTTGATGAGGTAATCGTAATCAGCTCTAGCCCTTGCAGGTGGAGCAGCCATTGGAGAAGTAGAAGAAGAAGAAGATTAAACCCTAGATCAAATTCGTCTGTATGAAATGGGAAGAATAAAATGATAATTAGAAATCAAACGCGGATGGAAGAGAAATGCCCAAATTAGAGAGAGGAAACCTTGAATTTTGGGTGATGAGTTTCGCGGGTTCGGCCTAGATGGAGCGGGCTATTATGAACTTGCCTCCTTTTTTCTTGACGGAGCCCCGCGCGTACAACTTGCTCACTCGCGCGTGTTGCCCGGGCCAGCTCATATGTTGAGTGTGGAAAAGCCAAGTTCCATTTTTTTTTGTTGAACAACCAAGTTTTTTTTGAATTGGTAAGCGTGTGCCTCGAACCCTTGACCTCTAAGTTGGAAGACTTACCTCTTACCACGTGAGTCAAGGGTTGTTGGCTTGAACAACCAAGTTCCACTTGTGGTAATTATAAATTGGGATATTTAGTAAACGCCCCCCACTTATTTAGCAATATTAGGACTTCACCCCTAAAAAAATTATCGTTCAGGCGTTAACCCCCATTGCCCCTTCTTCCGTCAAAATCTCGTTATTTAGTGGGCGTGCGAGTCACGTGCTTGTCATCGGACCAAAATACCCCTGTCCTAACTTTTAGTATATGACCCCCATTTATTTAGCGATATTAGGATTACACCCCAACCAAAATAGTTTGGTTAGTTGTTGAAGGACGATCTGAAAATCGATTTAACATGAATGAATTTCTTCCTTAATTTTTCTTCTTTGATTGATTCTCCTTCTCCTTCTTCAATTTCTTCTACATTTATTCTAGATTTCAATTCTTCTCTAGCAAAATCTTCTAAGATTTCATCTTTTTTTTGAAACCCATGTCTAAGCAATGGACAACTCCTTAAAACAGGACTAGAAGATTCAATATCAGATTTTTGTGAAAAACAATTATAAAACAGAGACTTTTGAAACCAATTACACCATTTTTGGGTACAACTACTACTAGTTGTTCTTCCATTCTTTTTCGGGTTCTTTTTGGTGGATATTATAACTTGAACTTGACCCATACAAGTAATTTTAGGGTACAACTACCTCGGACTGGTAAAGACACGATCCACCCTACCATCGGAAGGTATTAGCTCGGGATAAACTATTCTAATGGACAAGGTATTTTGGTCGGGGGTGTAGTCCTAATATAACTAAATAAATGGGGGTCATATACTAAAAATTAGGACAGGGGTATTTTGGTCTGATAACAAGCAAGTGACTCGCACGCCCACTACATAACGAGATTTTGACGGAAAAAGAGGCAATGGGGGTTAACGCCTGAACGATAATGTTTTTAGGGGTGAAGTCCTAATATTGCTAAATAAGTGGGGGGCATTTACTAAATATCCCTTATAAATTTAAAGGAACGGGGAAGTCTTTCAATTTTTGTAAGTCGGTATAACGGGGAAATAAATTTTTTCTCGCATAGTACAAGGTGGAAAATATAAAAAAAAAAGAGCCAAACAAACCTTTTCTCACGTCACCGACAGAGGGTTGTCGGTCGTCTCCCGTTCGACGACCGTCGCCGGCAACTATAACTTTCTCTATCTTCTCTCTCCTCTCTCTTCTCCTTCTGTGTCTCTTCTCCTTCAGTCTTTCTGTATTTCTTCTCTTTCTCTCTCTCTTTCTCCATAAGTTTCCCTGATTTCCTCTCTAACTCTCTCTAAGTTTTGGCGAAGGGGGTAACCCCTTTACATGGACTTAGAAAGGGAGAGAAGAGAAAAGGAAGAGGGGAATAGACGCAACAATTGATGGTAGAATTCACGCAAAGTTGATGGTGGAACTTGTGCAAAGTTGATGGGGTGGGAAAACGAAAGATGAAGAAAAATATGAAAAGACAATATTGTGTGGGTGATGCATCGAAGGACCAAAAAATTCTAATTTTTTTTCCTCCCAAAAATTTGACCCCGTAAAATTTCTTATTTCTTTAAAACATCGATCTTTTGTAATAATTTAGAGTGAAGAGAAGATATAGAAAGATGAAGAGATAGAAGAAGAGAGATTTTAACTACGTTCTAGTGTGAAAAGTGAAACAGTTTTCTTTTGGTTGAATACCCCACAATTTATCCTTCGTTCTTTCTCTCGCTAACAAGCAATTTTTCAGGGAGCTCGGTACACTATTTTATCTGTTTAGGATTTTCATTAAAGAAGTCACAATAGTAATTTCTTAGTCTTATAAAGTCTACTATGTTTTAGCACTCAATAAGAAAAAATAACTTAATATCCTATATATTAAATCAACCCAGTCGGTTATATGAGGTATAAGTCTGGTCATCCGTTTTTGTTGGAGTTTGATAGAGATTACATGCAACGGATGATATAAAATCATTTTCGTGTAAATCAAGTCAAAATAGAGGGGTATTAGTCTCAACAATTAAATCAGTTAAAATCTCCTTAAAATATTTTCCAGCATCTCACGATTTATCTCTAACTTCCCACTCTCCATATCTTTCTCTTCTTTCTTCTTCTTTTTCCTCAGTTTTTTCTAAGAGAAGGAGCAGAAATCGAAGGAATATCGATCATCTAGACGGAATATTCGATCATAACGGAGGCTTCCATGCATCAACTCTCTTTTTCATGCTAATATAACAGAAGACCGTTTTTAGACATCAACGGATTATAGTATCGAAAGCCCCTGCTCCCATAAGAGTGGGCGATCGGATGTTACGCGCTGTTACATAGCTCCCGTGCTCCCATAAGACGTGGCTCCCTCCTGTCCGTTCATTTTCGCGTTTCTTTAAATCCAACGGACAACTGCTGCGACCACACATTTCTTCGTACCACTGAGAACCACCATAGCCGCATCATTTATTCCCAGCCGCTACAACTTTAGAAAATTAGTTTAGGGTTTCTACTTTAAGCCCCTGAAATTACAAAATTGCCCCTCCTTTTTGTCCCACTCAAGGTATTCAAGGCTTCTTTTTTATTCTTATTAAGCTTCTAACGCTTCTATTTTATTTTGGGCACTTAGGTTCTTGATTTTGATTTATTTTGTGGATGATTGATTTCGATTAATTCATAGTCCATTAGTTTAATGTTAGAGTTTCTGATTTTGATATATTGAGCTACAAATTTAGATTATTTGGTGACTGGTTTTGATTGTGGGTACCTAATTTTGTATTTTGATTGTAACTTTAGGTCTTTATGAGTTTAAGAGATATATGATTTTTTACTCAAAGACTTTTACCTAAGAAGATATGTTATTTTTTGAAACTTTAAACACAAGTCTCTTTCTCACTGTGTCTCGCTTTGTGGTCTCTCGGTTTCAGATTTCGTGGCTAATCGACGACAAAAGGCTTCGTGGTCGGTAGGCCACTGATGAGACATGAAAATGTCCCATTTAGATCTCTTAACTTGGGCTAGTTAGTCAAATTCGAGCAGTTACTCTGATAAATCACGTGTTTCTCTTGTTCAGGTGCCTTCTACGGAATTGAACGCAACAATAGATAAAAACAAAAAAAAGACACACTTCGGGGCATTTTGATCATTTGGAGACAATGATTGTCTGGTGATTTGGACATTTTTGATGCTCGGGTGAAATAAGACTCCAAGACGAAGTCGTGGGCGAAAACAGAAGTGAAAACGGAGTCCGGACGAGTAAGATAGACTAGGTCAAAGTTTTGGTCCAAGTTAGTTGACTAAAGATCACCCAGAAACACGTGGCATGCAATATCACAATAAGATGGATATTTCGGAACGCTGGTGGGCACATGTGTGTAATTTCAGGATTTTCAGGAGTCTTTAATATCACGCAGCCGAGCGCAAGATATCATAGTGCGTCCAAGGACATCTAACGGTTATAATTCTCCCCGCGCACATGGCGTCATCTCTTAAGTGTGTTGTAGCGCCTGTCTATGATCCGAAATGCACCAAATCATTCTTTTATTGATAACTCCAACAACCATCACTCGGTTGGCTGATCCTTCCTTTATTTTCTCTTTGGGTTAATTCTGTTTTGGCTCCCGATTTGTGACCAACTCGTCGTTTGGGCCCTTATAAGTGTCCAGCAGTTCGTTTTGGTCCCAAAAATTTCCTAATTGGCCCCAAATTTTTCAACCTCTCAATTTGACCCCCATGGCATTTCTGTAATTTTTTTTTTCTTTTTCTTTGTCCACCTCATCTAACAATTACCACATTACCTCTGTCCACCTCACCCTTCTTCTCCGACGAAAGGTTGCCGGCTGGAATAAAAAAATCCGGCCGGCCACCTTTACAAAAAAGAAAGAATCTCCCTTTTTCTCTCTCTTCTTCTTCCTTTTCTTCTTTCTCTCTCTTCCTCTTCTTCTGTCTCTCTCTTCTCTTCTTCTTCTTCTTCTTCTTCTTCTTCTTCTTTCTCTCTCTTCTCTTCTTCTTCTTTCTCTCTCTTCCTCTTCTTCTTTACTCTCTCTCTACCAAGTCTGGCGAAGGGGAGGATCCCCTTCGCCGGACGTCTGGTTTCCAGACGAATCTGGAGTTCCCTTTCCAGATTCGTCTGAAAACCAGACCTTCACGGCATGGTTTCCAGGCCTTCAAAGTCTAGTTTCCAGACGTCCGGGGAAGGGGATTAACCCCTTCGTCGGACTTGTAGAGAGAGAGAGGGTAAAGAAGAAGAGGAAGAGAGAGTAAAGAAGAAGAAGAAGAGAGAGAAAGAAGAAGAAGAGAAGAGAGAGAGAGAAGAAGATGAAGAGAGAGAAAGGAAGAATTTTTTTTTTTGTAAAGGTGGCGGGTCGGAATTTTTTATTCCGGTCGGCATCCTTTCGCCGGAGAAAAAGGGTGAGGTGGACAGAGGTGATGAGGTAATTGTTAGATGAGGTGGACAAAGAAAAAGAAAAAAATAAAATTACAGAAATGTCATGGTGGTAGAATTGGGAGGTTGAAAAAAATTTGGGGTCAATTAGGAAATTTTTGGGGCCAAAACGAACTACCGGACACTTATAAGGGCCCAAACGGCGAGTTGGTCACAAATCGGGAGCCAAAACAGAATTAACCCAAAAAGAAAATAAAGGAAGGATCAGCCAACCGAGTGATGGTTGTTGGAGTTATCAATAAAAGAATGATTTGGTGCATTTCGGATCATACAGCCAACCGAGTGATGGTTGTTGGAGTTATCAATAGAAGAATGATTTGGTGCATTTCGGATCATAGATAGGCGCTACAACACACTTGAGAGATGACGCCATGTGCACGGGGAGAATTATAACCGTTAGATGTCCTTGGACCCACTATGAGAAGTTGGGTTTTGACGAGAGGGTTGAAGGGCCCTCGTATAGCAATCCATTAATCATTATTAACTCCAATTATTTTATAAACAAGAAAGTACACCACACACACAAATATTATCATCAAAGTCTTTCCTTACATTTGGACTTAAACTTCCAAATTAATTTATACAATTAGATTATGATCTAGTATTTCTTGTTGCACTTATCCCAACAAGAATTCAAACATATTTGTTCTTCTTCCAGACCTGCATTAAAACAAAATCCGAAAAGAAATAAGAAAACTAAGCTAAAACAACTTGGCATTTTGTAAGTAATATTTAATTTTAAATAAAATTTGACTGTGTAAGAATATGATGAACTTACGAGGATTTTCTGGGGTACTGATATTAGAGCAATAAGATAAAGCACAACGAGACTGACATGTATAGTTGATATTGACCTCATCGACATGTAACACTCTTTTGCACAACTCCTTACACATACGCATACAAATGCCAACTCCGCCACCACAATTAAAAAAACATTGGGTAACACACCACCAACCTGCTTGAGCTTGCTCTACAAACATGCCTAACACCAAAACTGTTATCATCAACATAATTACAGTTTGCTTTCCACACTTAATTTTACCCTCCATCTCAAGCAAAAACAACTTTATTTTTCTTTTTCTTGTTTGTTCTCTTACTACTTGAGATATGATGTAGAACCCATGAGAAAGGCTATAATTTATAAGACTTTCGTTTTGGATCATGATTAGGAAAAATAACTTTATTAATAAAACTCTATCTGAGAGATTTTCTTTCTCTGAATCATTTTTGTTATTGAATCTCTGCCAACTAAAAGTTTTTTAGCGTGGCTACATAGAATCTTTCTTTTCCTTTAACTTAAAAATATTGAAAACTGTAGTTTCAGTCACATGAGTTGCAAAAGAAAAAAATTTATGACTTGACACATGTGATTTCGGTGTATCTTAAGAGTATTCAAATATTGTTTAGATTGCATGATTTACAAAATGAGAGATAATAAATAGATTATATTAGTAATATTTGATAAGGAAGATTAATGAATATTGTTTGAAAAAAAATTAAGTTTTAATACACAGTTATGATTATGTAAATCTTTATGACTATTATGTAAAAATATCTATTTTGAAATAATATACTAAAGTCATTATAGCCTTTGGCATTTCTCTTTTTCTTAAATCCATTTTTTTTTTTTGCAGTATTCGATTTTGATAAAGCAATTATCAAGATAGTTTTAATTGGTGAAGTAATGATTACCCATAGTTTTATAAGATTTTGTTGATAAGACTTTTTAACATGACAAGGAAATAATCTCATAGATTTGGATTTTTTGCTTAATTTATGAAATAATCCCAAATTCTACAGACAATGCAGTAAACTATGTACTCAGAGAAATAAGGAAGGGAAACGGTATACAAAAAACAGATCTAGTGGTCTTGATATCTACTACTTTCGAGTAGGCAAGCTCTCTAATGCAAAAAAAAAATGATAATATCATGAAACTTTCAAACATATGAGAAAAAATAGTTTGTGATAAGAACTAGCGTGAAACCACTAAGTTATGCTTTATCGGGTTACTGGTTTCTCGCTTCCTTAAAAACCATTTTCAAACCAATTTTACATGTCTGTAACTGTTATAGATGTTTTTTTAGAAGAATTGTTATAGATGTTAATCATTTATATAACAAATGGTATAGATTTTCATGCCATGTCATAACTTTCATATATAAATCTTAGTCTTCTGTAACTTTTCTTCATAAATCTCAATCCGCCCACTTCGTACAAAATCTCACATTATTTTTCTTTCTCTTCCTTATCTTCTCTCTCTTCAGATTCAAACGATTCCTACTCTATCTTCTTCTTCTTCTATCTTCAAACAACCCAATAAAATCTATACTATTATTACAATTATTATTTTAATTGTATTTTTTCTAGTTGACTTAAGTATATGTTTATTACTCAGTGTAACATGTTTGTAAAAGAAACTTATCATGACCTACAAGTGATATTGAACTCATATAGTAGTTCTATATAATCTACTTTGTTATTTGACGATATCAATGGACCATAATGAGATACATGAGTAACGTAACAGATTTAGAAAGAATTTTCAACGATCAACAAGAAGTTAAGATATTTGAATACAAAAGATCGAGTTTCTTAAATTTAGGATATCTTTATAATTATTATAATACCATTTTTTTACTTGTTTTGAGAAATCGACTACGATCTACGTTAATCGTTACGAGACATTGATACCAGTGGCGAAGCTAGGAATTTTTCGATGTGGGGGCACATTTAAGTCAAAAGAAATAACAATTTCATATGTTATAAGAAAATGACTTTTATTGATTCATAATATTTTACCTATTTACGTATTTATAGTTGTCCTCGATGAGTTTTCATCTTCTGAAATCGTTGCATAATAACTTCATTCCTAATAGTATAAAATACATCATTTTCAATGTACGCAAGTAAGTTATCATTCATCCATTCGTCTCCCATTCGATTTTGTAATATGTTTTTCACAATACTCATACTAGAAAACACTCTTTCTACTGTAGCAGTTGTAATTGGAAGTGTTAATGCCAATGTAATAGTAAGCAAACAAGCGTGTACACCTTATCTTTTATAAGTAATAGATATGTAAAACATAATTAGTTTACGGGCTTTAATAAACTTATTGAATATAAAAAGTTTAATTTAAATCATATAGGAATAGAAAAGAAAAATGGTATACATGTCTTCTTTTGATGTCACGACAAAAGAAAAAATGAGAATACGATTTTGTAAGAGAACCTAAGTACCGAAATTTATAACTTCTATATCTTTGTTTGTTTCTAATTTAATTGAAATTAGTATACAATAGTAGATTTGAAACTTAATTTTAATTGAAATAATTTAGGGTTTAAGTAAAATAGAAGTGACTAACTAAAAAGAATTATAAGATCTCTCCTAGAATAGAAAGAGATTAGCCCTAAAAAAAATATTTAATGGTTACGAAAATAATTGGGGTTATTATAAGTACACCAGTATATGGTCGTATTCAGTAGGGTTGCGGGGCATTTAAATTTTGTCGTGACAAGTTGGAAAGTGGTGATCTTTTTAATGGAAGTAAATGTTGGTGGTGGGTCATTGACTTTTTTATTAAAAAAAAGTATAGTAACCAATAAAGTTGGGTTGGTATTTTGCATGAGTTACTACTTATTTGGTTGTAAATTAATAGGCACCCTCTTGTTATATTACTACTACAAGAGGGACTCACATTTGGGTCGTGGGGGCCTTCGTCCCCACGGGGCCCTATGTGGGCCCGCCCCTGATTGATACATCATTAAGATGTGATAAGCACGATAACCACCTAGTTAAGTTAAACGAATAATTAAAGACGCTTAAAGTCTGACAAGAAAGAGTCTAAAACCCGACAACAACTACTTTATTTAGTGCCTAAATTACATGGGATAAATCTTGGGGATAAACTGTTGAGACTCAATCCCAAGACCTCATGGGATTAAGAAGAATAGTGTATTCGATTCGACTACGTTGGTGTTTAAAAGGTTTATACACTAGATAACCCTCTAATGAGAAGTACATCACTCTTGATGAACGTCAAATACTTCTCAAAAGACAAGATTGGAGAGATTCCTCAAAACATGAGTGTTCCACTCATCTTATGTAAGGAATGTCCGACTTTGGTTCCGTCAAACACAGCGCCGTAAAAGGAGGTTATAAAGACAGATACTGGGAAGGACAGGAGAGACATGAAGTTAAGTGGGAGCGCAAGAATGGATTCTGTCATCCTAATCACATTAGGTCAAAAGTGTCTCAAGGCCACTTGATGAGTGACAACTGAAAATGCGTGGCCGTGCTCAAACGGATTAAGAATTAATCGTTTGTCTTTTACAGTTGTACTCGGAGATCAAGAAAGTCTGAATGACGTGACGTATCAGATGGGATACTAAATTGACACGGGAATCGAGGCATTGCACTTGTTCTAAGTCTAAGTGGGAGTCTGAAGGAGTTGAAGGAGGTGTCCTTCGACCAAGATGGCAATGCGAGCAATATGTCGGCTAGGACAATTGATGAAGAAGATCATCAAGTCCGATTGATTTAGGGGTTGTAGTGTTTAGCTAGAAACCAACTATGATCGTCGAATTACGAAGTAATTCGCGGCTAACTTCGATCGGATCCTACATAGGGTTACACATAAGAATGGGTATTTAATCGGATGATATGACTAGTGGGAGTGTGATATAACATTGGGAATGTCCCAAAAACATATCTCACAGGCCTAAATAGAATTTGGGCAAAAGATAGCAAAAAGACCCGAAATAAGGGTTTTGGGCCTAGACCGATTTGGATACTTCTAGGACTCGGATTGGGCTGAATTTTGAAGGATTAGTTGCTGATATAATAAGCATTATATCTGCCAATTTTCGTGGCGTTCGGACACATCCTTAGGGAATTGAGAAAATATCAATAGTTGCTATTTTCG
The DNA here is from genome assembly GCF_041429995.1 of Eschscholzia californica. Lineage (NCBI taxonomy): Eukaryota > Viridiplantae > Streptophyta > Magnoliopsida > Ranunculales > Papaveraceae > Eschscholzia > Eschscholzia californica. Next base: position 16,820,750 of record NW_028238198.1, read on the forward strand.
ACAATTTCCTTAAATCTTATTCTAAAGGGTGTTTTAGGAAACCTAAAAGGAGTTGGATTATTATTAGGGTTCTATATAAACACTCTTAGGATAGAGAATAAGGTGTGGAATTTCTCTCTAAGCTTTCTTACTCTACCACATCAAGTAGAGAGGAAAAAGTGAGCTAATTCTCAAACTATCTTCTAGTCAAGCAAGAAGAAGGTCTTCTTATTATCAAACCACCATTGGAGTGCTGGCGAGCTTTCAAGGGAAGATTAAATACACTATTCGGTGTCCCAAGTAGAGGAGCTACGTTTGAAGCTTTTGGTCTTCTTTAATCTATTCAACTAGCTTGAAGGAAATATCGATTAAGGTAATCTACTATCTTCTTATTAGTTAATTACTAGTTTTGCATGATGATCTTGGAGATACTAGTGTTAGACATTAGATGTCGTTATCCGCTATAAACACTAGTATAAGGGTATAAATCCCTACACTGTGCAGAGACATAAACCAACTCTGAATTTTGGCTTGGAATCAAAAGATTATGGAATCCATATCTCATCAAGTTTTGGAACTTGATAATTTGGTCAATGGAGTAAAATCCACTGGACGAAAAATTAGTTTTTCAAAGGAGAAAACTGAGAAGGATGGAAACATTGATGTTTCTCAAAACTAGACAAAGAGATGAAGATCACAGATTCATACCGTGAGACTATGAACAAGATCTTTACCTCAGTCCAAGTTTAAGTCCATACTAACATATGAAAGTCAAAACCCATCTTCCCTAATTAACTTATAAAAGAAGATATGATTACCGACTTTAGAAGTTAGTAAAAATACATGCTTCAGAAATCCATCGATGGATTGAATTAGGCAAGAGTTGGAATTTTCGATTTAACAAGGTAATCGAAAGATGTTTGATTCCCAAAGAATGGAAAGAATCCTGAATCTCGGAAATTTCAAAAAGATAAGTGTGAGTGACAGGTTTTCAGGTACAGTATGCAGAGAACATATCATTGAGATGTTGAAAACAGTTAAGAACTGACTCAATATAGACCACACACAAAAGGATGATATGCTTTTGACATCAAAGATCTATAAGAATAGACTGAAAAGATAGGACTAAGTTAAGAAACTTACTACGCTATGATTCTTGAAGTCCAAATGCGAAAGACTCTATAAGAGAAACTCGACCCAAGTCCCATGGCATAAAGCTAAGCAAGACTTAGAGTCTAGTAGGCTCTGATGCGCAAGCACACATGAGAAAGATATTTATGCATCAAACATAAGATCGGTTATGTTGGACATGATTAGCATTCACCTAAGATGTCTTGATGAGACATGAAAATGTCTCATCTGAATCTCTTAAAGAAGGCTAGTTAGTCTAATTCGAGCGATTACTCTGATGAATTGTGTGTTTCTCTTGTCCAGGTGTTTTCTAAGAAGTTGAGCGCAAAAATGGATATAATCGAGAGAAAGACACTCTTGAGGGCATTTTGGTCATTTGGTGACGAGGGTGGTCTGGTGGTTTTGTCAATATTGATACTCACATGAAAGTAGGCTCCAAGACGAGTCCAACGGTAAAAACAGAAGTGAAAACGGAGTCTGGACGCGCAAAATAGAGCAAGTCAAGGTTTTGGTCAAAATCCGGTCAACTTAGGGCTTTCTATGACATATGGCACAAATCCGGGCGTTAATTCGAAATTTCGATACACATGTGGGCACATCGGGACAGGTTTCGGGATCCTCTCTAGAAGTTGATTATGTGTATTGCGACAACGGTAGTACGATGCTCCACACACGTTCCAACAAATTTGGCTGCAACAACGCGCACAACGAATCCATCTAACGGCAGTGTCAATTTAGTTCGTTGATCCATGATACACCGTATCAACCCTACTGCCAGCAAATCACGTCTTGAATGGTCCCCGCCCATATTTCTGGGAATTTGGTAGTTATTTGAAAAACAAAGGAAAGTAGAGAGGGACAAATCCGATCTCTCTCTCTCTCTCTAGAAATTTAAACATGACAGTGAGAGAAAGAGCTTGAAAGAGAAAGAAATCGAAGAGGATTTGGTAGAAGATTGAGAGAGAGTTGAAATGAAGATTCGGCTGGAAGAATATATTACACAGTAGAGAGAGAAATCATATATTTTTGAATCAAAGAAGGAAATAAGAAATAAAGGGAATGAGTTTTAGAAACAGAAACTTTCGAAAATGGAGAGTAAAGGAAAGATTGATGGGAAGATTGGATTGATTTCGAATTGGTTTTCTTCTCTTTATATAACTGAAGAAAACAGAGAGGGAGATATCTCACCTTTTGGGGTCAAAAGTTCAACAAAAACTAGAAAAATCAGAGAAAAAGAGAGAGAAGGAAAAAGAGAGAGAGTTATTACCATCATCATCATCTTCATCTTTTCTACTTCTTCTTGTATTGTTTCTTTATTTTTGTGAGAGAAATAAAGAAACAAAGATTGATAGAGAGGGATTGAGTGATTGTATAGAGAGAGAAAGAGATAGAGAAATCCAATAAAATCAGAATTCATTATCTTTTCTTCTTCTTTTGCTACTGTTTTCTGAATTTTTGTGAGAGAAATCAAGAAACAGAGAGTTATAGAGAGAGAAAGGAACATTTTAGAAGGAGTTAAAGAGAGCTTTCAGAAAGTAGAGAGAGAAAAAGAGTTGGAGAAGACGAGAAAATCAGTGGGAAAATCATTTTCCAACAGAGAAATCGATTCCAAGAAGACGAGAAAATCGACTTCCCTTAGGGTCTGTTTGGTCTGTTTTCCTGGAAAATAGTAAAAACAGAAGGAAAATTTCCCTTAGGGCGCGTTTGGCTGGCAGAGGAAAATCAGTGAGAAAACTTCAATTCTTCTTCCATTTTCTCTCATTTGTCATATTTGATTTAATTTTTTATTATGAGTAGCTAATTCTCCTTCCAGGGCTAGGATGAAACCCATATTTAAACTTTTAGAGACAACATATAAATATTTGATTAATTCTTTTTATCGTGCTTCAAAGTTTAAGTTGTCTAGTTTGTTAAATATGTAATCTTTTCATTATCTATGCTTTTAGATTTGATACATCATGCTTAGGTTAGATCCTTTGAGGGTGTATACTTATTATTTGATGGATAATAGTTTAGAGATATATCTTTCGAAACAAACAACTACATTCTTATGCTTTATCATTTTTAACCGAAAACATCTCCCGAAATTAGGATAGTTTATTATCCGAAATTCTGAGTTATAAAGAAAGGGAATTGATTAGATAATTATTTATTTCAAAGGTGATTTTATGTGGTGAATTCCTAAAACCTAGACTTCTCCCCCATTTGAGTTCATTTTTATTTTTGTTTCAGTATTTGATTTTATCGTCACCAAAACAATTTTCAAAGAAAACGTTCTACTTCTAAGTTTTAGAATAGATTTCACCTAGTCTCTGCGGATCGACCCGGTCTTACCGGAAATATTACTTGACGCCCGTATATTTGCGAGTGGTGACCTATTTAGGGTAACCTTTTAGGCCTATCATGTCTCAAATACTTGGGGTATAACGAGTCTTCATCATTCAAATACAGATAAGGAAATCTGGACCACAACTAAAGAACATCCTCATAATGAGTTCTTAGTACAATATGAGAAGTGAAGATGTCATACAATGCAAACTTCCAGACATGGAATGATTCCCCAAGTGTCGGGCATAGGCTGGGGACTTTTCGATTTTTTGGCCTAAGGTGGGTGAGTTGGGCAACTCCTGGAAGCTTCTCATTCACCCTCGTGTCGAGCTTTGACTTTGGGATGCCCTATGTTGCAAGGCAAGGGCCAAGGCACGCGCCAGCCCAAGGCATGTACACGGCCTGGGGAGGGAGCTCAACCCTCCCCTATATAGTGCTAAGTTATTATTTTGCCTATTTTCACAAGGAAACATCAAATTTTTAACCAAGCATACTCGACTCCTTCATTACTCGTCCAAATCCAACAAACTTGTATTCGTTGGAAAGGTTTTTTCACAAGGATTTTTTTGATATATAATAATAGCGATTCCGATAAATATCCGATTTTTTTATGAATTTTTAAATGAATTTTCCTAACTTACTAAACAAAAACCCTTTTGTAGATTTTTGCTTTGGATTTTCCTAACTTTCATACAATGAGATTTTCCTAACTTTCCAATGATCCCGCCAAAAGGGGCCTTTTGTCTCGGCAAACATTACAGTATGGCTTTAGAACTGAAGAAGTGTTTTTTGTAAGAACTGAATCATTTTGAAAAAGTTTTATGCTAGAACTATATTTCAGTCTTCAGAACTTTAAGTTAGATTTTTGATAATGTGGGTTTTTGGGTTTAAAAGATTGGCGTGCTCGAGAAGACCGCTAGTTACTGATCTGTAAGGCTGCCACAATCTTTCTGATTATCATTTTCTAATCAGAAGCATTAACTTGTGTCTATCAAAATTTATGTGCAGACACTAACTCTTACCAGATATGCTTCCGGTTTAACTGATTTCATGGTTTACGTTGCTCTCTCCCACTTGCGGAGATCAAATACTTACTTTTTTCTTCGTGTAGTATGAAAATCTGTACAATGATCAATGTTGGATGATTGAGTTATCATGTTGGTTCCTTGAGGGACTGCTAACTTTAACTGATTTAGTGGGAGGACGATCAGATATCGACGAAATCTTCAACCTGAAAAGTCCCTAAACCATGACGTATCCATAAAACGTCTTATAAGTTTTACTGTTTCTTGGCGCATTTATCAAAACAAGAACCCAAACACTCGCCGGTTCCTTTTTCACCTGTATTAATAAGCAAAAAAAAAATATGTTTAATTTGTCACTATAAATTTTAATTTGAATGAACAAATTCAACACTTTTTCGAGCAATTTATCAAAAAACAAGAGAAAGAAATAGAGATAATAGGTACAAAGACGTACCAATATATTTAGGGTTTAAAAGGTTTATGACTTAGAAGTTTTACTGCTCTTCTATTAAATCACAGATAAACTCATTTTCCACAATAAAAGAGATTTATTTACTACATACTCGTATAAATTTGAATTGAATTTGGAGTTAAAGAACTTTTATTATTTTATCGTCACTTTAAAGTAAAAACACCTAAGATTAATATTCCGAACTTCATAAGTGAAAATCACTTAATACGTACAAAATCAAACACCATAGCAGATGCTTTTGTAGTGTGTCTTTTTAAGGCACATATTTGGTATTTTAATTTTCACTTTAAACCATCAAAACTTAACTATTTTCTCTAGTTTTAAGATTCTAAGATTTCTAAAGAATGAGTCTTAGAATAATTCATTTCTATTTTAATTAGACCAATTTTGACTAATTAATCTTGTGTTAAACACTTAAACTAAATAATGTTGACTTGGAAAAAAATGGTATTACTTTTATAGTAAGTGGAGATCTATACATTATAAATATAACCATTTTTTATGATTAACTGCAGTGATTTAACATTCATAAGACAATGTATATCAGTATATGCTATGAAAGCGTACATACAATTCACTGAATTGGTTCAACTTTAAATGTACAAGTTTCCATTACCTAACACACATTTTTTTCTGTTCTTTAAGTATTTTTGGTGAAGAAGTAGAAAAAAACTATGGTTTAAAAAAATGGGCTAGAGATTTAAAAACAAGGTCCTAGTTGTGTTAATAGTCCACTCATCCTCTAAAATGTATCAAAAGTCCAAAAATAAATTATAAAGACACATCTAGTCCAAACGAATATCCCAATTCACCAAATCTCATCTCTATGCAAAAAATTTGTTTCCCTTTTTCCAACTTTACCTCTCTATGTATATACAAAGTCATTTATGCATACAACATTTCTAATAGTTCATAACTATTTTTTCAAATGCTTAGAACATAAAGTGACTAGCTAGATGGATTACACAAAAAAAATATACATTGTATACAAACATTAAGTTTGAAATGCATTAGATGTAAGATTAATACAAATTTATTTATGTACTCATCATTTCTAATAGTTTTTAATCTAATTTTTCAGATGCTTAGAACCTAAAGTCATTGAATAATATAAATTAAACACTTAAAAATGCATTGTACAAATTACCAGATACAGTATACAAACATTGAATTAGAAATGCATTCCATCTAAGATTCATACAAATTCATTTAGTTCGTAACCTAATTACACCGTTATCACATTATGGAATATTAAGATTGGAGTCTAAGTCCAACCTCAAAATTTTGACCATTAGGTATGAAGATGATGTGATGATTGTGTATGATAAGGAAGGCTTGAACCCGGAGCTTCTCTCTCTAACTTTAGAGAGAGAAAGTAGATCTCAACATATCCTACCAAGAACAGAGTGCAAAAGACAAATCTTGCCTTCAAACTTTCCAAATCATCTCAAATCAACCTAAAGATCAATCAGTTTTTCAATCTCAACTACTATGTGCAAAAGAAGCATCAATTTTCAACCATTAACAGTTTCTATTTTCCTCTATTATTCCCACCTGAAAACCTAATCTCAAAATCATTCCAGATCAGAAACAAAATCCAAACGAATTTTTTCAACAACAGATCTGTCATATATTAATAGGAACCCTAAAGTTAAGTAAATCAATTACCGGAGCTCAAATCCAGGAAGCAATTAGGGGTAATATCGAGTTGAAGACAGATTCGGTTCCTCGACGGCGGCCGTCTTGCATGTCTTCAAAGGCAACGGTGAATCAACGACAAAGCAGAAGCATAAGTTTTCTCGAACTTAGACATAGACAGGGAAGTAATCTAGACTTTTTTTATCTTTGTTTCTAGGTTAATTAGTTAGTACCTAGCTTTTATTTCAGTCTTGGATGCCGTTTAACAAGCATATAGTCCACCATCGGAGGGGGATTTTCTTCCCACTCCGGTTAATCGATGATCATATCATAGGTTCCAATTTCTCTTCTATTTCAACTGAATGTTACTCTAAAGTTAATCCAACTCCTATCATCTTACTTTTCATCTCCAAGAGAGGTTGTAAAGTTTGTAATCATTATCATTTCATGTTTATTTGGATCCATCGCTTAACCTTATGGATCATGAGTTCGTATCGTATGTCTTATAAAAGATTTAATATTAGCATTAACTTACCTTTCGACCCCGGAAGACACTTCGATTCACATAGGTTTGTCCATCTTAGTAGCCCACCTTTTGTCTCTTACGCTTCAGCTCAATCTCTTTCGAATTCTTTCGCTTTTGCTTTTAGCATAGATTTAACTACTTATCCAAGATCCTTAACATGCTCACTTCCACCCCTTGTCGCATCTCATGTGCGATCTTTTGTCGAATTAGCCGAGTATTTATACTCGGGCTATGACGGCGATCCCATTTACCAGGTGTCTGATCAAATTCTACTTTGTGGAACTCGAACGGATATGGTCTCTGCATATGGAGAATACTGGCGGGATACCCCGGAACCATCCTTTGGCTCCACCCTACAGACACCCTTGTTCAGATCTGGAACTTCGGGTGTCTGTTTAATCCATCTTACATGTTACAGGAAGGCAGGTACTAGTTACATCTTTCAATCTATCGGAAGAAATCTCAAGACCAACTTTCACGTAATCATCTTGAAGAGCTGCCAGATGTCTAAGCTACAGAATAAAGGAAGATCCACTACACGAAGTTATTTTACGCAATTCCTCATTTCTGTATTTTGGTGTATTACTTTGTTTACTGTTTATGTTTATCTTTTTAATTTGGATATTGTAATAGACTTTTAAGTTAATGTATTTGATTTCAACAAAAAAAAAAAAAGGTATGAAGATGATTGTGCTGGAATAGTTTGGGGGGCCTATAAGATTATAGGTTCATTTTTACACCACACGTGTAGCGGATGACACTAGCTGAAAAAGATATTCTTTAGAATAATACTGCTTAGTTTATTTATTTATTTATATACGCCACAATTTCACAACAATTAAGACAAAGAGAAGAACCGAGCGGGAAAGCGAAGTACTCACTCACTCTCATTCTTCTTCTTCTTCTTTACGTTTCGTAAGTTCCAATTTTCTGCTTTACTCTTCTCTCTCTCTCTCTCTCTCTACTCTCTCTCATTTAATTCATCTCTTCGTTTCCGATTTCTACTTGCAGTTTCGATCGATTTCAATACAGCTTCGATTACTTCAGGTATGATTTTGATTCATTGAAATGTTTTAAAAATAAACTTCATCTTCTGTGTGTAAATTTCCGTATACGATCTTATTACTTGGCGATGATTATATGTTTAGATTCAGACTTGTTGAAGTTTTAGTGTTCCTTGTTTTTGTTTCTATAAATTCCGACCTTCTCTTCGGTTTTAATGATGAAATGATAGATCAAACGGTTGATATTGAAATTTGTGTGTTTGATTTGTTGAATCGGTGTTGAGTTAATTGTGTAAATAGGTTTTTGAAGATTAAACATGATTTTTGAAGTAGTTTTAGTTAGTTTTGCTTTCTTTTTATATAAGAAGTTATAATTCTTGATTTTGTGAGTGGATTTTTAGTTATTGCACTTCTAGATCTGATAGATCTAGCTCTATTTGCAGAAATTGATGTTTCATTCATAGATCAATTGGCAAGGATTACTTATTTCTCACGTTGTTCTTTCATGTGTTTTTTTAACCTTCAACTTTGCCAAGCAGAATCAATTAGCAAAGTTTCAAAAAGAATAAGTAACATTTGGTGCAATTAGCAACTAGGGAGTAGGAAGGTGGTTACTGATCCCTTAAAAAGGTTTACCTAGTCGAAGCACTAAAGCTCACTAATCTAATAAAGACCCAAAATTGGGTTCTAGTGCTTTCATCTCTGCCCATTAAGCTTATTTTCTGTTCGAAAAACAATTAAAAGATCGAATGAAGCTTTCTTTGACATCTTTTTTTAAGTAAAATTCTTGTGCTAATGAAACCTTCCCTAGTAGAAGCTGGATTATGTTGACATGTTTTACTTTTCCTTGTTTCTTCTTTTCATTTTATATCTTGGTACTTAGAATTGTTTATATGCTAGTGACCACAGGATACAGTTTATGTTCAAGTGAATAGAGAAGGAACTGCATATTATTGAAATCTAATTTTTGTTGTTATTATTAACTTGCAGTAATGGATCAAAAGACTGAGACTCCAAACAATGGTTCAAACTCCAACCCACCATCGTATGCTCGTCCTCCTCTCAATGAAAGAATCCTTTCATCCATGTCACGAAGAGAAGTTGCAGCACACCCTTGGCATGATCTTGAGATTGGTATATCTCTTTAGGTTTTATTTCATTTCACATCTGATCAATTACCCATAAACTGAATTGATAAACTAACATATGTAATGTTAATTTAAATTTTTTTTACATTTTTTACTCAGGACCCGAAGCTCCGATTATTTTCAACTGTGTAAGGGCACTAAACTTTATGTATTGGAAAGAATTAATAGTAACTTCAGTAGTCATATATCGTAGAAAGCACAACTTTGCTATTGTAGCTTTTTAGTGATATATGATCCTACGAACCTGTTAATTGTTTCTCTCAACAAACATGCTTAGACGCAAACAGAGCTAATGGTATATGAATTTGAGCGAAAACCTCTGTAAATTATGCAGGTGGTGGAAATAGGAAGAGGGAGTAAGGTGAAATACGAACTGGACAAGAAAACTGGGCTTATCAAGGTAATACAGAATTCAATATTCTTATGAGTGCTCCCCTACTAGAGTTGTATATGTTCTGATGCTATAATTGAAAATATTTTGGCAGGTTGACCGCGTACTGTACTCCTCAGTCGTGTACCCCCACAACTATGGCTTTATCCCTCGTACTCTTTGTGACGACAATGACCCCTTGGATGTGCTAGTCATTATGCAGGTATTCTAATATAATCCAGATAAGTTTTTTCATCATTACTATATCGAGTCTTGAAATTTATGTGATGTTCTTTCCGTGATGTTTCGATAATTTTTAGGAACCAGTTCTTACTGGATCTTTTCTTCGGGCCAAAGCCATAGGAGTCATGCCTATGATTGATCAGGTATGTACAAATACCCACAAGTAAAAACATCTTGCGATCATTGAACATAATCTTACTTTGTTATAATACTGATGCATACAGGGTGAGAAAGACGATAAGATAATTGCAGTATCTGCAGATGATCCTGAATATCGCCATTTCAATGATATTAAGGAACTCCCACCTCATCGATTGGCTGAGATTCGCCGCTTCTTTGAAGATTGTATCCTTTCACTACTAAATTGATCGAAAAGATTCAACTAGTGAACACATTTTGTTTTGTATGTTCATATTTTTTTCCAGGAGCAGCTCAATATGTGTACATGCTTGTCGTTTTCTTAATAAATGCAATCAGACAAGAAGAATGAAAACAAAGAAGTTGCAGTGAATGATTTTCTACCAGCCTCTGCTGCCTATGAAGTTGTCGAACACTCCATGTAAGGACTCCTTATTATTCCTTTCTCTATGTACGTTCCATATTATAGTATTACATGTACGAATATATTTATATATATAGTCGAGTTGTTACATGTACGAATATATTTATATATATAGTCGAGTTTTTGGCCGAGTGACTTCTCTGTCACTCGGCTGGCCCAGCTAGAGTCACGGCCCTCAGGCACTTTGGACCCAGGCCCAAGGCCCGTACACAACGACCTACAAGATGGTTAAGGGGGTCATTGCTTGGCTTGGAAAGACCTAGTGAAGTTGAAAGTGTAGATCTTAGTATTGATTACTTCATGTTAAATCGATATTTTGTTTTGGTGTTTTGAAGGAATCTCTATGCAGAATACATAGTAGAAAATTTAAGGAGGTAATTGGCGACAGAAATCTCGAAGCTGCTCCAGAATTTACGGGTTTTCAACCACTTGAAGTTTACTTTCAGTAGTCAATGTGGACAACTTATATATCCTTCTAGTGATGAAGTATATGTTTCAATACTTGCTTATGTACTACTAATGATCATACGAATAGTCCTATAAATTCAATAGCTGCATTTTATCGTTTTTCATATATCCCAATCATCTTTTTTCAATCCCGGCGATTGTTATAATTTCTTCTAATTATTTTTTCATAAACTGTGTTTTCTCTGGCAAGTTGTACTTGTTTACCTTCCATCTCTCCATAATAACGAAGGAGGTTCTAAGAATAATAACGTGTATCAAACTTATGATGAAGCTAGATACCTAAATATTATGTTTCAAATTCGTCACCTTGTAAAAGCTTTGCCAGAGAACACTGAAAATATCAATTAAAAAAGCCAAAAAGGAGGGAGGAAAAGATGGAGGGAAGTGGTCGAAGTACATCCTAAGAAGACTCATTTCTTCCCCTTGCCCCTCTACATAAAGGAATATATTAAAACGCTCCGTCCCTTAAGATACCCTTACAATAACTACAACCCATCTATTTCTCTCCCTACCCACCTAGTAAAGGAATAAACCCCCTCATCCAGAGATGGGTTCATGGGTGTTTATCAACTGTGTAGTGAAGTCTTCAAAGATGACAGTGACGACAAAGAAGAACAAGAAACGAACTACAGTGAGCAGACGAAAATAACGTAGAGAAGAAAAAAGCCTTTTATGCTTTGACAGTTCATGTGGAAGTGTAAAACCATCTACTGGGCAATTACATAACCTTTGGCAATCTGGGCAATTACATAACCTTTGGCAATCTGGGCAATTACATAACCTTTGGCAATGATTTTACCGTTTTTCTCTTTTCCTGTACATTTGAGAAAGAGTAAAAATGACAACTTCAAAAACACATTGTTTTGTGCAGTTCCATTTTTGTTCTTTACACTTCACAAAAAGAAATAAGGCTTTGAATGCGAACTGAAATTGTTGATCATCTGTCTATCCATAGATAAGTTCATTATCTGATTTCAATATAAAAAGATAATCTGTTATTTCCTTCACTTCAAGCAGAAAGAAACCAAAATCGAAGAATGAAACAAAAAACTGTTTAACAATAAGAAAACTAAGCAAATAAATTCATATTATCTTCTACAATAGAATCTAATAGACTCCAGTCTTAAGTAAGGAAAAATAAAGAAAACACAAACATTCTGAATAAAAATTAACCCCAACTTCTGTAGAGAAACAACACAAAGTCTCTCACATTTCACCACCAAAAATACTCTGTCAAAACTTTGACCTAGTAAAAGAAACCAAGTACTTTACCACCAACATTCTTCCTCCTTGCCTCTTCATGATCCATGATCCCAGCTGATGTCGTGAGCACGATATAACCGAACTGCATAATTTCACATCAACCACAGTAAGGAAAAATGACTAATAGATCATCGATCACTTTAGGAAGAAACTATTATGAATCTATGATCTTCCCACTATTTTGTCGTTTTCCAACTTCACATTAACCACAGCAAGGAAAAATGACTAATAGATGATCACTTTGGGAAGAAATCATGAATCTATGATCTTCCCCCTGTTTTGTTGTTTTCCTATACGAAGATCTAATGGCGCACAAAACCAAGTGTATGAACATATGGTTCAATGGTACCATTCAATCAACTACATAAAAAATGATTGAATCAAGGGTCTCCCCTTGTGCATAGGCATTTTCAAGGATCTATGCAACAAGAAACTTTTTTTTTTCGTTTCATTTTGTTTCAATTGATTAAAACAAATCTTTGAAGTAAAAGAGTTGAAGAAGAAACTGACCTGTCTGGAGGGAAGCAACCTTGCAGTCCAAGGCTCAATCTCCTTGACACCAACATCAAAACGAGGACTGATGACACCACACTTGTTAAGCCTTCCGTTCAATTCCACGACAATCTTGCCAGACCTGTGATCGTCAACATATTCAAACTCACCAATGTAACCTGTATACAGACCAAATGCACAAAAATGAGATTATGTAGGTGATAAAGATTTAACGATGGACGAAAAATGAGAAGCCCAAAGAAAAAGTCCAAGTAAGAAGGCCAACCATGCTTCTGCATGACCATAAGGAACTTGATAATGACTTTGGAAGATGGTCTGATCATGACCTGTCTCTTCCCCCTCTTTTCAGCATTGTACATGCTTTTAAGTGCATCATTCAAAACACTCACTCTCACCATCCTTGCTGAACTTCACTGCTGCAACATAAACATAACATTTACAATGTTACACTCAAGTTCTTAACAGCTTAATAAGATGAATATTTACAGCTACAAAAGGTTACGTGGCCAACAAAGAACCAACTATTCAAGTTTCAATCATATATAATGAAATAATGATTAGCATCATCTGGGCTTCGAAAATATCAAATATTACTTGGATTGAGAAATTAAAACAATCAAGACCAACCACAAAGTTTGAACAGACCAGCCCTGCATCTAGAATATGAAGTCACCTATTGCAACTATACTCACAAAAATGCTAGTTTGCCCAAAAAGGTAGGTCGAAGCCAAACCGCCAAAACTCGAGAAGACGCCCAGATTTCGCCCTCTGTTTCACTCTCTCTCTCTGGTTGGGCAAAATCCCGCGGTCGACCTCAGATTTTGGGACACTATCACTGTAGACAATACTTACAATTGTTTCATGGCAAATGACATTACATTAGATTAGACGAGTGCCATAAATAACTCTTAATTAGATGTCTAGTCGTGTTTTTGTGCTAAATTCTACCCAAAGATACAACCCTAAACCCCACAAGGACAAAAGAAATGGGTGATATATTTGGCGTCACTGATATAATCTTCCATACGACTAATGGTTATTTCAGGGATATACCATATCAGATAGTAAGCTCATACCTATACCTAATATACAACCTTATAACAGTATCTACTGGTAATTAGGTATAAAGTTTTAATTTTTATGCGACCCATTATTGTTAAGATCATATATACAACCATGGATGCAATATCAGAGTTGATATGATTCCAACACTAGAAACCAGAAAATGAGAAGAAAAAAAAACTAACCAGTAAAAAATAGACAGAAAAAGATGATTCAATAATAGATCAATTGATTCGTATTTGATGAATAACTATGGAAGCTTAATTCAGGAATCGAAACCCTAATATTAAGGAAGATGAATGGGAATTATGAGCTTGTACCTTTGTTGCAGATACGTCTCGACTGCTCTTCTTTTCCGGACGGCGGAGAACGTATGAAAGCTAAGAATTAGGGTTTTGAAAACACATGTGGGTTTGCCCTACTTAGAGGGAGTGAGAGAATCGACCCAATTGACGAAAATACCCTTATTATTGGTTCCTTACTCTTGTTCCGGATATTACCCTCGGAAAATATTTGAATTAACTTTTTACCGTGAAAGTGAAATAGACAAGGGAAGTGTAGAAGGCGCCCCCGCAAGGGTCAAAAGGCATCCGCAAAGGTTGTCTAAGTGGTTGATTGTGTTGGCATGATTTCAGGTTCCATTCCCATAAGAGGTGGAATCCATGGTTATTGAATTTGGTCATTAAGAGTATAACTAATAAGTTTGTCGAGCTTTAGACCTATTTAATACGTTGTTAGGTTTTAGGCCTCTTGCATTCGTAGTTTAATTTCGACGGTTATCGTGCTTATCACATCTTGATGATGTATTAATGTCATATGATGACAAAATATTTGGGGCAAACATGTGAGGAAAAGAGTCCGCTTTTTAACATTGTTGCGGATGGTTTTGAATCTTTCACAAAAGAAAAATGCATAGGTGATGGGTGCAAGTGGTAAGATTGTGATAATCTCACATCGCTCGCTCACGAGAGTGTCCAGAGTCTGAGTCATAGGTGAACTCTCAAGCTTAGCAAGTGTCGAGACCCTTTGGGTGGACACCCGTAGAGTTTTCGCCAAGAACAAAACCCCGAACTTGTTGGATTACTGGACCTGAAGTGTCTAAAGCGAAAAAATTATCAGTGACTCCCAAAATGTGAAGCGCTACAAATACCATTCTAGAGTTTATATCTGGCCAAGATCAATAAAAAATGAGCACTTACTCACTAAACCGGGACTTGCTTGTGTTAGTTTTGATGAGTTGATCATCCTAAGTAAGGACGATCCTCTATGTACATTTAGTTGATGCAGCTTTAATCCCAATAAACAAACTAAAATATGCTTTTAGTCTTCCGTCCTAATAATAATTTCAAGATTGTCCTTGAAATCAAACAAGTGACCAACAACGGATTAAATCTGCACAAAAGTCCTCGCAAATAACTAGTAATTTAGTTAGTTGTGTATCTATTCCAAAACCTTGACGGTCACAAGTTATATATTTGGTGGGATTGGAATCATATGATTTATTAATGGGTTATTTCCCAAATGTGCCCCCAATTTTGTGAGCCCCCTACTTTAGCAAATATTCCCATATGGCCCCCTTTTTTCGTTATCTTTAATTTTCCGTTACTCTCACTCCTCCATCTCATTTCCTCTCTCTGCCAAGTACCTAACACGCCACATCATCATCTTCTCCGGCATGGGTCGTCGGCCGACCAAATTTTCGGCCAGCGACCTTCAAACTTTAAAAAAATTTCTCTTTTTCTTCCTCTCTCTCTCTTCCCCTCTCTTCTCACTCTAAAAAAAAAAAATTTGATTTCATCTCTCCTTTCTCTCTCTAAACTCTGGCGAAGGGAGTTTCCCTTCGCCGGAGGTCGGGCAGACCTTCTAGGTCTGCTCGAACAGACCTTAAAGGTTTGTTCCGGCAGACCTACCAGATCTGCCGAAACAGACCTTCATGGTATGTTCGAATAGACCATGAAGGTCTGCTCGAGCAGACCTTCTAGATCTGCCGGAACAGACCATGAAGGTCTGCCCGACCTCCGACGAAGGGAAACCCCCTTCGCCGGAGTTTAGAGAGAGAGGAGAGATGATTTTTTTTTTTTGGAGAGAGAGAGAGTGAGAAGAGAGGGGAAGAGAGTGAGAAGAGAGGGGAAGAGAGAGAGAGAGAGAGAGGAAGAAGAAGAAGAGAGATAGGAAGAAGAAGAGAGATAGGAAGAAGAAGAGAGAGAGGAAGAAGAAGAGAAATTTTTTGTTTTTTTTTTTTAAGTTTGAAAGTCGCCGGTCGGAAATTTGGCCGGTCGGCGACCCATGGCGGAGAAGATGATGATGTGGCGTGTTAGGTGACTTGGCAGAGAGAGGAAATGAGATGGAGGAGTGAGAGTAACGGAAAGTTAAAGATAAGGGAAAAAATGAAGCCATATGAGAATATTTGCTAAAGTAGGGGGTCTAGACAGGAAGCTGGTCACAAAGTTGGGGGTCATTTTAGAAATAACCCTTTATTAATTTGTGTTCAAATGGTAAAAATAAGCTAAAGCTAAGAATGGCTGGCCTTTCAAACTCCATAAGGTGACTTTAAGAATTTTTAAATGACCTCGAGGCTCAAAATGTCTTTGACAATGACAATTATATTACTTTTTTTTTGTTGAAGGACAATTATATTACTTATTCAAATTTATGATGTATTTACATATTATATATTCTGCGTCATGAAAGGAATGGCTATGTGAGTCTTGTGTAAAAAGGATCCAATTTATATCTCTATCTGCCTTCTCTCCCCATCCTTTTCTCTCCAAATGAAGCAATGGGAGAAGACGATGATGCGATGATGGATACCAATGACACGAAGATGTTTTATAGAATTGATCACAAAAAATTGTTTTAGATTTAGTAAAAAGTATTTCGCGAGAGAGAACGTTTATTTAGGATTTAGCACAAAGATGCAAGAACCAGATTGGTTATGATCTTATAACAAACAAAGTATTTGTTAAGGTTTGGCAGGAAGGTGAAGGTTTGCTTCAGAGCTCTCTTCACATGTTCCCACTCTTTTCTTTCTCATCTTATATCAATTAGGGTTGTTTTTTTTTTTGTTGAAACATCAATTAGGGTTGTTATCTCAACAAAAAAAAAAATTGGGGTTGTTATCTTCCCAATTTTGATGAACATATTGTTAGGTTTAATGATATCTTAAGAGTTTTGTGATCTGATTAGGTCTACGCGATTCATTACGTCTGTGTTTGAGGAGATGGCGTGACGAAGAAGATGAAATTCTAAATTCTGTTAGTTTGAAAAGTAAGATACCCCGAAAAAGACTGACATTTTTAGATCTGTTTTCTTTTCATTTTAAGATATGTTTTAATCTATTCATGTCAAACATCTGTTTTGATTGGTTTGTTTCGAAGTGAGTGTTCCCCGTGTCATGCTCATAATTACGAGAAAAAGAATGACTCGTTAGTCAGTTCATAATTTCGTCTCCTTTGTCCTTACGACACATTTGCTGAACCACAGAGACCTTTAACACATTTAGCTCGCTAATTTGAGTATTACCCAGGCACAGACACTAAGATATATAGGAAAAAAAATCTAGGTTTAGGTAGCACGAAGGAAAGCTCTTCAGCCAGGATGCAATCATAACTAGTTCTCTAGGAAATCACATCTCTACTGCACTAAAAACCAGGAAAAACTCCGATACATCGAGATGGAGACCTTTTCTTGCTTATTACCACCTTGGAAGGCACCTTTTTTCCATACACCGGTAGGGAAGCTTCTCCAAATGCATCGATCTGCTAGTTTTTGCCACATTGGACTAGTTTACGAGCTACCCACATTACATGATAACCATAATCAGACTTACACAAGAGTCGCAGGTAGAAGTTCGAGTATCTCTTGGCTTTAACTTATAACAAACAATGAAAAAATTCACATGGCCCAATTCATCGTTAGTAATCCAGCTGAGTGTATCTTAGTATATCATCATCTGATTAGCTAAGATAAACACGGAAACGTAAAGTTACTTGAATCACTTACAAAAATCTAATTTGTCATAATTTATTGCCTAACTTTGAGATCAGCATCTTCGTCGATTTAAAACTTAAAATAACATATGCTAGTTTTAGCACTGACTGAGAAAGAAAGAGGTTGCTTTAATGAAAATAACCAAGAACCTGGCCTCCGACGTTCTGTTTGATGGCTTCTTCGTGATCCAACACCCCATTGGGAGTACTAATCACGACATATCCCCACTGCACATGCCAAAAAAGAACAAGTTACTATAAATTTGAATAAGTTCGTCTCTGAAAACAAAGAAGTTTCAAGGTTACCACGAAAAATTGATGAAACTAATAGTTTCCAATTTCTAGCATTCTGCAGAAGATAAAAAGAATAACAACACGAAAACAAAAAATATACCTAGTCCAGCTTATATTCTCATTAGGTAAACAATGGCAAGTAAGTCATTTTTTGGACCAATAAGCTGTTTTTTTGTCCAGGCAGCTCTACCTCTCTACTTCATATTTTATGTTCTTATCATGAATCTTCTCTCTTTTCTCTCAAGCCCATATTTTCTGTTTTTACCATTTTATATATATTCAGACATCTCTCTTACTTCATAAAAATCTCAGCTTACTGGTTCTGACTGCTTAGTAGTACCATAAAAACACTATAAGAACACAATCTGAAGAGTACGAATTCGAGGGGGAAAAATAACAGAAGATATATGATATTGTAAAAGAACACAATGCAGGAACACTAAAGTAGTGAAGTACCAAATGAAATAAATAATCGCCAATAGAGAAAATGACAAATATTTCATGCATTGTGCAACAAAAAGAAAAGGCAGTTCATTGAAGTACTAGATGAGCAGAGGATATATACGAACCTGCCGTGTCGGAAGTGTACGCAATCTGTACTCTTCAATCTCCTTTGCCCTGA
Source organism: Eschscholzia californica (assembly GCF_041429995.1). Taxonomy (NCBI): domain Eukaryota; kingdom Viridiplantae; phylum Streptophyta; class Magnoliopsida; order Ranunculales; family Papaveraceae; genus Eschscholzia; species Eschscholzia californica. Next base: position 16,839,387 of record NW_028238198.1, read on the forward strand.
TGTCCTGACGATACATGAGAACCCTGCAATCATTTATTCTGCCTTGCAGATCAACTGTTATCTTTCCCACCCGGTGCGGATCGAATACTTGGAAATTTTTTATATATCCTGGAGAGGAAGTTGACAAGTTCGTAGGATAAGTATGCATTAAGTGACTCTGGCATATGAATATCTTGAATTATAAGCTGCCACAAGACTATTGTTTTGGAATTAGGATCAACTCACAAGATTAAAGTTAAATTAAAAAATATCCATTAGCAAGCTGAGCCAAAATTCTGACATATAGTATGTTCATAATGCTGCAAGATGGACACAAAGGCATGAAAAGTGCTGCATATCAGTTGTGGCATCTAAGGAAGATTGTACTTTAGGCTTCAACCAACAATAATCTAACTAACAGAACTGCATGCTGGGGTACTCATTCACTATCAAGCGACGTATGAAGTCCTCAAAGAGAGAGGAAAATCGACCAAAATCAAACTATAAAAACTCTCATAGAAAATTAATGATGAACGTCAAAATTATAATCCTCCTTCAGTTATCATTAAAAACAAAAAAAAAGTGATCCTTCTGTGGGTGTGGTATAGGGCCTACCTTGCTCCCAGGTGGTCTTGACCCTCTATCACCCCAAAAGTTAGCTTAAGAGGTGAGGCTTTTCTTTCGCACTTGTAAAGTCACTGCCACCCCCTCCCACAACCAAGCTGGGACTAACTCTAGTCTAACACCTCATTCTAATGAACAATTGATACTATAGACCAACCAAATATATGATCCAAACACTGCCTAGCACTCTTCAACCATGAAATCCAAGTGTGCAACATATGAGTGTGAGATATGGGTCGTCTGGCCTCAAGGTTAGATACTTAGTTTTAATAAGGAATGAGGCAACAGTTTGCTTTCTTTCTCTGAACAAAAGTACAGTCGCATTATTCTTTCTTGGAACAAAAGTACAGTCGCATTGAAAAAAAGGAAGTAGATTAAAGCTTGAACTTATTTCCGTGACCGTGTGGTACCGGCGAAACATTTGAGGAGGCCAAAAAGTGAGGAACAAATAAACTTTCAAGCAAACAAATAGATTGGCATTTGGCAATTCAAATTCAGATTAAGTACTCCATAAACAATCAAATTTCACATTAACAGCAGATTTCAGAACTTGATAAGAGAAGATTAGTGACACAATATGCAGTTATTCTTTAGATTGATGCCTAAACGATCAGATGATCAAATAACTTCAACAATTATTTTAGACTTCCAGAAACCCAAAATTTGATAGGTTTCATTATTCACAAAGCATACACCAAAATCAGAAAATTAACATAATTTCCTCAACCCTAAACTTAGAACTGACACTAGAAGTTTAGATTTTATTAATTCATGACTTCAAAACTCAATTGAAGTAGTATTATGAACAAAAAGAAGAAGCTTGACGATTTTTGTCCTTGGGTTTTCTAGTATCAGAAAATAAAAGTAGAAATGAGGTTTTGGTTTTTAGGGTTTTGATTGAGCTTTACCTCGATCTTTCATAATCTTGAGAAATGAAGACATAACATGAGAGATAGGTTGTAAGTTAGCTGTTGCTTTTCCTCTCTTCTCTGCATTCACTATCGTTCTCAGTGCTTCATTCAATATTCTCCTCCCCATTTCTTCTTCTTCTTCTTCTCCTCCCCCTCTCTCACACACTTCTTTCTCTCTCTAGACAAGCACAAGACACAAGTCGGCCGAAACCTACTCTCCGGAGATGACAATGTTCGCAGTGTTTGTTTGGGCGCCTTCTCGTGCCCGAACTGAGCAGTCCAAAGTCCACCAACCAAACAGTCCAACGCCACCGTCGGATCACGAAGGCGGACTTTCTCGAGCACGCCCCTTCTCGACGGGTGAGTCTTGCAGTCAAGCTTCCTTCTACCTTTCCACTTGAGGGCCAATCTCAGTCCATGTTGCTCAAACCCAACACAAATTAGATTCAATGTGGATACCATGACACTTGCTTAGTGTGTGAGGTGCAAAGAGAGAATTCGAGTACGAGTAAAAGCGCCTATAGACGCTCCCATGACCAAATGTGGATACCATGACACTTGCTTAGTGTGTGAGGTGCAAAGAGAGAATTCGAGTACGAGTAAAAACGCCTATAGACGCTCCCATGACCAAATGTTTGTTCTCTCGTTTGATTCGTAATTATTGTTTCACTCAAAATTCATATTGTTCATTATTACAAATTCGAACAAGAAGAGCGTTGGTGGGTTGCCCATCATTTTTAGTTAGACCTATATGGAATCAATTAAGATTTGTACGATTAACTTCAGTTATACATTGCTTCTTCTATACTTTGAATGTTATTCTTCTTTATACGTTATTCTTCTTTATATTCATAAGATGCACATGTAAATTTCAACACATTGCTTATTCTATACTTTTATCCCAAGATACTACGATTACAACATGATATAACTGTAAAACATGTAACTAACTAAACTTTACGATAAATTTGAAATTGTTTACAACGTAAATATATTATAAACTAATAATATATCATTTTATATACGTCTTTTAATTATTTTACGCTAATTTATACTATAGGATTACTCAACTCAGTTTAAACGATTCATAAGGGTAATATCGATACAGAACTAAATCAAAAGTTTGGTTTGGTTCGGTTTAACTTTAGATTTGACATCCATTTGAGTAAGACGATTCAATAAAGTCACAGGAGTCAGACTCAGATAAGGAACAAAGTAAACACCTCTCGTCTAGGTACCAACCCGACTCAGATTATGGGTCCGGTTGGGCGGAAATATCCGCTTCTTGATAAAATATCTCTATCTAAAACCCCAAAAACCCCAGACTTCGTCGTCTCCTCCAAAGACCAAACCCTTTCCTCTCCGAAATTCTCAACCCCAAAATCAAAACCAGAAACCCTAGAAACTCCAAAAATCAGGTAAAAATGAGTTCGTACAACGGAAACATGAACTCCGATAGTCTTCTTCTTCAAAGCTTAATGGGTAGGTTACAAATCCGACCTCCATATCTCAACACAAACTCTTTTCTCTCTCAAAATTTAGAAGATTTTCTTCTTGATACAAACTCAATCAACGATGAAGATGAAGAAGATGATAGAGAAAAAACCCAATTAGCTAAAGAAGAATCAAAGCTTGAGAAAGATATTATTCGTATAATACTAAGTGGTGATATCGAAACCCTAAAACCTAATTCAGGTCAAGCTGTTACAGTTGGAGAGCATTATATTTGTGTTGGATTTCATCAAGAAACTGGTTCTGATTATCGTGTTTGGGAGTGGCATGGTCATATTATGTTATTTGATGAAGAAAATGGTTATACACCTGAGTATATTTATGGGAATTACTTTGAAAGATCTCAGGTGAAGGCTGGGTCGGCGGCGGCACCGTCGGTGGCTAAGGAAGAGAAGCAGGAAGAGGAAGAAGAAGAGGAAGAGAAAGAGGAGAAAGTTGGGAATTTGGGACTCAGAGAGTTGATTGATGGTGGGGATTCAATTACTGGAAGGATTCTTCATCGCAATATGAATGCTGGTTCTCCAAGGTAATAACTTTATCTTTTCATGATGATTTGTCTATCTTCTTCTCATTCTTGTACTAGGGTTTTATAAAAATTTATGGATTGACAGTATATATGCTTTCTTTCTGATTTTGTGATATGGGTCTTGGGCCTCTGAGTTCATTAGTTTTGAAGGAGTTTCGAACTTGAGTATGGTGTAGCCAATTTTATCAGTACCCAAGACCAAAGACCAAGATGGTGTTTGTTTCTTTGTTGCATTACGGCCATGTTTGGCATGCGGGAAAGGGATGTGATGACCATGAATTTCAATCCCCTAATGTGATTCCTACTAATATGAATATTGATTGGTTTGGTTCGAATACGATATGTGGAGATTGATTTTGTCGGTAGGTTATTCAATTGACGAATCCAAGTGAAAGAGAATAGCAACTCACCCGCTCCAGGGTTTTGGTTCCCCCTTGAGGGTGAAAAGTATTGGCCCTTGGAGTTCGATTCACGATGCGTTCTCATATACCAAACACTGTTATGAAATGTGATTCTCGGTTATCTCATGCCATTCCGATGCACCAAGCAAGGCCTTAATGATGGCTAAGAATGCATTTGGGTTTGATCTTCTCTTTTTTATGGAGATTTTGTTTGTTCATTTCCATCTAAGGAGAAAAGGAAGTACAATTTTTTGGTGAAGAAGTAGGAACATCGTAAAAGAATGATAAAAGACTAGTAAAGGGTAGCGCATAGGCTATGGTCTCGGTAAAGTGTAATATCTGCGGACCCTCTACGGATGACCAAAAACCTTACAATGTCAAATTCATCTTCTATACGTCTCCCAATTTAAAATGACCCCCTTATTGAAGGTTCCAATTCATTCTCTTGTTTCAATAGAAAAGTAAAGATAAACTCTTAAGCTTAAGGCTTTGAGAGTGCACTCTCTCGCCTTTAAGTGTAATGTCATTTTCCCATTCCGGGTAACCAGACTAGTATAAGGTATCAATTCCAAAGCTTTCTTCCCTAATTAGGAACTAATTTTTTCTTGCACGAGGCTCTTCAGCATGATAGCAGTAGATTGAATTGGAATTTATTCCATGAATCTTGAAGCCGTTCATTGTTGACTGTTGAGTCTAATCTCATTTGCTTGCTATGCTTAGTATCAATTATAACGTGTTAAGTTGACGAAATAGTGTAGTTGTGATTCCCCTTTCCGTTGTACAAACCCACTTTTCTTATATTAATTCAAAATTTTCAAAAAAAAAAAAAAAATTATAACGTGTTAAGTTAATATTCTAGACACCATATAGAGCTACGTTGGGTGCAAGAGTATGAAGCAAACTATATATTAACTTTGTGGTCTCACAAACTAGTTGGCTATGAAAAGAGAGAGAGCCCATAGATGTCATATTCTTAGTCATATGAGAACCACACTATAATTGTCTATTGTGGTTGACAGTTATTTTACCTTCATAACAGAGTGAAGTTTCTCTTCTTGGTTGGTGAATCCAACATCCGAATGAAAAATTGGCATCCTGAACCATTATTCTGTGATCACCTGTAGCCCTCTAAGGATGTTTTAACTTCAATTCTAACTATATTCTGTTCGTAGACTCACTTGCGGCCTTTCCACCATCTTCTTTTACTGCAAAAAGAAAGGAAGACATGTTGTTTAATGTGCGAGCTTTGGGCATAGTCTGATGTTGCTCCTCATCTGTTTTCTTCCTATGTAATTTGCAGGATTTGAGTGAGCTGTATGGTGGCAACCGGGTAGAGGTTGTGCGGAGCCTTCACTTGTTTCTTTCATCTCTGCTGGCATCCTTGTCAAAGAAGGCATCCTTGTCAAAGAAACAATCGATCGGCTTGTACTCTTTGGATCTCTATTTTGGTACAAATCAATGATGTTATAGTCAAACTTCAATTTTAAGTAGTCCCAAATTTCTTTGCCCATCAATAATCTAGCAGCTAGTATATGTTGAGATTGAAAAGAATATTTGCTTTGAAATCTTAGATGGATTTGTTTTGAAACTCTTAAAATCATCTCAGATGTTCTAATGGTTCCTTATATTGCTTCTTACTATAATCACAAAATAAAGAATGTATTAAAGGTGAATGTGAAACTATTTTGTTTTCTGATAGAAGCCCAAAAACGCTAACACGTGATTGACATAAAAACCACACGAAATCAGAAAATATTTTTGGTACTACATACATTAATAGGTAGTACTTTTATATCTTTATGAGTTATGAAAACTTCGAAGGAAGGTGGACTTCAAGCAATATTCTAATCCGGGCGCAGACTAAAACATCTCAAAGGGTTCTCTTGTACATTCAACATCTTCGATATAAAAAGAATTTTGAAGTTCTCAAAAAATCAACAATTATATTGCAAGCCACATTGACTGTGGCCAGCTTAGTGCTGACTGTAATTGTGTCTCATGAAGTGAATTTTGATTTCTTGAGTGAAAATCAGAGAACACAAAAAAGGGAAGATGTAAAGAGAGAGATGAAAATGAAATCAAACAGAAAATTTGCTAATTCAAATTGGCATCTTTATTTAAACTAGTCATTTTTGGCCAGGTAAGACTTTCTTCTTTCTAGTTTCTTATCCTCTTTTTAGCAATACTTGAAAGCCGTTGCATTACTCAATCAATGAACTAATGCTTAATTTAGATGGCTATGAACAAACAAATACAAAAAAACCCTAGTTATTACTTTACTACAAACCAAACCTAAAACCCTAGTTTTGTTATCTCCTCATTCTACTATTTAAGGATGATTGTGATTAACTTATTTCATTCATTTACCTTCTCTCTAACCCTTTCTCTCTCATCAAAGATGAAAAACAGAGTAGCACCTTAAACTACATAGCTCTTTAGAAATCCTCTGTTTTTCAAATAATTAGTGAAAAACTCTACCTACCCACAATTCTCTTCTCAGTTCTGCAACTTGGGTAACTCACCAAATGATCAATCTCCTTCATTTCTTCTTCCCAAATTTCTTTCCATTTTCCTTACAATATTATAAACGTTTGATTTTGTTTCATTAACAATGCAGGTAATAACGACGTTAAAATGCTGAATTCTGATGTCACTTATGTGTAAGTTTAGTCACTGAGAATCATTGATTATTGATTTTGAATTGAGAAATGCAGAAAGTATTATTTTTTTCTTCGGATTCATTTTCTCTTTTTCTCTCTCCAAAAGTAACAGAGTAGGAGTTTGCTGGAGAAATTTCTTTAGAGATTCACAAGTGACTAATGATCAACACTTGGGAAGATTTTCTCCTTTATCGACCGTTGAGATTCCTCATTTATCCCTTAATTGTCTCCATCCAGGTTTATGAATCTTCAATTGTTCTTTATAATTTAATGATCTGATATATATATTTCATAAATTGTTTTACTTGACATAATACCATCGTTGCCTTGAAAATTTCCGCTTCGACTCTCTCATGTGAGAAGGCTGTATGTACAACTGGACGTATGAATACTGACAAATGCTTTCTGTTAATATATATAAATGAATTTACGTGTTAAGTGGGTCTATATATAATATTACCCGACAACGCATACATATAAAATTTCTCTTGCTTAAACTACTCTTATTTATAAAAAAAGATTTGGTTGCAGTTTTGTTCTATGCTTCTTCAACTAGTACTACGTCACCTATGGTACAAAACAATTTTTCGGAGTCGCAGTTGCCTCACAGGGGAGTTTCAATAGACAATAGTCAACTAGTAAGTATAATGATTTGATCTCTTCTTCACACGACGAAGTTAATTTACTAAAAGAATTACCTTTTGAGGCTGATTAAATGTTCACAAATTAATGAGGTACTAAATAGAAATGTATATGCTAGACTCAACGATTGATGATTTGTAAAATTCTAAACGAAAAATAGGCGAGCGAACAAGATGTCCTCAGCTCAAAGAATAGCACACTGAGCTAACAGAATGAGGGCCTATTAGTCTCTCTATTTCCATGAATTTTTTAAGTTACATGAAAATATATCTATTTTTGTAGTAATTATGTATTGGTTTCATGAGCAGAATGAGAGAAAACGTAAGGATAGAGAAGATGATCGGTCAACAAGGAGTTGCAACGAATATTCAAGTCTTGAACAATCGAAGAAAAAGAAAGCTGCCATTACCGTAGAAGATAGTAGAAGTCCTTCAAATTACCAACATTTGCGCAAACTACTCCAACGCCCTTTCAGAACCAAACCTCAAAAAGTATTAGCTAATTGGTCATACGATCACTTAAAAGTCATTCAGTGTTTAAACATTTTAATCTCAAACGTTAACATCCTCAACGACTTAGATTCAAAATTGAGGTGTTTCTCAAACTAGACACGAAGCTGAGCTCTAAACAAAATGAACTTTTGTTTGTGTCACGGTAGGTTCACTTGGTTGCGGTGGGCCAAGTATGACCTACAACGCCCCGTTAAAACCACCACATGAAACAACATAGTCCTTTCGTAAAGTCCCACACTGATGACTGACTCACCACGGTTGGGAGGGTCATGTCAGACGTTTGGTATAAGACGTAGATTCAGACACAATAGAGTTACTGATATATTTCTGTATCATAATAATCTGCAGGTACAAGTGAAGAGGAGCCAAAAGATAGGAGACAAAATTACAGAACTTCAGAAAATGATTTCTCCTTATGGGAAGGTAATGAATTAAAATATAATTAAACACTAATCTTATGTTAATTAATTGTAGTTAAATTGTTTTATTTTATTTTATGAACAGACAGATACTTCATCAGTGTTGAAAGAAACAGCTTCATACATTAAATTACTCCATGACCAGATTCATATGCTTAGTAATCCTTACTTTAGATCTCCTAATCTTCATCTTCTTCAACCTCCCCAGGTATATTAATTAACATTCTAGACTTAGTGGATTCGTCGATAATCTCGAAAACAATGTAAACATAATTATAAGATTCTAAGGTAAAAAATGGTTGTTTTCATATGTACTCAGGGTGGTGGAGAAAGGAAGAATGATCTAAAGAGTAAAGGGCTTTGTTTGGTACGTATCGACCGCTTTCACTCATAAAATCATCAAAGAAGATAGCTGATAAACATCAATAATGGAAGCTTCAATGGAGAGAGAGAGAGAGAGAGAGAGAGAAATAGTACATTAATATAAGTTAGTAGTTTCTTAAATGAGATTGCTATTTCTAAATATGAAGATTCTTCTTTTATAAACATAACTCTAAATGTCATGTACCTAATCTCCTTGCTTGTTAAGCTACCCATTATTTTATACAGTTGTTTAACACTAAACCAAGTTTAACAACGAAACCCTTATGTTTTAGATAACAAGAGTTTGTAGAATTGAATCTCTTCCGTAAACTCTAACATTTTCGTCTTGGACTATTTTATCGAAACTACTATAGACACGTTTCGACTGTATGACAAACCAAGTATCATATTCTGTCTCGTTTGACTCTGACTTGTTTTTTGAGTATGTTTTCTAAGAATTTGACTAGCTCAAAAATAAATTTCATTCTTGGCCACCTAAGATTATTCTACCGCGAATATCAGTAGATAGAATACGTGCATCTTCATGAAACTTACATTCTGCAAAAGTTTACATCTTTTCTACAATGAGATGTTACATTTCGCCACGGTTTTAGAATGCAGTATGAGTTGATAAACCGACCGCATTTTCCATATACAACATTCAAACTTGTTGGTTCCTTTGACATTTCAATCAGTTGACAGAAGCAAAAGGGATTCTGTTTGGTGATGACTCCATAAGACATGGCTGGTTCTTCCCACCTTCAGTTTTCTCTCCTTTTGTTCTGTTTAATGACTTCATCTTTCCCATTAGAACTTCAAACTCTGGTGTTCTCAGTTCTTCAATGGAGCTTAAGGTAGGAACAACGATTTCCCGTTTCTTAGGCGTTTTACTTGAAGGATTATCAACCTGCTCATCAACCCAATAGTGAGTGTGCTAGTGCGAGAAAAAAATGGTTTCGTACTATTTATTTTAACGATAAGGAAAAAAAACAAACAAGATAGTTAAACGGGTCATTTTTTTAAATGAAGCTTGGAATCGTATTTTTATGAGGAAGATGAAGAAATGAAGAGTTTGACTTACAGAGTAGTCTCTGGTGAGGCATTGATCCGTACGATTTCTGATATCTGCTACTTTTTCGCGGTGATTGTCTTGTAATAGAGCGAGCTGATCTATCGAAAATGTTAAAACAGAGTCTAGTTCCTTCTTTACTTCATGATCCATTTTGAGTGAATCTGCATGGACAAGTTCTTTACTATATCAGAACTGTCCCAACCACACACACACACACACAAACACGTATATATATGCTTCGTAGTTGACTTACTTTTAATAGATGCATGGAGATCAGAGGCCTCCATGTGAAATTCGGCATCCATGGTTGAGGATACAGAGACGAATTCTTCAAGTGCAGTCTGATTTACATTCAACTTTTCCCTGTTTCAAAAAAAATATGAAATGAAATCCCCCAAAACAAAGAAACAGAAGAGACTGAAGAAGAGTTCGGTAAAAACTGAAGAACTTACACTACAGTAGATTCAATTGCTGCAATACTACTCTTATTGAGACCATTTATGCTAGACTGGGTTTTATTCCACTGCTGTTTTGAATAACCCACTTTGTTTGAACTGCATAGAAAAAACAAGTATCCGTTTATTATACGTATTAGATCTTAATTTTGGTTTCCACCACACCTCATATAGTAGAGTAAAATCTAAACACTCACCACTCATCAAGAATGTTATCTATAGTAGCTTTGTTTTGAGCTGCTGAGATCGAGTCTTCTATGAAATTAGTTCCTATAGTTTCCACATAACTATTCCAATTGTCTTTAGCATCTTCTGAAATTTGCTGCATGCCGAAGATCTCCGTTTGCAACTTTTTACTCACATCAACATTTTCCTCATCAAAGTTCTTGAGGGTCTCCGAAACCTGCCATAGGATATAAATGAAACCTATTAGCATCAACTTTGGTGTTAGTTGATAAACGAATATTGCTTTAACAAGTTAAATTGAAGAGAACGGACAATAGCTGATTTCTTCGATGTCAATGTTCCTAATATTGCAGCGATCTTTTCAAGAGCAAGTTTATCCTCTCTGGTGGACTCTTCCTACATAGGAAAACCAGATATAATCAGTCATTCATGTTTTCATTAATGTAAATCATGTTTGAGTGAGAAAAGCTTTTACCTGAAATGTCTTCCCAAAAGTGGCTAATTGGCGAGATTTTTCTGCTTGGTTTTCATCAAGAGATTTCATAACTTTCAAGGAACGACAGTGAAGGTCATCAAAGAAATCAGTAGTAGCTCTAGATATCACTTGCGCGGAAACCAAACTCCTTCGAAGTCCCTTTAATTGAACAAAAAAGAAAAACTTCAGTCTGACGCATTGCAAATCATAGCTATGGTAGAAGTAATAGCAATGGAGGAAACTGAGCAATCACTAAACAAAGTCTAACCAAGATAGAGATTCAAGAGCTCAATATTCGTAGAGATTCAAGAGCTCAATATTCATAGTAAAACCCACCTCCTCTTGTTGTCGAGAAGAGAAAGTTAATAGCTCTTTTTGTTCATCAATATAACTGTTGATAGTTTGAATAACCTCTTCAGACTCCAAAACGGCAGTTGATAGGAACTGGAAAATAGGTTAACGAATGATCAGCAAGCCAGAAAATGATGCATTCTATAAAACCCCAAAAAGTAAATCATGTTTTTACATTTTCTATGGCCATTGTTTGAGCTGAAACTTGTGATTCAATTTCTTTCAAATTTGAGGAACCAGTCCTTTGTAGAGTTTGAGCAAGCTCCTTCATGGATATGACACCTGAAGAATAGGTGCCTTTCATTTTCTCAATTCTTGATTCCATCACCTTGTTTGCCTGTAAGCAATATGACATCACATAAATATGATATATTTAATCTAATGTCATTGTTATTACTGTTAAAGGGTTTTATCTCTTACATCACATTTACTAGCAATGAATGAGCTGACATGTTCTTCCATACATCTTAGTTGTTGCTGCTGTTGGGAAACTGACCCCAGGATTGTCTTGTGTAAACCTTTTAAGCTTTGATCAAGCTGAGACCCAAAAGACAAAACTAATCCATGGTTTGCTGTTTCCATCATATTTTTACGCTCTGTACAACATAGTACTTTCAGTTGACGAAGTAAAAGAAAATCCTATATTGGATTAGTTAATCTAATTTTCAATTGGTGAAATAACTAAAGAAATTCCTAATACCTATTTCGGAACAGAGAGCCGTTATATCCTCTGATGCATATTGTAAATTGGCTTGCAACTCCTTTGCCCGTTCAATTATCGAGTTTTCTGTTTCATATATGTTCGGAGTCAGAACCTTACCGAACAAAAAACGTGGTAATCTTACTTTGCTTCACTTACCGGACTGTAGTAAATTAGAAATGATGAATTCTTTATCCTTCAACTTTGATATGGCCATCTTGTGGTTCTCTTGAAGCTCTTGCAAGGTTTTGTTAGTATTTTCCAAATTTATCTGAAAAGATGACAACCTCTAAGTTGATAATAAATGCAAGACTAGACCGAAAATTGTGATTCCCAAGTCGAAATACTAACCTTGCACTTCTTAAGTTCACCTTCAAGATCCAGTTTATCTTCTTGCTCAGAAAGGTAAAGCTCTTGAAATTTATCAGCTTGCTGTAATAACCTCAATTTAGTTAGGGAAGATAGTTTAAAGTTATTAGAAAAAGCAAGATAAATGTCAATTCTTACTTTCCCCTTTAGATCAAGATCAAGCTCCAACTGTTCTATCTTCTCAATCATTGCCTACAAGATAGATCATTTATCACTGAATAAGTTAGAAACCAATCAAGCGGAAACATGACCTCTTACCCACCCAATTGACATAAAAGAAACGAAAAAGAAAAAGTGTGCTAGAAAAACCTTCTTCTCAGCTTCATCTTGGACAAATCTTTCATGTGGAATATAAACACCATTCTTTTCCCTCGCCGCTTTCACATCTGTTATGAGTTTATTGGTATGGAATGTATGAGCTTTTTTAGGTTTTTCAATCAAAAATAGTAGAGCAAGACGGTTGTATAAGCAAACCTTGTTTAATTCTTTCAATTTCCGAGTACAAGTCCTTGAGAAGTACAGCTTTCGAAATTTTTTGGTTAACCTGAAAAAATATATTGAGAACCTTCAGCTAAAATATGCATTATATAATTCATGGTCATATAAAGAAAACGAGTATCACAGAACACACCTCTGGTTTATTTTTTATATTTTTAGCACGGTATGCATAATCAAGCGTACTCAAGGTTTCGTCCAAACAATAAACAGTTGGAGAAATTGTTGCAATGATACATGTTTTTGTTTTACCACCCAATGAGTCTCTTAACAATCTGGTCAACTTACTATCCCTGCATAAATCGCCAATATAGAAACGCATTACGGCAACTAAAAGAACTAAACGAACTAAGATAGCTTCAATGAAGATGTTACTTGGACAAACCTGTAAGGTATATGACCAGAATGTTCAACAAGTGCATTGATGCAGCGACCAAGGGTAAGCAAGCTCTTGTTGATCTCCCCTGCTTCCCTTGCTCGGGCCTACAATAACATTGACGAAAGATACGCAATTAAGAATTACCACGACATACAAACTGAGAGAATATAACTTGAAAAGAACTTACATGAATATGCGGAGTTTTTGGTTGATATTTTAACATACCTCTCTTGCACCTGTCCGACATATATTTTCTGAGCCTGCCAAGTCGACAAGATTAAGTTTTCCACATTTTATAAGCTCCTCTTCTCCCATTGTTGCTTCTTTAACGTGGATGGTAATAGAAAACACAGAATGAGACCGGCTGCAACAGAAAGAAACTTCTTAAGCTTGTTCATAACGACTTCAAGATTGTACAAATATATATGTTTAACTTAGTTAAACCTGCTGCGCTTGTTTAATAAAGTATCGACTGTGCGTCTTCTGGCTGATCCCCGTTCCAAGAGGCTATAAATCTCATTTGCACTGTAGACAACTTCTTCTTCAAGACCTCTTACAAGGACACCACCTTTTCCGTCCTCCATCAAAGATATTGGTCTTTTCTGTTTATCATCCATAGTCTTGGAAGAGTCTTCTGGAGCTAACAAATCTGTTATTTCTTCATTATATAGTTCCAAAAAGGTTACTTTCATACTATAGTCCGCCTTTTGTGCTTCTAGTGTTTCAAATATTTGTCGTACTGCTCTTGGAATGACACCAGCTTCAACAGGAAGGTCTCCTGTCTATAATAAATAGTAAGTGTGAGTATGAGACTAAAAAAATCAAGCAAGCATGTTAATGTTATACGTCAAGTTCACATTATAACAAAGAATTTGTGATTTATACCTTTGTTCTCATGCCTCCTTCCATTGTATATGTCTTACCCGTGCCCGTTTGCCCATAAGCAAAAACTGTGCAATTGAAACCCTCAAGAACTTCATCGACAATCGGTGAAATAGCATGTTCGTATATTGACCGTTGCTGTGCTTTCGGACCAAAAACCTAAAAAACAAATCATGAACATGTAAAATCACATACTTCATATCCAAAAACTGAATAATGAGTCAACATATAGTCATTGAATAAAGGATTGCGCATTTGTGTTTACCTTATCAAAGTTGAATACTCTATCTACTTGCTTGTTAGCTATACTTTGCAAAATAGTGACTTCTTTTCTCTGCTCATTACATGAGATGACCTTTGGGACGTTAAGTCTTTGCTCCTCATCACTTAACGGCCTGGTAGATATTGCAGAAAAAACGTTAAAGCACTTAAGTTAATACTCCATTTAACATTCACCACTTCTCCCAAGTCCTAATTGTTATACTGCGACTCATTTTGAGTTTTCCTCTTCATAATCCAGACATGGCTGGACTCTTGTACACGTAGACAGGAAATCATGGTGTTTGTTTTGGTATGTTAGGGCATAAAATCTACATGGATCACAGCCAAATTCACATAGCGTTGTCTCAAAATTAAGTTCTGCACTAGAAATAGAATTTTGTATAAAATTACTCATAGGTGTCACTGTAAAAGACTCAAGAACTGATATCGAAACATCTCTCTAAACCTTGGTTGGAGTACCCCTATACTTAATAATCATAAACCTCACTGAAAAAGTATTTGGGTACTCAAAATTTTGCTTCACAAAAATTGGGCTTTCTTAATTATTGCAGTTTTCATGTAAGTTACAAGATTAGGTTTTTCATAAAGAAAAATCATAATTTTACCTGCATCTTAGTAGAACTTGAACATTAACCTCTCGATCTCTGTCCAGTCGATTTGTATTCGCATCCAGCGATCTTGGATCGGTTCTTCGTCTTTCAGGACGAGGCGTTAAAAAGGGAGAAGGAGATGGTACTACTCCTACTCCAACTTTTCTTTGATGATCAGGTGTAAAATGCATTTTTGCTACTTCTTTTGAAATCTAAAAGAAAGAAGGAATTTCATCCAAGTAAATAAAAGGTCAAGATCAATTATCAGTAAGGTATTTTAAAACCTAAATCTGAAAACACTTTTAAGATAATATAAAGTGAGAATTTATGAAAAAAAAGTAGGGTTTCTTTCAGATTCTCTTACCGAATTTTAGGGTTTTAGAACCTTGAAAGAGATGGATTGGTTTCTGATGAATCTTGAAAATTGTAGCTTTTTCTTGTAAGAAATCTCTAAGTCCTTGATTTGGATCTTTCTTTTAGGGCTTTTCCTTTTGCAACTCCCACTGATTGAACAGGAAATAAGATTTTTTGAAATCTGAGAGACACTCTAACGACTATATTTGATGCTTTTGTAGAAGCTGGTTAAAAGACAAGATTAATTTTGAATATTGACTTCCGTTTCAGAAAAAGAAAGTAAAGCGAGCCATTTTGAATTCAAAATAGACGGTCTGGATTCAAAGTCAGGATATCGGAAATGAATTCATTTTAAATGAGGTTAATTTTACGTTTTGGCCCTCAATTGTGATCAACTAGTCATTTTGGGCCCATTTTTGTCTTAGCTACTTTTTTTTGGCATCCATAAGCAAGTTCTACTTTTTATTCTGTATAAATTTGTTCTATTTTGTTAGGAATTTAAGAGTTACTCCCTCTCCTCTAACGTGAAACTAGAGACACCCCTAACCAGGAAAAACCGCCTTACTTGCACATACATATTGACATGATCGTTGTAAATTCGGTGGAAAGAAGATCATTGTAGATTCAATAGAAAATAAATACCACCCGTTTCAATCCAAATACTCTGGCTTGAAGCAAATGGAGAAGATACGTGCATGGTGAAAATATATGGGACTGGCGGAGTTTCTTCTTCTTTTAGGTAGTGAAAGTATATGGGACTGGTCGGGTTTCTTCTTCGTTTGGGAGTTAAAGTATATGGGACTGGCCGGGTTTCTTCTTCGTGTGGGAGCAAAAATATATGGGACCGGTCAGGTTTCTTCTATGTTTGGGAGTTCTAGAGCGATTGTTTGAGTTCACTTCACGAGAAACATGTAGAGCCGTTAAGCATGTACAGAATATACCCATTGCCTTAGTTTCTCACAGCGAGCTTTTATTACTATAGTTCAAAAAATGTCAAAGTTTACAGGCAACCAACATCCCATAAAACTGGAAGATTTTATGAGCAAATAATAGCATTACATTCTCTGTATACATATAGATCAAATGCGAAAAAAGATAGATATCACCACGAGAAGGGGCTTGCCCCTAACAAGAAAATCTCGTTTTCCAAATCGCGAACCCACTGACAAACACGATTGCAAATTTTTATTGCTGTAGCCTGAAAAAAAAGAAGTATATCAAATATTTGTAGAGGGTCTGCGAAAAAAAAATCCTAATGACAGAAGTCAAATTTGATTAAACAGGTCCAACAGAGACGGAGTAAGACATGTAGCTCAGAGGATTCGAGCATGCTATAAACAACAGTGTCCAAGGTTCGAATCCCCCTCCTTGTACGGGTATAGATTCCCTTTACTCCGGAGATAAGGAAATAATGATCAAATAAATAGACAAAAACATCCTAATGGCAGAATCAAATTTGATTAGTTTGCTCCCAGTGTTGTATATATCAGGAACAGGTCCAGTGGAGACGGGTAAGGGCAAGTAACTCTTGAGGATCAGAGAACGTGGCTATGAACCATATCCAGGGTCCCAATCTCTCCTTGCCCTCAAATACACGGGGAAGACTTCTTCTTTACCTCTGAAGGTAGGGAAATAATGGTAAAAAACAGATGGACAAAAACAGTTCAACTGGGAATAGCAAGGGTATCTGATATGTCTGCAGTATGTCCACATGATTGGGTGAAGGACAAATAAGCATTTCTTGAGACACAGGTGCCAAAATATGAAATTTCTTAGCAGCTAATGGAGCTCAGACAATCTATATATAAATATATGTATATATAGATGTAAGTCATAAAATAAGATAGATTTCTCGTGAATCTAACCAAAAGTAGGGGTATCTCTTGATTCAATTTGAAATTCGAAATGAGTTTGGAAAAATTACTCAAAACTTTACTCTGCAAATAATAATTCAAGAATACTCAGACGACCAGAAAGAGGCAAACCTTGTCCGCAAGTGGGTCAAATGCTGCATAAAGTTCGAAGTCATGAGTAATCCAGCATAGTATTACTGCCAGGAAACAATATGAGATACATCAACATAAAATTTTCAATTTTTAAAGTAAGAGCTTCTAAAGGGAAACCAGAACCTAGAAACAAAGAGGACTCAAACTTATGATCTATAGGATTCAATACTTCGCCACAAACAGTTATATGATCAAGTAATGGAATAGGATCAAGTATTCAAGTGACCAACATATCGCAAGATTCTTCCCGTTGGGTCACACCACAGGGATGTTCCTCGCGTGATATTTTGGTTTCTGAAGAATATGGTTTTGAGGTTGAAATTGTTTTTTTTGTTCAGATTAGAACCGAATAGCATGCGTATGATAATAAAAAAACAAAGGGATTTAATACCATAATCCTCGTTTCTCCTGAACTGTGTTTTATGTGGTTCAGTTCCTCCATTGTGCATGGAAGAATAAACCCTCTGGTAGGCTCTGTATAATCTGCAATTAGAGATGATGTCATCTTCAACGAGAACAGGTCATCAAAAAGAAAATAAGCTAGAAGGAAGAACCGTACCTTTTTTGTTGCCTAGAACTGTTTATTGGAGATGAAAACTCTGAAGATACATACTGATCCAGGTAAATGCTTCGATAAATGAAATGCCAAAGTCCAGCTGGACCACCAATGCCATTGTCTACTTCTCTAAATCTCTCAAAAGAAGTCGTGGTTCTTTCTTGACCCAAATGAGGAGATGAAGATATTGGTAGAGGAGAAGGATCGCCAGGCAAATCCTCAACATGGAGACCACCTTCTAGCATGGATCTCTGAACCTCATTAAGAACATCGGACTTCAAAAGGACCGTCTCAATAAGAATCCTATAAAAGTTTAGCTATATATTAAGATTCTGTTTAGGAGTAGAAAAGTTGCGAAAAATGTAGAAAAGGTAAACATTACAAAGTTCTGTATTATAGTTTGAATTATCTGTGTATGCATGAAAAGCACAATATATGCCTTTAAATTAATAATATCAGTTTTCACGGTCTTCGACAAAAACACAATCGACATTACTTTCGTCTCACATTTTCATCTGGGTTAGAGAAAATAGTTTACCTGCAGTCTTTCAAATGATAAAAGGCATCTGAACTAGTGGTCAGCAACATTAGGTATGTATCTGCCTGCCACAAAAATGTATAACAAAAGCATGTATTGCATTATTAACAAAAGCATACCAAAAGAAAATTTGCAGAACAGCACAAATAAATTCTGAGGTAATTAAGAATCATGTTAATAAATTTTATAAAATAAGATCAGAACAAGCACTGCCCGTCGCGCGGACACTGAGATCAATATGGAAAAGAATATAGGCTGAGTTCAGCAATCAATAAGATAACCAGTTACAAGGATAATTACTTACATCTAGATAATGGACATAAGCATATAGAAACGCCATCGGGTTATATCTTGGCAAGCATATAGGTGAGAATGCTTCGGATGTTCTGCACATGCCAAATAAATCGACCAATAAAGAAAAAGGGAACATAATAATAATAATAATAATAATAATAATAATAATAATAATAATAATAATAATAATAATAATAATAATAATAATAATAATAATAAAAGCATCTTGAAAGCTACATACATAAATTTTGAAGTAACAACTGATGTTAATATAACAAAAAAACTTAGGCCCACTACCCCTGAATAATTTGAGTTCTACAATTGATGAACACATATCATACGAGTGTTATTTGGTGCCCGAGGTATGTGCCTAATACAGGCATTTTGAAAAAGGAAGATCCCCTTGTGGTCCATTTCCACACCCTTCAAGCAACCCTAGGCCAAATAATGGGCAGGTTACAAGTAGTCATTCTCAATAACAACCCATCCCCTTAACCATCGGATGTACTCATAAGCCCATTACCCAATATGGACACAATGGTATAAATGGAGAGACCATCACCATAACGCTAACTTTAAAAGAACGAAAATGTTTTCATACTCAATGGATCAGTCTTAACGGACAGTCTAGATTTATATCATTTTTATTGATCCAACGCTGAATGAGAAATTCGCCAAAAATACATTAGCTCATGTGACAATGTCGAATGACAGTTTACTTTATCTGAGTGATCGTCACCTCATAAAGATCTGATGCGAATGAATCAGACATGCTATGGAGTACCAAGAGGCAACTATGGTTTCCTTTAACTGTTCTAACGTGAGATATTGCCCTCACCCCCACACTCGCACCAAAAGAAAAAATCTAGATAGTCTGGACATTTCTCATTCACGTTTAAACTTCTGTTACTTCTCAAATTAGTGATACACGAGATGATAAAAAAATAAAAACTCAAGTAAAACGCCCCTTGCCTAAAGGATTCCGAGGACAGGACAAAATTGGTGAGTAGCAGCATATCATCGGGATGAAGAGACGCCTTTTGTGCACCAACGAGACTGATAACCTGCAACCACAGTTTTTAAGATATTTTTTCAGAATAGTATCTGAAGCTACAGATAAAGTGGGACATGTTAATTTTAATGGTATTTTATTTAAACTCAAAATTGATTTAATAATTAAGTTATTAGAGAGTTAAGTTAGTGGGTAGTTATTTTCTTTAGTTGATTAAGTTAGTGGGTTAATGGATGAATTAGTGGAATCATGTTACTAGTGGTCTTAGTTAGTGGGTAGAATTTGGGTCTATAAATAGACCAGTCTTTGTAGTTTATTTTCATCAAATCAAATCAAGTCAAGTATTCAATTCAGATAAATATCTTCTTTATTCTTCTTTGTTTGTGCAAGTATTTTTAATTTCCAACATCTGGTATCCGAGCTAGAATTATTTTGTGATTACTAACCGAATTACAAAATGAATGGATCAATCCAACCTCAGCTTCCGCGATTTTGTGGGAAAAATTTTGATCAATGGTGTATCCAAATGAAAGCATTATTTGGCTTCCAGGAAATTTGGGAGGTTGTCGAATTTGGGTATGCAGAGCCAGTTGATCAGGCAGCACATGAAGCTCTCTCTCAGGTCCAAAAAGATAGTTTGAGAGAGAACAGAAAGAAGGATAAGAAGGCATTGTTCTTTCTCTATCAAGCTGTTGATGAGATTGTCTTCGAGAAAATCTCAAGAGCTGAAACAGCTAAAGAAGTGTGGGGCTTGTTGCAAAGATCCTACAAGGGTGATGAGAAGGTAAAAAATGTAAGGTTGCAGACTTTACGAGGTGAATTTGAATCTCTTAATATGATTAACTCTGAAAATATTTCTGATTATTTTTCTAGAGTTCAATCTATTGTTAATCAATTGCGGGTTAATGGTGAACATTTAACTGATCTTCGTGTTATTGAGAAAATTATGAGATCATTAACAGGTCGTTTTGACTATGTTGTTGCTGCAATTGAGGAAGGAAAAGACCTCTCAACTATGTCAGTTGAAGGTTTGATGAGTTCATTATGTTCTCATGAACATAGGATGAACCAGAGAGCTGCTGCAGGGTCTATTGAACAAGCTTTTCAAAGCAAAGTGACTCTGCTTGAAAAAAGTGGTTCTAATGGTGAAGAGAGCCATGGTAAGAAATCCAAAAAAATTGGAAGGTATGAAAAATCTAAAGTTAGATGTTTTCGTTGCAAAAAATTGGGTCATTATAAATCAGATTGTAGAGTTAAACTTTCCAAAAAATATTCTGAGCATGCTAACTTTGTTCAAGATGATGTAGAAGAGGAAGAAACTCTTTTATTAGCCTGCAGAATCGATGAAGATGATTATTCGGGTGAAGGTTCAGATAAAGACTCGGGTGAAGATTTAGAAGAAGAAAGTGAAACATTTTTATTAGCTTGCAGTCTTAATGAAGATGATCACTCAGACAAATGGTACTTGGATACAGGGTGCAGTAACCATATGAGTGGTAAGAAAGAATTATTTCACCAATTAGATGAATCAAAACGTGGAAACGTGAAATTTGGAAACAAATCCAAAGTGTCAATTATGGGTAAAGGTAACATTGTTATTTCTTTGAAAGATGGTTCATATGATTATATATCTAATGTCTATTATGTTCCTAGTTTGCATTGGAATTTATTGAGTTTGGGACAACTTTCTGAGGAAGGAATCAAGATAACAATTGATAAAGGGATCTGCAAACTAGAGAACAAGGATAAAGAGATCGTTGCTATGGTGAAAATGACAAAAAATCGTATGTTTCCATTATCTTTACAGACTCCATTGCATTTTTCTTTTAATGCAATTGTTATGGATGT
This sequence comes from Eschscholzia californica, assembly GCF_041429995.1. Classification (NCBI taxonomy): domain Eukaryota; kingdom Viridiplantae; phylum Streptophyta; class Magnoliopsida; order Ranunculales; family Papaveraceae; genus Eschscholzia; species Eschscholzia californica. The sequence continues at coordinate 16,860,780 of NW_028238198.1, forward strand.
AAATTGGTTATGGCACTTTCGTTTTGGTCATCTTAACTTTAATAGCTTAAAGTTATTGGCTCAGAAAAATATGGTTACTGGATTACCCGTAATAGATAATTCTAATAGTTTTTGTGAGGGTTGTGTTCTTGGAAAGCAACACAGGGATCCCTTTCCAGTGGGAAAATCTGGCAGAGCTACAAAGCAGTTGGAACTTGTGCATTCTGATATTTGTGGTCCTATTGAGGTGGAATCAAGTGGAGGTAATAGGTATTTTATTACTTTCATTGATGATTTCAGCAGAAAAATTTGGGTTTATTTTTTGAAGCAGAAGTCAGAGGCATTTGAAGTGTTCAAGGAGTTTAAAATTTTTGTTGAGAAACAAAGTGGATATTTTTTTAAGGTACTCAGAACAGATAGGGGTGGTGAATATACCTCTAACCAATTTTCTGATTTTTGTAAGGAACAGGGAATTAAACATCAGCTTACTGTAAGTTACTCACCTCAACAAAATGGAATTTCAGAAAGGAAAAATAGGACAATTGTTGAGATGGCAAGGAGTATGATTAAAGGTAAGAACTTACCCAAATTTTTATAGGCAGAAGCTGTTGCTTGTTCTGTTTATGTTTTGAATAGGTCTCCTACCAAAAGTGTTTTGCATAAAACACCTGAAGAGGCATGGAGTGGTTTTAAACCAAATGTGGAAGGGTTAAGAGTATTTGGGTGTATTGCATATGCCCATGTCCCAGATGAGAGAAGAAAGAAATTTGATGACAAAGGTGAAAAGTGTATTTTTGTTGGTTACAGTAATGTTAGTAAGGGATATAAATTGTTTAATCCCAAAACAAACAAAGTTATTGTAAGCAGGGATGTGGAATTTATTGAAGATGCAGTGTGGGATTGGTCAGTTGAAGAAAAACAACAAATGGGTATCAATATTGATACTGAGACAGTAGCTTCAGATTCTCAATTAATTGAGAATACACCAAATTCTCTTGATACTCATGATACTTCAAATTTAGAGTTGCGTCCCAGTTCATCTCGTACTCGAGTTATGCCATCAAGGTTTGATGACTATGTTGTAACAAATGATAATGATGATTCTGACGAAGATTTTGCAAGTTTTGCATTTTTTGCAGATTGTGATCCTATCACTTTTGAAGAAGCAGTAAAAAATGTGGGGTGGATTTCAGCTATGGATGATGAAATTCATTCCATTGAAAAAAATGATACTTGGGAATTAATTTCTCTTCCTGCAGGAAAGAAATCCATTGGGGTGAAATGGGTTTTCAAAACCAAGTATAAACCAGATGGTCAAGTAGACAGATTGAAAGCGAGATTGGTGGTGAAAGGGTACAAACAAAAACTAGGTATTGATTATTATGAAGTTTTTGCACCTATAGTAAGACTTGACACTATTCGTATGGTTATTGCTTTGGCTGCCCAAAATAAGTGGAAATTGCATCAAATGGATGTAAAATCTGCTTTTTTAAATGGAGTACTTGAGGAGGAAGTCTACATTGATCAACCTCCTGGTTATATTAAAAGAGGTCAGGAAGAAAAAGTTTTAAGGTTGAAAAAGGCTCTTTATGGATTGAAACAGGCACCGAGGGCTTGGTACACTCGTATTGATACATATTTTCTAGAAAGTGGTTTCGAAAAATGTCCTTATGAGCCAACTGTCTATATCAAATTTAATTCTCATGGAAATATCCTTATTGTATGTTTGTATGTAGATGATTTGATATTTACAGGGAGTGATACAACTATGTTTGAAGAATTCAAGGAGACGATGACTAACCAATTTGAGATGACAGATTTGGGACTTATGTCATATTTTCTCGGTCTTGAAGTCTTACAAACAGGGGAAGAAATTTTTGTATCACAGAAACAATATGCTGCAGATATCTTGAAACAGTTCAAAATGGAGAATTGTAATGCAATTAAGACTCCAATTGAATCAAGACAGTGTTTAGACCTTAACGGTAAGGGTGAATTTGTGAATCCAACTTATTATAGAAGTTTAGTTGGTAGTCTTCGTTATTTGACTTCTACTAGACCTGATATTGTGTTTGGAGTGGGATTGATAAGTAGATTCATGGAAAAACCTAGTCAGATACATTTGCAGGCAGCAAAAAGAATTTTGAGGTACATCAAAGGTACCCAAACTCATGGAATTTTGTACTCACCTACTGACAATTTTAATCTGGTTGGTTTTACCGATAGTGATTGGGCAGGTGATATTAATGACAGGAAAAGCACTTCTGGTTTTGTATTTCACCTTGGTTCAGGTGTATTTTCTTGGTCATCAAAGAAACAACAGGTAGTTGCACTCTCAACTGCAGAAGCTGAATATATAGCTGCAGCCTCATGTGCCAGTCAAGCTGTTTGGTTACGACGTCTACTCGATGAATTTAGTCAGAAGCAAGAATCACCTACAACTATATTTTGTGACAATAAATCAACTATTGCCTTAACAAAAAATCCAGTATTTCATGGAAGAAGTAAACACATCGACATAAAATATCATTACATTCGTGAGCTTGTGAAGGACAATGAGATTGATGTGAAGTCTTGCAAATCAGAAGAACAAATGGCTGATATTTTCACTAAGCCATTAAAGGTTGATTCATTTTACAAGTTGAAGATCATGATGGGCGTTATACCGTTTGAGTTTAAGGGAGGGTGTTAATTTTAATGTTATTTTATTTAAACTCAAAATTGATTTAATAATTAAGTTATTAGAGAGTTAAGTTAGTGGGTAGTTATTTTCTTTAGTTGATTAAGTTAGTGGGTTAATGGATGAATTAGTGGAATCATGTTACTAGTGGTCTTAGTTAGTGGGTAGAATTTGGGTCTATAAATAGACCAGTCTTTGTAGTTTATTTTCATCAAATCAAATCAAGTCAAGTATTCAATTCAGATAAATATCTTCTTTATTCTTCTTTGTTTGTGCAAGTATTTTTAATTTCCAACAGGACACAACGAAACCTGTGATTGCAAGGATGAGAATAACAGATACAGAGTAACTACAACCTAAACTAGAAACTCTATTTTAATTGGTGTTTAAAATTACCAGACTTTTATTTGCTTCCTTCTAATACAAGATGATGATCTCGTAAAGGATAATAGAACGTACTAGCACCTCTATTTTCATATAGGTCAGGATAAAAAGTCAATGGAACTGCAAAAAAATTTAAGAGTAAAACTGCTATCCCCCTCCGTGCATGTTAAGTTGTTAACACAGAACAGACAATGTACACAACACTAGAATATCATTAAACTTAACTGCTACAAGTCGTGCAAAGAAACATGCTAAGAAATATAGTATCAGATCATGTGATTATTCAGGTAAGGGTGCGCTTTCAGTATAAAGATAATAACACGAAGTGACATCCCACCAGGGTCTCAAAATGTTTTATCACCATCATCACTGTTTCGTGGGGCTAGACTGTGCTCTCTACCAAAAGAAGAGAGAAACAAAAGAAGAAATAATGAGGTCCACACACCAATCAATAGATATATAGCTAGGGTGGCAACCAAGCCAAGCATAATATTATGTTAATCAAATCACCTGGAATGATTCTTTTTTTTTTCCGGAAAAAGCAAAATTATATTAAAACTCCAGAAAGCAAAGAATGTATGGTTTCAAAGATTTTGAAGAGGCCAAAGAGAAGCAAAAAATATGATGCCCTCCTGTAGTATTACAACCCACTACTCACATAAGGAAGGCATCCCAGTTTGACGAAGAAACATGAAAATCACAGGGTTTAACCTCCGTCTATCTGTGGGATACTAACATATTAAACTTTCTATGCAAAATGGTTGCTTCTAAGTACACTCTTGTTCGTCAAATACTCTCATTTTCCTCTGCTTCCATTGAACAAAACAAACTGCTAAGAAAGTGATTTCCCGTATCGCCTTTTTTCTTGGTGAACCACCCAGGCATGATTAATGACAAGTTAAAATTGTAAATCCTGCATGCGTGCTCTAGAAAGAGTTATTACGCCTGATATTCCTATTCGTTCTATAGAAAGCTAAGTGGCTTCCAGTTCCTCCAATAACAAGTAAAAGCAGAACTATATTCCCTATTCAATATGGTATTTCTGGTTACGGAGAAGAACAAACCTTGTGCTTGCACATCAAAATTGCAAAAAGAACACCTGATTCAGCAACATCTTGTAATACAGCTTCCGCAGCTTGCCTTGTTGGGTAAGCAAGAGGAAGACAAGAATAAGCATGAAGAAATGTAGCAGGATTCCTGAAAAAGAAAGTAGAGATTAGCAGAAGGATTTACTTCATCATCAATTTTTGAATACTCCGATGTATTTCCAACAAACAATTATTACTTTACGGGAAACAATCATAATAGTAATGAGCCATCCAAAACTTTTACCCTTACCGACTGTGTTATGCATAAAAAAACTATAGTCTCTGGCGCTAAGATCAGTACCACATGCTGCAGATTATTATGATTTATTTTCGTCTAGGTTGCAAATTCCGAAATCTAACAACAATCACCTGTGATTCAATCTCTAATACAAGATCTGTCCATCTTCTTTAACTAAACGACAGTAGGAATAAACCCCACTTAGTACACATAATTACTACATAAGGTACTGCCTTTTTTTCGCTAGCTATCAGATATTTCTGATGTTATTTCCATTAGACATCAGTAACTGCACTTTCTCCTTTTATCAAGAAGAAATCTAAATTTTCTGCCTACATACCGAAATGGATTGGAGACACCACATGTTCAACTAATTACAATTTATAAAGCGAAAATGTCGAGTACTTTCAAATATATCAAGAAATACTAAGTGCTTGAAATATGGTTCAAGTATGAAGCATTAGCCACAGGAGTAGTTGAACAAACCAACTGAAAGAATGAATTAATGATGAGAAGACATAATCTGTTCCTCCCAGCAACGGTGTCATATCAAATTTCGGATTCTTCTCAAAGCATTTGTTTATTGATTTTGTTAAGATAAGTAGTATCTGCATCCACAGGTTTTATTGAAAAAATTAAATGAAAAAAAATGGTAAAATAACAGCTTTTCATAAATGGACATCACGAAAATATACAATGAATAACATATCCAGCAAATACATGTACAGAACTATAGACATTATCCAATGAGTCAATGACTACCATATAGAAAAGAGATTAAGGAAGAACCTTACCTGGCCATATATCAGCTCCAATTGAGCCCTCAATGCCTCTGGAGGCTCTTCAGTACAGCTAATGCAAACCAAATAAATTGGTCCCTTAACCAGAAAAACTACCTGGGCATGCAACAGTTTCAGCTTTGAACATCAACTCTTAGTACAGCAAGCAATCTAGGTGCATATTCCATTATACTTCAGTAGATTTTGTTTCGTTTATCGTTTTCGTTAAGTTCAATCTTAATTTAGAAAAGTGACCCTTAAGTCGTGATTATACAAAAATTCAAGCCAACCTGATGTTTTCCAGCCCGTACGAATTTGACACTGTCTCCCCTGAAACGCATCAATGAGAAAACCAAAAAACTGCTCAGCATCACGAATAGAGATGGTTCACTCTATGAAAAACAAAAATGAAAAATTTAAGCTTATACTTATTCTCAACAAAGGAGATAATGGCTTGCAATGTCGCTGAAAATCCCGCGAGCTTATGTTCATCTCCGTACCTTCAAGTGGGATAAACAGGATATCTACAAAAGTTAACACGTCCTGATAGCTGATATGAAAACTCTTGTCACACACACCTTGTTTTTCTTAATTTCTATTCACATGTACAAAAGAAATATATTGAAGATTCTAAATTCCTCTTTTTACCAACTGAGACCTACCTGGAGTATATAGGCTTGCCAGAGTGACTCAACACAAAAAAGTGCTTCTTCCTTTTCCTCCAAGAAATAGAAGCATCATCCTGCACTTGACTAATAAATCACGAAGCCCACGAAGCAATTCTAACCATTGAACAGGAATAAATTTAGCACTCCATGTCTTGCAAGAGGGCACAACGCCCACTAAAAATAAGAAACCAACAAGTCTCAATTCTCAAACTCCCGATCCTATCTCTCGAATGTAAGGCTTTGGCTTGAGAAGTACGTTAAGTGAGTGAAATGGATACGAACTTTGACAGATGTTCCAAACGCATTACCCTCATTTTGAAGGACTCATGGTTGAAACTAACAATGCAGAAATTTTTTAAGTTAATAATAGCCGGAGAGTCATAACACCTTAGGAAGGAAAACATTTTAATAGAAATATACGTCTTCTTCAGTCCAAGGAATTAAATTTCGAAATATCTCGGCCATTTCATTTCCATTTCCATGCCTACTGAAATTTCCACCCAACCTAAAATTTAACTAAGTTTCTCTTAACAATGCCTTGTCAAGGAAATAAATTTTGAATATGACCGAAATATTTCCATTTCCATGCCTACCGAAATTTCATTCCTCAGCTTCCTTCCTGACCAATGAAAGAAGATATCTATAACATGTCTGGGTTCACGATACAAAAACTAAAAACACTCTCAACCAAGTGCCAAGATGACATTTTCCAAAACCAAAGAGCTTCTCGTTTTCCAGTTGGAAAAGGAATGAGTTATGAGAGAGAACTAGTTCAAAAGAATAGTATCTAGTATAAATTAATCCTCAAAACTTTTAGTGTAGTAGCATCTACTCATTAAAATTTATCTACAAAGTCAAGAGAGGTAGATAGATAACTACTGCTACCCAGATAGCATGCATTCAAAGAGATACCATTAATCAGAAGAATTGAATAATAATAATGCACCACCACCTACCTCATCATCGTGCCGTTTTCCAGGAACCCATGAAGCTGAATCTGAAACAACAGTATCAATCGAATTAACCTGAAGAAGAACTTCACAATTATCAACATTTCTATCCTCTTCAACCTCTTCAATTCCAGAAGCACTATTTCCACTACTACTACTACCCATTTCTCCAGCATATCCACTACTAGTAGGGCTCAATTGGGCATCAATTTCATGCTCATGAACTGAATTTTCTACCCAACAATTGCCCAAACTAGAAGAACATATATCTCTATCATCTTCAATCACTTCTTCAGCGACTGAACCACTAACAAGCTCTTCGTGGACTTTGATCTCATCATCTTGATTGGATTCAGCAGATCCATTGGCTATGGTAGCTGTATTAGAAGAAATTACTTCCTCGTCTACAGGTTTTTCCAATTCTAAACATGATAATTGATCTGCAACTTCTATAGGATTAGGTTTTTCATTTGTAGAATCAATGGCTAACTCAGAGGAGGAATCCAAATCTGAGGCCATCAATTTGGGAATGAAAAATGATTGATGAAAATTCTTTCTAATGGGAACTTTTGGTCAGATGGGGGTAAAAAATAGGGTTTTGATGAACATACAACAAACAGGAAAGGACAAATCGTCGTCCTCTTAACGACTGGTCGTGTTGTTCATTCTGCCCACCTGAGATAGTTGACGAGGAGGTAGACTATACATATTACTGTTTCAACAAAGGGTTGTTAATTGATTGTTCTTTTGGGGCTGTTTTTCGGTCGAGAAATGTTATATACACTTACCATTTATACCTGTCATACTCAGATCTTCTTTTGACTTCACTAAAAATTACCTTTAACGAAAAATGGTAAGTGCATTTTAAAATCCCTTTTTTCGGGTTAACTAGGGGGTGGCCCAAGACAGACATAAGGGTGCTTATCTGTCAGGGGCGACCCAGTCCAAACCGTACAGAAAATGAGCCATGTTAACTCGGGTTTTATTCTGGATCCGGGTTGGACCTCTATTCTGAAACCAACAGATTCGATCGGTCTGACAGAAGTCCCATCTGACATTTTCTTTTACATTTTTTATTAAAGTTTTTCATAAATTATATTCTATACAATTTATATAATAAAACAGAAGGGAATATAATTTAAAAAATTATATGCTTCAAACATCTTTTTTTAATAAAATATATTGTCTAGAAGCCCTTCTCAAAATTTAAAATATAGTCTTTCGTAGAAATAAAGTTACCTATTTAAAAAACAATAATAGTTTCCTCCTTAGAAATAAAATAACTAATTTAAGAAATAAAGACACAAAATAAATTTCAAGGGTTAAAAAACCGTGAGGCAGGAGACAGGAGTGTGGTGCTTCTCTTAAGAGGTTAAGCACCCTTCCCTAATGAGGCCTTTTAAAACCATGAGGCCCAAGTGTGCCAAAGAGGACAATATCACTAGCGGCCCAGAAGCTGGTCCTCGCCATCCTATACCCTTTATCAGCACGATTCGCTCTACTGTGATGTGGTCTTGGAAGGGTGTGTTGTAAAGCAATCCCATATTCGTGGGAGACAGGAGTGTGGTGCTCCTCTTAAGAGGTTAAGCACCCTTCCCTAGTGAGGCGTTTGAAAATCGTGAGACCCAGGTGTGCCAAAGCGGACAGTATCCTTTTAAAACCGTGAGGCTCAGGTGTGCCAAAGCGGATAGTATCACTAGCAGCCCGGAAGGCTGGTCTGTACCATCCTATAACATTATGAAGATATTTTGTCTATGGATAAATATCCTGAAATGTTTTAAAATGTCTATACGGAACACTTTATCCCCTCAGGTGTGTTTGGTATCTCCTATTTCCATGGAACATGGAAAAGTGTATTTCCACCGTTTGGTACGAAGTATAATATATGACTTTGATTCCCTAGGACATCTATTTCCATGAAATAGTCCACTTTTAATTCCTTGCTCCCACTTAAGAATTAGTTTCACGTAAAGTTAAAAATCAAAGTAAAAATATTTTAATATTTTCGTACACTAAACTTAATATTTATCTCCATACATGTTCAAAATGACATTTTTAACCATAAATAAATTCTTAGTTATGCATTGGACAAATGACATTTTTATCCTTCTTACTAAATGACTTGTTTACAAAGTTGTCAAAATGACATTTTAGAGAGGGAAATGAGGTGGAATTAAGATTTTATTTTTATTATTAACTCTAATAATAATCCCTTTTTTCAGACCCCCTTTGGCCCTTTCTTTCTTTTTTGTTCTTTTGTCCAAAGACTCAACCTTAGGCCCACCTTGACTTAGTCTATCTATTAAGACTATTTTCATGGACATAAAAGGGGGTGTTTATAAGTCTCTCACTTTAAATTCTTCTCGGCCTTTTGGAGTTTGAGCATGGGCTTGGGTTTTGGGCTTTAACGAGGGGGTGCCTTCATATCTATTGACACATCTAATCTCAAGAAAAGACTAAAATATCCCTCGGATTGTTTCTTCCATAACTTTCCCGTCTGAACTCCGTTTCGACTTCTGTTTTCGCCGTCGGACTCACCATTGACCCCACTTGCCGTTTAACCTCTGATTTTTCACAAAATTACCAAAATACCCCTGGTACTCTTTCCTTCCGATCACTTCCACATGAGATGAAAATGTGATAAATGTTCCGTTTTATTCAGAATCAAACATAAAACTCCAAATAAGCTCCTAACAAGAAAAACGCATAAATAATCAAAAAATAAAACCCGAAAAGAACTAACTCATCCAAGTTAAGTGATCCAAATGTCGCATTTTAACGCCACATCACTTAACTCGAAAAAGAATTCCAACGAAAATGACACAAAATGGAACTTAAACCAAACAAGATGTGTATCTACTATCTATAATCTATCCACCACAAAGACAACACATATTATGTTAGTCGCCCATTATCCATAGACAGTGATGATGTCTTCCCCTTGTGCTTCATCATCTCCATTATCTTCCTGTGATATTTGAATGAACTTCAATATAGTATTTATGAAGCATTCTTAATCATAGTTTTAGAGACTAAATTAGAATTCTGAACACATTTAGGAGCCAAATTTCCTAATTGGTCAAGATTTGGGGCAAATTGGAATTGAACCGACACAAAAAGAAGGAGGAAAAGAAAAACGTTCTTTACTTTATTTAGCAGATAAGCTCCCAAACAAGTTGTTACTCCACATTAATGAACAAAACCAAAGTTGTTGAATTTCGTCAGATCCATATAGAGCAAGAAGAACAAATATTTGCCATATTCTTTTACCATTTTCTTATATCAACCCATTTTCGATGTCTTCATTACATTCATCATCTACAAGCTAAGAATCACTCTAACAACACTCGTACCAATAGACAAAAAAAAAAAAAAAAAAAACTCAAAACTCTATCTCATTAGAATTAACAAAACTATGAGTTGAGAAGAAAACCTTATAAGAAAACCATGAATTCTTGTATCTATAAACACAACAAATCTACTCAGGGTTCCAAACCTTCATACTAATCAAAGTTTGGTTGTCATCCCAAACCTCAGTAAGAGTGCTTATATAGGGGAAACTCTGTGTAAACCATTGTTTGAAACTTAAAGATCTTGAAACACCATTTCTGGTATCATGCTTCTGCCAATAATACTTCAACTCACAACTCCTGCTCACGACTTGAATGAAAAGAACCAATCTCTTACCATCGAAGAACATGATATGAATATAAGGTATAACATTAATCTTTGTTTGTATCACATCCTTTCTCTTAATTTTCCACTTTTTGTTTTCTTAGTCTTGGAGTACCCAAATTACTGTTTGGTGTTCAGGGGTAAGCACAACAAGATTAACTTCATCTCCCACAACTCCAAACCAAGTAACCAACTAAAATCCCACCATGGGACACTATTACTAGGTGTAGCTACCGTTTCATATACACTGTTGGGTATTTCAATCAACCTACTCTCTTCTTTATCCAAATTGAACGCAATAATATATCCCTCTCTAGTTAACCAATGTATAATCCCTCAAAACCAAACAGGACTGGATCTTATAAATGTTGTCCTATTATTCAACCCATTATCATAGCTTATCGTGCTAATTTTGTTAGAATCTCTCCAACACCCTTGCTCCGGATCGGATATCTTGATACAAAAACTTGTTTTTTATTGCATACAAGCAAACCACATTGTAATGGTTATGGTAATATGAAGATGGAGAAGTTGTTCAAAATGCTAACCCATATCTACAATCACAACTAGATGAGGGAATAAAGTGTGTTTTTTCTTCGTTAAGTGGTTGAAAATGTAAATGCAGTTTGGAAACTCAAGTACTCAACCAATAGAAGCCCGTAACAAATAGCTACAGTGGTTGAATTACTACTACTAGTACAACTCAGAAAACTCCTCGGGTAAATCTAGAGAAATGATGGTTTTAGTAAAGGGCCGAGCCGACGAAGATGGATCGAAAGATAGTTTGACGATATTACCACCACTACCACTTGTATAGCTGGGGAAAAAAGTAGTACAAGTCTTGGATTGAAGAGTAGTATGTCTATTTACAAAGTAAGGATGAGAAATGAAGGAGTACCATCTTCTGTTAATGAGTTTTAATTGTCCTAATGTTTTAGCAGAAAATCTTGTTAGGATTTCACCAAGGAGATTTTTGTCTAGGTTGTCAATTACCATTATTAACCTATTTGTACAAACCAGAGAGAAAGAAACTTAAATAAAGATCTTTAAGGCAACAAATGTTTGATCTAGATTCAGAAATCAATATATCAATATTTATGATAATCAGTGGAAAACTCATTGAATCTATGTCTTGAATTACCTGATTAGCCCAAATCCAAGTTCTTCCCAAAATATATGAGAGAGAGAGAGAGAGAGAGAGGGAGAGACGAGTATCTGATTTGCTTTTGTCAAAGAAAATCAGCAGTTTGCATATATGATTATATATATACAGGTGACCATTTTCCATGAAGTTATTGTTCTAGTACTCTGTTAGTGATGTTGTAGAGATCATCGACATCCATACTCAATTACTATGAACTGCAAACTCAAAGATTTAAAGAATGAAAAAGGAGAAAAGATTAGTATCTACTGAAAGCTTAACCTGAAAAAGAGTTCCTACCGAAATGGCACAAAATGGAACTTAAACCAAACAAAAGTGTATCTATCCTCCACAAACAAGCTAACTACCAGTCTAAACCTCAGTAAGAGTGCTCATAATAGGAACACACAGTAAAGAACCTGGAAACGATGAACGACCTTCGGAACGTAAAGGTTTTGAAACACTAGTTCGGACATGATGTTCCATCCGTAAGTGTGCACGGTACCCAGACTTGTAGTAGATGTTGGTTGAGATGGTTAACAAAAATCTCTGACCATCAAAGAACAATGGTCTTATATAAACTACGGGAACCCTCTTAAGATTTATCACATCTTTTCTCTTAATTGTCAACTTGTTTTCATAATCATGGAGTACCCAAGTTACTATTTCATGTTTAGAGGTAGCCACGACAAGAATAACTTCATCTTCTAAAACTCCGAGCCAAGTACATTCCCACCAATCTCTCCTCATTGCAACCGCCATACGCTCTTTGGTATTTCAATCATCCTACTCTCTTCTTTATCCAAATTGAATGCAATAATATATCCCTCACGAGTTAACCAATGCATAATCCCTCGAGAACAAACAGGAAAAATATCTTTGCATATAGAATATATCTTTAACCCGTTAGTTCCGTAGCTTATCATGGAACTATGGAAGAGTTGTTGGAGTCTCTCCAACGGCTTTTATTTGGCAAAAACCATGAATTTAAAAGCCTTGTTTGCTTCAACCAAACAAACCAGAGTGTAGTGATTATGGCCGGAGGAAGTTGACTCACCAAAGATTATTCCATAATGAGAATATAAGGTTTTGTAGGGAGATGGAAAATATTTATATTTCTGAAAAGGGTTGTAGATGTAAGTGTTGTATCCAGTTTTAACAATAAGAAGGCCACAACCACTAGCAAAAAAAATTTGGTTGAGGAACAACGGTTAGTGTACCATAGTCATCAGGTGGTAAGCTTAGGGTGAAGGTGGTTTCACTATGGAGATCGGGTGAGGGGCAATCAAAAGATAACAGAGTGACAAGACGTTCATATGTTTGCAAAAGAAAATTAGAAGCATCTCGAGCTGTTTGAAGACTAGCATGTTTGGTAACAAAGGAAGGATCAGAGATGAAGTAGTACCATCTTTTGTTGATAACTTTTAATCCCTCTAATGTTTTTGCAGGTAGTCTTATGAGGATTTTATAGAGGAGGTCGTCGTTTAGGTTGTCCATGAATGCTCTTGTCGTTGTTGGGTACAGTAGTAGTAATCTGCAAAGAAAGAGAAAGAGATGAAAAACTAGTCATCAATCTGGAAATAGACTACTACTACTACTAGTTATCAATATGGAAATAGACGTCGTCCTCATTGTAAACATGGGCTATGTTCATGCAAGGCCCATTCGCCAATTTTCATGAACAAGGCCCATTAGTATGTCCCATACAATAAGACCATGTATAGACTTGTTGGGCTAAAGGTTTGTTGGGCTCATAAAACTCATTCATGTATTGAATCTATGGACACTAAATATGTGTTGACAACAAGGCCCATCTATAAGCATGAGGTGTATAGACTAATGAGGTGTGTTGTCTTGTCTTGTCTTGTGTCTTGACACTTAATGGTCTAGTTGTTTGACACATAAGGGACACTTGTCTTGTGTCTTGACACCTAATGGTCTTGTGGCTCTTGACACATAAGGGACACTTGTCTTGTATCATGACACCTAATGACACCTAATGGACTTGTTGCTTGACACATAAGGGGACACATGACACCCATGTAGTAACTTGTACAAACTCTATGATGGATTAGAGAATTGTATAAATAGAGATGGAGAATGAGATGGAAAGCTATGCTCTTGCTCATTAACTCAAGCTAGTATCTCCATCACTAGTGCTTGAAGAATAGAAGAGAAAAGAGTATACAAGTTCATCTTCTAGTAAGTAGAGAATTAAGGAGTTAATCTTATTCAAGAAAGGAGCTTGTATTGGTTCAAGTTAAAAGTTATTTCTAATCTCTACAATGGAGAAAGGTATGTAATTATTTCATGTTAATAATTACCCAATGTTCATATTTCCATATTGATTTTGTGACAAATATGAGTCCCTAGATTCTTGTGTGTTCATGAGAAGATTTTGAATTGCTAACTTGTCTCATGAACACTACTTATAGAATGTATAACATGTGGTATCAGAGCTATGGGTGTGGACTTCATGTTTGTTCAAAATCGTTTTGGCAAATTATCGGATTTTAAATCTATGTTTAGTTGCCATATTGAAAATAAATTTTAAGAAGCTATATGAGTTGATTTTTGAAACTTAAAATCCTTTGTATTAAAGAACTCATTTAGTTTCATAAAAGCCTCTTTTGTGTTGGTTCAAAGTTATTAAAACCACTAATTGTGAGAGGCAGTTTCTAATTCAAAAGAGGCGGTTTGGTTTCAAATTGAATAGGCGGTTTCATGGCTTGTGGCGGTTTGGAATGTGGATGGCGGTTTCAGTTTAGTTTCCAAAAATTGGAATTGGTTTCCAAAATTTGGTTCCCCCACCGGCTTATATTATTATATAAATAGGTGGTCTTGAGTGCTTCTAATCATCACCAACAACCAACACAAGCAACAACTCTTCTTTAGAGAGCTAGAGAGAGAGCAAGATTGAGAGAAATTTTTCATAGTTTTTGAACGGTGTTAAATTTTTCGGTCGTCGAAGATTTAGTATAGAAGGTTATTACTATACGGTACCATCTTGGGACGAACTTGCGGGTTGTGTTAGTCGTCTTCATCTATATATCCTTCAATAAAGATTTCTTGTTCGCCCGAGGACGTAGGCTTTAAAGCCGAACCTCGTTAAATTCTGTTCGCATATTTGATTTTGACTTAGCTTTTCGATTAATCATCATAATCGGATCAATTTCTAGGATAGGTTCGATAGCTTCCGCGACTTTTAGTTATAACAATTGGTATCAGAGCCTTGTTGAGATTGAACGAAGAGAAGATGGGATCGAGAAGTGGTACGGTCAAAGCAAGGAAATATGAGATAGAGAAGTTCAATGGGAAAAACGATTTTTCTTATTAGCGGATGCAGATGAAGAATCTGTTAATCTCGTAGAAATTACACAAGATGTTGACGGGAAAGAAACCAGGAGATATGTCAGATGAGGATTGGGAAGAGTTAGATCTCGAAGCACGGGCTACCATTATGTTGTGTCTTGAGAGGGATGTGGCGTTCCTAGTAGACGAAGAAACAACGGCGGCGGGTGTGTGGTTAAAACTAGAAAGCAGTTTCATGACGAAAACTTTAACGAATCGGGTCTACTTAAAATCCAAATTATTCACATGTAGAATGGAAGAGGGTTCTTCTATTCAGGAATATGTGAATAGGTTTGACAGGATTATCTCAGATTTGAAGGATATTGATGTTAAGGTTGAGGATGAGGACCAAGCCCTCATATTGTTACTTTCATTGCCTAAATCCTATGAGAACCTTGTTCAAACTTTGATGCTTGTTGGTGATAGTCTAAGCATGGAAGAGACGAGAAATTCGCTATTAGCGGATGACCTTCGTAAGGTTGCTACTAGCAGTATGGCGTCGGGTGGAGTAGACAAAGAACAAGCACAAGGGTTGTTTGTAACGAGGGGGAGGAGTAATGAAAGGGGAAAGGGAAAGGGCGGGAAATCTAGATCCAAATCTAGAGGCTCTTTCAAGAAAACGTGCTTTAGTTGTGGTGAGCTTGGCCACTTTAAAGCGGCTTGTCCAAAGAGAAAGTTGAAGCAAAAGAACGAAGGCTACAAGGAGAAACAAGAGATGCAAGAGGCAGGATATGTGTCAGAAGAGGCGGACGAATGTTTCTCGGTGACAGAGGTGTCTGAGAAGATCTTCAATAAGTGGATGCTTGATCAGGGGCGTCACACCATATGTGCCCAAATAGGGAGTGGTTTACTACCTATAGGAGTATAGATGGTGGTACAGTTATACTGGGTGATGATAGTATATGTAAAACTGTGGGACTCGGAACAATACGGATCAAGATGCACGATGGAGTGGTGAGAACATTGACGGACGTAAGACACATACCCGATTTGCGGAAAAATCTAATTTCCCTTGGTGTGTTGGAGCGGAACGGCTGTAAGATAATTATAGAGAATGGCTCCATAAAAGTCGTTAAGGGTTCTTTGGTGGTAATGAGAGGTACTGGTTACGGAAATTTATACAAACTTTTGGGGACAACAATTACGGGAGATGTAGCAGTAGGAATCAGTGGAAGGTATCCAACGGCTAGTACGAGGCTTTGGCATATGCGCCTTGGGCATATGTCAGAAAAGGGTCTATCTTTGATGTGCGGGAAAGGCTTGTTGAAGGACATGAAGAAGCCTTGCATGGAGTTTTGTGAGCATTGTGTGTTCGGGAAGGCACACAGGGTGACGTTCTCTACAAGCAAGCACAAGAGCAAAGAGGTGTTAGACTACGTACACACCGATGTCTGGGGACCAGCAAAGTTACCTTCCAAGGGTGGTTCCAGGTATTTTGTTACATTCGTTGATGATCATTCGAGATTTGTCTGGCTTTATTTTCTGAAGCATAAGAATGAGGTATTCAACACATTCCTGGTGTGGAAAGCAATGGTTGAGAACAAAACTGGTCGAAAGCTGAAGACGTTAAGGTCGGATAATGGGACCGAGTACACGGATGGGGCATTCAAGGAGTTTTGTAATCAGGAAGGCATTGTGAGGCACTGGACAGTAGTAAACACACCTCAACAGAATGGAGTCGCAGAGAGATTGAACCGTACACTACTTGAGAAGGCTAGATGTATGCGCTCCAATTCGGGATTAGGCGTAGAATGGTGGGCAGAATCTGTTGCTACAGCTTGTTATATTGTGAACAGGTCTCCACATTCTTCTTTAGATGGCGGCATACCTTACGAGGTGTGGTCAGGTGAACATGCAGATTACGAGAGACTTAAGGTTTTCGGTTGTACGGCCTATTACCATGTTAAAGGTAACAAACTTGACAATAGAGCAAAGAAGGCAATTTTCTTAGGATATGCTACAGGAGTCAAGGGTTATCGGCTATGGTGTACGGAAGACAAGAAGTTTGTAATCAGCAGAGATGTGGTGTTTGATGAGTCATCTATTGTAGCTATGGCAAAAGCTACAGTGCCTAGTTGTGGTGATGTTGGGTCTACTAAAGCTCAAGTAGTGGAAGTAGAAGCCGAAGACCAACGGGTTTCTAGGAATCATGATCAGGTGGAGCATCAGGATAAAACTCAGGATGAGGAAATTGATGAACCCGATCATGAGGAGGTTCAAGGGGAAGGTACACAAGTTTTACAACAACAACAGCAGGATGTTTCGGTACACACTAGGCCGAAACGGTTATATAAGCCGGTACAGAGGTTAGGGTCAGACAAACCTCTTAGGCATTACGGGCAGGCAAATGTGGTTGAATATGCACTCTCGGTGGAAGACGACGAGCCGGTCACCTTCAAACAAGCTATCACCGCGGAGGAAAGAGAGAGTTGGTTGGTTGCTATGCAAGAAGAGATGGAGTCTCTTTACAAGAACCAGACATGGGAGGTTGTCCCATTGCCCGAAGGTAAGTCTGTTATTGGTTGTAAATGGGTGTACAAGAAGAAAGAGGATTCTTCCGAAATCAAGGGTACAAGGTATAAGGCAAGACTAGTGGCCAAGGGTTATGCACAGAAAAAAGGGGTCGACTACAATGAGATTTTCTCACCGGTCGTGAAACATACTTCTATTCGGGTGCTATTGAGTATTGTTGCTCACAGTGATCTTGAGCTGGAACAACTCGATGTTAAAACCGCCTTCTTCCACGGAGATTTGGAAGAAGAAATTTATATGGCTCAACCTGAGGGATACAAGGTTGAGGGTAAAGAAAATCAAGTATGTCGTTTGAGGAAATCTCTTTACGGATTAAAACAATTCCCTCGCCAATGGTACAAACGATTTGATTTTTTCTTGCTAAAGCATGGTTTTCGCAGAAGTGACTATGATTGTTGTGTATACATCAAGAAGCTTCGCGAAGGTGACTTTATTTATCTCCTTTTGTATGTGGATGACATGTTTATTGCTTCTCGAAGCATGGTGGAGATAAATAAGTTGAAATCTCAACTCAGTCAAGAGTTTGAGATGAAAGACATGGGCACTGCAAAGAAAATACTGGGAATGGAGATTAAGAGAGAGCGGTCAAGTAAGAAACTGTACTTGAATCAGAAAGGTTACATCGAACGAGTAGTTACTCGATTCGGGATGCAGAATGCGAAGGCGGTGTCAACACCTTTGGCACCACACTTCAGGCTCTCGGGAAAACAATCTCCCACTACTACGGTGGAGAAGGATCATATGGATCGTATACCGTATGCTAGTGCAGTTGGCAGTTTGATGTACGCTATGGTGTGTACTCGTCCGGACATTTCACAGGCGGTCAGTGTGGTTAGTAGGTTTATGGCAAATCCGGGGAAAACACATTGGGAAGCTGTGAAGTGGGTCTTGAGGTACTTGAAGGGTACCGTTGATACGGGTTTGTGCTTTGGTGGAGACACATGTCAAGTAAGCGGTTATGTTGACTCGGATTATGCTGGCGATCTAGATAGAAGACGATCTACTACTGGTTATGTATTTAGGGTACATGGTGCTCCGGTTAGTTGGCGATCGATGTTACAATCTACAGTTGCGTTATCTACTACGGAGGCCGAGTATATGGCTATGGCCGAGGGTGTGAAGGAAGCATTGTGGTTGTGGGGTCTTCTGGATGATCTAGGGATTAAGCAGGAGTGCGTGGATGTATGGTGTGATAGTCAAAGCGCGATCCACTTAGCGAAGAATCAGGTCCATCATGCTCGTACTAAGCATATCGATGTCAGGTATCACTTTGTACGAGATGTCATAGAGGAAGGTGATGTTTCTCTCATGAAGGTACACACAGATGAGAATCCCGCAGACAGGTTGACTAAAGTGGTGACGTGTAGCAAGTTTCAGCATTGCCTGGAATTGCTACAAATCGGCTCGTGTTAAGTTGCCCGAAAGGGCGTAATGGCGACAAGGTAATCTTTATGTGAAGGGTTGGTAGAACTACGGTAGGCTTGATCCTATAAAAGGGTACGTAGGCAGCCATGGTCATATGGTGCAGTCGGATGAAGCTACAAGAAATAGATATATCTTACAAGGAGTATCCTGGTGTTCGTCCAAAATTTGAAGTATATCAAATTGTGTACGAGGTGGAGAATTGTGAGAGGCAGTTTCTAATTCAAAAGAGGCGGTTTGGTTTCAAATTGAATAGGCGGTTTCATGGCTTGTGGCGGTTTGGAATGTGGATGGCGGTTTCAGTTTAGTTTCCAAAAATTGGAATTGGTTTCCAAAATTTGGTTCCCCCACCGGCTTATATTATTATATAAATAGGTGGTCTTAAGTGCTTCTAATCATCACCAACAACCAACACAAGCAACAACAACTCTTCTTTAGAGAGCTAGAGAGAGAGCAAGAGTGAGAGAAATTTTTCATAGTTTTTGAGCGGTGTTAAATTTTTCGGTCGTCGAAGATTTAGTATAGAAGGTTATTACTATACGGTACCATCTTGCGACGAACTTGCGGGTTGTGTTAGTCGTCTTCATCTATATATCCTTCAATAAAGATTTCTTGTTCGCCCGAGGACGTAGGCTTTAAAGCGGAACCTCGTTAAATTCTGTTCGCATATTTGATTTTGACTTGGCTTTTCGATTAATCATCATAATCGGATCAATTTCTAGGATAGGTTCGATAGCTTCCGCGACTTTTAGTTATAACACTAATGAATTTTGGTTTTGATTTAAGAAAAACCTTCTTTATGTGTTTTTATCGCCTTTCGAATTATCGATAAAACGAGCCAAAGGTTAATTTTAGAACTTGTAAGAAGACAATATTAAAGTTCATTATGTTGGCTAATTAAAGTTTTGTTATAGTCAAATAATTGAAGTATATGAAAATTGTATTTTATAAAAGTTTTAAATGAAAATTTGACATAAGAATAAAAGTTTAACCATGATATGTATAATTAGTGAAAAGGTTGCCAAAGTGACATTTGAACTAATCTTACATATCTAAGAAGGTTAGCTAACGTTCAAACTTATGTCGAGTAATTTGCATTAAACTACTTCGATAACGTGTAATTTTTCCAAAGAAGAATTATAAGTTGATTGAATATTATTGTTAATGCTTTGTACCATCTAATCAACTTGGTTCTATTGCCCAAAGGTGATGAACCCTTTTGTGGTTAGACGATACACTAATGGACTCATTTATGTATGGTATTTAAATGATGAATGGTATGGTATATATCTTAATTTAGACCCAAAGGATAAATTTTGATATAGTTAACTTGCTTATAGTATATTGTCTAAATGTTTGCAGTATCTGCACCGATATCCCTACATTCGCAAGCTGCGTCTGTTCCCTTGCTTACTGGCTCAAATTTTTCAGAATGGAGCGAACATGTCAAGTTCACTTTAGGTGTTCTTGATATGGATCGAGCCCTTATGTCTGATAGACCTGCTACTCTAAATGTATCAAGTAGCACTGATGAGAAAAATTTGTTTGACGCTTGGGAAAAATCAAACAGACTAAGCATGATGTTTATGCGAATGACTATTGCAAGCAATATAAAGTCATCCCTTGCTCAAACTGATAATGCTAAAGACTTCATTAATGCAGTTGAGGAGAGATTTCGTGCAGCCGATAAGTCTCTAGCTGGCACGCTAATGGCTCAACTCACAACCATAAAGTATGACGGTGTGAGAGGTATGCAAGAGCACTTAATTGAAATGACTAACATTGCGGCGAGACTTAATGGACTTGGTATGAATGTTTAGGAGCCTTTTCTTGTTCGTTTTATTATGAATTCCTTGCCTCCTCAGTATGGACCATTCCAGATGAATTACAATTCACTTAAGGAACAATGGAATGTGAATGAACTATCTAGTATGTTAGTTCAAGAGGAGACAAGGTTAAGACAACAAGAAAGTTTCTCTACTAATCTTGTTACTCAAGAAGTGAAAAGAAAGAATTGGAAGCCCAAGAAAGGTAAGAAAGTTGTCGCACCAAAGAACCATGAACCTGCTTTAGCTCCCCAGGTTCATATTAAGAAGAAGGAATTCAGATGCCATTTTTGTAGAAAGATTGGACACTTTCAGGCAGATTGTCCAAAGCGTAAGGCTTGGTTCGAAAAGAAAGGTGAGCAGTTAGCTCTTGTATGTTTCGAATCAAATCTTGTTGAAATTCCTTCTAATACTTGGTGGCTCGACACGGGCGCTAATGTTCATGTTTCTAAAACGATGCAAGGCTTTGTTTCAAGCCGAAACCCAAGTCAGACTGAACGTTTCATTTTTATGGCAAACCAGATTTCCTCTGAAGTTTTATCTGTTGGAACCTATCGTTTAAAACTTGATACTGGTTGTTTTTTGGATTTGTATAATACTCTTTTTGTTCCAACCGTATCTCGTAATCTAGTTTCTATGTTTCAACTAGATCTTTTGGGTTATAAACTGTCTTTAGGAAATCAACGTTTTGACTTGTATAAAAATAAATGTGTTATAGGTTCTGGCGTTTTATATGATAAACTTTATAAAATCAGTCTTGATAATCAGTTTGCTGAATCTATTTTAAGTCTGCATCCTAATGTAAGTTTTGGAATTGAGCATAAAATAAATGAGAACTCTAGCAACTTGTGACATAAAAGATTGGGGCATGTCTCCAAAGAAAGAATGATGAGATTAGTGAAGGATGGGATTTTGTCAAACCTAGACTTCACCGATTTCGGGATGTGTGTCGATTGTATAAAAGGAAAGACAACAACACACACCAAGAAAGGAGCCACAAGGAGCAGAGAACTTCTTGAGATCATCCATACTGATATTTGTGGACCTCTCTCCATTGCATGTATTGGTGGAGAGAAATATTTCATCACATTTATAGATGATTTTTCACGTTATGGGTATATCTATTTGTTACATGATAAATCTCAGGCAGTAACTGTTGTTGAGATTTTTATCACTGAGGTTGAAAGACAATTAGATAGAAAGGTGAAAATCATCAGGTCAGACAGAGGTGGTGAATATTATGGAAGGTATGACGAATCGGGACAACATCCTGGTCCGTTTGCTAAACTCCTAGAAAAACTTGGCATTTGTGCACAGTATACAATGCCAGGAACGCCTCAGCAGAACGGTGTTGCCGAAAGGCGTAATAGAACTCTAATGGATATGGTTAGGAGCATGATGAGCAACTCTACTTTACCCATTATATTATGGGGTGAAGCTCTTAAAACTGCTGCATATGTCTTAAACCGAGTTCCTAGTAAGTCAGTTCCTAAAACTCCTTTTGAGTTATGGACTGGTAGGAAACCCAGTTTAAGGCACTTTCGTGTTTGGGGTTGCGCAGCATAAGCTAGAATCTATAACCCACAAGAAAAGAAATTGGACTCAAGAACTATCAGTGGGTTCTTTATTGGATACCCTGATAAATCCAAAGGGTATAGATTTTATTGTCCTAACCATACCACTAAAATTGTTGAAACTGGCAATGCAAGATTCCTTGAGAATCATGAGAATAGTGGGAGTACTGAACCACGAAATGTGGTTATTAAAGAAGTAAGGGTAACTGTTCCCATACCCTTACCTACTGAAAATATTGTCGTTCCTCATGAAAACTATCCAACTGTTGATAGTGAACAACAATTGATGGACCCACAATCTCATGATCCAGTAGAGTTACGCAGATCTCAGAGAATAAGGAAGTCTGCGATCTCTTCTGATTATTTAGTATATCTTCAGGAATCTGAATATGACATTGGGACAAGTAAGGAAGATCCAGTTTCATTTTCACAAGCAGTAAATAGCAATAATTCTTCTAAATGGATTGATGCAATGAATGAAGAGTTGAAATCTATGAAACAAAACAAAGTCTGGGATCTGGTTCAATTGCCTGAAGGGTGTAAGAAAATCGGGTGTAAATGGGTCTTCAAGACCAAACTCGACTCTAAAGGCAAAGTTGAACGATATAAAGCCAGACTTGTTGCAAAAGGTTTCACTCAGAAAGAAGGCATTGATTATCATGATACATTTTCGCCTGTATCAAGAAAAGACTCATTTAGAATCATTATGGCTTTGGTGGCTCATTATGATCTAGAGCTTCACCAAATGGATGTGAAAACAGCTTTTCTAAATGGGAGTTTAGAGGAAGAGGTCTACATGGAGCAACCAGAAGGTTACTCAGAAATGAGTATGGAACATATGGTGTGTAAATTGAATAAGTCAATATATGGACTTATGCAAGCCTCCAGACAATGGTTCCTTAAATTTAATGATACCATTGTGACCTTCGGATTTAAAGAAAACATTGTTGATCAATGTAAATATCAGAAGGTCAGTGGGAGTAAGTTCATATTTTTGATTTTATATGTGGATGACATACTCCTAGCCACGAATGATCTTGGTCTACTGTATGAAACCAAGAAATTTCTCTCTAAGAACTTTGAAATGAAAGATATGAATGAGGCAAAATTTGTGATCGGGATCGAAATTTTTCGAGATCGAAAACAAGGTCTACTTGGTTTGTCTCAGAAGAGCTATATCGAAAAAGTTTTAGAGAGATTTGGCATGAAGTATTGTGCACCGACTGATACACCAATACAGAAAGGAGATAAGTTAAGTCTCATGCAATGTCCTAAGAATGACTTGGAAAGAAAAGGAATGGAAAGTATTCCTTATGCTTCTGCAGTAGGAAGTCTTATGTATGCGCAAGTTTGTACCCGTCCAGACATTAGCTTCGCAGTAGGAATGCTTGGTCGTTACCGAAGTAACCCAGGGATGACTCACTGGAAAGCAGCAAAGAAGGTGATGCGGTACTTACAAGGAACGAAAGACTATAAGCTTACTTTCAGAAGAGAAGATAATCTGGAAGTAATAGGTTACTCAGACTCCGACTTTGCTGGATGTACTGATAGTAGAAAATCCACTTCTGGATATGTGTTCCTATTAGCTGGAGGAACGATATCATGGAGAAGCATTAAGCAAAGTATTTATGCATCTTGCACAATGGAGGCTGAGTTTGTGGCCTGTTATGAAGCCACAATTCATGCTTTATGGCTGCGGAATTTTATCTCAGGACTTGGACTTGTCGACTCTATTGCCAAGCCGCTGAGAATTTATTGTGATAATACTGCCGCAGTATATTTCTCTAAAAATGATAAGTATTCGAACTCACGAGGAAGCAAACACCTTGAGCTCAAATATCTTATTGTAAAAGAGGAGGTTCGGAAACATACAGTAATTGTAGAACATATTAGTACCATGTGTATGGTAGCTGATCCACTAACTAAGGGTTTGGTATCTAAGACCTTTAAGGAAGATGTTGCAACGATGGGTCTTAGTAATCCTTGTATCGTAGTGGATTAATATGTATGTAAGTTTCTACAAATACTAATTGAGATCTCATGAATGTTATGTTTCCAAATTCTTGTTTACTCATATGTGCATAATCGAAATGAGTGAAAGTGACAAGAATAGTCTTGATTAGACAGGAATAGTCTTAATCAGACATAGCTGAATTGAAACAAAACCACTTATGTACTTGGTTTTGTATCTAATCTCCAATGAATGGTAATGTCAGGAAGTTGCTAATGTCGTGGTACATGGAAGGAAATATGTCGCTTTAAGACATGTAACCGCTATGACTCGCATTAGTAGCCTACCTGTTAATGAGATTGTGTTCACTAGATATGAATGGAGTTAATTTTAAAATGCGCGCATATATGTTTTTTGAGCCTCAGCCTTAACCAATACATTTACTAAAAGTTTTTAATGATCTTTGAAAACCTAAATTTTTTTTTTCAATTGTATGGTCCAAGTGGGAGAATGTAAACATGGGCTATGTTCATGCAAGGCCCATTCGCCAATTTTCATGAACAAGGCCCATTAGTATGTCCCATACAATAAGACCATGTATAGACTTGTTGGGCTAAAGGTTTGTTGGGCTCATAAAACTCATTCATGTATTGAATCTATGGACACTAAATATGTGTTGACAACAAGGCCCATCTATAAGCATGAGGTGTATAGACTAATGAGGTGTGTTGTCTTGTCTTGTCTTGTGTCTTGACACTTAATGGTCTAGTTGTTTGACACATAAGGGACACTTGTCTTGTGTCTTGACACCTAATGGTCTTGTGGCTCTTGACACATAAGGGACACTTGTCTTGTATCATGACACCTAATGGACTTGTTGCTTGACACATGAGGGGACACATGACACCCATGTAGTAACTTGTACAAACTCTATGATGGATTAGAGAATTGTATAAATAGAGATGGAGAATGAGATGGAAAGCTATGCTCTTGCTCATTAACTCAAGCTAGTATCTCCATCACTAGTGCTTGAAGAATAGAAGAGAAAAGAATATACAAGTTCATCTTCTAGTAAGTAGAGAATTAAGGAGTTAATCTTATTCAAGAAAGGAGCTTGTATTGGTTCAAGTTAAAAGTTATTTCTAATCTCTACAATGGAGAAAGGTATGTAATTATTTCATGTTAATAATTACCCAATGTTCATATTTCCATATTGATTTTGTGACAAACATGAGTCCCTAGATTCTTGTGTGTTCATGAGAAGATTTTGAATTGCTAACTTGCCTCATGAACACTACTTATAGAATGTATAACACTCATTAGATCCATCCTTCTTTGCTCTGCGCAATTAAATGTGTGTTTTTTTTACCAGAATAATAAATATCAACTATTTTGTGTTTTTCTGTTCCTTTTCAATATTATATTGACTTATTTAGTAGTATTTGAATTTCACAAATACTCAACTTAAAATTTCATTAAAACTTTGGTTAAAAAATCACATTAATAAATGAAGTTCTACTTAAATTGATGATAATTAATTTAGTACCTTAACACAGTTTTGACTGTGGGCAAACTAGTGAAACTACAGGCCATCATGTTCGCTGAACAGAGCCTAAAGTAAATCAGTCTTAACCCTAGTATTCTCACAAGTTCTAACACAAGAAAAGAAAAAGGAAAAAAGCAAGTTTGATTCTGACCTACATAAGAAATAAGTAGGTCTCTTGATCCTCCATTTCCTTTTCCGAACACACTGAATAAAGTCTTCTACTCCTCGTTGGTTTTCAGTCTTTTCTTCTCTTTTCTACGTTGGTATGTAAACCTGCCAGAGACAAAGCCATTTTAAACATGACCGAAAAACAAAGCGTAAAGAGAGAGAGAGAGGGAGAGAGGATTTGGGTGGGGAAATAGGCGTACGTTTCTTTTCTTGCATTTTCTTTCTTCTCGCGTTCTCTGCACTCCTTCGCTTTTCTTCATTCCTTTGTTTGCATTCTCTGAATAGGCGTCAAGATATGAAAATAACATCAGAATCAAGGTTTATAGTATACCTCATGCCCGCCACTACGAAGAGCTTGAAGTGGCTCGATACAATCCTGTCCAATAACTACTAATTTGCTTCTTTTGTTTTCTCCTGCATTTTTATCTAGAGAGCCCAAATTTTTTGGGCATTTTAATGCCCAGCTGATGTGGAATCACTAAAAGACAAGGTTTTTTTCAAAATTTGACTACGGTGGGGACCGCTTTTATTTCTAAATGAGGAAATATGTCACCCTCTAAGTACCAATTTTTAAGTCACTCTATCATTTCCCTTTTATTTTTTACCACCTGCTTTGTTTGTTGCTAATTCTTTGAATTGGTTTTGAAGTAGTGGTGAAACACCAGACTGAAAAGCACGACAAGACGGTCAATTTTTATAATAGTAAAACTTATAAAAGTACATGAATAAATTGGTTATAAACACCAGACATCAAATGAAATATTAATAAAGAATCAATAATAAATATCGAATTGGTTAACTACTCAATGGTAATGATTAGTAGAAATGAAGTCATTGATCGATACATATCCCAGCCCAAAAGCGATGTGAAAATAATTTTGGCTGCAATGGCCTGGAAAGCAGTATTTTCAACTCCTGGAAATAGTAACATATCACAGAATAAGCTCAACTAATAGATATTCAAATAAATATTTTCTGATTACGAAGCCAAGTAACATCTAGTTTTACGATAAAAAGAATGTTCAAGGTCAAAAGATACCTCCTGTAACTTTTCCAACTGTAAAGAATTGAGTTTCCTTTTCTTAGAACTATTCACTCAATCTTCTTCACTGTCACTATCCTCTATAACTAATTCAACCGATTCGGCCTGACGTCGAAACCACGTTTTATCCGCTTTTTCCTGAAAACAACATAAAAGGTAGGAAGAAAATGAAACATGTGAAAAAATTATATCTAATTTTTGTGTCTGATTAATCCGAAAACTTGATCGAACCAAACCAAGGAAATACAACTATCTTGCTCATATGAAAAAACAGATAAACTGGAACTTCTGCAGCATTTTTAGCAATTATAATATCTAATTACCTTAAGAGTCTTTTCGTGAAATCTTGTCTATTTGACGAGCAAGAGATAGTTGTTTTGTAATCTCTTGTATTAATGATCTATCTACGGGAAACCGTTTAAGACTTTCCTGTAAAGGAGAGCAGATTCTAGTTACGCAGACAATAATTACACATCTCAAACATTTAGACATAAATGAAATATCAGGTTATGAGGTATCCAGTATATAGAAATAGAACTATACACTTCACCTAAAAAGATCCTAAATAAGATTAAAAAGCATGCAGGTTGTTGTCGAATAGTCTAAACAAAAACCCCACGGTCCACAAAATACTAAGAAACTTAAGGCTTCCGAATGAGCAATTGCGGCATACATATCCTCATATTAAGCTCTAATCAAGATGGGAAAAAATAACTTCCAAAGAAAAACTACCTTTGAAAAAGATTTGCACAGGGAGACGAACTTTTATTTTTATCATTTGGTGAGATTAATGCAATGGAGCAACCATCTGCAGATGCTCAAGCAGTTCTTCCACTTCTATGAACATAAACCTAAAATAGATAACATTTGTTAAGCAAAGACATAATATTTTAAGGAACATAACACTTAAAAGTTCTCCTTAGCTTCCCTATGAATATACTTACATCAGCCCAATGTGGAAGTTGATAGTGGACAACAGTTCGAACACCAGGAATATCATCACTAACATACAACCAAAAAAAATTATGAAATAAATAGAATATCAGACATTCAAATACATTATGGAATTCTATCAAAATCTGTAGTTTCCAATTCTAGAGATGGTCAGCAATTAGTATAAGAACAAAATTCCATTACCAAAAAAAATCCGAGATACAATAAGGCATGAATCTGAACCTTATACTCAAACCACAAACTAAATTTACACTCGAAAAAAAAAACAAAAACAGACTAAAGACCCCTGAGGATTATCTCATCAGCTATGCCAGCCAACATAACAGACAACTGGTCCAACTCTGCCCTCATTCCATTTACGCGGTTTGAAACTTGCATCACCCTGTGATAGATGTTGCCTTGTTGGTTGTTTGGGAAATGGTTCTCAAATTGGTTGTTGTTTGGAAACTGATTTTGAAATTGGTTGTTGTTTGGGAACTGGTTTTGGTTGTTGCTTTGGAACTGGTTCTCAAATTGGTTGTTGTTTGGGAACTGGTTCTCAAATTGGATGTTGTTTTGGAACTGGTTCTGAAATTGGTTATGGTTGTTGTTTTGGAACTGGTTCTCAAATTGGTTGCTGTTTGGGAACTGGTTTTGGTTGTTGTTTTGGAACTGGTTCTCAAATTGGTTGTTGTTTGGGAACTGGTTCTCAAATTGGTTGTTGTTTGGGAACTGGTTCTGAAATTGGATGTTGTTTTGGAACTGATACTGAAATTGGTTTTCGTTTTGGAACTGATTCTGAAGCATATTGTTGGGCTGAAGCATATTGTTGGGCTCGTTCATGAATAGGTTATTGGGTTGGTTAAAAAAAAACATATTGGGCTGGATGTAATTGTGCTTAATTAACATGTTGTCAACGGGATCTACGACAGGCTCTTCTTCTGCCGCCGCCCCTACGACTGGATTATCCGCCGCCCCTCCGACTGGATTATCTGCCGCCCCTCCGACTGGATTATCTGCCGCCACTTCGACAGCCGCCCCTTGTTGAAGAATCGGAGGTGGTTGATCAACAACCGGATGTGCCTGATCAAGAATCGGACCGAACAAGAAGTTGTCCCCAACTTCCTCATCATTCATAAATTCATAATCGTCCGGTTCATCATCGAACAAAAAATTAAACGGATCATTGTCGAACATATTGTGATCATCCATCGGAGGTGGATTATCTGCCGCCCCTCCTGCTGGATTATCTGCCGCCTCCTGATGGGCATCTTGATTAACCTCTCCAATTTGATCATGAATCGGAGGTGGATTATGAAATAAAACTATACACTTCACCTAAAAAGATCCTAAATAAGATTAAAAAGCATGCAGGATGTTGTCGGATAGTCTAAACAAAAACCCCACGACCCACAAAATATTAAGAAACTTAAGGCTTCCGAATGAGCAATTGCGGCATACATATCCTCATATTTAGCTCTAATCAAGATGGGAAAAAATAACTTCCAAAGAAAAACTACCTTTGAAAAAGATTTGCACAGGGAGGCGAACTTTTATTTTTATCATTTGGTGAGATTAATGCAATGGAGCAACCATCTGCAGATGCTCAAGCAGTTCTTCCACTTCTACGAACATAAACCTAAAATAGATAACATTTGTTAAGCAAAGACATAATATTCTAGGGAACATAACACTTAAAAGTTCTCCTTAGCTTCCCTATGAATATACTTACATCAGCCCAATGTGGAAGTTGATAGTGGACAACAGTTCGAACACCAGGAATATCATCACTAACATACAACCAAAAAAAATTATGAAATAAATAGAATATCAGACATTCAAATACATTATGGAATTCTATCAAAATCTGTAGTTTCCAATTTTAGAGATGGTCAGCAATTAGTATAAGAACAAAATTCCATTACCAAAAAAAATCCGAGATACAATAAGGCATGAATCTGAACCTTATACTCAAACCACAGACTAAATTTACACTCGAAAAAAAAAACAAAAACAGACTAAAGACCCCTGAGGATTATCTCATCAGCTATGCCAGCCAACATAACAGACAACTGGTCCAACTCTGCCCTCATTCCATTTACGCGGTTTGAAACTTGCATCACCCTGTCATAGATGTTGCCTTGTTGGTTGTTTGGGAACTGGTTCTCAAATTGGTTGTTGTTTGGGAATTGGTTCTGAAATTGGTTGTTGTTTGGGAACTGGTTCTGAAACTGGTTCTGAAATTGGATGTCGTTTTGGAACTGGTTCTGAAGCATATTGTTGGGTTGAAGCATATTGTTGGGCTCGTTCATGAAAAGGTTATTGGGTTGGTTCAAAATCATATTGGGCTGGATGTAATTAGGCTCAATTAACATATTGTCAACGGGATCTACGACAGGCTCTTCTTCTACCGCCGCCCCTACGACTGGATTATCCGCCGCCCCTACGACTGGATTATCCGCCGCCCCTACGATTGGATTATCTGCCGCCCCTCCGACTAGATTATCTGCCGCCCCTCCGACTGGATTATCTCCCGCCCCTACGACTGGATTATATGCCGCCCCTACGACTGGATTATCTGCCGCCACTTCGACATCCTCCCCTTGTTGAAGAATTAGAGGTGGTTGATCGACAACCGGATGTGCCTGATCAAGAATCGGACCGAACAAGAAGTTGTCGCCAACTTCCTCATCATTCATAAATTCATAATCGACCGGTTCATCATCGAACAAAAAATTAAACGGATCATTGTCGAACATATTGTGATCATCCATCGGAGGTGGATTATCTGCCGCCCCTCCTGCTGGATTATCTGCCGCCTCCTGATGGGCATCTTGATTAACCTCTCCAATTTGATCAAGAATCGGAGGTGGATTATCTGCCGCCCCTCCTGCTGGATTATCTGTCGCCTCCTGATGGCCATCTTGATTAACCTCTCCAATTTGATCAAAAATCGGAGGTGGATTATCTCCCGCCCCTCCTGCTGGATTATCTGCCGCCTCCTGATGGGCACTTTGATTAACCTCTCCAATTTGATCAAGAATCGGAGGTGGATTATCTCCCACCCCTCCTGCTAGATTATCTGCCCCCTCCTGATGGGCATCTTGATTAACCTCTCCAATTTGATCAAGAATCGGAGGTGGATTATCTCCCGCCCCTCCTGCTGGATTATCTGACGCCTCCTGATGCGCATCTTGATTAACCTCCCCAATTTGATCAAGAATTGGAGGTGGATTATCTCCCGCCCCTCCGGCTGGATTATCTGCCACCCCTCCTGCTGGATTAAGACCAGCCCCTTCGACAACCGCGCCTTGTTGAAGAATCGGAGGTGCTTGATCAAGAATGGGAGGTTCTTGGTTAAGGGACGGCGCCGACCAGGGTGGAACTGTCACGTAATGGAGTCCTTCAGGGAAGATTGATCTCCTCGACGGTAATACTTCATTTAGTTTGGTACTCTTAGGATATAAATTCCTGTGGAAAAGGAAGAAATCTTCTTCTGGTTTTGCATTTTCGGGTTGATCTGGTTCCACAAATCCTCTCTCTCTTAATTCTTGTAAAAGCTGTGGGAAAGAAACGGTGTTGAATTCTTGAGCAAAACTAATCCTATTGATATACAAAACTCGATATTTAATGAACTGAATTGATCCACGTTGCGTTTGTTGGATATAGAGAAATATCCTTGCCGCGAAATCTGTTTCCGGCGGTGGTTGCGCCATCTAATAGGCGTGGAAAACGGAAAGTAATTTGAAGGAAACGAAGACGAGATTTTTTTTCGCAAAAGATTTTCGAGG
Organism: Eschscholzia californica; assembly: GCF_041429995.1. Taxonomy (NCBI): domain Eukaryota; kingdom Viridiplantae; phylum Streptophyta; class Magnoliopsida; order Ranunculales; family Papaveraceae; genus Eschscholzia; species Eschscholzia californica. The sequence continues at coordinate 16,892,498 of NW_028238198.1, forward strand.
AAGAAGACGAGATGACTTAATGATGATTTGATGATGACTTAATCTCACAGTATTTATAAAATACTGTTAGGGTTTCGGTAGTCGTCTTATTTCCCAAATTGCCCTTGCAAATCCACTTGTACCATAAAAAAATCTCCATTACTCTCTCTTGGGTATTATGTTGGGTGTTGCCAAAAATTCTTGGAAAATTATTTTGTTTGATTTAGGACAAATAAGGGTCACCCTTCATTCGGTTGATGTCCTTCCTGTTGGGTGATTCTAATGGGTATTATTTTGTATGTTGCCAAAAATTCTTGGAAACATATTTTACACCGAAATATTCGGTACTAGAATTTTAATTTTGATGGTTTTTCAAGCAGGATCTCAGTCAATCTCCATGGTGGAAACGCGAATATTCCATCCCATTAGTTCAAATTGCAGTATATAGAAATAGAACTATACACTTCACCTAAAAAGATCCTAAATAAGATTAAAAAGCATGCAGGTTGTTGTCGGATAGTCTAAACAAAAACCCCACGGCCCACAAAATACTAAGAAACTTAAGGCTTCCGAATGAGCAATTGCGGCATACATATCATCATATTAAGCTCTAATCAAGATGGGAAAAAATAACTTCCCAAGAAAAACTACCTTTGAAAAAGATTTGCACAGGGAGGCGAATTTTTATTTTTATCATTTGGTGAGATTAATGCAATGGAGCAACCATCTGCAGATGCTCAAGCAGTTCTTCCACTTCTATGAACATAAACCTAAAATAGATAACATTTGTTAAGCAAAGACATAATATTCTAGGAAACATAACACTTAAAAGTTCTCCTTAGCTTCCCTATGAATATACTTACATCATCTCAATGTGGAAGTTGATAGTGGACAACAGTTCGAACACCAGGAATATCATCATTAACATACAACCAAAAAAAATTATGAAATAAATAGAATATCAGTCATTCAAATACATTATGGAATTATATCAAAATCTGTAGTTTCCAATTCTAGAGATGGTCAGCAATTAGTATAAGAACAAAATTCCATTACCAAAAAAAATCCGAGATACAATAAGGCATGAATCTGAACCTTATAATCAAACCACAAACTAAATTTACACTCGAAAAAAAAACAAAAACAGACTAAAGACCCCTGAGGATTATCTCATCAGCTATGCCAGCCAACATAACAGACAACTGGTCCAACTCTGCCCTCATTCCATTTACGCGGTTTGAAACTTGCATCACCCTGTGATAGATGTTGCCTTGTTGGTTGTTTGGGAACTGGTTCTCAAATTGGTTGTTGTTTGGGAACTGATTCTGAGATTGGTTGTTGTTTGGGAACTGGTTTTGGTTGTTGTTTTGGAACTGGTTCTCAAATTGGTTGTTGTTTGGGAACTGGTTCTCAAATTGGATGTTGTTTTGGAACTGGTTCTGAAATTGGGTTTGGTTGTTGTTTTGAAACTGGTTCTCAAATTGGTTGTTGTTTGGGAACTGGTTCTCAAATTGGTTGTTGTTTGGGAACTGGTTCTGAAATTGGATGTTGTTTTGGAACTGGTTCTGAAATTGGTTTTCGTTTTGGAACTGGTTCTGAAGCATATTGTTGGGCTGAAGCATATTGTTGGGCTCGTTCATGAAAAGGTTATTGGGTTGGTTCAAAAACATATTGGGCTGGATGTAATTAGACTTAATTAACATGTTGTCAACGGGATCTACGACAGGCTCTTCTTCTACCGCCGCCCCTACGACTGGATTATCCGCCGCCCCTACGACTGGATTATCCGCCGCCCCTCCGACTGGATTATCTGCCGCCCCTACGACTGGATTATCTGCCGCCCCTACGACTGGATTATCTGCCGCCACTTCGACAGCCGCCCCTTGTTGAAGAATCGGAGGTGGTTGATCAACAACCGGATGTGCCTGATCAAGAATCGGACCGAACAAGAAGTTGTCGCCAACTTCCTCATCATTCATAAATTCATAATCGTCCGGTTCATCATCCAACAAAAAATTAAACGGATCATTGTCGAACATATTGTGATCATCCATCGGAGGTGGATTATCTGCCGCCCCTCCTGCTGGATTATCTGCCGTCTCCTGATGGGCATCTTGATTAACCTCTCCAATTTGATCATGAATCGGAGGTGGATTATGAAATAAAACTATACACTTCACCTAAAAAGATCCTAAATAAGATTAAAAAGCATGCAGGTTGTTGTCGGATAGTCTAAACCAAAACCCCACGGCCCACAAAATACTAAGAAACTTAAGGCTTCCGAATGAGCAATTGCGGCATACATATCCTCATATTAAGCTCTAATCAAGATGGGAAAAAATAACTTCCAAAGAAAAACTACCTTTGAAAAAGATTTGCACAGGGAGGCGAACTTTTATTTTTATCATTTGGTGAGATTAATGCAATGGAGCAACCATCTGCAGATGCTCAAGCAGTTCTTCCACTTCTATGAACATAAACCTAAAATAGATAACATTTGTTAAGCAAAGACATAATATTCTAGGGAGCATAACACTTAAAAGTTCTCCTTAGCTTCCCTATGAATATACTTACATCAGCCCAATGTGGAAGTTCATAGTGGACAACAGTTCGAACACCAGGAATATCATTACTAACATACAACCAAAAAAAATTATGAAATAAATAGAATATTAGACATTCAAATACATTATGGAATTCTATCAAAATCTGTAGTGTCTAATTCTAGAGATGGTCAGCAATTAGTATAAGAACAAAATTCCATTACCAAAAAAAATCCGAGATACAATAAGGCATGAATCTGAACCTTATACTCAAACCACAAACTAAATTTACACTCCAAAAAAAAAACAAAAACAGACTAAAGACCCCTGAGGATTATCTCATCAGCTATGCCAGCCAACATAACAGACAACTGGTCCAACTCTGCCCTCATTCCATTTACGCGGTTTGAAACTTGCATCACCCTGTGATAGATGTTGCCTTGTTGGTTGTTTGGGAACTGGTTCTCAAATTGGTTGTTGTTTGGGAATTGGTTCTCAAATTGGTTGTTGTTTGGGAACTGGTTCTGAAATTGGATGTCGTTTTGGAACTGGTTCTGAAGCATATTGTTGGGCTGAAGCATATTGTTGGGATCGTTCATGAAAAGGTTATTGGGTTGGTTCAAAACCATATTGGGCTGGATGTAATTGGGCTCAATTAACATGTTGTCAACGAGATCTACGACAGGCTCTTCTTCTACCGCCGCCCCTACGACTGGATTATCCGCCACCCCTACGACTGGATTATCTACCGCCCCTACGACTGGATTATATGCCGCCCCTCCGACTGGATTATCTCCCGCCCCTACGACTGGATTATCTGCCGCCACTTCGATAGCCGCCCCTTGTTGAAGAATCAGAGGTGGTTGATCAAAAACCGGATGTGCCTGATCAAGAATCGGACCGAACAAGAAGTTGTCGCCAACTTCCTCATCATTCATAAATTCATAATCGACCGGTTCATCATCGAACAAAAAATTAAACGGATCATTGTCGAACATATTGTGATCATCCATCGGAGGTGGATTATCTACCGCCCCTCCTGCTGGATTATCTGCCGCCTCCTGATGGACATCTTGATTAACCTCTCCAATTTGATCAAGAATCGGAGGTGGATTATCTGCCGCCCCTCCTGCTGGATTATCTGCCGCCTCCTGATGGCCATCTTGATTAACCTCTCCAATTTGATCAAGAATCGGAGGTGGATTATCTCCCGCCCCTCCTGCTGGATTATCTGCCGCCTCCTGATGGGCATCTTGATTAACCTCTCCAATTTGATCAAGAATCGGAGGTGGATTATCTCCCAGCCCTCCTGCTAGATTATCTGCCGCCTCCTGATGGGCATCTTGATTAACCTCTCCAATTTGATCAAGAATCGGAGGTGGATTATCTCCCGCCCCTCCTGCTGGATTATCTGACGCCTCCTGATGCGCATCTTAATTAACCTCCCCAATTTGATCAAGAATTGGAGGTGGATTATCTCCCGCCCCTCCGGCTGGATTATCTGCCTCCCCTCCTGCTGGATTAAGACCAGCCCCTTCGACAACCGCGCCTTGTTGAAGAATCGGAGGTGCTTGATCAAGAATGGGAGGTTCTTGGTTAAGGGACGGCGCCGACCAGGGTGGAACTGTCACGTAATGGAGTCCTTCAGGGAAGATTGATCTCCTCGACGGTAATACTTCATTTAGTTTGGTACTCTTAGGATATAAATTCCTGGGGAAAAGGAAGAAATCTTCTTCTGGTTTTGCATTTCCGGGTTGATCTGGTTCCACAAATCCTCTCTCTCTTAATTCTTGTAAAAGCTGTGGGAAAGAAACGGTGTTGAATTCTTGAGCAAAACTAATCCTATTGATATACAAAACTCGATATTTAATGAACTGAATTGATCCACGTTGCGTTTGTTGGATATAGAGAAATATCCTTGCCGCGAAATCTGTTTCCGGCGGTGGTTGCGCCATCTAATAGGCGTGGAAAACGGAAAGTAATTTGAAGGAAACGAAGACGAGATTTTTTTTCGCAAAAGATTTTCGAGGAAGAAGACGAGATGACTTAATGATGATTTGATGATGACTTAATCTCACTGTATTTATAAAATACTGTTAGGGTTTCGGTAGTCGTCTTATTTCCCAAATTGCCCTTGCAAATCCACTTGTACCATAAAAAAATCTCCATTACTCTCTCTTGGGTATTATGTTGGGTGTTGCCAAAAATTCTTGGAAAATTATTTTGTTTGTTTTAGGACAAATAAGGGTCACCCTTCATTCGGTTGATGTCCTTCCTGTTGGGTGATTCTAATGGGTATTATTTTGTATGTTGCCAAAAATTCTTGGAAACATATTTTACACCGAAATATTCGGTACTAGAATTTTAATTTTGATGGTTTTTCTAGCAGGATCTCAGTCAATCTCCATGGTGGAAACGCGAATATTCCATCCCATTAGTTCAAATTGCATTATATAGAAATAGAACTATACACTTCACCTAAAAAGATCCTAAATAAGATTAAAAAGCATGCAGGTTGTTGTCGGATAGTCTAAACAAAAACCCCACGGCCCACAAAATACTAAGAAACTTAAGGCTTCCGAATGAGCAATTGCGGCATACATATCCTCATATTAAACTCTAATCAAGATGGGAAAAAATAACTTCCAAAGAAAAACTACCTTTGAAAAAGATTTGCACAGGGAGGCGAACTTTTATTTTTATCATTTGGTGAGATTAATGCAATGGAGCAACCATCTGCAGATGCTCAAGCAGTTCTTCCACTTCTATGAACATAAACCTAAAATAGATAACATTTGTTAAGCAAAGACATAATATTCTAGGAAACATAACACTTAAAAGTTCTCCTTAGCTTCCCTATGAATATACTTACATCAGCCCAATGTGGAAGTTGATAGTGGACAATAGTTCGAACACCAGGAATATCATCACTAACATACAACCAAAAAAAATTATGAAATAAATAGAATATCAGACATTCAAATACATTATGGAATTCTATCAAAATCTGTAGTTTCCAATTCTAGAGATGGTCAGCAATTAGTATACGAACAAAATTCCATTACCAAAAAAAATCCGAGATACAATAAGGCATGAATCTGAACCTTATACTCAACCCAAAAACTAAATTTACACTCGAAAAAAAAAACAAAAACAGACTAAAGACCCTTGAGGATTATCTCATCAGCTATGCCAGCCAACATAACAGACAACTGGTCCAACTCTGCCCTCATTCCATTTACGCGGTTTGAAACTTGCAACACCCTGTCATAGATGTTGCCTTGTTGGTTGTTTGGGAACTGGTTCTCAAATTGGTTGTTATTTGGGAATTGGTTCTGAAATTGGTTGTTGTTTGGGAACTGGTTCTGAAACTGGTTCTGAAATTGGATGTCGTTTTGGAACTGGTTCTGAAGCATATTGTTGGGCTCGTTCATGAAAAGGTTATTGGGTTGGTTCAAAAACATATTGGGCTGGATGTAATTGGGCTCAATTAACATGTTGTCAACGGGATCTACGACAGGCTCTTCTTCTACCGCCGCCCCTACGACTGGATTATCCGCCGCCCCTACGACTGGATTATCTACCGCCCCTCCGATTGGATTATCTGCCGCCCCTCCGACTGGATTATCTGCCGCCCCTCCGACTGGATTATCTGCCGCCACTTCGACAGCCGCCCCTTGTTGTGCCTGCATTCATATCAAGCGGATCAACAAATCAAAGAAGCAAAAAAAGAAATTAACAGAAGAAATTAATCGAGAAACAAGTCTAACCCAATGAACCACATGACATTCTCCATTTGGTCTTGAGTGGTCCAAAGCCTTTCGACCCGTGATGAGCTCCAAAAGGACTACCCCTAAACTAAAAATGTCTGATTTGACTGTAAATTGACCTATCGCCACATAATTAATATCCATGTAACCAGGCGTGAACCAAGGCTCGATCACAATATGTGACCCATTCCCAAACGGATCAAGTCCTCTTATCCAAAAATTCGCCAGTTTTGGTTCATATCCATCCCCGAGCAAAATATTCGCGCTCGTTAGGTTGTTGTGCATAATCCCCCTATCGTGCAAAAACTATAATCCCTTAGTGATACCAACGGCAATCCTCAGCCTAGTATCCCAATCAAGTATAGTTTCTCTATTGTCCCCTACAAAATAAAATGTACATTGTTAGTTCTAACGAAATCTAACTGATTTATGTACTAGTTCTTATAAATCTTCTATTTATGTATTTCACAGTTTATTCAAATCCAAATAAAGATCCATAAGCATAGATCGAAAAGATGATAGGATTAGAAGAACTCAGTATGCTGAGACTCTTGAGATCCAAAACCGGAAATCTGAGACTCGAAAAAATCTGCGAGAATTTCGACCCAAAAACTCATGACAGAGAGCGTTGCAAGACTCGGAGTCTAAGAGACGCCGATGAGCAAGCACGCATGAGAGAGACCCCTATGTTCGAAAACATAAAGTCGATCATGTGGGACATGATTAGCATTTAAACATCCAGAGCACTGATGTCGACATCCAAATTCGGATTGAAAACCGAAACACTACTTAGAACATCCTAGAAGGCTAAAGGATGAAGTAGTACACAAGTTGAACAAGTCATCGTAGCAAACTTCCAGACATGGAAGGAAACTAGGCTAAAAGTGTTTAAGCCGGGAACTGTTGCAAATACTACATAAGAATTAAAAGCCTTAATACTAGTAAAGATTACAAGAAATTATCAGGGTTGAAGAAAGCAGTCTTCAAATTAACTGATAATTAGCAAAGTTTAAAACAGACTACATCGGTAGTCAAATCTAAACTGTCACCTAAGACAAAGTATGAGGCTCATACACAAGTCTAAGGCATGAGGTATATTTTGAATAAACCTTGACAAGTAAACTGAGCGGGTATAAGGATTTTTACGGAAGAGACTCAGATTTACAAACTCGTTATCGGAAATAAGTTGATTATTTCACAGTCGTCTAAATTTGGTTTAGTATTTAAACGACAGTCCACAGATAATAAAACATTCTGAATAAGTTTGTCAGATACGTGATCTGATGAATGAAACCCTATTAAGTGAACTTGGAATATTTATTATCATCTCCCTAGTCCAGTTCGTTGCTTGAACAACAATGACCGAGGAAGACTAGCACATGAGGTCGATGAGATAGCGCAGTTTCATGGGCTATAGAATGGCAGTATTCGAGTCGACCACGTGGGTGTGTAAAAGGGTTTATACACTGGATAACCCTCTAATAAGAAGTACATCACTCGTGATGAACGTCAAACGCTTCTCATGAAGACAAAATTGGAGAGATTCCTCCAAACATGAGTGCTCCACTCATCTTATGTAAGGAATGTCCGGCCTTGGTTTCGTCAAACGCCGCGCCGTAAAAGGAGGTTATAAAGGCGGATACTGGAAAGGACATGATAGACATGAAGTTAAGTGGGAGCGCAAGAATGGATCGTGTCATCCTAATCACATTAGGTACAAAGTGTCTCAAGGCACTTGATGAGTTGACAACTGAAAATGCGTGGCCACGCTCAAACGGATTAGGAGTTAATCTTTTGTCTTTTACATTTGTACGGATATCAAGAAAGTCTGAATGACGTGACGTATCAGATGGGATACAAATTGACACGGGAATCGAGCATTGCACTTGTTTTAAGTACAAGTAGGAGTGTGAAGGAGATGTCATTCGACCAAGATTGCAATGCAAGCAATTTTTCGGATAGTACAATTGATGAAGAAGATCATCAAGTCCGATTGATTTAGGGTATTAGTGTTTAGCTAGAAACCAACTACGATCGTCGAATTAAAGTAATTCGCGGCTAACTTCGATCGGATCCTACAACGGGTTACACATAAGAATGGGTATTTAATCTGATGATATGACTAGTGGGAGTGAGATATAACCATGGGAGCGTCCCATAAACATATCTCATAGGCCTAAAGAGAGATTAGGCAAAAGATAGCAAAAAAGGCCCGAAAACGGGGTTTTGGGCCTAAACCGATTGGAGCACTTTTAGGGCTCGGATTGGGCTGAAAATCGGAGGGTCGGTTTCTGTGATTAGGAACATAAAATCTGTCAATTTTGGCTGGGTTTGGACGTCACCTCCTTAAGGAATTGAGAAAATATCAACTAGTTGCTATTTTCGGCAATTTCGTTAATCTTATTCTAAAGGGTCTTTTAAAAAACCAAATTAGAGGTGGATTCTTATTAGGGTTCTATATAAAGACTCTTAGGGCACAGAATAAGGTGTGGAATTTCTCTTAGAGCTTTCTTACTCTACCACATCAAGTAGAGAGGAGAAAGTGAGCTAATTCCCAAGCTATCAACTAGTCAAGCAAGAAGAAGGAGTTCTTCTTATCAAACTACCATTGGAGTGCTTGCGAGCTTTCAAGGTGGGAGATTAAGTATATCGTTCGGTGTCTCAATTAGAGGAGCAACAACCGGAGCTCTTGGTCTTCTTAAGCGATTGGAAAGGTTCGAGGGAAAATAGCGATTAAGGTAATCAACTATTTTCTTTTAGTTTAATCATTAGTTTATGCATGATAATCATTAGTAGACACCACCATAACCCGACATACACACCACAACAAAACGACATGGCTGAAAGAAAAACTCGACATATTGTCGAAACCGGTTTGGCTTTACTGCATCAAAGTCACCAAATCCGTCGTCCTTGTTCTAAAACGAGATTTTCTTCTCACTCTCTACGTTCTTACAACGTTTATATCTCTACAAACTGCGTTGTATCGAAAATCATTATGAAAATAATATGTATGTGAAGGAGATGTCCTTCGACCAAAGATGCAATGCGAGCAATTTTTCGGATAGGACAATTAACGAAGAAGATCATCAAGTCTGGTTGATTTAGGGTCGTAGTATTTAGCTAGGAACCAACTACGGTCGTCGAATTACAAAGTAATTCGTGGCTAAGTTCGACCGGATCCTACATCGGGTTACACATAAGAATGTTTGTTTGATCGAATGATATGACTAGTGAGAATGAGATATATAATCATGGGAGAGTCCCATAAACATGTCTAATAGGCCTAAAAGAAGTTTAGACAAAGATAACGCAAAAGGCTCGAAAAGAGGGATTTTGGACAGGGGCACCAAAAGGATGTTTTGGGCCCAATAGGAAGGCCGACCATGTTCAATATGCTGCCCATAAGGGGCATGCCAGATCTGGAAAGTTCATATACATGGGGCGGCCACAACTAAGGGAAATAGGTTTTCGACTATTTCCTTAATCTTATTCAAAAGAGACTTTTTAGTAATCTAATTAGGGTTTGACACTAACTTAAAACTTTATATAAGGTCTCTTAGGGACTTGAATAAGGTGTGCAATTTCTCAAAAAGCTTTCTTACTCTACAACATCAAGTAGAGAAGAAAAATTGAGCTAATTCTCAAGCTATCTAACTAGTCAATAAAGAAGAAGGTGTTCTCGGTATCAACCCACCATTGAAGTTCTAGCTAGCTACAAGGTGGAAGATCAAGTTGATCATTCGGGTGTCTTGAGTAGAGGAGCCATAAGTGGGGTTCGTGGTCTTCGCATTCGATTGGAAAAGTTTGAGAGGAAACTAGCGATTAAGGTAATATTAAACTCTTAGTTGATTATTAGCTTATGCATGATGATCTTGGGATCATACTAGTGTTAGAAATGAGATGTTTTGGATTCCGCTTAGAACACTAGGGGACACCACAACCCAACAAAGGTCACTTTGACGAGTCAGATGATAGCATTGACGTGCTGAATGACAAACACGATCTCAGTATTGAGAAATAAGGAGAGGACGATCTGGTGGTTTGCCAAGAACATAGGAAGAGTTTTGGCGTAAATTCCCTCTACCGGAATAGGAGCCTCTACCACGAGTGAGTAAAGAACAGTTGTTTGTGAAATGTTGTTTTGAATAAGCTGAAGTCGAAACTCATGAGTGAGTATCTGAGAGTGAAGTGCAGAGTAAGTGGGAGGAATCAATCGAGTTGTTATGGAGGTGACAAATCCTTCATATTCAGAGCCAAGGCCAGAGGGAACTATTAGAACAAGTTCTTCATCACTTACTGTATGGCCTATAGCTGCAAGAAAATCAGTAATACTTTTAAGTCGAAAAAGATATTCAGACATAGTAAGAGAACCTTTCTTTGAGGTTTGAAGTTTCAAATTCATTAGTCGAGTTGAGTTGAAGGAAGAAAAACTTATTTTTAAGGACTCCCAGGCTGCTCTAGAGGAGGTGTGTCCTAAAACCTGAGTGAGTATTGGTTCAGTGAGTGTGACATTAAGCCAAGAAAGAAGCATTTGGTCCACACGATACCAGTACGCATAATCTGGGTTTGGGAGAGAAACAGAGGAGGTTTCAGGAGAAGATGTGATGAACTCAAGAACGGGAGGGTAGGAGCCATTGACAAATTTGTAGAGGTCTTGAAAATGTAAAATAGGAAGAAGTTGACTCTTCGAGAGAAGATAATTTGTGTTATCCAATTTAATGGAAACAAGATTAGCAATGTTAGTAAGGGTTAGCAAAGTTGAAACATAGGTGGTTGAGGGTGGGAAAGAAGAGATTCGAGTGGGAGAAGAGGTGTGATGGTGGAGTCAGCCATGAATGAAGCAGTAGAAAAGAAAGGAAAAGAATAAGGTGAGGGAAGAAGACTAGAGAGCCAAGACCCAAAATATATTACTTAGAGGAAGGCGGTTGTGATACCATGTGGGATACTGAAATGAAGGTGTTAGAGTATAAAGATCGAGATGAATCGAGATTCGTAGATATCTGTATACAGTCCAAGATATATGAAGATATTATTTATACTTATCCTAGATAGAGTCCTAGGAAAATAAGATACCCAAATCACTCTATAAATAGAAGTGACCTCTATGTATTTTACATTGAATTGAGTTGCATTGAGTCTTCGAATCTGTAACCAATCAATCCCACGATTATGGAAATAATATAATCCAGCCATTCATGGCTTTCTCCGTGGATGTAGGTCGTGATCCTCCGACCGAACCACGTAAACCATTGTGTTCTTTATTTTAGTTTGTGTGCTTCTATTCATCGAGGTTTTACCTTTTCACATGGTATCAAGAGCAGGTTAACCAATCCTGATCAAACTTCTTCATATTCTCGACTTTTTTTTTGATAGATTAAATTCTCCTGAACAGGTTCATCAATCCTGTTTTATCGAATTCTTTTAGCGTCGCTGTTATCGACGATAGTTTCGTTGTGATTAAGTAATCAATATGACTTTGTTGATATTTTTTGTCCAAGTTATTCTTGTTATTCTCTGAGCAGGTTAATAAACCCTCATTCATGCTTCCGCACTTCCGACGTTTTTTCTAATCGTTGTGATTCCGTTATCAATCGACCACTCGGTCTATTTTTCCCATTCTTGCGTTTTTCGGTTCATCCTCTTATGGATTTTCAGGAAGAAATTATATCCAAGATTATCTTGTGTTTCCCATTCATCTTCCTTATTCACTTGGACAGTTGAAGTTACTTTGTTAAAACTCCAAGATATCACGGCACCATACCCTTGGCACTGAGGGTGGAGATGTGTTGACAGTAACATGCTCCAATGGTTCAGCTTAATCTTTCAAGTACCCTTTCCTCTTCTTGGTTGGTACTTTCCTTTTCTCTCTAGCTAAATCTATTGACTTCAATGGGAGAGACCATCTCAATGGCCTTACGTTGAAATTGAAAGGAACTGCTTACATGGTCATCCAAAGGAACTACTCACATGACATCTCCTCATCGTTTAATAATCATCCAATCATCTTCAACATGCTTCTTATGAGCAAGTTAATCAATTTCTTTTTTAATCGCCTTAATATTTCCGTTCTATCGGCTGCGATGAATTAGACTTATTCAGTCATTCCCTCTCTTCTCAAAACGGTCTTTGCCGATCGTTTCTTTTGCATCCGGATTCAAGCTTCCGCGAGTTCTAACAATTTTTGTTGTATTTATCGTTCAATCATCACTGTCGTGGATTTGTTAATGAGGAGTGACAAATTTCCACACATCATTGATGGTCGCTCTCTAATCTCATCAATTACACCACCTTCAAATCATATTTAGTAGGATATACTACTACAATTTCTGCTTCATCTCGATATACTTCGTCTCTCCAGCTCACCAGAAATTGGATTGAGAACTTCATCTATTTTTTTTTTGCCGATCGACTTTTCCGGCCTTTCCTTCGACCAACCGAAATTCTTCATCAATTTGGACATCACCTTATTAGCCACCACTGATTTCTTCAGTTTTGTGAGTAATCATCCCTCTTCCTCTCGGTTTGTAATCCGACGAGTTTATCTCTCTCTCCCGATCATTCAAGATCGATAATTCACATGGTGTAATCTCTCTCTCTCTGTCATCTCTCTCTCTCTCGGCCATAACCCTCTCTCTCGGCTATATCTTTCTCCCTCACGATATCACTCGTGGGTTGTAATCTCTCCCTCATGGTTACTCTCACGTGAGTGTGGAATTTTACATGGTTTCGAGATGCTATCTTTCAGTCACCTATCTCTTCTTTTCGTGACACTATGTCTTCATCATCCTCTTCGTGGATCCACCGGTTCCTCTCTTCCATCATCAACTACATATGGTATCGTTTCCTCCTTAGTTTGTTGATAAATTGGAAGCTCGCCTCCCTCTCACCAATTTTTATTCAAGCTCGAGAAAGAAATAAAGTAAAGAAGAAAAGAATGAGATTCAAGCTTACGAAAGACAAAAATATTATATCAAGTTTATGCGCGATTACAAGTTCAAGTTGCAGACAAAGAATTGAGCACCATTGGCAATTGTTCGACATTAAACAAAAAAAAATTAAAATTCAAGTTCAAGTTTGAATAAGATCGTATGCGAGCAACATCCATATTTTCCAAGTACAATTTTCAAGTTGGAAACTCCACTAGTTCCGCTTCCAACTTGAGGGGGAGTGTTAGAGTATAAAGATCGAGATGAATCGAGATTCGTAGATATCTGTATACAGTCCAAGATATATGAAGATATTATTTATACTTATCCTAGATAGAGTCCTAGGAAAATAAGATACCCAAATCACTCTATAAATAGAAGTGACCTCTATGTATTTTACATTGAATTGAGTTGCATTGAGTCTTCGAATCTGTAACCAATCAATCCCACGATTATGGAAATAATATAATCCAGCCATTCATGGCTTTCTCCGTGGATGTAGGTCGTGATCCTCCGACCGAACCACGTAAACCATTGTGTTCTTTATTTTAGTTTGTGTGCTTCTATTCATCGAGGTTTTACCTTTTCACAGAAGGATGCCCTCAATGGAAAGGCAACCGTTATATTTATAAAGGAGAAGAGAAGGAACAATTACAATAGTATCCGTCACTACATTAAGAATTACAAAACACATCCTCATAAGAATTTATACATTAACAAGTGCATCAAAGGTTCCTCTAGGCATGAAAGCTGAGGAAATAAAATCTTGAATCGTGGTTGGTCTTTTTTGATAAACATGGACGAAGACATCACCATTCATGGACTAAGTACATTTTTGATAAACATGGACTAAGACATCACCATTCATAGACTTCGTACTCTTTTGATAAACATGAATGCACTAAGAGATCTCTCTTCCATTTTTGTACGCGGATAGCAATATTTATCAACTACTTCTTTTTCTGTTTTATGTAATGATGAGCCTAGAACTGTTTATTATCCTAAATTCTTACTGAAAGATCAAGAGCAGGAAAGCTCAAGGCAAGGAGATCTCTTGTCCCTCTACCGTTTACGTTAATTTGCATGAAGGCTTTTAGTTGATGAATGATTCAGGCTTAAGAAACTGGTCTCATTCATGGGTTTAAATAAGAGTTCTCGTATCGTATCTCATTTATTGATGATCAAATTTTTTATTTAAGGTTATTTTGCGAAAGGGTCCTACATAAGTACTGGGTTTCGTGAAAGGAGCATGACTGTTTATTCCTTTGCGAACTGGTCGTGGACTAGAATTGACCAGGTAAGTTTTAAAATCGTTTATTCTAGCTATATTGTTTAAAATTTTAACACCATTAAATCTGTTATGTCGATCGGGGTTTAATGTGATCAATACGAGTAATCCAAGATAAGCAATAGGAATAGTAAAGAACAATCAAGAACAGAACACAGAGATTTACGTGGTTCAGTTGGTGAGACCTACTCCACGGCGACAACGGCACGATGATTTCCACTATGATAAGCAAACAAGTTTACACAAGAGATTCGTGAGATTGTGCTACTGATATCTCCTTAGGGTTTAGTTTATATAGCCACTCAACCCTAATCCCACCGCCTCACCGACTCTCTACAACCGACTTTCTCTACAACCGACATTATACACGGATAACACTAATCACCGACATAAGCCTATCTTCCGCATCCCAGCTCTGTCTCGGAGTCCAGCTCTGCCTCACAACTTTGCTTCGCATACCAGCTCTGTCTCAGTAATCAGCTCCGCTAAAGGGTCCAAAATTCGACTTGTAAGCAGGTTGGCGGGTCGTCAACCGAGTTCGATACCAATCCATATTCGAGTCACTTCTAACAAAATCTAACTACACTAAATTCACTAAAGTGAAATATTATAACATTCACCGTGAAAAATATTATTTCTCAAAATTTGCTAACTGCTTCTATTAACGTAACTTTGGATTTCTTTTAAACTATTAGATCAAACAAAATCGAAGGTTGAAGAAAGAAAACGGAAACAAGATGAACTTAATATGTTCTTTCGTTCAAAACCCGAATAGGTTCTTTCATATTCACTTGGGTTAACGTCGTTAATTACATCGACTTAACAAATTAACTGTTCATGTAATGCGAAACTTAAATATAACATTTATTTAACGGTCAAGAGTAGTTCACAACCTTTTCCCAAAATAATACATGGTCATGTCCTTTTTGCAAAACCCGGTACGTACCGCCCTTTCATAAAATAATCCTTTTATTTATTTAGACTGGTATACTACTGCTAGAATTTAGTTATGCTTCTTGGTCTGTAACTGCAAATGGTGAATTTGTTGTTGCTTTATAAGTATCTAAAGTGGCATGAAACAGTTGAGTTGAATGATGCCTTTCACTGAAAGTCTTGTACTGCATCGAAAAATTCATCAGCGGGGCAACTGATGATGCGACTCAAAAACTCATGTACTTCTGCTGCTGATGGTCTTCGTCTTGGTTTGTCATTGACACATCTTTCAGCAATCTTCATTGCATCGAGTAATTGTTTTTCTTCAAACCTCCCTTTGAGCTCTGGATCCACCATTGCTTGGTACAAAGAACAATCTTTAAACTTAGATTTTGCCTGCATTTGTATCGAGCGCAACAACAAATCAAAGAAATGAAAAAGATACTTAACAAAAGAATTTGATCGAGAAAAAAGCCTTACCCACCAAACGGTATTGTGTTCTTCCTCCGGTCTTGATCGGTCGTTAGGCTTTCGACCCGTGATGAGCTCCAAAAAGACTACACCTAAACTATAAATGTCTGATTTGACTGTACGTTCACCTATCGTATAACACTCAGGAGCCATATAACCAATCTTGCCAAAAGGGTCCATCAAAAGATGTAAAGAATTCCCAATCGGATTAAGTTGAGTTACCTCAAAATTTGCTAGTTTCGGTTCATACCCATCCCCGAGAAAAATATTTGCGCTCGTTAGATTGCGGTGTATAATCCCTCTCTCGTGCAAAAATAGCAATCCCTTGGTGACACCAAAAGCAATCCTCAGTCTAGTATCCCAATCAAGTATAGTTTGTCTAGTGCTACCTACAAAATAAAATGTTAGTTCCAAGATGATTCAACTGATTTATGTAGTTCTTATAAATCTTCTATTTATGTATTTCTCTACTTATTCGGATCCAAATTAGGATGAAAAGCTATCAATTAAATATGGTCGCGGCTTTGGGGAATAAAGAAAATTCTCCGGGGAATAAAGATTTTTCTTGAAACTAGTTAAATAAGATTGACTTTTATGTTTCTGTTTAATTGCTAAGGGGCTTTTAATTTTAGAACATGCTATAACTCATCACCTCTCTACCACCTCATCTTCTCGCCACCTCATCATCTTCTCCGGCGAAGGTCGCCGGCCGACCAGTTTTCCTGCCGACGACCTCCAAACATAAAAAAAAAAAAAAAAAAAAAATTCTCTCTTCCTCTCTCTCTCTCTCTTTCTAACATTCCGGCGAAGGGAGACCTTCGCCGGAGGTCCGGTCTGTCCACGAACAGATCCATGGACAGACCAGATCTCCGGCGAAGGTTTCCCTTCGCCGGAGTGTTAGAGAGAGAGAGGAAGAGAGAAAAAAAAAAGTTTTTTTTTTTTAAGGTCGCCGGTCGGAAAAATTTTCGGCCGGCAATTTTCGCCGGAGAAGATGATGAGGTGGCGAGAAGATGAAGTGGCAGAGAGAACAGATGAGATGGAGGAGAACTTTCAAAAAAATGTAATTTGCATTCCCCATAAAAATTTATTCCCCGGAGAATTTTTAAAAAAATCTGAATTCCCTGGAGAATTTATTCCCCGGAGAATTTTCTTTATTCCCCAAAGCCGCGGCCTTAAATATAGTGCCCCAAAATATCTTTGGAAAGCAAAGTAGGCAAGTGACAATAACTCTACATGGTTCACTTAATTACCTATATGGTTATATTTTTTTGAAATACTTACATCATGAGAAATGCTATATGTATAATTAAAAGTTTGGAAATAGCGTCCAGATCTTATGTGGCAGTCTTGAGAATAAAGAGTAGCATTAAACACCACAATTTCAATGTTCATCTTCAAGACTGCCACCTAAACCTGGACACTATTTCCAGATTTTTGATTGTACATCTATCATTTGTCTTACATCATTCCATCAAACACAAATTAAAGAAACGTTAAACATCGATGAAAGTGTCGAAACATTACGATGTTGTGGCACGAAAGGACTAGTTTAGACAACTAACTAGCTCCTACTATCTCTGTTTCAGTACAATAAGGGTTTTGTGGCGATTATGTCATCTACGACACCCCTAATTTTTTTAATGGTCGCAATATATATATATATATATATATATATATATATATATATTGAGTCATTGAAGTTTCCATGACCCAGTTTACTCCCACGAACCAACGAATTAGTTTCACTCAGAACTACGGATCAACTAGTTTACTCCCCATCCATCCGAAGTTCAACTACTTCTAATGATGCAGAGAGATTTTCAAAAGATATTCCTAGTATCGTATCTTAAAATCTAGTAATATTAGTAGTATAATATTTTGAGTTAGTAAATAATTAATATTTTTAATAGTTTCATAATTTTAGGAAAGTACGGGGCCCAACAGTTGTTTAATTCCTTAAGTTTGATCAATAAAAATGTAAGTATAGATAGAGAGAAGAAAGATTATTACCATACAAGGCTTTGTCCAAAGACCCTAAAGGGGTGAACTCGTGTACCAGAATTGGCTTATGTCCTTCTTCACATACTCCATGGAGATAAACTACATTGCGGTGGTGGCTAACAGGAGGTAAAAGGACTTCGTATTTGTAGTTGTGATGTCCGTTGTAACCAGTTAGGTTCAATTGTTTGATAGCTACGACCTCGTTTGTCTTCGGGATGATTCCTTTGTATAATTTACCAAATTCATCTGTTCTAATTACCCAATTTTCATTGAAGTTACGCGTTGCAAGTTGCATTTCACCTAAAGTATAAAACTTATAGCGCATCGTATAATCAAAAAAAGGAACTGCAGACAAGGAAATATAAAAACAAGATCATTAGGGATGTAATCACAGAAACCCTAAACTTCATTACTGCCTCAATTCTAATCAAAATATAATGTTGATAAAACCCTATACTTGTTAAACAAGTGAATAAACACTACAAATCAAACTATGAAAATAACATTACCAGGTTTCTCCTGTACATTATTAGATGGTGTTCTATTAAGCTTGTAATTTAACCATGCTTTAAAATCCATTATTACAGTAAACTAGTACAAGCTAGAGAGGCACAAGTAATATTATGCCCTAATTTATATCCACCATTCATTGACTAGATAAACAACCAACATTGAACATTACCTCCTCAATGACACATTCACCAAACCCACTACTTCATTTTACTTAAATTGGTAGTCTAACCAAATTAAGGAGGGAAAAGACTGGCACTTTTTTTTAGTTCAAACTGGAAAAATTTAGACTTTTTTTTTTTTTGTTGAACAGAAAAAAGTAGTCAAAGTATTCTTTGAACAAACAAAAAAAAAGTCGAAGTATTCTTTCAACACACAAAAAAAAGAGTAGTCAAAGTAGAAATGAAGTGCACAAACTAGAGGTGCGTGTGATTATGTCTATTTCAATTTAAATTTTAGAGAGAGTTGGAGAGTTGTAGTTCGAATATCCCATCACTCGCTAATGTCTCTTAAAAATATGATTTCGGACCTTTTGGTTTTGACCCGTTTGCAATTAATTGATAATAGAACTCCAAGATGAAAAATGTCGAGAAAAACACCGCCTCAAGATATGTTTTGAGCTTAGTTTTGACATGATGTGCCAACGTGAAAATCCAACTTTATAACGAAGTAATTATTCAACCAGTGATGATAACAATATCTTTTGACTTATGAGAAATAAAAGATGGATGATTTATAGATGATCTGGATACATATACAAGATTCGTGAACAAGCACATTACAAACTACATTAAGATCGCCGGAATGTCTCCTATGTCACATCCTGCTCCTCTTTTGAGTGATGTAACATCTCTTCTTTAGACACAGTTGTATGAGTTTGCTGCTTATCCACAACCCATGCTGCTAGACCCTCCTTCATCGACCGGCCACTCGGGCCAAACACCATTTCTCATAGTGAGAACATGAATATATGGCAGCATAGTTGGATTCTTAGGAAGTCATTTTTTTTCATAATAATCTTGGTCCCCATTACCACATAGTTAGGTAGCTGACTCCACCTACTAAGGAATGTAATGTTACCCGTATTAATCAGTTCTTCGGTATTGATACAATGTGGGGCATTGGAGCGTCATGTTGCTAAGAAAAGTTAGTTGAATAAAATTTAGGCGTAATTAGTCATTTTGCATACGTTTATCTTTCGGATGAAAGGTACGATCTTGCAACATATATTTGTTTCTATTGCATGGCTTTTCAACTAAATTAATATGTCTAAATTTTGTTGAGACTTGCTTTAAGATCAAAGAAGTAAATGCATACAAAGACTCAAATTATATAGACATTTTAATATAGTCCTCATTAGACTCATAACAGGGTCAAAAACTAAATCCATTGATTCAATTTTCTATAAATACTGTATGATGTCGAAGAATGATTAAGATATAACAAGCCAAAATTTGACGTACTGTTGGTAATATATATAATTGAAGTTTTCTATTTCGTTCTCGAACAAAAACAAGAAGCTCAACTAAGCAATCAAACAAGCAACTAAGCTAAAATTTACTTAAATGTTAGTTTATATAACTGCAGTTCAAGGCGTTCTTATAGCTTCCCATATACTTCAGTGACCGATTTCAATCTTTTTCCTAAACAAGAGTGTCTAATGCAAATGGTCGACCAATGGATTTTGATTCGATTTAGTCAGTATCAGATAGGACTTCTTCCGCTGTAGATGGCCTATGTTCTTGTTCTGCACCGACACATTCATCAGCCGAACAACTGATAATGCGACTCAGAATCTCTAGTGCTTCTGCTGCTGTTGGTCTTAGTCTTGGATTTGAATCGACACATCTTGCAGCAATCGTCATTGCACCGAGTAACTGTTTTGCATCAAACCTCCCTTTAAGCTCTGGATCCACCATTGTTTGGTACAAGGAACGATCTTCGAACTTAGGTTTTGCCTGCATTCATATCAAGCGGCATCAACAAATCAAATAAGCAAAAAAAGAAATTAACAGAACAAATTAATCGAGAAACAAGTCTAACCCAATAAACCACACGACATTCTCCATTTGGTCTTGAGTGGTCCAAAGCCTTTCGACCCGTGAGGAGCTCCAAAAGGACTATCCCTAAACTATAAATGTCTGATTTGACTGTAAATTGACGTGTCACCGCATACTCAGGATCCATGTAACCAGCCGTGAACCAAGACTTCATCCGAAAATGTGTGTCATTCACAAACGGATTAAGTCCTCTTATCCAAAAATTTGCCAGTTTGGGTTCATATCCATCCCCGAGCAAAATATTTGCGCTCTTTAGGTCGTGGTGTAGAATCCCTCTCTCGTGCAAAAACTGCAATCCCTTAGTGATACCAACGGCAATCCTCAGCCTAGTATCCCAATCAAGTATAGTTTTTCTATTGTCCCCTACAAAATAAAATGTACATAGTTCTAAGGAAATCTAACTGATTTATGTATTTCTCAGCTTATTCAAATCCCAAATAAAGATAAAAATCTATGAAAGATTCAGAAAACTTATCAATAAGACTACAAGAGACCACATATCTTTGGAAAGTAAAGTAGGTAATAGGTGACAATAATTCTAGATAGGTCACTTAATTACCTACATTGGTTGTAAACATTTGACTCATTTCATCAACCACATGTTAGACAAGGGTTAAACATCGATAGAATTGTGGAAACATTAAGATTTTATCGCATGAAAGGGCTGCTCTAGAAGTAGTTAGCTCCTACTATTAATGTTTCAGTAGCTTAGGAGTTTCGTTGCGACTATGTCGTCTATGACCATACAACGTTATTGTATCAACTTCCTACTGTGAGTGAGTGTGTGTACACGTGTGTCCGCGCGCGCGTCAAGAGAGAGGAGAGATTATTACCATACAATGCTTTGTCCAAGGACCCTAAAGGCGTGAACTCGTACACCAGAAATGGGTTATCTCCTTCTTGACATACTCCATGGAGATGGACTACATTGCGGTGGGGGTGAACAAGAAGTAAAAAAGCTTCACGTTTGTCCTCGTGATATCCTTCTTTGGAACTAAATATGTTCACTTGTTTGATAGCTACAACCGGGTTTGTCACACTGCACGGTATGATTCCGTAGTATACTTTACCGAATCCATCGCTTCCGATTACATAGTCTTCATTGAAGTTATCGGTTGCAACTTGCATTTCATGAAGAGTGTAAAACTTACAATCACGTTTATAACCCATCAAAGGCACTGAAAAGAAGGAAACATATAACAACAACATCATTAGGACTGCAATCTACACAAAACCCTTAGCTTCATTAGTGCATCATCCATTATTCTAATATTCTCATATAAAATAAAACTATAAAGATATGGTTAGTAGAAAACATTACCAGGAACATGTATTTTAGGTAGTTTAACAGGAACATGTACATTAGGTTTTTTCTTGGACTTGCAAAACAATGACATGTAATCCATTACTACAGGAAACTAGTACAAGTAGAGAGACAGAGAAAGAGAGCCACAAAAGTGATGAAGTTTTTTTCTTTTTATATATATATATATATATATTTAAACGACCAACATTTCCTCTTCCGGACAAAATTTCACTTTTCTGATTTTATTCTTCTTTTTTCGTTTAAGGATACTTTATATTTTTATGATTATTCCTATTCAACTCCCTATTTATTTAAGGATACTTTATATTTTTGTAATCAATTGCTCTTTTACCTATAGGGCATGTGTTTACACGTGTGAAAATATTTGATAGGAATATTATTTTTTTCTAACAAAAAAACAACATCCTTAACAAAAAAAAAAAAAACAAAAACAAAAAGAACAAAAAAACAACAATGCTGTTTGGAGCGAAGAGTTAATAGCGAATGACTAGCGAGCAAACCAGAAGACGCCACCTGGCGGAGAATTTTCAGACCACGTGATTCTCCCTAATTTTAGAAGTATTACACTTAAGTCCACAACTTAAGATTGTTTAGCTTTAGGCCCCTCAATTAGGAGATGATCTGGACCGTTGAAGATGTCAACGGTCCAGATCATATCAAACAACACAAGCCCCTCCCAAACAGCATCTGGCTCTATTCTCTCTCTCGATTTATTGGACTGTTGTTTTTTTGGTAATTATGAGGTACAATTTAGGTTTTTTTTCTAATTACTACTCATAAGATCCAACTTATAGATAGATTGGTCATTATTTTTTTCAATCAATGTTGACAAAGAAGCTCATAAGATTCAATTCCATTAGAAGAACCGATCAACCAATGTTCAGAACCCTGTGTATGGCATCACAAGACTAAAAGTTTACATCATTTGTAATACAATAAGTTTTTTTTTTTTTTGTAGAACTTGTAATACAATAAGTTGGTTGACGGAAAGGATTATTACTAACAACAGATTATCCGAACTATTTTTACATTTTTCAACAATATGTCTGTTTCAACAATATGTCTGTTTCAACAATACATTATCCATTGCATTTCTAGAGAGAGAGATAGAGATGAAGTGAAACACCAACATAGAGAGAGAGAGAGAGAGAGAGAGAGAAAAAAATGAACTGAAACACCAACATCTCCAAAAAGATCGTAGACAAAAACATGACCACCGAAATGACTCAAAAGCTCGCATCCGTAGTCGATGGACGCCTCAAGAAATACCTCAAGCTATTAGCAAGAACCTGCAAAATTTGGATTTCTCGAGTTAATAATATCTTGTAATAAAAGATCTGAAAAGGGGCATCATTGAAGCATTTCAGAGAAGTCTCATTCAGCTGTTGAATAGGCTTGATAAGCCCTTTGTCCCTATAGCTGACATGAAACTTTGTCTTGCCTAGCAACCCCTATAATTCACATATCAAAAAGCTTGTACTATATAATGCAATGTTCCATAAATACTCCCCGACGATATAGATTTTATGTATTACCTCAGTAAAGAACAATCGAAATCGACAAATGATTTAATCGTAAGTGTTCTACAAATTAAGCATACTTAAGTTAATCGTTAAAGGGTCGGGCCCTTGAACCCGTTCACAAACTCAAATAAAAAAGTTGTTCCTAAATACCATCTAAATGCCAAGCAAAACTGTTTGCAGAGAACTTACTTCTTTTTTCATATTTAATGTATGAAATCAACAATCAAGGAGATCAAACATAATCATTTCACAAGTTTTTCATTTTGAAGACTTTGAGATGTTGTTGAAGTGAATGCCATTAACATTTTTTGTTTTCTTTCAGTTCAATTACATCTTAATACCTTCTAATGCATCTTAATTCTTTCATTACAGAGCAAAATCTAGTTCGACTGAATATCAACACAAAGAAATCAACTCCATAACTAAACCAAAGGAAAAGCTCCAAAAATCACAGACAAGTACGAACATACAAAGAAAAGAGTATACCTTCCGGCTATCAACACCAGATGTAATCTTCTTGTATAGGAGTAAACGCCGAATTCCAATGTAATTAGGATCTGAATTGGCACTCGGAGGCTGAAGCAAACAACTTAAGAACTCCGGATCTACAACTTTTGGCTTCTCCTTTGAAGACAAACCTAGAGTTCAAATCCAAATTGGTTCGAGTTCACTATTCAACTCAAGTAAGAGATAACTTAGAAATAGTACAAGAACACAATAGAAAATAATGAACATTCATTGATTTGAGTGAAAGATTAAATCATCCAATTAGAGGTCAATTCTTTTACTTCATTCAAGATCCAATGGTCAAATTACAAGTAAGGTATTCCTATAATTTGAATTTCGATTTCAACAAACTTAGAATCAACCCACTCTGTTATGAGGAGTGGTTAATGTGTAAATGTCTTTGTCATATCCATTGTTGTTACTAATTCCAGTAGGCAATGATGAAATAAACATACAGAGAATTATCCACAAACAACTAACAAGATTAAAGCAGTACCTAGAAAAACCCTAAATATAAAAAATCTATTAAAGCAGTCATTTTTCACCTCATCAAAAACCCTAAATAGAAAAAACCCTAAAAGGAAAAGTACTAAAATTTTACCTTACCAAATCTTCTGAAATTTGTGAAGATATTGCAAGAAAAGAAACTCCGTGTTTCGTTGAAGACATATTATAGAAAATCACCTTGAATTCTTGGATTTGAGTATTTTTAGAGAGAGTGAGAAGGAGAGAGCAATCTGCTTATTGGGGGTTCTATCGACAGAGAGAAGAGAGAGCGAGATGCTGTTTGGGAGTGGCTTCTGTGTTGTTTGATTTGATCTGGACCGTTGGTATCCTCAACGGTCGAGATCATATTTTTGTTGAGGGACCTAAAGCTAAACATGCTTAAATTTTAGACTTAAGAGTAATACTTCTAAAATTAGAGGGGTCACGTGGTCTGAAAGTTTCTCCGCCAGGTGGCGTTCTATGATTTGTTCGCTACTCATTCGCTTTTACCTATTCGCTCCACACAGCATTGTTGCAAAAAAAAATCGTCTATAATACAACAACAAAGCTACACAACCCACCTCTAGGGACTCCCACTTGAACCGCATGTGAGAGAAACAAGAGTTTCTCTCTCATCTCACATGTTTAGTCACGTGGAGAGAGAAACAAGGGTTTCTCTCACATGCGGTTCAAGTGGGAGTCCCTGGAGGCGGGCTGAGTATACATTTTGATAATACAAACCTATACAAATCTCATGAAGCCCAAGCCATGGTTAAGTTATCTCATCTACTTCATCTAGAATACAAGCCTCGTGAAGCCTAAGCCATTGTCGAGTTAGGCATCTGAATTACTGAGTAACATTAAAAATGAAGAAATCACAAGCCGCAATACAATTCTAAATAGAAAGATCACCTGCCATGCAATTCCAAATATATATATATATATATATATATATATATATATATATATATATATATATATATATATATATATATATATATATATATATATATAACAACTGATCACCTGTCTGTATGCTTGTGATGAAGGGATCAATGACGGGTCCTCATTGGAATCCAAGAGCAAGTGAGATAGCAATAGTAACACATGGACGTTTGATCGATGTGGTGTGTTTAAGCATTAAAAATGACATAGAGTGCAATAACATGAGATTTAAGGTACAAGAGGGTGATGTTTTTGCTGTTCCAAGTGTGAAAATCAATAACAATATTCAAAGAGAAGAAGGAAGATTCAAAGAGAAGAAGGAAGAGGAGAAACATTCTGATGGAAGCTATGAATCTCATTCAATAAACTAGGGTTACAACTTAACAAATATATAGTAATGATAAAAGACTAAAAGGCCCTTAAAGGGCAAATTACTAAACAACCCCTAACTATTACATATATTATTCTAACACCATCCCTCAAACTCACGATGCGATTTTGAAAAGTATCAAGAGTTTGCTAACTAAGCAACGAAAGCGTGGAACCGAGTGTGACTTGGTGAACAAGTCACTGCTAAACCAATTACTGCAAAACTGCTAAACCAAAATCCAATATCCGATACTGTCGACCAAAGTCCAATATTGCCCACCAAAATCCAATATCCGATACTGCCACCCAAAATCCAAAAACTCGATGTTGCCAATCAAAATCCAATATCCAAAACTGCAAACCAAAATCCAATACTGCAAAACTGCAAACGGAGAAGGAGATGCAATCGTTGGAGAGAAGAAGATGCAAATGCAATATTGCCCAAAGGAGGAGGAAGAAGGTGCAAATGCAATATTGCTCATAGGAGGAAGAAGATTCAAATGCAATATTGCCAAAGAGGAGAAGATTAAAATGCAATATTGCCCAAAGAGGAGAAGAAGATGCAAATGCAATATTGCCAACATTCAAATGCAATATTGCCAAAGGAGGAGGAGAAGATTCAAATGCAATATTGCCCAAAGAGGAGAAGAAGATGCAAATGCAATATTGTCCAAAGGAGGAGGAAGAAAATGCAAATGCAATATTGTCAAACATTCAAATGCAATACTGCCAACTTTCAAATGCAAATCAAAACCGCCAACAAATTCATTGCCAACAATTCCAATAAGAAATCCAAAACCACTTTCAAATATTTCACTAACACCACCTCCTCTAAATTCTAAAACCACCTTATCCGAAACCACTCAAATGAAATACCAACCAAAATTATCATTCAATACTTCCTAAACCATTCTATACTACCGTTCAATGCCCCCATTCAAAACTACTAATCAAATCACGTTTTTTTTAATAACAAAACTAAACCACCCTTTTTTTTTTACTCCCAAAAATTAAAACAACACCAAATAGACGAATATTAGGGTTCAATGTTTGATCAAGTGAGTTTTTGGACTAAAATAAAATATTCCCCCGAGAATGTATAAAAAAAATATGGATTCCCTAGAGAATTTATTCCACGGAGATTATTCTTTATTCCCCAAAGCCGCGGCAAAAAAAACTCAAATTTCCTATGAGAATTCAATTTAAGTGTCTAGTACAACCCAAAAAAAATATGAGGAAATTTTCTAAACGTACCAACAATGTTACAACGGGTCCAGATAAAAAAGAGATTCAGGACTCAAATATAAACTATTGTATTTGTAGGACTAAACTCTAAACACTAAAAGTTAACTATGGCCAGTGCACAATGTGGATGATAGGAGTCACGTGTCAAAAGCGGATTTGTTAGGCCCTGTGTAGGCATCAAAGGTTCGCCTTCTACAGCAAATATGGTCGCTACTTTAGGGAATAAAAAAATTCGAAATTGGACCGAAAACCTAATTTTATGTTTTTTTGTTAAAAAGACGAATTAGCTTTTTATCTTTTTAGGCACCATAGAAAGTTTAGAAATGCTCTTGATGGGCATTTTTAAAAGCAGTACTTTTCTCAATACTGAAAATACCTCTTCTCTAACTCAAAATTTTAGAAAGATAAGATTGAAGTTTTGAGTGCTCCTTCCAACAGTAGGTGAGAGAGAGCGGGGAAAGATTCATTGATTTTTTTGCTATCAAATCATCAATCTATCTTAGATTTAGGTGTTTGAATCTCTTTATTGGTTGTTTGAAGTTGAATTTTTAGAATTTTCAACAAGTTTTTTAATAAAATTCTAAAGAGAGAAAGTTTTAATTTCTATTGATAAATAATAATGGAAGCAAAATCTTCTATTGTCTCAAGGTATCATTTTACTTTTTGATTTACTTATTTTCATTGTTTTAACAATTCTATACATACAAAAGTAATTTAAAGTTCTAATTGTTGGCCAGCGCTTTGGGGAAAGCTAAATAGTTTCCGGGGTGTGAAGACTTGGTCAAAATTGGTCAATTTTGTTTGACAATTTTATTTAGGGGGAAAGCACAATACTTCTCCACCTCACCTCTCTATCTCTCCACCTCACCTCACTCTCTCTCCACCCACCTCACTCTCTCTCCACCTCACCTCTATCTTCTCCGATTAGGTCGCCGGCCGGAAAATTTTCCAACCGGCGAACATTTAAAAAAAAAAAAAAAAAAATTTCACTCTCTCTCTCTCTCTAGAAACTCCGGCGAAGGGGTTTCCCTTCGCCGGAGTTCCGGTCTGTTGAAGAACAAACCGATCTGGTCTGTTGAAGAACAGACCGGATCTGGTCTGTTCTTCTACAGACCCGAACTGGTCTGTTGAAGAACAGACCAGATCTGTTCTTCAACAAACCGATCTGGTCTGTTCTTCAACAGACCGAAACTCCGGCGAAGGGAAACCCCTTCGCCGGAGTTTCTAGAGAGAGAGAGTGAATTTATTTTTATTTTTTTTTTGTCTTCATGGTCGCCGGCCGGAAAATTTTCCGGCCGGCGACCTAATCGGAGAAGACAGAGGTGAGGTGGAGTGTTTTTTTTTATTTCCCCTTAAAATTTATTTCCCCGGAAAATTTCTAAAATTCTACATATTCCCTTTAAAATTTCACACCCCGGAAACTATTTAGCTTTCCCTAAAGCGCTGGCCTAATTGTTTTGTGGTAGTTGAACAAAATGGTTGTGGCTACAGTTACTGCAAAGCAGTGTGAAGCATCGCAAAACACTCCAACTAATTGTAAAGCAGTGCAAATTCATTGCAAAACACTACAAACTCATTGGAAACCACTACAAACTTATTGTAAGCTCTTCCAAAGTTTCGGAAACTTTTTTAAATTCAGGAAATTTGATCGAAGACCAAATTTAAAAAAAAAATTAGTTAAAAAGACAAGTTATATTTTTTTTACAAATAAAATATATTGTATTTTTTTGTTAAAAACTCAAATATTTGAATTTTTTTTGTTAAAAATCCAATAATTTTTTTACAAAAGTCTTCCGAATAATCACAAGGTGTTGCAAGAGATTGCAAGGTGTTGCAAGAGATCGCAAGGCGTTGCAAGGCATCGCAAAGTTGTTGTATGGTGTTGCAAGGCGTTGCAAAGTTGTTGTATGGTGTTGCAAGGCACTCCAAAGTTGTTGCAAAACAATTGTAAAGTTGTCTCAAAGCGCTGTGAAGCTGTCGCAAGGCGATGTGAAACTGTCACAAGACATTACAAAGCTGTCGCAATGTGTTACAAAGCTGTCGCAGGGTATTGCAAAGTAACAAAAATACATAGGGAGCTGCAGACTAAAAAAAAAATGACTGGTCATTTTTAACGAAATTCCAAATTTTTTTGGGAGTTTTGGCCAAATTTCTCTTTCAAATTAGATAGAAAATACTTTTGAAGTCATTCTAAAGCTCTGCAAAGCACTGCAAACTCATTGCAAAGTCATCGAAAGCTTGGAATTCTTTTGCAACTTGGATGAAAATTAAATTACTTTTGCACATACTTGCATAACCTTCAATGTAAACGAGCTCAATTTACGTACACCATGTGTAAAATTTTGATGAATTACACACTATTTGTATTACGTATTCAATGATAACCAGTTGGATTCTTCTTTGAATTCGGATGACTAAGCGAGAATATCAACATTTCAGAAGAAACATCAAAGTTGCATATTTTTTTTATTTTAATCTTTCAGTCGTCTTCGGTCTACTGAAAAAAATTTAAAGAAACATGTGTTGTAACTATTTTTCAAAAAAAAATTTGTAAGTGAGCTGTAAAGTTCTAAAAACTAGATTACAAAGCACAGCAAACCAGTTTGCAAAGCATTGCAGACTACTGCGTTTTTGCCAATAAAGTTAGTTTCGTCTTTTACCTCCATTTAACAATTTACAAAAATGCTACTGGGAGTTGAAGCCTACAAAAAGGAAATAATTCTTTTTAACCAAAGCCTAAATTTTTAAGCGAATTTTGGCAAAAAAATTCAAAAACATGTAATATTTTCTATGGGGAATAAAAAAAAATTGCAATTTATAAATTAAATTTACGTAAAAAAAATTTAATTTTTTTATTTTAAGTCATTTCCCCTCTTTCTTCTTCTCTGGAGAAAAACTCACGCATCTCATCTCCTCCATAACTTTTTGTTCTTCCTTCTCCATCACTTCTCTTATCTGCTGCAAATCTCCAACCCTACTATCTTTATTTCTCTAAATCTGGAACAAAGTTAGTAAGTTAGAGAGATAAAGAGGGAAAAAACATTCTGAACCTTAGAAATCATCAAACAAAATCTCTTGAATCTCTTCGTACATCTTCCATGGGACTTCCAAATCAAGTTTCTTCATCCATTAATCCTCCCCAAGAGAGGTAAATATATTCTAAACCCTAAAAATCAGTTAATTTGAGCCCTAAAAATAGGCATCGTCCAAGGCCCTGTTTGTCAGGCTTCCTAGTGCAACAAGCCTCACAAAATTAAAAAACTTGGTAGATCAAACCAGCAACTAAGCTAAAATTTACTTCAATGTTAATAATATATATATATATAACTGCAGTTCAAGGAGTTGTTAAAGCTTCCCATATACTGCAGAACAACTGTGTCTACTGCAGAAGAAGGTCAACGGATGGATTTTGCTTCAATTGAGTCAGCAAGAGATAGGACTTCTTCCGCTATAGATGGCCTTTGTTCTTGTTCTGCACCGACACATTCATCAGCAGAACAACTGATGATGCGACTCAGAATCTCTCGTGCTTCTGCTGCTGATGGTCTTAGTCTCTCATCTGAATGGACACATCTTGCAGCCATCGTCATTGCACCGAGTAACTGTTTTTCATGAAACCTCCCTTTGAGCTCTGGATCCACCATTGTTTGGTACAAGGAATGATCTTTAAACTTACGTTTTGCCTGCATTCATATCAAGCGGCATCAACAAATCAAAGAAGCAAAAAAAGAAATTAACAGAAGAAATTAATCGAGAAATAAGTCTAACCCAATAAACCAAATGACATTCTCCATCTGGTCTTGAGTGGTCCAAAGCCTTTCGACCCGTGATGAGCTCCAAAAGGACTACTCCTAAACTATAAATGTCTGATTTGACTGTAAATTGACCTATCGCCACATAATTCATATCCATGTAACCAAGCGTGAACCAAGGCTCGATCACAATATGTGACCCATACCCAAACGGATTAAGTCCTCTTATCCAAAAATTTGCCAGTTTTGGTTCATATCCATCCCTGAGCAAAATATTCGCGCTCGTTAGGTTGTAGTGCATAATCCCCCTCTCGTGCAAAAACTGCAATCCCTTAGTGACACCAACGGCAATCCTCAGCCTAGTATCCCAATCAAGTATAGTTTCTCTAGTGTCCCCTACAAAATAAAATGTACATTGTTAGTTCTAACGAAATCTAACTGATTTATGTACTAGTTCTTATAAATCTTCTATTTATGTATTTCTCAGCTAATTCAAATCCAAATAAAGATAAAAATCTATGAAAGATTTCAGAAAACTTATCAACAAGAGACCACGCTGATATTTTCTAGAGGCCACGAAAGTTTTCATGACCGAGTTTACTCCCCATGAACCAACGAATCAGTTTCACTGAGAACTACGCAATTTTCGCACAACTAGTTTACTTCCCATCCTAGTTCAACTTCTTTCAGAAATTAAGAATTATACCGACCATTACACTCCAGATATGGTGCATTATTCTGCACACAATCTGACAATTTTAACCTAAAAAGATTTTTATCAATGCCAAAAAAGAACATAAGATAAAGTACAAGCAACATACCATGGAACTCGGCAAAATATTTTGAAGGGAATTAATGTTTTAGTATTGTGCCCAAGTGATCTTTATGTCTACTACTTTTTGGACTTCTCCTATTGTAGGACGAGGGATCGAAATAAAATAGACCCATAGTTAGTGTAAGAGAGAAGAAGATAAAGGAGATGCGAAAGAAGAAGAGAAGAAGCTTAATTGATTGTTTACACTCGGTTTACACTGTGGTTACATTCTGTTTACACTCTGTCACATGTGCTAATAGTATGTGTGTGTGTAATTAGTTAGTTAGGTTAGTTAACTGTTAGTTACTGGTAGTTAAGATGTAATTAGTCTTAATGAGCTTATAACCGACTCTCTCTCTCTCTCTAGATTGATGAACTATATAAACTCAATCCTTGTAATTGTTTGTTCTTAATGAAAGTGAATGATAATCTTGCTTTCTTTCATGGTACCAGAGCCCTAAGAGTTGAAGATCAAAATTGATTCAAGAAACCCTAAAATTGGGACGAGACCGAAATCGATCAAAAGGAGCTGAAACTTCCGTCATCAAAGAATCGGAGTATTCAGTCTTTCTAATTCGCAACTAAGAGATCATCTTCTGCATCATAGAATCAGAGATTTGATCTCATTTCATGGAACAACCAGAAATCATCAACAATCCTCAAGTTATGAACCCTAATCCAGGTCAAATTTCCTACAATGCTAACATAACCAGTCTGATTTCAACAAAATTGGATGGTTCTAACTTTTTAATTTGGAAGGATCAAATCGAAAACGCACTAATTGGTAATGATCTTATGTGCTATATCGATGGAACTTATGAAGAACCACCACAATTAACTGTGGTTGAAGGAAGAGACATAGTGAATCCTGCCTATCTTCAATGGAGAAAGAATGACAGTTTCGTCAAATCATTCATCAAAGCTACAATCAATCAATCTATAGCATCAGATATTCTGGGTTTGAAAACAGCAAGAGACATCTGGAGATATTTAGAACAGATTTATCTTCAAGAATTCGAAGCCAAGAAGTCATCATTGAGGCATAAACTACAAACCATCAAGAAAGGTACATCTTCCATCTCTGAATACTTAAGTATGATTAAAACCCTAGCTGATTCTCTTGTAGCAGTAAATGATAGGGTTAGTGATATTGAATTAACAAGAATAGCTTTACAAGGATTAGGAAAAGAATATTCACAATTTGTTATCACAATTCAAAATAGAGAGGGAATATTGAGTTTTGGAGAACTAAGAAGTCGATTAACTCATCATGAAGTCTGGTTAAAAGAACAAGACATGAATGAGGAAAATGAGTCCTATTTTGTGAAAAGATACCAACCAAGAAACCCAACTAAACCCTCTTACAGATACCCAAATCAAACCCAAAACTCAGATGGGTTTCAACAGAGAAATCAATTTAGACAAAGTCAAAAACAAATATCATCTTCATCTCAACCAAGAAATGTGTTCTTTGATTATACTACCATACCTTGTGGTATTTGCTACAAATGGGGTCACACAGCAAGGCAATGTAGGATGAGGTTTAAGGATTTCTCTGAGCCATCATCCTCAAACAAGCTACCTCAAAGAAATTTTGCAAATCTTCATTTGCAAGAATTAGAAGAGGAGGATGAGGATGAAGATGGGTTTTTGACACAACAAGATGATGAAGAAGAAGAGCAAGCTCATCTTGTCTACTGTGATGAAAGTCAAGAGGTAGCCTATGCAGCAAATACATCTTGTCAAAATAAGAATGATAGCAAATGGATTGCTGACACAGGAGCTAGTAGTCATATGACTTATAGCAAAGGGAATCTCAATGTCAGTGAGCCTTACAAGGGTACAAATGGAGTTATGATAGGAGATGGGAAGTCATTATCTATATCCAATACAGGAGAAGCAAATGTGAGTTCTGGTTCAGCCTCTTTTCAGCTCAAAAAGGTACTTCATGTACCAACTATCCAAAGAAATTTGCTTTCCATTTCCAAATTTACTAAAGAGAATTTCTGCAGTGTTGAGTTCTTGCCATGGGGTTTTTTAGTTAGAGACTTGTGGTCTAAAGAGGTCCTTGCTGATGGACCTATGATAAACAACCTTTACAGCATTGATCTCACACTAAACCCTTATGAAAAATCTCAAGATACCATTGAGGAAGCCTATTCTGTGACAGCATCTGCTCAAACATGGCACAATAGACTAGGACATCCTTCAAAGGATATCATCTTGAGTTTGGAAAAAGAGAATAGAATAAAACTGAGCTCAAGAGACTTCATGTCCTTATGTAACTCTTGCCAACTAAGTAAGAGTCATAAGCTACCATTTTCTGCATCAGACAGTACCTCTTCTGGTCCACTACAGCTCATCTATTGTGACATTTGGGGGCCATCACCTGTAACAACAAAGTCTGGAATAAGATATTACATCCTTTTCATGGATGACTTTAGCAAGTTCTTTTGGATATATCCTCTTAAGCTCAGGTCTGAGAGTTTGGGTTGCTTTCAAACCTTTCAAAGACACTATGAAAGGCTATTCTCCACATCCATCAAGATATTTCAATGTGATGGTGCTCCTGAATTATCAAAAGGGGACTTCAAAGCTCACTTAATCAAGTGTGGTATACTCCTTAGAGTTTCCTGTCCCTATACACCTGAGCAGAATGGAGCTGCTGAGAGGAAGAACAGGCAAATTACTTCAGTTGGGAATTCCTTGCTATTCCAAGCTTCAATGCCCAAAAGCTTCTGGTTTCATGCTTATGACACAGCAAGCTATATTATAAACAGAACCCCAACCAAGGTACTATCCTATTCCACACCTTATGAAGTTTTATTCAATAAATGTCCAGACTATTCAATGCTTAAGGTATTTGGTTCCTTGTGTTATCCATATTTGGGAAATGTGAAGCATGATAAACTGTCTCCTAGGTCTGTTAAATGTGTGTTTATAGGTTATAGTACAACTCATAAGGGATACAAATGCTTGGATATGTCTTCTTATAAGGAATATGTGTCTAGACATGTTATATTTGATGAGTCTACCTTTCCCTTTGCTGACATTTCTGTTCCTACTCCTTCACAAACCCAAGATCATACTACAACCTACCAAATTCTTCAATTGCCTCTGCTCACTCAAGGTTCAAATGTATCTATACCCTCTTACCACAGTAGCTATCCTCAAAATGACCAGGAAATATCTCCATCATCTAGTTCATCACCAAGTTCATCTTCTGGACCACATGAGCCTAGTCCATCACCAAGTCCATTTTCTGCACCACAAGAACCTTCACATGATACTTTAGACGATTCTAATCCCTTGTTGGAGCCTTCTCCTTCAGAAGTTGCTCCTCCTATTCTCACAAATCAGCATCCTATGCAAACTAGGCTTAAAAGTGGGATAATTAAGCCTAAGGGAATACCTGATCATGTATCACATTTTACTACTCCTCATGCCTTTCATGCTTCTTATGTTGCTGCTATCTCTTCAATACCTGAACCCAAGACCTATAAGGTTGCTTCTCAGGATAAGAACTGGGTCCAAGCTATGAAATCTGAATATGAGGCCTTGGTTCAAAACAAAACATGGTCCTTGACACCTAGGTTGCCTTCTATGAATGTCCTAGGATGTAAATGGGTCTATAAGGTCAAGTACAATTCAGATGGGTCTCTTGAGAGATATAAAGCAAGGTTAGTTGCTCAAGGGTATAACCAACAAGAAGGTATAGACTATCAAGAGACTTTTAGCCCTGTTGTGAAAATTCAGACTGTGAGAGTCACTCTTACCTTAGCTATGACTCACAAATGGTTTATTCAACAACTTGATGTGTCGAATGCTTTTCTTCATGGTGATTTGAATGAAGTGGTTTATATGAGACAACCAGCTGGTTTTGAGGATCCCCAATATCCTACTCATGTCTGCCAGCTCCACAAGTCCCTCTATGGGCTTAAGCAAGCTCCAAGAGCTTGGTTTACAAGAATAGCATCTTATTTACTTCAATGGGGTTTCAAGAGAAGTTCTTCAGACACTTCCATGTTTGTATTTTATCTAGATGGCCAGATTCTCATCTTTCTGCTATATGTTGATGATATAATTCTCACTGGCTCAAGTGAGTTCTTAATGAAAAAGTTAGTGACTGATTTGGGACATGAGTTTGCTATGAAACAGTTAGGTGCTATTCATTATTTTTTGGGTATAGAAGTTCATTCTCATGGTTCTTATCTTGAATTGACTCAGACAAAGTATATCTCTGAGCTTCTTCATAAGTCTGAGTTACAAGACTGCAAGCCAAGTTTAATTCCAGTGTCTCATGGAAAGAGAGTTTCTAAGTTTGATGGGGAACCAATTGAAAATCCATTTTTTTATAGAAGTATGGTTGGAGGGCTTCAGTATGCCACCATGACTAGGCCAGATGTTGCCTTTGCTGTGAACTATCTTGCTCAATTTATGCAGGAGCCTAGCACTACTCATCTAATCTTACTCAAGAAGGTCTTAAGATATTTGAAAGGTACACTTGGTGCTGGTATAAGAATTGTCCCTGGAAATATCTCTTCTTTGTCTGGTTTTTCTGATTCAGATTGGGGCAGTTGCCCAGATTCTAGGAGATCAACAAGTGGATACTGTATTTTTCTAGGATCTACTCTAATTTGCTGGTCTTCAAAGAAGCAATTGGTGGTTTCAAGGTCTTCAACAGAAGCAGAATATAGAGCTCTTTCTTTGGCAATCTCTGAGATGCTATGGGTTTCTTATTTGCTCAAGGAACTTCATGTTGCAGTAGAGTTGCCAATGACTATCTTCTGTGACAATATGGGTGCAAAATATCTAGCATCTAATCCTGTTCTTCACGCTCGAACCAAGCATGTTGACATAGATTTTCATTTTATTCGAGACTTGGTGTTTCAAAAGAAACTTGAAGTTAAGTTTGTAGCATCTGATGAGAATTTGGCTGATGTTCTTACAAAGGGAGTTTTGTTCTCCACTCTCCAGTTGATTAGAGACAAACTCATGTTTGTTCCTTCTTCGAAACATGAGTTTGAGGGGGGGTGTAAGAGAGAAGAAGATAAAGGAGATGCGAAAGAAGAAGAGAAGAAGCTTAATTGATTGTTTACACTCGGTTTACACTGTGGTTACATTCTGTTTACACTCTGTCACATGTGCTAATAGTATGTGTGTGTGTAATTAGTTAGTTAGGTTAGTTAACTGTTAGTTACTGGTAGTTAAGATGTAATTAGTCTTAATGAGCTTATAACCGACTCTCTCTCTCTCTCTAGATTGATGAACTATATAAACTCAATCCTTGTAATTGTTTGTTCTTAATGAAAGTGAATGATAATCTTGCTTTCTTTCAGTTAGATGCAAATTCACCAATCTAGACTTCTGACCTACTCAAATCTCTAATTCAAGGGGCTCTTCTGGTCAAGGGTACTATGTTACGAAAGGATTATTAGAGCCCCCGATGGTCTGGGCGTCTAGCCAGGAGATGGAATAGCCCCGGACGTTATTGTATCAACTTCCTACAGTGTGAGAGAGAGAGTGTGTGTGTGTGTGCGCGTGTGAGAGAGAGGAAGGATAGATTATTACCATGCAATGCTTTGTCCAAGGACCCTAAACGCATGAACTCGTGTACCAGAAATGTGTCATGTCCTTGTTGACATACTCCATGGAGAGGGACTAGATTGCGGTGGGGGTGAACAAGAAGTAAAAAAGCTTCGTGTTCATCGGAACCAGATAGGTTCACTTGTTTGATAGCTACGACCTGGTTTGTCCGCGGTAAAATTCCTTTGTATACTTTACCAAATCCATCGCTTCCGATTACATAGTTTTCATTGAAATTACCGGTTGCAAGTCGCATTTCATCAAGAGTGTAAAACTTACAATCACGTTTAAAACCCATCAAAGGCACTGAAAAAAAAGGAAATATATTAACAACAACAACAACAACAACATCATAAGGACTGCAATCTAAACAAACAAAAAAAGAACCCTATACTTATTGTTAAACAAATAAATATGAGAAATCAAACTTGTAACATATGGTTAGTAGATAACATTACTATTAGGTTTAACAGGAACATGTACGTCAGGTTTTCTCTTGGACTTGCAAAACCATGAGTTATAACCCATTACTACAGTAAACAAGCAGAAGTAGAGATAAAGAGAGAGAGAGAGAGAGGGCGAGACAGAGCGGGAGAGGAAGAAGTGTTAGAAGTTTTTTTCTTTTTTTTTTTTTTTTTGATATTTAAACAACCAACATTCCCTCTTCCTGACAATAATTTCACTTTTCTGATTTTATTCTTCTTTTTTCGTTTAAGGATACTTTATATTTTTATGATTATTCCTATTTGACTCCCTATTTATTTAAGGATACTTTATATTTATTTGAGGATACTTTATATTTTATTTTTTTTATTTTTTTGGAAGTCAATCAACGTATGTCGTTACATTTGGCATTGATACATCAAAGATGTGATAAGCTCGATAACCACCCACTCAAACTCTAACATAACAGGGCCTATAGCCCAACTAAACAATGGCCTAAAATCCAACTACATTGTTTATACCCTAATAATTCCAATTCAAATAAACCAAATATTACACCTTCTCTGGGATTCGAACCTGGGACCTCCAAGGCTTTCTAGAGTTTATGTCAACACCCTGGAACTACTTGAGCTACCAACTATATATTTAAACATCTAACATTCCCTCTTCAGGACAAAATATACTATAAGACAATTTTTATCATTTAATTACAAAATTGCCACCTTGTCTCTCATTCTCCTCCGCACCTCCGTATCCGTTTAATTCTTGTCTTCAGAACAACAACAAATTATGAGTCACTTCTAAACAGAGATGGGAGAGAGAGGGAGAGAGAGAGAGAGATAGGGGAAATTTGAGATCTCTTGGAACGACCCATTTACTACTTGTGGAGTTGGTTTCATCTCAGAGTCTCAACATTATTTAACCTTTTAGTAAGGTGATGTTATAAAGATCCCTTGACATTGTTTACAATCTTGAATCTACTGACATATCATTTAGATAGGGTTCATGGCTAGAAGAAGAAGAAGAAGATGATGATAATGATAATACTTCATGAATTTGTTATGTTTTTGACTTTTTCAGCATTTACAGGCATGATTTCACATCGTATCCCAGCTTCAATCATCCATGTTTACGCAACCCAATACATGCCGTGACAACAATCTAAACTCTTTTCATCGGAAGAATAATCTTATCCCACCACTCCACTGTGTGCTTTACTAGATAGATTTCAGCTTCAATCTAACTTCCCCTTATTTCTCTCTCTAATCTTTGTTTTCAAGTGACATAATTTATTGTTTTAGAGAGAATAATTATGTGGAGACTGAGAATGGAAACTGTGGAGACGGAGAATGGAAGGGGGAGACAATGTGGTAATTTTGTAATTAAACTGAGAAAGTTGTCTTTTAGTATATTGTTTTTACCTTGTTTGAAGGAATACAGCTGTACAATTTACACCTTCTTCGATCTTAGAAGATCAACGGACCACGAGCTCAAGCTCATAATTCTCCGTATGAGCTCTTTTTATCCATTGCTTACTTTTTCAGCTAAAAAAACAAGGGTTAATTTTATTTTGGCCCCCTAAAGATGACCAACTCACCAAAATGATCCCCTAAAGATGACCAACTTCTATTTTGACCCCCACAGTCAAAATAATTGTTACCTTTTTACCCTTCAATCTAAAATAACATTTCCTTCCTGTCCTTTCTTTATTTCTTCACTGGTGATGGGGTCGCCGGCCGGCAGTTCGCCGGCAACCCCATCACCTGAAAAAAAAAAAAAAAAAAACTTTTTCTACTTGTACACTTTTTTCTTTTTCTATTTTCTTCTTCTATTCTCATTAGCCAGAATCTAACCAAATCTGGGATTCAGGCGGACAGTGAAGAACCAGCTTTTTTTGTTAAGGACCAGTGAAGAACCAGCTAATAACCAATAAACTCAAAATAAATAGCAAATTTGGAGGAGAACAGTTAAATCCTCTTCTTCCAAAATTCTTCATTAATTTCTACAAGCAATAAAGACAAACATCAAATCAACTTAAGATCATTTCTTATAAGCAATAAAGACAAATAACAAATCATTTCTGATAAGCAATTAACTCAAGATCTATCAACCCTAGTTCCCAATTTCAAGTTCAGATTTTTAATAGTACTAACTCTAGGTCACTAGCAAATCAAAACGAATACAAAATCATGCTAATGAGCAATAAAAGTTTATCATAACTTAATAATCTTGGACAACAAGATTCGAACCTTGAATCAAATTTTAGTGAAGGATTTAATTGAACAAATATCAGGCAGTTTTCTGATGAACAAACCTCACTCATGGTGGTGGTGGTGGTACTCACGGTGATGATGGCTAAAGGAGAAGAAAAAACTTTATTCAACTGAATGGAGCAAATCAAAAATCAAAACACAGAAATGAAATTATTGATAATTCGGGATTTGATAAGCTTGATTTAGAGAAATTGAGATAATTTAGGAAGTGAAGAGAGAGAAACTGAGATAATTTAGGGATTGAAGAGAGAGAAATTGAGATAATTTAGGAATTGAAGAGAGAGAAACTAAGATAATTTAGGGTTTGAAGAGAGAGAAACTGAAATAATTTAGGGATTAAAGAGAGATAAACTAAGATAATTTAGGGATTTTGGAAATATGACTACCAAGATAATACAATTATGTTTTTCCCATCTTTGAGATTGTGACAATTTCGGGTGGTGAGGGAGGAAGGTGAAGGAAGGAAAAAAAGTTAATCCTTGGTGTCAGAAGGCAGGGAAAGAAAATATAAATATGATATAATATTTTAAAAGAGGGGTAAAGAGGGAAAAAAATAGTCATCTGTTAAAGTTGACTGAATTTGACTAACGAAAAAGTTCAAAAGGAGGCCATATTGAAAGCTGGTCATCTTTAGGGGGCCATTTTGGTAAATTGATCATCTTTAGGGGGCCATTTTGGTGAATTGGTCATCTTTAGGGGGCCAAAATGGAATTAACCCAAAAAACAAGCCTAAATTTGAAACTACTTGTTTTAACATCAGAGAAGTAAATACCTACAAAAACTCAAATTCTAGAAACAAATTACACAAATAAAATAAGTTTCATGTAGTTCTTATCAGATATCAAACAGTGAATAAAACTAAATCAACTGATTAAATTTCTATAAAAAAACTGTATAATGCAGAAAAATTATTAAGATATAACAAGCCAAAATTTACTTCACCCTTAGTATATGGCAGTTCTCTATTTCCCTCTCTGACATAAACACGAGATGCCCCACTAAGCAATCAAAACCAGCAACAAAGCCAAAATTATGAAACAACAGAATCATATTATATATATATATAGACGCAAACCATAAACGTGGGAGAAAGATTGTTAGACAAATATGAAACCCGCTTTTGATGAAATCAACAAATTAATATAACATGGAGAAAGAAGAACAAACCCGATGTACTGTGGTAAACTTCGATCTCCGAAAGAATATTTAGCCTGAAATTGCTTCGAGTTTATGTCATCGAGGGATATCTGAGAACCCCAACCTACCCAAACTCGAAAATTGTTAATCACAACCATCACCGTCATCACTAACAACCCAAACGGATAATGTTGCAAACTCATCACTTGTCAATCTTCACCCATTCTATAGTTGGGAACAGAATAAATATCGTCGTAAATGATGGGTTGGAGTTAGAGTATGAAAGCTCTGGTGATGATGAGAAAATAGCTCTGCGTAAAATACAACAATCCAGAGATGCAGATTTAAACATATCTTCGTTGTCGAAGCTTCCCAAAATGTGGTTGCATCAATTGTACATACAAACCATTCTTCGAGACTAAAGCATCATGGGTTCCTTGCTCGACGATTCGACCACCATTAAGAACTACAATATTGTCAACATGTCTCATCATTGCTGCTCTATGAGCTATAAGAACTGTTGTTTTATTTCCCATTATCAATGTATCAAGAGCTTCCTGAACAACTCGACTTGATTCTGACTCGATTGCGGAGCTAGCCTCGTCCAGTAATAAAATAGGTGCATTTTTTAAAACTACCCGAGCTATGGCGATTCTCTGTTTCTGACCAGGTGTTAAATCTACACCTCTCATTCCCACATGTGTGTCGTAACCATGTGGCAAGCTACTGATAAAGTGGTGAGCATTTGCTATTCTTGCCGCTTCTTTCATCTCAGCTTCGGTAGCATTGTGCCTAGCATATATGATATTCTCCCTTATGGTGGTTGAAAAGATAATTGGTTCTTGTTGCACAAGACCCAGGTGACTCCTCAACCATCTGACATTAAAAAGCTTCAAATCTCGCCCGTCTAATAAAACTTGGCCAGAAACTGGATCATAGAATCTTTCGATCAAAGAAATTATAGTGCTTTTCCCAGACCCTGAAACTCCAACAACTGCTACAGTGTGTCCTCCGTTGATTTTGAGATTGAAATTTTTTAATACCATTAACTCTGGACGAGTTGAATAACAGAAATCAATGTTCTTCAGCTCGATGCTTCCATAAACATTAGGAGGTTTTAATCCAGAGTTATCATCTGGGTCAATCTTTGGAACACGATCTATGATTTCAAATACGGAAGTGAGAGATTTTCGTCGCTTAAGAATGTAGGGAGCCAGACCAAAAGGCTCTACCAATGCAAACGTTGCAAATGAGAAGACCATGAACTCCTTCAGAGCTGTGTGCAGATCGAGGCGGCCATTTTTTATAGAGATAGCCGCATACCAGAGGAGAAATGCATTACAAGCAAAAAGAAGAAACTGTGAAAATCCGAAGGCAAACCCAATTGCCACTCCGTGGAGGAAGCTCTTCTTGAAAATTTTGATTAGCTGCAATCTGTATAGCTCCATTACCTTGTTACCGGCACAAAATGCCACAACTGTGTAGATGTTTCTGACTGCATCTTCAAGGACTAAAGATGCCTTTCTGTGCATCTCCTGAATACCTCTTGAGAAACCCGCTAGCCAGAGTTTCTGAAAAATGCGAAAATATGTAAACAGCTGAGCGTATTCAAGAACAAAACACAATATTTTTGTGATTTTTAGTAGATAGGAGAGAGAGACAGAGAGAGAGAGACAGAGAGAGAGAGAGAGAGAGAGAGAGAGAGAGAGAGAGAGAGAGA
This sequence comes from Eschscholzia californica, assembly GCF_041429995.1. Taxonomy (NCBI): domain Eukaryota; kingdom Viridiplantae; phylum Streptophyta; class Magnoliopsida; order Ranunculales; family Papaveraceae; genus Eschscholzia; species Eschscholzia californica. The sequence continues at coordinate 16,935,110 of NW_028238198.1, forward strand.
GGCAAGAGCACAAGCATAAATAGAAAAATCACCGCAGGAGGAGTTTGTTTCCTATAAGTCCAAAGAGATGGAGGAAACGTTGAACAGTCGGCCAAGAAACCTAAAGACTTAAGTGAACATCCTATACAAGTCAGACTGATTATATTGTTTGCCAACTTCATGAAAAACATCATTGTCCTCGAGGGAGAAGCTTATGGCTAGGTATGACGTATGGTCAACTATCAAATTACCATGTGACTAATTGATGCAGCCAATTGGTTAAACAAGATTTGGACTTCAAACGATTAAAAAGAGTGTGGATTACCTATGTACAAGAACACTGATGGTTGGCCTCTAGACATTTTTTAGAGGGGAAACATGATGAGACCTAATAACGTTGTTCTTAATCCTTCACTGACAAATTGAGCAACTAATTGACGAGCATCGGATTTCTCACTTACTCTTAATCCATAGAGACCGTCAAGAAAATTAAAAAGAGCTCTAAGAAACTTCTTACAGGTCGAAGCATGATCTGCCATTCATGAAGAAAATGGACAATTGCATAGTCCACCAGTTCATTATCAAATGGTAGATTATGAGCACTCGGTCTACAAATATTATTGGCATTTGGCGTATGTTGAAAGGGAGATTTATGCAGTGACTGGTGCTGGAACCATGAGTACTAACTAACACATGTTAAGTTGGTCACAATAAGAAACAGTCATATGCATATTAAAAGCCTTCTTCAAAGTTCAAATAAGCATAGGGTCTTGAATAAGACCTGTGCAATAGCAGAAATTGTAAGAATGGGAAGAGTCCCCAAAGCTACAAGTGCCAATCTCCACTCCAGCGATGCCCCAATGAGAAGAGCTACTAGAACAGCTGCTGTGTCCTGGATAAATATTGAAAGGCGGTTGCTGAAAGTAGCACGAACAAATGTAGCATCATTAGCCAAGCGCATCGATAAGGTATCAGCACTGTTGTCCTCTTCATCAAACCACCCAACTTCACTACGCAACATCGCTAAATAAAAATAAGCATGAATCAGCACAAAATAAAGGACATATACTCTAGTGGCACAAGAGTAGCTCAGCTAAACCTAAATTATCGAGAAATATGTCAATTACCTGAAAACATCATTCTCCTAACTCGCTCAGTCATTTTCTCCCCCATTATACCAAAATAAAAGTGCTGCAAAAAATTAGCAACTATTGTTACTATACCCATGCCAGCAATGATCAAGCAAAACTTCTCCACTTCATGGCGTAAGTGATGACCGGTTTCTGTATAGTACGCAGCTACTACAAGTGCAATAACGTAGGCGAGAAGAGGATTAAAAGAACCAAATATTGCTGCACCAATACTACCCAATAGAGCATAAAGCCACTCTGCGAAGCTAAGCTCGAGAAGCCTCCAGAGAGATGGAGGTTTCTGATTTGGTGTGTCCTTTGACTTTTTTCGTCTTACAGGCATATCAACAAGTTGACTCAAAGGACGACTAAAAGTCTTTGAGTGAGAGCGCTCATTTTTAGGATCAGATGTCAAAAGAGGCGAAATAGGAGACTCGGGATCTGAAGCATTTGTCGTCTGTCTAGGTCCTGCATGGACATCAATTTTGGGCAGCTCGGGTAATCTCATTTCAAAACTATCTTGTCTTTTCATAGACGGTGTCTGGTCTGCTACGTCCACAAGTGTTCCATTTTCCCTCATTTGTTCTGAAGGTGGGCTCTGAACTTTTGATGATTCGTGGGAGTTAAAGGTCTCATCTGATTGCTGAAATGCATGGTAACCATGAGTCCTCTGAAGAGAGGGTGACTTAATCATCTTAGGAGACGATGATTCCTGGACAGTCTCGCTTGCTGAGGCATCCTTTTCAATTTGAAATGTTGCTGTCTCCCTATAGTTCCTTATTGGTGTCCTGGAAAATGACAGAGACCACATAGTAAATTACTGTAATTTTTCATCATCCAGCTTAAGATATACGTTAGCATAAGAAGAGAACATAAATCATTTTCCAGTTAATGCTATAAACTACTAAATTAGACACCACATAATCATATCAATTAAAAATGATTTTGACAAAACTAATATTCCCCTAGTACTTCGTATCTATTTCAATATCCATACATACCTCTTAGGAAGCTTTGCTGCTTCTTCACACCTGAGAAGCTCTGCGTAAAGACCATCCACGGTTAACAATTCGTCATGCGTACCCATTTCAACAAGTTGGCCCTCCTCCATCACAGCTATATAATCAGCATTTCTTATGAGGCTAAGCCTTCGAGCTATAATTATAGTTGACCTTCCCAACATGAGGATATCCAGAGCCTCTTGAACAGCCCTTTCTGCTTCGAAGTCAAGACCACCAGTAACCTCATCCAGCAAAAGAATGGATGGATTTGAAAGTACAGCCCTAGCAACAGAAATTTTTATTTTCTGTTCTTCATTCAGTTCCAAACCGGCGCTACCCACCTGAAAAATACATACCAGAAAAGTAAGAATATAAACTCCTCGTCCGTTACATGGGATGAGTTTCCGTTGATGATTTTTCCTAGTAATCTACCTGTGTTTCGTATCCTTTCTCAAGTGAGCTAATAAATGTATGAGCATGCGCTATTTTAGCAGCTTCTTCAATCTGATCGGTGGTAGCATTTGAGCGCCCATAAGCAATGTTATCTCGAATACTTAAACTTAGCAAGGCAGGTTCTTGAGTAACCAGTCCAATTTTGCTTCTTAGCCACTCTAGCTTCAAGCTTTTAATGTTCTCACCATCCAACAGGACTTCTCCTGCAGCACAGATAGAAAGAGCAATGGATGTTTGAGTATCATAACGCTATCATGTAAAGAGAGGGAAACTAGATCATGGCACATGTGTGTTCGTAATACCTAATGTAGGATCATAAAACCTCTCCATTAGAGGAATTATACTGCTTTTTCCAGAGCCATTCCTGCCAACAAGTGCAACTGTTTTTCTAGCAGGTACAGTCAGATAAAATCCACTTAAGATGGGGATTTCAGGGCGAGATAGGTAGCTGAAGTACACGTTGCGAAACTCAATGTTCCCTTGCACAGAAGCTAAGGTATTTCCATCCTGATTAACAGAAGAAGTTGATCTGCTGATCATCTCAAACAGTCTATATGCAGCAATTCGCCCTTGCTCAAATGAGTAGAAGTTCGTTGCTGCTTGATTCAGCCCGCTACAAAAGATAAGTACTACACGTGAAAAAGATTTTTATAAAAATGAAGGGGATCAATAGACACAGGTGTTAAGTGAGAAAGCATACAGGCCACTCAAGATGACAGCAAAAAGAGCTGCTACGATTTCACCACCATGAGCTTTTCGCTGTGAAACCAGAAACCTTCCAACCCAAAGTTGCAAAGCACATGAAAATATTGCAAGTCCATATGTAAATCCAAGACCAAGTCCTTGAACAAGACTTATCAATATACCATATCTCAGTGTTGCTTGGAGTGAAGTTGCATAAGAATACTTAGCCAACGTTTCATTTGTGAAAGCATATAAGGTCCTGATGTAAGACACTGCCTGCACAAGCAAGAAAATTGTGTAATGTTACTGACAACTTTGATGAATTTGATTGACAGAGAAGACAACTAATAATTAATTTTAATGATTGTATATATGACTTAAATAACTCTAGTGTTTCCTCCCATATAGTCTATTATGATGTAAGACACTGCTAACTGGGAGACTATTATGATGTAACATATAGTCTAGATACTAATGCAGTAGTGCCCTTGTATTCTGTGTTTGTATCTTGTTCCCTCCCATTTGGGACAATTCCCCATTTTTTAATATTAATTCAAAGTTTCAAAAAAAACACTCTAGTGTTTCCAACCAAATGTGGGGTTAATGTAAAAGCCAGCTGAGAAGAGTTTAACAATAGAACCAATTTACTTCACAACCAGAAGCAACTAAACGAAACATATACAATTCTAAAAAGAAGCTAATCAATATGATATTTGGGCAAATGCACTGATATCTGCTAAAAATCGTGCATATGACAAGTGATGGAGGTCTAAGAAGAAGAAGTCACGAGAAGTAGAAATCTGTCAACCACGAGCCAGAATCAAAAGGCCACAGTATTCATCCCAATGCTTCAGAGGACTACTAATAACAGTAATACATTAAGGAATGGAGATCAACCTGTTCGGCGACACTTGCTGCTTCAGCATATGCATCTTGAATATTTTCAGCAAGCCTGTGAAGGAATATGTTAGATATTCCTCCAGCGGCAACAATAAAGGGACCAGTAGCAAGTGTTATGAGTGCAATTTGCCAACAGTTGATCAATCCAATGACCAAGCCACCAAAAAATGTCGCCATGTTATGAATATAGTTACCAACCTGTTACATTAAAGCCCCAGTAGGCGAGGCAACTTCTGATACGTTAGTCATCTGCTGATGAAAAAACACTTTACTGAAACAGCTTAATATGGAAGAAAGACATGGCATATATTAATATTGTTAAGTTTGCACTTCGCAACATACTTTCTCACTTAGAGCTGACTGAATGAGCAACACGTCACTTAGTACTTGGCTTACAATATCTCCATTGTTTCCGTATGTGTCGAAAAAACTCATGTCCTGGTTGAGCAATACATGAACATACTTTGACCTGATGACTGCAGTTTGCCTTTCTCCAGTAATAATCCAGCACGAGACCTCTGGTAAACAGAACAAATTAGACGCGGGAGTTCCTTGTAATCTCTACATAAGAGTTTGATTACTGATAACAGTGTAATTTTGAACGTACCGATCCAACCAGCAGCAAAAACACCCGCAGCTATGTAAACTATTTGTAAAATGTTCTGCACTTGAGAAGGATATTGTTAAACATAATGGATCTGCCTCCCGAACAAGCATAAGAAAAAGAGAAATCATGTAGGTCGCAACAACTGCTGAACTATGTAAGGAAATAAGAATGTTTGTACTGCTAAGAGAACAGATATAAGCGGTAAAGGAGTTCCCATAAAGTTATTGTGTCCGTGTGTGCTTCTTAATATTTCCGAAGGATCTTGCACCCCTCTTAGGTCTTAACAGAAATAGTCAACATATGGATCATGGCGAAGTGTTTAAACTTGCTGATTGAGCTATACTACATTGATCTCTATATTGAACTATTTTGTCATAAATTCGAGTTCTTCACTTTTGTTTTTTTTTTGAAAAGTTTGAATTAATATTGATGGGGAAAAGAATGTACAAAAGAATTGGTTGTATCACATGCGAAGGTGTTACTTCATGATAGCCTCCCAATTAGAAATAAAGTCTAAGTATGACAGACACTTCGCCCAACTCATGTTTCTACTCCAATGGAAGAGAAGACCAAGGACGTCCTCCACTTCGACCACTAGACTCCTAGGAGAATCATTGAAAATGCCTAAGTTCCTAGCCAGCCAAATGGACCAACATATTGCTACAGGGATCATCACCCACATCTCCCTCCTAGGCTTCTTGTGTGGTATTTTCCTCCATTGGATTAGCAGTTTAGGTAGCGAAGAAGGAGAGCACCACTGTACTCCCGCTGCCTGGATAAAGAAAACCCAAATCCTTCTAGCCTCCTCACAGTGAATAAACAGGTGATTAATAGACTCTCCACTCGATTTGCATCTCGCGCACCAATTGGTTAGACTCATACCGCGCCTCTGCAAGATATCCAAGGTTGGCAATTTCCCCAAGGTTGCAGCCCATAGGACAAAACTTCACTTTTGTCCTGATACAGTAATACCTAATTATGTAACTTTCAGTCCCTATTATGGGCATATAATCATTAACGTCCACTTAATAGAGCCCTTTCACCTATTTTTGCTGATATGATTCTCATACTCATTTATTGAGGCACTCTTATCCTCGACTTCTGGATAGTCGTACGACTAAGGAACTAAGGAGAAAACTTCATACAATGTGGGGTCTCAAAAAAATGCGTACTTCCAACTCCATTCAAGCAGTGTAACCCATTTTCAGAATAGGGGCACAAAATCCATGAACTTATCACTGCAGCAATAAGTTGATAAGCTTATTGCTACAAACCTACTAGGTAAGAAGCATTCTTATAAGTATCAGACTATCAGCTGAGTGACCTATACCTATAGGCTTGTAAGAGACATATTGGTGGCTAACAATTCACAGAAGAAGCACATAATGGCTGCCTCTTACAGTCTTTCTTAGATTTTACTTTATCTTGGGATGCCTTAATAGTAACACTGTAGCTTTTGTTTTTTCGGCCAGCAGATGCCTAATCTGCTTTGACCTGTAGAAGCTTCACTTTAGGACCTTGTATATTTCTCCTTTTAGTCAATAGTAATTTGAATTGTTAGAGAAAGAAAAAAATCTGCCTCTTCAGCAAAAGATGCATCGAAACACGTACGATAAAAAAAAAAAAAAAGACATACACGTCAACTACAAGTGTAAATAGTGTAGCCAGGGAAGGATCCAAGATTTCATTCATTCAAGGGCAGGATTATATATCAAAACAACTAAAAAAAATTCAAACACACTAAGAAACAAAATACTAATATTCGTTCATAATATGAATATATTAAGCATTGCAAACTCAATTGACCTCTACGATTTTCCAAATAGTGTCAACGAACATTGTCCCGGATTCTTTGGATGATAACGTGAAATTGGTGGTGTAAGCCCCTGGACAATGGTAGATTTGCCAGATCAAGTTCCATAAAAAACTAGGAGTAGTACTTTCTGGTGAGGCCAATGCAATGTCGAAGCCGTTAGCCGTGTAAAGTGATTTTCTTTTAAAATATCTTTCCATATCCGTGGATGATAAACAAAAGAAATCTCTAGTATTTGTAAGACTCTTGGTAACAACTTTTAGAATGTAGATGATCAAAGAAAGAAAAAACATCAGAAAATAACTAAAAGGGAGAAAATAGTTAAAAGGGGAGGAACTGATCCTCTGACCTCCAGCACCCAAGCAAAAAATGTAACCGATGGACTGCATGGTGGTTATGTATGTACATGTAGATAATCTCTACTATCAAAATGTAGTAGAAGGGGAAAAAGAAGGTGCACTTAAGGGGGTCTGAACACAACTCCTGACGCAAGGGAAAGAAGTTGAAACAGTGACCTACAACATAGTAACCGTCCGATAGTTCTAAGTTATTTTTTAATAGTGTCTATACGTGAGTCCGAGTATATAAATTTATATGCATCTACAGATTTTCTTGGATAGAGAGCATTGGGGAGGGGGCACTCGCCCCCTCATGTCCTTAATGGACGGCATAGCCATTATATAGTAAAGCATCGACTTCCAGTGGAAAATCCTTTGAACAAGATGTGACAATATCACCCTATCAATATGAAACAACAGGATTAACAAATACATCCTGTTCCAGACAAAATGGCAATAGAGGCAGCACCTAAGGCTGACTCTCTTTCCCATCTAAAAACCATCCATAAAATGGTTCAGCAGATTCACATTATTTTTCTTTGACTATGTACCTAAAAAGGAGTAATAGAATGACTGCGTGAGGCAATTTCAAAATATATCCAGAATTAGCTCGTTCTTAGTCCTATACTATCCATAGAATGTCGCAGAAAAAAAGACTACTTCGACGAAGAATGTCCAATGATAAGTTTTTCTAGTATCTGCAAACAAACCTTAAAAATAAAATCAGCAAGAAAACAACTAGGATAGTGGAAATTTCAGAAAGCTGGCCTCAAGCACGAACTCTATTAGGCTAGTCATGAAATTTGAACAAAAACTTGAGTAAAATCAAAGTGCAATTAATCCGACAATCTTAGGAAAGTGGCAACTCTAAGACAGAAGTACATAACTATGGTCAATCAGGCAAATTGTTCTCTGGGTACATCTCAATTTCTACTGAGCACATGTGCTTCACAACCTATAGTGCATTTAGGTTAAAGCTTTCAATCATGAACAAATTGAATATGGTAATCAGATTGCAAACAAGTTTAAAGCTTGAGATGAAAGTTTAAAGCTTTTCAAATCTAACCTTGAGAAACATTTGAAAAAGCACTTCAGACCCTTTAGATGGATCTTTGAAACTCATCAACTGAATAATCTTTCCAAAATAATGCAAATAAACAACAAGAGCCGTTCCATGAGCAGCTGCTGCTACTGAACCAACAACCATAAGAAACCAATCGAAGCTATCAGCATAAGCAAATAACCTAGAAAATGGAACAGCAGCAGGTGGTGGTTCGATCTCTTCTTCCTCTTCAATGATACCATCATCTTCCAACTGAACTTGTTCTGTATTTGATTCGAAGTAAGGAGAAGGAGATTCCGGTGGTTCAGAAACCTCCGAAACAGGTGTTAATGGTTGTATGTTAGATGGAGACCAACCGAATAGTCCTCTTGAGACCATCATCTTTACTAAACTTTGGTAACCCTAATTCATCAAAAAAATAAATACCTAAAATGTTGAATTTTGAAGCAACAAGAGGTAGCTGAAAGTGGAATAGATGTATATGGTCAAAAAAATGAAAGAGAAGATTGTTGAAAGAAAATCTTTTGATTTAGTTAACCAAATTTTTTTCAGTACTAAATCAACGACTCGGTCAAAGTTGGCGGGATAGTAGAAGCAGGTGAAAATGAATTCAAACAGAAAAAGGTAGTAGATCGAGAATGAGCAGTTGTTGAAACAGATGAAGCTTCTTCTTCTTCTTCTTCTTCTTCTTCGTTTGTCACTCGAACTGACCTACTCTCTAACAGTTTCTCTCTCTAACAGTTTCTCTCTCTAGATTCAGTCACTCGCTTTCTCTCTCTAAACTTCGTTTTACCGCCGTCCTCGTTAAACATTCAAGCACAAATGAGCGTTAACTTTAACTTTTTGCCCTCGCTTCGAGTAGGTAATTCGTACCACAAAAAATGAGATTTATGGCAACGCTTTTTTACTAGAGACTTGTAATTATTCGCGACAATTGTCTAGTACAACGACGATTTTTAGATGTTGCCATATTTTACCGACGGTTTTGTTTTTTTTTTTTTTTTTTTTTGAATCCAAGGGAAACATATCCATTAATAAGTGATAAACATCACAATGATACAAGGATGATAATTGTTATTTCTCTCCTCAACTACATGAGAGTTATATAAGTAAAGTTCATAGAACTTTCGAATATAAAGTGCCTCATGAAGGGACAGAAATGGGACTAGACACCGACTCGATAAAATGACCCTAAAGGTCGCGAATGAAAAGACCCTAAAGGTCGAGAATGAAAAGACCCTAAAGGTCGACAAAAATAATACTAATACAAAAACGAAAATAACCATAGTAGTCTTCACCAGAGAACCGTCGTCGTCACCGTAAAAAAAACTGTTTTCATCACCGGAAAACCGTCTTTCATCGTCGGAGAACCGCCGCCATCACCGGAGAACCACCACCACCACAAAGGAACCGCCGTCAATGCAGGAAGAACTTTATTAAGAACACTACAAAGAATAATTCCACTGCTTAATCCAACCCTAAGTTCTTCTTCAGACGAGAATTACCACCACTTCTTAATCCAACCCTAAGTTCTTCTCAAAGATGATCCCCAATTCAGACCTAAGAGGATAACCGTGTCGCAGAGATTCACATCTTGATAAATAGATTTACCACCACCACCACTACCTCCATCCCATTTATAACGTTCTTGTTGTAATAATCCAATCAAAGATTCACGCCGACGATAAACACTATCAAATCGAGTATAAAAAACGATCTATTTAAGATTCTGATATAAGAATCAGATGATGACCTAATTTCTGATAAAGTTACAAAATTTGATGTTCTAATCACTGTTTCCTTTAACTTCCTCAATCTAATAATACTAAACATCTTCTTCTTCTTCGATTGACAAATAAATTTTGATAATTCTCAACAACAAAAAGAAACCCAAGAGAGATTTGGATTCCAAGAGAAAGAATGAATGACGGTTTTTTTTTTATAACTTCTAAAAAGATAAAGGTCTTAAAATCCATTATATATCGAGAAATCTCGGTAATTAGTCTTAATTGGATAAAAAATAAGCCATCGGTCCAATTTATATACTATTAAGCAAAACTATTGTGAAATAGATAGTTGAAGGAAGTCTAAAATTCACGTTTTTTATTACCAAATTACCCGTTTGCTTGTGAAACCCCTTAAATTCTCCTAGTGCTATCGTAATAGATTATGATTGTTCAACAAAAAAAAAATAATAGATTATGATAAAATCTCTTTGTTTTTTGTGTTGAGACAAAATCTCATTTTTTCTTCAATTCGAATACAAAAATATTTTTCTTTCTAAACTAATTTTTTGTTTATCGTCATAATGCGTTATGAACATAAATGGTAGTTAACATGAACAACATAATATAATTATTCATAATACGTTATAAGCAGAAAATAAGTTCAATTTATGTATCAATATAATTCCATCTTCCACCATTTTCATTTGACAAGCTTTATGCCCTTTAATTTATCCATTAAAAGTAAGATTTGTATACTTAATTCATCATTAACGTCATTTCCATCGAGAGAGAGAGATTGAATCGAGAAAGATAAATAGTATATTATTATCAAATATTTCATTTATAATTTTATAGTTTATCACTCTTGAACAATAATAGGTTTTTTATTCGTTTATTATAAATACTAAAAGGATAAGGGTCTTAAAATCCATTATATATCACGAAATCCGCAATTAATCCTGATTTAGTCAAAAATAGGTGATTACTCTAACTATTTTTTTTTAACTAATACCAAATTATTGTGAAAGAAAATTATAATTGACGGGAAGTCTAAATTTGACATTTTCTCGTACCAAATAACCTATTTGCTTGTGAAATCTCGTGAATTCTCCATATGTATTATGATCGATGTTCCTAATTTTAAACTAATCTTAGTTTTAGGCCAAATTATTCCGAAGAAAAATTATAATTGATGGGAAGTTCAAAATTGACTTTTCCTCTGACCAAATTACTCATCTGCTTGTGAAATCTTGTGAATCCTCCAAATATATAGTGATTGTTCCCAATACATTATGAGCCGTCATAATGCATTATGACAAAATTCTATTTTGTTCTGACCATCTTTGTGTGTTTTGATTATCTATTAGTAAAGGTTAAGATTTAATCCTTGGTCCATCATTAAGGTCATTTGAAGCGAGAGGTATATCAAATCAAGAAATTATAATATATCATTATCACATTCTTCATTTGTAGTTTTTCTTTCTAGAACCTTATTTGTTCCATATAGCAAATCCAAATAATCTAATTTTATTTTTCCTTTGACGAATTTATTTGTCATTTATATTATTACATTGCCAGTCTTTGGAAGATTCGTTCGATATATTTTAATAGAATTTTGTTTATCTCCTAATTGAGACTGCCATATTCTTTTTTAGGTATTTCCTTTTCTCTTTAAAATTAACACATTACAAACTACCATACTACCTAATATTTATTCATCATATGTTATTTCTCATGACATCATGTTTTTCGAAAAATAATGTTTAAAGGGAAAAAAGCATCATTTCAACCATTTACAATTTTATATTCCAAAAAAAAAAAACCATTTAGAATTTTGTTCTATTTCTTTCCCAACTAGGATCACTCGCCCCATTTCTTTGCTTACAGTGTGATAGAAGAATCTTATCCATACAAGATAATGGCCACAGGTTCAGGGTTGGGAAAACCGTCGGAAAATCCAGTATCTTCATCCGAGTTTGTTAGAACCACCACAAGCTCAAAGGGATGGAGTGCTTGGCTGCCTCCTCCTCCGACGACTAGTATTAGTTGTGGGTCGGTTTCCGGTGTGGAACTCCACCATGCTAATGTGCGCCACACAGTCTTTCCCACCTTCACTCTCTCACTCCATCCACCCATCACACAACCACCTTCTTCAAAAGAACAATCACATTATTTCCACTCACTACCCTCAAAAATTCAAAAAATTCCATCAACATTCAATCACAGCTAAACAATCTCCCATGCTTTTCAATCTATACCTCCAATTCTATGTCAATAATGGTCTAATGGATAAAGCACAAGACCTCTTCCATGAAATGCCTGAGAGAACTCTTGTCTCATGGACAATCCTCATGTCTGGTTATACTCGTCATGGACCAGCTAATGAAACATTATTGATCTTTCAAAAGATGGTTTATGATCATGGTAATGTATCTATCCAACCCGATTCTTTCGTTTACGGAATTGTTTTACGTGCTTGTTCAATTCTTAAGAATTTGGAGTTCGGACGCGAAATTCATTCAAGGGTTTTGAAGTGTAATGGTGTTATGGATTCTTTTGTTGAGAATGCACTTGTTATGATGTATTCAAAATGTGGTTCTGTAGAGGACTGTGCTCGTGTTTTCGATAGTATTTTACAACCTGATTTGGTAGCTTGGAGTTCTTTGTTGAATGGATATTTGCAGAATGGGTTCATAGAACATGGGTTGAAATTATATATTGCCATGGTTCAATCTGGAATTAAACCAGACGCTTTTGCTCTCTCGATGGTTATTAGTGCTTCGTCTAATTTGGGTATCTTAGATTTCGGAATTCAGATCCATTGTTGTATAATTAAGATGGGTTTTTGTTCTTGCTTGTTTTTAGAGAATAGTTTAATGGATTTTTATGCCAAATGTGGGGATTTAGGTTCATTGGAGAAGGTTTTTGACGAGTTATCCGAGACAAATTTGGTTTCTTGGAACACTATAATCAAGGGTTTTGCTCAAAATCATCGAAATTGCGAAGCTTTAAGTCTATTCCGTGATTTGATGAGTGAATTTCGATACTGCGATGATTTCACATTACCAAGTGTTCTTCAAGCAATAACTAGTGTGGGAGCTCTAGGTCATGGCAGAGAGGTTCATGGATATATAATCAGAGCTGGTTTTGAATCAAATGTGTATGTGATCAGTTCTCTCATTGATATGTACATTGAATGCGTGGATTGTGCTAGCTCTCATTATCAAATGGAAGTTCCATTAAAAATCTTTAACCGATTGAATCGAACAGAGTATGATGAGTTTATCATGGCTAGCATTTTAAAATGGTGTTCTCTGCAATTCGATCTCGAAACAGGAAAAGCAATTCATTCAATAATCATAAAACAAGATCTGCAGTTTGACCTGTACCTGATCAGCTCATTGATCGACATGTACTCCAAGTGTGAGCTCTTGGTTGCAGCTCGAAGAATTTTCGAAAGTGTTGAAGAAAAAAGTTTAGTCCCATGGTCGGCTATAATTGCAGGTAATTGTTGGAATGAGCGATTCGAGGAAGCTTTGAGACTTTTTCGAAGAATGCAGTTTGATGGAGTTGAAGCTAACGAATTCATCTATACTTCCGTAATTCTAGCTTCTTTGGCGAATAGCGATTTAAGAACGGGTAAAGAACTTCACTGTAAGTTAATCAGAACTGGTTTTGAATGTAATATATCTGTCATGAACATACTCATTACCCTTTACTCAGAGCTTTATAGTAATCAACAAGCTATGAAACTCTGTTCTTCAATTCCCGACGAAGATATTTCATGGGGCTTCTTGATACAATCTTGTATGCAATTTGAAGACCATGAAACGATATTTCAAATCTTTCAGAGGATTCAAGAATCTCAGGGGAAACTTGACTCCATATCTGCAAGTTATATTATTAGTTCTTGTGCAAATCCCGTTCTTTTGAATGTTGGGACACAAGTACATGCTTATGTAATTAAGTGGGGACTTCTTTCTGATCCTTTCACTGGAAACTCTCTAATCAAAATGTACTCAAGATGTGGCAAAATCAGTGATGCCATGTTAGCTTTCAATTCGATGCTTGAGAAGAATTCGGATTCATGGACATTGTCAATTTCAGCGAATTTAGATCACGGGTACTCTTCTTTTGCTATCCAACTGTTTGACCAGATGCGCTGGAAGAAGAATGTACCGAACTTAACGACATTCACTACTGTTTTGAAAGCTTATGCTGAAATGGGTCTGGTTGATGAAGCTTTCCGGTTACTTATGATAATGGAGGAAACTTACAGGATGGAATCAGCAACAGAACATTATACCTCCATTGTTGAAGCACTGAGTCGTGCTGGTATGTTTGAAGAAGCACAGGAATTCATCAAAGTTGTGTTTCGATTTGAACCAGTGCCTCTAGTTTGGAAAACTCTTCTTTCAGCCTGTCGAATCCACAACAATATGAAAGTTGCGAAGTTTGTGGCCGAGAAGCTTTTAGAACTTGAACCAACAAACATTTCTGCAAATCTATTGTTAAAACATGTTCTTCTATCTGAAGGGAACTGGGATGATGCTTCTAAGATAAAGATCAATAATGATTTAAAAAGAACAAGTTCTAGTTCGATTGAAATAAAAAACAAGATCTATGATTTTATTTCAGATCAGATTCCAACAGAAATCATGTCAAGTAAATTAGCAGAAATAGAAAGAGTTATGGAAGAATTGGGTTATGTACCTGACAAACACCATTTGTTACACAGTTTAGAAGAGGAAGAATATGCAGCAAGCGGACTTTATCATACCGAAATGAAAGCGTTGGCCTTTGGCCTCATCTCGTTATCCCCTGGTGTGGCAATACGTATACTGAAGAGCATTCGGATGTGCGGAGATTGTCATTCGGCTTTCAAGTTCATGTCGACCTTCTTAGACAGAGAATTGGTTGTCAAAGATTCTTGTAAGTATCATAACTTCAAAAATGGCAAGTGCAGTTGCAGAGATTCATGGTAATGAGTTTCAGTGTATAACTTGTGTAATTTATCTTCTCTAATGTAAAAGTATGTATAGAAAATTGTAATTAGGGAATTAGATTTAGTCATGAAGTACAAAATATGTCAGTGAACACAGAATGAATGTGAAGTCATAAATTAACGTTCTTTTATCTTCGTTCTCTCCTTTTGGATTTTGAAATGCACAACAAGACACCATTAATCCACATTTAGCTTCTTGTCGATGCTTGAGAATGTCTCATAGAATGCTTTAAAATGTTTATAAGCAATATCAACGTCTTCCTTTCCGCACACCTCTCTCACACTGCAATAGAGAGAGAGAGAGAGACTTCAGTATGAAATGTATCCAAGTGTTCAACTGATGAATATGGTAAGAGTCTAAGAGGGAAGATATCTACCTGTGCATAGACAGCTGAGGAATACCACAATCTACAGTTCGGATACCGACCCCTGAAGCAAGTATAGGACCGATAGTCGACCCACATCCCATATCATTCCTCACAACAAATTCCTACAGAGTGAAAGTCAATGAGTTACCAAATCCATTTTAGAAATAAGAATGATTAATAGCTTGTCGTGTCTGTATGCGTCTGTGTCTCCCTGTCTTAGCTACTTGTTGTATCCGACACTTAGTATGTCTCCCTGTTCATAGGTCATATAGGGTTGCCTTTACTACACAGATACAAGTCATACACCATATACTGTATCAAATTACTCCGACAGGGGCAAATTAGAACCAGGGAGACTATGAAGTATTTATTTCCATAAATTTAGATTGTAAACCTGAGTTGGAAGGTCATGAGCCTTCGCTACTTCTTTGAAAAGAAAAGATGTTACTCCACTAGTGGCATAACGTTGGTTCGCATTGTATTTGATTACGAGCCCCTGGTGCAGTTGCGGACGGTGATGTTCTTCATGTTTATCGCTAAAATTTGGATGAACCCCATGGGCCATGTCAGCAGAAACTGTAGAGATCAAAAGAGAAAGAAAAAAAAAACATGTATAAGAATGTCTATGATGTCTTGAACCTCAAAGTGGAGACTGGAAATCGCCGGGTTGTAAGAAGTATAAGAAGATGTTGAGATAAGTAAAACAAATATTGTTATAAGTTTACCGAGAAAGGATTGATGGAGAGCTCGCTCGAAAACACCCTCACCGGCATAGTCGTTAGATAAGCAACCAACTACACGTCTCATGGCCTGAAACATGGTTGGAGCACCTGCTCCCTGTGCCGAACTTGATCCCACCTTTACAATAAGAGATGGAACTAACCATTACAAGACAGTCAAAACTCAACATGATTCTTATCACCATATATAATGTGTCAATAACACGAGGATATTCACTAAGATTATTGAAGAATATATTAGATATGTATGAAATATACAAAAATTATCTAGGAAAACACACTAGGACTTTTTGGGTGGTCTTGGGCCACTCTCACCCCAAAAGCTAGCTCATGAGGCAAGGCTTTTCCCACACTTATAAACTCACCCTCTGCCCCTTCCACAACCAATGTGGGATTATCCCAACATGACAGTCAAGATACTTCATTTTTGAGGTTAGCCTAAATGATAGTCACGATATACAATGATATATCCTAAGCTTTTGCTATGGGGATAGTTTTTAACAAACGAAGAACAACAAAAAAGTAATTTTGATGTTGACAAGAAAAACTAAGGCGCCACACAAGGGTAACGGATTCCAAACACGAGAAAGTGTTGCAAATAATAGGACGACCCGTGTAGATTGAGGGCATAATTAAAGAATAAAAAGGGAGAGGAGAAAATGTTTGCAATAGGAGGAGTAGGATGAACAATTACCTCTTCATTATCAAATAAAGCAACCATCCGAATAGCACTTTCATTTGACAAAGCTCCAGATGAATCAGAGGAATCGATAAGAGCTCTTAATGCACAAAAACTTGAAGCAAGATTGTCTAGTCTTCCAGAAAAAATAAATTCATCATTTCCACCTCCAAGGCAGCTAGGTTGGGTATCACAGACGTTAAGTTCCATACTCACAATATCATCAACTCCACATCCTAGCTCATCTGACAAGATCTGAAAATCGGATAATGAAAAATTAAGAGCTTCTCATGCACTAAAAAAACAAGTCATGAAGTATTGAAGTTGATAGCAGCATTGGAGTTATGTGACACACATGCAACCGAAATGTTGTTTTATTCCTAAAAAAGATGGCTAGTTAAAAAGAATAAGCATTCGCCTTTTTGTTTTTAACCATCAGAGTTCAAGAGCAACAACCGAACATGACCAAAGATATATGTGGGTCTATAGTAGAATTGCAAAGGATGAATTTGGACAAGCTTTTTGGCATCTCCCACTTTGGATCATTTTTTACAAGAGGTATCACTTGTGTGCATGTACATGCTCAGGCTATGCCATTAGTAAGTCATCATAAAGGTCTACAAGATAAAGCGATCGAGTTTTCCAAATAGTTAATTTTAGTGACCCAAAGGAGACACCTGCATAAGTAGTTGATGGTGATGAACTTTTGATTTATCTTTGGAATCTGTTGACGGCTCCTCAGCTTTTGTTGCAAGTAGTGGAATGAGGTGAGTCTCTAGGTTTGGTTTAAAGCCATCTTTGTTCACTGTTCTATAAAAAGAAAAGACAAACTGATATGGGTCAGCATATAGATTTCCAATCAAAGGTATCAGTTAACAAGTACTACACTAAATACCTGTCAAGATGAATAGCCAGTGTTGGTACTCTTAAGAGAGGTCTCTTTACTTTGACAAGCTTCTGAGCAAAGGACCCATCGCCAGCTTTGATAATAACCCTTCCTGCCACACTTAAATCCCTATCAAACCATGTGTGCCATAAGCCACCTCCATATGTCTCTACATTGACCATAAGATAGCCAGATTTTGATGATGCAGACTTGGGTTTTAGTTTTAGACACGGGCTATCTGTGTGAGCGGCAATTGCATGGAAGCCATTACCAACAGAGTACCTGAAAAAAGTAAAAAAGTGACATCTAGAGTGAAAAGCAAGACAAAGGAACAGAAATTGTAAGTGAGCACTCTAAGTATTGATAAATTGTAGGATTTGACAGGAATGACATTCTTTTAGTGAAAAGTAAGACATGGGTTCCCTACTCACTTCTCCCCAACAGCAAAGGCAACTAAACACGACATATTCCGTGTAAAGAAATAACGCCCACCAGGCTCTAGGTCCCACTCTTCGCTCTCATTTAGCAAACGGAATCCGGCATTTATCAGCTGCTTTTTGGCTTCAGCTGCAAAAGCACAGAGATTACGAAACAACAGAAATGGATCTCTCCCAAGCCTGAAATTCGACAAGAACTTTTAGAAAAATAAGGACATACATCAAGATGTCTCTCATTAAAGATTGCAGATACCGTTACTGAAAAAGCAGAACCCACCCACCATGTTCGTTTGAGGTATACTTCCAATTTAAGAAGTTGCACATAAAGAACCAAAGGGATATTAGAAAGCAAAATTTCACCATTGTACTTCTGAGAGAGACCCTTCGGTAATAATAATAACAATTGTAACTTTACTTATAGGAGCCACATAAGGCACTTCACCCTGTTTCGTTGCAGACCATCATTTGTGCTGATAAAGTAGGTATCAGTCAATTAAAGCCACAGCACTTTACCTCCTCGAGGCACCACTTCCCATTGTCAAAACTAACCTCATCAATGCAGAAAAACGCCTTTTTAAACACTGAAGGCACTTTTACGTAACTTTAGATTTTTGTTAAAATTGTAGAAATGAAAAACCCACAGTACCAAGTCTACTTGTGACCGATATGAACAATAAAAAAAACTATCTTTCAGTCCTGGTATCAAAACTACTCCCCATAGTGAACAAATGCAAGACCAAAACCGAACATGTTACTTGATACTGTGAGATTTAAAACTAAGGCTTTGATCTATAACTACCCATTGATGACCATTACCCATTGATCACCATCCAACAGGAAGAAAACCATTTATTGGTGAATAAAAGACTAATGTAATATTGAAGTATAAACATTCTAATAATGGGTTTTACTAGTTTATTCATTTTTATTGCAACAAATTCAACACTAAAAACTATATAACTAAGGGAAAATGCATCAACTGGAAAATACTGGCTGGTAATATCTCAACTCCTTTGAAATTTGAAGAATTGGGTATGTAGTTAGTTACCTGTGGCATGAAATTGAGTCCATGATTCGTTCAGATAATCCAGCAGATCCCCAACTATTGATTTATTTCCTACCACAACCCCTGTGTTCTAGTTTAGTAAGAGAGAGAGAGAGAGAGAGAGAGAGAAAGAGAAACGTCAGATTTCAAAACCTTTCTGTGACTAAATTATAGAAAATAACAGAGACAGACAGAGGGAGAACCTGGAGGAATTGGTCAGATTTGGAGGAGAGGAGAGAAGTGGAAGAGAATTTACGATGAGGTCTCCCATAGAGGCAGCTGGGAATACGAGAGAGTGGAAAGTGGTAGTTGGGACATCTTGGTAGTAGAGAATAATTGGTACTAACAATCTGAGATGAATTTCTTAGAAGTTGCAGATGGTGATGCATCGCTGCCATGATTCATCCAAACATAGAGAGAGAGAGAGATGGAAGGGAGCTCAAGGTGTAGGGGCGGGATTTTGGCCGGTTGCTACTTGCGGGTACCTGCTCGCGTCCCAAAGGGTCCGTGGACGCCCGATGACCGAGACGGTCAAAACCCGCCCGACCGATAGACGTTTAGTGGACAGACGCGGACAAAGGGGCCTAACCGGTGTACAGCCCGAGTCCGTCTGTTTAAGTTGTTCGGTTACCCGTTCGTAATACTCGTCCATAATAAATGTGAATCATTAAATGTTTAGAGTATGATGATAGTATTAGATTCATGGGTCACCTAAATGACCCATGTCCACACACAACTACCCATCTGCCCTGAGGTTCTCATGTCAGATCTGGAATCTGACTCAAAGTCCACTTGAGTCAGATTTCAGAAAGTTTGGTTATTTCCAGACTCTTGGGATCACCTAATTTGATTTATTTAATTTTTTGTTGAGAAGGGTTCATTTGATTTTTTTTTTTGAAACCAAGGGAACCATTTCTATTAATAAGTGATAAAATCACATTGTTTACATGGAAGATACATCCTTCTTATTTCTCTCCTATGAAAACTTCATGAGAGTTACATAAGTTTAAATGCAAAGTGCCTCATGAAGAGAAAGAAATTGGACTAGACACAGACTCAATAAAATGACCCTAAAGGTCGTGAATGAGAAGACTCTAAAAGTCGTGAATGAAAAGACCCTAAAGGTCGACAAAAAGTAATACTAATACAAAGGACCCTAAAGGTCAACAAAACATAAAATAATACAGAATAAAGAAAAACTAATTTAAATCTCCGTCGCTTTCGCCGAAAAACCGCCATTGTTGCCGGAAACCGTCGTCGGAAAACCGCCATCATCACCGAAAAAACGTCACCACCATAGAAAAAAATCGCCGTCATCAACTCTTGAATAGTTGGATTTCACTGCCTACCATGGTTCATAATCTTGTCTGTTCAACTCTCGAAATCGTTAAAATTGACATCCCAATTGAATTGATACCCTTGATAGAATACTTCGATGAGAATTCATCTAAATCTTCACCATCGCAGATCTGAATCATCGATTCCGAAATACTAACTAGTTCATCAATCGCTTCCATGGATTGTACGATCTTCGAGTTGTTTTTATGATGGGCGAAAAAGATAGCCTGGAGGGAATTAATGGTTGTCTTCTTCGTATCCTCCATGAATCTAAGTAGAGAAATAAAATTTCTTACTCTTTCTCCAGTAACCGTGCAAGAAGATACGATTAGACCCTAGAAACTATAACGGAGGGATACTAACTACTACAAGGGAAAGAGGAAAGGGGATCCGGCGAAAGGAGGGCCCTTCGCCGGAAGAACAAAGCAGATCTGACGACGGTTATAAGAGATAGAGAGAGAAAGTTGGAGCAGAGGGTTGGAGGAGAGAAGAAGAATGCAAATTTATGTTTAGAAGGGGGGTTCATTTGATTCTGAGGAGTATTTTGGGTTCATTTGTTTAGACAAGACAATGCGGTACGTTTTCGTGCAGGTGGGTCAGTAAAACTAAGGGCTAGCCGAGGCCTAGTGTTCCAGCCAATTAGCAATCAACTCTTGACAGTCAGGATGGAAACAGACATCCGAATCTACATGTAAAATTGAAGATGTCGTTATTTCAATCTTAAGATGCCTGTAAAATTCGCACATTGCAGGATGCAGAATGTATCATGATTCGAAGATTTTTTTATGTATTTCTTCATTTTTGTAATCTCTTATCAAATATTTTGTAACGTATATAAACAAACTAGAGCGTTTCAACAAATTCAAAAATTTGAGAAAAATGAAATGATAGAAATTGCAGGAAGTTTCCTTCAAACTAACGGACTAAACACTTTCCATTAAAATAAATATCAGAGTAAATGAAGTACATACTGTGAAAAATAGTACATTTTCTTTTGCAAGTTACAGACATTTAACTCCAACTACAATATCCATGCCAACATACGCAATTATCGGTCCTCTCATTATACAAATCAGGGTTTGTTGCTGGAAACAAAAACCACACAAATCCCACAAACCCAACCAATGTTGCGGCAATTGTCAATCCTGAAACAAGAAAAGTAAGTTCAAACCCGCCAAAAAGAAACGCTATCTGGTTCTGGCCAAAGAAAATAAAACAGAAAGTCGAAAGCAAAATTATTCTAGGTACCTTTTCTTTGTGAAGAAAGCACAGGCAATCCCATTATATTACAAAGTACATGAGCGACCACCGGGGCAATGAGATGTCCTGTATATATATAGATCCAAAAGTAAATTTGACAGGAAGAGATTAATTTGTACTAAATGAAATGTCACTGAAGTTTAGTGGGAAGAAGACTTTTTAAATTGTTGTGGTATTAGTTGGATATGCTTAAGCAAATACAAACCTGTTCGAATGAAGAGAAAACACGCATATGATCCGAAGATTACAGTATAACCAAGCTGAAGCCCTGTGAAATGATTATAACCACATAAGTCATGGAAGCTTCTGGTGGAACGAGTCTTTACTCAGACTAGGAAATACTCAGTCTACTATATACATGGAAATTGTTACTGAAGAAAACAGAAGTACTGTATGATCGGTTCGTGAGAGACAAACACTATTAAGGGGTCCCTATTTACTTTTTGGTCTACTAATCGAATATGTATTTAGTTGTAAGCAAAAGAAATAGCAATTCGCTTGAGAAGTACATACTCACCTTCAAAAAAAAATTAGGGCACCGGTATTATATGAGCTATATATATATTAACAAAAAGAATGTGTTACTACTTACAAGTTACTATGTCTTATCAGAAAGAGGGTATGTACTGAAATGTGTTACAAGGTACTATCTGGTATAAGAAAATATGCAAGGATTGAAATTTGAATGTCAACTTGCCAGCAACGGCATAGAGATGGGCAGATGTAAGACAAGACAATAAACAATAATTTTGAAGTAAAAAAGAAAAAGAGTAAACGAGTGCAAATCCAACCCTGAGATGAAAATTAAGGAAATCAAACTGTGCCAACACAAAACTGTCACTGGTAATTTAATAAAATGAAGAGACAAAATGAAGGTGGCTTACCTACTATCATGGCAGCCTTGCCAAAGCTATAATTTTGCTGACAATAGAGCTCCAAAAAATGATTTAAGTGTGCTGCAAAAGAAAGGACAACACATTTGAGAATAGCTGAAAACTCAACTTTAGCTGAATTCCCATGACTTGGAAAGCTATAAGTAACACAGGTTTGCGTTCAAAATTTATTCTCTCTGATTTGTATGCTTTATTCGTAAGTTACTAGCAATTGCACCCTATGAATCTTGGTATCTGCTCAATTGACATTCAATGCCACATTATTACTCATTCAGCTTAAGAAAGCTAGATTTTACATTGTTGTGAAACAGAAGTTTTACGCGCAAGGTACTTATCTCATGTTGCTTCGGAAGAACTTATAAACCTGGTTACCAAAAAAAAGCTTTGGCTAGATCAATTGGGTGGGTTAGGTGCATAGATTGTTCAGACTCACAAGGTCCACAGCAGACAATTACCAAGGAAAACCCTGGTACCATGTGGAACTAGGCAACTAGCTAATGGCCCAGAGTCCAGAGAGGTGCCCAAGTCAAGGACAATATGGATAGTAGTGAAACAGGATTTATATTAACATACGAAATTGGGTAACATATGAATCAAATTTCCAACACAATCCCTTATTGTTTATAGAGGCCATTTAGCTCAATAAAGCTGAATCAATGAACAATTAAAAGAAATTAAAAAGAAAAGAAGAAGTTACCCAAGCTGAAGAAAATGGGGCTGAAAAATATGATGCTATAATGTTTGAATCCTCCGCAAAGAAGCAACGGTATCATACATGCCCTGAATACCAACTCTTCTGTAAGAGGTGCCTGTCACAAAAAGGAAACATTGTCAAAAACTTGTCTACCTTCACGAACTAATATATCCATTTATGCTCTAGAGTCATGTGAGAATGACACCTGATGAGGAATGAACATTAATCATGTTTCATATAAATAGACCTTCAAGGAACCAAAAAGAAATAATCATTTGTGCACTCGGACAAAGAAATATACGTACCACCACGTAATTACGCCAAGCCAAGACATTAGAAGCAACATCAGTCATCTGCTCAATAAACCTTCGAATGACATTTTTCAAACACCAAAATGAATCACTACAAGTTGTATCTTCCTTACATGATTTCCTCATACTCAGGAACTTTGCTAAGAAAGATCCAATGTACAAGAGCGAAGTCAAAGAAAGCGGATAGACCACAGCATTCCACTGTATCAGACATAAAATTGCATTTCAGTTCACCCTTTTCCAATCTGCATATTGCGAGAAGATATGATAAAACAATCATCATTTACTCAACACTTGGATCTTTCCTAAGATCAAGCTACCACTTTATTATGTGGAGAAGAAAACATCTACAAACAAAGACGGATCTCGAATTCAAGTATTTATTCGCCAAATCTTTCTAAAGAAAATGTGTTTATGCAGATATATTACCATATGATCTGCTCTGATACCATAAAGGCCGGCGAAGGATGAAAGTTCCCATTTTCCTACCTACAAAACATCACCATAAAGCAAAGAGTCAATCCTCCAAAATATGACAGTCTACGAGTTAACTAAGAACTCGAAAGCTGTGTGTCACAACATACATCGAGCCACTTAAGTAAACCACAGGATGCATCAGTTCACGTGGGTAGAATATGTGAGTGTGGTCCATGCCTCCATGGACCTTTTTTTTTTGAAACTTTGAATTAATATTGAGAAAAAGAACTATACAAGCGGCGGGGGGCGACTAACGGATCTCTCGCGACATCCACGCCTCCCAATTTCTAACTATATCTATGAAAGAAGATTGATTGTACTTGGGTAGGCATCTAGTCCACCCATAGAATACATCTTTTACATCGTCCACATCTAGGCTAGTGTTAGCATTAGCATCTTTGAAAATTTTGTTGTTGCGGTCCTTCCAAATGCTCCAGACTATCGCTGCCGGGATTAAGTCCCAAATATCTTTCCTATTCTTTGGCTTTGAGATGCCTTCCCACTGCTCAAACAAACGGGGCACCGAGTCAGGCATACACCATTGAATTTTGAGAGAGGCTAAGAAGTAGGACCAGATATTGAATTTTGTTGTTGTGATCCATGGACCTTACTTGTCCCAAAGTGGTATTCGGCTTATCTCACTCCAAAAGCTAGCTCAAAAGGTGCGGCTTTTCCCTCATACTTACGGCGTGACCACCACACCCTCCCACAACCAATGCGGGACTAAACACCAACTACCTTTCTCTTCACATATTGGACCCAGAAGACTACCTTCCCCTCTACAATGAACCTAAAAGACTTGAGCACACCTAGGTTCTGATACCATTTATGAGCGTAGTCAATGGGCCTTACTTGCCTCAAAGAGGTCTTAGGACTATCTCACCTCGATAGGTAGCTCAAGAGGTGAGGTTTCCCCTCACACTTAACCACCACCCCTTCCCACAACCAAAGTGGGGCTAAATACTATCAGCATAAAGAACCATGATCTAACACATTTTGTTCTTCTTGGGCACATCAGAAGACAACATTAGCTAATATGAAATATTGTAACTTGTTTCATATCAGGAAATGGGGATCACATATTCACAGTCGCAAAGGTAAGTAGGCTGGATTACTAAAATACCCTCTAACTCATGAATACTTGAGAAATCATTGATCAAAAATGAAGTAATCGCTAAAATTGAGATTTAATCAAAAATTTCTGTTTTTTAAGCACAACCCAAGGTAGATTGAAACTCACAAAATCAAAAGGGATATGTTATAGTAGGAAGTAAGAACTTACTGGGAGGAGAAGAAGTGAGCAAACGAAGATCGAAACGACGGAAGAAACTCCGGCGCAAATGAACCTTCGAATCATGTAAGAATTCAAAGAAGTAGGTTGAGGAAGTCGAAGTATGAGTGTTGGAGAGTAGAGAATAGCGACGTAGAAGAATGACATTGATGTACAGGCGATCATAACTACTATTTTAGAGAGAAAAACTTCTTCTTCCTCCTCTGTTTTCATTGACGGAATTCGAAACCCTAGGGCATCATCACTTATCTTCTGTGTCTCCATAATCAAGAACGAGAAATCAGATGGGGTTTCTGTATAAGGGGTTTGAAGATCGGGTGTGCTGAAAACTCACAATC
Organism: Eschscholzia californica; assembly: GCF_041429995.1. NCBI lineage: Eukaryota > Viridiplantae > Streptophyta > Magnoliopsida > Ranunculales > Papaveraceae > Eschscholzia > Eschscholzia californica. The sequence continues at coordinate 16,960,567 of NW_028238198.1, forward strand.
TTCAGACCTCATCCCATTTTGCTGGGTTAATAGTCTTTCTCATCGTTGACTGTCTGCTTTTATGAAGTAACCGGAATTTTAACGGTTTATAACTCTATCAGCGATTGAAAGTCTGAAACACAACCAATAATGTTTGAGCCAACAACCCTAGTTTGGAGTGGTAAGAGGTATAATCTTCCACCTTAGAGGTCAAGGTTTCGAGGCACACGCTGAACGATTCAAAAAAACAAATAATGTTTGAGAAAATTCCTGTTTGGTCCAGTAGGTTATGACAAGCTTCAGTTTAGGACCTTATCTTTTGTTGATGTGAATTTTCTACTGGTTATCCAACCGAATCACACCATTCAGGTATAGTTTCGTTCGGTTACCAAACCGCGAACGGATTGGCTCAGATTGAATTATTCTAGCAACCAAACCTTTTGGGTTGGTTTATGACAGGGCTAAAAAGTAGATAACCTAACTGTTGTACATCCCTAGTTATTCCTTACTGTTTTCTCTGATATTAGAATCACGCGGATATAAACACAACATATAAATTGTCGTGTTTCAATATCCATCATATGCGTCTCCAACAATTATTATTATTATAACAATTACATATCTAGTTTGACCTATGGATGAATATGTAAGGTAAGTTTTAGGCTTGTTTAAGTAGGAAAAAAAACCTTGCATTTATTCGAATGCCTACGGAAAAATATATCTCTGGTGATCATTACCGTCTATTTTCTCTTAAGAGATGCACTCTTATCAACTAGATTACGTGGACTATCCTACATCCTCTTAGTAGCAATAAAGAAGAATAATTTTTGAGTTCTTAGTCCAAAATCTACACCTAAAAACGAATGATCTTATGTTCGGTTGAACAAAGGGTGGGGTATGTACCCAAGCAAAATTATAATAAAACTAGTTTTTTTTATCTCTAAACTTTAAGCGCCAACATACCCAGACGGCCAGGCCCAGTCGAGATCTGGAACTTAACCTAACATTGATCATGCCCATAAAATGTCCATTGGACCATTATAAGTTTTTTTATTTGTTGAACTGACCATTATAAGTTTATAACGTTTGTTATTCAAAAAACAATTGTTTTTTTTTTGAATCCAAGGGATACATATCCATTAATAGTGATAAAATCACAATGATACAAGGATTATAAAAGTTATTTCTCTCTGTCGGAGGTGCGTCAAGCTACTTACATACCTGTAAATGCAAAACCCTCCTAAAGGGGGAGAAATTGGACTAGACACAGACACTATTGGGATCCTAAAGATCCGAGAAAAGAGACCCTATAGATCTGACAAAAGGATCCTAAAGATCCGACAAAAATAACTGAAAAAAACTAAAAACCATCGCCTTGTTGCCGGAGAACCGTCGCTGTTACCGGATAACCGCCGCGTCGCCGGAAAACCGCCGCTATCGCCACCCCACCACCACCATCACCACCACCACCGCCGCACCACCACCACCACCGCACCACCCCCTTCCTTTGGATCCTTGAAATTTGTTTTGCTTCTTCCTCATCAAGGTTTGCAGCAAACCCATTAATCGATCACGGATACGAGTAAAACATTGCTTCTCTGGCCTTCTCATCGTTTCCTAAGAATGAACCTAAGAATTGATATTGAGACTCTGTCACTCTTTCAAGATCAACCGAAGTAACATCCGGTCCATGTGATAATCCACCCATATACACAACATAAGACTTTGTCTCAGCATAAGTGGATTTTTGACACAGAGAGAAGAGAAAGATCAAACCAAAACAAAAGGGTAACCTCCAAATCTTCATTTCTTGAGTAATATGGACATATAAAAGAGGAAGAAACAAACTAAAAAAGAGGAAGATCCGGAGGAAGAAATCTTCCTCCGAAAATAACAAGATCTAAATTTCTCTCTCTCGGATCTCCAAAAAAAAAAAAATGGGTATATAAGAAATATCTGGTGCACCCATATATCCGGATACCCGAATTCCCGAATTGAGTGACTATGTTAACTGTCAACGTGGAGATACATAAACCGAATCAACCGCAGAAAATTCATAATTTGCCGCCACCTATACGGCGCAAGTTAGCTTCGTCCATCCTCAAAATAAAACAAATTTAAAGAAGAAACAGAGCACTCTCAAATTGATCAAATGAAACCCTAAAAATTGAATCTGAAAAAATCCAACTCATCTCAAACTTCCATTAATGGCGAAAGAATTTGGTGTCCCACCAGTTGTATTTCCATCAGGTGGAAACCCAGGAACAGGTTTACAACAAAGACGTCACCCAACAGCACCATTCCAATCACCAAAATCAACAAACCCTAATAATATCCCATTTATGTCATTCGACGTTGGATCTGCATCATCAACATCATTTTCAGCTCCAATCTTCAATAACAATAACAATAACAATTTCATTATCAATGGTACTGGATTTGAAGAAGAACTCCCCCTTCTTGAAGAATTAGGTATAAATACTCGTCAAATCTGGCGTAAAACAATCTCAATAATGAACCCATTTAGGGTAAACTCAAATATTTATGAAGATTCAGATTTATCAGGTCCATTTTTATTCATAATGGCATTTGGGTTGTTTCAATTATTAGCTGGTAAACTACATTTTGGGATTTTGTTAGGTTGGGTATCAGTAGCTGCTCTGTTTTTATATGTTGTTTTTAATATGTTAGCTGGTAAAAATGGGAATTTAGATCTTTATAGATGTGTTAGTTTATTAGGTTATTGTATGTTACCAATGGTGATTTTATCAGCATTATCATTGTTTATACCACAAGGTGGTATGAGTATTTTTGTCATGACAGGAGTTTTTGTGATTTGGTCAACTAGGGTTTCTACTCGTCTTCTTGTTGAACTTGCTTCTTGTGGTGATGAACACAAGGGTTTGATTGCTTATGCTTGTTTTCTTATTTATATGTTATTCTCTCTCCTTGTCATATTTTGATCTTGTGAGTGGGTTTTGTGGTGAAAAAAAAAGAAGACATAAAAGTTGTTACTTTTTATACAAGTTGATATGGGAAAATATTTGTGGCCTTTCTAATGGAATGAGGAGGGGAAAGCTGAGACAAAGAGGAATAAAGGTGTGGAAATGTATAAAAGATCAGTTGATTTCCATCGTCTGGTAATATTATATCAGGTAGTAAGTTGATACTTAGGGAGATACCGGTCGTAAAATGATGATTTCAGATGTAATTTTTGTTTTACGGAGATTCTTTGATTCTTTTTAGTTTATCGATTTGTTTTGGAATAGAGAGTTCAAAGGTTTCGTTTTGAATCATTGTTATCTTTGTAAAGTTCTAAATAAATTGAGATTTCATTTTGTTTTACTTTCACTTTTATTCGTTTAACCTGCGACTCCAAGGTCGTTACATTTATTTCATAATATGAGATTATGATGAATATATAATGGGTTATTTCTCTAATGGCCCCCAACTTTGTGACCAGGTTCCTGCCTGACCCCCCTACTTTACAAGAAATACCCATATGGCCCCCTTCCGTTATAACACCGTTACTCTCTCTCTTCATAATCTTTTCTCTCTCCTCCAGCATGTTTTCTCTCTCCTCCAGTATGTTTTCTCTCTCTGCCACCTCGTTAAAACAAGCCACATCATCGTCTTCACCGACAGGGTCGCCGACCGGCCAATTTTTTTTTTTTTTTTAGATTCTCTCCTCTCTCTCTCTAAACTCCGGCGAAGGTCGACCTTGAACAGATCTGTTCAAGGTCGCGAACTGACCTTGAACAGATCTGTTCAAGGTCAATTTCGACCCACTCCGGCGAAGGGAAACCCCCTTCGCCGGAGTTTAGAGAGAGAGGAGAGAATCTAAAAAAAAATTTTTTTTTTATTTAGAGAGAGAGAAAAAAAAAAGGTTTGAAGGTCGCCGGCCGGTAACCTTCTGCCGGAGAAGAAGAGTGAGGTGGACAGAGGTGATGTAATAATTGTTATATGAGGTGGACAAAGAAAAAGAAAAAAAAATAAATTACAGAAATGCCATAGGGGTAGAATTGAGAGGTTGGAAAAAATTTGGGGCCAATTAGGAAATTTTTGAGGCCAAAATGAACTGCCGGACACTTATGGGGGCTAAAACGGCCAGTTGATCACAAATCGGGGGCCAAAACGGAATTAACCCTAAATAATTTGTAGGGTCCCAGATCAGAGTGGTAGCCGTGGTGTTCTTGATGAGGTGGTGGTTGTGGTGTATTGTGGTGGTTACATTTATGGTTTATGGTGGTGGCGAAGGGTTTGAACGGAAGTGATGGTGGTCTGATTGGCGTTGTATGGTGGTAGCGGGGATTGAACGAAAGTGATGGTGGTTGTTTGAGTTGTTGTGTTTGGTGGTGGTGGTGGCATTGAATAAAAGAAATGGTGGTGGCTTGAGTTAGAGTTCTTGGTGGTTTTCCAGTGGTTTTGTGGTATGATATGGTGGTGATTTTGTGGTATGGATCATGGTGGTTTCTGATAGTGACGATGGTTTTCTTCGTAAGGCGATGGCTTTTCAATGGCGGCGACGGCTTTTCAATGGCGGCGACGCTTTCTCGTTAATAGCGGCAGTGGTTCTCTCAGCTGGGGGCACCTTTAATCTTAGTACGATAATTTTGTCGACTTTTAGGGTCTTTTCATTCTCGATCTTGAGGATCTCTTTATTTGTTCGACCTTTAGGGTTTTTTTTCTTTTTAGTTGTGTCTTCTTATTCCTTTCCCTTCATGAAGCACTTTACGTTCGAAATTTCTGCGTAGAACTTTACTTATATAACTCTCATGTAGTTCTCAGAGAAATTAACAATCGAATACCATGTAATGATGTGGATCAATTCAGTTATGAATGTAATTCTAGTTTTAATAAAAAAAAAAAGTTAGGTTAATTCAATTTTGGCCCCTAATTTGTGACTAACTCACCGTTTTGGTCTTCCAAGTGGCTGACAGTTCGATTTGACTCCCAAGAACCAAAAAGATATCAACTTTTTTCAAAACCACTCTTAGTGGCCAAAATATAATTAATCGAAAAAAAAGTTAAAAACACAAACTCCACCTCAGCTTCTCTCCTCCATTTCATCACCTCTTCTTTTTTTTCAATGTCAAAATAAGATATGTTATAAGAAGAGTGTCATCCGGTAATTGAATGGTGTTGTCAACTAAGTGCCCATACAAGATATGGAGAGGCATTATCCACAAAAATACAAGAATAATATGATTTCGAAGGGGTAATGATTCATTAATCACTACATATGAAGGATTAAGTTAATTAACTATTAAATGGTTTAAAATTGGGAAACAACAATTGGAGAAGTTGTCAAGTCTTCTCTTTAATTGGTAAAACTTCTTAAATATTGATACCATTTTAATGGTTAGAAATAAGAGTGAGAAAAAACTAACTTATACTTTGTACTCGAACCTGCTTACCTAGATATATAGAGCTATAGAGATAGAGAGATTCCTTAATTCACTTTTAGCCTTGAAATTATGATTACTTAATATTTTAAGTGTTTGATATAAAAAGAAGATTGGTAAGGGAACAATCTTTATCAAAAACATGCAATTGCTTACATGTACAGAGACACATTCCACATTCGTCACGATTCCTATTTTTGAGTGACTCTTCCGTTCATTTCTTCCGTGAGAAATGTTATTTGGTTCAAAATTTTTTGGGTTGTAATCCGGTTATCATTGGGCCTAAGAGTATATCTGTTTGTTCGTATACTATTACAAGAGTATAGAATTTATATCTATTTAAATCTAGATTTTGAATTTTAATTGGAAATCCTATATGTATAATGTATACAATCTACCCTTTGTTTCACCAATTTATCTCCCACTACTCGAGGATGCTACTATATGCAACTGCAATTTTGCTAAGGACAACTATTAGACAAAAATAACTAAATAAAACTAACTAAAATTGTGTCCTAAATTGCTAACCAACACCAACACCAAAAATCAAGTATAACCGAATCTCTCCTCCATTCTATACACAACTCTAAAAAAATTATTACACAAAATAACTAAATAAAATTAATTGAATTTTGTCTTAAGTTGCTAAATCCAACACTAAAAGAAAAAAAATATATAATCGAATTTTTTTTCAAAATTCAAATTTCTATTACCATAATTAGTTATTCATAAATAAAATTTATTCGAACATTAAACTAAAAAGTTAACCAAATATTATCAAATAACAAAAAAATATTATATTCAAATCAGAGCATTCCATGCTGTAATATGAGGTAAAATCCAAAGAAAAAAAACAAATATAACCGAATTTTTTCTCAAAAAATCTTGGGTTCAAATTTCTATTACCATAATTAATTATTCATAAATAAAATTTATTCGAACATTAAACTAAAAAGTTAACCAAATATAAACAAATAACTAAAAAATATTATATTCCAATCAGAGCATTCCATGCTGTAAAAATCATACTACATAAAATCACTATGTATATTTTTAAGCTTAGTTTAAACCTTAATAATGTATATTTCATAAAATCATATTACATAAAATCATACTACATAAAAATAATGTATATTTTTTTAAAACCTATAACACGTTTAAGTATTCTTTTTTTAAATATTAAATAACACTAATACAACCAGTTTTATTTTTGTTTAATAAGTTAATAAAAGAAAAAATTGTGTCTAGTAAATAATTTAGGGAAGTTAAAACATAGTTGTATTTAGCAATCTAAGATTCAAAAAATTATTTGCTAGATAAAACCAATAAATCGATCTTTGGTGTTGTTTAGCAATTCAATAAAAAAGTAAATGGTTATTTAGCAAATAGCTTTATGAAGCAATTATGCAGCTTCGTTTAACATTTGTCCTACTCGAAATCCTCTTTCTCAAACTCACTCACATTTTTTTATTGATTAGTCGTGAAGAAATTAACTCAATTATAATTAGTACTTTCCAAAGTAGTTGATCTATGTACCATGCATATCAATGGAAGATGTCCCATCACACAAAAAAGAAAAAGATAATCAAAAATTTAAATAATGAGTTAGGTTAAGATACATTGGTGAGGGATGATCATAATAGAAAAAGACTAATTAATTGTGAAAAAGAATAAGGGGCGGAAATAAAAAATAAAATATAGGGAAAAAAAAGGGGGAAACTAGAAACACGGGTAGTGTGCTTTCTTACTTTGTAGCGTGAATAGAGCAACATAGAAAAATACATATGAAGAGAAAAGGGAATCTGTCTTCCATTTATAGAAATGTAAACAAACACACCTTTAACAATTTTAGAACTACTTAATATAAAATTAATCTTTTTGAAGTTTGTAGTGACTATTCAAACACATCTATTTATTTGAGGGGTTGAGCAAAAGGCCCAAAATCAGCCCAACAATATGTATCAGGCCCACTGCAGATAAAGAATGAGGGGCAGGTCCAAAAAAGTCAGGCTAGGGGTGGAATTTCCGAAACACCCTTCTTCTTTTTGAAATTTACGAAACGACCATCGAAAAATTCCCGGGAAACTCGAAAATTTCTGACAAGTAATCTGACACGCCTCCCATCAGACTGTGTACTTTCCATAAATTCACAAAATTGCCATCGAAAAATTCCCGGGAAATTCGAATTTTTTTGGAAAATAGTCTGACGCACCTGACATTAAACCTTGTACTTTCCATGAATTTACAGAATTGCCATTACAAAATTTACCAACTTGCCATTTTCGTTCTTTTTTCCAGATTTATTTCTTATTTCTTTTTTATTTTCTCCCACACATATTTCTCTCTCCAATCTCAACAAATTTCGTTCTTTTTTTCCAGATTTATTTCTGATCTTTTTCCAATCTCAACAAATTTCTTCATTTTTGGTAGTATTTCATTGATTTGTATAAAGAAATTTTCTTGTGTACCGGGAACTATTTAGTGTACTGGTCATTTTTTAGATATGTACTACACATTTTTGTACTGGGAATTTTCTTGTGTACCGGGAATTGTTCTGTGTACAAGCCATTTGGTTATGTACTAGAAATTTTTGTAGTGGGAATTTTCTTGTGTACCGGGAATTGTTCTGTGTACTCGTCATTTGGTTATGCACTAGACATTTTTGTACTGGGGAATTATCTTGTGCACCGGGAATTGTTCTATGTACTGGTCATTTGGTTTAGTACTGGACACTTTTGAACTGGGAATTTTCTCCTGTACCGGAAATGGTTCTGTGCACTGGACATTTGGTTATGTACTTTGATGTTTTTAGAGATGAAGAAGATAAAATGTGAAACAAATAAGAGTGATGAAGAAGAAAAATAAGAACATAAAACTTTTAGAGAGAGAGACAGAAAACTTTGATGTTTATAGAGATTGAAAGAGATGAAGAAGATAAAATGTGAAACAAAATAAGAATGATGAACACCCAAAAATGAGAACATAAAACTTTTAGAGAGAGTAAGAACAGAAAATTGATGTTTTTAGAGATTGAAAGAGATGAAGAAAATAAAATGTGAAACAAAAAAGAATGATGGACATCCAAAAATAAGAAAATAAAACTTTTAGAGAGAGAAAGAAAAGAAAATTTATGTTTTTAGAGATTGAAAGAGATGAAGAAGATAAAATGTGAAAAACAAAATAAGAATGATGAAAAGAAGATTTTTGGATGTATAAATAAGAAGAAAGAAGGAGTTGAAACAAAATATAATGGGAGGGATCCAAAAAAATTGGCTGAAATTTCGTCAAAAAATGGCGCCATTTTTGAATTTTCAGAAAATCTGAATGTTTCTCTGACATGACGTCATGTACGGGGAATTAATTGATTCGCTGTCGTCCGTCAGATTGTCAGAAAACACAGAAATTTCCCGTGGAGGGGTAAAAGAGGAATAAATAAAATAAAAACCAGGAAACTGTGAGCTGTCCTGACAATTTGGACTGGGTTCTAATTTTTTTTTTGGGCTGGGGGTAATGCTTATTTACCCTCCATTTTTTGGGCCTCTCCCTCAAAAATCCATTTATTTGAAGGTTCTCTTTAAGTTCATAAGAACTTCTCTTTTACCTTATCTGAAAAAGATCAAGTGTCACCTAACTTTTGAGAAGGTTCCCTCTAACTTTTGAGAATGTTCTAACTTCTAATAGCTCTTATAGTTTAGAGAAATTAATAAAGCATTTGAACTATTCTTGTAGAGAATTAGTAGATGATCAATTATAATGATTCGCCAAGGCCCCAATACTACTAAGAAATTTAGTTTAAAAGTTTAAGAAAAGACAAAACGGTCAATCAACAACTCATGAAATAAGTTATTTTGCTAGGACATGTAGAGTTTTCCTTTTTTTTAGTTTATTTAGTTTAATTTTTTATAAGAGTTAATTAAAGATTGCATTTTCATCTTTTCAGAAGAAATAGATATAAAAGAATGTTTCCATTGTTTGAAGTAAATTCATATGTTTTTTATTAATTCTATTAGAGTATATTCTTTAGACGTGAAAGAAATGTATTATGTGAAATTACGTCAAACACAAAATACTTGTCATATTTATGGACTCTTGTTAATTTCCAAATCTAAGAAATGTAAATTGTTAATGGTATTTTAGGCGCAATAAAATACAATCTTAAAATTCATATAGATTCGTATTGTTTAATAATAAAGATGACGCAGCGGAAAACTAATAAAAGAGTCTTAGATCTTCGTCTAAAGACTATAGAACCGAAATTGATAACAAGAATACTAAAATACTGAATTTTATTGATTGAATGAATGACTGAAACAACTTCTAAGCCCTCTTTATATAGACCTAGGGTTTCCTAATCTTGGTCAAACTCCAATAGCAACTCCTAATAAAATAAAATACTAGAATAGTAGTAATCCTAAACTGATAACAATTCAAAAAAATAGAAAAAAACTAGTAAAAGTTCGTTTTGAGGCCCTAAACGATGGAATTTGCCCCTCAAAGTGGGTCCGATGTGGCAAAGCCACAACGAATGACCGGAACGCTATTTCGCACCATCCCTCAAAATTTCGTCTAATTCCGACACCCGTAGCTTCGGTTTTGGCCGTTTTAGTCTGTCACCTTTGAATTTAGCCGCTTCTATTTCATCCATGTATTTCTCGGCCAATTCCTCTACATCAAAAGATGTGGTGAGAAAATATAAAATGATTTATATCTAGTTTGTTTAGATCGCTGAAACAACAAAACCTATACAAACACCTGCTCGATGACTCCTTTCGGTGACACTCTCTAATTAGAGAAGTGATATTTTAGTCTTTTTCACACTGTGAAAATACCAAATTACCCCTTGTCTTATTCGTCACGCAAGCGAGGAAGTCACCAAGGGAATCAAGGGGGGTTTGTATCATTTTTCCTAAATCAAATTATTGTTGGCTAGACTAAATTTTGGTAGTAAGCTATATATGAATTCTATTTGTAGCTATAAAGAATATATTTTTTTTTCATGATATGCCACTTTTTATAGTAGTTTATTTCATCATAACTTCTTTATAGCTACCAACCATCTTAACCCTAGATCATAAAGTAACTTGAAAAAGCAAAATTTTTCTTTGCACTATAAATACAAGGAGACTTCTACTTCTCATATCCAATAAGAGACCAACACACAATCTCTCTCTTTATCTCTCAATATCTCTTTCAGTTTCCTTTTGAATCCTCTCTCTATTTCTCTCTCAACTTAATTATCATCAAATCCTCTTTTTACATCATCATGGCAAGAATGTCAGAACCACTCTCAGTTGGAAGAGTAATTGGTGATGTTCTTGATTCTTTCTCCCCAACAGTCAAAATGACTGTTACTTATAATAAACAAGTTTGTAATGGTCATGAATTCTATCCTTCCACTGTCACCTCTAAACCTAAAGTTGAGGTTCATGGTGGTGATATGAGATCTTTCTTCACACTGGTATAAACATATATTAATTCTTCATCTATTTAGTTATTTTCTCATCATAAATCCTCACAAATACTTTGTTTTTCACTTTTCTTAAGTTTTGATGGCTACCCATTTTCTAAAATTGCAGATTATGACAGACCCAGATGTTCCTGGCCCTAGTGATCCATATCTGAGAGAACATCTTCACTGGTAAACCCTAACTTTAAACATGGCTTGCCCCCCCCACTACAAAAAGATAAACATGCTTCCAAGACTTCACATGTAAATGCATATTTCTATGATCAAGTTGTTGCAGTTTCACATACCTAGCTACAAACTGTTGTTGTACTTAATTTTTTACTTTATCTCTCTTAATCTTTTTCTAATGGATCTCTACACTTGGGTATATTGATTCATGTTTTCAACATAGGACTTGCAATTCAGCCCCGAAAATGTCGCCCTATAGTGATAGTGTGGCGTGCCCATTTTCCACCCCAGACATGTCACGTCATCGCTCGTACCATGCTCTAGCAAAATTCTCGAACCATCTAGACTTTGATATTGTAGTTCACAAAAAAGTTTGACAAAATTTTTGCCGAAATGATGTATTTATCACCACTGAAGTGACCAGAGTTCAAATCTTATCGTTTAAAAAAACACCATTAGAGAAACTTAATTACTAGTTTTTATTTGAATTGCACCATGACAGGATAGTGACAGATATTCCAGGCACAACAGATGCTACATTTGGTAGGTACCCCTTGACTCTTCTCATCTACAAGAATAGAGGAAGAGAAATTAGAAAGAGTGAGATGTGGGTCTAATATTTTTTGTTGGAATGAAACTGCAGGTACAGAAGTAGTGAGCTATGAGATCCCAAAACCAAACATAGGGATACACAGGTTTGTATTTGCATTGTTCAAGCAGAAAAGAAGACAATCAGTAAATCCACCTTCATCAAGAGATAAATTCAATACTCGAAAATTCGCTGAACAGAATGAACTTGGACTTCCTGTTGCTGCTGTTTTCTTCAATGCCCAAAGGGAAACCGCTGCTAGAAGACGTTAAATTCCTTCGAGTTACTGCTAGAAGACGTTAAATTCCTTCGAGTTAAACCATCATATGTTATATATATATATGTATGTATCATCAGCATCATGTACTTCAATATGTTTAAGGTCATTATCAAGTTTGCTTAAATAATTAGTGGGCGGTTTACTAAGATATAAAAGAGAAGATACCCACATGCTAACTAACTAGATAAATAATGTACAGGAAGAGTCTCTCTCTAGAAGTGTTTTAACCTATGTGTACCTTGTAAGTTTTTATTGGGCAATCAATTACATTCCAGTCTCCAAGTGATTCGAGTCCGTTCGCAGCACATTTGTTTTTGTCTTACTCGTGATAGTTGGATCACCTTAATGAGTACTTAAATTGTTTTTTAGTCTAGATGATTAATAGGTTTCAGATTAATTTAAACGAATCAGATTCAGACAATGAAAAAACACTACCTAGGTCCTACTAGATCTTGGCTTGACAATTTTCATTTTATACATTTCAAAAACTGAACATCTAACACTAAACTCTTCCCACCAATATCAAACACTTTATATCAACTCTCTTTTGACTAGGTCTACATGCAAATCATGCAAAAAGGAGGTCAACCATGCTTGTTTCATAACAAATATAAATGATTTTAGTAAATACAACTATCAAGATTTCACTTATATTAGTTTAATATTATTGTTGTAATTTTCTTTTTGTCGATCTTTAGGGTCTTTAATTCTCGATCTATAGGATCTTTTTGTCGACCTTTAGGGTCTTTAATTCTCGATCTATAGGATCTTTTTGTCGACCTTTAGGGTCTTTAATTCTCGATCTATAGGATCTTTTTGTCGACCTTTAGGGTCTTTAATTCTCGATCTATAAGATCTTTGTGTCTGTGTCTAGTCAATTCTTCTCCCTAAATGAGACACTTTACATTTGAATGTATGTAACTCTCAAGTTTTCAGAAGAGAGGAATAAGAATTCTACCATGTACTTTGTGATGTTCAGTGATGAATGAAAGTATGATTTTGATAAAAAAAAAAAAACACAAAAAACAAAAATATTGCTATTGGCATTATAAATCAGTCCAAAAAGTGAGTTTTTTTTTTTGTTGAAAGCAGTCCAAAAAAACCAAGTTGGGAACCAAGAAAACCAAGTTGAGGTAAAGCCAGTTTAGGGTGTGAAAATGTCACATTTTGGGACCAAAAGGTAAAACATGTCATGGTGTTAATGTGTTATTAATGTCAGACACATGTAATCTATGCTAGTTGCACAATATCAAATGACTAGACACATTTTTATGAGAGAGACTAGACACATTTTGAGATACACAATATACAACGATATTTTTGTTTGATAAAATGATATTTTTGGTATGTACAGCAACTTTTACGTATAAACGCCAGATTTTAACCAACAAAAATTCAATTACATTTCACCTAGTGAACAACTGGATCGTATACCGTCTGAAATGCGTAGCATCTAAATATGGTACAAAAATGGGAATTTTTGTTACATGCAATTGGATTTTCGCATTGACACGGCAAACTTTTATAGACACATGATTTTTATTTTTGCCAATCTGAATTTAGACCTGTCTCCAATTGATTTTTGAACATGGAACATGCAAATGTACACTGATACATGGCTTCTTTTTTGCCAAACCAAATATGACTTTAGGCCTGTCTCTAACTGATTTTTGAACTTTGACCCACCTCTTATTAAACCCATGATTTTCTAAAAGGTTTGCCCAACCCCTTCGATATATCGACTGAAATAACAGAACATATATTAAGTGATTTTCAATACAGAAATGCTATTTGGCCAGATTTTGGGGACCGACCACAAACCGAAAGCTGCCAGATTTTGGGGACCGACCACAAGTCGAAAGCTAATGTGGCTGGCTCTCATTTGTGTGGTCATGTGACACAGAAATGCCCTGCCCAATGATAGCTAGCTACATCATCCTGTCCTGTGGCATGTGGTACCCCAATTTTTGAGTCAAATACTCAAATAACATTTCAATTTCAAATATACGTGCAGTACAATATATTCTCTGAGTTATAAATTGTAATGGTTGCTAATCAAAAGTAAAAATTAGTACACTTTCTTCATTTTAATAGAAGGGGGGCCGACTGACTACCCACTGAATCAAGTGTTGTCGACCTATCATGCTTCATTGCTTCCTACCATTTAAGTTTTAATAGAAGGGGGCCAGCCCAGCCCAGCCAGCTCTTGAATGTCTTCATTTTCATCATCTCAATTGTACTATTTCTTCTAGACACTACATCTAACACTTTAGACCTCTCTCTCTCTCTCTCTAGCTTTCGTTTCAGTTGTAGTTTCTATCTCTCTCTCTCTCTCTCACTAAAGAGCTCCAATTCCAGTCATTGTGTACTAAAAGTCTAAGATGGTTGGATGCACCTGCAACTCCAGGAATAACGGATATCTTAATCAACTAAAAGAAAACTAGACCTGATGTCAGACATTACTCAAAGAGGGCATGGGTTAGTGGTGGGAATGTGTATGGGTTGGACCGGACCGGGCTTTTGACTTCATAGGTTCCGTCGGCTAGGACATCTTAGGTTGGTCACAACCAGTTTAGTCAGGCAGTCGCCTTCAAGGAGTCTTTGGTCATTGTCCGTCCAAGCCTGCCAATGTTATCGGCCCGGTCGGGAACCGGACGGTCTCTTCCAGACCTTCCTAGAGTAGTGGTATGGCTTCTATATCAAATATTACAAGAAAAAGATTTTATCTTCATTATCACGTAACAAAAATTACAATTTACAACTTAGAAATGAAGAAGAAATATAATAAATTTCACCAGGATCAAGTATAAGGGTTGCCCTTCATCAAAAAAAAAAAAAAAAAAAAAAAGAGTGAAAAACCCAAAAATCTAGACCCTAATAGGAAAAAAACCCACTCAAAAATAATAATGTCAAAAAGACCCATTTTTTGAACACTTTTCAAAATGTTCACAACATATGTAATTATGTTGTTAACAAGACAACATATTTTTTTCATAATTCCATTTTTACCCTTATATGTTGACAACATATATCATTTTGTTGTTATAAAATGTTGACAATATCTATAATAATGTCCCGACTTATTATAAAATGTTGTTGTCATGTATAATTATGTTCTTAACAACATATATAATGTATTAGTCAAACTATTATTTGTTCGTTAACGGATTTGTTAAATACAAAGGATAATATGTATAACATTTTAATTTTTGTAAAGGACAAATAAAAAAATGCTTTAGTCTTTATATTTATGTCGAAAGCAAAACAAAAAATGCGGAAACCATTTATTTTTTCACAAGACAAATCGAAAAATGTTGTAGCCAAAATGTTTGTGTTAGTTTGTCTATGTAAAATGCAAAAGAAAAAAATGCGAAATATTTTGGCAAAGCAATGTCTAAGCAAAAACGAATTTGTTCAAAAATTTACAAATTGGTGAGACAAACTAAGATTTGTTCAGAAATTTACAAAATTTTCGAGAGCAAACCAAAAATTGTTCAGAAATGTTCAAAATTGTTTTTGACGTTGATTTGGACGGAAAATTTCATTTTGGAGGGTAAAATTGTATTTTTACCTACTGGGTTTTTTCCTCATTATTATTTAGTATTGGGCCTGATTCTCTTTAACTTCCCCATTTTGGGCCTTATAATTACCGGCCAAAAAAAAAAAGTATAAGGGTTGCAGTTTCAAAAAAAAAGAAAAAAGTATAAGGGTTGTCCTGGAAACTAGTATCATAAAGACCAAAGAATTAAGAATATTATTAATTTTAATAACATTAGGAGAGAGATAGAGCCCGATACTACAAGAAAATGGGGGTCTAGCGACAAAAAATTGTCGCTGAACAATAGATTTTTGTTGCAAATAATTTTTATCAATGAAAATAAATGTCATTACTTGGTCGTAGTAGCGCCGTCAAGAAATGCATTTAGTGGTCAAATAAAAGTTTCCCGCGAAAAATACTTTTCAGTGACAAAAATTATTTAGTCATAGAAAATATTTTCAACGACAAAAATCAATTGTTGTTGAAATTATTTTCAACTACCAAAATATTTGCCTCTAAAAGTATTTCAAGTGACAAAAGTTCTAGTCTCTAAAGAATTTTTCTGTGGCAAAACATTTTGTTTCAAACTTTTTTGTTTTTATAGCGACAAACTAACTTTGTCAACAAAAATAATTTTCGAGACAATTGTCTCGAAAATTATTTTTGTTGACAAAGTTAGTTTGTCGCTATAAAAGTGTCCAGTGACCAAAAATAAATTTTCCACTTAGAGTTTATTCCGTCTCAAACTAGACATGTCTAAAGTTTTTGACCGAGTTGATTGTCCTTACTCCTGACTATTTTCATTTTTCAAGAGAGTCAACTTTTCTCCTCGTCGGTGTAAGTTCATTGAAACTTGCATCACTTCTTCCTCAGACATTCTTATTAATGGTAGACCAGCCCTACCTTCTATCCTTCTAGAGGGCTCAAGCAGGGAGATCACTTGTACCATCTCTTTTGTTATGGAAGGTCTCAACATGCTATTTTCATCCGCTTATTCAACTAAATCTTTGGGGGGTTTCTTGCCAATAATCCATATCATACTATTCATCATCTCTTCTTTGCGGATGATTGTATTATTTTTTGTTAAAATTCTTTACAGAAAATCCACATTTTGAAAATCATTCTCAACACATACTGTAGCTCTTCGAGTCAAATGATCGATTTCAGCAAATCAAATATTTTTTCTCTCACAATGCACTTTAAATTCAGGAGAATGATCACTCACATCCTTAATATTAATATTCACTCTCTTATTGATAAATATTTAGGAGTTCAACTTCACATTGTTACGAAAAAAATCCATGCGTTTTCCCAATTCATTGATTCCATCAATAATAAACTCTCAGCCTGACAGAATAAATTTCTGTCTCAAATAGGTCGATCGGTAATCATCTCGATAATCATAACGGTCGTCCATCGATACCAGATGCAATGTGAAATCCCTAAAAGAATCTACAAAAGCATCGAGACCACTCATCGGTCCTTTTGGTGGTGAAACTCTAATATATTACACAGAAAAAATGGAAATTCATGTGTGCCGAAATCCAAGGGAGGTAGGTTGCAGAATACTTTCGACGAGAGTCAAGCTTTTCTCGGTAAGTTAGCCTGACGTCTAAAAACCAAGAATAACTCGCTATGGGCCCAATTTCTTAAAGCTAGATGTTGTCATACTTTAGACCCACTTAATAACTCGCTATGGCCCAATTTCTTAGAGCTAGATGTTGTCATATTCAGACCCACTTAATTCGCCAAAAAATCACCGATTCTCCATTTGGAAAAACATCTCAAAATCGTTCTAATTTATTTATATTTGGAAAAAACACAACTTTATGTAAGGGTGTTTTTGAGAATTATGTAAGGAAGGAGGACTAAGGCCATAACAATTCTTAGGTCATCTCTGTATTTTTTTTTAGTTTGTTCCCCTTCCCTGAACAACAAAAAGAAAACTAAATATTGTGAAGAGATAAATACCTTTGTGTGATAAACTCGGATGAATCCGAGATATGGAGGAGGTACTCGGGTGAAAACCGAGAGAGAGATGAAGTGGCTTGATTAGCTCTCGGTTGAACCCGAGGAAGATGATGATGATAGGCTCTCGGCTACAGCCGAGGTTGACAGCTTGAAGCTCTCGGGTTATGGCCGAGAGTTGATGATGGTGGTGCTTCTCGGTTATAACCGAGTGGGAGAAACGATGATGATGAAGAGTTGATCGTGTGAGAGAGAGAGATAGGTAAATACCTTGTTTATTAACACTTACAACTTGTATATTACATTATGTATGGATCTCTTTATATAGGTTTACATAGGAGAAGTTTTAGAAATATGAAACTCTAATTAACTCTATCTAATACAACAATCCTAATCATACTAGGAAACCTAATTAACTTAGGAATCCTTATCCTAACCGTGGACCTAATCCACTCGGTTTAGCCGAGTGGAGTAGACCTTCCAACAAATATGACTAGGAATGGCATTTCAAATTCCTGGGGCCGGTGATTTTTTTTATTTTCCTATGATTATCGAAATTTAAAGGCAAACACTTTTTTTTTGTTAAATTTTTTTTTTTGTTCAAGTCAACTAGTCGGAGATGTGCGTAATATTACAAGTACTTTTATTAATTTAAACATCAAATAATGGATTAGATAATGTTTATATACCTCATTAGATATTTTTGGTGGTCTTAAAAACGGTTGGAAATAACTCTTGGTGATTATTTTCTTAGTGTTTAAGATCTCAATCAAGTTATTAAACCGCTTGCTCATGGCACAAAGTTTCGTGTGCTTATAGTCGTACCCAATGAAAAATGGGTGCTTTTAGCCCCTCCCATGAAAAACAAGGTGGTGGTAGTAACTAGTAACTTGGTGTGTAAGTAAAACTTGACTTGGTCATAGTAAGTTGACCAAGTGAAGTAAACGTATGTCTCTGTCTCTCTGAACAACAAAAAGAATGTCTGTGCTTAAAATTTCACTATTCAATTTCAGCCGCTCACCGGGAATTCTAACGGCGCCTAAACTCAGCCGTACTCAATAAACACAAGACAGTAAAACACCGTATCATTTCTTTCTTGGATTTTACCGCCCGCAAAATCTCAAACCTATATAAGTTCCTTCGTTCATCTCTCCTTCGTTGTCAAAAACCCGAAGTCATTCATTTTCTCTCTCTACTCTGTCTGAAACCTCACTCTCTCGACGATTTGTGAGTATTAAGTAATTTTCTCTCTCTAAAATCTTTCAATTTTCATCTGATTCTTGAATCTTACCTCTCTAGACATCGTATACCTACTACCTCTTCATATATCTAGTTTTCTTTTGAAGAATTAATTATTTTGTTCTGAAGCTTAGGGTTTTTCGGAGGTTTTAAAGATTGTTTACTTCAAGAATTGTTTAAGTTTTTTCTGATCTTATGAACTGATAAGCTTTTAGGGTTTATAATTGTAAGATAATAGTTACTATAGCGATAGTTTTAGTAGATGATTGAAGGATTTCTTTTTTGTTGTTGTTGTGACGATTAGTTTCTTGATAATGCATGATTCAATTTGATTTGCAATTTAGTTTCTAATCATGATCTCATCTTGTTTTCCTAAATGACAGACCAATTGTAATTGATAGGAGAAAATTCAGAAACCAAAACATTTTTCGCATTTAACTATCCAGGAAGGTTATATTTCTTGGCAAGGCTTCAAAGGGTTCTTGATTGTTCTTCGCAATGACGAGGATACCTAATGTATTTTCTCTTCTTTATTTGTCTCTAGAGTAATCAATGACAGTGATAACGATTCGTGCTTGTGTTTTTTTTATATTTCAAATCATTTTTTAACTAAGGTTTATAAGGAACAATCTTATCTTTTTGGTGCATGTATAGTTTCTTGTTGTGTAAAATACATGAAATCTTTTGCTGTAGTCATCTATCAGTGGATCAGATTCAGACCTTCCTAAATCTGTACCAAGACCTTTTGCTGCCCAGTCTGCTGAGTCTACCCCCTTGTATCACCATTCCGGTGAGGGAATTCTTACAAGATTGTTAGTTTGTTCTTGTGTTGCTTTTATGGTAATTTATCTGATTTTAAAGGATCTTGTTTAGGATTCATGCAAGGGATGCAAAACATTAATGGGAATTTTACCATGGGTGGGAGTGTTCCTACAAATGATGGCCAACAACCTAGTGGGCGATATGGATCAAACAATATTCCCCTTGCTCTCTCTCAGGTACTTTTCTTGTCATATGTAATAGAATTGAGCTCTCAACTCATGCTTTAAATTGTTAGCCCTCAGTAAGCAGATATTTCTTGGTGGTTTACAGGGATATCTACCAAATAGAGGGGGTATAAGCTTTGTCGGAAATCCTTTTAATGGTAACATGAGTGGTGTTGCTGGCTCTATTCCTGGGATCCAAACTTCTACAGGGTTTGGTAACCGAGGTGCTGCTCCGGGGTTTGTATCTCCAGTTTCGGGAAACATAATTGGCGGAGCCAATATTGGACAGAGTACGGGTTCTGGTGGAGCGTTAGCCTTTCCTGGTTTAAATTTGACTGCAAACATCGTATCAGGAAATTTCGCTACACAAAGCCCCAACAGATTAATGGGTGGGGGGCTTCAACAAGGTATTACA
The DNA here is from genome assembly GCF_041429995.1 of Eschscholzia californica. Lineage (NCBI taxonomy): Eukaryota > Viridiplantae > Streptophyta > Magnoliopsida > Ranunculales > Papaveraceae > Eschscholzia > Eschscholzia californica. The sequence continues at coordinate 16,980,601 of NW_028238198.1, forward strand.
CTAAACTTCACAAGTTCTGAATGATTAACCACGTGCTTATGCTTTGTACAAAGTAGATACTCTTTGTTGGCTCTGGCATTGGAACCAGTGCCTTACACCACAACTCGTATTCAGTATTATGAACTACTTTAAGAGCTGATCTATTGAGTACTGACAGAAACATGACGATGTTAATGACAAATACATACTTCATTATTTTCTTCCTTTCTTTTCATGCCAGTGCCGTCTTTTGTGTCTAATGCTGATCACTGACTTCCTAAGTCCTTTTATGGGGTGCGGCAACCTTACCAAGGTTACCTGGTACGCGGATCGCTCTGGTACGTGGTACGGGTACCGGTACGCGAACGCTACCATGTGAGTATCGGGTACGCTAGGGGTATACTTCTCCGGTACGCCATTTTCGAGTTCAGTACGTTTTGGACTATTTTTCATAGACAATAAATACTCTCTATGATGCATTTACAATAGATACACCTACTCTTAGACATCATTTCTCCATCAAACTTACAATCTAACAAGCCAATTAAAAAAGTTCTTGTGGTTTAACTACCCAATTAGTCGAATTTATAGTTTTCTACAAAGATTTTAGGTTAATTAAGACTAAAAATTCAGATACACTAATTCTGGGGTACTGGATCGCGAACCCACTCAAAAAGGGTACGAAATTCGGGTACGGTGAATCGGGTACGCAGTACGTAGGGTAGAGGAGAGTATCTGGTAACCTTGAACCTTACACTCCACTCGATTTGAGTTATACACAATCATCTTCTTGCTGCATCTCTTAGACTGTTTTATTTCCTTTAGTTCAGTTATCTGGGCAGTCTTTGTGCCTCTTGATTATATTGTCAGGCCTTCGTAAAACTTGCTGGATGTATGGTTTTAAGCTAGCAAGGGGAGGTTCGGTTTTGTGGTTAATGGTATATGCAGCACACTGCAATATAATTAACATGTTTGTGTTTCAGCAACACCGCAGGTGATATCCTCGATCAGAAATTCTTATCCTACTGCTGGTGGACAACTATCTCAAAATCAAGTCCAAGCAGGAAACAATCTGAGTGCAGTGGGAATGTTGAATGATAGGAATTCTGGTGGAAATTCTCCATTCAGTGTAAATGATTTTCCTCAGTTGAGTGGACGCCCTACTTCTCCAGGAGGGCCTCAAGGACAACTAGGTATCTGTACTTTTTAGGTTTTTATCAGTGATTCTTACTCTTAATTCTAGGATGTTAGTTAATCCACAGACTTGCAGGTCCATTGCGAAGGTCAGGTGGTGGTGTTAGTTCTATTGTCCAACGAAATCAAGAGTTCAACTTTCAAAATGAAGATTTCCCAGCATTACCTGGATGTAAAGGTGTTTTAATCTCTCTTCTGTCCTAGGCTCGACGCCATGGAATATTTACTAATATGCTGATATCTCACTAAATTTCATTTTGTTGTTTGCGCTGAAATCTTTCTATATGCTGCATTTGCCTGTCTACCTTCCTATAAGCATTAGTTCTTTTTTTCTTTCTTTTGGAGTCTGGTTTACGTATTCCGTGTAGTTTTTTCCCTTAATGCAACAAGCATGATTTAGAGCTGTTTTTTGTATATTGACAACTTTGGATCAATTTAATTTGTGCAATTAGATTAAATTGTTCCAAAACTGGGATGTAATTTGAGTTTTAACTGAAATATACTATTCAATGTTTTACAAAAACGTTTTCTTGCCTCAAGGAGGTTCTCTCAGAAAAAGCAAAGCATAGCCTCGAGGCGTATGCTTTGATGCGTAAAAGGCGTACACTGATTATTTTACAAAAATAAATGATACCACAGTTATGTACAAAGATAAGATAATATAGTCCTTTTTCTACAATAATGTTAAAGACTTAAATGTCAAAGAAACAAGAAATATTAATGTTGTTACTTCTTATGCTGCATAAACTTAAAGATGCTTGTAAGTTTTGTTCTTTTCTGAGGTGCGTACGCCTTGAGGCGAAAACGGACCGCGTCGCTTTGAGGCTCGCCCCGAGGCGTACACATCTACTGAATTCTAAAACAATGATACTATTAAATAATGAACTGCCAGACGTGAATGTCCACCGGTGACAGTCCTAGTTTTCGAGCTTTGTTGTAAACTGTTTCCGTTATGAAATACTTTAGTTGAGGCTTTGAGATTGTTAAAGACATTATACAAAATCTTGGTAAATGTATATAAATGAATGCTTGATTATCTAGTCACCCGCGTTGTTGCTATGTTGTTCAGTCATTCTTATAATCACCCCCTCTTTATTCAATCTCTACTTTTCGACCTAAAAAAGTTGCACATTGTCATGTGGCATGTGTCAGCCTCTCAGGTGATGAACTTACATAACTGTTGATCTCAGATGAAGAATGCAAACTCCTTAGATGCAGAAGATATTGAGCTTGCTGTTTGTCTTAAGAGTATGCTGAGAGCATCTATTCCAGAATATGTAGTATGTTCCTACCTAGGATTTGTAGTTTAGGGATCTCATATGATGGTAAGATATAGCTTTTGTAGGGTAAACTATACTAGCACTACTTTTCGCACATTCGTTGTCCCAACAAAAAACTTGTTAGTATTGACCAATACTAGATTGAGATTGTAAGTTAAGTTCGGTGCCATTATCATCTAACTTTTTTGTTGAAGTGGTTCCTGAGTTATTTATATTAGTTTCAATATATTGAGATTTCCAGATTCTTATGTAGGTGGCAGCACTGATTATGCAAGGGGCTGGGACCAAAAAGAACAATATAACGATAATGCCGCGTCAATGATGCAATCTCAGCAATTCTCGGTGAGTCCTTGCATCCATAATACAAGTCAATTTAATCCTTACTTGTACAAAACCACTGTGTATTTTCCTTTTCAATGATTTTTTTTTGCTGCAAATAGATGGGGATGTCTGCTGGTGGTTACAGTTATACAGGATCATATCCGTCTCACCGAACACAGCAAAATGCTCCATCAGTCAGTAGTAGTGGGGTTTCTTTTGCACTTACTCATGGATCTAATCCATACCCATCATTTAACTCCCAGGTTGCTCGGTGATTTGATCCTTGCTTTAGTAAAATCTGTGTTTTTCTTTTATGGAAGTTTTGTTGAACTAGCTCTTACTCTTTCCTTATTCTCTTTGGTTCAGACCAGTGGATTACCTAGCATGGGACAAAGACAATTAAACTCTTCTAATTCAGTGATTGGTTTAGGGTCATCTGACTCGCATAGTCTGTATTTCCAACAAACCCAACCTCAATTTCGCCTTCAGCAGATATCAGCTGCAAACCAATCATATAGAGAAAACAAGACGAAACCCTTACAAGCTTCTTCTGATCGATTTGGGTTGCTTGGGTTGTTAGGTGTTTCACGAGCGAGTAATCCTGCCTTAAATTACGGAATGGATTTGACAAAACTTGGGTTGGATTTGAGTTCAACAGACGATTTGCACAAAAGATTTGCTTCCCCATGGTCTGACAAACCTGCAAAGGGAGAATCAGAGTACTCTGTACCTAACTGTTATAATGCACGAGAACCACCTGTACTCAATGTGAGCTATCCTCTGATCCTCTAAATTTTTGCAGTTTATTTTGCTCCTAAACATGTTCTTTCTTTGTCTTTCTTAACTTTTTTCATTGGTCAATGCAGCAAACGCTTTATTCAAAGATCAAGTTGGAGACTTTGTTTTATATCTTTTACAGGTAACCTTCTACCTTTTTATCATATAAATTATCGATTTCCTGATTCCTTATGATCTCAAAATATCCTAAATTTTTGGGTTTTTCTACAGTATGCCAAGAGAAGAAGCGCAGTTGTATGCAGCAAATGAATTGTACGCTTTCTTCCTGTGATTTATTATAACAGATAAATTATTTTCTGATATGGGTGTTTTTTTCTTATTGTTTGAATCTGTCTCCTTTGTCTCAAATGGACCCAAAATCAACCCAAATCAGCCATTCAGATGAGTCTAGCAAACAGACATTTCTGAAATCTGACTCCCAATTCAGACCCCGAGACAATTTCAAATGTGACTTGTAAAAGAAAACAATCACTACCCTGGTTTGGTTTGGTGTTCCTTTTTTTCTTCTCCCATTTAAATGACTTTTATGCTGGTTTTTAGAATTTGTGACTCTACCACGGGGTCGTAGTCTTTCATAGAGAGTAATAATAGGAGTGATATAATCTGTTATATTTCGCAGGCATAACAGAGGGTGGTTTTACCACAAAGATAACTTGTTATGGTACAAGAAGAACGGGCAACCATTAGTGCAGACTAGCAAATACGAGAGATGTTCTTGTGACTGTTTTGATCCAATTCATTGGAAAATCGACACTAAGGTCTTCGTATCTGTGTTCTTGTTTATCCCCGTCTTTGTTTCTTTTCAGTTATTGTAGTATCTAATTGGTCTAACTTGTGCTTCTTGTAATTGCCATTACAGGAAAACTTTGTTCTGGATTATGAATCTCTCGAGAAAAGGCCGACGTTGTCATGAACGATCCCGATCTAATATTTCATTTGCTGGTTCCTGTTTTGATACCTTCTCTTGTTTTCGACTGATTAATACCCATGTCAATTGCATTCTGCTACCTTTTAAACTTTTCTCGCATTTTTGTTGTGTATACATGTAAATCTCCCAAAGTAATTGGGTTCTGGGTAACATGCCCTTTATAAAGGAGTCATTTAGTAGTACTTGATTACCCTGCTCAAAGTTTCTTTCAAGGAAATAGTTTTATTATTTGACTGCATTCATGGATTAACATAAGACTTCGAACGACTCGGGGAAAACTGAGACTGTTTTCCCTTAGTTGCAGGTTACCATTGATTCTTTAGATTATTGGTATCAACAGAATTTATACATGAAAAGTTCTATGGCGAGTAGGTAAGATTTGGTCTTGGGCACTTGCAGGTTTATTATCTTGTCTAAACTATACGATAAGACCTATCGAAGTGTCAATAGAAAAGTTGTCTTGGGGTTTTTTCCCTTACAGATCTGATCTGAGCTATGTTTATGTGTGATTCATTTGTATTATTTGGGTTTTTTGATCTCTTTACTTATCTAGTGAAGTTTACTATGAAATTATTTATTTATTTTTTTTAAAATTCAGACTATTCTTTTGCCGAAGACACGACAACACATATAATGTTCATATTATTAGTTTTTGTGAGGCCTTTGGTGCGTTCCTTTCTCTCTTTTTTGTGTTGAAAAGAAAATATCAAAGACGTATGAAGTATAGGTGGGTTTGATTAAAATATAGACTACAGATAGGAAATGGAAAAGGCTTTGAGGCACCCTAATAAGTCTTTAGGACATCTGGATAAGAAAATCTTGGATGTACTGTGGCATTCTTCTTTCACGTTGATGGAAAACACTCATCGTCTCAGACGACGAAGGGGGTTTTTGGCTAAGGAAAATACTTTTCTTCAACAAAAAAAAAAAGAAACTGAGAGTGAGAGAGATAAGGTTTGACGAGGGGAAGTCTTTCATAGGAATTTTGGGCACCCAAAATTTGTCCAACCAAATAAAAGACACGGACAGGTCTATAGAATTTCCATTGAAGATTCATTTACGGAGATTTGTGTCGTGTAACTGAAAATTCCTAACTAATAATGATCTAATCAATCGTACGGCTAATATTCATCTGATTAGACTAATCAAATTAGTTTATGAACCACTCAAACGTTAAAACCGTCTGCCAATCTCTGGAAATTCTTTCTTCTTCTTCTCTTAATTTTAAAAATTTAACAAGATCCTCGATTTTCCATGAGTTCTTCAAGAGCCCAATCTGGGTTTTCTGAAGACATAGTTGTTTTTAGTTTCGATTAATAGCTTAATGGTTAATTTTGTTATTTGTTGTTTTAAGATGGAGAAGAGATGAAGATTAGCTATTTTCTTTTCAACCCAGGTAAGCAAATCTCTTTCTTTTCTGTTTTTTCCCCTTTCAGTTTTCTTGATGGATTATAATTCCATGGATTACCATTTTTCTGATTTTGTTTGTGGATTTCAATCCAAGAAACAAAACCCATTTACTTCTTTTTCAAATTTTTTGGTTTGGTTGAGAAGATTTTACTTTATAATATTATATGTTGGGAATTTTTTTTTCATTCACATTTTAATCTTATTTTCATATTTAAGATGATGATCAAAATGGGTTGTTAGCAGGTAACTAATAGAGGTGAACAATTATGAGATTTAGGAATTGCAAAATCCCTGATTTATCATGTGAGAGGTTTGAGTTTGGTGATCTGGGTTGTTCATGGAAGAAGAGATTTAGGTCTAAATAGCTGAAATTGGCAGAGGGAGTCAAGTTTTCCTGCAACTAGGTAAGAGATGGTTGCTCCGACGAGCCAAAAGAACTCTAATCGGAAAAAGATGACGAAACAGTTGACAGGAAAACGAGGAGACACACCCTTGCATTCTGCTGCACGGGCAGGAAACCTAGAAGAGATAAAGATAATCTTCTCTGACACAAGAGAAGAAGATATGAAGGAGTTATTAGAGAAACCAAACCAATCTGGAGAAACTGCTCTTTATGTAGCTACTGAATATGGTTATGTTGATGTGGTAGAGGAGATGATCAAGCATTATGATATTTCATCTGCCGGCGTTAGAGCGAGGAATGGTTATGATGCATTTCATATTGCTGCTAAGCAAGGCGACTTGGGTAAGTTTATAAACAAATCATTCTTTCTTCTTGCCATTTGCTAAGGTTTTGAGTTTCATCTCGTTGAATGATACATTTTTGTTGTACCCATTGAAGAATAACGGAACGAGTCTAAGTAGTTAGGTCAATGTAGAAAAAGAAGTAAGAAAATTCCAATAGCGCACAAATTGACATGGACGAGTGACCTCCTAGACAAAGACTGGGGAACCATAAGAAAAAACAACTTGGTCGAGTTTTTAGCTGAGTGGCTTCCGAGGCACTCGCGTGGCTAGCCCAACTGCTTAGCTCCTAACCAAGTAATCAATCTTGGTTACAGTCTGCTTCTTTCTTCCTGTGGTCTGAAGGTTCTTCGTTGTGGTCAACCGAGTTTGTAGTCACGTGGGTCCAAATGCACTCTGTTGTTCGTAGGACTCGGCCTGAGCCCAATCGCTTGGCTCTTAACCTAAGAACAATTTTAGTTACTATACTTTTTTTCTCTGGTCCGTGAGGTACTTGCTGCTGGCCCGTTTGGAATTTAGCACTAGACCCCGGAATCTCAACCACGCTTGGTTGGAGCTAATGAAAAAAACAAAATGTTATATGAAGTTCTATATTCCTTTGAAATGGTGAATACACTTTGTGTGGGAGGCGGTTTAACATGGCTGTAGGCGGTTTGGAAATCAAGATGAGGCGGTTTGTGAAATCCAAACTGAGAATGGCGGTTTTTCAATTTGGCAAGTTTCAAATTGGTTGGTTTCTAAATTGACACTAAGTTAACCGGCTTATATTATATATAAATAGGGGTTGAATGCTTTGTAATAACATCATCAACACAACACAAGCAACAACAACTCTTCTTTAGAGAGCTAGAGAGAGAGAGCTAGAGAGAGAGAGCAAGTGAGAGAGAAATTTTGTTCATAGTTTTTTAGTGGTGTTAAATTTCTCGGTCGTCGAAGATTTAGTATAGAAGGTTAATTTCTATACGGTACCATCTTGGGACGAACTTGCGGGTTGTGTGAGTCGTCTTCATCTATCCTTCAATAAAGATTTCTTGTTCGCCCGAGGACGTAGGCTTTAAAGCCGAACCTCGTTAATTTCTGTTTGCATATTTAGATTTTGGCTTAGCTTTTCGATTAATCTTCATAGTCGGATCAATTTCTAGGTAGGTTCGATAGCTTCCGCGACTTTTAGTTCTAACACTTTGTATTGCAAAATAAGAAAAAATTGGAATTTTTGGATTTTAATTCTGCAGAAGTGGTGAAAATTCTCTTGAAGGCTCTTCCTGGGCTTTCTATGACTGTTGATCTTTCAAATGCGACGGCTTTACACACTGCAGCAGCGCAAGGCCATATTGAAGTGGTATATTTCCTATTGGAGCAAGATGGAAGTGTAGCAAAAATCGCAAAAAGCAATGAAAAAACTGCTTTACATTCTGCAGCAAGAAATGGTCATGTGGAAGTTGTGAGAGCACTTTTGACTAAAGAACCCGAGATTTCAACCCGGACAGATAAGAAAGGTCAAACTGCACTTCACATGGCTGTAAAGGGTAAGAATCTTGAGCTAGTGGAAGAGCTAATCAGGTTGGATCCAAGATTGATCAACATGGTGGATTCCAAGGGAAATACAGCATTGCATATAGCAAGTCGGAAGGGTAGACCTCAGGTTAGCATCTCTTTATACAGTTTTACGTATTTTTTAGTATCAAGTTAAAATTGGCAGGATAATGCAAACTGATGGCCATGCTTATATTAACGTATTTGCACTTTTATATTTCTATTATGAATTATGGTTAGATTCATCAAAGTGGTCTCCATTTCGATTCTTAACAACTTATACTATAGCTTTATATCACATAAGAAACCATAAGTTTCATGTTCATGCAGATTGTGAGGAAGATACTAGAGCATAGAGGAACTGATATCAGAGCTGTTAACAGATCAAGGGAAACTGCTCTAGATACTGCTGAAATAACTGGGAATTCTGACATTGTGGATATTCTACATGAATATGGTGTACAAAGTGCCAACAATATCAAGGCTCCACAACAAGCAACAACAGCCCGCGAGCTGAAACAAACGGTGAGCAATATAAAGCACGAAGTCCACTCCCAGCTAGAACACACCCGTCAGACAAGAAGACGAGTACAAGGCATAGCAAAACAGATTAATAAAATGCATCTAGAAGGTCTCAACAATGCAATCAATTCCACAACTGTAGTTGCAGTACTAATTGCCTCAGTTGCTTTCGCTGCCATTTTTCAAGTTCCTGGTCAATTTGTTGATGACCCAGAAGACATTCCCCCTGGTATGTCCCTCGGGGAAGCTAATATCGCTCCTAATATCCCCTTCATGATATTTTTCATATTTGATTCGGTTGCGCTGTTCATATCTCTGGCTGTTGTGGTGGTTCAAACCTCGGTTGTGATTATAGAAAGGAAGGCAAAGAAGCAGATGATGGCAGTGATAAACAAGTTAATGTGGTTGGCTTGTGTTCTTATATCAGTTGCTTTCTTAGCTCTGGCATTTGTAGTGGTGGGAAAACAAGAAAAATGGTTAGCAATTTTTGTTACAATTGTAGGGACCATAATCATGGTAACGACTTTGGGTACTATGTGTTATTGGGTTATTATGCATCGGATTGAAGCATCGAACTTGAAGAACATTCGTAGATTGTCAATGGGAAGCCGGTCAAGATCTTCATCAATGTCTGCTCTCTCAGATACAGAGATCAATGACTATAAGAAGATGTATGCAATTTAGGTATCTTCTTGTTCCCTTTCTACTTCTCTTTCCTTTTTTTATCATGTCCTTTGAAATGTATGAATTTACATGTAATGACAGTTTCTTACTTCCCAAAGAGTATGAAAATTTAGGAAATTTGTTTCATTAGTTAAAGCATTTAAAACCAAAGATAAACTATTCTTTTGCATTCTTGGTGAGATATGTCTTGGAAAGGTGAACTTTTTCTCCTTTTTGCTCAATTTTTTCAGGGCCATTATCTAAGAGTAAAATAAGACAAAGTGATGTAATAGTAGAAAAGGTTAAACTTAAGAGGCTTTTTGAAAAGATAACACAGAGACAACTTTCTCCTTGTGGTAGCCAAAGGAGAGTTTGGTAAGAAATGAGATTGGTTGTTGTATGTTTACTCTAACCCTAATTCATTTTGTTTATTCTTACTTGAGTATTAATCTTGTTAAAGTAATGGGTAACAAGTTCACTTAGTTTATGGTTTTAGTACCCCCACTTACCAATCTGAGGATTTAATTTGATTGTTTCTCTCAAGTCTTGACTTGCTTCTATTATCAAAATCTTAAAATGGGTTTGTATGAAAATGATTAAGATGTAATCCCAGGTTTTCTGCAGAATTTCTTTAGAATTATATAAGCCAGCTTTGTGATCACAGTCACCACTAATGCATATTGACCTCTAATATTCTTAATTAATACTAGTTGTGACATGGACTTGTACTTGTAGTGGTTAATCAACCTGTCTCTTAAAGAATTATTGATCAGGTTAGGTTAGCATATAACTTATTATGCATATATTTAAAGAACAAAAACACCATTCAAACATGTTTGGGAAATAATTTGAACAACAGTGATACTAACCACTGTCGTTGTGAAATCCGAGCTAGAGTATGCTGACGGGCAGGATTTAGAAAGAGAAGGTGCTTTCACTTTATCTCTCTAAATCTTGTCTGACCATAGACTCTGATCAGGATTCCGCTCGGATAATGGTAGAACAGAGGATCACTTTTTTTTATCTGAATCACACAAAATGAATATTTTTTTTGTTAAGGACACACAAAATGAATATGTTAGTAGAATTGTTATACTATTGTTGTATCAATAGAATTACTCTTTAAAGATCAGCATGTTTATGTGGGTCCTAAGCTTTTGTCTCATCACTTTAGCTTCCCTTAAATGAGAGAGAGAACTTAGGGGTGTATTCGAGCTGAGCCGATGCGAGTAGTAAGATGTTCAAGCTCGGCTAGTGTCTTTGACTGTTTGCTCGAGCTCGAGCTTGAACTCGAGTTCGGTTGAGTAATTGTCCACTTTCTCGAGCTCGACTCGTATATGTTTGAAAGAGCTCGAGCTCGCATTGTTTTAAGTTCGTTTATCAAATACTTCAAATTAAACAAATTCCTAAATTATCAAAATACTTCAATGATCATTTGTCACATACAACAATAATGACTAATCATTCATATTCCAATAATCTTTTAATGGTTGATATTCCATGTACAAGTTTCAGCACTAATACATAATTATGTACTACACTATTCTAGATAATATTTAAACGAGTTGTTCACGAGTAGCTCGGGATACACTAAAGAATGATCAAGCTCTGCTCGTTTACATAAACGAGCATGATTTTGGACTCGTGTTAAGCTCGAACTCGTTAATCTTCGAGTTGAGCACCAGCAATAGTCGAGTCAAACTCGAGCAGCTCGTTAAAAGCTCGACTCGAGTACACCCCTAGAGAGAGTGATGCTCTTGGCACCCATGACACTTGAGGAGGTGATAGTGGTAGTAATTTCCACTGAAAAGTTTGGCATCAGTAAACTTTCCTAGATACCCTTTTTCTCCATCTTTTGGTATCCACTTTACCCGTATATCTTTCAAACAGGTGAATTTTGTATCATGAATCATGATAATAAAAGAAAATGAGAAAGAAAACTAATAGGTATGGGTAATTTCAGACACTGAAACTATATAGAACATGAGGTCTGACTGATCTACAGTCAAATCATTCACAGAATCAGAAATTTTGCACTGAATCAAAGATTAAAGTATAGAAAAGAAAGGTAGAAACAAACAAAAACCCATTATTCTTGTACTAAATCCTTTGTTCTTTTCTTTTCCCACTTTTTTTCAGTAATTGGATTCCTTGATCATCACAAGTTACAGTCTTTTATGCAGTTAATGAACAAAGATCAGTTTCAGTCTTTGTAGACCTAAAGTTCTTCTGCTGATGAGACTGTTTACAATGAGCAATGGCTCCTTCAATTGATGACTCAAACTCTGAATTCAAACTGTTACTTCTCTTCAGAAAATTTACTTCATAAAACCCATTAGAACTTGAACTCAATGAAGAAGAAGAAGAAGACCCAGATGATAATGAAGAAAAAGAAGATGAAGATTTAGTTGCTGACTGTCTTTTAGTAGAACCTGAAAATGATCTTCTATGAGAAACACCACCATTATTATCTTCAATCATCTTTTCTTTTTCATTTCCTCTTATTTGTTGATCCTTACTCTGTTTTTGAAGAATCTGCCCTACTGGATTTATCTTTCCTCCCAATTTAACATACTTGTTAAAACATTCTCTGGGTTTTGAAAAAATGACATTTTTATTTCCATTTTCTGCTGTTTCTGATGCTTCTTTACAAGATTTTTGATCTGATGAAAACCCAGATTTTCTAAACAGAGATTTGAGATAAGCCCTTGAAGCTTTAAGTTTCAAAAAACCCATTGAAGATTGTTTAATCAATTTGAGTTTCTTAGACCAAGATTTCTTTTTGTGTTCATTAATTGAACAACTTATTTCAGTTGAGCAATCAAAGAAGTATTCATCTGGGTTTATTTCTCTACTAACTTGACAAGATTGTGCAGGTGAGATATTGCAGGAATCAAATGGAGTTATGGTGGTGGTGGTTGTTTCTGTTAATAATGGGTATTTGAAATTTTCTCCAAATGATTCAGATTTCATCTCAAAATTTGCACTGGTATTAGAAGAGGTTTGGAGGAGTTTTTCAACCATTTCTAATCTTGGAGGAAGATGAAGAGGGAGGAGTTTGCCTTTGTAGAAGAGTTCATCAGCTGGAGAACTTGTGGTTGTTTCTCTATCTAAAGATTTTGAAGACATTTGGAACTCAAATTCTCTTGTTGGGTGTGGAGAAGGATTAACAGAGGAGTAGCAGAAGAAAGTTGAAGAACTAACTTCCATGTCTATGTAGTCTTCTTCATCTGCAATTTCACTTGATGGGGAACCTCTTGCCATCTCAAAAAACATGATCTAGACCCTTTCTCTCTCTCTCTAGTTTCTACCTCTCTCTCTCTCTCTCTCTCTAGAAAATGCTTGTGGTTGTGGGAATGCCAGTTTTTTGAACTGAAGTCTGAAGGGAAAAGGAAGAACAGAGCATCCTTTAAAGGAGTTTTTCTCTGGCTAGTACTTGCCTTCCTTTTGAATTTTTTTTTTTTATTTTCAATTACTTTATTTTTCTATAATTAATATATAATTATGTATGTTTTGTTTAAATAAATAAAGAGACTTTAGGAAAATAATGTTTTATTATCATGGATTGACCCAAAATAAAAGAAAATTGAAATCCAATGGTTAGGGATATTTGGCAATTTGATTAAAGGGATAGTGAGAAAACATGGAAGATTGACATAATAAGGTGTCAATTGACTAGATAATCAATGTTTTATGGCATCATATTTTAATAATTTGAATACGTAGAAAGAAATATTTCTTTAGTTATTTGTTGATCCAATGGACAGCAGATACTGTTTGTTGTTTTTTTTCTGTTCTTTTTTTTGCAAAATCCAGTACTTTCGTGGGGTGGACTTGTTTTCTTCATTACTTGAATCTGACTTGTCTGAATTTGAATAGTTTTCTTGAACAATCCATTGTACCTATTTTTTTTATTAGGCCAACCAGTCTTAAAAGCCTTCTTATTCTTAATCCTAGTTTTGGAATTTCTGTTCCATCAGTACCAAAAACTCTCTCTTGTTTAGAATGTTTAGAATTTCGGATTCATAAAGAATTAGTAATTGGACTATCCTATTTACTTTAGATATAGGGAATATCTTTGACTGAAACAAAACCAAAACCAACCCTCAATAGGCCTGTAAACGGTAGCTATCTGAATATCCGTATCCGATAATTATTCAACAGATATTATAAATTAATATCCGAATCCGATAGTATTAACGGATATCGGATAATATCCGATATCCGAAACTTTAACAAAATTTCAATTTTTTTCCTTTGAATTTTTTAACTATTAGATCTAAATAATAAATCTCAACCATACGTTTTATATAATATTATGACTAAATTTTTATTATTATTTCATATTACTTATCGGATACGGATATTTATCGGATCGAATATTAGTGTATCCGTACCCAATATCCGATAAACAGATATCCGATAAGGAATATCTGAATCCATATCCGAAATTTCAGATAAATTTTAAAAATTCGAATACGGATCAGATGTCGAATATTCGGATATCTATTGACACGCTTCATCATCCATTTAGATGAGACACCCTACAGAGTTAATTGATACAAATACTTAAAACTTGAGTCAAATCCATTTAAACTGATACAAATACTTAAAACTTGAGTCAAATCCATTTAAACTGATACAAATACTTAAAACTTGAGTCAAATCCATTTAAACTTCAAGTCAAAATTCATATCGGTCTTAAAATAAGTCACTAGATATAAAAGTTCAAGACTTCCAAACCCTCATCTTGTGCCCTCATGTATTTCCAGACCCTAATCTTGTGCCCTCATGTATTTCCAGTGAGAGAGAGAGAGAGTGACAGTGAGATGAAGGTCATAATTATACCTAGAGAATAATTCACAATCCCTCAGCCATGAAAACTACCAAAAGAAAATGTTGTGTGGAGGAGCTAAAGGACCACTGAGTCACTTGCTATATGCTTTGTTACTTTAACTGGATTCCTGGGTTTTAGTTGTTTTCTGTTTTTCTTTTGAGAATCAACAACTGTTTTAAATTGTTGTTAATGTTCTTCAATGAAATTCCTAATTCAATTTGACTTGGTCAAATTGATATTCATATTGAGAGGTGGATTCATAAGCATCAAATATCAATCTCTCTTTTTCAGTGCTATCTTTATATGCTAAAGTTAAACAATGAGGTTTCATGACCTCACTTTCAACTAGAAAGAAAAAGTAGAAGAAAGTTCAAAAGATTTGTTTTTATCTCCTCCTTTAACTCTATTTTTTCCTAAAGAAGTTCAAACATTTAACAATCTAGAGAGAAAAACAATTATCTTCCTTTCACAAATGAAAACTTTTAGTTTCCTAGACAAGTGACTCCATCAAATGACTAAGATATGATGTGACTATGTTTTTGTCCACCTACTTCATCGACTCTTTTTTGAAAATCCCAATGATTTAAAATCAAAGGTTCGTATTGTGGTACAACAACTTCTTAGTCATTGATCGAGTCACATGTGGAGGGAAAGTGGCATCTCTGTTAACAAACAATTTGATCATGGTGGGTGAGCTCTATGACATATACTGCAAAATCACCCAAGTAACAAGAACAAGATTCATTAACCAAAGAACAATCCCAACAATATATATTGTATTTAAGTTGGAAAGATTTACACATTATGATGAATCCGGCTGATCTAGATTCATATACCAAAGAACAATCCCCACAAAATATAGCTACTTTTGGAACAATAAATTTACATTCAGTACACCATGTGCATGTAAATAAAGGTTTTGGGGACATTACCTTCTAGGAGAATGCAGGTTGGTTCTATGTGCTTGGTGGTGGTGTTTGTGGTGGTGCTGCTGAATCCCCGGATCTTAGTTCCCTTTCGAGCTCATCAAATTCCCAATCCCCGATCTCTTCTTCTTTAGAGTAGTCTTTACTAATCTGCCCAAATTCTGATTCCAGCTTTGCCAGTTCCGCTGCAGGATCCATGGGCTCTTCAGCCTCACCCAAGGGTGACTCTGAACTTTCTTCTATCTTGGACTGAAGTGTCTCGATGATCTGTGTCGAGGATGGAGTGGCATTTGCTTCACCAGATGAAATTTCAGATATTGCCTCTCGAGTTTCTGATTCAAGAGTTGGTCTCTCAATGGATTCAAATTCTGCTCTTATTTGTTCGATTGAATCAAATAACTCTTTCACCCTTGGATTATCTTTTCTGCTTCAACAAGGTTAAGCTATTTATTATGGAGATCAGGTGCATGAGAATGAATCATTCATGAAAATGGAAGAGTTAGCATAAACCGGATCGGAGAATCATACCGAGAAATTTTCTCCTTTGGGCTGTAAAAGTGCTCTTTTATGTTCTCCACTACACTAAAGGTGGTCACAATCTGAAAATAATTCATGCAGGGATAAAGTAAGGTCCTCCGGTAACAACACGCAGTGTAAAATCATGAGCATAGTGCAAATGAAAATTTCAAATTAAATTCCGATAAAACTAAAAGAAGAAAGCATGGGGGGACTTGGAAGGAATGAAATGACAAAGATAACCAAGATAAGTTTGCAGAAAGAGAGAGAGGGGGGGAGAGGGTTATCAGAATATATCAAACCTTTGTTTCATATTCAAGATATTCCTCTTCAAGAATTTTCCGTGGGTTTGTTACTTTTGTGTCCTTGCTAGCCAAACTGGATAGAATCTCCGACCTGCTAAAGCACAGACGGAGGACATAGGCTAAGCAATTATTACCCTACTAAAACAAACGTCACAAGCAACCATGCCATAAATTTCCACCAAGAAAAGGTATTTTACCCTTCATCATTTAAACTTTTCAGATTCTCGACAAACTTCCCGATACGAACAATAGAAGGCCCCAACTCCTCCTACATAAGTAACAGGGTTGTACACATGAAAAACAGCTCTGAAAATGAAGGTGAATAATAAGTCACGTGCAAAGCAAATCTGTAGATTTAAGATTAGATTAACACCTTGTAAGCGGAGAGGCGGCCAATGACTAAGTTCAGGAAATAGTCTCCATGTTTCTCCAACTCGTCACTGGACATAGAGAAAAAACACGTTATGTATTCTAATTTCTACGCAGCCACGAGACTTCAAGTAGGCCAGATCCACCAAAGCTAAAACGTCCAGCGAACCAACCTCGATTAGATCTTTTCCGTACTAAGGAAAGGCTATAAATTTTAGCTGTCAGACTAAGTTCCTAACTGAGGAAAAGGCTGTGGGTGAATAGTTGAAGTCTTGATGACCTCAAGCCACCTGGCAAACCACTTTCAGGGAATCATATTTTTATAAAGATTATATACATAGCATAGTTACTACCGCTGAAGAGGGTTATAGTGACTAAAAGATTGAAGTCACCCAAAAAGTTATACTCTCAAGTTTGCTGATCAAGGGATTTTGGGTCACTCAACTCTTCTTGGCACCAAAATTAGAACGTCGGAAGCACAAAAAGTGGAAGTCAAACTGAGAATTATTATACTCTTTTTTTTTTTTTCAAAGCATCACCACTAGACTAGCACATATCTGAATAATTGGATTTGTAAGTGTGAGCAAAAGACATACTTCGACTGATTTTCTTTCTGCTCCAAGAATGAGGATTGGAGAACCCAAGTATCCTCTAGGAAATTGATCCATGTATGAACAACCTCGGCTTCAGTTCTACATGAAGAGATGGATTTTGACAGCTCATCTTCCTAAAATTTAGTCAGAGGTTAATCCAAAATACAGGGAACAGTAACACATTTGTATCATGAAAAAAGAGCTCCATTTCGCTATCAAATATTATACTTAGTTTTTTTATTGAGGCAAAAGCAAACAACATACCTTTGTTTTCAAGTGTGCAACAATTTGGTCACTTGCTGCATCAAACTGATCTCTTTCTTCCCTGGTATTTCGCAGCCGTGCAAGGACAGCAGACAAAGATGTATTGACCTGAATACAGTTTTACAGTCTATAGATTTATTGAAATGCAAAACGACACAGCGTCCAACCCAGCAACACAATACCCAATCTAACAATAAGCTATACTTGTTTATCCATGTGTACTTACTCTTTATTTGTTGACAAGAGTTATTTAAATGACTTTATCTCTTACTTAGTCAAGTCAACCCACTAGGAAAAATGACTATCTAAGGTTTAGCTTCAATTCCCTCCCCGGTAACTTCTTTAAAGATCTGACTCTACTACATATAACCATTTGATAGATAAGGTCAAGAAATAAATCCACATGAACAGATAGATATTCGAATCAGACTGCTAAGCAAGAACGGCGGCTGAGAAGAAAAGTGATAATTATCGTGTTAGACTTCATGTGTGCAATGAAATGTACCTTTTTCAGTTCAGCTTCAAGTTCATCTCTCTGCTTCTCTAGTGCTGAAATCTCAGCTCCCAGCTCCTGCAAAAGGGCATTAAAATGTAAGGCTAAAAATATGTAAATGGAAGACGTTTCCTTTTGGTTAATAATGATATGTGTAGATATGAACACAAAAATTCTCAATTCATAAACGATAAAGATGCCTCTAATCGTTTATTCACTAAATTAGTGGTTCTTTATGCACATGGGCAGCTCTAAGTCTGGACATAACCTCCCTATCTGATACCAAAACGGTTTTACCAAAAGTATAACTGTGAAGGTGTAAAATAGCAGCGTACCTTCTCAATTTCACTAACTTCAGTGGCTTTCACCGCACGAAAATTAAGAGCTTCTTCCTTATGATTCCTGTTCAGAATTATGTAGCAAAAACGAATTTATTACACAAGGAGTATAGATCCACACGAAGGAAGATAGATCAGCTTTCTGAAACAGCATAGTAGAAACTACATATGTCACTTTCCAAGGGCAGGCCCTGCTATTTCAACCTCCTCTATTTTGAATCATCAAGAACAAAAAGCCAAACTACCTTCACAAATTGTTTTGCCTTAAATCTTAATGTGTTAATATAAATCTCAAGATTCTGGATGATCCCGCTTAATGAATTCAAATCAGACATATAGAGTTGCACAGCAAACGGAAAAATGTCTATCCAGACAAAAATAAAATTCTGTTGTTACATGATCTAAAATGTGAATGTGGCCTTGCACCATTATGTCTTATTTAAGTCTGAATCAATGGTTGGATCTGATTCCAAATGCTTTTGCTTGCAAGAACAAAAAAGATTTCTCTTTGTACAAACTCGACGATAGTGAATATGATAGTGCAAGTAAAAATGAGCTTAGTATCTAGATTCTCTCCCCTACTACATGTCTGCTGATGTTTTCAGGGAAGATTCAGAACCTAAACTATGAAAGCATATTTATCACACTGACTTATAACTTAATAGCAATAATAGTAGACATAAAATTATTAATCATTAAATTTACCCATTGCAAAGAATAAAGCACAAGCCTCCAATACTGGCCTACTGGGGCAGTACATTCAGAGAAAATAAATGGATAGGGTGTTCTTAGAGGTAGCTGCTAAGGCATTGGCCATAATGGATGAAAATAAATGTGAGAATTGAAAAGCACAAAACATGCGCCAAGGTACCACCCAGACCTGTGCTCTGAAATACGTTTTTCTGCTTTTGTTGTGGAGCTAGCAAGAGATTCGGATAAAACCTTCAACTTCTCGACCTGCATAATAGTTCAACAAATAGAAAAAAAAAAGAACTAGTAAACCACATGAAGTAAGAAATGCAATTGATTTACATTTCTTAGAACTTTGATGGAAGAACATCAGAAGATAGTTTATACTTTACATTAAGAAGTTACTTCAACCCCAAATGCCTGGGTGGTAGGACCCAATAGATTAAGCTTAGTTCTAACCTTTTAGGGCAGTAGGGCCTGTAGCAGTTGATAACCTAAGAATATGTGAACCACAAAAGTAGCATCACGGAAGATCTAAGTACAGAAAACCTAGTCAATTCATTTTACAGGTGTTATTCATGACTCGTCCAATCTAACTAGCTCTTTGTAGTTTGTAATATGCATAGGTATAGGCACCCGTACCACATACCTGAATGCTTCCAAGAAGAAACACTGTAATAAAAATTACAAAGTTACAAAAAAGGAATGGTGAAATATCACCAACAAGTAAAAGGACGCTAGCACCAACATGCAAAAATGATCATTACATGAGGAATTTCAGCTTAATTACGACTGATGGCATTTCAAAACTACCATATCACATTTGAGCCCTATAATTTGCACAAGGATCTTTGTCATACTATTTCTGCTTTTCGTCCTTATATCATTTTCCAGCATAATAGCTTGTTGTTACCATAGGGAATTTTTTTATTTAAATCTTTCTCATAATGCTTCTCCGAACCCAATGGAAGAAAATGAACAATAAAAAGAGTTACAGCGGAAGTAAAGCAAAAAAAAGTTTGCCTTGTGAGAATGAACATCAGGTGAGTCCCCATTATTAAGCAATTTCTTCTGTAGTAAAAGGGCCTCCAACTTCGAACACAGCCGAACTTCTGAAAGTGTTCCTTTTAAAGCCTATAAAAGAAAACACAGAGTTATTGTGAAGCATAGGTAAGAAGTATAATCGACATATACAATAACAAAGAGAAATGTCACTTAATGCAACAAAAAAGTTTAACATTCAGCATACCACTAGACACAAACTTGAATCGAACACCCCAAATCTAGAATACTAGGGTTATGAGTGTGAAACATAAGTACTACTGTACTAGTATAAAAAATTGAAAAGGAAATGAATAATATTATAAAAATAGAAACTATGCAAAGGTGAAAAATACGGAGGCGAAAAAATATAAACAGAGAACCACAAAGCTACTAGTATGACAATTCAAACCTCATTCGAGTGAAAAATCCTTAAAAAGTGTCACTAGCATCTTAGACTAAAATTCTTACACCGGTAAGCAACATAAATATAATAGTTCTTACATAGCATAGTGTTGAGTCACACATGCAAAACAAATAATAGAAAGGAAGTTGTCCTTACACCAGTACTTAATACTAGACAATGTTAATTGAATAAAGAATTGGTTATCACTAGCGAAACTGCACGAGGCATATGATAATTTATTGACATAAACACTTGTGTAAATATTAGAAATAGACTTGCCTCTGTCATTGCCTCTGATGTCTCTTTATCATTTTCACCTGACGAAACCGGAGAGCCTTTCATTCCATCAAGTTTCTGCCGTAAAGCTGAGACCTCAGCATCTATTCTGTGACGAGGTAGCACATCACAAGAGCAAAGAAAAAAAGATACCATGAAGAACAAAATTTCAGTTTTGCCGCTTCCCAGTAACCATTAACAAATCAAGCAACTTGCAGGGGACAAGTATAAAACTCAGATTCAAACTATAAATGAGAAGAAACAAAAGGAGAGCAAAATATAACCAACTTCTCGGAAAACCAATGTTTCTGGGAATAACTCATTAGCAAGTAGCAAACACCTCAATGTATATTTTGTCCATTCGGACCTTATTCAACATTATTTTCAAATTTCTCAAAAGAAGAAAAGAAGAAGCCCTATTCAACTACCCTCTACAGCTTAACAGATTTGCTAGGATTTACTTCTCAACTTATTTCTCTTTACTTCCCATAACACATCAACCTTACGACTGTTACGACAATGTTGATTTTTCTAGGTATGTCTTAACTTACAAACAGAAAGAAATTTAACGAACCTTAACTTCGAAGTTAAATTTAACATCGAAAACAATGAAGTTCTACAAATCATATGAAAAACTAAACAAATTTTCTTTGAACTTTTGATGAAAAAAATAACATATAGAACTCTAGTAAAACATTAATCTTGTACAGACTACAGACTGGAAATAAAAGTTATGACAACAGTCAAATGTCAATCACACATGCAATTTGATGTGGTACTTTTTATTGTAATTGACCAGTAATGCAAAATCTCTACAAACAAATGCATTTAAATCACCTTGAGATATCGGCATTTTTCTTCAGCCCAGAAATTGAACTCTGTGCAAATTGGAGCAATTCATCTTTCTTTACCTGAATATACACCACATTTATTAGAATGTCATGATTCCTCTTCTTGTCGTAAGTGAAAGTGTACGCGATTGTTGTTGACTTGTCAAAACCAATATCGCATGGGCACATAAATATATTTGGAGTGTATTCACAGAGATAGTATAAGTATATCCATATGTGCCACCATTATTTAACACTTATATGGTAAATATTATACATGGTATCCATAAAATACTGAGGACGCCTAAATATTGAGTCACATGTGTCTTACCAATACTTCATCTTGGTAACTCGAGAAAGCTTTTGCCAAATCCTGTATACTGCTCACGATTGCATTATGAACTTCCTTTCCTCCTGTTAGACAGAGACTGCGAGCAAACCAAGTAAAAGTTCAGTTTGAATTCTAGTTGAGCCCAGCTGCAGAAACCTCCTATCTATTCCCGTCACCGTTGTTTGCTTGATGTCCAAAACAAATACAAATGCCGCAAAGAATGTTAGGTATGGACGTATGGTACTGTATTAATGTGCACTGTATCATAGAAACAATACAACTTCGGATCCCTCCCAAAGTGAAATTTCACATGGCATGCAGAGAAGATGTGAAACTTAAATTACATAACACGAACAAAATCCACATTATCAGGTAGACCTAGAAAACAAAATGCTCAAAAACATTCACCTGAATATCACCAGAAGTAGGGAAACTTCTTCTTCGTTTGGTGCCTCAAGAATCTGAGTAGAAAAGGTTGAGATTAGCACATATCCAACCCTCCAGCGTAGGAGTTGACTCTTTAAATACTAAACTGTGACTCTATTGTTGCTTTACACTTTTGGAGTACCTAAACTATCAATAAGGAGTTGGCTTATGGATATCATTTTTTCCCTTTTTAAGTCTCCGCAATATTTGTAGATTACTATTAATGCTTCTGATAACACTTCTTTAATATTGACATGAAGGACAAATTAATCAATAAGCTCTAAGATACCAACCGAAGCATCTGCATTAATTTAACTCACCATGGACACAGTCAACCCTTCAAGAGCTTGACTGTGAAGAAACACATCATGAAAGTTCATTGGTTCGCCCCCCAAATCAGGGTCGTAATATAAAACCTGTTCATAAGGAAAAAGCAAAAAATTATAAAAATAATAAACATATAAAAGCATAAGAGATCTAGCAAGAAACAGGATAACCAACAAAAGAAGTAGCATTAGTATCAACCACATGCATATACATGTATATATAACAGATAAAATGTCATAGACGTTGAGTATGAAATAAAAAAAAAAAAAAACCAACGCTCCAACTTAATAATACAAAACTAAAAAAACGGATCAGTAGGAGAGGAACATTGATATCTAGCAAACAAATTGATACAAATGCAAACAATTAGACAACTGATAAGCTTTTCTAAGACAATATGTTATCTAGTGTTTATCAACTTCGATTTGGATGATATAATCAAGTTATCAACAGTTACTGCGAGCAAAATGAGAAAATGTTAGTTGACACTCTCGGTGCCGTTGGGAGTTGGAACTTAATCTTTAACAATGACTTTATTGTTATTCAACTAGCCTCAGTTCCATCTTGAGATGACACAAGCGGAACTAGTTTCCTACCAGTCTTAAGTCTAGAACCTATTTCAGCGTCAACCAGACCTGATAAATTAGATGATTATTAAAGAGAAATTAGCTGGGAAGTGGGAACTACTCACCGCCGCTGGTGGTGGTCTCTTAGGAGAACCCTTACGTTCATCGGAAGTTAGAGGTTGTTCGCCATCTTTTTGAGGAGAACTATCAGACAACCTTTCACATTCATTCAAAGCAATCAACCATCTTTTCAGCAGTTCGACTCTTTCCTGTCCCCTGCAAGAAACAGCAGCTTCTTCTAATCTCTTAATTGTATTCTTGAAGCTTTTAAAATTCCGTGGCACCTGAAATCAAGCAAGTCTGATCAGACTAATGACATATCGAAAAAAAAAACTTAATACTAGATATGGTCATCTTAACATCTAACACACTCTATGACGATGTCTATTACCAGGGTTCTTTGCCCTTTGCATTTCTTTTCGTAAATTTGACACCCGACAGACTACACAAAATGTGAGTTTGACTCGGTTTTTCTGGTATTCATACTAATACGAATATAGGACTTCCCATTTTAGCACCACTTTTCCTCTACTTTCTCTTTAAATTGTAGGAAGACAAGCAAACCAAAAGGGGGAAAAAATTATACTACTGGTTTTCTTTCCTATACAGTAAGCATGTCTTTTATGGGGCATTTATTCCCCAAAGATACTGAACATTAAACTGTAAAACCCACTAAAATGGTAGAATCAAATGCAAATAACATGAAATAAAGAAAATGAGTAAACTTCAAATAAAAGCTAAAATCCAGAAGAAACCTAACAAAAATCCCCAAAAAAGCAAGTACCCAGACAATTCAAGTATTGATTCTAAGCATGAACATGCACAAAATCAATCAAATTTTTGTAGTGTAAGATAACAAGTTGCATGATTTGAATTTGAATAATTAGGTGAAAAGAAGTAATGAAAATTGAAGGAAGAAGTGAAATTACAATGCGATCTTGAAGAATCTTGGCGCCTTCAGCAACAGCTTGACCGGCATGATGAACGACTGTATCAGCATAGTTACGAACGGTACGAGTGAGATTGTTCTTGTTACCTACCTCAACGGCTTTGTTCACCGCTGTTCTCAACCACGACATCACCAAATTAGGGCAAAAATAAACGAAAATAACACTGCTAAAGACTTAGATCAACAACAATGGTGGAACAGGTTAGAGAGAGAGAGATGATCGTTTGATGAGGGGAAGGAGAGAAGAGAGATGCCGCTAACTTGTCAGTAAAAATGAAAAATGGCGAAGAGAGTCAGTCTGGTCTTTGGATTGTTTCCCCAATTTTGTTAACCCAAAGTAACGTGAGTAAGAAGACCCACAAATTCATTTGTCAAAACCTTAAGCCGTTGGAGTTATCATATTGCTATTGACTTAATGCCGGGCATACAGACTTAGTCAATCAAGATTGACTTAGGGTATGTTTGTTACGTGGGAAAATAGGGGTGAGAAATTCGTTTTCGTAGGAAAGTGGAATTTCCGCTGTTTGATAAGGCTAATAGAGTGAGAAAGTCGAATTCCCATGGTAAAAAAAGGTTAGAAAAGAGGCCCCAAATTTTTCCACTAAAAACATGGGAAAGTGGTTTTCCCACGCTCAGAAAACACGCTCTCTCTCCTCCCGTGTTTTGTCTCTCTAACTCAATTTCTCTTCCCAAAATCTGATCTCTTCAATCTCTGATTGCAGTTGAAGAATAAAAAACTAACTTGTTATCAACCCATCTTCAAGATTGAGAGAGACGCATGCCTTCCCATTCAATTAACGATTGAAGAATTAGTTGTTCAATTTTGGGAGTTCGCTGTGACGGTTGAAAAGAAGAAAGAGTTTCTCGATTCGACAATTAAGATCTGAAAATTTAAGTTCATCTTATGGAGTTGTTTGATGATTAAAATCTGAAATATTGTGTAGAGAAATGGGTAATATCAAGTAGGATGGGAAGGATTACAACAAGCTTTAAAGGTATTATGTTTGATCTTCAACTTGTTCTCCTTCCAACTTCATATCTCCTTCACTTTCTTTTTACATCCTTAATTTGATAAATTACTGGCAGGATTGTTTTGTGTGTGATTTATATTTTCAATTTTTCCTGTCCATATTGTGTTTGTAAAATTGTCCAATTGAAAAAACTTTCTCTTATGTGTTGATTGGTGAGTGGATATTTTTGGGGATGTTCACATTATGTTCGTTTTTTGCTCCAAGTGAGAATTTTATTGCATTACTTGTTTCTTGGATAGATGGTCATTTGATTTGTGTTAACACATAAAATTTGATATATATCAATCTACTAAATTTAACACCATAGACTGACAATAGTGAGTTTGATACATCCTTGCCTAGCTTTCTTGGTTGGGTATTGTTGTAGTGATGCTTTGTTTCATTCCTTAAACCTATTCTCCCTTGGTGATGTATGTTATACTATGAATTTTGTTATACTAAGAATTTTGTTGTCTGATGTACCGAGGTGATGTTGTTCCAACGGACGTAAACGCAGTTGTAGCAACCATAAAGACTAAGCGAACAACCATCAAGACTGAGCGGAATGTCTTCGTTATTCATCAGTATGAGCTCATTTGCATCAATGGTTGCTCTGTACCATTAATGTAATGATGATTGATCATATAGTAAAAGTCGTAAGTAAAGGACCAATGTTGGACACAGGTAACCATATTGTCATCCATATTACAAACTTTAACTTGTTAGACACAGGTAATCAATGTTCTCAAGGTACTCATCCCATATGATAAGAAAGTTGACTTGTTGACTTTGTTAGTAAAAACTAAATATGGTTGATTGGGGTTATGAGTTATGTATGGACTTCATATTTTGCAAAACTGTTTAGGGTGGTATCAGCTCAGGCTATAGAAAGTTCTTGGAAGGAAGCCATTCTTATAGTTGAAAAGCTCCTTTTTTTCTTCTCAGACTTATTAATGAAATTTGTTTTATCCATCTAGGTGGGGGCATCTTTGAACTCTAATGACTGTTTCCTCTTGCAATGTCTTCAATGGTTAAATGGCATGGAAACCAGAGTAACTTCGAGCAGCAGCAATTAGCTGCCAAAGTTGCGGAATTCTCGAAAGTATGATGTGCCACGAGATATCTGACGTTGGTTCCTTTAGTAGTGTCTAAACTGTGTATTTGTTCGATAGTTTACGGGGTACCAATTAATCTTATTAGTTCTTAGAGGTCTGAAGAAATGAATCACAAGAGATCATCAGAGATCTTCATTTGTACACTTTTTCATTCAACAAATGTTGGCACTAGTCATGTACTCACATCTATATCTTAGAATTTGATACAAATTTTAAGCCCATTTATTAAATCCACTGGAAGAAGCTAATCTTTTCTCTTCTTTGATGCTTTCCATTTTCTGGTGTTGTTCTACAAACTGCAGGAAAGTTTGAGGTGCGACCTGAATTTCACATCAAAATCAAAGGCTTAAAAAACTCAATTCATATGATATTTTAAAGGCACGCACTATTTTCTCACGACCCAATCAAACGCTTAAAAAACTCAATTCATATGAAAATATGGTTTTCTTTCCCATCAGAAAAAAAAATGATTTTCTTTCCCATCAGAAAAAAATGGTTTTCACACGTATCAAACGGACCCTTAGGGGACAATTTTTTTTTATCTAAAAAGTTTACTTGATTGAGTTTTCCCCCTAATTTTCATCGTCACCTCACCTCTATCCCCACCATTTCCGACCACCACTCACCACCAATTTACTTTTCTCTCTATCTTTTCCTTCTTATCTTTTTTCTTATTTCTTTATTTTCCTCTCCCTCTATTTCTCTATTTAAGAAATCTAATAGATCTTAAGTATCGTATCTGTTGATATGACAAAGAGTTGCAACAAGGTAGCACTACTGTTACTCAACTGGTAAAACGAAATGGCTTCCCCATCTTCTTCTGCAACAAAGTTGTTGAGCTGAAGAAATAAAAGAAGATGAAGGGGAAAATCTCTTCGCGTTAACAACATTACAGCTCTGTTGCGGCGATGAAGATGTACCCCTTCATCTTCATCATCCCAACAGATATCAGATCCGAGATTTATTGGGTTTTACAGAGCAATAGAG
This sequence comes from Eschscholzia californica, assembly GCF_041429995.1. Taxonomy (NCBI): domain Eukaryota; kingdom Viridiplantae; phylum Streptophyta; class Magnoliopsida; order Ranunculales; family Papaveraceae; genus Eschscholzia; species Eschscholzia californica. Next base: position 17,007,628 of record NW_028238198.1, read on the forward strand.
GGGGGTGAAGAGAATGAGAGTGAGAGAGGAAGAGAACGAGAGAAGAAGAAGATAAAAATAAAGAGAAAAACATCTGCCGTGAGTGGGTTATAAAAAGTTGTGGTTGTGGTCGGAAATCGTGGTGGTGGAGGTGAGGCGAAGATTAAGGGGCAAAACTCAATGAACTAAATTCTTGGACTAAAAAGACGAATGACCCTTAAGTCAATCTTGATTGACCAAATTTGTGGATTTAGATGATCTGTCGTGATGTTTGGCTGGGGTGATGCTGGTAAGGGACCGGCTTAGATGGGAGCCACATGGTGATGTCTGTCGAGAGGATAATATCTGATGATTTGGTATCTTGTAACACCGACATATCTCTTCATAGTTAATGGTTCGTGTATAAAAAGTGGATTTTTGACGTACTTTAACCTTCCACGTCATTTGACCATATTTTAAGCTTTTCTCGGAGTTCGAGCAGATCATACTCATTTGATAAATCTATCTCTCCTCCACACCTCAGATCAGGGCAGGCCTCGGGATGGGGGTAAATCTGTGTTCGGATCCACCTTCTCGTGATTCGAGACAAGACATACCTCAAGGTGTTAAGTTGATCTTCGCAGACCTCCCCTGATGTTCTCAGATCCAGATTAGAGCTTTTTGCCATGGTTGGTTTCTCACGAAGCCAAAACAAGGGTCGAGGGCCCATGGAAATTCGTGTGGTCTTCCCATGTCAAGTCTCAGGTGGCAGGTCTCCGTCAGATCCGACCCCTGATGACTTTGGCGATTGTTGCCTCGTGTATTCTGTGGCCAATCTTTTAACTTTTTGAGTTGGTGAAAGGTGACTAATACGTGGTTCAACATAAACCAATGACGTTGAACTCTAAAATTCTTAAAAGAAGTATTGAACCAATAACGGTGGATATCAAAGATCTAATAAAAATTTTGAACCAATAATCACCTGTTAGAAAATAATTTTTGACGTTTGTGGAAAGCCGAGTTGCCTTTGGGAACCAAACCAGCGAGTTGGTCACACCTTGGGGGTCAACCAGAAATATCTGTGATTAATGATCGTAGTCGTACTAAGAGCACCTCCCATGCAAAACTCAAAAAATCTTTATTTATCTTACGTGTCAAGCTCCAATTGAGATTCTCACTTCTAGGTGGCGAAAATAGAGATCCTCATTTTTTTGTCTCCAGTGCAAAATTCTAAAGTTGTCTTATTTGCTTATGTGGTGTAGTTATTTTGGTAAGTAAATAATTAATTATTTAGAAAATATAGAAGACTCGATTTCTATTGGTTGAAAACAAATATTGATGAGTTGGACAATTAAAGACATCTCAAGAGGACACTCTATTTCTAGAGTAACCTCTTGAGATATCATTATTCCACCATCGACACGTCATCTTAGAGAACCAAATAGAGTGTTGCATAGGAGATAATTTTTAAGAAAAAACTTTAAAAATCATATGTGACCCTCAGAGTTTCTTAGATTGAGTGTTGCATTGGAGATGCTCTTATGTGTCAAGCCCCAATTTAGATTCTCTTTCTTATATGGCTAAATTGAGTGTCTCTAATTTAGAGCATCTCCAATGGGACACTCTAACAAAAACTGTCAATATAGAGACACTATAAAAAAAAAAATTTGGTCTGCAATGGAACTCTCTAAAATCTCTCTACTTAGAGCATCTCCAATGGGACACTCTAATAAACACTCTAAAAGTCTAGTTGTCAAGTGTCAAATAAAGATTCTCTTTCGTAGTGTCAATATAGAGACACTCCTCTAAATTTGTTTGGTCTCCAATGGAGATCTCTAAAATCTCTTCTTAATACACACGTCACTTTTAAATTGAATAAGGAAAAAATAGTTGAAAAGAAAATGTTTCTATTTGTTCAAATTTTAAAGTGACACTTAGAGAGTCTCAAAGAGACACTCTAGTTTTAGAGTTTCTCTCTCTAGAAACTATATAATAAATGTGTCCACCTCATAATAGAGAGTCTAACAAAGTGTTCCATTGGAGATGGTTTTTTAACAAAAACTCCAAAAAGTCATATGTGACACTCTATAAATATTAGAGATTGAGTGTCCCATTGGAGATGCTCTTAAGACCTTCTCCAATGCAACACTAAAAAAAACTCTGATAGTTACATATGTCACAAATACATTTAATAGGAAAAATTGGTTGAGAAAGAAAGACTTTCTATTGGTTCGAAAATTAAATTTGATGATTAAGACACTTACGACTCTCAAAGGAGGTTCCAAAAATAGAGCTTGTAATTGAGACATCTCAAAATTAAATGCTTCTACGTCATCTTAAGATTTCAATTGTATTTTTTTTTTATCTGAAGATGTTTTTTTATAAAAAAAACTTTATGGTGTGTTTGGATGCGGAATCATGAATCCGCGGATTCATGAGTCCTTGGAATTCATGATTCCACGGATTCATGAATCCTAGTAATATTTTTTAGATCGTTTGGCAACTAAGATTTCTATGATTTATTATTATTTGAGTATTTTTAAACGTCTTCAGAAAAAATATGATTTTTGGAAAAAATAATGATTTTGAAAAAAAATAATGATTTTGTAGAAGGAAATATTTTTTTTTGTTGATTTTAAGTTTGAAATTTAGGTTCATTAATCTAAAATCCTAGGTGGTAAGGTTGGGTTTTGGTCCAATACAAATTTTGGAATTAGGAATCCTTAAGATTCAAAGAGTCCTAGGATTCTTGGTAGTCAAATAGACCAAAAATTCATGATTCCTACTTTTGATAGGAATCCTACTTAGGAATCCTGTAACCAAACACCCCGTGAAGTACTAGTAAAGATTTTAAGGTTGAGCGTTTCATGGGATACGGAGAATGAAATTAAAATCGAAAACAAGGGCATTTCATTTGGGATATGGAGAATGAAATTAAAATCGAAAACAAGGGCATTTCATTTGGGATATGGAGAATGAAATTAAAATCGAAAACAAGGGCATTTTCGAACCATTTTTATAAAACGTCCATCTGAGAAAACTCTTTCCAGTTTCCAACTTCATCGTCTTCACTCCTTCACTCTCGCCCGATCAGCCTCTCTCTCTCTCTCTCTCTCTCTGCAACTGGACCTGAAGGGTAACCTACCAGAGAAGCTCCAAAACCCACTTCTCTCTCTCTAAAACTCTCTCTCTCTCTCTAAAACTCCATCCACAATGATGAAGAAAACCTATCTCCACGTCGTTTTCTTCACATATATTCTCTCTCTTCTTCTTCTCCAATCTTCAGCCGAGATTAAAAACCTAAAAATCTCATCTGATTCCCGCCCAATGATTCTCTTTGAAAAATTCGGATTTACTCATTCAGGTCATGTTAACATTTCAGTCAGCGATGTTACTTTCAGTTCAACTCTAGCTCAACCTGAACCTTCTCGTCTCGGTTTCTTCCTCTTATCAGAAGAATCCCTAATTCAAGTATTACTTGAAATGGAACAAACCCCTAATTTCTGTGTTCTCGATAGTCATTTCATTCTTTTACTTTTCTCTTTCAAAGATCTAATTCCACCTCAAAAAACTTCCTTTAATCGATCGTATCCAGTTACTAACCCTAATGAATACAGTCTCTTCTTTGCTAATTGCGCACCTGAATCTCAAGTTACCATGACCGTACACACCGAGATCTACAATTTAGATCTTGGTGGAATCAAAGATTTTCTTCCGGCAGGTCAAACTCAACTCCCCATGCTTTATTTCTTGTTTTCATTGGCTTATTTGACATTTCTAGGGTTTTGGATCTATACTTGTGTAATGAACAAACACTCAGTTCATAGGATCCATCTATTAATGGCTGGGTTATTACTAATTAAGGCTTTAAATCTTATTAGTGCTGCTGAAGATAAACATTATATCAAAAGTACAGGTACCCCCCATGGATGGGATGTTCTATTTTACATCTTACAATTTCTTAGGGTTGTTTTGCTTTTCACTGTGATTATCTTAATTGGTACTGGATGGTCATTCTTGAAACCCTTTTTACAAGAAAGAGAAAAGAATGTTTTGATGATTGTGATTCCACTTCAAGTTATTGCTAATTTAGCTTCTGTAGTAATTGGGGAAACAGGACCTTTTATTAGAGATTGGGTAACTTGGAATCAAGTTTTCTTATTAGTTGATATTGTTTGTTGTTGTGCAATTATATTCCCAATTGTTTGGTCCATTCGATCTTTAAGAGAAACATCGAAAACTGATGGAAAAGCAGCTAGAAATTTAGCAAAGTTAACTCTTTTTCGACAATTCTATATTGTTGTGATTGGGTATTTATATTTCACTAGAATTGTTGTATATGCTTTAAGAACAATTGCTGCTTATAAGTATTTTTGGGTTAGTAATGCTTCTGAAGAAATTGCAAGTTTGGCTTTCTACTTGGTTATGTTTTATATGTTTCGACCCATTGAGAAGAATGAGTATTTTGTTGTCGACGAAGAGGAAGAAGAAGCTGCACAATTGGTTCTTCAGGAAGAAGATTTCGAACTATGATCAGTTTCTGTGGGTAGATATTGAAATTTGGATCTGTCAGAGCTCTCACGGTAACAATTTCAGACAAGAACGTTGAGCTATTCAAGAATGAGTTTCTGGGTATGTTAAAGTGCTGCTCCCGTTTACATCTATTTTTCTTGTTAGTAATTTAATGTTCCTTTTTACTGTATTGAGATCGAAAGTTTTATTTCTAAGTTTCTAGTTTGGGCAGTGGTGAATGATTAACTGTACTAATCGTTCTTTTAAGAAGTGAATGTCTGTACTCTTCGTAATCACAATTATGAATTAATTCGCATTCTTCATTAAAATCGGGGTAAATTTAAGTACACCGATTGTCAATTATATTGATGTTCTTTCTATATGATTTTGAGAATTCAAATGATGCTTTGGTTATATCACTTGTCTGCATGACTTATTGTTCGTTGGACCATCTCTAGTACTTGTTTGCCTATATCGTAATCAGTGTGCAGCAGTTCAGCGTTTCATTTACACAATTTTTTTGCCAAGACTTGGTAATCCATAGAAGTGGCGTCGATGTTTGAATCACTCCTAGAACTCTAAGATGACATGTAGTTTGCTTTTCTACATGTGAGTACAACTTAGGGAGGAGAGAGAGAGAGAGCCTAATGAGGCAGGCCGCATGCCTCACCAGCATCAGGCTGTGGTCGCTCCCCTTTTCGGCCTAAACAGCACTGTTCTTTTACTTAGTTGTACTGACAGTTATATGCAGGATCCATCCTTTGTGGCCCCTTAACTCAAATGGCGTGGATTAGGGGACAAAGCATTCCTTAGCGGCTCATTTAGCTTGGATGGCTCAAATTAGAGAGATTGGGCCAAACGTCCGAAATCACAACTTTTATAAGGAGACAGTCCGCGTCAGGCCCAAATTAAAGGACAGGTCCAAGGAGTCAGAAGGGTGTTAAATTACGACTTTGGGCATTGTTTCTTGTAAAATTACGGAAAAATGCCCCTCCGTGAAAACCCTACCTACCCCACGTTTTCTCCTTTCTAGCACGACACGTGCACTTTCTCTCTCAAACTTTTCTGTGCTTTTCACTTTTTCACGTCTTTTCCTCACTCCTCAATTTCTCTCTCATAAATTCTCTCAGTACTTTATATCTCATAAATTTTCTCTCACCTAAGTTATCTCTCATAAACTCATTCTTCCTCACCTGAATTATCTCCCACAAACTCTCTCTCTATAACTATTTTTTTTTGTTAAACTACTCTCTCTCTAATAACTAGTTAATACTTTCAACAAAAAAAAAAAAAACTAGTTAATAGGAAAGTAGTTATAGAGATATTTTGTTGTACGTTTACAAGCATTTCCTCCATTCGTGTGTGTACCGGTCCATAATATAGTTTCTTTTCATATAAAGTAATTTCCTATACATTCGTATGTACAGGTCCACAATATAGTATTTGCTGGACATTTTACGGTGTATAATATATATTTTTTTTGCCTTGCCTTTTTAACATGTACAAGAATTTTGAAGTGTACTGGACATTTGTGAATGTACCATAAATAATATAATTTTTTTCTTTTACATAATCATCTAAATGCGGGAATATATATGATATTTATTAGACATTTACGAATATACTGAGAATTTTCTTGTGTCATAGTCAGTTTTGTATTGGGAATTTTCTTGTGTACCGGAATTTTTTTATGTGTCATTTGGTTATGTACTAGGTACTTTCATCCTGGGAATTTTCTTTTGTGCCGGAAATTTTTTATGTAATAGTCATTTAGTTATGTGCTAGGCACTTTTGTACAGGAAATTTTCTTGTGTACCGGAAATTATTTTATGTACTAGGCACTTTTGTACTGGGTATTTTTTGTATACCGGGAATTCCTTTATGTACTAGCCATTTGGTTATGTACTAGCTATTTTTGTACTGAGAATTTTCTTGTGTACCAGATTTTTTTTTATGTACTAGCCATTTGGTTATGTATTAGATACTTTTGTATTGGGAATTTACTTGTGTGCCGGGAATTTTTTAATGTAATAGTCATTTAGTTATGTGCTAGGCACTTTTGTACAGGGAATTTTCTTGTGTACCAGATATTATTTTATGTACCAGCCATTTGGTTATGTACTAGACACTTTTGTACTGGGTATTTTCTTGTATACCGGGAATTGCTTTATGTACTAGCCATTTGGTTATGTACTAGCTACTTTTGTACTGAGAATTTTCTTGTGTACCGGAATTTTCTTATGTACTAGCCATTTGGTTATATACTAGATACTTTTGTACTGGGAATTTACTTGTGTGCCGGGAATTTTTTATGTAATAGTCATTTAGTTATGGGCTAGGCACTTTTGTACAGGGATTTTTCTTGTGTACCTGGAATTATTTTATGTACTAGCCATTTGGTTATGTACTAGGCACTTTTGTACTGGGTATTTTCTTGTGTACCGGGGATTGTTTTATGTACTAGCCATTTGGTTACGTACTAGACACTTTTGTACTTGGTATTTTCTTGTGTACCGTGGATTGTTTTATGTACTAGCCATTTTGTTATGTGCTAGGCACTTTTGTATTGAGAATTTTCTTGTGTACCGAGAATTGTTTTATGTACTAGTCATTTTGTACTGAGAATTTTCTTGTTTACCGAGAACTATTTTATGTACTAATCATTTGGTTATGTACTAGACACTTTTGTACCGAGAATTTTCTTGTGTACTGGGAATTGTTTTATGTAATAGCCATTTTGTTATGTGCTAAGTACTTTTGTATTGAGAATTTTCTTGTGTACTGAGAATTGTTTTATGTACTAGTCATTTGGTTATGTACTAGACACTTTTGTACTGAGAATTTTCTTGTGTACTGGGAATTGTTTTATGTACTAGCCATTTTGTTATGTGCTAGACACTTTTGTACTGAGAATTTTCTTGTGTACTGGAAATGTTTTTATGTACTAGCCATTTTGTTATGTGCTACGCATTTTTGTAGTAAGAATTTTCTTGTGTACCGAGAATTGTTTTATGTTATGTGCTAGGCACTTTTATATTGAGAATTTTCTTGTGTACCGAGAATTGTTTTATGTAGTAGTCATTTGGTTATGTACTAGACACTTTTGTACTGAGAATTTTCTTGTGTACTGGGAATTGTTTTATGTACTAGCCACTTTGTTATGTGCTAGGCACTTTTGTATTGAGAATTTTCTTGTGTACCGAGAATTGTTTTATGTACTAGCCAGGTTATGCACTAGCACTTTTGTACTGAGAATTTTGTTATGTACCGGGAATTGTTTTATGTACTTGCCATTTGGCTATGTATCAGACACTTTTGTACTGGGAATTTTGTTATGTACTGGTCATTTGGATATGTACCGGGAATTTTGTTATGTACCGAGAATTTTGTTATGTACCGGGAATTATTTTATGTACTGGTCATTTGGATATGTACTAGACACTTTCCTAAATTTTACTATTTTTTTCTCACGGGTGCATAACATACTCGATTTTAAACTGGAAAACTATTTTGTCTTTGTTTATTCCTGACCTTATCTCTTAAAAGTGGGTTTTCAAGAGGTAAGAGAGAGAAGCTGAAGATAACTTTCTTGATTGTCTATTATATCTCTCGGTGTAGCTAGATTTTGAACTTTGAAGAGATAGAAAGTGATTTTGAACTGGGTGTAGCTAGATCTCAATGGTGGTGAAGAAGAGAAAGATAAAATCAAATTTGAGTTAGAAATGAAGAAATAGTTTGTGGGTTGATGTTAACATTTGGATGGGGATCTAGGGTTTTGTTCTGTTTTACTTTTTATTAAGCTTTTTTAGATAGGATTTGATTCGATTTGGGTAAAAAGATAGAAAGAAAATAGTGAGTAAAAGTGAAGATCCCTAAGTTTTTTCAAGTGGGGGGGTGATGTATAGTGGTTCTCAAACTTCATCAAAGACATGAATCTTTCAGTCATCAACTTTAAAAAATCCATCAGAAGGAGGAGATTTTCAGAGAAACAATAATAACAGAGGAGGTGGAGAAGTTTCCATGGATGTTAATCTTTTTCATATGCGTCAACAAAATCAACAAGTGCCAAAATCAGCAACAATTAAACTCTGGGTTAATGAGGTATCGATCTGCTCCAGTTCTTTATTTGTTAATCTCATTGATGGTGATGATGATGAAGGTGAATGACGTGATACTTTTATACCTCCTCCTCATTCAAGTCCATAAGCTGAAACAATATTTGCTAGATTCATGTCTTCTAGTGCTGGTAATGATTGTGATCTGAGAGAAATAAGTGAGAAATCTACATCCATTATTAATTGAAACCCTCAATTTATGGCACCCATGGAACAAGAATTAGAAGATCAAAAGGGGTTTCCTCCTCAATATAAAGCTGAGAGAGATTTTAGAGAGAGAACCCAAGAGAGAGAAATGTAAAAGAGAGGGGGATAAAGCGGCATTTATTAGAGAGAAACTTTTTTTTTTTTTGTTGAAAGTAGAGAGAGAAACTTGATAAGGGTAAAAGAAGAAGAAAAAAATAGGCACAGCAAACAAAACAGCTTTTTAGTCTTTCAATCTTACAAAAGCTGTCATTTGGACCTGCCTCATAATTTAACTCTGACTTTAGGGCCTGCTGTAAAATTTTATTTAGCAGAGGAGTAAAATGGGAATAGGGAGTGTGTTTTTGGACCTATGGCTCATTTTTGCCTCAAATTAGGGGGGCAACCATGTTAGACGGGCCACAGAAGTGTTCTAAAATCTACTATTAGTCAATCAGTTAACTCGTCAAGAGAAACCAGGAAAAAGTGGCAACAAAATGGGGGTCTGGATCTAATCCAATCAACAAATTTTCCAATCTATCCCTCCATTGATCAATCAAATGGTAACTACACATACCCTAAACAGTACAAGTTCAACTGACCCAGAGATATCAGCTGTCAGATTACTGCTCATTTCCCAAAGAGTCCCCACATACATACCTATGTTTCTGATCTGACATCCATAAATCATTTACAAAACCTAATTGAAAAAGCCAGCAGAAAGAAACCACTGGGTCGAATACAAAGGAATCACCCATTAAATAGCATAGATTGGATTGACTTCTGATTCGGAAAACTCGGAATGATACCACGAGTTAGATCCACTCCTCTTCGAATATTTCTCTCTCTTTCTAATAGATCGGGTTCGTTTTGATTTAACTACATAATAAGTCATGGTACCAAGAACGCCTGCCATTATAACTCCTCCCACAACAGTAACCAAGATAGCTGCCCACCTGTGTCTTCGACCAACTACAATATATGACGAAGCAATGAATGCCACTGATGTGCAAACCGATGCAAGCCACATTAACTTATTGATCACTTCCACGACCCGTCTTTCGGATTTTGTTTCTCCTCTAACTAGTGTAATTTGAACCACCACGACGGCTAATGACGTGAAGAGAGCAATTGCGTTAAAAATGAAGAAGATCTTGAACGAAATTTTCCCTACTGTTACTGCCATTCCGTTATCATCATCTCCGCCAGGAACAGTGAAGATAGCAGCAAAAGCAACTGTGGCAAATAGAACGGCTACCACAGTTACAGAGTTAGTGGCATTGTTGATTCCTTCTCTATGAAGCTTTCTGAGTTCCTTGGCAATTCCATGGACGTTTTTGTTAGTTTTTCTCGTCTGTTCCAGTTGTGTGTGGACGTCATTCTTGATTTGTGTGACGGTTTTTCTGAGTTCGTCTCTTGGTTGATTTAGTTCGTTTGCTTTGACTGCACCATAACGAGCCAAACACTCTCTTATCTCCAACGAATCTTCTGAGTGAGGGAGTCCTTCGGCTATATCTAGTGCTGTTTTGTGATCTCTATTCAATGCATTGACATTGCTGTCTGGGAGGAGTAAGAGCTCATTCACAATCTGCAAGAATTAGAGGTAACCCATTAAGAAACACTTCCACACATAAGATGCCTAAACTAGATTTTTAGAAATTACTAGATTTCCAAAATTAGGAAACAATAACATCAGAAAGCCATTTTTAAAGAAGAACAAAATTTGCAACTCTAGTCATATTTTATATTTGCATTCACTTCCAAAATAGTTGAAACTGAAATTTTGTCAAATAGGGTGGCAATGAAAGAAGTCTAAATCAATCACAATTACCAATATAGGTATCGTAATTTTCCTTAAATGTATGTGCATTCTCTAAGTATAAAAGTGCTCTTTCATCATAGATGCCTATCTCAACTTCAGATGGCTGGTTAGCCTTTCCAAAATTACAGAAGGAAAAATGACCAAAACTCCGGTCAAATTTTATATTGGCAAAAAATAGTCAATTTTTTTTAGACTTCACCTCCCTATGTATTTATACAGTTTTTTCACAGGGAGCCCAAGCCTAACGAAATACTAACATGCCCTTTTAATCAAGACCATCAGGAAATGCATGATATCTAGACTCTAGAGCATGAAAAGTTTCATCAATACCTCCGCCCGCTTTTTCCTGGTGGCAATGTGTAAAGCGGTGTTGCCAAACTTGTCAGGGAGCATCACTATAGCTGCATCTGCACCGAGAAGCAACTTTACAGCTTCACAGCTCTGTCCTTTGACAGCCATATGCAATGAAGTCTGTCCTTTCTTATCAGTCCTTCGTGCCAACTGTGGATCTCTGTCTAGTAATGCTTTTACGATGTCTACATGCCCTTGACGGGCAGCAAAATGTAATGCATTTTTTCCATTTGATCGAGCAATTTCTAGCAAGGTTGAATCTTTGGATAGCAATTCATGAACTACTGCTGTATGCCCCCTTGTAGCTGCAGAGATTAGGGGAGTTGCATTTGACGGACTAACTGTTTTGCTTAATCCGGGATCATGGTCTAACAGAACCTGAACAATGGCTGTATAGATATAGTTAGTACAAGTGTGAAAACCAAGACGGCAAGGAAAAAAAACAAAAACTCAAATAACATGTGAGGAACTAAAGGATGATGTTGGCTCGTTGAGCTCGGCCTTAGGCACTGTGAGCCTGTCTCAATCCCTAGCCTGAGCTAGCAATGACTCTGATATATAACTAGTGTATTTCATAACCAACGTTACATACAAATTCTACGAGTATTCCTAGCTCACTATTATTGTTTCAAAGTTTCATAGAATATATAAGAAAAACAAAGATAAAAGGAGGAAGCTAACCCAAAGTCTCAAACTGAGGTCGGACTCCGGTGCCAAACTCGGACCAGACTGAGGCTGCCCCCAAGTCCGAGTACGAGCGGACTAGCGAGCCGCAACTAAGTACTAAATGAAAAAGGCACAAAAAGATGCAGGATATACTGAATAGCTGAATGAGTACTTGATCTAATCCATTGTTGTGCCCCCATTCTGTCCCCTATGGGTACCCATATTAGAGTCCTGGCAACTAATGATTAGTAGCAACCGAAATACACTAGAATTTAGATATCTAGGTAGGTAATTTCTATTTATAGTTTATCAAATTAGGAAACAAAATTAGAGTAGGAATATGATTTCTAAAACCTAGGGTCGTCCCAATGGCACTAATCTATATAAGGCCCATCTTCTTCTTATTTTAAATTCATTCAATCAAATAACACCCAGCTTTAGTTATTACTATGAAGTTTTTCCGATGTGCTACGTCATTACTAGTAATGGTAATTCTAGAACCTCTATTTTCAATCCTAACTTGCCTAACTTAGAAAAAGAAATCAGTTACTGCTAATGATCAAATCTACTAAACAGGTAAGAACTACTAACCTAAAAAATTAGCTCCTTCTCCTCTCAAAACCCCATCTAATCTAATCTAATCTACCTTAAACATTGTCAACTATCACAAACAAGTTATCAAATTTAGTAAACTGAAAAGCAAGCTCATAATTTCAATTCGAAGCAATAAAAAAAAATTGAATCACCTTGATGGCCTTGACTAGCAGCTATATGTAAAGCATCAAAACCAGATCGATTCTTCTTCAAAAGAGTCTCTTTAGTACTATACTTCAACAATTCCTTAACAACATCTAAATGACCTTTATCAGAAGCAGTAAAAAGTGGAGTTTCTCCTAATTCATTAACTTCATTCATAATAGATGACCTAATTTCAGCAACTTCAAGATCAAATTCAGTTCCAGTCAATGTACCAATGATCATTTGTTCATCAATATCATTTAAAATCTGTTTAACTCCAGTTAGATCTCCACGTTGAGCAGCTAAATGAAGTTCTGTATCATTATGTCTACCTGTTACTTGTTTTACATATTTCTTCTTCTTATTTCCTGATTGATCTATTCTCTTACCAGAATTTGATAAAACTAAAGCTGGAGCTGTTGAATTTGATGATGATGATGGTGATGATATTGATATTTCAATGAAAGGATTTAATTTCTGATTCAGTGAATTTAAACCTTTTTCTGCTAAATCAACAGAAAAAAAAATATCATCAAAATTAAGTTCAAATTTAACAGAAATTAAACAAGGATCATCAAGTGATTCTAAATGAAAGAGAAAAAGATTACCTTCCATTATGATTTCTGAAGCCGTCATATTCTTTCAGTTCTTATCTTTAAGAATCAAAATCAGTAGAAATCATTGAGTTTGAGTGAGTTTTATGAGAAATTTTAGGGTTTGGATAGTTCCTTTTATGATTGTTAAAAAAGGTGGAAGGAAAGAGGAAGGAAGGTGCTTGAGAAAAAGGTTAGAATTTCTGTGTGTCGTTTTCTTGCTTTTTATCAAGTAAACTTGAGGAAGAAAATAAAACAGTGGCTATTAGGATTTAGGACATGGGGCTTATTGTGAATCCATTATCCATATTACCATATATGTATGTATCATCCATATTTCTTGATGAAAAAAGTAATACAAGATATAGGATTAGTCTGTCACTTATAGTCTCTTCTAGCATTGTTTTTTCGATATTGATACAATTGTAGGAAACTATTGACAGAGAATAATTGATGTATAAATAAAATTTAATGGATGAATGACGGTTTTGTTGACTAATCTTATTAATGTTTTCTTTAGTTTGCTTGACTTATTTACTCTTATATTAGTCCAAGATTGTTACTTACATAAATAAATATAGGTAAATAAAGGATAAGCTTGTGTTGAAATTATGAAGAACAAATTAGTGTGCTTAATGCAAACCAATCAATAGAGAAAATTGTTGAGTTGTTTTTGCAAAGGAAATTGTTGAGTTGTTGTGCAAAACTTATTTAACTAATGTTATTTTGACATTTATTTACATATAATATACATCTCTTACTTCTACTCCAATCTATGCAATGGACAAGACTCAAAGACTCAAAGAAACTTCATATCATAATGGGACTAAATTCAAATAAATAAAATTTAAAAGAACAAACCATGTGTTATTGGAAAAGAGAATCTTTTATCTAATATATAAGTAATGCTTTGTTTTTTTATGGGTTTTGGTATAGGAAGAGCATTTTTTTAGTAAAGGCATTAAATATGGGGGTGCTTCTAAAGGCACCTGACCAAACAGCTGTTAGCATCCAAAAATATTGTTGACTCAAGTCAATGATTTTTGACTCGAGGTCTCTATAAGCACCAATTTTTAATGTGGGTGACGTTCACATTCTCCGGCAACGGCCAATAACAAAAACTAGCAGAAAGAACATAAGAAATATAAAGAGAGAAAAGGTTTTAGAGAGAGAGAGAGAGATTTTTTAGAGAGATGAAAGATCAACCGCCAAACCCATATAGGGTTCTTCCCTGTCTCTTGAGAGCATAAACGACATCCATGGCAGTAACAGTCTTTCTCCGAGCATGTTCAGTATAAGTAACAGCATCACGGATGACATTTTCAAGAAAGATCTTCAAAACACCTCTGGTTTCTTCATAGATCAAACCACTTATACGTTTCACACCTCCTCTACGAGCTAATCTCCTGATTGCTGGTTTAGTAATACCCTGAATATTATCTCTCAATACTTTCCTGTGTCTCTTTGCTCCTCCTTTCCCTAAACCCTTTCCACCCTTTCCTCTTCCTGACATTCTTCAAACAGATTCTTACTTACCCAAAATGAAAAATGGAGTTTTTTTTAGGTTTCTGATGATGATGATGACTGATTTGATGAAGAAGAAGATGAAGGCTTTTTATAAGGGGGATTAGGTTTTGAGTTTTTTTTTCATTTTGGCGCGCAGATTTCGCATCAAGGATTTTGTAAGAGCTTAGAGAGAGAAAAAGTTTAAAATCCCCAATTTTGGATGAATTTTGTGAGGGTCAACAAATAATGGACCGGTGCCTACATACTTGAGTGGTGCCAACAGAGAATAGAGCGGTTGGGCGTGGTGCCAACAGAGATGGATGCTAACAGCTGTTTGGTCAGGTGCCTTTAGAAGCACCCTAAATATGGAGAACACTCTTTTTAGAATAGGGAGGGATAAATATTTTTTTTTAAATATCCCAAATTTATACTTTGGTCCCTCCCATCAAACTATTTTGGACCAAAAGAGAGAGAAGAGAGTATCCTCCTGTTCGACTAAAAACTTTCGAGAGAGAAGAGAGAATCTTGTCCGACCTAAAACCTTCGATCAAATCAAAGAGAGAGAAGAGAGATAAACATCTTGAAAAGGAGAAAAGTCCTAAATCTGTTTGATTCTATCTAAAAGGTAGATATAGAGATAGAAACCTAAACCTTAGATGACTAACACAACACTCCTTTCTCTAGAGAGTTTGTAATTCATGTTATTGCTTGATTTCCTCATAGATTTTTAGGATTTTAACACTAATTAAAGTAACTTTTGAAGATTTCAAGTATCAATATTGCAATGAAGAATACAAACAAGGATGTAACTCGAAAAATATATAACTGACATTTACATAAAAGAAATTTCGCTTAGCATAAATAAAATTCATTAACACCAACTGAAAATTTTAAAAAAATTCGGCCAAAGTGGTTGAAAAAACAAACTAATTTCAGCCATCTCAGCCGAAATTTATTACTATTTTCAGCGGGACCGGCCGAAATTTGTTATCTTTTTCAATCGACCCAACCGAAATTTGTCATCTTTTTCAGTTGTTACTACCGAAATTTGTTCTCTTTTTCAACCGAACCTACTGAAATTTGTTGTCTTTTTCAGTCGATCCAACCGAAAATTATTTACGAAAAAAACGACCGAAAACCCTAAAACGTATGTTCAATCATAGAGGAAGACAAGAAAATGATATTTCTTTACCTGAGACATATTATCTTCATTATAAATGTATTTGTTTAAGTCGATAACTTCGTTTAAGTCGATGTCCTTCTTTAAGTCGATGGTTTCGTTTAAGTCGTTAGGTTCGTTTAAGTCGAAGGAATCTTCTTTATTGATGTAGGTTGCCTCCTTCATTAACGGTGGTTCCTCATCCATGAGATCCTGAGGCATCATTAAAAGCTCGAAACTAAGAATATAGTGATGGTAAACTTTGCAAGTTTTTTAATACTAATGGTGATGTTGATAGTAGTGGCGATATTAGGGGTTTGGTTGTTTATGTGAGAGAAACTACAAGTGAATAAATACTAGATTTATTATTAATTTTGATCTAAGTCCTTCTATTTTGGCACTATTTATTAAGTGATCCTTATAAAACCCTCTTTAAACTAATTTGGTAAAGGAAGAGCAAATACATAAATTGACCTTTCTAACGCACTGTCTTTACTAAATAGTGTTCTTCCTATACCAAAAGCCTTTTTTATTGGTACACTTATAGAGCCATTATTAATGTATTCGTATATACGGCCGATAAGCATGGTCTAATATCATTGAGTAAAAGGGCAATAGCTATGATTTGTTTATCCTAAAACCAATCTAGATGGGAAGTCCAAAACTTTTTGCTTCCTTTTTGTATTGAAACAGGGTCCGAGAATGCCCAACATGTTGGCCTAATTGGATAGGGTTACTGGGCTTCCATGCCCAACATGTTGGCCCAAACAGACCCAAACTGCCTGTTATTTGGCGGGTTGGGTTGAAGTAGTTTAGCCCAGGGTTGGGTCGAAGAAGCTCAGCCCAACCCTCTTG
Organism: Eschscholzia californica; assembly: GCF_041429995.1. Classification (NCBI taxonomy): domain Eukaryota; kingdom Viridiplantae; phylum Streptophyta; class Magnoliopsida; order Ranunculales; family Papaveraceae; genus Eschscholzia; species Eschscholzia californica. The sequence goes on from NW_028238198.1 coordinate 17,024,086, forward strand.
AACCAAAATATAGAAAAATATATTTAATTAAACAAAATTAAATAATGTCATTTGGGCTTATATGGCCAACCTACCCAAATCTTGGTAGTTATTTAGTGGGTTAGATCAAACGGGCTTAGCCTCACTTCCTTGAAATCAAAATATAGGAAAACGTGTTTGATTGATGATTGTCTTCCCATACAACCAAAAATAATCTAAGTTCGGTTTTTTAATTTGTTTTAGTTTGTGTTTTCAACAATTTCTACATGTTCGCAAGAAAAAAGTTGTTTACAAAGTGGGTTAATTTTATGATTCAAACACGATAAGTGAATAAATAAGTTTTATGAGTATCAAGATAATATTTCTAATGCATTTTCTTTGTTTGCACGGTGGGTTAATTTTACAATTTAAACATGATAAGTGAATAGATAAGTTTTGTGAGTATAAGGTACTATTCTAGAGTTATATGAGTATCAAGTATTTTCTTTAACTTCTCATAAAAAAAAAATATATTTTCTTTAACAAAAAAGAAAAGAATACAAGTATTTAATAATATCAAATGCATCTTTATAAACCGTATCAAATACATGTTTTACCAAGTACCAACAAATCAAACATCAAAACAAGCTTATAAACTCTATAAATGATTTTATTATTTATCATCCAAACAAGTAGTTTGAATTAAGTTTAAAGTTGGGCCTTTGTCTTATCCAAAATTATATTACATTAAAACTCAACTACCATTCCCATCGTTTCATATAAGAGAATTACTAGAATTTCTAGATATCTTTTCATCCCTTTTTCCCAACATGCCTCTACCTTCTCTCCTTTTCCTCTTGCTTGAATCACCTCACACCATGATTACTTGAATCTCCCGCAGAATCTTGCTCTTTTATTTCCTACTACACCATATATAACATGTTTTGGCGGAGATGAGACAAAAGATTACCTTCATGTTTAGCTGGTTCTTCATGTTTATTAGGAAAATCTATAGTTGTTTTAGCCTAGATATCGATTTAGAATCTGAACTGGATATAAGAAAATTGTTCTGCCGACTAATCAATGATAACCAACTTCATACCATCTCTAACTTCAATTAGATTAGAACCAGAATACTATATTTTTTTTTTGTTGAATTACAGGATATTATATCTGATCACGATAGTTAAAATCTCCTTGATAAAAGATAAGGCATTTTATTAAAAATAGTATCAATGATATCAAATACATCATTCTCCCTATCAAAGTATCAATTACATGTCTTTCAACAATTCAAAGACCTTTATCAGTAGTATCAATACACATTTTTAGAGAAAGAGAAACAGTGCATTATAAATTCATCATCGATTATCGAAATAAATGAATCATTCTCAACATATGTGAGCAATTTATTATTCAACCAGTACGAGAGAACATCCTTCTACTGAGAGTTAGTATTGCCCTGTATATGGAGAAGATTAAATATATATTAAGAAAATATTAATCATCAATTCTACTATAAAAATTAGGAAAAGTATTCTGAAATCTAAGAAAATACAAAATAAGGACTATATAACTATCAATTTACAAATACTGTATTTAATAAGATTGCAAGTTAAAACTTACTGAACCAAAATTACCATAAATGGGTTATTTTCACGATTAGCCTCCTAAAAGATGACTAGCTTCCTGCCTAGTGCCCTAAGTGCATTTTCAATGGGATACTCAAACTCCAACACTTAGAGTGTCCCATATTGTGATTTTGGAGTTTTTTTTTGTCTCCAATGGAGATCTCTAAAATACCTCTACTCAATACATATGTTACTCTTCAATTCAATATATAAAAAGTAGTCAAAAAGCAAGAGTTTTTATTGGTTAGAATTTTAGAGTGACACTCCAAAAAACCATATGTGACACTCTAAAGTGTTGGAGTTTGAGTATCCCACTGGAGATGCTCTTAAGGGACAACGCAGGAAGCTAGTCATACTTTAGGGGGCCAATCGGAAAATAGCCTTAACTAAAATGAAGAAATTTTTAGACTTTGTCTGGTCTAGGCCTTCTTTCAAAACCTCTTCAAATTTTCTCTCATTGATTGGGAAAAGAAATTTAAGGGGAGGTTCATAGATAGGATGTTCACAGAGAAACTTTAAAGCTCGACCTTAGTTGTTGCACCTAAACAAGTAAAGTTGGTTTGAGTTATGGTGTTAATAAAACATACCAAAAATAGGAATATATGATATTTCATTGTTACAAGAATAATTATCATTATACATCAAGAATGTTACAACTAGAAGCAACCTTCTAAAACGAATAACACAATGATCGGACAAGCTTAACCGATGGATACCATTCCATCATACAATAAGCTTTTCGTGAATGAAGACACTATATCTAAAAAATAATCAAACATGTAAGAAAACAAACCAAACAAACACTAGAAAGAATCGCCAAGTGAACAAAGGAGATGGAAGCCTGAAAATTGTAACTCTACTTGGGCAATAACGGCTCTGTTTGAGGATTCGTCTCATTTTCGCTGATTCTCCATTTACCAAGGAAACCCGATTGCCTCTCGGGTGTCTTCGTCTTCTCCGACACTTTTGAAGTTTCTTTTAGGCTCTGTACATGTTGTAAGCAGACCTGAACTGCATCATGAACCCTTACAAAAAACCACTCTTTCCCAATCTCTTCAAATACACCAGATTTGGCCAGAGCTTTTAATACTTCTCGGTTCGGGTTGGAAATAGCTATCTGCACGAAACGTAAACTTATGAATCTGTCTATTTCGGAAAAGTAATTTAATGAAACGGACTATTTTTAGGTACCTGGATATCCCGTGATTTGTACTCCTGGTGCAGGTCTCTTAGAGTTTGAACTGCACTAGAGTCGATATATGTAACAGCTGCACCAAAAATAAGAAAATCATTTTTATTATGATTGGAATAGATAATATAGATTTCGAGTACTTCAAGGGAGACACAAGAATGTCGCGCAATGAAGAATAGCTCGAGAGACTGTGTGTGTGTGCGTGCATACACATGATCAGATAATTCAAGTGAATCGATGAACTTACGTGCCATCTCTAGAATAACAAAATGAACTCTTTCAACATCTGGTCCACGTTTTGTTGACCCATCGGTGCAAATTTCATATTCCCGTAACCTGGTAAATAGAATATCGGATAAATGAGTTCATCATTTATTTCCATTGTTCCAGTGAATCTCTTGAACAGAGGAATCGTGTAAAAGGAGATAAAATTCTTCACCTGTCTTTTATATAACTCGTATTTGCAAAATAAATTGGTGCATCAATACGAACAATCACAATTCCATTATATGTATATGCTTCTGGGTACTGTTGAGTGTTTCTGTACACAGTTGTCCCAGGAAGACGTCCCAATACAGCTACAACGAAACCGTTTCATCAAATACACGAAAAAGGAAGAAAATTTAAATAGCCAAAATAATTGTAAAGTTCATAAATCGTTAGGCAAGAAGTTCACTCACCAATGTGCGGATTTGCTGATTCATGGATGACGAATGCAAGGGAGACACCAACCTACAATTTCAGACCTACATTTAGTTTTAAAGACTTAACTAATGCTACCAGAAGCATCTCAAGGATGTTTGTAAAAGTTGTGTTAAACTGAAGTTTGTAGTATCTTTAGGAATCCACAACAATATCAAACCAAACCATAGCCTAGGATATATAGTGCAAGAAAAGAGTAAAAACGTCCTTTTAGCATATCGAAGGGATATAATGAAAAGATCTGTTCCAGGATTGGACATAGCCACATAAACAAATTATGAAGCCTTACCCCAATAAGGACCCCAATCTCAATACCAAGGAACAATGTTGTAACACTAGTAATAACCCAGAGAAGAAAATCTTTCTTGTCAACACGCCATAAGAAGATAGCTTGGTCGTAGTCCACCTGAAGTAATTGAGGCGAGAAAAGGAAAACGGACCATTAGATGCTTAAAGTTAAGCAACATATACAGTGAACTTAATCTTGGTACTGTAGCACCATTGATGATTGGCTTAAAAAGTAATCCTTTTAACTGAAGCATCTTTTGTTTGATGAAATCTTTTTTACTTTCGGACACTAATGTGAATTAATTACATTAACTACTCAAGCTCTTCAGATGATTTTGTTACACTCACCAGACCCATTACAGCTGAGATCACAATGGCAGCCAGGGCACACTAAAAAAAATAAAAAGCATTGTTATTGAAAGCAATCGAATTATCAATTAGATTTGATGATGGATTATCAGGGCTAATGTCATACTTGAGGAATTTCTTTAAATAATGGTGTCATGAATAAAAGAGCGCTTCCCATTATGATCCCCATAATAATTCCAGATAAACCAGTTTTCGCTCCACTTTCGTGATTCACAGCTGACCTAGAAAATGATCCTGCATGCATTACCACAATGTTATGCTTCAGCCACATTCTGAATATGAGATGACTCCACTGGTCTGCCTTACGTGGTCACAGGAAGTAAACAAATGTGAACAGCGGTTGCTACTAGTGTTAAATGGCAGCAACCAGCTCTTGCCATATCTAAGCCTCTAAGGTTACGAAAGCTATAAGCATCTGACCTGTTGTTGGATAAGCGGAGAAGAACGAACCACATATGTTTGCCACACCAAGACCAAATAACTGAGTGGAAAACAGAAGAAAGTGTCAGATTGTACTAAATTAACGTCACTATTCGGCTCGATCCTCTGAACCGATTGGTTACGATTCTTGGAATCAGTATAAAGAGGAATTGGCTTATTCATTATTTCAGAGAATACCTCCTGATTGGAGTCTAACTCATAACCATTCTTTGCTGCCAAAGCTTTAGCAATCCCCACAGACTCCTGGTATGGAAATTTAATTCTACCATTTAGTGAGGCTTCAATAAGAAAACATGGAGCATGCCAAGGGAAATTAACTAAACGTGTCAGGCTTACCAGTATAGCCACACCTGTGATGAGAAAAGCTGTGGGAATCAAAGACTTTGCCTGATCAAACCTTTTGGGAACTGAAAATTTAGGAAGGCCTTCGGGTATTTCTCCCACCTAAAAGATAAATTCACTTGGATATAATCGATAATAATAACATTGTAAAAGCACCATAATTTGTCAAGCGCATAGAACTTTCAAACACGTTAATCTACTACTGATATGAAAGAACGTAGAGGACTTCTATTAATTAGTGTACTTTACTTTTAATTCCGTTACTATACAATTCATGTTGCGTTAATGAAAAGTGAACTTTTGTTATCTTTTAGTTAATAGTTTAATATTCATCTCACATACATGTGCTATTGGCTTTGCTATTGAAGTCCTTGGCTAGCCAGTGGGCTGACTCCACCAGCTGTACTCATCCTCCCAGTTTTCATCTAATTTAATCATCAACTAGTGTTAGACTCAAACGACTACAGAAGACTATTTAATCAAACTCTATTATGCATATGACAAGGGAAATGCAAACTGAAAACCATCTACAAAGTCACTATTGAGCTTTTGACACCATTTTAATCCAACTACATTGTGTTTTACCTATTTTTTTGCCACTACAGTTGTTCATATATAATTATTTCACCTACTCAAAGCGTCTTATGGTTTACAGTCAAACAAGCAAGAAGATAGCAAGTGATGTTATATCACTTTACTGATAGATTATGAAGCACAAAGTAACTCAGAGATTTCCGTGGGCAAGATCACATTGTTGGATAAATCACTCAACAACTGAGACTTTAATTATACAATTTGATTTAATCCTCACCAAAGAAATGGAAGGAGGCTGGAATATCTTCACAAAAACAGTACCCACAACGACTCCTGTAAGAGGACCAGCTGCACGTAAAATCCGCAAGTACTTTTTTGTCTTCCCCTGAACGTTAAAGACATGAAGAGCCACTAAGAAAAGATTGGATTGTGAAAACAGTAATATATAGATGAAACTAGATTTGGAATCACCGTAATGCTAACAATCAACCCCTACCAAGTGCTTCATTACTAGAAGAATCATAAGGATGATAGATCCCATTACAAAAGGTGGCCAAGAAAACTACACGAAAAAGAACAAAGAAGATCAGTCATCAGAAAACGATAATATAACAAAAAACAACGCAATACTACCTCTTATTGTGCAAATTGGATACAGATTATATTATATCAAACTCAAATAGGTTCTAAGACGTATATTTAGAATTAGTAGAGCATTTACTTCGATGTATGTAAAAGCACACCTTATTGGCTCCAGCAATGATACTTTTGATAAGCGGAACAATTTTGCTGCTTCGCACGATGCTGTATCCCAAGAAATATTTGGCTTGAGACAAGGCGATAATGATGGCAGAAGACGTTGTAAAGCCAGAAATCACAGAGTGACTGATGAAATTAATGAGCCATCCCAGCCTAGAGATAATAACAGATGGCACGATTTTAATAGATAGGTTTTCCAAGAGAAAGCCGATAATGTGATAAAAACTCGTGTTCTTAAATATAGATACACCGTGAATCGGTGACTGAGTGAAAGAAAGAGACGATTGGACAAGATACCTCAAGAGGCCCATTACACATTCCAATATGCCAACCATAAGCGCCAACAATATCGCAAGCTCTGTGTACGTCTCTCCACCAGTTTCAGCAATGCCACCCAAAACATTAGACACCAAGAGAGAAACCAATGCTACAGGACCAATTGCAAGCTGCCGAGATGACCCGAATATTGCATAAACAAATATAGGGACAAAACCAGAATCTGTTTATGATCAAAACTAAAATCAGTACCCGAAAACTCAGATATTAATCAAGAAATAGACACCCAATAATGGTTACAAAATTTCCCATTACCCCAATTTGTTTACTTAGAAATAAAAGCAATAAGCTTTAACCAACTTACAAAGTCCATAAATTGGATGAAGCCCAGCCAACTTTGCATAAGACATTGCCTGATTAAGTTCAAAACAACAAATCAAAATTAAAAAAAAAAAAAAAAAAAAAAAAAACTCAACCAACATTCAACCATAAAGATGTCCCATCAGTTTGACTAGTTAAACTAATCCTAAAATAACTTCTGACAATAATATCTCCACAGATGTTAAGTTTATGGTCTTATCTAACTCAAACCCAATTGACAATGAGTTCACCTAGACATCGTATTATTGGTTAATAGACTATCAATTTCCAATGAGGGACTATCCATCATAACTATCCATAGACTATCTACCATAACTAATTTAAGTCAAAATCACTAAGAAATTCTTCATAAATTGAAAAGATGAAAAATCAATCTAGAGAGAGAGAGAGAGAAAGAAGAAGTACCTGAGGAACAAGCATAACACCAACAGTAATACCAGCCATAAGATCAATTTGAAGATACTCTTTCAAATTATAATTTCTTATCCATCTAATACAAGGTAAACAAAATTCAATCCATTCTAACCACGTCATACTTTTAGTCTTTGATTTCAATTTCTCTAAAAGAGGTGGAACTGACGACGAAGAAGATGATGATGAATTTGAAGGATGTTGTATCGGAATTATCTTCACTTGCCGGTTCAACGTCGTCATCGATGATGATGAAGATGATGACATTGAAGCAAGATCACGAGAGCTTGGTGATGCGTAAGTTATCTCCATACATACAAACTACTCATCAACTCAGCTCGCTTACTGAGTTGAATCGATTCGAATCCCTCCCAATTTCCCTCTTCAAACTCCTCCAAATTCGTCTATTCCTTTTAAAATGAAAATGATGGCAATCTGAATCTATCTCTATAATTACGAAAATACCCTTATATTATTTATATATACTGTTTGTGGGTCCTATATTTTTTATGAGTACGTGGATCGTTGGATTAGAGTTAAGTGGGCCAACAAGGTGACATCTACGGTGGAGAATCCAGGAAAGAGAAGATGACATAATGACCGGAGAAGTCAAATCTTGAATTTGTTAAAGGAGATGCCTTAAAGAGGTAATGATGGGTCAGGGGCATATTTGTCATTTGATGTACAAGGAAAAAAATGAGGTTTATGTGGTCGGTAATATGGGTGAGGTTCATTCTAACATGTGATGTCAGCCTTCATTATTTGTGGGAATAATAATCTATTCACAAATAATATCCATTTTGAGATCTTCATACCCAACAAGGCAAAAACAGTACTTATTTGTCTTTCTTTTAATCTAATTTTAGGGGGGGGGGGGGGGGGGGGGGGGTAGTGGAGCAAGACTTTCGCGGACTCTCAAGAGTCCGCGAAAGTCTGAGGCATTCAAATCCAGACATTTGAGAGTCCACGAAAGTCTGAGGCATTCAAATCCAGACATTTGAGAGTCCACGAAAGTCTGAGGCATTCAAATCCAGACATTTGAGAGTCTATGAAAGTCCGAGGCATTCGATTGTAGACAAAATATGTCCCAGACTTTGGTAGACTTCATAGTTTGATGAATTTGTGAAGGATTTGGGACAAATTTGGAAGCCAAAATGTCTTTCAAAAAACAAGAGACATTTGAAGTCCATCATGTGATCAAACAACAATAATAATATTAAAATAATAAATGTCTACCAAATGTCCATCAATGTCCACAAATATTCACAGATGTTTACGAAAGTCGAAAAATATATTTTTGAAATGTTAGTATAAATATATTATTTCATGTGATTAAACAATAATAATAATATTAAAATAATAAATATCTACCAAATGTCCATCAATGTCCACAAATATTCACAGATGTTTACGAAAGTCGAAAAATATATTTTTGAAATGTTAGTATTAATATATTATTTCATGTGATTAAATAATAATAATAATATTAAAATAATAAATGTCTACCAAATGTCCATCAATGTCCACAAATATTCACAGATGTTTACGAAAGTCGAAAAATATATTTTTGAAATGTTAGTATAAATATATTATTTCATGTGATTAAACAATAATAATAATATTAAAATAATAAATATCTACCAAATGTCCATCAATGTCCACAAATATTCACAGATGTTTACGAAAGTCGAAAAATATATTTTTGAAATGTTAGTATTAATATATTATTTCATGTGATTAAATAATAATAATAATATTAAAATAATAAATGTCTACCAAATGTCCATCAATGTCCACAAATATTCACAGATGTTTACGAAAGTCGAAAAATATATTTTTGAAATGTTAGTATTAATATATTATTTCATGTGATTAAATAATAATAATAATATTAAAATAATAAATGTCTACCAAATGTCCATCAATGTCCACAAATATTCACAGATGTTTACGAAAGTCGAAAAATATATTTTTGAAATGTTAGTATTAATATATTATTTCATGTGATTAAATAATAATAATAATATTAAAATAATAAATGTCTACCAAATGTCCATCAATGTCCACAAATATTCACAGATGTTTACGAAAGTCGAAAAATATATTTTTGATTAGCACAAATATAATATGCATTACACATTTTGTCAATGGACTCAAGATCTTAAAATGTCCCCAGGACATTTTGTCTATGGATCAAATGTCTTGAAATGTCTATAAAGACATTTTGTCTACAAACTCTCAATGTCTTCAAAATGTCTATGAACACATGTTGTCTATAATATAACTCATCCGAAATGTCTTGAAATGTCTACGGGACATTTTGTCTATGAAAGTCTGTGAAAGTCCGCACACATACATTACACACGTACATAATTTAGATTTGGGAGCCCCTGTTAGGAACCCGACCTTGGAATTGAAAAAAGTCCCGGGGCTCCTAAAAATCAAGGACTCCCAAAATTGGGAGCCCGAGCCCCACATTGGACTTGCCCTAAGAATAGAGTGTTTAGTTTGGGAAAGCCAAGCATTTTGGGGGCTGAAAATAGAGTTTATGTTTGAGATTCAATTATTTCACTTAGCCACTTAGGATATGTAAAACACAAAATATGAGCCCTAACAAATATGTCATAGCAAATTAGCTACTTTGACTCCTTTGAAATTGGGTAAGTTTTGTATCTGAGTGCTTTTTTTACTCATTTTGCTTGAAAGCGTCTTGATCATGTTTTGATTTCTTTTCTTTTTATGTTTTTTATTCTTAATTACTTTCAATGATTCTACAATTGTCTCTATCGTAGTTTGATTGATAATTTCACTTTTTTTTTTTCATAATACTAACCGAAACCTATAAATTTCATCTAATTTTTTAAAGGTATCATTTGTAGTTTGTTCATTACAGAAAGAGACTAAAGAAAGAGTTTAAACGATCTTTTCTAATTAAAAATCGATTTGAAAAACTTCAATTTTTTGTTTGATTTAATTTCTTAATCTAGTATTTGAAACAATTAAGGCTTTGAAAAATGTTTATTAACAACTTTTTTGTTGATTTGAGTGATTTTAGCATGATTTGTAAGATCAATTTGAACCCTTTCAAACTATAACTTCGTATTCATCTCATACAAGGAAACACATGATTCGATCCATTCTAACCACGTCATAGTTTTAGTCTTCTATTCTAGTTTTTCTGACCGAGGTGGAAATAACGGAGACTAAGATATATAGTGAATTTGAAGGATGTTGTAAGGGATTATCTTCACTTGCCGGGCATTGTCATCATCGATGAAAATGAAGAATCATTGGCACAAGATCACGAAAACTTGGTGATGCGTGTGGATATGTCATGTCCATACGCACTACTCATCAACTCAATTGCTCGCTCGCTCGCTTACTGAGTCTAATCCTCCGGAATCCCTTCTTTCAAACTCCAATTTGGTCCACTCCTTTTAAAATGAAAATGATGGCAATCTCTATCTATCCCGATATTTACGGAATTACAATTTAATGTGGTATTTCTCACGTGGAATTTCGTGAAATGATGAGACACGTTGGATCGAGATAGGTGTACTAGCTAGGTGAAATCGACGGTGAGGAATTTGGGAGGGAGAAAATCACAAAAAGTAGGAGAGAAATCAAACAACAACTTTTGATTGGAGTTTTAAGAGGTTTAGTTTTCCTTCTTAGAGCTCAAAAGTTCGAGACACGCTGATAAAAAGAAAAAGTCAAATTTTGAATTCGTCAACGGAGATGGCTTAAAGAGGGAATGATGAGTCAGGAATATATTTGTCATTTTTTTTGTTGAGATATATATTTGTCATTTTAATGAAGGTAAAATGTGTTGGGAAGAATGAGACTAATGTGGACGGCATATAGGGAGGTTCATTCTACAATGTCTTAGTGGCCTTCCTTAAGTAGTGGCAACAAGAATGTGGACATTCTGGAATAGGCAACCAAACCAAAGGCACAAGCAATGTAAAGCCGCATAAGAAACCACTTGAGTTGTAGTACACAAGCAAACCAAGCAAGAAAGTCAACGGGCACACAATCGCTACAAGCAAGCAATAGGCATTTTTTGCCCTTGCATATCATATCTATATTATATTCACAAATTAAAGTGATTGACAACAACTCTGCATTATCTGCCTTTCACAAAGTTACAATGGATTACAAGTCAAAATTACTTAAAGATCTTCACGAAATCAACGGTCTCTATTTTCGAGATAATTTTTCCTCTCTCTCTGATAAATATTTTCACATTGTATAGACTATTGATTCCTATTGAGCTATATAGAACATATTAGCCTGCTAGAATCTTCACTAGAACGATGCTCCAGTGAACTCACTGCTATTGTCGAACCGCTTATTTAATTTCTACTCGGTAACTTTGTACCAGTGATTTAATTTCTCCTCGGTAACCCGGCCCTAACACTTCCGTGATTCGATTAGTCCTGACCCGTGACCCGTGACCCGTGACTGGCGAACCCGTAGGTGATAATTCAAAGTATAAATACGGTTCCGATCCTACATTCCTACCATTGCAAGAACCCTAATCCGACGCGACACCCTGTCCACTCGACAGGTACTTTACTAATCCCTTTCTCTCTCTGGATTTTCAGCTAAATGTGATATAACTTACGAAGTAATATTTGTTTAAGGTCAGTTTAATGGTTACTCTCCGTTTTCCTATTTGGTTCAATTACAGGTTTGATCAATTTTAAACCCTAGAGTTTCTTTTAGAAAGCAATGGCTCCTGTTAAAGGTATATCCTTCTTCAACGTTTCCTTTTTTTGATTTTTCCTTCATCTATCAAAGAATTATCTTTAGGGTTACCGTGATTTTGTTAGTTAATCAAGTTATAGTGGTCGTGTTTGTTGTTGAAAACATTTGATGAATTTTTAGACTAGTAACTATATGGGGCAATTCCATAATCTGCTGAATTTGAATTCTGACCTAGGTTGTGTTAAGATTTGAAAATTAACTCATAGTGATATTTTAGAATGTTTGTTTTATCTGAATCGAGGTGTCGTAACTCATCTGAATGAATGACTGATATTGGGTGCATTTGGGTAAGACATAAATAAAGTCCGAATCAAGAGTCCAAAATAACCTAAAATGACTAATCGACTATTGTACCCGAGTAAGAGAAAACAAATTCGGATGATTCAGACTCGGCAGAGTCAGATTCAGGAAATGAGAATTGAACGTTACCCTAGCTGATAGTATCCCCGTCTTGCTAAAGAAGTCCTTCCCTTTTGCATGCTTAAATTTAAATTAGTTATTACTTCATAAATAACTTTTCTATTTTAGATTCATAATGTTTGAATATTTGAAGACATTTTACGTAGCTTCCTTCATATAGAATCTGATATACGACACTCGACATTAAAATCATCGTAATCTTTGAGAAGTAATTACGGAAGCTATTCGTGTACCTAACAAACCTTTGTATTCTTTCCTATGATCTCAAATATCTCTTAATGTTGCTTTTGTTATATGCAGTTGCCCCCACAAAGAAAACAGACCCAAAGGCCCGAGCACTGAAGGCAGCTAAAGCAGTAAAATCAGGTGCATCGACAATCAAGAAGAAAGTTAAGAAGATTCGAACATCAGTCACGTTCCATAGGCCAAAGACACTAAAGTTGGATAGGAACCCTAAGTACCCACGTATTAGTGCTCCACCTAGGAACAAGCTCGATCACTATCAGATTCTCAAATACCCACTCACAACTGAATCTGCAATGAAGAAGATCGAAGACAACAATACCCTAGTTTTCATTGTTGATATTCGAGCCGATAAGAAGAAGATCAAAGATGCAGTCAAGAAGATGTATGATATTCAGACCAAGAAAGTGAATACACTTATCAGGTATTGTACTTCAAGTTCATAAATCATTTCGGTTATTTATTTTTCTTAAACAAGCTTATATGATCACGAAATAGAACAGCATGCATCATACATTAAATAACTTGGGTACACCATAAGGACGAAATGCTCAGTTGACTTGGATAGACCATAAGATGGAATGCATATGACTACCATGAAACAGTGCTACGGACACTCATTCACCCTAATGGCCATAGAACATATCCGAAAGGTCATTATTAATTTCTTTAATACATTAGAAATTATGTTAAATTGCTTTTTCGGCTCTGTTTTTGGTGATTTTAGGCCTGATGGAACGAAAAAGGCGTATGTGAGGTTGACTCCAGATTATGATGCTTTAGATGTGGCAAACAAGATCGGTATCATATAATTGGAGGAAGTTATCTGCAACGTTATTATTTCGGTAAATGTTTATCAATTTTATTAGGGATTGCATTTGGTAATGGTATGGTATACTCTTAAGTTTACAAGTCCGCTTCCATGAAATGGTTTCCCCAACTACTCGCCTTACTTGGCGTTTGGTTTTCTTAATGCGTTGCTTTAGTTTGCCTTAGGTCCAACTATAGCAGACTTGTAATCAGCTCGGGTCAGACATTCAGACATAGAGCAGAGGAGTATTGGTTGCTCCCCATATCACATTAGTTCGGTACCCAAGCGCCCGTTTCACTCAGTCGAGAAAAGTCCATCACCAATCCTTTGTGGGTTGTACAATAGTAATCTCAGTAAATCAGTTATGGAACTACTGATCATCTTACAAAAGAAAGACAACAAAATACTACTGTATATTTCTATGCCCCTAAATATTCTTTTTTTGTTTCCTGCATGATCAAAATACCACTGTATAGAACATCATGCATCTGCTAACTTGGGTACAACGTACACCATAAGGATGGAATGCTCAGTTGACTTGGATAGACCATAACGATGGAATGCTTATGACTACCATGAAACAGTCCTACGGGCACTCGTACAACCTAATGACCATAGAACACACCTGAAAGGTCATTATTTGAAAACATTATAAATTATGTTAAATTGCCTTTTGGGCTCTTTTTTGGTGATCTTAGGCCTGATGGAACGAAGAAGGCATATGTGAGGTTGTCCAGATTATGATGCATTAGATGTGGCAAACAAGATCGGTATCATATAAGATTGGAGGAAGTTATCTACGACGTTATTCTTTCGGTAAAGGTTTATCAATTTTGTTAGGGATCATCTTTCATCCAAGAAAGGAATTGACTTTGGTAAAGGTATACTCTTAAGTCTACAAGTCCACTTCCATGAAATGGTTTCCCCAACTACTCGCCTTACTTGGCGTTTGGTTTTCTTAATGTGTTGCTATAATTTGCCTTAGACTAAATGTGAATAATCCAAGTCTAACCTGTTCTAGCAAGGGGTAGGACTTATTTTAGGTCGCAGACACTCAGACATAGAGCAGAATAGTATTGATTGCTTCTCATATCACATCACCTCTCTCCTTAGCTTTTCTTAAGATAAGTTTACACTGTAAGTTTATGGTTACATTAGTTTGGTAACCAAGCGACTGTTTCACTCAGTCGAGAAAAGCCCGTCACAATCCTTTGTGGGTTGTACAATAGTAATCTCAATAAATCAGTTATGGAACCACTAATCACCTTGCAAAAGAAAGACAACAAAATACCATTGCATATTTCTGTGCTCCTAAATATTCTTTTTTCTTTTTCTGCATGATCAAAATATATACATTGCCTCCCATATCCCAAATATACAAAAAAAAAAGTACATAAATAGCTTGGACCTGAATTAAATTAATCAGGAAGCATGATCTCTTTCTCATCAATGGACTCTACCTCATCAAGAAAGTGCGAAGTTGGCACCTCTGCTGCCTTTGCTACTTGAGCTTCTTCAGCAATCCTCATTGCCAATGTTGCTCGGTATGAAGCTAAGTCAGCATTCTCCATAAGAATCTGGGCACGTTTTCTCTTTGCTATAGCTATCTCTGTCAACATCCTTGCTGTTTTTTTGGCTTCCTCTATTCTCTTCTTATTTGCTTCTTCAACCCTTCTCATATCTTCATCAACTTCTTCTTCTTCTAACATGTCGATGTCGTCTACTTTCCCTTCTGCATTCAAGGCTGTCCGCAACAATACATTATGAGTACACAGAAATATACAATACCCAATTGTAAAAATTGAATGGTTTTACTATTTGGCTTTTTTAACAGAACTGTCTACTCTTATGATGTTTGAATGTCCATCCTAACTTCTCAGCCTAAATATATTTAAACACATGTTCGGAATTTGTGATTGCGATGGTAAAGATAAAAGTAACACACCTTGCAAGCTACATTGTTGATTGGCCCTCGGAGTTTGACTTTGACGGTTGGTTTGGCTTTGCCGGTTGGTTTGGCTTTGCCGGTTGGTTGAACGTCTTCTACGCAGAACAGGCTTATTAAAAACTCGATTTTTAGGTTTTCTTAAGGGTTGCACCTGCAAACAGATGTTGATCAAAGTTTAGTAAACATAAAAAGTCCTAGCTCCTTGAGTGAATAACAAGGCACTCAGTTACAGTTCAAAATTGCAGAAGCTACCAAAATTGTGAAAAATCACAGTTGACCATAAAAACTTATCAGTCCAAAAAAAATTCACATATTTGCACACATGAACTTAAACAGGTAATCCAGATCAGAAGAGGATCCATTTTACCTTTAATGTAAGCTAAAAGAAACGAAGTTCTTTTTTCGATCAAGCGAAAAGATTGGGAAAACATGTAAATATGTCACTATGAAAACAACAAAAAAGTTACCTGGAAAACTCGGAGCAATGGGGAACCCTTCTCCTTCCGTTTCCGCAACCAGTACTGATATACTTGTTTAAATATCAAGTCTGACCCTGGGCAGAGACTCGAAGCTTTGATCTCATCAAAAGCATCATTTGGACTATAATATGCAGCCTTCTCTAATATATCGATCATTTTCTCAAACCTCTCGACAGATAAAACCCCAAGACCCACATTTTCTCCCGTGAATTCATTATTAAGTTTTCGAAGCCACTCCTCATCCCCTGAATCGACATCATAATTTGCATTCTCACGCGTCGATAATCTTGTTACCTCATCAAGATGCACTGTAATATATTCATCGGGATGAACAAATGGCACATAGTTGCTGCTTTCATAATCCAGTACTTCAACTACTTTAGGCACATGAATAGTACAAGCAACAGGCGGAGGAGGTACTCGTTGCTGTAAATTCCTCTCGACACACTCCCTGTGTAACTCTTTAAAAGTTACCCAATCTCGTCTATCAGGGAACTCTAACTTCCAATCATTTTCACCACCAGCCCATATCATAGCACGGGTAAATCTATTAGTAAAGCCAGGTTTCATCCATTCATATGCTTTATAGATGTATCTTTTAAAGCCTTGCCTCTTTATCACGAGTACCCATTCCTTTTTAGATGAATAATCCAACTGAACTTTTGCACCTTCTTCCCTAAAGCATCTATCTGATTCAGTAACCAGTATATTCGCAACACTGCAGGCAGAATCCATGTTCTGTCTCAGTTCTACCACCAACGCTTTCAGTTCTTGTGTGTTATGACCATTATTCCTCGACAACTTACTGCGTTTTTGTTTGGGTTTAGGAGCACAGAGTAAACTGTAACAGTCCTTCACAGTAAAGGGGCGAGCATCTGGCTCTAACTTAACAGTATATGAATCAAAAGACAAAGGATTAGTTCTAGCTGATCTAATAGAATTTCTTTTCCTCTTCAAACTAGGTAAGATCCTACCTTCTAAAAGAAACCCATTTCTTCCACACGATTCACCAATCTCTCTAACAAAATTCAAGTTACTCCTGTACACAGAAACATCCAAACTCGACGAAAGTCCACTTGTTCTGTGATCATCTCCATGGGTTTGTGTTAAGAGACGTTTCAAATATCTTGTGAGGCATTGAGGCAAATATAGAGATCCAAGAGCAATACCAGAGTGTAAACCCATGAAAGAAAGAGGAACTGCTAAGAAATCAACAAGAAACATAGGTACGAACTTGTTTGTGCCCAAAATTTTGCAACTTCCAGAGGAAATCTTGGAGACAGGATCCTGCACAAAACAAGAACCAACGTCTTAGAAGAACGAAAACAGTAACATCAAAAAGTAATTGAGCAAATTTAAAAGCAGAAATTCAAAATTGTCCAATCAAAGATCATCCACTTACCCGAAGACAACGAATTCCACGCAGAGCAAAAACCCCTAAAATAGGTTCAGAACACATGAAAGCAGCCAGTAATGACAAGCTTATAGTGGAGCTCCTCATAAATCTCAGAAGCGAAGATAAAATGCCAGTAAACCAGCAAGCATCACCACCCGAAGATTCAACAGTGAAAGAAATCACAGTTTCATCGACCGAAACCTCTCTCTCTAACTCTTGTTCTCCCCTATTAACTGCAGATGTTAAAACCCATCTATCTGATTCTTTTCTTTGTTTACGTTTCCGGTAATATGTAATTCCATACATTCTATCAGTAATCCCATTTTCTGACTCAGAAGAACACTCAAAATTTTGTCCTTCCAGTTTCCTTCTCTTTACACTATATACAATTCCATATCTCTTATCATCAATGTTTCCATCAGTTACCACCGAGTCGTTCACTGAATTCAGTGAAGATTCAGTCTCTTCATCCAAATCCATCATAGACTCATCATTCTTCTCTGAACTCTCTTGAACAAAATCATGAGAAATTAAGTTCTTATTTCTACAACACAGTTCATCTTCTTTCTGATCAGTATCTTCAATGAGTTGAACACACCGATTCCTTTGAGTTTTATTTTCAAGAGAATTTGAACCAAAATCTTTCGATTTTGGCACAAATACTCTAGTTGAACGTATCATTCCAACCGATGGCATAATTATAACGTTCTGAAAAACCTTTTTTCAAAAAAAAAAAAAAAGAGAATATCGAAACGGTATAACTTCCTTAAATATTCTTTACCGAATCGGTTTACAGCGATTTGAGGATCAAAAACTTTAATGAATCGGCCAACTTCAATCAAAACCTTTCATCTTCCAACAAAAAACACAGAATTAAAACAGATCATCGATATTATCACCGGATAAATAAATTACATAAAAGAATCCGCCATTAAATTAAAACATTCTAGAAAGATAATACAGTATAAGTCACCGGAATCACAATTTTCTTGTTCGGAGTCGCCGGTCACTGGAAGATCGACTGTGAAATCGAATCTAAGTTTCTCTCTCTCTCTAGAAAAGAGTGAAGAGAAGGAAGTTTGAGAGATTTGAAGAAGTTGCAGGAAAGTTGGAGAGAGAGATTGAGAGGGAAAACCCAAAGATTAGTCCGCCACCACGTAACATCCTTTTAGGGTTTGAAAAAGACTTCAGGTTGAAGTTAAATTTCACCGACTTAGTTTAACCGTTGGATGAAGATGAACGGTCTAGATTAATTGAAGTAGTCTAATGGCTCCAAAATCGGAATTCCAATTTTGAGCGGGAGAAGATTTTTATTTGACAAAAGACAATATTATCCTTGGGATATCTATGGAATTAGGTAGGTCTGGAGGGGGTTTTTATACCTTAGTACAAGTGGGGGGAGGAAAACTTTATACAGACGTACCATAATCATGGCCCAAGCCCATTTCCACTTTTTTTTTTTTTTTTTTTCTTAAAAACGGACAAGAAGAATTATCATTAGA
Organism: Eschscholzia californica; assembly: GCF_041429995.1. Classification (NCBI taxonomy): domain Eukaryota; kingdom Viridiplantae; phylum Streptophyta; class Magnoliopsida; order Ranunculales; family Papaveraceae; genus Eschscholzia; species Eschscholzia californica. The sequence goes on from NW_028238198.1 coordinate 17,042,939, forward strand.
AGCCATTGATACATAATCTATTATATTAAAACAGCTAAGAGAGAGAGAAAGAGAGTCGGACGGAGCGATTTCCCTCCCTGGTGGCGCCGACTCTGGGTGGCGGTTACCGTCGAAGAAATTAGCAGTTCTTGACGGTTTCCAGGGCACTTTCCAACAGTTCTTTCCGTTTAGGATTCTTTGTTCTCATCTGATTCTTCTTCTCCATCATTATCACCCTTCTTCTCATTCTTTTCCTCTCCAGACTCTCAAGAATCTTTAGAGTTCTTCCTTTTCTTGGATTTTGAATAACCTTTGGCAGAACGTTTTTAGATCCGGTGAGGATTTGGACGAATGTTTGATTCTTTCTAGGGTTTATAGATTCTTCGAGGGTTTGAACCCAATTAGGGTTTGTACATGTTATCTAGAGAGGTTAGAAGCCAGCGAGACGATCGGATAGCAGGTTTGAATCCGTATGGGGCTGGAGTTTTGATAACTGTTCTCCCATTGATTGCAACATTCAGATCTTGAAAACTTATAAGAAACTACCTACAATGGAGGGGTATGAATTCGTTATACAAAGTCGCCTTTTCACCGTTGTGAATCGCGGAGAAAAGATGGTCTTTGAAAGGTATCGACTAAATAATCTCTTCATCGGAAGATCTGAAGAATTATAAGAAACAATCTACAATGGATGGGTATAATTTAGTTGTTCATAGTCGAATTATTCACTGTTGTGATCCGTGGAGAGAAGATGGAATTTGGTTCTGATTCGTACATGAATAATATTATGATATGCGGCTTTATCAAGGATGATCAATCTACTACAACAATGGCAGTCGAGCGGAATGTAAATTAGTATTTTCTTTATTTATTTGTATTATCAGTTATTTTGTTGACCTTTAGGATCCTTTCATCTTTGATCTATAGGATCTTTTCATCTTTCTTCTTTTCGTCAGTGTCTAGTCAATTTCTCTCACTTCATGAGGCACTTTACATTCGAAGTTTTGAGAGAAATGAGAATTATATCAGTGTAACTGTGATTTAATCACTTATGAATGAAAATGGTTTAAAAAAAACGACTCAGCCAGTTATCCAGGTGATATGTCTGACCGTCCATTTTATTCTAGAGATTTAGTTGGGAACACGTCCCACGGATAATATAAAATCTCTTTATGTAAATAGTCTAAAAAGAAGGGTATCTATGTAAATCAACCAAAATTGGTTAGAATAACCACTACCCACATTTCTCTCCCTATTTTTTTCTCGGATTACATGAAATTACCAATTTTCTCCACTTTAAAGTAGAAAATCCTAGGAGATATCGAAATAACTAACCCACTATCCCATATCTTCCTAATTTCTTTCTAAACCCCTTGACTATTTGACTTAAAATTGAAATTCTCTCATTTCCTCTCCAAATTCTTTCTTATTAAAAAAACAACAAAAGAAATCTCCCTAAACAAATCGATCTCCCAATTCTTTTTATCAAATCTTTTCTGTTAGTGATTTTTTATATGTTCTTCCTTCACATAGAATGGGATTTACCGGCGAAGCTAATAAGGATATGTCTCGTTCGTGGGACGCGGCGGAAACCTAGTATGATACAAAAATACATCAAGATTCATGAATTGAATAAGCACTATAACCATATGATTTGAGCTCTAAAGCCCATTTAATCTACCTATACTTCATTTATACCCAAGTTTAACAAAATTTGCACTTCCATTGGATCAACTTTGGGACCTCTCTGTTGCGAAGTGGAAGTCCAACCACTACAGGAAGAGGTGGTGGACCATTTTTACTATTCACACACCCCTTAAAATATTACATCTTGTCCAACCTGAGGGCGAAGGGTTTCTAGTTCAAAAACCCTCTATCATCAAGGATTTCTGGGATATGTCGCGTCCGTAGGACGCGGCGTAAACCTAGTATGATACAAAAATACATCAAGATTCATGAATTGAATAAGCACTATAACCATATGATTTGAGCTCTAAAGCACATTTAATTTACCTATACTTTATTTATACTCGAGTTTAACAAATCTTAGATTTGCACTCCCATTGGATCAAATTTGGGTCCTCTGTGTTGCGGAGTGGAAGTCCAACCACTACACGAAAAAGTGGTGGACTATCATCAAGGATTTCAAGAATATGTCGCGTCCGTAGGACGCGGTGGAAACCTAATATGATACAAAAATACATCAAGATTCATGAATTGAATAAGCACTACAACCCTATGATTTGAGCTCTAAAGCCCATTTAATCTACCTATACTTTATTTATACCCAAATTTAACAAATCTTAGATTTGCACTTCCATTGGATCAAATTTGAGACCTCTGTGTTGCAGAGTGGAAGTCCAACCACTACACAAAGTGGTGGACCATTTTTTACTATCCACACACCCCTTGAAATATTACACCTTGTTTAACCTGAGGGCGAAGGGTTTCTAGTTCAAAAACCCTCTATCATCAAGGATTTCTTGTGAATCCTGATATATATATAGAGAGAGATTGGCAGTGGTAAACACTTTATGAATTAACCAAACACATAACATATCTTGCGGAAACTCTCTGCCAGACGAAAGATACTTTATTTTGTCAGCCATAATTTTCCAAGGGATTTTGGAGACATAGTTTCGTCAGCCAGGGCCGACCCAAACATTTTGGAGGCCCCAAGCGGCGTTAAAAATTGTGGCCCCTATATGCTTAAAAAAGATTTCGTAAAAAAGTACTTATGGGTGGAATCGAACCCTTGACTTCCTAAGTATAATCTCAATCCTTAGCCATTGAGCTACAACTCATGATATGTTCTAACATAGTTTAGAATGTTATTATTGTCGGACCCAAATCGGTCGCTTTGGCTGCTTTGTGTCCGGGCCGCCCCTGTCGTCAGCAAGGTCTATCGAAGGCATTTTTGTTTTTTTTACTTTTCATCTTCTACTTGTTTTACTTATTCATCGTCATTTTTTTTTTCTTTCGATTTAACAATTTATTTGGCCCAAATCTATAGATCAAAACAATGATGAAGATAAAAAAAAATAATCATTAGTTGACTACAGCCAAGAAAAGATTAAAAGTCGAATGAGTCAACCCGTGTCAAGTCAACAGGGAGGTCAGGTCCGAAAAAGGTATGCAACTCAACTCCAGAATATGATCGAAAATGAAGGAATTTTTCAAAAGAAACTTCTTGAAAGTGGAAGTTGTAAGAAAGATAATGAAGGATTCTTTCTAAACATATTACTTTTATTGGAAGTTCAACAAAAAAAAAAACTTTATTGGAATCCTACTTCTAATTAAAAAGTTATATATTTTAAATATCTAAAATAAAATTATGAAGGAATAAGTTACCCAAAGAGGTAGTTTACTTTATTATTATGCTAATTGGAATAGTAATTATGCAATGTTTATTTATTTTTTTTTATTATTATTTTTTTTAGAATTCAACTACGATCTACGTTAGTAGTTACAAGGCATTGATGCATCATGGAGATGTAATGAGCACGATAACCGCCTAATTTAAACTGAAAATGAAAGAGGCCTAAATCCCGACAACGAAGAGGCCTAAAGGCCGACAAATTATTACATTATTCATAGCCTAAATTACATGGGATAAATCTTGATGGCAACTGCTTCCAGCAAGACTCGATCCCACGACCTCATGGTCTTAAGAGGGGTGTCCAACCGTTACACCAAAGGGTGGTGGACTTATGCAATGTTTATTGATTGTGTTTTTTTACCTATTTTGAATATTATTTCAAATATCTTAATTTGTTTGATTTATGTGTTCTAAAAGCATTCTTAATAGTCAACAATTGGTTGTCCAAGTGGTCCAATGTGTTGACATGAATTCTAAAATTCTGAAGGTCCGAAGTTCGCTTTCCAGAGAAGGTGGTTTCCATGATTTATTGAACTTGGGTTATTAAGGTATATGTTGTTGGACTTTAAGTCATAGTTTAATTGGGCTATAGGCCCGTTCTGCCTAAAAGTTTGAATTCGACAATTTCTTGCTTATGACATTTTTGATGTATCAATGTCAATGTAATGACTATCGTAGATCGTAGTCAATTTTTCAAAAAAGAAAAAAAATGTTCTTAATAAAGAAAATAAACTACTTTACATGTATGGGTACCTTGATAAGTTTTAACACTACACGTTGACTGTCAATTATGATTAATTGATGAAACAAAAATATTATCTTTACTTGTAAGCTAATGAACCCCACTATACTAGAGTCATTCCAAGTTACTACTAATTGAGTAACTAAATTATTAAGACATTGCTCCCCTTTTAGCAGTAGGTGTAGTCGTTTGTAAAAGCAACCACCTATGTTCTTTCACTAAGCTGTCCTTCATTCAAATTATTCCTAGTGTTGGTATATTATGTATTAGAATTTGTTAAATCCATTTATATTAGAGAGATTGAGACGAGTTGGTTCCACCTCCATAAACCATTTCATCACCAATGTCCATTAACCTAATTCTTCATCCACCTCAACCGTATCTTTGGTCTGTTTGGCTACCAAGAATCCTAAGACTCTTGAATCTTAAGGATCCCTAATTCCAAAATTTGCATTAGACCAAAATCCCACCCTACCCCCTAGGATTTGTTAGGATTTTGGATTAATTTATCAAAATTTCAAAAAATCGATAATTCACTTTTGAATTTTGGATTTGTTTTGGATTTTGTATTAGACCGAAATTCATTTTTTTTTTCAAAAAATCGTTTTTCTCCAAAAATCGTTTTTTTCCCAAAATCTAGATATTTCCTCGAATGAAATGATATTTGAAAAAACAAACCATAAGATTCTAAAGAAGCGTTCAAAAATACTCAAATAATAATAAATCATAGGATTCTTATTAGTTACCAAACAAGCCAAAAAATATTACTTGGATTCATGAATCCGTGGAATCATGAATCCCAAGGAGTCATGAATCCGCGGATTCATGATTATGATTCCGTCATCCAAACACACCATAAATTTATTACGTCAGCGTATGATCTAAAGCATACACTCAGAAACTCTCTAAACTTCAACAACTGCAGTTAAAGATGGTTGTTAGATCAATTAACAAAATGTATACTTAACCCGCTGCCTGAGACTCCTACTCGAACCGCATAAGTGAGAAGTAAAGATTTATCTCTCCACGTAACTGAACATGTGAGAGGAGAGAGATCTTTCTTTCTCTCACAGACGGTTCAAGTTAAAGTCTTTTTTTTTTTTAGAAAACAAGAAAAACGAAACTACGGCTTAGCAGCAGGCAGTGAATGAAGTGATGACCATGTGGATCTTTTCATATTCCTCCTTCCCCATTTTCCTGACTTGTCTGCTTCTTTATTGTTGCTTCTCGAAATGTGCCTGAAAAAGATGTAGTCGAATTTACTCCTGATCTTTCCTATCTCCTGAAGATGCTTCTCTGACTGCCAGTGGATCATGGAACTTGTGCTATTAAGGTTGTTGATGATGTTTTGATTGTCACTTTCTATGAGTATCCGTTTGATTTGTAGGTTCCTGACCCATTGAAGTGCTTTGAGAATAGCTAAACATTCACATTCCTCCGAGTTCTGGCCCCGTATAGTGTCTGCTAATGCCATAACAAAATTGGAGTGTTCATCGATCATGTAACATCCATAACCTGCTGGATCCTGTACCTTAGTGAACGACGCATCCACCTTAACTGTCATATAGTTGCTTTCCAGTGCGGGTTCAGACTGATCCCTGGTTTTGTGTTGAGTATTCGAGATAGCCGTAACCGTTGCTATTGTGTTCTTTATTAAAGCTATAACCTGCATCGGAGATTGATCCTTGCCTGCAAAATTTTTTTCACATCTCGCCTTCCAAATGAGATAGAGAATTTTTTAGAATAATATTACCTGTTCTTCCTCCATGTCTTTCCAGTGAGTAATCCATTCACTGAGATTATCAATATTATCTGAATGTACGTGAAAATGAAACCAGATTTGCCTAGCATAAGGACACTTAAGTAGTACATGAGAAGTTGTTTCTATACTGTCACAATAAGTACAATTAGTGATATTGCCTATGTATTTCTCAATTCTCTCTCTCACTGGTAGGCTATTGATACAACATTTCCATAAGAATAGCTTAATTCTAGGGATGGTTTTGAGTTCCCATATGAAACTCCATTTGATCGGTTCATCATCTTGTTGTTTTGTCGTAAAAATTGGTACATTGATCGTATGGAAAAGTTACCTGATTTTGTCAATGTCCATCGCATCGTATCCTCATGCGCTTCCTGTAAATTAATACTAAGAATGGCATTACATATATTAGGGTCAAATATTTGTGAGATAACATTCTCGTTCCACGTATTGTTGACAATAAGTTGGGATACCATCTCTAGCTCGCTGATGGGCGGGGGGTGATTAGGAATCCATAAGTCATTCCATATGTTCACCTTGGTACCTTTTTTAACCACCCAAAAGATTAACTTTGATACCTGATCATAATGTTTGAAAATAGATTTCCAAAGCCAAGAATGAGTTTGTTTAGCGGCTCTGGGTTTAGTCTCTTTAGAAAAGTATTTATACTTCAGTATCCTAGCCCAAGGTGCCTCTGGATTTTTTAGAATTCTCCACACTAATTTATTGAGGAAAGCCTGGTTATCGATTGTAGGTAGTCTGAAGGCCAGACCACCTTCTTTCCTGGGTTGGCATATCTGAGACCATTTTATAATGTGAATGGAGTTAGATTTTCCCACAAAAAGGCCTTTGTAAGATCTCAATGCGGTTGCTTATGCCCTTTGGAATGGCAAAGCATTGCATTTGGTATCGGGGAACGGCGCTGCTATGGTGGAAACCACAATTGAGCGGCCAACTTGGGAGAGGAGGTTCGTATGCCACTTAAAGAGCTTATTCTGGATTTGAGTGATCAAAGAAGAGAAGACTTGTTTTTTGTTGGCGCCGATAAAGAGATGTGTGCCTAAGTATTTGTCAAGATTGGAGGATTGATGAACTTTGAGATTGCGAATGATCATCCGTTTAAACTTCGAGTGAGTATTTTTGGAGAAAAAGATAGTAGACTTGGAGTAATTGATCATTTGACCCGAATTGGTACCAAAAATATCGAGGATGTTCATTAAGTTATTGATATTGTCAAGAGAATTTCGATAAAAAATAATGCAATCATCAGCGAACAACAGGTGTTTAATGGTGAGGTTGGAGTTGGGAATAGGGAAGCCAATGAATTCGGTGTTACAACCTTCAAGTAGTCTATTGAGACCTTCCATTGCCAGAGTGAAAAGAAAGGGGAATAGGGGGTCCCCTTGTCTGATGCCACGGGTAACATTGAAAGAGGGACCAGGTCTCCCGTTGATGAGAACAGCCATAGAAGAGGTGGCTATACAAGAGTGGATCATACTAATCCACTGATCAGCGAACCCCAGCCTCGCCATAATTAGTTCAAGATAGGACCATTCTACCCGGTCAAAAGCTTTCGACATATCCAGCTTGAGACCAAAATAGCTTTTAGACCCTCGAGTCTTTTTAAAAGAATGCGAAAGTTCCTGACTGATGATGATATTATCTGTAATCTGCCTTCCCGGAACATAAGCAGCTTGAAAAGGGGAGATCAGAGTAGGAAGGGTGCCTTTGAGACGGTTGGCTAGGATTTTAGCAATAGTTTTGTATGTGGTATTCAGCAAACTAATAGGTTTGTAGTCCGAGGTGGATTGCGGAGTCTTGGTTTTGGAAATCAGGCAAATGTGAGTATGATTGGACATAGCCGGAAGGAAGCCATGATGGAAGAAATTTTTGACCACTTGTTCCATGTCAGTACAGACTGTATTCCAATTGGCTTGATAGAAATATGGTGGATAGCCGTCAGGACCCGGAGCTGCATCTGATTTAAGAGAGAACACCACATTTTTGATCTCCTCATTGTTTGGCGTTGTTGTGATCTTAATATTCTGAGCATCAGTGATCTGAGTAGGGAAAAGATTCAGAAAGTTGTTGTTCACAGTGTGACCATTTGTGGTGGAGATTGTGCTTAGGTTTGATTGGAACAGTTTAGCTATCTCATTATGATCGTTGGTCCAAGAGCTATCTTCCTTTTTTATCATCATGATTTGGTGTTTCCTGCTTCTGTGAATCGCTTTCAAGTGAAAATATTTCGTATTTCTGTCTCCTAGGTGAATGTTAGCAAGTTAAAGTCTTAAGAAGCGGGTCATGTAGAGACTCGTTGATCAGATGAATTTATTCACCCGAAGTGAGTATCAATTTCAGATAGTCCGATCTCGGTGACACCTCTATCTATATGTATATCTCATGTACGGTATCCACGTGTTATATGTATCATTAGTTACTACCAAGTACCAACCAAACAATGAACAATGGTGGGTCACGGGTCACGACAGTATTGTCCTTTACCTTTAAATTCATTATTTATTCTAGGAGCCAAATGACAAAAATGTCTCACTAATCTTCGTGATTAACAAGGATATCATAGTAAATTACTATTCAGTTATATATTACTATTAAATTAAGATGGAAACAAGAGAATCTCAGAGAGACATAAAAACCAAAGTTCTCGAGATCTTTGTTCCAGGAAATAAAAAAAACTTCACTCTACTTTCAAACTACATTGATGACAGAGAAAGTGAAGGTAAATAATAGAGAGAAAGAAAAACTTCGTTTTAGGGCTTCCATTTAATTTCTTTGATCTATTTTGTATGTATGACTTCATTTTTCTGTGAATCTTTCAATTTGTTTTACTTTTATCTGTTTATGTTGGCTCGAGTTTGATTGGTTTCTGGAATGCTGAAGTTGATGTGTTCTTTTATGTAGTTTTGAATAAATTAGGGGTTTTTTTTGTGGGATTTGTTTGAATTTTCTTTTGATAATGCTGAATGTTTTGAAGGAAGATCAACTTAAGTAAGATGAAATGTGAGGATTTGAGTTATTAGGTTGTTAGTTTTTGTTATATGTATCAAGATTTAAGTTTGTGTGGTGTAGATATGTGGGGATTAGGGTTTTGTTAGTGTTGATGCATAATTGGTTTGGTTGACTGACTACTTGTTAATGGAGGAATGGAGATCTTATTGTTATCTGCATTTTGATTTTAAGGACTTGAGGTTCTGAAATTAGCTTTTCGGAAAGTTAATGTACAACTATTTCATGTGTTGTTCTTGTAGCAAAATGGAGCTTAAATTGTAATTGTAATTTTAGTTTTAGGGAGGAGATGCTTGAGTTTAGCAGCTCTCCGGAATCCGGATTAGGGTTTTCTTAAATTCGTCTACATTATTTTTATTTTTGAAGTTTGATCTACTTTATATTGTTTACAATTTTGCATCTAATATGAGAATTGAGTTGTTTGCTCACATTTCAGGAGGATGAACCTATGGGGGACTCGACTATTATGACTATCGAGTTTCTTCGTGCTCGATTACTTTCTGAAAGATCTGTCTCGAGAAGTGCAAAGCAAAGAGCAGACGAACTCTCAAAAAGAGTAAGTTGATACTTGATATGCATTTTATTGATTTTTTTGTGGAGATTTTATTATTCTCAGTTCAATTACTTTAAATGGTTTCGTCCTCTTTTTCTTGCTTTGTTCATATTTATTTTTTCGGAGTACTTTGAAAATGTGAAACTGTAGCTGTTTTCCTTACTATTCGCGTAACTGTGTTGCATCGATAACTTTTTGCTTAGTCCTTTATGTCATTTTGAAACTAAATAGGTGGCAGAACTGGAAAAACAACTAAAAGATGTGACGTTTGAAAGAAAGCAAGTGGAGAAGACAACTATCGAGGTTCTCCAAATTTTGGATAAGAGTGGAATTAGTGACTGCTCAGAGGAATTAGGTTCGAGTACTAACCAGGAGGAACTTCACCAAGAATCTACTGAAGATAACTTTTTAAAAGGAGAAGTGGAAGATTCTGTAACATCGAGGTCAAGGGAAACCGAATCAGAGTTGCCAAGTTCCGAAGTTGATGGATTCCGGTTAGTTGGAAGGTCGCTATCTTGGAATAGTTGCTCTCGTAGATCAGATTCTGTCAAGAAGCACATAAGTGAAGCTCGGAGGAGGCAGAGTAGTTATGTCTCTACTAGCAAGTCTTCTACAAAACCACGTTTGGGGAAATCATGTCGCCAGATAAAGCGAATGGATATGAGGTGATATTTCTTAATCCCTTCTCTATAATTGCCTCTTTTGTTTGTCCATTGATGAGATCTTACATTCATTCGTTTGACACTGCAATCTTCACATACCATTTCAAAACAAACGGTGTTTATGCTTGGGTCCAGTCTTGTGTAGGTTTCCAAACCCATATAATCTGATCAACTTATCCATCTGCAGTATCATGTACAAATGGAATGTGAAGTTACGGAATTATGTGCAAAATAGAAATGATACAGAATGTATGTAATTATCATCTTTTTTGGCCAATTTTAGACACTAAAGATGCCCTAAGATGGGTATCTGAGATGGTGGTATGAGCTTTCTCAGTCCTCTCTTTATGAGTTCTCCACCGCTCCTTTAGTTGTTGCTCAACAGATATAGAGTAGACGGGAGTTTTCATACTTCAGGTGTTTCTGATTTCAGATCAGCTACGGAAGATATGCAAGATGAGTCTCTGCTGTTTGATGCCGGGGAAAATGCAGTAACTACTGAGAGAGGAAAGTTTTCTATTAGTGTTGAAAAACAAGGTTCTGAAAATAATGAAGCTAATGTGTTTCTGGAAGGTTTAGTTCCATATTGCTTCCAAGATCAAGGAAGAGAAACCTTTAATGGTATTTATGACAATGGAAATCAAAGTGGTGCGAACATGAAAAGCGCAATAGAAAATCAGGCGCAGCTCATAGGTCGATATGAAGCAGAGGAAATTGCTCAGAGAGAATGGGAAGATAAGTTCAGGGAAGATGGTAGCTGTACTCCGGTATGCTACATCATTTTCAATTTGAACATTTCAATCCATACCAAATCTAATTATGCTGTCAATAAATTTAGCGCTGCATATCTATAACTTCAATCATCCTTTAGGTTGCACTTTCCATTTGCTATCAAATACATTGATTTCTTCATTGCCCAACTAATAGGATTCTTGGGAACACGGAAACCAATCAGACATCACTGAAGAAACGGATGAACTAAGGAAGGCTACAGGTTGTTCCCGCACAATTATTTCTGATGGAGAAGCAGCAAACTCTCCGGCCGAAGAAGCTCCCATTTCTCTTAGTAGGATTTCAGTCACGGAAACTGTTCTGAACAGCTCCATGCCTTCTCCCCAGCTTGATAGGAAGAACAGTAAAGCACTGATTTGTCTTCCCGAATATTCGTTACCTCAGACAGATAATTCCGAACCTAAAGCAAAAGGAAAACAGAAGCAAGAAAATTTGGGGACATCTCCATGTTTGTCCATTGAGCATCATTCAGAGCAGAAATTTTCTTCGTTCCATAATGGCGAGGAGCTTCATGATTTAAGAAAATCAAGAAGCAGAAATAGGGTTGGTGAAAAAATGCAACAGAAAACACCAAATGAATTGGGGTGTGTTTTAGACGCACTTCAGAAAGCGAAGTTATCACTGAGGCGTGAATTTGGTGATTCACCTTCTCCAAACCAAGCTCCATCCTTGCAGAGATGGGCAGGAACTTCTCTTCCACCCATGAAGGCCCGAGATGTCATGGACATTCCCCTTGGATGTGCAGGACTATTTAGAGTACCGACTGATTTCCAGTTAGAAGCAAATATCCCTCGAGCCGGCGTCCAGGATCTGTACTCAGGTTCAAGATTAAATTTGGAGAAGAATTATTTCGAACAGGGAACTGAAGTTGTTGCTAGTAGCAGGTACCTCACCCGCCCTCCAGTGGAATTTGGATCCAGAAATTCTACTCGAACATCGTCTCCTATTGACCTTTCCTTGAATTCGGGTATTCCTCCACCATTTTCGAGTACATTTTCTTATCCTTCATATGCAAGTGTAATACATAATTTGCCTTACCAAGATATATTTTCTAGACCTTATTCCACTGCTATAGGTTCCGAGATGCCTTCCGCAGAATATTCTTCGATTTACAGGTACGATATGAGACCAAAACTTCACAATGTACCATACTAGGTTGTTCCTTAGTTCATAGTCTACGTTGTGGTTCCTATTGTTTTATTGTCATTTGAACTAAAAGAGAGGAGTTTTTGTATATTTTTGGTTCTTCTCTGTATTTGGTTATTGTCCAAGGCATTTTAGATTGTTATGTATCGAAAACTTGTACCATCTATGAGAGAGAGAGAGAGAGAGAGAGAGAGAGAGAGAGAGATTTTGGTTCTAAAAAATTTAGTATCTATTGATTTTGATTCTAACTTTCCTATCAAGATAATGAAGGTGACTCGTTGCCATCTTAGACTACTAGGGTGTGGTATAATATTTTTGAGGAACTTAGAGGGTTTCCACATTCAACATTATTTTAAGAGAGCTAGATTGATGGGTTAGACGGGTCAAAATTGTAAGTAATTGACACAAAAACATAGGATATTATGTTTTATACCAGAGCGGGGCTGTATACCATATAGACAAAAATAAAGTAACATATTTTAGAACAGACTGAATTTGAACATAGGTAATTGACATGTTCAAAAGAAATGTCACTATCTAGTCGACTTAGTTGCTGTTAATGATTAAGTAATTGACATGTTATCAAAGCACGTGTGGGAATTTATAAAGACAACAGACTGAATTTGAACAGTAGTTTGCGCCTCTATCTCCCAATTGTTGCTATAGGATAAACCTAGGTCCCATCCCATTCCCTAGTGACTTTCTACTACTCCAAAAGACAATTAGTTCGTTATTCTTCCTTTATCCCAAAAAGTATCTGCCTAATCTTAAGTTGCTGCCCTCAAATGAGGCATCTTATCTCAATTATACTTTCCAATAATAATAATATAGGTACAACAAATAATTACTATAAAGGTCAAAAAAATATTGGAAATAGTTGGAAAGACATAAAAAATTTCGAAATTATTAAAGAGGTCATAAAGATCCCGGAAGTATCCCGAAATTGCGAATTTTCGGGATTACCCTTAACAAATTAAAAATGACGCGCGTATCCTGTAGTATATAAACAGTTTTAAGTCATAAAAAAGTCAAATTTCTATTTCCCTCGCGCGAGAACAGTTACCTTTCTTCCCCCGACTGTCCGTTCATCTTCTTCTTCTTCGACGAGATTTAGGGTTTCTATCTCTCAATTTCGCAGAAATCTACTACACAAACAACAAGTAAGCATATCTTAACTGAATATTTAAGTTTCTTTAGATTTTTTTTCAAACTTTCTGTCTCTAGCGAAAATAGGGTTTGTAAACCCTATTTTTTTTGTTTTTGGGTTTATTAATGGCGTTGCAAACAAGTTTTGTAGAATCAGATTTACCAAATATGTCGTTAAAATCTACTATTTTTGTTAATCTTTGGCTTTGCAAACCCTAGTTTGTAGATCTGCAAATAATTTGTCTTCAAAACCTACTAGATTTGTTCGTGGTTTTCGAATGGCAGATCTACAACTGCAACTAGAGTTTTCAAAACCTTTTTTGATAATGATTTTGGGAATATATTGAGTTTTACAAGTTGTTCATGCAGGGTATGCAAGCCTTATTTGCAGTATAAGATCTGCAAATGGGGATTCCATACCCTTAACTGTTTTGTGCTTTTCTAAATGGATTTTGCAAACACTATTTGCTGTAATATAACTGCAAACACTATTTGCAAACACTATTTGCAGTAATAAAAAACTGCAAATGGTTTTGAAAACAATTTTGTTGTTTAGTGCTTCTGCAAATAGGTTTTTCAAATGTATTAGCAAAAGTTAAACAAACTGTTTGCTATTAAATGCACTTGATTATTTATGCAGAAAATGGTGAAAGCAAAAAGAGGGGAAAAACAACTAGTACCCTCAGATAGTACTGATGGTGCTAGATCTGAAAGCACTGACATGGTGATTTCTGAAGGTGCAAAGGAGATAAGAAAAGATAATAAAAAAGTAAAGAAGGAATATGAAACGTACAACTACAGGAGTACGATGAAGAATACAGCGATGTTCATGAAAAAAATAAGTGCAAGGATGAAACTTGAACATTGTATGGCACTATCAGAAACACCATTCGGATCAATTTTCAAAGCTTTCTATAATGATGAGATAGTAACAACAAATCTTGAAAGGCCAATAGCAATAATCTTTGAGTTGGTGAAAAGATACAGTAGAGAGAAAGGAAAATTTGAGTTTGGTGAGATAGATTTAGAATTCAAAGTAGATGATGTGGCAATTCTGCTTGGAATGCCAAAAGAAGGTGTGCTGGTTTCACCCTTCGAAGGGAAAAAAGATGAGGAATTTGTTGCTACATATTTTGGGAAGTCGTATAAGATTTCTACAGCAACCATAGAATCAACAGTCGAGAGGTTTTTAGTAGAGGATAATGACAAAACAGAAGATTTTGTGAAGTTAATGATAATGCATATTTCTTCTTCTTTCCTGTTTGCAACACAAGCTGGAACGACTATACAAACGTCGTTCACAAATTTGTTGAGATCAATGGAGAAGATTAACTCAATTTCATGGCCTACTGTAATTCATAATTACATGATGAGGTCGATTGAAGAAAATGTCGACAGACCAGCAAAAGCATCAGGATGTCTTCTTCTTTTACCGGTAAAATAATTTTTAATCATGATTCAATTGTGTAGTTTACATAGTTTGCATTTTCTGTTTTTGCAAATGTTATTTGCATTATTTGTTTTCATGAGGATGTTTGCATGGTTTGATCCTTCTAATATGTTTGGGTTCAATATATGCAGTTCTGGTTTTGTGAGCACTCAAATCTTTATAGAAGATTACATGATAAAAAAGACAAATGTCCTCGCATAATTAGATGGAGTCTTGACCATATGAAGTTGGATTTTCTTGAAGCTCTAGAAGACGTGGCAAGTAACCAGGTATAATATATTTAATTTTTGCAAATCATTAACTTGTATACTAGGGTTATGAACTGTAATTTTCAAAGATTGTTTTGCAAAACTGTTGAATGCATTCTGTAATTTGAAAATACATTGTTTGACTTTCAGCTGTCTGAAGATTTTTTTGTGCCACTTTCGGAAAGTGAGGAAAATCTAATTTCTGGTGGGATATTGACTGTGGGTAATGAAATTGATGTTTCTTATTTGAAACATCTTGAAGATCAAGTCAAAAAGTTGGAAATTCAATGTGAAGATCAAAAGAAAGAATTGAGTATGGAAAATGAAGAAATCGAGAAGTTGAAGAAGGAATTGAGTATGAAAAATGTAGAAATGGAGAAGTTGAAGGAAGAAATACAATGTGTAAGAGAATCAAACATGATTCTAATGAAAGACAATGAAGAACTAAAAACAGCAATATTAGATAAGTTCGGTGAGGAGATTGAGGAGAACACCTCAAAAATGAAGAAGAGCCCTGAAAAAAAAGTGGCTTCAAAAACAAATAGAATCAAGATGAGTGAGAAAAATGTTACTGTTAGTCCTGAAATGACTAAAAAAACAAATTTTGAAGAGGTTGATATGTCTAAGTATCAAAAAAGAAAGGTTGGCGAAACTTCTGACTTTGTCACACCAGAGAAACAAGTCAAGACAAAGAAGTTAAAAGTTATGAACAGCAAAACAAGAGGTTCATCAATTGAAAAAGTTAGTGTTCAAAGTAAGGGAAGTACAGAAAAGAAAGCAAGTGAAGAGAGTAAGAAGGAAACAGAAAATGGTAAGGAAACAAAAGATAGTAAGAAAGGAAGTGCAGATAGTAAGAAAGCAGGTGAAGTTAGTAAGATGGGAAGTGAAACTAGCAAGGAAATTGAACCTAGTCAGAACAGTGAAGAATTCAAAAAATGGGAAAGTTCTGAAATACGGAATCTATTCACTGAAGAGGAACTGAGAACAATTAAAGGATTCTATGCATTGGCAAACAGGAAGTAAGTACATGTCTACTTTAAAAAGTTTTACAAGTGAATTGCAAACCAACTATTATTTGCAAACAATTAGTTGCAGTTCTTTATCTGCAAACAGTTGGTTGCAACTCTTTATATGCAAACAGTTGGTTGCAACTGAATGACTGCAAACAGTTGGTTGCAACTCTGTATATGCAAACAGTTGGTTGCAACTGAATGACTGCAAACATAGGGTTGCAAAATAGTGTCTACAAGTGTGGTTGCAAAAATGTTGATTATGTTGAAATTTTTTGTAGTTCAATTGCTTGGGATAAAAACAAAAGCTTGATCATCACTGGAGATCAAATCGAGGGTTTGATTATGAACGAATTTGTTGATAGTCAAATTATTGATTGGTATCTAGAAAACAACGTGGGACGATACAAGAATATGGCTGTTTTTAGCTCAACCATATGGGTAAGATCTTTCAAACAACTATATTTTGTATTAAGTTTCATATTATTTATCTAATTAGATTAACATTAATTTACATGTAGACTTTAATGAAATTTGATGCTTCGGAAAAGAACATGTCTGCAATGCTAATAAAGAAACTCAGAGAAGCTTATAAGAAGAAGTGTAACTGGTTCATATTCCCATTAAACACAAGTGTTGAGGAAAAAAGTCACGAAGGTTGCCATTGGCATCTTATTGCATTTGATAGAATTGATGACAGTTGGTTTCATTATGATTCCTTGAAGAAAACTCCAAAAATAAGTATAAGAAGTGCAAAGGAAGCAAAGAGGTTTGCAGTCTCATTGGTGAACATAATTAATGCAGCTGGACTAACTAAAAAACAACTCAAATCAAATCCAAAGCTAACCAAAGTTGACTGCCCAAAACAAACAAACTCGTAAGTATAAAATCTATTTTGATTTCATTGTTTTGGCATATAAAATGAAGAGTACTAATTAGTTTATAATGTATTGTAGGATTGATTGTGGTCTGTATGTGCTTCTGTATGCTGATGTAATCAGAAATGAAGATAGTCCTTTGTTTAAGGCAAACTGGCCGGAAGGAATGTCAGAAAAGGCTTCAAGGAAAAGAGCTGAAGTTGCAGCTGCAATTTTGGATGATTCGACAAACAAACCTTGGGTTGAAGGAACAGTTAGTGATGATGAAAATACTAAGTGATGTTTTAACTTCTTGTATGTGAAGAAATAGAACAAGTGACAACAAAAAATGATACTTATTTTGATCTTAAATTCTGAATGAAAAAACTGATGGATGTTTACATAATCATGTTTTGTTTTCATCAAGTATGCAGAAATATGCAACCAAGTGTTTGTATTCAGTAAACAATGTTTGCATTATTTTTGTTTGCAGACTAGTTGAAACAGAATGCAAACACTTGGTTGTTTTTCTGCAGTTATTTTTTATGTGTGTTATCTTATGTGTTGTTAATTTTTTAGTGATTAGGGTCTTTGTTTTGGTTCTAGTCTTTGTTGCTGGAGTTTAGTTGTCCTTTTTGTTTCTTTTTGTTTCCATGACAATTTAATTTCAAAAAAATCGGGGGCTACGCCCCCGAACCCCCGTAAAAAAAAATTCAACTATTTACTTTTAAAATTGGGCAACTCACTCCAATCAATATAATTTTTATAAAAATTGTTCTCATTATTTTGATGAATCATTTCTTCGGACAGAAGAAGAGCAGACACTGAAATTTTTTCTAAAACAAAACGGGGGCTACGCCCCCGAACCCCCGTAAAAATATTTAACAATTCGAGGGCAACAAAAAAACCATCAATATTTTTTTAGACAGAAAGCTTCATATAAGTTAGTTGGAAACAAAAACTCGTTCACAAATTTGCAACATACAAACTGCAAACAAGTTTGCATAGTGTGTAATGTGCAAACAAGTTTGCAGAGGTGTAATGTGCAAACAAGGTTGCAGAGGTGTAATGTGCAACCAAGTTTGCAGTGGTTGAATATGCAAACACGTTTGCAAAGTTTGAATATGCAAATAGATGTTTGCGTACTACACGTTTGCATATCATACTTCAAATAGTTGTTTGCATAACACACTTCCAATCAGTTGTCTGCATACAAAACCTAAAAAAGTATACCTGCAACAGTTTAAAGCAATTATCTTTGCATACATTTAGCCAGAATAAAACTTCATATTCAAATTTCAAATAATCCTTTATCGAGTAACAATGAATAACACTTCATATTCAAATTATCTTTGCATACATTTAATGAATGTCAAAATTAATCTTAATTCAATATTGCTGCACATGTTCTCTTGTTATGATGCGCTAACTTGCCACAACGTCCACATTTTCTCTTCTTCTTAAACTTGGCTGCTCCAGCACTCTCAATTCTCACACTCCTTGGTCTACCAGGTGCTCTCTTATTTGATGGTGGATTGATTATCGTCTCATTTGCTGCAAACACCTTTGGTTCATCACTGTTTGGAATAGGTATAATGGCATGTTCATAAGTTTTCTTGAAGCTCTCAGTCGTAAAATATTGTTCAACAAATGTATCCATTGGTCGTCCATCATACTTGATAGCTGTAATAGCATGCTCACATGAAATGCATTCAACTTGCCATTTCAAACACGAACAATAGAACGAACTCAAATCAACTAATTGACTTGGTGTTGAAAAGATTTCATATACAAATTTCGATGATTTTACAACTTTCCATACAGAACCGAACTTACGCCTTTGTCTTATGATTTTATATATCTCCGGACACAACAAACTAGTCCATTTTTCAGCTAATTCAAGTCTTGTTTGCATCATTTCCATCATTCGTATACGAATGGTTTCTAACATGAGAACTACCGACATGCCCCTTTCCTCCCTTATCCATGAATTATAACTTTCGCACAAGGATGAACATACCTCACCATATCTTTTACCGACAAAATAAGCGTTTGCCCATTTTTCAAATGGGCAATTCTTAAAGAAATCCGTCAAACGTCTACCACCTACTAACTCCATCTCTTTAAAATGAATGATAAATTCATCCTTAGTCAACGCTCGAGCAGCCCGATATAACAAAGACTCTATGTAATCTGCTCTTTGAGAACCATAACCAATTGCATTAACTAAGTTGTTTCTAATGTGCCACACACAATAACTATGGTGTGCATTTGGAAAAAGATCACCAACTCCTTTGATAATACTCGGGTGACGGTCAGACAAAAAAGTATATGTACGACTTCTATCAACAACACGAGCCAAATTCTCCAAAAACCAATTCCAATTTGAATTGTTTTCAACACTAACAACAGCTAAAGCAATAGTAAAAAATCCTGAAAAAAAAACGTAGTTAAATAAATAAATTGCAACAATTAGTTGCAGTTCTTTATCTGCAACTAATGAATTCATTAACTTAGAAATCATTAACTTAGAAATCATACCTTCATTGCCATTCTTTGCACAAGCTGTTAGCAAAGTCCCCTTATATTTGGATTTAAGATGCGTCCCATCAATCCAAATAACAGGCCTGCAGTACTTAAAGCCATGAATACAAGCCTCGTATGCTATGAAAACCCTTTCAAACTGATAAGTGTCCATATCAAGTTGTAGCTGCACATAACTACCAGGATTCCACTTCATAATGGACTTCGTATACCAATCAAGTTTAGCATATCCAGATTCCTCATCACCAAATGCAGAATCAAGTGCTTTTTTCTTAGCATTGTAAGCAATATAGTAAGGGATTTTAACACCATAATCTGATTGAAAAGTAGTAATAATAGCTTTGTTTTTCTTTTTCGGATCAACCTTTACTTCACTTTCTATCAAATTAGATACAACTCTAGAATGAACTGCTAGCTTGTTTATATCAGTAAAACCACCACCGCAAGTGTGCTCAGGAACATATTTCTTCAAATAAAATAACGATGAAATACCAAACCTTGAACAACCATGAACCTTCCACCCACAACCCTCAACCGGACATACTGCTACTACCCGATGAGCATGGTTCCTCTTCATTCTATACCCAAAACCAAATTTGATTGAATACCTATTCAATGCAAACCTAAATTGATCGGCACCTCCTTCAAACTTCTGACCAACTTCAGTAAACACAGATCCCCAAGATTCAGACCTGAGAGGATGTTGGAACAACTTCGATGAACCAGCTTGACTAAAACAAGATGAAGCACTCGATGACTCAACTAAATCCATTTCCTGAACATCAAAACAAATCTATTAACAATGCTGCAAATACAAAAAGCTAAGTTATACTCAATTGTGCAAGCACGATATGCAGTTCTACCAAAATTGTGCAAACACAATTTGCAGAACAAAATTCATCAGAAAAATAGATGTGTAAAATCATCAGAACCAACAAACCATGTATGAAAAAATCAAAACACTAAAACATAAAGCAATCTATAATACATAATCTATAATACATAAAACACAAAATTCATATATACTATCTCCCAGATTCATCAAGTAGAGGAATATAAATAAAGAAACAAATCAAAAAGATAAATAACAAACTATTATATAAATAAAACTAGGTTTAGGATGAAGAAAACTAACTTCAGTAAAGAAGATGAAGAAGATGAACTGATGAAAACGAATGTGAATAGTTGATCAACAAATCAAGGCGAATATAAACCTCCCGCAGAGATGGAAAAACCCTAATTATTTGTGTTAAAAGAAAACTAAAGAGAAGATGAATCAGTGATGAAACTAGGTTAAGCAAGAGAACTTCATCATCGTCTTCTCTTCGTCTTCTCTCCACCGAAATCGAAAAATCGATGCCCTAGTTTCTCCACTTTTCCGGTCGAACAGACATAAGGTAGAGAGAGAGAGCAAAATAGAACTAAAAGGGTATTAATGGAATATTTGAAAAATTCTTATAAAATTTTGACCTGAATAACAATTAATGAAATTATTTTAAACCTAATCTCTAGTTAGCCTTAATATTTTGATAGCAAATAACTAATAGTTAATGATTGGGGCTTTTTTAGTTATTTTGAAATTATTTACTACCTAATAAGTCATTTTCTAAAATTTATATCCGTAAATGTGTGATCAATGTTAAAAGGGATTATAAATCAAACTCTATTTCAGACTTATACGAAATTAATGGTCTTCGTTTCCGATTCATTTTTCTCTCTCTTGATAGATTTTTTAACTCTCCATTGACGATTGAATTTTGTTTAGGTATGAAAAAAGTCTACTTTTATAACTTTTCCTATCATTTTCTAAATTTATATTAAACAATAAACAAAATCAATGTGATAACGAGATCAAATAAAAGTTAGACTGTACCCTTAAAATTGTTGTGATATAGATTTCAACGCTCATACGAGGACCCCTTGGCACAATCTCTCATGTACTCCCCTAATAAGGTCAGGGGCATTTTGGGGGGTCTTTCCAACTTTTGTTAGTGGGGAAAGACTAAAATATCTCTTGTCGACTTGCCACCTCAACTATGGAGTATGCGGTCAACACTTGTTTGCCAAGTGGTTGAAAGTGGTGACATGTCCAAAATCCTAAAAGTTCACATTCCATTTCTAGAGAGGGTGGGATCCATGGTTCATTGAACTTGAGTAATTTTTTTTGAGAAATCAACTACGATCTACGTTAGTCGTTGCAAGCTATTGATACATCATTAAGATGTGATAAGCATGATAATTGTTTAAGTTCAATTATTAATGAAAGCGGTGTAAAGTCCAACAACATGAATGAGGTCTAAACCCCGATAAATTTATTATATTATTTACACCTTTAATAACCCAAGTTCGTCTACCCCCTTTGGTGTAGACGTGTAGTGGTAGGATATCCCTCTTAAGCCCGACAACATCTACTTTATTTTAGTGTAACTAAATTACACGAAATCTTGGTGATAAATTGTTTCCACCGAGATTCGGTCCCAAGATCTCATGGGCTTAAAAGGGATGTCCTACCACTACACGTCTACGCCACAGGGGGCAGACGAACTTGGGTTATTAAAGGTGTAAATAATATAATAAATTTGTCAGGGTTTAGGCCTCTTTTATGTTGTCGGACTTTACGCCGCTTTCATTAATAGTTGAACTTAGACAATTATCGTGCTTATCACATATTCATGATGTATCAATGTCTTGTAACCACTAACATAAATCGTAGTCAATTTCTCGAAAAAAAATCCATGGAGTATGTGTCGGAGTACACGTCCACCGATCATTTTTCGTTTATATTTTGGCAAATTTTGGAGAGACAAATTTAACTTGCCAATCATTTTTTTGGGAGATTTTGACATTGACCCCCAGTTTGATATCAATATTAGGACTATATCCCTGTTTTTTTAAAAATTTTGATTTATACCCCCATGTGAACGGAAACCGTCAACTCAAAGTTAAGTTTCAAGTGTGCCAGTTGCACATGTGGATCAAGACCAAATCACCCTTCTTTACATTTCAATTTCAAACCTTATACCATCTTCTTCTTTCTTCACCATTAATCACCTTCGACTACAAAGGCAACCAAGCCACCTTCACCGAGAACCACCACCATCTTCATCTTCTCCGACCACCAAGGCCACCACCACCACCACCTTCATCTCCCACCACCACCACCTTCATATCCCACCACCACAACCATCATCACCACCATCTTCCTTCCCATCACCACCGAACTTTATAATTTGTGTATTATCTTAAATGAAACCAAACTCAACAACTTCAATAAAATCATTACATAGTTGGTTTAAGAGGATAATGAAGACACGTGAGAAGCTTAAAAAAAGGATGAGAAGCTGAATCAATTTCAATCTCCAACACCACATCCATATTAAATCCCTAAAAAAGAAATTCAAATTGTTGAACAATAAGAACTTTTCTTGACGCCACTGATGACTGGTGATATAATGCTTTCCTGATTCCATCTTGGAGGAAAAAAAAGGACATATAAACTTGTGAATTTGATGTTCACATGGATAAAAATTAGGGTTTGGGGAATAGTCAAATTGAATAACGGTATACAGTATTAAACAAAAAAGATAGAAACCCTAAAAATTCCAAAGCATGTAATGAAGAAGAAAGACTGTTGTTAATTTTGGCACTCACCATTCTTTGAACCATTTGACGGCAGGAGCTTTAGACCTAGGAATTGGGCGCATATCATATAAATAGCAATTCTCCATCAGAGATAACTGAGTGAGAGAGAGAGAGAGAGTCCAGAGGGAAATGACCGATGAAAATCACCATTTGATTGAAGTTGCTGAATTTGGTTTCATTTAGGATAACAACCAATATAAAGTTTGGTCGTGATGGGGACGAAGATGGTGGTGATGATGGTTGTGGTGATGGGAGATGAAGACGGTGGTAGTGGTGGCTTTGATGGTGGGAGAGGATGAAGATAGTGGTGATGGTTCTCGATGAAGGTAGCATGGTTGACGGTGTAGTCGAAGAAGGTGATTAATGGTGAAGAAAGAAGAAGATGGTCTTGAGTTGGAAATTGAAATGTAAATAAGGGTAATTCGGTCTTGATCCACACGTACAACTGGCACACTTGAAACTTAACTTTGACTTGACAGTTTCCGTCCATGTGGGGGTGTAAATCAAAACTTTTCAAAAAAATGAGTTGTAGCCCTAATATTGATATAAAAGTGGGGGTCCATTATCAAAGTCTCCCTTTTTTTTTTTTAAAGTCGTCATCTATTTACCTTTCAACAAAAAAAAAAAGTCGTCATCTATTTCGACTTCCGTTTGGGAGACCAAGGTGGGACCCAATATTCCCATCCTCAGGTTCCTCCCAAATTCACGTGGCAATTCCAAACGTGCCAAAAACTTAATAAAGTATAAGGTGTTCAAGTTGTGTTCTTTTCTGCCCTATCCGTGTGTTTATTGTGTGCAGCGCCGTACAATTCCCGGCCGACTGATTTCCTTCTCCCCTCTTTTAAAACCCCCATTCTTCTCCTCAAACCACACTGAACTTCTCTCTCTCTCTCTCTCTCTAATCTACACTTTCTCTCCTTAATATCTACCTTCCCTCTTTCTAATCTCTACTCTGTTCACTAAGAATGGACTTGAAATCAACAGAGTATTCAGTTTCATTGTCACCTTCTTCCTCATCATCATCTTCCGAAAATGTGAGTAGTCCTCCATTACCATCAGAATTAGTCTCACACAAGAAAAGGGCAGGTAGAAAGAAATTCAAAGAAACAAGACACCCCATTTACAGAGGCGTTAGACAAAGATCAAATGGGAAATGGGTTTGTGAAGTTAGGGTTCCTAATAATAAAAAAACAAGAATTTGGCTTGGAACTTATAAAACTCCTGAAATGGCAGCTAGGGCTCATGATGTTGCAGCTATTGCTCTTAGAGGAAACTCTGCTCCACTTAATTTTCAGGATTCTTTGTGGGTCTTACCTCGTGCCAAGTCATCTTCCGTTAAAGATATACAAATGGCAGCTCTTGAGGCTGCCGAGTCATCATCTTCGTCATCGTCCAATGGCTCATACTCTGCCACATCAGCGACTTCTGCTTTTGAATGGACAAGCCAGAGACACGGAGGGCCGTCTCTGGAACCTTCTAATACGCCGTTTTTTGACGAAGAGGCGATATTTAATATGCCAACTTTACTTGCCAACATGGCAGAAGGGATGCTCATTGAACCACCATATATGCAAACAGACAATGACATGGAGTACAATGTTGACTTGAATCTTTGGAATGACTAAATTGTTCTCAACTATCTCATATCAAACACTAAAAATCAAGGGACATATGGGTTAGAGTTTTGATGAAATAGAATATTTGTATCTGTCTTTGTAATAGGATAGTAAATTAAAGTCGATTTTATTTATCAAATTAATTTTTTAACAAATAAATAAATTAAGTGGAAACGTGTTTATTTTTGCTAGTTCTACCGGCGAGATCAAAATAGAAGTGATAACAATCTAAGTTCACCTTACCGTCCTTACCCTTGTTTTCATTTAATCAGGAATAATAAAAAAAGAGATGCAATCAAAATGATATACAGGAGTATTAATTTATGACTTGATAACTCACCTTTATTAAAAGACAAAAAGATTCAAAATTTGTCTGCGATCTAGACCGTTCTTTTAACTGGATAAATCATTAAGTCATAAATTAAATGTGAGATGTGAAATACATTTAGCTTTTACACCATTTGGTGTGGGGAATTTTTAAGACAAAAATGGGACCAGCAACTTCCAATTTCTAATGATTTCCACTCAAATCTATAAAACTGCCAAAAATAGCATTATTACTTAATAAAGAAATACCTATTCTACACGTGCCTCTTTCTTTACCCGTGTACAACTCGCGGATTCCCCTAGTTCATAAAGATACCTAAGAGCATCATCTCCCCTTTCAACAAAAAAAAAAAAAAAAAAAGAGCATCATCTCCCCAAGATCTTAATTCTTGAGGCATTTTTTTTTAAACAAAAAAAAGGATTTATGTTGAAGGAACTAGCAAGAAAGGGGTCGAGATCAGGCCAAATTGTGTAAGTGGCAGCTTGATTTTGCTACCTTATTTTGCAAAAGTAACAAAGTAGGTGAAATTGAGCAATCTACATCAGAGTTCACCCTCCTTCTAGCCATTTCTTTTCATCAATTCATTACAATTGTTTTGAGAAGTTAATATTCCGATTAAAATAAGTAATTTGACATTTCTGATATATTTTCTTTTTGTTGAAAAATTTGCTATATTTATTTGTTAATCAAGATAATTTACGTTTTCTTTTTTGCGTTTATTCTAAGTTATTTATAATTTTTCAAATTGTTTGGAAATCAAATTAAAAAAATAGCCGTAAAAAATTGAAAATGTGTGATATTAGTAATTAAATATTAGAGAATTTCTAAAAATAATAAAAAGAATGAGAGATGCCAATTGCCAAGACGAGAACCAATTTTAAGAAAGCAATTTTGGTGCTGCCTATAAAACTCCCTCTGCATACACATTGGGCCTATTTTAATGGGCTTTATCTCTATGAAAAAGCACGTATCCTTTTTTCTATTGTCTAGTGGCCTGGCCTATGATCTGGTTTCTCTTTTCTTCTCTCTCTCTCTCTCTAAAAATCCCAATTCTGGATTGGGAAATGAACATGATAGGTTTTGCTACGGTATACCCTAAACCAGTCCCCTCAATTCCAAGACCTTTGAGTAATTCTCAAATTCCTCCTTCTATCTTCATCCGAGGAATCCCCAATCAAAACCCTAGAAATCGAAGAAGAATTGTGGTTTTCGCCAACAATGGCGTGAACAATAATAAAAACTCAAAGGAGAGAAGAGAAAATGGTAGCCCCCCCAAAAGTGATAAACGGGCATTCTTCAACTTGAAATGGAAAAATGTGCTCACCCCAGATCCGGAAAACTTCGTAGCAGTTGGATTAACCGGGCTTCTAACTTGGGCAAGTGTTCAAGTTCTGTGGCAACTTCTTCTTATATCAATTGCAATCCTTGTAGCTGCTCTCAAGTACTCATTTATAGCTGCTCTTCTTATTTTTATACTCATTACCCTTCTTTGATTTGATTCTTATTCTATACAATTTGCATATTGTTTTTCCAATATCTGATAGATCAATACTTGTTTGATCACTTTGTAAATGTGTTCATTTGTATTGTCTGTGAAATCTCATATCTTTTTGGTACCAAATTCTGATCTTGTAACTAGTTTTTATCATCAAACTTGAATGATTGTAAAATTTGAGGACTTTTGTTATTATAGTTTGTAAGAATGGAAAGGCACTTAGTCCCACTCCCACATTGCTTTAGGAAGACATCCCTGACTCTGGGTATAGATAATAGTTGTCTTGCGTGTCCGGCTAGGCATTTTCGGTGGTTTGACACTTTGACGCCTTGATTTGTTACGCCGAGAAGCTAGTGGTGGTCTAGGGCAGGCCCCATGCCAAGGAAAGACCTTGTACCATGTGGAACTACGACAATGGGTCTGGGTGGTGCCTAAATTAAGATAATATAGAGACGGGTGCTAGATCATGTTATAATAGTTCGAAGAACAACATTATGAGAGTTGTGAAGTGTTGTGAACAACTTGACTCTAAAAACTCAAATAGTTAGAGAGATAGGATACGATAAATGTAATCAGGGTCTCTTGATCTAACAAGAGTTTGACTTACAGCAACCCTTTATTATGTTGTGGAAACTCAAAGAAATTAACTCTGAGGGCTTTTGATTATGATAACATCTTAGTAACTACTTTAAAAGCGCGTGTGTATATCGAGAAATTAGGACCGTGACTTTCATTCTCAACCTTTCGTTCTTTCATGCAAAATGCTAGTTTCCGGTGTTAAGTTGCCACTGTCTCTAACACTAGACTTACGCTAAGATATCACTCTCGTTGTGGCTTCACAGTTCATAGTTCATACACAAACTTATTCCCTTCTAAGGCTTTCTTCCTTCCCGATAATAGTTGCTTACTCGTTTCTAAGACAGGATAAATGAAGGATTTTCGCTGCAGGGACTTTACCCGATAAATGGAGTGAAGTCTACCTTTAGTTTCTCTAAAGAGCTTGGTAATCCTGTGAACAGTAGAACGAAAATGAAGGATTTTCATTGCAGGGACTTTAAGTTGGTGTTAAACTTGTCTCCTTATACTAAGGGTGTTGGGAGGAATATTTGGCTGCAAGCTCATTCTTTAGTTCTTAGTTAGCGAAATAGATAAGTTTTTCGTTATATATTTACATCTTTAATCTCTGATAGGACATCGATGTGGTACTTTCGACTTTCACCAGCTTTTTCCTGTAAAGTGCATTATAAGCCCTATACTTCCTTCTCCTCCTTCCTGGTCTTCTTCCCATCAATGTTGTTTGTTAGATCATCAATCACTTTACTCTGAATCCTGTTTCACTGAGAATCCAAGATTGTTAAAGATAACACTTCTGAATGACAGGTTTATCGAATTGAGAATGATTTGATTTTCGGTAAGAATGATAACATTCACATTCACAAAAAAGTGAAACGAAAGTGGTATTTATGTATCACTTACTCCCATAGATAGTTATGTGGGTCCCATAGATAGTTATGACTTACGTGGGTCTCGATATAATGTTAGAATGAATAGAAATTTCTTAGTGTCAATTTAAAGCAGATTCAAATTGAGTTTGGTCTGGAGTTAGAGCATCTCCAATGGGACACTCAATCTCTAACACTTAGAGTGTCACATATGACTCTTTGGAGTTTTTGTTAAAAAATCATCTCCAATGGAACACTTTGTTACACACTCTATTATGAGTTGGACACATTTATTATAGCGTGTCTAGAGAGAGAATCTCTAAAATGAGAGTGTCTACTTGAGACTCTCTAAGTGTTACTTTATTATTTCAATCAATAGAAAACTTTGCTTTTCAACTACTTTTTATCTATTGAATTGAAGAGGGACATGTGTATTAAGTAAGAGATTTTAGAGATCTCCATTGGAGACCAAACAAATGTAGAGTGTCTCTATATTGACACTAGGAAAGAGAATCTTTATTTGACACTTGACAATTAGATTTTTAGAGTGTTTATTAGAGTGTCCCATTGGAGATGCTCTTAGAAAACGTAATTCTAAGGCTGCAATTATAATATTTTATTTTTATTTGTAAAAAGTTCAATATGTTGTTGGTGGGAAGATGAGGAAAATGTTAGTCCACGTATTGTGAAAGTGATGGACAAACTTGAGCCGCATATGAAACCTATTTCTTTTTCATTTATTATACTATAGAAAGAGACAATTAGGTCTAAGCTAAGAACTAAAATATCAATGGATTGTTTGGTTAAGTTAAGCTACTAATTGGATCACATTATTTAGTCAAATTATTTTGTGACAATGGATTTTTCTACATTTCAAAAGTTATGTGGAGATCATAATGTTCATAATCCTTCCAAATCGGGTTGGTTAAGATCACTTGACCAAAACTCTTCGGTATTGATCAATATATCTGAATATTAAAACGTTTTGGCCGTGTTTAAGTATATTGCAACTTTATGAACATATAATATTATGTCTTTTTAATTTGAATCCAATTGTAGAACCACTAAAACAAAGATTACAACCAATCTCTAAAATAAGATGCACAAGTTTATTTCCAACTTAAGAATATATTAAAGAAAAAGATAAAGTCCATGATAAGTAGCCAAATCCAAAAAGAGGCAAGGGACCATCAAGAAAGCAAAGATGGTGTAAAGTGACTAGTTGGCATGTCCACTTGATGGACCAAGACATGACAAGTATCAATAACAACCCCTTTAGTGTTATAAAGTGCCATACAAAAAAGAAATAACACACACAATAAATGTGTGTTGAGATGGCACTATCTCCCTTTTGTGCATTGGATGTCCTTAGCTTACTCTTTTTGACAATAACCACTTGGATTGTTTCCCAAATGGGCTTATAATAAAAGCCCAAGAACGAATCAAAATTTAAAAATAAGTTGTCATGAAACGATACATTAATAGGAGCTTACAGATATTGCTTTTACTACTAATTGAAGTTACAGATAGACAACATGCAAACAATATGATGTATGTTCAAACTCAAAAAATAAATAATTATTTTTTCTTTGGAGATTTCAAATTCATAATAACTCTTCCGGTAAATGATATTAGAGATGATTAAACCTTGTTATTATAAAGACAAAACTAATAGATCATTCTATAAATATCTTTTGGTTGAATGGTCAATGTGCAAAGTATGGAATTATATTGTTTTAAGACGACGTTCTCTCTGTCGAGAACCTGTCATTAGATTTTCTTATATTTTTAATCGGGTTGGACTCTTGGTTTCAAAGCAATGATTTACATTATCAATTATCTTTGACACACTTTACCATTAATTTATGTTTCTTTGATGTAGTTGGACCATTAATCCCATAGAGTACCAATTCTTTAGAGAAATGGTATACGTCTCATGGTGGTTCTCTTTAGAGAGAGAGAGAGAGAGAGAGAGAGAGAGAGAGAGAGGGAGGGTTGGTGACTTGGTGTGGTTGAGAATCAACCAACTCTCCCAAAAATTCTCCAATATAAAACCCCAATCCACCTTTCCTCTTCTCTCAGTCTCAGCTAGAGAACTCTCGACAGAACCACAAGCCTAAAAGGCTCTACCTCTATTGGATTAACATTCTACAAGAATGGCCCAATCAATTATGCACCCTCTATCAACCCCAACCAAAACCCTAAAATCCCCAATTTCAGATACTTCATCATTATTACTCCGGACCATATTAATCAATCCTCATCGTTCCTCAACCCGTTTCATTAACTCCATATACGCCGGTGACTCTCGAAATCTTAATTCCGGCGTAGTTAGCCATAGTCGATCTGACTGGCAAAGTTCTTGTGCAATTTTAGCTAGTAATGTTGTCTCCCAACAATCCACCGAGAAAACAGAAAACACAGATATAATCCCCATTAACGGTCATCATAAAACCCTAGATCTAGTCCCTCTTAATCATCTTCGTAAACCATTATCAATCTCAGATCTATCTCCAGCTCCAATGCATGGATCTCAACTTCGTGTTGCTTATCAAGGTGTTCCCGGTGCTTATAGTGAAGCCGCCGCCGGTAAAGCTTATCCAAACTGTGAAGCGATTCCTTGTGATCAATTTGAAGTTGCTTTTCAAGCTGTTGAACTCTGGTTAGCCGATCGAGCTGTTTTACCAGTTGAAAATTCATTAGGAGGAAGTATTCATCGAAATTATGATCTTCTTCTTCGTCATCATCTTCATATTGTTGGTGAAGTTCAATTACCAGTTCATCATTGTCTTCTAGCTTTACCTGGTGTTCGAAAAGTTCAATTAACTAGGGTTTTAAGTCATCCTCAAGCTCTTTCTCAATGTGAGTTAACTCTTACCAAACTCGGTTTGAATGTTATTCGTGAATCGGTTGATGATACAGCCGGTGCTGCTAATTTCATCGCCGTCAATAACCTCCGTGACACGGCGGCGATTGCTAGCTCACGAGCGGCGGAGCTTTACGGATTACAGATTTTAGCCGACGGAATTCAAGACGATTTAAGTAATGTGACTCGGTTTGTGATGTTAGCTCGTGAACCGATTATTCCAAGAACGGATCGGCCGTTTAAAACTAGTATAGTTTTTGCTCATGATAAAGGGACGTCAGTTTTGTTTAAAGTATTATCAGCATTTGCATTTAGGAATATAAGTTTGACAAAAATTGAGTCGAGACCGTACAGGAATCGGCCGATTCGGGTTGTAGGTGACCCGAATGTTGGAACGGCAAAACATTTTGAGTATATGTTTTATGTTGATTTTGAAGCTTCAATGGCGGATCAAAAAGCTCAAAATGCTCTTTCTGAAGTTCAAGAATTTACTTCGTTTCTTAGGGTTTTAGGAAGTTACCCGATGGACATGACTCCATTTACGCCTTCAATTTCAGATATTTGAGATCAAAAAAACGAAATTCAGCAAAAGAAGAAAAGAAAGAAAGTAGTTCACCTTTTTTACTTGTTATAATTCATTGAATTTCTTAAAGAAATGAAATTAGTATCTGAAAGAATAAATGTGGGGAATTAAATGTGGGTGAAGAAGACTTCACCATTGATTGGTTGGATGGAAAGTTTAGGTTTCTAAAAGCAATTTGATAGGGGAGTAAGAAGAGAGGGTTTGGTTTGCTTGGTGGTTGAAAGAGAATCAGAAAGGAAAGAGAAGAGAGAGAGTTTGTTAAATTTTGTATCATTGAATTTTGATTGTTGTGGATTTGTGGCATTAAGATTCTTGTATGTTCAATAAGTAAAAGTATGTTCAAGATTGTTATATGATTATGCCCGATTATCTTTCCGAATTGCTAATGATATTATTTGTTCTCCTTTGTATCTGATTGTATGCTCATCGCATGCAATAAAATTTAATATTGTTTTGTTTGTTTTTGATATATCTCAACATTATTCTAAGTTATTAACGATATTATTTGTTTCATTGTCATCTGTCGGTTATTGAAGGACATTCTTACGACAACCATTATCACGTTGTACTCATAATGGATTACAGAATGTACATATTTAGGGTTATGTTTGGACGCAGACGATATTGTCATGTAGTTGTATCTTCTTCGATACAATGTTCTCTTAACGTTTTCCTAAGTCTCATGTCACATGAGCCTCAGCATTTGGAGATATATGGAGAAGGAGATGTGAGTTGCCGTATCAATTGAAAGGGAGGAGTAGCAAGACCCAACTTGTGTATTGAGTATCATTATCAACGCTCACTAACCATGCAACTAATGGGCTTCTTAACTTCAATTTATCTAAGGACAGTGTTACATCTCCTCGAAGTATTAAGGACACCTTCTTCAAGGTAATTGTAGGGGAGGGTCACGAAGAAAAGTGGCGCCTCTAACAAAAACGAGATCCCTTAATACTTCCTTCTATTTAAGGAGAGCGAGTTTCTTCTACTTCCACAGCTTTTTGTGTTTTCTTCCTACCCATTTTAATTTACTAACTTATTTAAGACTTGGTTATCGAGCAGCATAATCCTTTAGAGTTGCACATAGAAATTTACTTCAATCGAGCAAAAATGAAGATACATTTTTTTTAGTGGAGGGCTGGAACAACACTAATCTTTCTCCACTAACAAACTATGGAATAAAAATGATACAACGGGCTTATTTGTTTCACAATTCTGACAGAAATATACATCTTATTGCAATCACTTCAATTGTTTAATGAAAATGTTATGTAGAATGGACATAAAGGAGTTTTTAAACTTTATATATTCTATTAAACTTTTTTTTATACTTAGATGAGACAATTAAATGGGACACCTTTAAGCAAAACAAGTTGGAACAATCATAATCACATTATAGTCTAGTAAATAGGTACTAAAAGAAAGATAGGAAAAAAGAAAGCCAAAGTGATAAGGAACATGATCTAAACAAATTGACTAGCTTAGATCATACATAAACATGGAACTAAATGGATGAAATGCTACTTAACTAAGCTTTAATCCCTAATCATTTTAATAGAGATCTGTCTAGGATAGGCAGACATAGTTTTGTATGTATTTAAATCCCACTTCTCAAGAATTTTGTTTCTCATAACAAAGTTTGTGGGACGAATGAATGTCTTTAAATAAATAAACAGATCCCCAAAAATTGATCACATTTTTGCAACAAGAGTAACTTATAATTCAAGCATCAAGAAAGGGGACAAAACATTATTAATCAAACCTTGATTCTTTTTTCCTATAAAACAATATCTTCATTAATAATTAATCCAATCCTTGTTTGGGTGTTTGATTATATAAGTGCAGTACTTTTTAAATTAGATAGATATGAAATCCTGTGTTGGAAACCATTTGTGTCTCCACTTTCATGGAATTTTAACAGTTAATTACTTCTACATTTTCTCTTTCCATTTTGTAATGAATTGGTTTCTTTAATATGGTTTGACTATAACAATTAGTGGTAATTGAATTGGTTTCAATTTGGGTAATTCTTCATATATATGAGAATTTTCCAAGTATTTAGATTGTTGATACATCTGGTATCAATCAGTCGGATCATAGAGGTTAGACGTTAAAGGCCAGTGTTTCGAGTTCACAACACATATGTGGTATGTATTGTTTCCATGGTTTGATTCGAGTTCATACTCTTTCTTGAATATTAATGAAAACCAAGTTTTTGTTCTTAGCTCTAGTTATATGTTGAGTTGTCACCCTATCTATTTCTTCAAATGAAAATAGAGTTTCTCATAGTACTCAGACAAGAATATCCTTTTTGGAGAGATTTGCTACCTAACAATAAGGCAGAACTGAGGTATACCTAAAGTGGGTTAAGTGGAGGTGAGTGATTATTTTTCCTTAACATTTTGCACCCACATAACAATATCAACGGTTGGGGGTATGCTCTCGGAATTCAACTACTTCCTTTACAGTTCTGAAAGCGGTCGAACTTTCGTAAGCAATATGAACTCTTAAACTTCTTCTGTCTTGACTTTCTTAACTTCTGATTTGATTTTTACATAACTCCTGACTTCAAATTTTGTTTCGAGATTAATCCTGACTATGATTTGTTTTATAGGCCAAATAGGATACTCCGGACTCCAAGTTATAGATTCAATAGAATGCTGTTGATTCTAGATATACTAGAGACTCTTGATTCTAGATATACTAGAAGCTCTTGATTCTAGATTTTTGATACACTTGAATGCCCTTGAATCCGTATCCTAGACATTCGATACTCTTGATTCTATCTTCTTAATTAAGGCTTATATTCCAGAAACATATGGAATGTTTATCATATTATGAAAAAGAATGAGAGACTGAATGAAATCTTTCTAACATTACCACTGAGGTGCTATTCTAGACAAACTAGAACGCTCTTGATCCTCTCCGTAGAGGTTGATATTCCTTGAACACAAACTATATCACTCTTAGTGCTAAATGCACAGGAGAAAACCTAATAAGATTTGAAGTTCATTTTGGTCTTATTTATAGGTTTTGAATAGGTATAAAATAATAAGGTGCATTTGTTGGCTATTGGGCAGAGCAAGTGGCAGAAGCAATTAGGACAGATAGATATGCAGAAAACTAGCATAATGAACATGATTCGTTGGACCTAGAGGTGATCCCGAAAGTATTCGGAAGATGGATAATCTCTGACTGTTGGATCAAAAAGCAAACGACAAGGAACAACGTGATCCATAGGATCCTAGCGTATGCTCCAAAGTGTCCCGAAGATAAAAAAAAAACAAGAGACCCTTAGAATTGTTTCGTTTGAGTTTGATCGAAGCCGTTAGATCTGGGTGTTTAGTTACTGCAAAAACAACTCTCAACTTAACTTTGCAATCTAATCTTTGAGTCCATATTTTAACCAACCCATTTTGATACAACAGACGACCCATTTTGAGAAGATTGGCTGGCCACAGGTTGAACTAGCAGACGACCCTCTAAAAGACTAAAACCCTCTCTCTCTCTCTCTATATATATACAGTATATAAAATAGAGTGCAGATACAACATATTCATGGGGAGAATCAAAGTGAAGTGGTCCTACCAGAAAGTTTGGCGTTTTCATAGATTTGAACTTGTTACTGCTTCAACACTTGTATTTATCTGTATTAGATAAAAAACAGCTTCCCCTGATCATCACACTTCAACACTAGCTAGGACTACTTTTTTTAACTCTGTTTCCTTTCTCTCTCTTGTTTTGTTCTTTAAACATTATCTATCTATCTATCTATCTATCTATCTATCTATCAGTTGTTCATTAGAAATTGAAGAAGAAGAAATGAAGCAAACCCTTCATTTTCATGGACTTCTTCTCCTTTTAATTTTCTCACATTGTTTCTTTTCAACTACTGAAGGTCGCCCCTTATTCCTTAAACAAGGTTACAACAATTTCTTCTTCTTGTAACTTGTTTATTTCTTCGTCTTATTCCTTCTTTATGATCAGCTTTTGTCTTTCTTTGTTTTCAGGTGAAGTGAAGCTGAAGCTTAATGGGTCTCATGATCAAAATAGTTCAGTATTATCAGAGTTAGAAGGAGAATCATGGAAGGTCTGACTCTCTCTCTCTCTGTCTCTAAGTTCATTTTAATATTCTCTTCATTCTTTTGATCATTAATTTTGTTTAAATTTACAGTTGATGGGTGGGAAAGAATGTGTCAATGGAGATGAAGAGTGTTTAAAGAGGAGGATGATATCAGAGGCTCACTTGGATTACATTTACACCCAACACCATGAACCCTAGATTATTATTTACTATAACCATGTTGATATTTTGTTGTTTTTTTTAACAAAAATTCCTATTAACCCCAACCCACCACCACCACCACCACCACCACCACCACCAAAATGCATTTTAGGGTTTATCTTTTCCTTTTAACACCATTTATTGGATTTACAAAGCCCATTTTGAATGTGGAAATTTTACTTGTGTACTCTCTCACTGGTTATATAACCCATAGGCAATGTGATTTCCTTTTTTCTCCTGTATTGTCTATCATTAATTACCCATTTACCATTCTTTTTTTTTTTTTTTTTTTGTTGAAAAGGCCGATTTACCATTCAACAGAACAAAAAGAAAAGAATAGGCAAATACTAAGTGTACACAATATTTTTGACAAATGAAAAAACTGTCTTTAGTGAAAATGATTCATTAAGTCAAAGATTTTGTCGTTATAGCACTACAAAAAAAACAAACAAACCAAGAACAGAGTAAATGACCACTTGAACTATCACCCATCTCGCCCATTTATACATGTTTAATCTCTCTCTCTCCAGGCACTTTTGAAACCCTAACCTACACCAGTACACCCCAACTATCACGACCCATCTTGCCAATTCTATTATGCATCTTGCCGATTCTATTAATACATCTTGAACTATTATCAAAACCTTCTTACGTCAGCAAAGAAACCAAAAATGATGCAGATGGGGAAGAAAAAAGAAAGATAGTAAATCCTGTTCAAATTAATGGTAATTAACACAACATAACAACTTTCTTTTTAATGTAATACAATGGTATGCTTTCCTATTCAAGATATTATATATACCCAAGGTTCGTCTAGGGTGGGACTTCAGAGGCGCTGTCTTTATTGTTTTTTCTGATGTCCAAGTCCGAATCACTGAACAAAAAAGTCATAATTTTTTTTTTCAAACCGATGAGTAAAGATTATAGGTGAAGATCTAATGTTTACATGGATAAGCATCTGCTTCTTCCGGATGTGAAAAGCTGAAATCAGAATCAACAGAAAGGCTCAGTTACCACCAGCTCCATCTTCAGGCAAAACCCAAGAATACCATCTTGATATGCACCATTATATGGTACGAGCGAGCAGAATGACAATCGACTTTTAGCCGTACTTGCTTCCGTTACAATGCGTTTGCGGGTAACCCTGTCTGATCCTGCAAAAAAAGAAGAAAAAGAAAGAACCCAGATGAACTTCATTTAGATAGCATGTTTAAGTTTAAGCATTTTCTAACTCTGCCACCAATCCACAAGTTTCTTACCAGTTCAGTATTCTTGGCTAGTCCCAAATCATAAACTGAAGATGGAGTTAAGCAGCTCGCGTGCACAATTGGACCCTCAGCAGAACTTTCATGGGTAATTACTATAGCTTTAGAAGAGGGAATTCGCATATATACTGCTCCTTTGAACATCCACGTATCTTTTTCAAAACTGTAAAAATCTTCAAAAAGGTCTCCACATAACAAGCATATACTCTGATTTTCATCTGCTGGGACAGCGGGGTGACTACACTCCATTGTCTTCACTGACTTGGGTTCAGCCGTCGGTCCTGGCATTCCTGAGACCCACTCATACGAACTCATATACCACCTACTAGAAACATTTTTATGACTGATAGGTTCATGCATCTTTGAGGTGTGCCACTCCAAGTGCTTTTCAAGTTGTTCTTGAAGTTTAAGCCGAAGACCACATATGCTGCAAGTATGAGGAAGGTCATCAAAAAGGTCATTTATAACTGACGGATGTAATTCTCGAAGAATTTCTGGCTTAAACTCAAAACCTATGAGGTCCTTAATCTTCGCCACCTTCGCTGTAGACAAGGTAGTGATGCTCTTAGCTGCAGATCCAGAAGTCAATTCCTTGCCTGAGGATGACGACGGGATGTTAGACAAAAGGCCAGATGAAACTCGCACAGAATCAACGGTAACGATGTCAGAGCTCTGATTCTGAAGCTGACTTGGCACCTCGGCAGCAGACTCTTTGGCTGGAGCTGATATCAACCCTTTCCCGACTAAGGTATTTAAAAGACTTGAAAGTGGATTTGGAACAGCAGGAGCCGGCTTTGATGTTTCTGTTGGTGTACTGTCAACAATGGAAGAAGCAGGCGGAGGGCCAAATGGCAGTGGAGGAGGTAAGTTAGGGTTTGTGGTGAGAGATGGAGACACTATGCTACCATGAGAAACAATATCTACTGTAGAAACTGGTGGGACTATGGATGTAGATAGGGTAGGAGGATCACTTGGAAGAGGTAGATGTGTGATTGTATTAGACCCCTGAACAGATACTGGTTTGTCGAGTACCCTGCTCTTCAATTTTGCAGCCAACAAACCTCCTGTCAACTTTCCTGCATCTCCAGAAGTATTATTTGAATGGGCCAAAGAAGAAGGTCTTGTTCCACCATGAGTTCCAAAAACTGAAGTACGAGGCAATAGCTTCTGGGTTTGACCACCAGATGTTTCAGACCCTGTTAGCTCTCGATGCAACGTCTGCGGAAAGGGACTATGCTTGTTCACCTGAGGAAAGGGGATTGGAGGAGATGAATTGTGCATATTTTGTGGTTGATTAAGTACCGAAGGTAAAGAAGTTAAGTATGGATGCTGGTGCAAGGATGACTGCCCAGATGGTGATGGAGGTTGCCGAGGCAGATGTTTGTGCTGTTCAAGAAACCCAACAAATCCTGATACTGCATTCTCCAACGACACAAAGGTAGATGCTGCACCAACTGAAGGTACCGAGGGACTTGCAGATACCGCCTTCTGGCCAAAGCCATTTACTCTGCGAGGGTCTTGCAGAGACCCAGCTTGCCTTTTATGTTCCATGAATAATGAATCAGTCGCAGTTTCTCTTTTCCTTCTTGATCCAATATTATGTTCACCATGAAGGTGAGAGAGTTTGCCCTCCAATACCTGCATACCCCCAAAAAAAGGAAAGTGAGAAAAGCCAGAATTTTCATGTATATTAAATAAAAAATGGATGAAGGAGTAAACAACCTTGCTTGCAAACCCAATAGATGAGTCATAAGTGAGACACTACCCAAGTGTAAGCCTTTTAGGATTTCTCCCATTTCCAGAACTACTTCATTCAAGAATTAAATTTTTTGTATAAACACTTACCAGCGTTCTAGCATTATCAGGAGCCCAGCCATCTTTCCTTGAACTATCAGGTACTCCATGATCATCCACCTTGGAGTTCATCTCATCCCACGTGTACTCCTCTTCCTCAATATATTTCCAATCCCTAGGCGCCCCTCCGTTGCTTTTACTCTGTGTTGGTTGTAGATGAGCAACGGGTTGTAAAGTTTTGGGCATTTGGTGCTCTCCAAATCCATGCTCTCTACTATGATTATTCCTTTGACTAACAGGTGCATCTCGTTCTATAACCATTTCATCAGCTCTTCCAAACTCTGCATCAGAGTTCCTCAAACGACCAGAACCACCATATTCCTTATGAACAGGATTACTCATTTCCTGCATAATTGAAATCACAAATAGGCAGTGAGAGAAAAGCAAGGAAAACAAGTATTTGAGAAAATCTAAATAAGAGGTTATCCAATTTTGATAGTTTTCTGTAGCAGGAACTTACCCTGCCTGACTGTTGATTCCGCTGCCTTGCCTCTAAATACTTGGGATTTACATGAATGGCATGTGATACGGGTTGTGATTTAGACTCAGGTTTAGATGTTGGGGCTCCAGAAGATGGAACGCTAATAGCAGGTGAAAAACCAAGCTCCTTCTCAATCATCTGAAGAGCGGCAGGAGGGAATACCTTTTTCCATGTCGCAAAGAGATGTTGCATACTGTTACGCATCGAAGAGTCAACCTGTCTATATGTTTTGATGAATACCTGTAAAATAATTCTAATTAATATATGTAATACCAATTTATCTGTCATAACGGTTATACTTGACCAAAGAAACCAAACCTCAGGCAGTTTGGCTGCGAAATATCTGACATAATCTTTCCCAATATTCTTTACGATACTATCCAAAAGATAAAGAGATGGCAGCTTTCGATCACTTGGAACCTGAAAAACAATTCACAATTAAAAACACATGAATTTCTATGGGCAAACTAAGATTCAAATAAAAACGACTGGAGGTCCATTGCAGAAGAAAGAAGTTAGCGTTTCTATCGGATGTTCTAAGAGTTGCGGTGCTTCTTCACAGAAGAATTATTTGAAACTCTCCATAACTAAAACTGATAAGAGGTACAAATACTATTTATTTTGGATGATTACTTGCAAATGCTACTGAAGACGTTAAGAAATGGAACAATGCCGAGTCAAAAGACATTGATGATACAAGCCTAAGTTAAAACTACAACAACCATGAGAATGGAACTTGAGCAAGCGAGCGAGCAAGCCAGCAAGCAAAATTTTAGTATCTTATACTACAAGCATAAAGCTACAAGAACCATGGAAAGGGGAAGGTATAGTAACCCATCTGGCTCATAGTAACAGAGTCTCTTGAATATCTCTCCGCAAAGACAACAAAACCTCTATGATGATTCCCCAAGACCTTGGACTGCAATTCAACTCATAATGATCGAACTAAAAAGAACAAATTTTAAGAGAAAGGGGAAGTCATATTTTCTAACATGGCTAGGACTTGAGCCAAACCCCAAGGTTTACCCCGTTTATACTTTACAGTTGATGTTACTTGTGTTGAACTGGAACTTATAAAAACAAAGCATTTCACCATAAAATCCGATCGTTCTCATTTTAGGTAGATCAACTACTTAGGATTACTGTTGGTTAGCCAATAAAAAGTTCAAATTAGAACCAACAAACAAAAATTACTTCAAGAAAATATGAAGCTTGATTCAAGACATCCAAAACCGAAAAAAAGATGCTTCTTTTATTTTCTTATCTTCTTCCCTCTTTTCAATTACAACTTGGAAACTTGAATAAACACAGGAAAAAAAAATGCTGTCACCTAAAAGAGAATACAATTTATACAGTAGTAGTAAGAAAGAGAAATGTCGTAAACCGAATTCACCTCAAGGATATTTGCACAAATAATGGCAGCAATCCATTTAGCTGCTTGAAGATTCTCACCGGCGATTATAGTCAAGTTAGTGATAATCGGCTTCGAATTCAAGATTAACTCTCCCAAAGCAGTTTTATACTCACTAACGATTTCTTGACTACTATGTTGAAGCAGCTGCTGTTGTTGTTGGTGACGGATGTTGCCATTTCCATGAGAAGAATCGTTCTTTTCAGCTTCTTTATCCCTTTCGTTAGCTCTAACCCTAGAAAGAAGAGGGGGAGTAGATGATGGAGGTGTAGCAACAGCAGAAACTCGCTGAGGAAAAGATCGAACACGATGATCATTAAGTCCGTTTGAACTCCGATCTCGTTCTAATTCATCAATCAATTTAGGTTTTTTTAAACCAGGTTCTTTTGATCTAGCTAT
This sequence comes from Eschscholzia californica, assembly GCF_041429995.1. NCBI lineage: Eukaryota > Viridiplantae > Streptophyta > Magnoliopsida > Ranunculales > Papaveraceae > Eschscholzia > Eschscholzia californica. The sequence goes on from NW_028238198.1 coordinate 17,083,903, forward strand.
GGATCTACGAGAACTCTCCATTTCCATTCTAATCCCAAAACAGAAAAAAAAGGAAGAATGAAGAACTAACCCTAATTTTAATTTATACGTTACAAAATTCAAAATTGTAAAAAAAAAAACCTAAAGTAAAATAGAGCGAGAATCAAAAACCCTAGAAAAGAGAAGAACAAAGGAATAATCGCTAAATATCACTTCTTTAGTAATAAACTTAGTTGTTTCGATAAAAGAGATTGCTTTTGCGGGGGTTTCAAACAGGAGTGAGTATTCAGTAAGAGAGAAGAACTCTCTGCTAATTGGATTTGGAGAGAGCGAAAGAGAGAAATCTAGAGAGAGAGAGAGCGGCTCGGTGTCCATGCGATCTTGGAATAGGAGAAGATCACGAGGCAATAAGTAACCAGGGAAGAAGGCGCCCTTAGAATAGTATTCTGAGGGCGTTCTAGGAAAATTGAACTACCCGCGACGGTTTTGCGTGTATTTTTCGTAACAGTCTAACACGACCTTTTGCCACGATACACTGCAAATTTTTCTTAGCGACCCATTGACCCGTATGTATTCTGGGCTAAGCTTTGTGACAACACTTTTGACAACACCGGCCTTTAGGGTCTTTTCATTCTCGATCTTGTGAATCTTTTTTTTTCGACCTTTAGGGTCTTTTCTTTAAGTCTGTATCTCGTTTAATTCTTTTTTCTTGAGGAGACACTTTACATTCGAAGGTTCTGTGTAGGACTTTACGTTATAACTCTCATGTAGTTTTCAGAGGAATAAGAATTCTCATACCATGTAATAATGTGATCGATTTCATGATTTTACTAAAAACAAAAAACACTTTTGACAACACCATTCACAACAATTTTATGCGATCCCTTGGGCAACATTTTGTTGTGCATTTTTTCTCAATGACTAGTATGTCTTCATGCTTATGCTTTCTGCCCACAATTTTGGCAAAACTATTGACGACAATTTAGTGTCCACAGCTTCACTTGTATTCTTGTAACGTTTTATTACACGCTTTTCGCAACAGTTCACGTCTATTTGCCTGAACTCTATGGGAACTTTTGTCAGTTACTATATGGATGAAAACACCTTTTTGATACAGTGACACTTCTCTGTGGAAAGTTTTCTACATCTCGCGCTCACATTTGACAAGCACACTTCATTTGTACTTTCCCAACATCACATGGTTTTGGCTACATCCGCGTACTCACTGCAACACTTACTAAATTTTACACCTACAAGTGCACTCTTGACTTTTCTTTATTTCTATGTTATATGTTTGCACGCATGCCTTTGGTAAACCATTTACACATTTGACAATATTTTGATGCAGTTCCAAATATACTTCCCCTTAGCTTTTTTGGTACCAGCTTAAAAGCAAACCCCAAAGCCGAAAAGACTGATAGATACTGTGGAGGAAGTTAAAATCAGGTCCCTAAAAAAAGCATCACGGCAGTTACCCACAAAACCATGTGGCAACTTGTTAGTGTGATACAAACCCTTTCCCCTTCACAAACCTGATCTGCATCGGAGTTCACTCTGCACTATCGATGCGACAAAAAGAAAATGATTACAAGTACACATACGCCAGAATAGCAACTCTGTTTTTGGAGATTTTGGAGAAGACTTCCCCAGTAGAAAGCTTCAGAATATATCCACCCTCTTAACACTGAAGATCGAGTTAATAATTTATAATAGCAGCCTAACTACCAAAAAAAACCAAGATTGTATACTAGAACTACTAATATGACCCCAACTAACTCATCATTTATGCATATATTAGGAACCAAAGCACTATGACATAACCATTACCAGCCAGAAACTGCTACAAACAGAACCCAGTTTCGGGTTAGCAAAGCTCAGTTGCTGATTATTTATGTCTTCCTTTCAGCTTACTTGTTTTACTTGCACAACAAATACTACATAGAAACCATTTGTACAAACAGCAGAAATTTCTCCTTACAGAAGACAGCAAATTTGGACATTCATGTCTTATTGTGGTGGGAACCATGGAATTGTAACATTCATCGATATTTATGTGACTGGCAACAGAAGGTAATATATACACATTTTCACCTGCAACCAATCAAATATAACTTAGGTTATTATATTGAACATAGTCCTAAATGCTTACTCTTAAGCAGATGTCGATTAGAGAACAACAGTTGTCTAGTCAAGTGGCTATATCCCACTCGACGAAGTTAAGTGGCTATCTGAGGTCTGGGTTCGATTGCGACCTCTATCCAATTCCTTCCGCGATAGGTTCTGTTGAGGGAAGATTGGTCGTACTCCTAGGCTCGCTTGGGGTGTCTAACCAAGATATTGTCTGGTACGTTAAATCTGATGATACTATAAGGGTAAAATATTTCTAGGTTGTTGTTACTTGTGTGTATGACAGAAAAACGGCGTACCTGGTGTGTTCTAAGCAATGGAGGTCCTTCGACTTGACATAATCAAAAGACAGTCAAATGAGTAAGCAAAAAAAATCTTAATAGATCATTTCCAGCCTTCAGTTAAGCCGAAGAACATCTCTACGAACTGATCCAGGTGTTAGAGGTTTGAGCATTTCCCTCAAGGTGTCCATGATACTTGAAAAGGAAGGACGCTTCCATGGCTCACTGCAGTTTAATCAAGTTTATCGTTAGTAAATATGAAACAAATCCAAATTTGAAAGAGAAGGGAAATGCAAGAAACCCATAAGACGAAGGATCCTCCCACAAAAAGATAGAGGTAAAATCTACTCACTGTGCCCAACAAGCCTCAATTAGTGTAGCCACCTCAGGATTCACCTCGGGTGGAATATCAAGCCTTCTGTGTTTAAAACCAACAGCAGCTACCACCTGCAAGAAGAGAGATATTTAAAGCAATATCAAGGAACAAATTAACATGTTACAAATGAATGATGATTTACGACCAAAATGTTCACTCGATCACCCGACAGCTTGTAGTTTCAAGTTGAAGTCCCAAAAGAAAAACTATAACAAAATATGGCATCCGTTGAGGGAGCTCATATCTAATTAATATACTATTCACGTTACCGACAAGCTAGTGTTTAGAAAATTTAGCATAAAAGAACTGATTTGTGTAGAAACAAGGATTATTCTCAGAAGAAGCTAGTTGTTAGGAACTTAAGGTTGATCATTCGAGTGCCAGAAAGGAAGCAGAATCTCTTGCAAGAAGAGAGGTAGTTTGAGAAATATTTGTATAATAGGATGCATCAACCAAAATATGCTTCTCTTTTTTTTCTTTATCTGAAGCAGTTGCTTCATTTACTGATTTATGAATTATCTTTCGGCTATTTACTTTTTCTGTTACCCAGTCATTTCTCAAGTGAAGATAATTACAGATGTCACCTGGCAAGGCTATTTGTTTTATCTGAAGTAGTTGTTCCATACTACTGATTTATGAATTTTCTTTCGGCTATTTACTCTTTCTATTACCACTATTGATTTCTCAAATAAAGATAATTACAGATGTCACCTGGCAAGGCTAAATTGTTTTTATCAAATGAAAAGATGAAGTATATTCCATGTATTCACTCTTGAACAAACCTGAGCTGCGTTTAGATTAACCCAAGGTGGTTGTAGAGTAACAAGCTCCCATAAGATAACGCCAAAACTATAAACATCGGACTTTTCATTTGATGGTTCATCGCGGAGAACTTCTGGTGCCATCCACTCAGGCTAATGACATAAAAGCAAAAGCAAGAAAAAAGATCTGAGACTAAAACCAATGGCAATTTACCGTGGTCTTGTAATAAAATCATCAAGAGAAAGATTGTATCCTTGGACTAACGAAACTTACCGTGCCTGCCACTGACTTAGATGAAAGAAATGTATTGGCCTTGAAGCGAGAAAGGCCAAAGTCGCAAACCTGGATGAACAATTACAATTGTACAGAAACAAATGAAACGGGTTGGTACAATTACAATTATTGGAAGAAAAATAGAAAACCTTGAAACAGTTGGAGGTTACTACAAGATCACGAATAGAAGAACTTTTTCTTGAACAAGAATATTACTAATAAAGAATAAAGAAAGATATACAAGGAAGAATAAGAAAACTCTGGAGCATAGAGATGTTAAAAATCTCAAAGATCATTTCTTTAGGGTGTTTGAGATCAATTCTTGTAATTAATTGTAGATATACAACTCATATCTTCATTCCCAGAAATTTATTCCGCTCTGAGTGAGACAATGAAATTTAAGGCTATTCTGCGTACAATATAAGTTCCCATAACTAAATCCCTAGTGAATTCTTATGTTTGATAAGCAAAAATGATTACCCTGCAATTCAATTACCCAGTAACTTCAGTTCTATCAACTTAACAACTCACTAAGCTAATGTTAATCTAAAAATTTGTTCTGATGTTCATAAAAATTACCTTCACTGTGTATTTAGTGTCCACCAAAAGATTTGGAGATTTCAAATCACGATGAACAATGGGAGGATTGTGTCTGTGAAGATAATTCATTCCCTTCGCCTTCATAAAACAATCGGAGTAGAGATTTATATTATCATTACTATTATTACTCCTTCACACAAAATATTATGAAACAAGAATAACATGAAAAAAATAGCATAAACCGTAAGGTGTTTTGATTGTTTACCACGTCGTAAGCCATGCTTAACCTACGTTTTTCATCTAATGCTTCCCTAGCGGCCGATTTATGCAAAAGCCTATATAAGCTTCCTCTGCAACTCAACGGCAAATGTGTAATTATTTAGATGAACTAGATTCGTACAGATTTTATGTCACTATATATATACAGAGAGAGAGAGAGAGAGAGAAACCTTGATAAATATTCTGTGACAATGGATAAATGTGGAGGCCGGGTAACAGCACCCATAAATAGCACAATATTTGGATGTCGTAATCTTTTCATTATCGCAACCTAAATAAAAAAAAACTGTGAGATAGCAACTAAGAGAGCATCATTCCAAAAGAGGACAAATCTGCACCTGAAACGCGGACTAAGACCAACCAACATCTTTTAGTTTTCAAGTAGATCTAACCATCATCTATATATGAACCATGATCCTTTTCACATATAACAGAAAGTTTTGTCTAGATTATACCTCTCTTAAAAATTCCTTAAAGCGCTCTGCTTGAAAGTCTTGCTCCATTAGAATTTTCACAGCAACGTCCTGGCAGTCACATTTCTCATAATTAAGATCAAATAAACTGAAATGACCAAGCTAATCTCATGATTGGCTAACCACAGGGTTCTGCCATATAGTTTATAGGAGTAATGTAGATGCACTTTAGCCCTAAGCTGACATTTCAACTATGGCAGAGCTAATCTCACCTAAGTTTTTATTTTGAGAAATAATCTCACCTAGTGTCATCAGCCTAATACGCCTACTGCTATATCATCTTATAATGTAACTTGCGTGGGGCAGTAGCTAGCATCTACACAAGATTGCAAATGAGTAACAGTGACATGAAACCTACAAGTCTTCTGTCAAATTAGGTCAAATTTGTCATATAGAAGTCCAAGATTGCCAATGAGTAGCAGTGAAATGAAAATGTTCACGTTAAGTGACTCAATTCTTTGTGCTGCACCAGATCTTTTACTACTCCATTGTCTACTAGTTTCAAATTTAAATTAACTTAAATTAAAAAAACATGTTATGAAACGGATATTCTCAAAAGAAGAAGAGGGCAGGGGCCAGACAGTTACTGCTGAACCAACTAAACACAGTCTGTTTGTCGCCTCAGTTTAATTCAGAACATGCATTAATTTCCACATTGCCCTTACACAATTCTATTGCTATGTTATACTTCATCTTAGCACTTGAACAGTAAAAATTAAAATGATAATTTTGCTTACAGAGTCGTTCCAATCGGCACGATGGACAGTTCCAAAAGAGCCTGAATGCATTTAGCCATTTAGTTAGTTCAAAATCCAAGTAAATCATCACAACACAGTTTGCATTTTGGGATAACAAGTGGATGCGTAACTAACAAAAAATAACATTTACAGCCATCCTTCAAATCTATAATAATGTTTCTAGCCGTAGACCATACCTGCCCCAATTTTCTCCTTTATAACAAGATGACTCCATGGAATGTCGAGATCTTCCACATCAAAAGAAAATTCATTACTGGGTCTATTTGGAACAAGTTGACTTCCCTGAATGAACCTTAGATCTCTAGTATTCTCGGGCCACGGATTAGAGACAGGTACAATTGCTTGAACGTCGGTGTGCCCATTTGGTGGGATATGGTTTAATTCAATACGATCTCTGGCCAAGGCTAACGGGCTTACAGCAGTCTGAGTAGGATCACATGAAATTGGTTTCAAGGAATCTCTATCAAGATCACTAGGTTGAGCAGAATCTTCAGGCAGAGGCAGAGGCAGCGACGGAATTTCACCATTTTCACCTGAAACATAGATGAATTTTGCCAGGTCACTTATTTACAAAAACAGCGAACACTATATATACCAGTCTGAGTAGGTCAGAGGGTTGACTTAAAGACTACCTATATGATGGGCACAATTGCCTTCACAATTGAACCCCAAATACCAGACCAGACCCAAAACAAGGACAGCGAACTACAAACAAGGATTGAACATAATATGTGCTAGGTTGTAATTAGTAGAAAAAAATTATATATTGCCCATGGAGTACAAGTAGACGTGTCAAAAAACCATTGCCTGGACCGCCACCCTGGTGTGTTTTAGGTTTGATCTGGTTATTACATGAAGAGGAGCTGAAGAGTAACAGGACAATCAACAAAAAGAACAGACCTAAGTGGCTATCATGGTTGAAAGGACTTCATGAAGTTTCTACTCCGAAACTCCCAAATATTATGTCAATTAGAATGTAGCCCTATGATGGTCCTTTATATAGAGCTTGGGCAAACAAGAATACTTGCAGAACCGGGACTACAAATCAAGTTATGCCTCAATTTTACAGTGACATTTGAGTTCCCCTTGCACCTGAGGACTTGAGGAGTAGAGTCCGTGTGTCCAGTCCTATGACTTCATCGAGGAGTAAGGTTGAACTCACCACAAAGAGAAATAGAGTAAAAGGCCAAAGAGAAACATAAGGAGTATTTCTCAAAAGTCAGAACACCATGATAAACATAAACAAAGTACAGCACAATGAACAACCAGTGTTGCAACATCACTCATTGGGCTTTTCCTGTTCCTTCACTATTTTGAGCCAGGGAAAAGCGTGGTACAAAGATTTCTCCCTCTTGGGTTTCACCTACAACAGGGAAGCTATGACTCTATCGTTGTAAAAAAGTTCAACTTTTCTTGATTTCCTTGCGCTTGGTCATTTTCATCATAGTCTCGTGTTCCTCTAGCTTGTAAACTATGATTCTTTTATCAATATATTTATTCATTCAATTGCAATAAATCGACTTCAACTAGTCATTTGTTCAACAAATGAAACTCCATATATAACAACTGGATTTAGTTTTAAGTAAAGCAGATCATTCAAATAAAGAACATGTAAAATCTACCTTCAACAATGTTGCATAAGGAAGCAAGGGAATTACCTGTATGAGCATCGTTGAAAATTAGATTAAGTGATTCACAGTCCTGGAAATACTGTTTGGCCAATGACCCAACACGCTCTGTTGTTGTAATTGGTTTAAATTTTGGAAGACGCAAAGGTGAAGGTATTGAAATGGTAGATGGACCATTGAATAAAGAATCAGGTTCCAATAATGATCCTGGCTCACCGATCAGATCAACTAAATATTCCCTGTCATCACAAAGTGTATCAAAAAGAATTGCACAACACAAGAATTTACGGATAGTGCAAAGACTAGAACTTATTATTCTATTACAGCAACTGCAAATCTGCAGTAAGTAAAGTAATAAAGAGAAACCTACAAAAACAGATGCATTAAAATTCATTTGATTGGAAAATAGAGGTATGATAAGGATACAATGAGCAAAGACATGAATCTTGAGGAAAACTACCACATCAATCAATAGCATTAAGGATCAGCTATACAGTTAGATACGGCAGGAATTTCAGCTATCCTGTGATTCACAAACTCCGGCTGTTGGTTCAATTATCTATTGCAAAAGTCAAACTCCAGTGAATACGTAAATCCATAATTCACAATAAATCAAGCTGGACGACTTCCAGCCCTCGTCTCTTGGAGTTTGCACTTCTCACAGTGGTGAGAGGAGAATGGGAAGAAATAGTTGAGTGAAAATATATAGGTCAAAAATCTTTGTTAATGAACAGAATTGCCAGGAAATGCATCCAAAACGATATAACGGCAATTCTAAGGAATTTACTTTTGACCTATAGATAATGGATTTTGATTGAAACAGTTCGTCTAGTAGAAGTCCAAGGATAATTGATAGCAGCATACCGGTCAAGACTAAAGCGCACTAGACAGGAGGCAGCATCGTCTCTCCTACAATGCTTGCAGCCCTTAGCGATTCGGCAAGGTAAATCAATTGCATCTGCTAAAATCTGAAATGTGTATAACAAAATTAGGGGCCCATCTCTTGAACTAGAGTTACTAAACTCAAAATAGATATCAATGCTACAAATAATATTTGCACAAGAAATTTTGTTGTTTAACATGAAGAGAAGAAGGATTTATTGCAATTGAACAAGAACTACTTTCATCCAGCGAAATATTGTCAGAAACCCTGGTTCAGAAAATCAGCTGGTCTGGTTTCATCTGGATGCTTATCAGTATCAGAAGGTGTTTTCATGAGAGAGAGAGAGAGAGAGAGAGAGAGAGAGCTAATCAACTAAGTATGTTTCAGTAAATGAAGCAAGATATAAGATGTTTCCTTCGGAATGTCTCAGGTGTCGTTCAACTCAGCAAAACATTTTGTTCGAAAACATAACTAAACAAAGCATTGACTCGGTTCAAGATTATAAATGTTGCTTGTAACAACTAACAATGGATCACTCTTTTGAGATTATAAAAGTGTATACTCAATAAGAAAGAGAGGAAGTACATAATTTACTTTAAATAGTAGAGCGCGATGTCGGCAGACACCAACTGGTAGGCTTCCCATAGGGATAACCGCACAGCCCAAGCAATCTTTCAAAAGTTGACTATACTCCTTCCATCGAGAAACCAAAATATCTTCTCCAGTAGTAGCTGCATCCCTTGTGATAGCAGGTGGGGAAAACTAAGTTACTTGAAGCATAACAGAAGAACATCGAATTTACTAGTCGCCAAGTAGTAAGAAGATAGTTAGAGATAACTCACCCCAAATGCATGCAAACGAGTTTCGCAAGCTGAACAACTATCTCTTGTGAGGTAATAGAGCTAGGAGAAAGGTCGATCACTCTGTTTTGTAGCTCTATTAAACTGGGATCGCTACTTTTGTCAATCAAAACAACCTCTATAGGGGAATCATTGTCAAGGGCCTTCAGTGATTCAAGCGACGGAACCCTACCATGTTCTTGTATATCAGTGGACATTGCCCATATGTATGGGTCCACCCCGCTGATCAGATAAAACCCGTCTGGAATCTTGTCGAAATAAGATAAACAGCCATTCACCTAGACGTAGGATATATTATGTAAGCATTAAACGTATGAACTGTTAAAAGACCAACATTGACTCTCGTCAATTTGGTTTATTTAGGTAATCACAGATGAAAGAATCGCATTCAGTTTTAGTTAAAGGATCCTTCTATCATTAGCAATGAACTGTTTCCATTTTTAACAAGTCAAACTTAACTCTCCTTACTTATTCTATCCATTCCAGGATTTCAAAATTAAGAAGAAAAATAATTTATGACTTATCATGTAACCACAGTTTCAAATCATCTCAAAACAGAAGAAAAACCTTAATCTACCAAACAACCCCAAGAATAGAGGGGGAGTAATATTTACCTAGAGTTCAGTATGGAACATCTGAAGTGAATCAGTCATTTACAGTTCTTGTAAATAATCTTATGAGAAACATAAAACCCTAACCCTAAAACAGATTGAACAGGAGAAAGATATCGAAAAGTTACCCAAAATCGATGAGACATAGCCTCGGCAGAAGAAGTAGAAGACCTAATTACAGATTCATCAGCCACTGGTTCTAAGAAATTTGGATCATCAGCACAAGTAGCTTCAGAAGAAAGCCTTAAAGCCAAAGCTAACTGCAATTGATAACTCTCTTCTGTTTGTTGAGCCCAAGTCTTAAAAGAAGAAGATTCAGATTTCTCCACTCTTGTATCACCAATACCACCATTAAACCCATCTTCCTGTAAATGACCATATATCTCTTGATCATTTGCGGCCATTGATATAGTTGGAAGATAATATTCTCCTGATAAAGAACTTCCCCCAAAACTACTCCCACTAGATTGTCCCTTTACCAAGGATGGAAACAAACTTCCCATCCTTCCCCCTTGTTGTTGTTGTTGTTGTTGTTGTTGAACTCGAAGATCACCTCTATCCCAATCAAGATTCTTCCCTTTATTCATCTCAACGGAAACAGACTCGTAAAAAGGAGATGACACTTGATCTACACCACCAGAGAAATTTTGCTCAAGGTCTTGTTGTTCTTGAGGAAATTGACTTACTAAAGTATAATTTGATCGTCTCGTAGGTATTTCCATCAAAACCCCTCAAATGAAATTTGAAAGACGAATTGGAAACCCTAGAAGACGACCTTCTTCTTCTTCAGTCTATTAACAAGATTAGGGTTTCGATTGTTTACAGTGACGAAGATTTCGGATTTGTTTATCAGTTGTTGAATTTCGTCAGTTTTAGTTCTTGACTCAACTGAAGTAAGGGAAAGTTGAAAGTGTGAAATACTCATCAACTTTATACTGTCAACAGTTCGCGGACTACGGTGGTCTAAGTCGTACAACATTTATTCTTTAGTCCAATAATTTACTTGATTGAACTTTGCACCTAATCTTAATTTTCATTTCACCTCCACAACTTCCGATCACCGCTACTTTTCTCTCTCTTCTCTCTGCCCCATTCTTTTTCTTCGTCTTCTTCAAATTCATCATTCGTTAAGTGAATTCATTTTGATTATAATTCACTTTGATAATATTTGTAATCTTCTGATTTTTATCAAAAAGAATTTGTTGGTTACCATTGTTTACAATAAGAAATAAAAGTCAGAGCTCTAATTTTATTTGGTCAATAATCGAGAATAACAACAATTACATGCCCCAAGACTAAGCATTCGGACATAACATAGCGAAAGTCTCATTCAACCATAATGTACGTAACTAACTGCATAGAGACAACATAGAGACAACTCTCTTAATTGTGTTGAGGACACTATTCACAAAGATAAAATGTCTTGTATTGGGTAGAGGCTACTTTGCATCAACAAGAAACACAAGCTACCCAGATGATATACTATTGAATTCATAATTTCACTTGTTTACGAATTGAAGAAAAATAAGTTTTTTTTTTGTTGAACTTAGAAAAAAAAGTTAGTAATGAGAGAAAAGAATGTGCAAATAAGTAACGAAGGCAATGGCTTGTCTATAGAAATAGATGGAGTAGTAGCACATACAAATAAGGATGTATGTTGCACTTAGGGTCTTGGCCTGACGGTAATTGGTCTATTTGAAAATCTGAAGGCTACAGATTTTATTCTCCGTGAAACTAGAAATTCATTATTTATGACTTACATTAGATGACAACAAATTAAAGGTATATATAAAAGGAAAATGATCTAGCAAGGGATCCTACGAAGATTTGTCAGGGAAACTCAAACTATCAAGAAACCCTAATTGGAAGGACTAGAGAGATAATGCCGGTGGATTTAGGGAGAGTCATATTTGAGGACGTGCAGGCACCCGTACGTATTGTAGTGGGGACGCCTACGATAATTGGTCAGGTGTGGGTAGAAATTCTCCTCGTAATTTCTCTTGCCATACCAAACACAAACAATTGAATTCATCAAATTCCAAGGATCTCTGGTAATTTTACCCCTAATGACATTTTCATCTTTTTGAAATTGTAGGAGCTTTTTATGCCCTATCAGAATTTTATTAGCCTATTGCTGTAGTCCCCTCTTCAACAACAACAAAAATGTGAAGTCCCCCAAAAAAACGCACAAATCTAGAGCTTGGAACAGACTACCATGATTTTTTTTTTGTTGAAAGCCATGAATTTTTATTTAATAAATGATTTGTAATATTGTACTCCATAATTTACAATAACAAAGTAAAATTACAAACTAGAAACTCTAGGAAGAGAAGATTCACAACCTTTTACTGCCATTGGCTCTCCTAACTAGAGCTAACCTAAAATATGATCATATTCCCTTAAGGGGTTCATCTATCCGATTTCACAATACATAATTATACTACAATTCATGTATTTGACTATCCTAGAGATCAGCCTTTCTCAGACTTTTAACCTGAACATTGAAGATGTTCGAAATCAGCTAATCCTTCCTGTTTGATCTATCAAAGTACCAACTTGGTCACCACATAATGCTCGTGAGATGTTTCCAGGCTCGAGAAGATTGAAAACCACAACTAGAAGAGCAGAAATACATGTAATTCAGCATACGTACTATCGATATGGTTATGGAAAAACTAAACCGAAAATGAGAAATAAAACCAACCAGGAATTCTGTTCTCTTCACAGAATGTTATTGCCATCATATCCACGGAGGTCACGCCTCTCGAGCTCAACTCCCTGTAGGAGATGTGTTCGAATGCCAAATTATTATTGTTTCCGCCTTGACAATCATAGACACCTTCAGCATTTGTGCCCTTCAGCACAACTTCAGCTTTTACTGGTGCGATTAATACGATCAAAACTAACTTCCAGTAATGGAAAAATAAAGAGTCCAAAATGATGATACAAACAATGAAATAAATGTAAGGGAGCGAGGCGGCATACTCTCTGAGGCTCTGAGAGCTGCTGAAGTATCGGTGGTGAAGAGTGGATTTCCCGAGCCAGCACCTATGCCACCGAATATGACGACTCTTCCTTTCTCAAGATGTCGGATAGCCCGTTTTCTGCTGTATGGCTCAGAGATATCTTGAGTAGGAAATGCCGATTGTACACGTGCCTGAACATTCAGCTTTTCTAATGCAGATTGAAGCAGTGTAGAATTCATTGCTGTTGCCATCATCCTGGTATATTAGAGATGCAATACACTAGGTTACTATCTGCTGAAAACAAGTCTAATTGCGGAGAGCCCAACTTGGTTGGGCGGTGACATGGGTATCTCTCCACTACAGAGAGCAGGGTTGTTTCGGGAGGATAAAAGTCTGCCTAGAGTCATCTCACACTCTATAACACCACATTGTCAGCCATTATGAATCGTAACAGTGGATTGGGATCGACTCAGATAAGTTTTTTTTGTATTAACGACTCAGATAAGTTGGATACAGATTGGTTTAGATGCTCGATATGTGTTGAACATAATAATGCAGCGAGTAAACCATAATAATTCAACCAAGAGAGGAACTCATGTCAAGATTACAATTACATGACATCCCATATTCTCTCTTTTCAGGTCCTTTCTTACAGGCTACACGAAGTTACTAAACTAAGTACAGCAATCCAAGCCCCTACTCATATTATTATTCAACCATTCTATCTAAACTTCAAAGATGAAGGCTGGGGAAAGGAAAACCAAGACAAACAAGAGCAAGAATATAGTTCCAGGAGTTATTGAAGGAAAACCACATTACCCAATTTGGTATGCTGTTGATCTATCAAGGTCACTTGCATCTACCAATGTATCTCCACAAAAGAAATTACGACCTCCAACAACAATTGCCACCTGCACAGGGAAAATCGAAGTAAAAAAAGCCACGTTAGATTAAGAAAAAACAATGAAGTTGCATAAAGTAACAGGCACTAGTCCTCCTGCTTGAGTTCATAGGACATCTTGGGCATACCTCTACACCCAGTCGGCAAGCCATTGCAACTTCTCTGGCAATCAGCGTAGTGACCTAAAATTAAGAGCAGGAAATCAACATATACTCACAAAATGAATTGAATAAGTGGCAATCCAATAAACATTCTCGTACAGAGGCAAGTTGAACCTATGAAAATGTCAATTAATATATTTTCTCGAAAAGTACCTTGGGATCAATTCTCAGAGGGCTTGGTCCAACTAGTGAAGCACCACTAATTTTGAAAACAACTCTTCGCCATCTAGGGTTTGGCAATGATACTTTCGGCTTAATAGGTACGAAGCCACCAGTAACAGGACTGGAGATTGAGTATCTGCATATACAAAATCAATTTATTATTCTAAAATCCATGCAAACTTTAATTCGTCATTCTCATCGTACAAAAGATTAACTAGAACTTACAGATATAAACTACAAACCAATGATATACATAATACAAAATGATGTATCATGGTACATACACCATCTTTCTACCTATAACCGAAAAATATCAAAAATGAAGAACAAAAACAAGCAAAATATGATGGCTAACTTATCATCCACGTCGTAGATAATGTCACCATTAATGTTCATCATAGACTCATAAAATAGTAACATCCCCAATATTGTTCTCCAAAGAACATACCAAAACATCTATGATTCTCTATTCTAATCAAGCTACCAGAAAACAAAATCATGTTTAAGATTGAAACAATGGGTAGTGATAAAACAAACAAAATTCAGGTAAGAGAGAAGAAATTCAAGAAAAAGAATACCTCTTTGACTGTCTAATCATATTTACAGGATGATCTACAATTTTATCTTCATCAGAAACAGTCTTTAAAGAGTTTGAATTAACAACAATCTGTTCCATTTTTGTAAACCAAGGCCAATGAGTAACAGTAGTTCCATTATTATTCATTCTCTGTAATTCAACTTTATATCTCTTCTTCAAGTTGTCAACTTTGTTCTTACATTGTTCTACACTTTTCCCTGATTTTTGTTTCTCGCTCCTTTCACTAACAATTGAAGCAACTTCTTCCCAATCTCTTCCCCTAAGATTTCCCCTATTTAATTGAAGAAACTTTTCTGTATAAACATCTAATAAACAATTAATGGCAGAATCACTCCATTCTTCTCTATCCTTTCTGCAATCAACTTTATAGTAACCTACAACAGGCATACGATCAATTGAAGTTGTTCCATCTGACCTAGATTTCTTGTAATAAGAAAATCCTTCGTCACTGAGTTCTTCACGATCTTTTCTCTTTTCGGATTGAGAATTTGCCCTAGATTTATTAGGATCTGAATCTTCGTCATCGTCGGCAGCAGAAGCAACAAAAGGATCCGCATCACCATCTGCACCAAATGAGTTCACATTCTGAAAGGGATTCTCACTGTTAAATTCTTCTTCACCGTCTACTACGGTGGCGCCACCACCTTTCTTAGGGCTTCTTCCGCTACCACTGAGGTTGTTAACAGGATTGAAGGTTTGATGGTGATGGTGGTGGTTAGGGTTTTGGGGTTCGTCACTGAGGAGTGAGAAATCATCGTCACACGAGGCCATGGAAGGAAGAGTTTGCGTTTTTGGTGAAAGTTAGGGCTTCCAAACGAAGGAGACGGAACGGGAAGAGAACGACGTTAAACAAGGTAGACGAATTGAGGAGGAAAATCTAATTAAATTACTAACGGTGCCGTCGGTGCGTAAGCGAAGTTAAGATTCTGTAGAGGGTGAAGTAACGAGCCGTGACGGCACCGTTAATCATTAGGTGCCTGTATTCACATTTCATAATCAACTCCTCCAATCTGAATTGTTTGAGATCTGATCCAAATGTAACCGAAATCCTTATAAATCAAGTCACTCACTGAATTAGATGTACAAGGCGAATATAAACAAAATTTCTAATTCGGAGGTCATTCAGGCACTCTATTTATAATTCAATTTGTGAGTCTGAGATTTTAGAAAAGTAAGTGACAAAAGTATGTCACTAGGAACACATAGTTTTGAGTCATAAATCGACATAGCTAGTCATAGTAGCATTTTCTGTTCCGAAATCTTACTAGAGTCAGACGTCCCAAAATCTTACAAAAGTCAGACGCTAATACTGTATCAGCTTTTGTCCCTCAAAGTTCAAATCCAACAAATATAAAAGACTCCTCTTGACGAAAGCTCCACAAGTCGTTCAAGGGAGCTCAACAATTACTAAACTCGAACATTAACCCCACAGTGACATACCCATACTGTAACACAGCACAAGAACCAACTATTTATGTAGTGTGAACAAAACAAACCTATCTTTTGAACTCTTTATACTTGAAATAGTAATATGTATAGTATAACTATCTTAAATAAAATTTGCTTAGCGCAAGTCCTCGGCCAAGTAATCCATTAGTAACTTCAACTGACTAGTGCCTCCGCCATGCCCACCTAAAGTGGGTACCTAGGGACCCTAGTCATGCTCACTGCAGTATATTTAGACAGATCGAAGGTAAGTAGAGAGGGAGATAAATGAGGGAAGGGGTAAATAACCTTCTATTTGATTAATGAAAGAAAAGAACAATAGCAATAACAATATAGAGCTCAGTATGTTAGTTTAGGCTTCACAGTAGAAATATTTAGCATATAATCATCTGTTTCTTTTGATGTCTTCATGACTAAATTACTAGTCATCTTTGAGAGTTGGTTCCTCGTCTCCAGTCACTGGTTTATCATCGGTGTTGTTCGCCTGTGATTCCTTCCATCTAGCCCACATCCAACTAGCTATCATGAAGCCTCCAAGAGCATACACCTTCAAGAAAAAAATAAGAAAAAGAAAAGTCACATAAATGCTCTAAACACAACCTAGATATATATTGTAAAGAAGAACAGTGCCAGAGAGGCAATAGACTAAAATTTTATGGAGCTGGATCAATTTTGCCTCATTCGACTTGAATTTAGAACCCTGGTCAAATGACACCCATTTTATCGAACAGTGTATTTCTTCATGTCAAGTCGATTATAGATGATTTTCCCGTACCAGAGTAACAAACATATAGATCAATTAACCAAAGAAGATGTAATTTCACCAATCATTCAGTTATACCAGAATCTCCGGAGGACTAGAACTATATATAAATACAGAAACAACTATATAGAGTAGAAAGAACAAGTTCTGGAAACTTTTAGGAGATATAAGAAGCAACTCGATTTGCTCCTTCTTTATCATCATTACTATTTTATCACTGTATCACTAGTATGTTGATCGTTGAGGGTCTAACTAATTCTTGCTAGCTGGTCCTCTCTACACGAGAAAAAAACATACTGGTGAATTTTCTTTTCACTACGAGTGATCACGATGGCTAGCCTGGATATGTTCTGGGCTAGTTTCTAAAGTGCAGAAGAAGTACTCAAACCGTAGTCTGAATCAGTAATCCAACCCACTTGACCATTCTAAGTTCTTCCATCGGCCATATATATATTTGTGGTCGCAGTCTGAACAAGTTAGCTATGAGCAACTTTCAGCAGCAGCAGAAGCAAGAATTACCACATCATGTTTACTCACTTCTAATTACGAACAAGTAGACGAAATAATTTCTGGATTCGACTAGTAAGTGTTTGTAAACCCAAACATCAAACCTCAAGTAAAACAAAGAAAATGTAGCTCCTTACCCATACTTTACTAATACTGACAAGTAAAATGCATGAAAATATATAATTCTCAAGTATTGACACCATTATCTATAGTGAGTTAAGCAATCCCACATTCATACTCATACCTGAATAGGACACCGTTACAACGATTTTGCCCCCTCATAGTAAGTGAAGAACAGAAGGGCTTAAGCGAAGAGCTTAACATAAAAAAGCAATCACAAGCACATGAACGACAAATGATATGCTAAGCTCGAGCTCAAACTCATAGCAGTAGATTTTTACGTAGCAAAGATGGTTGTGGATCATTCTACAATATTATTATTATGTGAAAAAAACGAAGAGCTTAACATAAAAAAGCGAGCACAAAAATCTACAGTTTATTAGCTTAACCTCAAACTCTTTAACTCATGGCATATAGTATTCTAGAGCATTGACATGTTCCTCAAAAATGACAAATACTCGACGAGATATCAGCATATTGGTATATCTAGGGCATATAGTATATTTAGAGACAAATATTCGACCAAACATGAAATAATTGTCAAGACTCTCCGTCTCTCTCACTTTCATATCCATATCACATCACAACAAGCACCATATGTTAAATCTACAAAAAGATATAAAGTGCTCAATAATGTGAAGTACAATTTCATTCTACTTTATAACTTCTTTTTCATCCATAAATAGAAAATCTAAAGGAACTTTTTCAACACTTTAAAAGGGAAGTATATACACTACTAAAGAAACACAATCATTTTCTAGGGTTTCAAACTAAGCATTTGTGCTTCTAAATTACAACTCTCTCATCAAATTCAATAACCTATAACAAAAAATTCAAATCAAAATCTTAGGCTAGTTAATTAGGGTTAAAGTTTAAAAAAGAAAAACATAACCTGCCATAAGAGAGTAGAGCTCTTCTCTTGTTCTCCTCCAGTATTATCCACAGACAGTTTCAAAGAAGAGAAATCTTGACGAGGATTTGAAACTTCAACTGACTTACAATTCTCTTGCTTACTTCCTTCAACACCACTTCCGTTACTCTCTCTCTTGAAAAAGAATTGAAAGATGTTCGATTGAAGATTTTGAAAAAATTCAAGGAAATGATTTTTCTTTTCTTCTTTTACTTCAACTAATTCTAATCTCTTCTCTGCCATTTTCAGATTTTCTCTCTCTAAACAACTCTCTCTCTCTCTCTCTCTCTCTCTCTCTCTCTCTCTACTTGGAGCAGTGACGAAGACCACAACCTCACAGTGAAAGTTTTATCTCGAGGAGAGGAATCTCCTTTCTTTTTTCTTATCGAAGAGAGATACTTGTAAAATACTCAAGGTACCATTATAAATCACTGAGACTAATCTGGACGGTTGATTTTTAAAATACACGTAGAAAAGTTCCCATAAACAACGGCGTGGATTGGGTTTATCAACTGGGCGACTCTTTTTAAGTGTATGGAGTATGCGTCACGTTTGAGGTGTGGAACAAAAAACTCTAAATCCAGACTACACTTCCTAGGATATCTGATCGGACATCTGACGGGCAGAGTATCAGGGTTGGTTTTGAGCTCCGATAGTTGACGGACAGAGTATCACAGTTGATTTTGAGCTCCGATATCTGATGGACAGAGTATCAGGGTTGATTTTGAGCTCTGATGTCTGACGGACAGACTATCACAGTTGATTTTGAGTTGAGGTATTGTTATATCTCTTACAAAAAGAGAAATTCGTCATGACTGCATCATTACAACAACTAGTAGGTCTCGCCAAATTTGGCTTTCGTTTTTCAGACCAACCCAAGTTGGCTCAAGACCGTCTCGACTTAGCTATGTGGTGGTTGGCGTTGGATCGTGTTGGTGCGCCTTCGAAGACACCACTAAGAAAAGTAGAACTTTAGGTTGGTAGTGTCATTCCTTGCTTGGACACTCACAACTTTAGATGTCTCTCTTTTCAAACAGTAATGCTCAAACTCTAGTCGATTCAACAGAGCTATACACTCCAACATAAGTGAATTTGACATCTCTCTCTCTCTCATTTTTATAATAGGTGATGTTTTTGTAACTAAAATTGCATTGAGCTCGTTTATCATGTTTTCATATAGACACATGCAACTCCTGATACCCTGAGTATGGGTAACTAACACTTGAGAATGCATATTTAAGCTCATGTTAGTTAATATATATTTCAGAAACCTATTAAACTTGCTCTCCCCCATTCATCTACACTCATCCCCCCTTCACACTAACAAACTGATTTATCTTCATCATCCTTACAACAACTCATCTCTCTCTCTCTAAACTCTCAACCCACATTTGACATTTCATTTCACTTCACTTCAATTGAGTCATCTTGAGTTCACTTTTCTTTTTCTTTTCCCTGCTTTCATTTTCTGATGTCCTATTTCCTTGTTGCAACAAAGAAACACCATTGGGAATTACTCTCCACTAGAAGAAAATCACACTGAAGTTTATGATTTCAAAGCCGAAGATTTATACGTTCCGACATTTTCAAGATGTCTGAATAAATCCGATCACCGCCTATTTCACTGCCAGTAGCACCTGCAGCAACTCTCATTACATCTTCAATTAAGCCAAAATTTCCCATGATGTCGACATGGCCACCACTCTCTAAACCGCGCCCTTCAAGTAAAGCCGGTGGTTTGTGCTTATATTCTCTTATGTAGGTTGAAATACCGGATGGGTTAAACCTGTTCTTTCCTCGCCAACCTTTTGCACACATAAATCCTGCACTTAAAACAGGTACACTTTCGTCGCCATCTACGAAGTACACACCATTCCTTAAGCACCCGTTATCACTACCATCTGCAGAGCTATCGATCCTGAATGGAATACTCTTGCATCTATCAGTAGGTGAAAGCTTGTAAACATACGATCTTTCCGTCGGGATACCCACCCCATAAAGACAATGAATTTCCATGTCTGGGGCATCGGGCAACCTGTTCAAATTCACATAAACATAATATAGTTTCTTTTGAGTGGTTAGTTTGATCAAGACTGGTTACTTTAAGTCTAATTTGTTTGAGTGAGATAATTTCGTACTTGGTTTCGAGCGGATTAGACCAGTACTTGTAATGTGAGTACTTAGGATCATCTAGATTATCTGCTATTCCATGCGAGAAGTGAGCCTCAGCACGATTCATCAACTTTGGAGCTACGAATCGTAGTAGATCAATTAGGCTTTTAGCTGTGTAAGCTTTATTTTCAGCAAGAGACCGGAAGCTTTCCCTACTCATCTCGTCGTATTCAGTCCAAATATCTCCACATGATGAGTTTGGTTTTTGCTGTGCACGACCTCGAGATAATTCCTGTTTATATAGGCAGGTACAGTGGCCAAGTGAGTAACTTTACAGGCGGGCCTAGACAGCGGATGAGCTTCAGGCAACTTAAAAACCCTAAACATTTTGAAGCCCGCAAGCCCTTCTAAATGAAAACCATTAGACAGGCTAGCCCACAAATGGCCGCCTGTGAAATGTGAATACATATAGAATAAAAGTTTTGTACCTTTGAATCAAATGCCGGTAGCTCAGAAGAGGGAACCTGTGAGGTTGCCTTACCAAATGATATTATCCTTCCGTATCGTTCGGGATCCTCTACCATGAAACCTAGCTTTCCGTCAGTCTCGTTGGTTTTCTTTGATTGATCGACTAGAGTAGTTTGCACATATTTCTTCTTTGTTGAATCACAAATATAACCTTCTTCCGGAGACCAATCTAAGTTACCCCAAATCGTCTCTCCTCCTTTCGGGATCAAGGATGTGACCGAGTCCCAGGTACGAGATACCCTCAACATGTGCTCTAGTGTTTGAAGACCTAGTAACTCAGAATCTAAAACGCCAGGATCCATTGCTCTGCAGAAACGAGTAGGAAGCTGACTAATTAGTTAGTGAACCAGGCAGACCCCAGAGAAGTTAAAGATGCATGTATAGTTACAAAAAACACATAACCTCCTCGTCATTTTACAGGAACTCATTGTCGGAACTTATAATAACTCTCTACTCGACCGTCGGGACTCATTTCAATTGATCAAAACATTTATTAGATTTAATTTGTCTCTCCAAACAAACGAAGGTTAAGTGGCAGTCAAGATAGGAGTTGATTTAGCACTATTGACTAGGTTATAAATGCCACAGTCCCAAAATCTTGTTTTTACAATGAACCCGTTTTTATGACATGCCTAGTGAGAGAGCATGATCCGCTGTAGAATGTGATTTTCATAAATAGCCATTCTAAGCATAATCGCGAAGCGGAAATCCTACTAGACTATTAAAATTGGGAATGCTACTTTCCCCTTGTATGTCGATGACACAATGAAATCACACTCCACTAAGCCACATGCTCAATGATCACGTTCTCATACCACATCTCGAGCATTTGAATCTGACTCACAAAATAGTAGATTGGAAAGTAAATCTTACTTACCGAGTGAAAGAAGCATCTTCCATTAAATAGTACAGAAGTTGGTAACTAACTACAATTTCATATCATTATTCTTTCATTTATATAGTGTTGGGTAAATGCAGAGAAAAGATTAAAACACTAACCTAGCAAAAGCAATATCTTTGCCTTCAGATGAAAACAAGCTACTAACTGCCTTCGGAACACCGAGGAATGCTGGACCAATGTTCATGACTGCTTTAATATGTTTCGCGCACCAGCCTGGTCCAGCACCAGCTCCCATAGGAGGAGGCGCTTCGACCCATTTCATGAAATGCAAGAAGTAGATAACCCCCATTGAGTGAGGCACCACTACCACCTTCTTATATCCATTGCTTACATACATAAGTTCGATCTTACTCTTTAATCTACTCAAAGATTGGTCTCGAACCTGGTCAATCATTCCGGAATAAGTTTTAATTCATTGATCATATTAACATCTAAATCAAAGTTCAGACAACAATTCAAGTTTGGTAATCTACAAAAAACTAACAAGCTACTATCCCTAGTGGGGTGCACTAAGGTAGTGTTTGTTTGTTTTTTAAGTCAGATCTGATATCTCACTCAAGATTTGGTTCTTTTGTCTTGACTATCCGAAGAAACAAACACCACCTACGTTGAGTAAATGTACATGAGACGACAGACTATTCGGATTCAGACAATGAGAAAAAACAAACACCACCTACGTTGAGCAATTGAGCTAAAATGGCAATGCAGGTGTATTACCTCAGTATTTTGGAAAGATAGTCTCCAGTCATAAGCAGCCATATGCAAATTCTTCCCTTCATACCCAATTTTAGCCAAATTCTCAATAAGAACAGCCCAAACAAAGTAACCAGGGGCAAAATAGTCAGCGGCAACTAACCCGGGTACGGCTCGAACCCGAATACCAGGTGGGTCTAACCCAGTTTCATTATCCAAAGACATATGTTCCAACCAACACAAAGGCCTAAATGATCAATAAATTCACAATAAATGAATCAAAAAAACTGAACCATAAACAGTTCAAAATGAATGAAATATAGAGTAATCATCTAAAGTTGAATGGGGGATGAGAATTTCAGACCTCTTAAATAGTTCAGAAAAACTACCACCCCAAAGTCTCTTTCTAAATAGACCTTCAGCACAAGGTTTTCCTTCCCAAAGTTCTAATCCACCAGTAACAATGCCAGGAACTAAAACAACTGGATGTAAAGCTATTAAACCTTCTCTTTTCAATTTAGTCCCTGGTGATTCTTGAACTTGAAATCTAGGTAATGAATTATAAATAACTAATAGTAACCACCAAGTAGTACATAAATACCCAATCATCCAACAACACCAATCTAAACACCTCCATTCTTTTGATTCCTTCTTTGATCTTCTCCTTCTCTTATCTGGAAATTTTTCATCATTTCTTGTTGTTGTTTGGGTAGGAACAATAACATTGCTAGGAGGTTTTGAACTAGTAGTATCAAGAGATTTAATGGTATAACCCACAGCTGGTTCAACATAACAAAGTTTCCTAAACCTAAGAATTGAAGCCATCATCAACCCTCAACCCTAGTTTAGAAATTGAACTGAAACCCCCCCTATTAAAAATAAAAACCCATTAAATAAAAATCAAAGTTAGAGAGAGAGAGAGAGAGAGAGAGAGAGAGAGAGAAAGTTAAGAGAGGGTGGGTGGGTAGAGAGAGAATGGAAAGAGAAGAGAAGATGGATTCTTATAGGTGTTATTTGATGGGATACAGAGACGTTACACTGAAAGGGAAACGTGGTGAAGAACAAGATGAGGTTGTAGGAGGATGTGTTGGTAGGTACAGTACATAGAGAAAAAGCATCTTATCTCCTTCACCATCATGACTTCTCTGTAACAAAGAACCAAATTGCAATGAAACCAAGGGCTGAACCTGAAAAATTACCTCCAATTTTACACTTGTCTTTCCATTTACATGCAAACCCTTTTCTTTTTTACTTTCTCTCTCTAAAACCCACAAAAGTTTTTCTGAAAAAAACTGTTCTTTCTCTCTCTAAAAAAGGCCAAACCCTTCTCTCTTTTCTCTCTAAAACTATGGCTTTTTTCTGTTTGAGACAAAAACAAGAGAGAGACAGACGACTGAGAAAGAAGAGTGGGTTTTGTAGTGGGGTATCAAAAATCTTTTCTGGTGTTTTTATCTGAAAATTCTAAGTCCCAAGAATTTAGAGAGAGAGAGAGAGTGAAGCAGAAGATAAAAAGATTAGAAATTCTGCAGAGAGTGGGGTGTCCCTCAATCATCGGAAAAAAATCACACATTTCTATGAATCACAGATACCCAAGTTCTTCCTCTTCCTCCGCCGTGTCCGGTAAATTTCTGATAAGAAAATGGTGTTGATTTTTTGGCACAGTTTTTGAGATTGGGGATTGAATAAATCCAAATTGATGATGTACCCAATTTGTCTTTTTGATTGTTCTATACTGTTCAATGAAAAAAAACCAGAGAAAACAGGCTTGCAAGCACCCAATTTGTGTTAATTTGATATTACCTTTGAGGCTTTGAGGGATGAAGAAATTGGGGTTTCAAAGTCTCTGAAACTTTGATTAGTATCCGTTACTTCTTTTAGTTTGTTTCGTCTGTATAAATTGGATGAACCTTTTTTGCTTTAATTGCTCTGTTTTAGGTTTGTCTTAAGTGAGGAAAGATGATAGAATAAAGAGAAACTGCCCATTTGAAAATGATTCTCTCACCTTTTAATTAAGAAACTTTATAATTGGTATAATGAGCCAAGTGATTTGAATTTTGATTTTGTTAAAAATGGGAAGAAATCATTTATAACCCAATTCTAAAAAAAGTATTAGAACCAGCTGAATCCCCACACCATTATTATTACTAATGGAAAGAAATAGTAATTTATCATGAGCCAATTTGGACTTTGAATTTTGCAACCAAACAATCTACTATGTGGGATCAAAGTTTAGCCGCCTATAGCATCAAGTTGTTGGAGCTGGTTCTGTTACTTCATTGCAATTAGTTATTGTTCAACAATGACATACACTAGTATATAGTAGTTGACATCACTTTCATGGATCAAACATCTAACTTTTTTTTTGACATGACATAAATCAATATGATTAATAAAGTCGACTAAACACGAACTACAGTTACGATAGTAAATAAACTAATTTGTGTTAGTTCAATTATTTTTTACGATTGGACCTAAGGAAGACTTCCAGCGAGTAAAAAAAATATTATTGACATAACATGTGTTAGGAATTTGTATACAAATGTTGTATTTTGTTGGTAAATCCATTACTAGTGAATGTCTATAAAATACCACAGTGGTAAGATTATATGGAGGATCGAATAACTTAGTATCGGGGCAATAATTTTTTTCTTTGAAGATATTTGAAGATCTATTAGATATATTCAACAATCTTTTAGTGAATGCACCACAAAAATGAAGACTATATTTGACGGTACAGTTCCGTCGGAAATATAGAATAAGCCATCGGATATAGTTTATTACAACAAAGAATAGTCATCGTAAACTGGTCGTAAAATGAGGCGTAAATTTTTTGAGATAGAGAGTCGTCCCTCCAGCTACTTTAAACTTAGAACATCTCACGTGCAAGACTCAAATTGAAAAACTTAAGTGGCACCTTAGATTCTTGAGCTTTTCAAAAAAAACCTTGTCTGATGGAAAATTCAACTTTAGCCCTAAGATAATGTCGTAACATTTAATTCTAACGTATCAATAACAAATTTAATATTTGAGATTCCTCTTGAGAACCTCAAGGAGTCCGGTTTTGGTTACATCCAACTCGTCAATTTCAGAAACTGCCCTAAATTCTTGGAGGACAAGAAGAATGGAACAGTGGCTTCCAATTCAGGTATAAACAGTTAACTCATCAAATACTGTAAAATTCCCAAACTTTGGTATGTGATACCTAAAATTGCCCTATCATTGTGAATGGACAGGTGCAATTGGGAACTGAGTATTTGGCTAAGGAAGACAAGATCCAAGAGGGAGCAGAAGCCTCGACTGCTAAGGATGCTGAAAGGGATCGAAGTCTACTTTAGGCACTAATCTAGATTAAACGTTTTTCTAGTTTTTAACATCATCTCTGTACTAGGTATTATGGAGAATCAATAAAGAACTTTATTTCTAAAATTGAGATGTTATTAAAAGTGCTAAATTAAACAAACTATACCTAAGGATTCTAAACTTGGTTAAACACGTACAAGATAGGTTCAAATAACCAAAACATGAATCAACTGACAAGAAAGAAAGTCTTGAGTCAGAAACAGAGATTGATCGTCAAACGTACTTCTAACCTATCCATATTTGGAGTATCCAAAAGGATTAAGATGAAGAACACGAATCAAACTTTATCCTCCAAAATCCATTAAGTTTAGACATAGCTTCCCACAAAACTACCAAAATTCCGTCTAAAGCTAGAACTTGTAAACAGCGTTACACTTGTAAAAAGCGTTACAAAACTACATAATATCTGACGCGATTTCTTTTGAAAGAAATTTGGGCTTCTTCCACAACCAATCAAGAGAACAAAGTGTTTGTTGCTCATGATAGTATTCTTCTAGTAATTAGCACACCTAGTAGTCTGGGAGAAAAGTACTAATTATTACAAGAATAAGTGGGAGAAAAGTAGAATTCGATTTAATTCGATCATGAGAAAAATCATGGAGGGTCATGAAGAACAATCATGAAACTTGTACAAGACGATTAAATTCGACCAAGAGCAACAAACTGCGGCTCCTCGGAAAAGGAAAGGTTAAAGATATGATCTTGTAAACCCACCGCACAAAAGCGAATGTCATTCGCAGGAGAACTCTCAAAGCGAATGAAAGTGTCTCTAAAGGAATATCTCAAAGTAGTTGAGAAAATTCCAAATTGTTGTTCAAAAGCCCTGAAAGTTCAAAATAAAATCTTAAAGACTCGGAAAATAAAGGTTATTTCTGAAGAGATAAAAGACCTTCGCAGAAACGGAAACTGACTCTAGATTTTGGTTAGAAGTCAAGATCATCGTGGAATCCATATCTCGTCAAGACATGAAGCTTGATAATTTAAGTCAACAGAAGACCTAAATTGGTTTTCCAAAGTAGAAAACTGAGAAGGATGGAAACATTCATGTTTCCCGAAACTAGACAAGAAGAATAAGATTCTTCCAATCAAGTTATGTCCATAAGCATGCTTCAGAAATCTATCGACGGATTAAAAGCACGCAAGAGTTAGAATCTTCGATTCAAAAAGGCAATCAAAGAAGTTTGATTCATGATGAATGAAGAAAATCTTGAATCACGAGTTTCAAGAAGGTAAGTGGGAGAAACAAACCTTCCGGGTCCGTATGCTGAGTACATACAAAAGATTGAGTACGATATAAGATGTTGTGTAACAGTGAACACACTGACTCAATAAAAGGACCACACACAAGGATGAAATGCCATTTTGGGCATCTGAAGATCTATAAGCATAGATTAAAAGGATGATAGGATTGGAGAGACTCAGTACGTTGAGATGCTTGAGATCCGAAACAGAAAATCTAAGACTCGGAAAGTCTAAAAGAATTTCTACCCAAAACTCATGACTAAGAGCGTTGCTAAATCGGAGTTTGAAAAGACACCGATGTAGCAAACAAGCATGAGAGAGAGATTTATGTTCGAATACATAAAGTCAATCATATTGGATATGATTAACATTTGAATATCCAAATTCGGATTTGAAAACCGAAACACTACTTAGAAACATCCTAAAAGGCTAAAGAATAAAGTAATACAAAAGTTGAACATGTCATCGTAGCAAACTTCCAGACATGGAAGGAAAGTAGGTTAAAAGTGTTTTAAGCAGGGAACTGTTGCAAATACTAAATAAAGAATTAAAAGCCTTAACTCTAGTAAAAGTTACTAAAAATTATCAAGGTTGAAGATAACGGTCTTCAAATTAATTGATAATTAGCAAAGTTTAAACGGATTACATCCGTAGTCAAACTAAACTGTCACCTAAGACAAAGTATGAGAGTCATACACGAGTCTAAAGGCATGAGGTATAGTTTTAAACCTCGACAAGTAAAACTGAGTGGGTAAAAAGAGTTTTACGGAAGAGGCTCAGATTTACAACTCTCGTTATCAGAAATAATAGAGTTATTTCACAAGTCGTCTAAATTTAGTTTAGTGTTTAAACGACAGTCCATTGATGATAAAACATTCCGAATAGGTTTGTCAGATACGTGATCTGATAAATGAAACCCTATTAAGTGAACTTGAAATATTTATTATCAAATCCCTGGTCCAGGTCATTGCATGGACAACAATGACTCACGAAGACTAGCACGGGAGTCGATGGGATAGCGCAGTTTCATGGGCTATAGGAATAGTATATTCTATTCGACTACGTGGGTGTGTAAAAGGTTTATACACTGGATAACCCTCAAATGAGAAGTACATCACTCATGATGAACGTCAATACTTCTCATAAAGACAATTGGAGAAATTCCTCAAAACATGAGTGCTCCACTCATCTTATGAAAGGAATGTCCGACTTTGGTTCCGTCAAACGCCGCGCCGTAAAAGGAGGTTATAAAGACGGATACTGGGAAGGACAGGATAGACATAAAGTTAAGTGGGAGCGCAAGAATGGATTGTGTCAACCTAATCACATTAGGTACAAAGTGTCTCAAGGCCACTTGATGAGTAGCAACTGAAAATGCGTGGTCACGCTCAAACGGATTAGGAGTTAATCGTTTGTATTTTACAATTGGACTCGGATATCAAGAAAGTCTGAATGACGTGACGTATCAGATGGGATACTAAATTGACACGGGAATCGAGGCATTGCACTTGTTCTAAGTCCAAGTGGGAGTCTGAAGGAGTTGAAGGAGATGTCCTTCGACCAAGATGGCAATGCGAGCAATATGTCGGCTAGGAAAATTGATGAAGAAGATCATCAAGTCCGATTGATTTAGGGGTCGTAGCGTTTAGCTAGAAACTAACTACGATCGTCGAATTACGAAGTAATTCGCAGCTAACTTCGATCGGATCCTACATCGGGTTACACATAAGAATGGGTATTTAATCGGATGATATGACTAGTGAGAGTGTGATATAACATTGAGAATGTCCCATAAACATATCTCACGGGCCTAAATAGAATTTGGGCAAAAGATAGCAAAAAGACCCGAAATAAGGGTTTCACTTTTAGGGCTCGGATTTGGCTGATTTTTTGAGGGACGTTTCCTTATGTGATGAACATTAAATCTGCCAATTTTGGCTGGGTTTGGACGTAATCTCCTTAGGGAATTGAGAAAATATCAACTAGTTGCTATTTTCGACTATTTCCCTAAATCTTATTCTAAAGGGTGTTTTAGGAAACCTAAAAGGAGGTGGATTCTTACTAGGGTTCTATATAAGCACTCTTAGGACAGAGAATAAGGTGTGGAATTTCTCTCTAAGCTTTCTTACTCTACCACATCAAGTAGAGAGGAGAAAGTGAGCTAATTCCCAAGCTATCTTCTAGTCAAGCAAGAAGAAGGCCTTCTTATTATCAAACCACCATTGGAGTGCTAGCGAGCTTTCAAGGAGGGAGATTAAATACACTATTCGGTGTCCCAAGTAGAGGAACTACGTTTGAAACTCTTGGTATTCTTTAATCTATACAACTAGTTCGAGGGAAATAGCGATTAAGGTAATCTACTATCTTCTTATTGGTTAATTACTAGTTTTGCATGATGATCTTGGGGATACTAGTGTTAGACATTAGATGTCGTTATCCGCTATAAACACTAGTATAAGGGTATAATTCCCTTCAGTATAACTATTACAGAGCGATTCTTTTGAGTGTTGCATTAGAGAATGACTTGAATTAGAGACACTCAATTTGATCATATAAAAAAGACATACAATCATGGACATTTTAAAATTCGCGAATGTCTGCGACATTCAATCACATACATTTCAAAGTCCGCAATTGTCGGTGATATTCGCAAAACTATGGACTTTGGTGGATTTTGACTTTCATTGACATTTTGATGGATTCTAGTGTAATAAAATAGATTCAAATTTGTCAACCAAAAAATGAATGACTTTCATGGACTTTTTGGTAGATTCTACTTTAACTAATAGTTAATGCCAATAACGGTGCCTAATAATGATAATTATCACCTGGAATGACACATTTTTTTATGATATTTCAACGCTATTTTGATATTTCAAAGATATATGACATGTTTTCTAACCAGTCTTGTTTATGCCAATGGAATCCAGTTGACACAAGTTACACCATCACTGTAACAATAATATGTATTATTATATTGTAATATAATAATATATTATTGATATTATAGTGATATGCCAACAACTTTTTCGCCAGTTGGTTGCGCATAGCATAAAAATCTGGAGGTCGCGAATTGGATTCACGGTGGAAATAGAATCTGCCATTTATTGACTTGTGTTGAAGAAAATAACCAAAAATTTGGCAAAGGCCCAAAATCATCCCCCATAATACGCATGCCCCAGCGTAGACCGGAAATATGACTGAGATCTAAAAAGTCAAATAATGTAAGGAAACCATTTTTTTCTCTTTTGTTTTATTTTTTTTTTGTTATACCCTTGCAGGGTTCATAAGGTGACTAACCTTACTTTCGGATTCCACACTATAATAAATGTAATGCATTTATTCGTGATATATCCAAACTATGTTGAATGTAATGACTCTTGTAGTCAATGTTAAAAGGTAAAAAAACTATTATACTAATTTATTTTATATAATATATAATTATCGTCATATTGGTTATTAATCTAACTATCACAATATATTATACTTTCATCGACATGAATTCCGTGAAAGTCCATACGTTGTCAATAAAAATTATCAATGAGAATCCAATAACAAAAATCTATGAAAGTCTCTGGGCTCTCCATTATCAATGAAAATGTATATGGACATAAAGTATACAGATATCAATCAAAATCTTAATTGGCAACACCTCCTAATATTTTTTTTTTTTTTTTGAGTTTTGCATCAGAGATGCTATCAGACGGCAACCCACTTGGGACCTATATGGCTGGGAAGCCTTTGAAGTATGGGTTCATAAGATAATTACAAAAGTTACACTCATATCATCTTCTTCCCTACTGGGCCTGTGGCAATACTACGTAAATAAATGAGAGCATCGAGGTCAAATTCTTATTAAGACAAATGTTTCTGGTATAAACCACGTGACGACATGGACGTCCACAGCTCATTCCATCAATTCACTCACATGCACTAAAACACAACAAAATTAGATCATGAAACTGTTCCAAATCTCGAGGAACAATTTAGACGATCAGAGATTAATAGTACCATATGTTTAAGAAGACAAAGAAATATAAGGTTAATTCAACTTTAACTCCCAATTTGTGAGTAATTAGCAAGTTTAGCTCCTAAATGTATGCGGAGGTTAAATTTAACCTCCTAAAACCTTCTTCGTTAACTTCTTCTTCAAATCATGTTTACAATCACTACTAACGTTAAATCAATTCAACCTATTTTTCTTAAATCCTTAATTGTATCCATGGATCTTCTTTCAATCTCTTCTAAACGTTCATATACATTCAACTTCTAATTTTATATTATTTTTCAGAGTAGGGAGATTTCTCTATCCGACAACTTCATTTAATCTAATAAACCTCTTCCGTCCGATGAGTATTTTGACTATAATGTGTAGGGGGATTTTCCCATCAGACAAATTCATTTACTCCAATAAACATCTTCCTTCCAATGAGTGTTTTGATATAGTGTGTAGAGAGAATAGTAAGAGAGAAATTTAGTTAGTAATAAGAAAGATGTGAAAAGATGTTCTTAGAAAATTATGGGGCCAAATTTGACCTCTAAACGAATATGAGGGTTAAATTTTTTAGTTAGTCACAAATTGAGGGCAAAAATTAAATTACCCTAAATATAAGAAAAGGTTGAGGGGCTGAGGCGAGTGACGGTGAACAAACGCGCAAACCGCTCATTTCTTTAAATATAACCCTTACAATTTTCTCTTCCCAATTTCTCTGCTTCTTCTTCTTCTTCATCTTCCTTCTGTGATTTCTTCTTTACTGTGAAAATGACGGCGAGAGTAGATCTTGATGGAAATCCGATCAAGCCAATAACGATCTGTATGATCGGTGCCGGAGGATTCATTGGTTCTCACCTATGTGAGAAGTTAATGTCGGAAACTTCTCATACAGTTTTGGCTGTTGATGTTTATAATGACAAGATTAAACATCTTCTTGAACCTGATACTTTACCTTGGTCTGGAAGAATTCAATTCCATCGGATTAATATTAAACACGATTCTAGACTTGAAGGACTCATCAAAATGGCAGATCTGGTAATTCCTCTTTCTTTCTCGCTCTCTTAATTCATAGATCTTGATTTTAGGTCTTGTTAATGTAGTTTGTGTTTGAATTTTTGTAGACGATTAATCTTGCCGCGATCTGTACTCCGGCGGATTACAATACTCGTCCTCTTGATACAATTTACAGCAATTTCATTGATGCTCTTCCTGTGGTAAGTTTTGATTTATGATCTTTAAGTTTTGATTCCTTTTCTAGTAGTATAATTTTTGTTCTTGGATTTTGAAAATTTTGAGGGTTTTATTTATAGGTGAAGTATTGTTCAGAAAACAACAAGCGTCTCATTCATTTCTCTACTTGTGAAATATATGGGAAAACGATTGGAAGCTTTCTTCCAAAGGATCATCCTTTACGTGAGGTAACTTTTTGGTCTTGCTTTTCATGTTGACATTGATCGATTTCCCCATGTTTTTTTAAATTATCATCTGTACTTTTAGTGTTGGGCAAGTTTGGATCCTAAGCGATGTACAAGTCCTTGTTGTATGTGGGTCACAATTTCCTTATATGGTCTTCCTAAAAGGTCCTAAGCAATGTACAAGTTTGGATCGATCAGACCATAACCATTTTACTTGAAATCAGAAAGCACGAGTTATCAGGTAGTCCAGCACAGATCAATTTGTGATCTGATTGCCCGAGGAAATTGGGGATAATAGCGTAGAGTCATTGAGGAGTAGCGACCATTAATGAATATTGTTGTGATTTTATGGGAGTTAGAGTGGTTGTCTTGTATGTGAAGGTCGGGGTATTTGGGCATGTATTCACGGGAGATTATTTATTTCTTAGGCCAAGTTTTTCATGGTTTGACGTTGAAGTTAGATTTACTTTACATTTTAACCTATTTAAGCATTTGTTTTCCCTTGTAATGGGTATTTGTCTAAATGTCACAGGATCCTGAATTCTATGTCCTCAAAGAAGATGCATCCCCATGCATTTTTGGACCTATTGAGAAGCAGAGATGGTCTTATGCATGTGCAAAACAGTTGGTTGAGAGGTTGATATATGGTGAGTTAATTGCATTTGCTTAGCAAGCTAAGGACTACCCCAGTCTGTGATTCTTACTCATTCTTACTCCTAACACGTAATTACATTTTATTACAGCCGAGGGAGCAGAAAATGGCCTTGATTTCACAATTGTTAGACCTTTCAACTGGATAGGCCCGAGAATGGACTTCATTCCCGGTGTTGATGGTCCAAGTGAGGGTGTACCTCGGGTTCTGGCATGTTTCAGTAACGTAAGATTTAACTTTTCCAGATCAATACCAAGTTAATTAGATTTTGTTTCGTATTTCTTTCGAATAACCCCACATCTTTCTCTCTTCCCCAGAATCTCCTACGCGGTGAGCCACTCAAGCTTGTCGATGGCGGTCAATCACAAAGGACCTTCATTTACATAAAGGATGCCATTGAAGCTGTTCACTTGATGATTGTATGTGAACATACTCCCTCTCTTCTTTGGTATCAATTTAGGTTGTGAGTGGCTGCAGTTAGTTTGCCAATTCACTTTTACTTAAGTCACAGATTTAGTCCTAATTGCTTCATATGGTGGTTGCACCTAAGTAACCAAACTCAGACTAGAGGGTCTAATCTAGAAATGAACTGTTCTGTTTATTTGTTGTAAAAACAAACCAGCTGATAGAAAGTGTTCTTTTTCAGGAAAATCCTGCTAGAGCCAATGGCCAAATTTTTAATGTGGGCAACCCTCATAATGAAGTTACTGTGAAGCAACTTGCAGAGATGATGTCAGAGGTTCGTATATACATGCTATGGTTTTATTAAGATTTTGCATTTCGATTGGTTTGAAATCTTAAACTTACCTTTCATATTTGTTTTCAGGTATATTCTAGGGTAAGTGGTGAACCAAGTCTAGAGGTACCCACCATTGATATTAGCTCTAAAGAGTTCTACGGTGAAGGATACGATGACAGTGATAAGCGAATTCCAGACATGACCATAATCAACAGACAACTTGGTATTTATTTATCCATTCTCTCTCTCTCTCTCTCCCTCCGTTGATAGAAAAGAATGTTTGCTAAGGAGACTATGAATGCTGAATTGCAGGTTGGAACCCCAAGACGTCATTATGGGATTTACTCGAATCAACCCTTACATACCAACACAGGACATACGCAGAAGCTGTGAAACAAGTCACTTCAAAACCATCAGTTTCATCCAGCTAAACAAATAATCAATCTGGTGATGTTTGTGTGGGTGACCGATTCTTTTGAAGGAAACCATGGGTATATTTAAATGCTTCGTATATTAGTAAGATCTTTCTTTCGTTTATTTTTTTCAAATCCACGGGGAGATAGGTCTAGTAGTACTAGTAGTAAGTATTATATCGGGAACTTTTATAGTTCCTTCATATGAAAGGGATATGATCCTCTATTGTATTACTGGTATTTGTTGCAACTAGAAGTTATTAGTGATGATTACTGCTACTGCAGGAGCTGAAGCTTCTCTCCTTGTCTTCTCGAAGGGTCGGTTTGCTAGTCTTTTCCTTCTTTTTGTATTTGTTCATTCTCTCCCTGAAGGTTATATGGGATGGGTTGTATCTCTTCTTTCCTGGTTATTGTTTTTCTATTAAACACTTTCAGATCACGTCTTTGTAATTTTTTTGGTCTTAACAGAGTAATATTTTTTGTAAGCCATCAATTTTCTTTTATGACTTTGTACTATTCGTTACTTTGGGTGAGTAGAAACGGACTATTAATTGGCTAATAGCTATGATGGCAAACGATTTTATGTTTCTTCACAACAATGTTAAGATAAAGGAATGGGGGTTGGGTTGAGGTCTTGAGGGTCATTAGGCGGTGAAACTAAAAAAGAGTGGTGGTTGGTGGTGGGGCTGTAGTAGTAGGCCACTGTATCTGGAGATAGTGAGACGACAAATATCAAATGAGGGACTAAATCTTTCGATACAACCATACTTCACACATAGGAAGATTAGGATATCAAGATTATGGACATCTCACTTAGACAAAACAACGCCATGGGAGAAGCTTCGTTCCCCGTTCACGAGCAGGTAAATCAAATATTGAAGAGAAAAGGAAGAAAGGTCGCAAGGTAAAAATTAAAAGTGGTAAAAATTAAAAGTGAAACACACCCGGTGGGACTCGAACCCACAATCGCCTGATTAGAAGTCAGACGCCTTATCCATTAGGCCACGGGTGCTTCCGTTTGTAGATGTTCATGGTTTCAGACATAAATCTAAGAGAACAAATTACACACTGGCTCACCAAAACAAGCTGAACTTTATTTAGTAAAATCTAACCAATTCATCATAAATATGTTCATTCAACAATCAAATACATGATCTGTTAACATTTTTGTTCCAAGAGAACTGAATCGGTGAAACAATACACGACGTATCACAAATGTATATCTGAGACTGATCGAATAAATAGATAATGGCCCACCTAGATAATACAGATTTTTATTGTTTTGAAGCAATGCACAAGTGACAGGGTTAGTCAATGAGGTATTGACCAACACCTACCAATTAGCACTGCTCTTTCCACAACCCAAACCCAAATCCAAACTTCACATATATATAGGGTCGTCGATCCATGTCACCGAAGTCTTTAATTGTCACAAAAGTTCAGAAACCCCATGTATTCATGACGATGAATCATGTCAATGCTTTTCCCAATACCTACAACACCTGTCAAACAAGATTGAAGAAGTTTATTTTATTTTCTTCAGTTCACGAAAGAATTCAAATGTTAAGCAATTCAGATCAAAACAATATTTGTTTTTGTAGTATGAAACTGTTGAAATCTGAATTGAGTTCGGAAAAGTATACCCATTACTAGTGCGCTAGCGAAAATGACAGCTGAGAGAATAAAAACTATAATGGAAGCTCTTTTAAGGATTGCAATTATCTTCCTGATAAGACATTGGCCCCAGAATCCAGCTGCTATTGATACTGCTATTAGATATAAAGCTGCATAGTGAGGAAGAAAGTTACAATCTTGTCACTTGGGTGTTTTCTTGTGTACAAAAATGATAAAAGGGAAATCGGCTAAAAACTCCCCGGGTTAAATTTTCTTTCGTGAAACGTCGGTATTCGTTTGTACGAGTAAAGTGTCCAAACTCACACGCGTTTTGCTAGACAAACATATGTTCCATATGATTGCAGAAAGAACTCAAATTTAACAAGAAAACATCGATACGTCCTTTTAACTAAAACCAACACGAAAAAAGACGTATAGGCATTGGCATTAAAAGTAAATGACAAGGGGAAGGCATAATTATACATACCATAAGGAATAGGAAATCTGTTGAGGAAGTAGAATTCTACCACAGAAATGGATGATGAAAATGACATTACAAATGTTGCTGTGGCACTAGCAACCTGGTCACAATACAAACACCATTACTAAAATCTCCATCCAATTATCATCATCCAAACTTCAATTCTATATCAAGACTTCCATTATTCAATATATTAATCAAATATTCCACATAAAACATTTTATTATGATTATGTAAATTTTTTTTTGAAGTAGATTGTAATTCTAATTTGAAGTACGTGAGAATAATTTCTAAACTTTTTTTTTTATCTAATTTTGTTTGGAATATTTCATCAATACAGGTTCCACCATACCAATGATCTGAAGTAATTATTGTAGACCTTTTGAAAATTTACAAATATGACCATTTTGAAAGTTGTCAAGTAGTTATGACGTCGTTTTTTTTTAAATGTTATTACATCGCTTTTATGCTTTAAAATAACTGCAGTGTTCCATCGTTATTTAAAATAACTATTTATTTTAAAAAAATCCACCTCAAATAATAACACTAACGTCCTCCACTATTAAACAAGATTTTGTCATGCACAATGTTATACGTATCCACCTCACGTTTGACATATGGATGTGACTCGACCCTCATCTCGTTACAGTATCTTTTTCAAATGTCGTCATAACATTTATTTTCAGTTGTACATGAGATACTCGCTATACTATTATTATTATCATTTAATCTTATTTCTTATCCTTTTTTTCAGTTGAAAAGCACCTTAAATAACAAAAAACCAACTTACAACCTAGTTCAGAAGGAAACATGGAGACACATTCCAAACACGATTACAATTGTTTTTACCTCTAATTTCTTACCTGGTTGATATTAACTATTACGGAGATCTATTATGTTCTGTAGGAGTCGTATTATACATTCAATAACTATTTCTTTACAAGATATAGATTAATAAAAATAAATAAATAAAAATAATAGTAAATAATTGATCAATTATTGAGGAATCTAAGTACCTGAGGGATGACACCAAGTTCAAGTAAAAGTGGGCCCAATATGAATCCACCACCTGAGCCCAGGAGCCCACCAACTGTCCCACCAAGTATTCCACATAGAGCACAAAAAGCAATCTGAAATGGGCTCCACTGAATTGTAGCTTCACAAACTGGTTCATAATTTCCACACATTCTTCTCCTCTTACTCTCTCTATACAACTTCACTGCTCCATATCCAAACACCCCTAATGCTATTGGTAACTTTCAATTTACAACAAAATTTCTGTCAAAAATCACATCTTTAAACAACTACTAAAATCAATCTCAACCATTCATCACTTACTTGTAGGATGTTAAGTACCCAATACCATGGACTGCAAACCACTGTATCATTCTGCCAAAAAAAAAAATATAGGAAGAATTAGCCATGGTGTAAAATGACCTAAAGGGGCAAAATAGTAAATTCATACTTATTAAGTGATGTGTAAATAAGGTAGATGTAGTTCAGGTCCCATAAGATGAAGGTCTTTATATAGCTTTTAGAGCCGGAAATGTCTTCACGATAGTAGTTATTAGAGCTTATCAATTCATAATGTAATATATTTATCACGTATCATGTCACTCAGTCATGTAATGACTCTTGATTACATATAAAACAAAGAATTAATATAATTTGGAGTCCTTAAAACTTAGATCCATCATTATCAATTTTGTTAAAATTATTATTTTTGTGGGGAAGGTAACATTTTAATTTTGTTAAAAATTACTTGCCTTGATTGTTTGAAGAAGAAGAAAAGAAACCCAAACAGCCACAAGTACCATTGTGTTCTTCCATTTAATGTTGAACATAAATGTTTCCTGCAAGTTAAACAAGTTTAGGAAGAATATGGGTCTATATTATATTTTGAGAGAGAATGTAGTAATAATTCTTTTCTTTTTTTCGACTTACTAGTGTTGTTTTCTCTACTTGAGGAACCAAAGATTCATATTCTGCATCAATATAAACTGCAAACACAAACACATATAAATTATGAAAAATTTCGATTGGTTATTAGGGAACCCCAAATGGACAATAAAGTAGAAATGTCTCTCTTAGTTGGTGTTTTTCTTTTTAATTTAGACCTAATTCCCATGAATGGTCTAACTTAAATTGATTTTAGTATATTTTTTTCTCTATGACTATTGTGTTTGACTTGTATGAATTGTCGAGTCATGCTGATTTTGAGACTTTTGACTCAGACGTAAAACAAGTATGAATTAAAATTCTATATTCAGAAATAACTATCATTACACCTAACTAAAACAAGTTAGATTCAAACAAATACACGAAAACCACCTAGAAATTAGAATCTTACTTGAGCCCGAATTTTGTTTGTTTTCTTCTTCTGCCTGCAAACAATTATTTATAGTAAAAAAAGTTAGTGAAGAACAAAGGTTTCAATTTAGTTCTCTTAAACAAAATTAGTTTAATGTTTCAAAAATCATACATTGAAAATGGTTTCTTGCTTCCACATCTGGATTCCTTTGAAAAATGATCTTGAAGATGTTCCTAATTTAGATTTGTACACAATTATGGCTTTTCACTTTTGAGAGGAAAAAAAAGAGAGTATCTAAGTAGATTTGGTAATGAAAACCAAGAAGCTTACCTAAGAAAAGAATGATTATGAGAATAGTGATTAACCAATAAGGAAATACAACACTAAGAGAAACACCAATGGTGATTCCAAGCATTAGCATGGGTTGAAACACCATTGCTAGATCGTAATCGATTATTGGCACATCTTTTGATGGATGAGATACTCCTAAATTGTACCAAACTGAGGATGCTGATGCACCCATGATCATACCTGCAATAACAACACACAACTTAGTCATCATTTCTAGGGAGAGTAGTATAGAGAGCTCTGGGAGTGTTTATTTTTTTCTCATTTTGTGAACCTGACTCGTCTAAATCTGAATAGTCCATAAGTATTTTTTAAGCTCGGACTTTTCTATGGGATCGTAGAGCTTTCACTATGAACAAAATCCGTACTTGTTGGTCATAAATAGTCATTCAGACGAGTTAGACATCCTGAATTAGATAAAAACAAACATCTTAGAGTGTGACTCGAGCCTATTTAGAACTCGAGTCACATTTCAAATCTTACTTAGAAAAACAAAATGACACTTGTGCTAGATTTGGGTAATATTGGGTTTACATTTAGAAAGAGCAGCAGCAGATTTAGTATCAAATCCAACAATCAAATTCAACATAGGAACAAAGATCCCACCACCACCAACACCACCAACAGTACCAAAACCTGAGCCCACAAATCCAATTAAAGCAGCCAAAACACTTCTCCAATTAAACTTCAATTCCTGTAAAACAAAAAAAAAAAAACCAAATCAAATCTTTTCGCATGGTGGTCAAAATATTGAAGAAAAAAAACAGAGAAAGAGAGAGAGAAAGTTTACCGGCCAAACTTTAACATCACGGATGAACAAATCAGTATGGGTAGGCTTAAATTCATCTTGGGTATAAGTTAGACTTGAATTTAATGAAGAAAACAGAGGTGGGTTGGAAAGATTATGTTGATAATTTGAAGTATTGATGAAGAAAATTGATGATAGAATAGCAACAGAGAAACCAGAGACAAGATACAAAACAAACCCTTTGGTTCCCATTGCTACTTCCACTGCTCTGTTCAATTCAAACCACAGGAATGAACAATTATACTGCAAAAACCCACAGAGATAGAGAGAGAGAGAGAGATAGGAGTAGAAATGAGGGTTTCTGCGAAGGTGAATGTTTTATTGTCGTTTATAGAGAAGGAGGAGGAAGGACCTTAAGTGAGAGTGTGGATGAAACTGTCAATCTGCCAATAACCACATGTCTTTAGGTTTTCAGGATATTCAGCTCGTGACAGACAGAGAGAGAGAGAGAGAAGAGTTTGAATTCGATTTGGCAAACTTTATTAAAAAGGTGTCAAAATCAGCAGTTAAAGTCGCCACAAGATTATCACTCGGTTGCCGACTCATAAATTATCTGAATCGTCATTTGTTCAACTCAACCTATCCCACCTCACAACATAACTACTCTAGTAACTTTCTCTCTCTGTAATTTATGTGTCACCCTATTGCTGCTATTAGTTCCTCCTTGTACAAATTCACAATTGAGTTTCACTACCCAATTCTTTCAATTAAGCTCATTGGAGCTCCATTTTCTTTCCCAATTTGGTAGTGCCCATAAACAGATTAGGGCTCGGCCAGGCAGATATGTAAACAAGATTGGGCTACACGAGCGGTCGTGGAACACGTTCCTGGGGGGGTTGAGGTAGACAAGATTCATGATGACCGAAGTTGAGGAATAAAAGCGAAGAGAAGGTGTAAGTACGAAGTGAGAGAGGCCAGAGGCCAGAGAGAGGAGTTTTCTCGAATAAAAGTTCAAATATACACGATTTATTAACGTGCTTCACATTTTAATTTCCTTTAAGAACAAAACTACCACCACCTACCACTACTAGTAGTCTAGTACCCATCAATTTAATAGCTTATAGCTGATGCCTTATCATTATGCAGCAGGGGAGCAAGTTGCTTCACTTTAACTACAAATAGACAAATTACACAACAGGGTTAATAATTGCACAGATATAAAAGTTGATTTACAAATAAAGGTAAAATGGGATGGGACTTAAAAAAATCACTAGAAAACACAAATGACAATGGACAGAAAAGGAAACAAAAAACATGATAAGAAACACAAGGTGGAGAGGTGGTTTCCTAGTTTTTCATATTTTATCAATTGGTGGAGGTATACACTGGATGTAGATTAAAAAGGTTAAATGATGGATCTCAAATCTCTTTTAAGCAGTCCAGGGGTATTACCTTTTTGACATTTTTGGAAGTTTTTTCTTCTTTTCTAGTCTCTCGTCTATGTGACTTTGTCTGACACCCCAAGCTCAGCAGTTACCGATATTGTCCTCCCTTTCTGCATCACCCTCACACGGATGGTAGGAGGTTTTGTTCGAGAGCACTCCCAGCTCCTACAAAAGGCCTCAGCACTTACCAAGCTTGAGCATACACCTATAGTCCAGACTCCAGACACTCTCGGGAGCGATGTGGGACTATCACACTCTGTCTATTAATTTCTCCCTCTTCACCTCTTGTTTACGACGTCTTCTTCCAGTTTTACAACATTCACTCGAAAATTTAGAGGTCATATGGTCGATACTCGATGGAGATAAAAATGTATCATTTATAAATTTTGTGTTACGAAGAGTATAAATTATGGTTTTTATAGTAGTTTCGATAATCTTTAGGGTGTACGAGTGTCTCTACAAAATTTTGTTGAATTATCTTTCATTTTTATTATATATCCAAACCAATTAATTTGTAATGTGTGATTAATCGTCTACTGAACTTGTGTTACCTGTATTTTTAAACTAAAACTTTTAGGTTTTGCTACAACAT
The DNA here is from genome assembly GCF_041429995.1 of Eschscholzia californica. Taxonomy (NCBI): domain Eukaryota; kingdom Viridiplantae; phylum Streptophyta; class Magnoliopsida; order Ranunculales; family Papaveraceae; genus Eschscholzia; species Eschscholzia californica. Next base: position 17,125,855 of record NW_028238198.1, read on the forward strand.
TTGGATGTCCAAATTATGATTTTGTTTCGTGTCTGTATTGTATACGTAACAACCCTTTCAAGTGTACGGAGAAAGAGTTTTCATGCTTAGCGGATCACTGTTTACCGTTACTTTGTTTTCATATTCAAGAATTGGGGTGCTAGATTAGGGGTTTTTTTTTTATGAAAGATGCTAGATTAGGGGTTGGATATACATATATTGTTTTTCTCTTTTGATGAAATATATGCATATATTGTTTTTTTTTTTGTTAAAGTATATGCATATATTGTTGGCAAGTAGAATAGTAAGATCTCTTTCAACAAAAAAAAAAGAAGGTAAAGTAGTAAGCTTATATTTTTTTTTTGATCAACAGTAGTAAGCTTATATTGACCTACACCGAAAATATATAGACAGTCCCAGTTTGGTTAAAGGCACCGCTGGTGATTTTGCGTCTATTAAATTGTGTGTCTGGAGTCAACACTTGCTTGCTCAAGTGGTTGAAAGTATTGACATAAACTTCAAAACCCTAAAGGTCCCAGGTTCGGTTCCAGATGAGGTGGATTCTATGGTTTATTGAACTTGGGTTATTAAAGGTATAAATAATGTAACAAATTTGTCGAGCTTTAGGCCTCTTTCATGTTGTTGGGCTTTACGCCTCTTTCATTAATGGCTTATCTTAGGCGGTTATTGTGTTTATCACATCTTCATGATGTAGCAATGTCTTGTAACGACTAACGTAGATCGTAGTCGATTTCTCAAAAAAAAATTGTGTATCTGGGTTGAGCTTCATGAACCGGGCAACTATTTCACTCCCGTGCCCCATTGGCCCAGGTCAAATTGCTCGGTTTACCTTAAGCAAAAAATTAGAGAGGCTTCATTGTGCATGGGAAACTCGCAAAGTATGTAGACTTTGCCAACGGACTTGACACCAACTGTATGACCCGGACTAGTACGATCCTACATTCCTACTCGGTTTTACAAAGCCATCCATGTCTTGGGAAGAGGACAGTGAAAATGAGCGCTTTACTGATGACCAAAGTTCGAACAGAACTAGGTAGAAGGTGGTGGGGGTCATGATAAACTGATCAGGTTAGATATTGTTGCGGTGCCAATAAGAAAAACACAGGGTGCATATCAAACTTCCCTTTGGTTGAAGGCACCCCAACCTCCTTTCGCTTAGGCCCACGTCAACATCCGAGTGAGATGGGTGCCCACTTCATTGGATGGAGTCCAGGCTGCATCCAAGTTAACATTGCTAAGACTGGGATTAAGATACAACACCTGTAGATGTCTATAACCCAAAAATTCATCACATTCTAAACCCTAAATTAAAACAACCCAATTTGGATCACTACCCACAAGCCACAACCTCCAAACTCCCAAAAACTAACTAGTTCTTCACAAAACCCAATCTCGAAATCTTTAGTTCTGTTCACTATGTTGGTCCAAATTGATCTTAATTAACAATTCAGACGAACAAAAGAAGTCTATTGTCAAATTGATCTCATTTTCCCTCTCTCTCTCTAGATTGTTTACTACTACTACAAGGATTTTAGAAAGTATAAAAAAAAATAAGAGGGTTGTGTGATTTTTTAGTCCCACATTGAAGAAGGAGAAGGCGGAAAAAGGAAGAATGAGATATAAGATAGGAGTTAGGAATTCTGGTCCAAGTACCTTGGTGCTTTGGGCGATGACGCAGCTAGTGGGGTATATTTGCACCCACGTGGTTCTGCTCTAAACGCCCGGGACCCGTCCGTCCGAGCCCGTTAGAGCCCGAGCGGGTTCTCGGGCAGAACCGGGCCGTAGGCACTGATATATTTGTAATTGTCCGGCCCGAAGTGTCCGATAGCCCGATCGGTCACATGATTATTGAACCCGATCTGCCCGAGTCCGAGAAATTAAAGTCCGAGCCCGTCCGAACCCGCCCGATTCCCACCCCTCCACTACTAGTAGTCTAGTCCCCATCAATTTAATAGCTAATGCCTTATCATTATGCAGCAGGGGAGCAAGTTGCTTCCCTTTAACTACAAATAGACAAATTACACAAAAGGGTTAATAATTGCACAGATATAAAAGTTGATTTACAAGTAAAGGTAAAATGGTATTTCTTTTTTTTTGTTGAACAGTAAAATGGTATTTCAACAAAAAAAAAAAAAATAAAGGTAAAATGGGATGGGACTTAAAAAATTATTTTTTGGGCTTATAGTCCAAAAAACGGGTCCTAATAGCAGATATAATCCTCTCTAATCCTATAAAGGGATTCAAAACCAAAAAAATAATATAAATGGATATCTAGTCCATTTGGTCTCATCTAGAGAGAAAACACAAATCCCTAGAAAACATATTAATTTATAATACCTATACTAACCTTCTTTATATATAAAATCTGATTTACATTCCAAAATCTAAAATATCTTTTTTCCATTTTTATCTCCACATTCTCTCTCCAATCACGTTTAAATTCAAAGTTACCATTATCTTTAATATCTTCCGTAACTTCTTTATATATAAAATCTGATTTACATTCTAAAATCTCAAATATCTTTTTTCCATTTTTATCTCCACATTCTCTCTTCAATCACGTTTAAATTCAAAGTTACCATTATCTTTAATATCTTCCGTAACTGAAATCTGGAAATATTCTCTCTCTCTCTCTAAAAACGGAAGCTCCAACAAACCTCCATTAATCTCACCAGCAGCAGTACAAACCTCCATTGTTTCATCTTCATTACAACAACAGTAAAAACCTCCATTGTTTATCAGGTTTTAAACTGTGAAACTCTTTGTTCAAACCATTGATAAGATCTAATATTGCTTCTCAGGTTAAAGAATCATATTCTCTCTATCTCTCTAACATTAAACATATCAGATTTTGATTTTGTTTTCAAATGTTTGTTTACTAATTTATTAACTTCGTATTTGTGAGGTTTATTTTCTCTCTCTAAGATATTCATAATTGTTTATGATCTTGATGTTTAATCCTTCTTTACTGATTCCTTCAAGTCGATTATGTTTTGTTTTCATCAGATTATCATATCATTTTTCATTAGGTTTAGGTATAAGCTTCTTGATTTTCTTCACCTCTGATCTTTGATTTCGTACAATTTTATGAACCAGGTGTTATTCCGTACGTTTATCATAATAGAATATACAATATAGGTAATTTACTGTAAATTTTCATACTTTCTAGTACATTACGCAAACATCTTCCGTACCATGTTTTTATAAGAGAATGTAAAATACGCGTAATTTGTTATACATTATATATAATTTATAATAAATTCTAAAACATCGTATAAGTGCACATAAATTATGTATTATTTATTTACCATTACGCGTACTTTTCACCCAAAACAGTAGCCTTGTTAAGCTTAACAAATTACTCAAAACCTTCAAATATTGTCAAAATTTGACAAACATTATACATAATTTACGGAACTGTACATGTAGTTTATAATACAATATATGATTTTTTTGTTTAATGTATGTGTATTTATGTGTGTAGATTTGATATAACAGATGGAATTTCAAACAGAATCATCAAATCAAAGTAAGTCAACGAAACTAAACTCTGATGGCTGAGACAAAATATTTACTGAAGTTGGTCAGTTGTTTCTTGGTGGTGCAAAAGCATTTAGATATGCTCTTCGACAATATAGTGTAACCGTTGTTTGTCCTGCTCAAGACTACAAATGGAGAGTACATGGATGGGCACCATTTTTGAATCAGAGAAGATTTTGTACGTTTTTTTGTAACGGAATGTAAACGATGTGTAATGTAAAAGAATTTATTTATGTGTAACTTATTGAACATGACCCACATACATTTGATAAATTACGTTGTATACATGACAAATGATGGTTTTCTCGTCATAAATAACACATAATTTACGTATTTGTTTCATTATTTGTATTCGATGTGTATTTATGTATGAGTAAAAACGAAATAAATACTGCTGTAATGTTCTCAGAAAAATATAATATTTTCAAATCTAAAAGTTAAGTGAGAGAAAGTGATATATACGTTGTATATTAAATCCCAAATCACGCTAAATTGGTCCAAGAAAATATACTCTTTCCAAATCTGAAAGTTAAGTGAGAGAAAAAGATAATAGGAAAGAGAAAATTTGATTTCCAAATCTGTTTAGAGGAGAGAGAAATTATGATTTGGGAAAATATTTGATTTCCAAAACGGTTTAGAAGAGAGAGAAAAATCAATTTTGCTCTTGCTACCGTTGCCAGCTTTAAATCCCCCAAATCATGCCCGCTCACATTAGAAACTTTCCGGATTCACCCAGAAAATTAAAAATCCCGCGATTTTTTTGGGAGGGACATGGACGGTATAATTTCATAAAGTGTGTATTATTTCTGTCCATAATGTAAAAGGACTAAATATCCATATTTTGGGAAGATTGGATCATATACCTTTTATGAACATTATTTTGGTCTATATACCCATGGACCCTTAAAAAATCACTAGAAAACATAAATGATAATGGACAGAAAAGGAAACAAAAAACATGATAAGAAACACAAGGTGGAGAGGTGGTTTCCTAGTTTTTCATATTTTATCAATTGGTGGAGGTATACACTGGATGTAGATTAAAAAGGTTAAATGATGGATCTCAAATCTCTTTTAGCAGTCCAGGGGTATTACCTTTTTGACATTTTTGGAAGTTTTCTCTTGTTTTCTAATCTCTCGTGTACGGGACTCTGTGTGACGTCCCAAGCCCAGCAGGTACCGATATTATCCTCTCTTTCTGCATCACCCTCGCGCGGATGGTATGAGATTTTGTTTTTGGGGAGAGCACTCCCAGCTCCTCCAAAAAGCCTCCGCACTTACCAAGTTTGAACATACACTTATAGTTCAGGCTCCGGACACTCTCGTGAGCGATGTGGGACCATCACACTCTGTCTATAAATTTCTCCCTCTTCACCTCTTGTTTACGACGTCTTCTTCCAGCTTTACAACATTCACTCGAAAAATTAGAGGTCATATGGCTGATACTCGATGGAGATAAAAATCTATCATTTATAGATTTAAATTATGGTTTTATAGTAGTTTCGATATAATCTTTAGGGTGTACGAGTGTCTGTACGAAAATTTTGTTAAATTATCTTTCATTTTTATTATATATCCAAACCAATTGATTTGTAATGTATGATTAATCGTCTATTGAACTCGTGTTACCTGTATTTTTAAACTAAAACTTTTAGGTTTTGCTACAACATTTGGATGTCCAAATTATGATTTTGTTTCGTGTTTGTATTGTACACGAAACAACCTTTTAAGTATACGGAGAAAATGTAGAGTTTTCATGCTTAGCGGATCACTGTTTGCCGTTAGTTTGTTTTCATATTCAAGAATTGGGGTGCTAGATTAGGGGTTGGATATGCATGTATATGCATGTATTGTTTTTTTTTTTTGATGAAATATATGCATGTAGTGTTGGCAAGTAGAGTAGTAAGATCCCTTTCAACAAAAAAAAAAAAAATCCCTTTCAACAAAAAAAAAAAGTAGAGTAGTAAGCTTATATTTTTTTTTTTTTTTGATGAACCGTAGTAAGCTTATATCGACCTACACGGAAAATATATAGACAGTCCCAGTTTGGTTAAAGGCACCCTGTTGATTTGCGTCTATTAAATTGTGTGTCTGGAGTCCACACTTGCTTGTTCAAGTGGTTGAAAGTATTGACATAAACTCCAAAAACCTAGAGGTCCCAGGTTCAGTTCCAGATGAGGTGGATTCTATGGTTTATTGAACTTAGATTATTAAAGGTATAAATAATATAACAAATTTGTCGAGCTTTAGGCCTCTTTCATGTTGTTGGGCTTTACGCCTCTTTCACTAATGGCTTATCTTAGGCGGTTATTGTGTTTATCACATCTTCATGATGTAGCAATGCCTTGTAACGACTAACGTAGATCGTAGTCGATTTCTCAAAAAAAAAAAATTGTGTATCTGGACTGAGCTTCATGTACCGGGCGACTATTTCACTCCAGCGCCCCATTGGCCCAGGTCAAATTGCTCGGTTTACCTTAAGCACAAAATTAGAGAGGCTTCATTGTGCATCGGAAACTCGCAAAGTTTGTAAACTTTGCCAACGGACTTGACCCCAACTGTATGACCAGGACTAGTACGATCCTACATTCCTACTCGGTTTTACAAAGCCATCCATGTCTTGGGAAGAGGACAGTGAAAATGAGCGCTTTACTGATGACAAAAATTCGAACAGAACTGGGTAGAAGGTGGTGGGGGTCATGATAAACTAATCATGTTAGATATTGTTGCGGTGCCAATAAGAAAAACACAGGGTGCATATCAAACTTCCCTTTGGTTGAAGGCACCCCAACCCCTTTCGCTTAGGCCCACGTCAACATCCGAGTGAGATGGGCGCCCACTTCATTGGATGGAGTCCACGCTGCATCCGAGTTAACATTGCTAAGACTGGGATTAAGATACAACACCTGTAGATGTCTATAACCCAAAAAAGAAATGCCTACAAAATTTCAATTTCTTTGGTAACCTCTCGAAGTCGGAGACATAAAGGGTACAAACAAGGAGTGTCCATTGGTTTGGAAGCCAAACAAAAGCAAATTTTAGGAAGCCGGTTCGGTTTGATTACAAAATCCCTATCAAAACCCTAAAAATACATAGTAGAGCATCTCTAATGAGACACTCTAACAACACACTCTATAAATCATAATTGTCAAGGGTCAATAGAGATTCTCTTTCCAAAATGTCAATACAGACACATTCTAATTTTTGTTGGTCTCCAATGGAGATCTCTAAAGTCTCTATACTTAATACACATGTCTCTCTTCAATCTAATAGATAAAAATAGTTGAAAAGTAAGGTTTTCTATTGTTTGGAATTATAAAGTAACATTTAAAAGAGTCTCAAGTAGACACTCTCATTTCAGAGTTTCTCTCTCTAGACACTCTACAATAAATGTGTCTACCTCATATTAGAGTGTCTAACAAAGTGTTCCATTGGAGATGATTTTTTATCAAAAACTCCAAAAAGTCATACGTGGCACTCTAAGTGTTAGAGATTGAGTGTCCCATTAGAGATGCTCTAATCCAACCGACTTCTCTTTGGGTTGAGCTTAGGCTCGTGCCCAAAGAGAAGCTCAGCCCACTCTATTCTTAGAGTCGACTGAGCCCATTTTAGACCACTTTGCGTATGACCGTTGGGAGCCCTAACGATTTTATGTTGCTCTCAACGGTCATATGCTGGAACATATCTGTCAGTTGGGTACATAATCCACAACATTTATCCGAATTTCAAAAAAAATTAAAAAAAATTCACACACGTTTTTCGCATATGCACAAGATTCCACATATTTTTCGCACGCCCACGAAATACCTTACACTTGTTTCGCACGTACACAATTTTTTTAACTCAAGACCCTTCATGGTTAGTGTTGAGTTTTGAGGTAAAGTCATTTCATTTAAATATAATTAAAAAAAATTGATTTTGGACCTAAGGCCCCCATAGTGAGACCTGCTCTGACTCCAATCAATAGTTGTTAGCTTGGCTTCCTGATCAATTTTGGAATTGAATATTGAAACCCTTATAATTTTGCAAAGAACTTTAGTTTTGTCAAAAGCCATTCCAAGAGAGTGTCATTGTAGTTTGGATGAAAAGAAAGTCGAGACTGTAACATTAGATAAAACAACAGTACTACATCTCACCAACCCAACATCGATCATAATGTAACTCCGCAATTCGTTTTTGTTGATCATGGTTTTCTATTTTTTTGTAAGATTTATTCATCATGTTTGGGTAAAGAGTAAAATCACAATGATTTATTGTTTAAAGAAAAAAAAAGGAATAAGTAGAGAAGTAAATGCTTTAGGGAAGGAAGGAAGCTTCTTATGTCTTCATCAACGCGGTTGAGACCTTGGACCAGGAAAATCAAATCATAACTTTAGCTTTTTTTTTTTTTTGTTGAAGGAATCATAACTTTAGCTAGGAATGTGAAAAGAAATACTACTACTATAAACTATAAATAAAGGCATGTGATATGATATGAGGGGAGGGGGACCAAAAGTCCCTTTTCACAAAAGTAGTGATACCTTGGGAACCAAGTTCAGTCATTAGGTAGACCCCATTTCTTCTCTACTAAGTAAAAAATTTTCGTCAACAAAATGGACCCAAAGTTCCTTTTCACAAAAGTAGTGATATAATTTCCTTACAAAGATGGGAGAGATACCGATCAAGAGAAAACTTACAGAGATGGGAGAGATACCGATCAAGAGAAAACTTACAAAGATGGAAAGCAGAAACCTCGTCTTTATTATAGATGTAGCTTATTTTACAGACTACTATTACAGAGAGAAGAAAAAACTTGAAAGGGAAAAACTTAGAAGAAAATAACTTAGAAGAGAGAAACTTGGGTTCAGAATGAACCAACATTCGGAATTTATAATAATTTTTAGATGACCGGAACAGTTCCGGTTTCCAGGTCTACTTCGTCGTCTTCTGATGAATAGTGAATAGTAAAATTGACTTTTTTTACTATTTGCCTTTTACTATTTGTCACAGTAAGCCGCCATCTACTGTTGAGAATAGTTCTTGACTCTTCCTGTCGAAATAGTCCTTGGCTCTTCCTGTTAAAATAGTTCTTGACTCTTCCTGTCGAAACAGTCTTGACCTTTACTATTTAAGCTGACAATCAATATTTTGAATAGTGTCTTCTAGATGCTGATACTGTCGAATAATACTGAAATACGGATTTACTGTATAATTGTACAGTAACTGTAGCAAACTACTGATCTTTTTGTTTGCCTTTTGCAGATTTTAGTAACTTCTGAGAATGCACTTCGATGATAGCATCCCAGTAATCTGCCATTGAGGTATCCGATTTTGCTGATTTTGAGTCATCGAAATCCTCATTCGGATCTTGGCTTTCTCCAGCCAATACCGCATACTGATTTTCTTGAGATGATGAGCCATCTAAAATTTCAGTCTCCATATCTTGCTTCTGATGATGAGCTAGGAATTGATTTTTAATTATTTCCATAGCTTTAATCTGTTGATCTACATATGAAAGGTTCGGATATTTTTTCTGAATATCATCCAATAAAAATTGGAAAATATTATCAGAAGGTGAAATAGATACGGATTTTTGAGTAGCCTTATAGGCATTTTCATACTCAATTACAGTTTGACAAATGAGTTTATGGGTATCTGTAATAGGAAATCCATCCCACCATTTGTAATGAAAAGTTCTGCTAATACATGGAATTAAGAGATCATCAAAGTGAAATTCTAGATCCCATCTCCATATCCATGGTATTTTGAATTCTGCCATATAACAGAGTGCTGATAATCCTTTTGGGGTTTTTTCTGCAGTTTTTCCCTTGAGCTTTGGATGATACTCATACCATTTTAGCCAAGGATCTTTCAGTGTATCTGGTAAGAAACTCAATTCTGGACCGAATTTCTCCCACCAATGCAGAAACCAGAGAGGGAAACCTTTTCCTTTAACAATTTCAGGGTTAATACTGATAAACCAGGAGTGTTTCCTGATCGGATTCTGATAATAGAACATGAATGACCATGCCAAAACATAATCCCAATAATTATAGTTTTGACCATTCAATTTCAGGCTTCTGGGTCTTGAGGGGTCAAGAGCCCATTCTGTTATATGTAAGACTTTTACTATATAACACTTAGAATGTGTTATAGGAGACTTACTGTCTTTCAGATTGAGATGGTGGTGTACCATTTGTACAGATTCTGTTTCATTCAGAATGGCTTCATAGATATATCTATGCTTGCCGTCTTGGATAGGATAGTTTTGTACTCCTAAGTACCGTTCTTTGATGTGCCATGGATCATGTCTCCACTGGACATCTTCTAAGGATACAGATAGAATTTTTTCAGTTATTAACTTTTTAGCATAAATGATTTCCTTTTTTAGGATATCTTTAGCAGTTAGTTTCGGATTGGGTTTATCCTGAGAGGATGATCCTACTACAGGGAATTCTGATAGAGAATAAAACTTCCCTTTTTTCTGATTTACTTTCTTCGGATATCTAGATCCTCCTGCTCCTTTATCAGGTGGTTCCATCTTTATCCTGCAAAAATTCACGGGTTAAAAAATCAGGAAGAGAGTTCTGATTTCCTTTAATATATTCAATTTTAAAATCGAATGCAGATAATTCAGATTGCCATCTTGCAAAAATTTGTTTAGAAACTAAATTTTTAACATCCTTTTGCAAAATATCTTTTGCAGCACTACAGTCAATACGGAGTAGAAAAGATTGATTTAATAAATCATCTTGAAATTTAGAAATGCATTTGACTATTGATAACATTTCTTTTTTGATGGTGGAATAGTTTTTCTGAGCATTCTTCCACATTCCAGATGCGAATCTAAGTAATTCTTCTTTATTAGTAGAAGGGTTTTTCTGTTTTAGAATACCTCCATAACCAATATCAGAGGCATCCGTTTCAACAATTTTGAACCATTGAGGGTTTGCTAACCCTAGACATGGTAATTGTTTTACTCTAAGTTTGATTTTTCGGACTGCTTGGGTATGCTGATCATCCCAAGGTAATGGATTCTTTTTAAGCCTATCATATAAAATAGCACTATCCATTGCTATATTCTGGTAGTAGTCTGCTATATAATTAAGACTTCCTAAAAATCTTTGCAATTGATTTTTGTCTCTAATTTCATCAGGAAATTTAGAGGCAAATTCAATGCTTCTGTCAATAGGGATTATTGTCCCTTGACTAATATTCTGTCCTAGAAATCTAACTTCAGTTTGAAAGAGTTTCATTTTAGGTGCAGATATGACTAAACCATTTTTTCTGATAACATCTTTTGTAATTCTAAGATGTCTAAAATGTTGATCTATATTAGATGAAAATACTAATATATCATCTATATAGACAATAGTAAAATTTGAATACGGAATAAAAATATCGTTCATAATATTTTGAAATTCTGAAGGGGCATTTTTTAAACCGAATGGCATAACATTCCATTCATAATGCCCAAAGGGTACAGTAAATGCCGTTTTATATCTATCTTCTTCAGTTAGTTGAATCTGATAATATCCAGATTTAAGATCAAATTTAGAAAATATTTTTGCAGAATGCAATCTATCTAAAAGATCTTTTTTGTTTGGAATAGGATATCTAATCCATTTCAGAGCATCATTCAAAGGTTTGTAATTTACTACAAGCCTTGGAACACCTCTTTCCTTTTCAGCTGCTTTATTCACATAGAAAGCGGTACAACTCCATGGTGAATAACTTTTTCTGATAAGCTTCTTTTCTAATAAATCTTGAATTTCTTTCTTACAAAGTTCAAGATATTCAGCATTCATTTGACTAGGACGAGCCTTAGTCGGAATCTGAGTTTTTTCATCAAATTCAGGTTTATAAGGTAAAGATACAATATATTTTTTCCTTTCCCAAAAAGCATTGGGAATATTGCTACAAACTTCGGTTAGAAATTGATTTTCAATTTCTTTGATTTTTAGTTTTATTTCTGGGGAGTTCAATTTCTCGGAAATATTCAAATTATGTATTTCTTCTTGTAAGAAGTTTAAATGAGCAGTTTTAGAATTAATTAAATATTCTAACTCATTTAAAGTTCTGGTTTCAGGGCTAGTAATAAATTCAAAATGTATTTTATGATTCTGAAAACTAGCATATAATCCTGTTTCATCTATCTTGTCATAAGGGAAAAATAAATTAATAAATGGAGTTCCCAGAATAACTTCTTGAGATAAATTTCGGATTAAAATAAAGGTTTGTGGAATACAGATTCCTTTATTACAAATATAAGCTTCAGGTAGCTTATAATTAATTGGCATTCTATCTCCACTTGCAGAATGTAGAGATTGTACGGTTTTTTCGAAGTATTTAGTCGGAACTAAACCTTCTCTAATACAGTTCATGTCAGCTCCGCTATCCACCAATGCTACTGCATTAGTAATGGTATATTCTTTGTTGATAACAATATTAATACTTATATACCATTTTTGATAGGTAATTTTCTGCATAGTATTTAAAAAGATAAGATTATTATCTATAATACTAGATGGTTCTGTGTTTAGAATAGCAATCGATTTTTCTTTTGATTGATGTTTTTCAGCTAGACTTTCTAATTGAGTAAGTCTGATATTCTGGTTAGCTAACTCTTCTCTGATGAGTTTTATTTCAGATTTAACTATATTTACCTCACTTCTTAAATCTTGAGAAGTAGAAGGTTTTAAAGAAGTTTCTGGTTTTCCTTCAAGTCTTTGAAGTACTTCTTTCATACTGTAATGTTTAGTAATATTCGGTTTCTCAAAGGAACTAGGAGAGTTTTTTGTCTGTTCTAAGCAAAATTGTAATATTTTACTTTTTAGCAGAGGGTCTGTTACTTTATCTATCATAGATATTATATCTGATTGAGTATCCGTTAAAACATTAATACTCAAGCCATTCATTTCTACAATGGCTTTCCAATAGTCTTGGTTTTTAGAACATTGTCCTGAACAAGGTTCCTTTTCAGATATATCTTCTGATTGGCTAGAAGATAGAAAGTCAATTTCATTGACATCCTCAGAGTCACTAGAAGATGAAGATTCTTCTTCAGTATTAGAGGTCAGGAAAACTTTGCTTAATTCAGCTTTTAGATTGTCATCGATTTTTAATTCATTCAGTTTTCTTTTGGTAGAACATTTATTAGCATAATGCCCTATTTTTCCGCATTTAAAACAAGTTCTATTACTTGTTTTTTGTCCTGATTTTGTTTCAGATTTATTAGGAATATAATTTCCTTTAAATCTTTTCTTATGTCGAGGCTTCTGATAATAAATTTCTTTATTCTGTTTGTATTTTCTTCTTTTCTTATAATAAGATTTTCGAGAATACTCTTTCGAATCTCTAGAATTCCTTTTATGAGATTTTGGATAATCAATTTTCATATCATATGCAAATTGACTACAGAATTCACCAATTTCTTTTTTCCCATGCAAATTCTGTTTTTTCAATTGGTATTGTAATTTCATATCATTACAAATTTCTAATCCAGTTTGAACACAAGTAGTAATTATATGTCCATAAGTTAGATAACTATAAGAGATGATGTTTTCATTATTTTGATCTCTTAGTCTTTGTCTAACTTTTTCAGCAAAAAGAGGAGGAAGTCCATCAATGAACTTAGCCTTCCAATATTCAGAATTAGCATCATTGCGTTGCATAACTTTACAGATAAAGACATCTTTATACCATCTAAAATGGGTTAAAGATGGACATCTAAGGTTCTGTAAAAGTTCTCGACTTTTCTCTTGCCTTTGAGGATGACTCCCCACAAAATGCAAAAGAATAGTCTGAAGTAAAGTATAAACTGCATCAGGTTTAACTTGTGCAGTATTTGGTTCAGGTTTTGTAGCTGTGAAAATTTCAGTCTGCTGGGCAACAGTGAGAACATTATCCCACCATCCTTTTAAGGCACCAACAAAACCAGTAACAATGAATTTAGCCACAGCCGAATCATCGTTACCACTAGCTTTGCAAATGCTGGCATACATTAACATTTTATGAACAACTTCATAAATTTGATATTCTGAAAGACCATCAATATTCCATTCATAAATGGAACGACCATTATAAGAATTTTGATTTTGATAAAAGTCTTCCTCAAAGAGGAGATCTTGAGGAGTAGGTCTTTTATAATAGGTCTTAAAACCTGTATTAGGTTCATTACCAAGTTTATATAACATGGTTTGAATTTTACTGATATCTGGTCCAGACTCAAGATCAGAGTTTTCAGTACTAGAATCTTGGCTAATAATATTAATCTTTAAATTTCTCATTCTTTCAATGATTAAATTAGCAAAGTCTATATCCTGTTTATCAGACAGTTTAAAGTCTTTGATTTCTGGACTAGGTTTAACATCTACTTCAACAATTTCTTTGTCTTTATTTTTTGAAGTGGATTCAACCTTGGTAGATAAAACTTTAGGTGTATCCTTAAGTTTTTCTTCAATACTACTCAATTGATTATGAATAGTATTTTCAATTCTGATTAATTGACTACCAATAGTCTGAAGACTTAGATTGGTATGATTGTGCTGTTTTATGACGGTAGTTACTGATTCACTAGGTATAGCATATGGAACTGCTTCTAGTGCTTTACTTTCATTGTCATTTTTAAGAGTCAAGGCTTCAGGTGGAGGATGAATAGAATTAATCTTAGTTCCATCACTCTTAGTCCACATTTTTGTATAATCTTCTATAACATGGATAGTTTTCTGATTAGGGTACCAATTATGAAACCAAATAGTAAAGGTTGTCATTTTTTGATCCCTTTCTAACTCTTGATAATAAATATTTTTAATATTTTCAAGAGTCCTACTATTAAAGGCTGCAAAAAACCAATTTCGGAAAGCTTCATGTTTTGTCATCATGAGCTCCTGATTAAGCCACTGTCTAGGTATTGATCCTGGACTATAATCCATAAAATTTTATAAATGGAAACTCATTTCAGATTGAGTCGGAGAAGTCCTTTGTTCTTTCTCCTGTTCAGTTGTCTGTTCAACATATACTCCATGTGGAATTTGTTGATCAGAAATCTTTAATCCTCGGATGATCTGCTCTTTAAGTTCATCATTTGATACAGAGTATCTAGATAAACTACTAGGATATGAGACTTTATAGTCTTCTATCCTTTTGGCGGAAGAGCTTCTAGTTAAGCTTAGTTTACTGATTTTATTAGGGGCAAATGTTATTTCAACATCTCCCTCAGGTGTTTGGGTTATTTGATTTAAATTCCTGTTCATAATATTGACAGGTGGTACAGCATCCTGTACAACCCATTCATGTGGAAAGTCAATTTCTTCCCATTTAATTAACTTCGGAATTGCAATATTAGTAGTCAAGCAATTACTATCTATTACTATAGTCTTGCCTGGTTCACTACGCAGTATTGCGTTAGGAGTCAAGGTATTCATTACCTTATAATGAATCCTATATATTACTGATATTGTCTCAGATCCAGGGAGAAAATTATATCCCTGTGTTTGAATATGCAGGGACACGGCCTCAAACAGATTTCTATCTGTCAAAGATAAGGTCAAATTCGGGTAAACATTAAAATAAACCGGTCCATGGCATAAACTAGTTTGGATTATTCCCATTAAAGATGGTAAGAAATCCAAACACCTAGCATCTCGCAAATAGGATAAGATACTGGCATTTAATCCGGCCAAAGTCAAAGGTTTGAATGCTATTTGAATGCATCCAATGTGCAGGTAGTTGTATTTAGATTTTAAATACTTTTCAATATCTTTAAGACTCAAAAGTCTAAGGGTTTTGACTTCTTGGTCAAGTCCGATTGACTGTTCAAGAGTCTTGATATTATTTTGACTAATGAAATCAAAAAATCCTTTTTTATAGATTTTATTTGATTTTATTGCGGGTATGGTCCATTGATTTAATTGTTGAGTTTGGTCAAACTCTTCAATTACGGAGTTCTTTATAGAACTTTCAGTTAAGTCTCGAGAATCCAATTGATTCATTGAATTAAATTAGAGGAAATCATATAGACATAGCATAAATAGCAGATTATGATTTTTAGTGATTTCCTTTAAAATTATATTCTTAAAAATATTTATATATAATCATTAAATTACACGTCTGTCAACGGTTTAAAGGGTATCAAACGATCCTCAACGCCTACCCGGCAACAACGGATCTAAACCCATACGCGACTTGGGTGACGTACCATAATTCAAGGATTATAATAAATTATTTTTAAGTACAAATTTCTAAAAGGAAATTTCTAACTATCATAATTCGGATTTAGTCTATATCTACATACTCTCCCCTAATTCGGATTTAAGCTATCATGGCTCTGATACCTTGGGAACTTCAGTCTTTAGGTAGACGCTCATTTCTTCTCTACTAAGTAAAAAATTCCGTCAACAAAATGGACCCACAAGGCTAAAAGCGACGGGTCGTCACTTTTATTCCAAAATTTCATCGGACGATTACGTCCTCTGGTCTTGGGTACCGTGACGACCTAGTACAACCAAACCTATTTGGGCCCATCGGTTCCACCTCTGCACCTCTAACATCCAAAAGGTAGAGTAGGAATCACACGCAAAAAAAATAAATATATTGACCTATGGACAAACAAAAGTCTCATATAGACAATAGGGAGACAAAATGTCTTTATAGACATTTTAAGACATTTGATTTATAGACAAAAAGTCTTTATGGACATTTCAAGACATTTGGTTTATAGACAAAATGTTTTGGAGACATTTCAACATATTGAATCCATGGACAAAATGTGTAGTGGATATTATTATTATTATTATTATATTATTATTATTATTATTATATTATTATTATTATTATTATTATTATTATCTCATCATGGATGACAATTGGTAGGCATTTATTATTTTAGTATTATCATTATTGTCTAACCATACAAAATAATATATTTGTACTCATATTTTAAAAATATATTTTTCGAGTTTTGTGGACGTCTGTGGATATCTGAGGACATTTATGGACAATTGGTGGACATTTATTTATTTAATTTTATCATTATCGTTTAATCATATGAAATAAAAATAATTGTACCATTATTTCGAAAATATATTTTTCGACTTTGGTAGCCATCCGTAGATATCTGTGAACATTGATGGACAATTGGTAAATATGTATTATTTTATATAGTATACTAATATATATATATATATATATATATATATATAATATAATAATAATA
The DNA here is from genome assembly GCF_041429995.1 of Eschscholzia californica. Taxonomy (NCBI): domain Eukaryota; kingdom Viridiplantae; phylum Streptophyta; class Magnoliopsida; order Ranunculales; family Papaveraceae; genus Eschscholzia; species Eschscholzia californica. The sequence continues at coordinate 17,142,590 of NW_028238198.1, forward strand.
TAATATAGTAATATGATAATAATATCATTATTACTATAATATAATAATACAATAATATAGTAACATATAATAAGATAATAATAATATAACATAGTAATATAATAAGATAATATTATAAAATATAATAATAATAATACAATAATATAATAATAATAATACAATAATATAGTAATATAAGAAAATAATGTAATAATAATAGGATAATAATAATATAATATAGTAATATGATAATAATATCATTATTACTATAATATAATAATAATTATATAATATAGTAATAATATAATATAATAATAATACAATAATATAGTAACATATAATAAGATAATAATAATATAGTATAATAATATAATAATAAGATAATATTATAATAATATAATAATAGTATAATATAGTAATGGCAATAATATCATTATTACTATAATAAAGTATTATAATAATTAATATTTTTATATATTATTTATTATAAATTATTTAATCTAATTTGATAATAATAAATATTTTTATATTTCTTAATGAAATGTCCACAAGTGTCTTCCATATTTTGAGAGACATTTTCTCTCCAAAAGCTCTCCAAATTTACACTAAAATGACCTCACATGTCTCGAAAACCAATTTGTCTTGAAATGTCCTTAATTTCGTGTCTCTAACGAATACCACAGACATTTCAGGACATTTGAAATGTCTCAAACGAATAACACGGCTTGATCGTTTAGAGCAACTCCAATGTGGGGGGTTGGGGCTCCCAGATTCAAAATTTGGGAGCCCCAGCCCACGGAGTCCAACCCGGGATCCCCGGGGCTGGGCTCCCGGTGGGGCTGGGAGCCCCATGCTCCCTGGCTCCCAAATGGGAGCCCGGGCTGGGGGGCTCCCAGCCCCAAATATGGCCGTTGGGGGTCTCCCAACGGCCATATTTGGGGTGGATCCTTTTTTTTTTCAAAAAATATAAATTGTTTTAAATTTGTTTTTCCAATCATTTCTCTAATTTTTTCTTTTTTTAATTTTCTTTATCTTTTCAAAATTCCTTCTCTCTCTCCAACATAATATTAAATTTTATATTTAAAATTAATAATTTATAGTTGAAAATTGAAATTAAAAGTCCGCACACATACATTACACACGCACATAATTTAGATTTGGGAGCCCCTGTTAGGAGCCCGACGTTGGAATTGAAAAAAGTCCTGGGGCTCCTAAAAATCAAGGGCTCCCAAAATTGGGAGCCCGAGCCCCACATTGGACTTGCCCTAAGAATAGAGTGTAAAACTTCAGGGAGATATTAGGTGAAATGGAAAATTAGGATTTTGTAAATCTGATGGAAGAATTTTGATTTAGCTTATTAACATACACACAAATCGATTTCTTAGAAGAAAGAATGACAAATAGATTTGTTACAATAAATAATTTTGCTGAAAGAAGCACAAACATACAAGGAAGGCTTGAGAAAGTGTTTCAATAGCGTCAACCTTAGCAATTGCTTCAATGGCATCCTCATCATCCTTCAAACCGATTTCTTTGCAAAAAGAATGACAAATAGATTTGTTACTAAATCTTCATCACTCGTTGGTTCCATTCATTACAGCGTGCATTGTTCGGGGTGAAGATGGAATCTTAGTTCCAATCAACTCCTCCAGTTAATCTTCATGAAATGGCGATTGAAAATACATCTACGATGACGAAGAAGAATAAAAAGGTTCTAAAACCTAAAGAAATGTTGACATCAGAACCTAAGGAGATTTATTAGTCGTTTGTCCGCATACAAAAATTTGTTTCCCTTTATCGATTATTTGCACACCCAATATTATTTGTCCACGTAAGAACTTGATTTGTCCACTTATTGACCACAAAAAAGAAATGTCGCAGTTCTTTGTCCTGAAATAGGCTTGAGTTGGTTTGAAGACTTTTGTGTCTAATTACATTTGTCTACCACTAGTAAACATACTTCCTAACAAAATTGATATATAAGTGGAACGTAATGAAACTGGTAGTAAAAAAAAGTCAATTTTTTTTCATAAAGATACCAAGTTATATCTGAAGTACATAAATTTCAAGAAATTCGTAAATTGAAAAAATTGAAGTAAATTATTTTTGTAACAAATATTTTGTGAATATATATATGACATTTTTTGTTTCAACAAAAGAAATAATCATTGTCAGGATGACCTAACTCTACTTCAAATTTGTTCTTAGGCAAAGAGATAAGATAAATTAGCTTGTAAGATCAGAACTCCTTCCCAGCTATTTTCTATCGTAAAAATGAACCTCTCTCTTTACAACAACTTTTATTTTAAAACCCATTAGTAAAGCTCCTCTATTTGTTATGGAGCAACAAGTTTGTGGGCTCTCATACATATGGAGGGTCATCTGGTTCAATAATTGAACTTGATTTGATATAATTTGGAAAAAGGAAAGTCCTACCTTGAGTGGTTTCCTAAATTCTTCTCTAAAGATGATACCTTGATCAAAAATAGTATTTTTTTTAAAAAAGAGAATTGTTCCATTCAACCAGCCATTACACATTAACAGTTCATCAACAAGTTTGGGCTATTCACTTGACAATCTTGAGAGCATTTGGATCTTCTAGTTTGCTTCGCGAGCTCGCCGACTTCGCGATTAGCTAACCTATTTACATAATTACAAGAAAAGGTATCAGAAGAGGGTCGGGGAGCTCTGATGGAGTGTATTAGACTTCAGCATATCAAGCGAGTAGCCCCATATTCGGTGTTAATTGCTCTTATTATGTTGCTTGAGTCTCCTTCCAGAATTAAGTTCACAAAGAGATAAGATAAATTAGCTTGTAAGATCAGAACTCCTTCCCAGCTATTTTCTATCGTAAAAATGAACCTCTCTCTTTACAACAACTTTTATTTTAAAACCCATTAGTAAAGCTCCTCTATTTGTTATGGAGCAACAAGTTTGTGGGCTCTCATACATATGTAGGGTCATCTGGTTCAATAATTGAACTTGATTTGATATAATTTGGAAAAAGGAAAGTCCTACCTTGAGTGGTTTCCTAAATTCTTCTCTAAAGATGATACCTTGATCAAAAATAATATTTTTTAAAAAAAGAGAATTGTTCCATTCAACCAGCCATTACACATTAACAGTTCATCAACAAGTTTGGGCTATTCACTCGGCAATCTTGAGAGCATTTGGATCTTCTAGTTTGCTTCGCGAGCTCGCCGACTTCGCGATTAGCTAACCTATTTACATAATTACAAGAAAAGGTATCAGAAGAGGGTCAGGGAGCTCTGATGGAGTGTATTAGACTTCAGCATATCAAACGAGTAGCCCCATATTCGGTGTTAATTGCTCTTATTATGTTGCTCGAGTCTCCTTCCAGAATTAAGTTCACAAAATTTAAGTCTTTGACCATTGATAGAGCTTGAAAAACAGCCAAAGCTTCAACTTCATCTACTGTTCTTAGGGGTGGGAATCGGGCGGGTTCGGACGGGCTCGGGCAAATATGAGTCGGGCTCGGGCGGATCGGGCTTGGATAAGCCGAGCCCGCGACAAAGAGTCGGGCGGATCGGGCCGGACCAAACACTAACTATAAGAGCCCATAGCCCGAGCGGGTTCCAACGGGCTCAGGCCGGACGGGCTCGGGTTTTTGTGATTTAAAAAGATATAAAAAAAAAATTTCATCATCATCTATTATATACTCTATCAGGAAAGAAAAATTGAAATTTCATTTATAAACAAAAATTACAAAAATATACACAAAAACAATATTGCATCAAGTAATTCAAAGAATTTTAAGAAAAAAAAAAGTATAAGTGAAAGAATAAATTACACAAGGCATATCTAATATCAGATCAATCAATGGTTTATTCTCATTAGTTCCTTATCTTCTTCTCCATGAGATCTGTATAGTGAAAAATTCATCATCCCCTGAAAAAACAAAAGCCATAAATGTATTCAATAATCAAGATGATCACAAATCAAGGTTATCCCTGATGATACAAGATAAAGTACTTCGAAAAAGAAACAACAGAGATGATAGAAAACAAAAAACAAAAAACATAAAACCCTAAAGTTATACTTCCAAAATGGTGTATGAATAAACTTACTGTTGATCAAGCCCTAAGAAGATAAATTGAAAACAAATCTGATTTACATCTTAACAAAAAAAAAGAAAACAAATCTGATTTGTTAAACCCTAAATCTTCATAATAACAAATCTAACAACAAATTAATAATATTCAAAAATCGATTAAACCCTAGATTATCACCTACCCGACTGATTTAGTTCCTAAATCTTCATAATAAATCAAAAAAATAAACACAAGATTACAGTGAGCAAAAGATTACAACACTACTATAACAAAATAAAAAATATACATCATCATCATCATTTAAGGTTAGTTCATGGTTGATTCCAGGTTGGTGTTTGGGTTAGATAGAAAGAGGCGAGTTAGAGAGAAAGAGGCGGAAGAGTTTAGGGTAGGTTTCTGGTTGTGATTGCTTTTATATTAGGTTTAGATCTTAGGGTTACTATTACACGCGGGCTCGGGTAGCGGGCGTAATCGGGCTCGGGTATCGGGCGGACTTATCGGGTCGGGACTCGGATTGGAGTCCCTGTCCGAGCCCGGCCCTATAAGCTTGAGCCATCGGGCCGGGTAAGCCCGGCTCGGGTTGCCTACGGGTAGCGGTCTCTAATGGTCCGGGCCGAACGGGCCGGATCCCGGGGTCCCGGACCGTTTTCCCAGCCCTAACTGTTCTGCACCTGATGATGGATGCCTTTCCTGCAATACAATTAGATAACGAATCATAAAACACAATTCTTGTTGTTGCATCGTCATCTGTCTTTACGAAAGACACATCAAATTGCATTTAATCATGTTTGGTGTAGGGGGGATTCATTCTTTGTTGATGGGAGGAAACTGATCTTTCTGTTTAAGTGGAAGGCCAGGTAGAGAAAGAGAGGATCTGCTGAAGGTCTGTTCGGGACCTTCAGCAGATCCTCTCTCTAGATTTGTTCTAGAGAGAGAATAGAAAAAAAAAACTTTTTTTTGAGAGAGATAGAGGAGAGAGAAAAAGTATTAATTTTTTTTAAAAAGTTTGAGGTCGCCGGTCGGCCGATGACTTTTGCCGGAGAAGACGATGAGGTGGCAGAGAGAGGTGATGAGATGGAGGAGAGAGAAATGATGACTAGTTAACGGTGTTATAACGGAATCTTAAAAAGGGGGCCGTCTGGGTGTTTTTGATAAAGTAGGGGGTTAGGCAGGAAACCGGTCACAAAGTTGGAGCCTATTTTGGGAATAACCCATAAAAAAAATAGATTCCACTTCTTATAAAAATCTAACTTGCGATCTTCAGTGTAGTGTTTTAGAGTATTTGAAAGATCATGTGTACTATGTAAGGGTGTCAATGGGTTGGTTCCGGTTCGAGTATCTCACTACCTGGAACCGGAACCTATTAAAAATTACAGTTTCGGTTCTTAGCAGTTTTGGTTCCGTTTCTTTGATATAAGGATCCAGAACCTATAAAAAGTGCGGGTATTCGTCTGGGGTCTCTCAAAGACTTGTCATTAATCATTTTTGCTACTAATTAGGAAGGTTATACTTCATTGAGTCTATGGGTATAAGGCCCAAAATAATGTTAAAAAAGGGTTTAGGATCAAATCTTCCCAAGAAAATAGGTTTTTAGTCCTTTTGCACTTTGGACCCGAAAACCCCTACTATTTAAAATTGGGACCGAACCAAATTTGGAACAACAATATTTTAGCGTGATTTTGGAGAATTCAATAGGAAAAACAAATATTTTCTAAAACAGAATTTCTCTCTCATCCTTTCAGATTTGGAAACCAAATCGAATCTCCCTCTTTCTGAATCAGATCAAGAACTGAATTTTTCTGGGATCAATTTAGCGTGATTTCGGGGTCAATATACAAAACATATATATCATTTTCTCTCACTTAACTTTCAGATTTGGAAAGAGTATCTTTTCTCGGATCACTTAGCGTGATTGGGGTTACTATACAAAACATATATATCACTTTCTCTCACTCAACTTTCAGATATGGAAAGAGTATATTTTCTGAAATCAATTTAGCGTGATTTGGGGGTTAATATACAAACGTATATATCACTTTCTCTCACTTAACTTTCAGACATGGAAAAAGTATATTTTATGGGGAACATTACAACAACATTTGTTTTCGTATTTACTCATACATAACCACAGATCGAATACAAATTATAAAATAAATTCCTAAATTATGTGTTATTTATGACGAGAAAACCATCATTTGTCATGTATACAACGTAATTTATCAAATGTATACGTGCAATAAATTATCTATAATTTTTGCACAATACAAATTGTTTACATTCTGTTCCAGTAACATTGTACAGAATCTTTAGTGGTTCAAATGTGTGATGTTCAATAAAAGCACATACTTTCATGTAAAATTATGCATCGTTTACATTCTGTTACAATAACATTGTACTGAATGTTCTGTGGTTAAATGTGTCACGTTCAATAAAGTACACACAATTTCGTATAAATATATCATTTACGTTCTGTTACAAAAAAGCGTACAAAATCTTCTCTGGATCATAAATGGTATCGTTACCGGATCAGATATCAAGAATGTTATAAACATCAAGATCTGTAACCTAAATCTAATAAAAAATAAAATAATAGATGAATAAAAACATAACATAATTAAAGATAATGAATTGGTAAATAAGGATTTAACATTAACATCATAAATCGGTTATGAAGATTTTAGAGAGAAAAAATCATGAATAATGATGAATGTTTTAAAAGATGATACATAGATGAAATCGATTATAATGAAAATCATAAATATCTTTAAAGATGATGATGAAATTCATTACAAAGAAAGATTAAACTTGTTATTTTAACCTCATAAGCAACAGTAAATCTTAACAAAGGTACGAACATGAATATTTGATTATGGAAATCGAAATAAACAATGGAGTTTTCAACTGGTCTAATGAAGATGAAGCAGATTTCGAGACTCAATAATTGATGTTGAAACGAGGATTCGGTTTTAGTGAGAGAATATTAATGGTTTCCGTTTTGGAGAAGAATGAAGATAATGGTTGCTTTTAATAGAATCGTGATTGGAGAGATAAGGTGTTAGATAAAAATAGAAACGGATATTTGAAAATTTTGAAGGAAAATCAATTTTTATAGATAAAGAAGGTTAGTTTAGGTATTATGATTTAATATGTATTATAGGGTTTGTGTTTTCTCTCGAGATGAATACAAATGGACTAGATATCTATTTACATTAAGATTTTGGTTTACAAACCCATTGTAAGATTAGAGAGGACTAAATGGGCGTTTAAGGGTAGGTTTTTGGATCATTAGCCCAAAAATTATACTTCATTTAAGATTCTAATTATTGTTACTAAAACGCACTCCTTTAGTAAGACATAAATGATCAAATTATTAAAATTTACAATCTTTTTTATTATTAAATGCTTGAAAGTTGCTATAAAATTTCCCAATATATTTTGATCATCAATTAAGAATATTGTATTCAGTGGGACATTCAAATGGCGAAATTAGTACTCCCTCTGTCCCATTTTGTTTATAGTTTAGGGAATCCAACTTATTAAGGAATGACATTTACTGTTGAAAAATATAAGAACTTTTCCAAAACTACTTTAATTTAATATAGAGTATTTCATTAAATACAATATTGATAGAAGTGTAGAACCAATTAGAACCTTTAAATGATGTCCAAATTAAAAAGTAGTTTTGGAAGTTTCATCATGTTAATAATTAAATGATTGTTATTAAAGGAACGTTAACAAACCTTTTGAGATATCTATAAAAGGAATAACAACTAAACAAAAATGAGACAGCGAGAGAGTATATAATTATCAAATAATAAGTATTTCAGACCTTAAACCTTTCAAAAACAACAATTAATCACATATTAATGTCGGGTATCGAGTGTCCATTGGGTCCGTGTCAAATATACCGTCAGGTTCAGTCGGTAATATCCATCGGGTATAAAATCATTACCTGAGTATGAAAATGAAGATCCAAAACTGACATCACTAATTCCAGTTCCACTTGGGTTTTGGGTCAATGGGTTCAGAGCCATTCCCCCCCCTAAATGTGATCTCCTCGTAGGAGTAATCTTCCTCCACCTACTACACCCGTTTGGAAACCGCAATCATCACCCGCCACCTTCGAAAACCCAACTGACCTGTCTTCATTAAATTTCAACCCCCATGTCGTCCGCATAAATTTCGTCCCCATAAATGTTATCTCCTATCTAATCCAGTAAGGGCTACTATCGTCTTTTAATCCTAAAACTGTTCCCGCTCCTTTTTCTCTTCCGTACTCACACCACTATAAAAATCTCGTCATCCTCTTCTCATTCGCTTATCTTCTCTTCTGTCTTTTTCTTTTTTGTTTCTCTCTCTCTCTCTAAGTCTTCTCATTCCAATAATGTCTCATCGTGGTGGTCGCGGTGGTGGTCCCGGTGGCAGGGGAAGAGGTAGAGTTTCAGCAGACACTGATCCTTCACCTCGAGGAGGAAGAGGTACTCGCGGTCGCGGCGGCCGTTCTGGTGGTGGTGGTGGTAGTGGCCGTGGAAACATTTCGACTATTGCTCCACCTCCGGCTGCTTCAGGTCAGGCGATCGGAGTCCCTACTGCTCAACCTCCGGCTTCTTCAGGTCACGTGATCGGAGTCCCTACTGCTCAACCTCCATCTTCTTCTTCTCCCTCCGTACATGAGATCGGAGCTTCTTCTTCATCTACTGCAACCGATTTAGGCAAAAAGATGGAACAGTCTCTCACATTACAACAACCGGCTATTTCCTCTCAGATATCTTCTGGATCGGCTCTTCCTCCACCAGTTTCTTCAAAATCTCAGAACCTTCCGAGGCGTCCTGGACCTGGTACTGTCGGAAAAGTTTGCGTTGTGAGAGCAAATCACTTTCTTGTTAGCGTTGCTGATAAAAATATTCATCACTACGATGTGAGTAGTTTAATCTTCATTCACCCCCTTCCTTAGTTTTGTTCTTTGAATTTGTTTCAAATATATTCATCTTCTTCACTTGATTATTTAGGTTTTAATCAAGCCTGAGGGGACATCAAGAGGAGTAAACAGGGTGATTATGAGTCAACTAATCAAGCCTGAGGTGACATCAAGAGGAGTAAACAGGAAGATTATGAGTCAACTAATAGAGCTGTATAGTAAGTCACATTTGGGGAATCGACAACCTGTTTATGATGGAAGGAAAAGCTTATTCACTGCCGGCCCTTTGCCATTTATCTCAGAAGAGTTTGTTATTGATTTAAATGAAAAGGAAGATCAGAGCAAATCAAAAAGGTTTTGTTTCTCATCTACTCATTTACCCATTTCACTTTATTTTTTCTCTATTATTTGATATTGATTTTTTGTATTTCATCAAAAAAAATGATCTTTTGTAGTGGTTGTTTTGACTCATGTTAACTAGAACACAATCAAACAGGTGAAATTTGAGTGGGGTCAAGTCAGACCTCTGAGTCAGATCTGACTCAGAGTTCTGAACTGACTGGAACCATATGATTGTTGATCTTTCAGACACTATGATGCATGACTTATGCTGGGTGGTGGTTTTAGATCCATTTGATTTACAGATGATTCAGACAAGGGAGAAACAGATACGTCCTTATTAATAATTTGTTTCTGGAGTGTAGGAGGGAACGAAAATTTCATGTGGTGATTAAGCTTGTTTCGCAACCCGATCTTCATCAACTGCGTCAGTTTTTAAGTGGAAGGCAAAATGATGCACCATATGAAACTATTCAAGCCCTTGATATTGTTTTGAGAGAATCACCAACAAGAATGTAAGTTATATGTATATATGTCGCGCTTAAGGATTATATATATATTGGTGAGAATGACTCTTATGAATGTAAAGAACATTCAAGTGATATTGTATAATATGGTGCATGAATTAAATACTAATTGGCTTACTAATGGCTTTAGGTATACTGTGGTGGGCCGATCGTTTTTCTCACCTAATCTTGGTCCGACAGGCAGGATAGGTGATGGGTTAGAATATTGGACCGGATACTATCAGAGTATTCGAGCAACTCAGATGGGATTGTCATTGAATATAGGTTTTTGCTCGACATGATTTAAACTTAAATATTTACATGGTATTTTAGATTAGAATTTTTATTCTTATATCGTATTATCATGCTTAACTTTTGCAGATGTGTCCCTTACGTCGTTCTACGAACCGCTGATTGTAACTGAATATGTCTGTAGTTTTTTGAATATTAGAGATTTGTCGAGGCCTCTATCTGACACTGACCGTGTGAAGGTTATCCATTATTTTTCTGTTTTGATTCTTGTAATTGTTTTCGCATATGTTGTTTTTGTCTAGAATTGGTGTATCTTTGCTTTTCTCATTTGCTTACTTTTCTATCATATCAGATAGAGGGGGCTTTGAAAGACGTTAAGGTTCAGTTGACACACAGGGAGAATATAGTGCGCAAAAAAATTTCTGGAATAACTTCTCAGCCTGTTAGCCAATTGATGTGAGTTTATAGAATCAAGATGTGAATAATCAGAATAATTACTCGGGATTGGAAGACGTTATAATTTCCTAGACAAATTACCTTCTCCATAACAATTATGACAACGTTATTGTTTTATATGCATAAATAGGTTTCCTAATGATGACACGGGGGCGACTGAGTCCGTGTTGCATTACTTTAACCAGAAGTATGGGGTTGTGCTGAAATATCCTCATTTGCCATGCCTTAAATACGGCAGTGATTCAAAACCTGTGTATTTACCAATGGAGGTAATCTCTTCTCTATTGATCCTAATATCAATTGCTCTTATTTTTTTAGCTTAACAGTAGCTGCTTTTACCTTGTTCTGGATTTTGAACCGTTTTAAGTGCAGGTCTGCCGAATAGTTGAAGGACAAAGATATTCAGAGAAATTGAGTGAAAAGCAAGTTACTGGACTCTTAAAAGCTGCTTGCAAACGCCCCCCTGACAGGGAAGCAAGTATTAGAGAGGTGTTGTACTATTGTTCGTCTATTTTGTTACATAAGTTGCTGCCTCTGTATGGTAATTGAAAGTCTGTATAATCTAATGTGGCTGCAGATGGTTGCATACAATAATTACAAACAAGATAATTTTGCAGCTGAATTTGGGATCAGTATAACTGACCGGCTTACAACTATACCCAATGCTCGTGTTTTGCCCGCGCCTATGGTAAGTACCTCTATTGGATCGAAGTGTTTGTACTTGTAATTATGGACTTCTGTTATTGTAATTCTTCTTGTTTCTTACTTCAGCTGAAGTACCATGATTCTGGTCGGGAGGTAAAAGTTCAACCTCGAGTTGGACAATGGAACATGATTAATGCAGTAAGTTAACTCCCCAAGGCTCGTTATAGATGTTTGTGGTGTAAATCCTCCTTGTAAGATTTATTATAGTTTGTGGTGTGGTTCAATTTCATTTTGCTTCGATTGAAAAACATAATGACAATAAAGAATTGCGTGGTGGTTAACTAGGAAACTTAAGATCGTTATACTAGTACATTGGTTTGCTTTTGGTTAGTTTGGTAATCTATGTGCATAACATCAAAATGATGGCTTTCATTTATGTGTGCAGAAAATGGTGAACGGTGGGAAGGTTGAAACTTGGGCATGCATAAACTTTTCCAACTTAAAGCCGGACGGCGCCATACGTTTTTTCGAAGAACTCGTTGCCATGTGTTGTAGTAAAGGAATGGTAAAGTTGCTGTTTACACTTTCTCTTTTTTGCTTACTCCCTTGTTTAGGTTTTAACTTGAAAATAGTCTATGTTATCAGGTTTTCAGTCCAAACCCTATAATTCCAATTCGCTCGGTCCGGCCAAACCAAATTGAATCTTCTCTTCGAGCTCTTCACAAGGAAGCTGCAGTGAATTCAAAAGGGAAGCAACTTCAGCTTCTCATTATTATTTTACCTGATTACTCTGGATCGTATGGTGAGTTGAAATCTTAAAATGTAGATATAGCTTTAATTCTTTTGTAGCTAATTAGCTTAAATTCTTGTGATATTTCACTCAGATTTTCCTTCTACAGGAAAAATTAAGCGGATCTGCGAGACTGAGCTTGGCATCGTTTCACAGTGCTGTCAACCCAAGCAGGCTTACAAGCTTAATAAGCAGTATCTAGAAAATGTCTCTCTGAAAATCAATGTTAAGGTTTGTCTACTAACTTTTGGTATAATATCAATGTATCTATATACATAAAGATATGTTTTGTTTGGGAGTTGGTGCTGAATGGTGCCTTGTATGGTGATCGGAAACAAACAGGTCGGTGGAAGAAACACTGTTTTAGAAGATGCTTTGTTGAGAAAAATTCCTCTCGTCTCTGATCGACCTACTATTATATTTGGGGCTGATGTAACACACCCTGGTCGTAGGGAAGATTCTCCTTCCATCGCAGCGGTTTGTTATACTTCTACTCTATTATATCATGTTAAATATTAACAATTCATAACCGTATATCATGTATAAAATTGAAATCACGTAACAGGTTGTTGCATCAATGGACTGGCCTGAAGTTACGAGATACCGTTGCCTAGTTTCTGCGCAACCATCAAGGAGAGAAATGATCGATGATCTTTATAAACTTGAGAACGATCCTCAAAGGGGTCCAGTCCATGGGGGCATGATCCGGTAATCAGAAATCTATATAGTAAATTAATACCATAATCTTGTTTAATTTTTGTTTTCATTGACTTACGGTATGATTATTTGATATGTGATTCAGTGAGCACCTTATAGCATTTAGAAAATCAACAGGGTTCAAGCCTCACAGGATCATATTCTACAGGTGAACTACATTCTCTGAACTTTTAGTTTGACGAGTTTCGTAATTGTTATTATCTTGATGCTTATATCTAAAATATTGCAGAGACGGCGTGAGTGAAGGTCAATTTTCTGAGGTTTTACTATATGAAATCGATGCAATTCGAAAGGTAATAATCAATTTAAAGTTGCTAAAAGTAACTTTTTAAACAGGTTTTCACGAGCTTACCTCATCACCATTTTTTCACTCTCAGGCATGTGCTTCTTTGGAGGATGGATATCTACCTCCCATTACCTTTGTCGTTGTGCAAAAGAGACACCATACTCGTCTCTTCCCTAATAACCACAATGACAGAAACTCTACTGATAGAAGCGGAAACATTTTACCAGGTTATACATTAAACCTCGTACTTTTAATACTTTTTTTTACCCGAATTCCCGTTCTTGTTTTCCTCCGATGTGTTGTGGGTGTTTTATGTTTTCTCTGTAGTTCTTAATTTATTTCTTGGTTTGTTCGTAGGGACGGTAGTGGATACAATGATATGCCATCCAACTGAGTTTGACTTCTATCTATGCAGCCATGCTGGCATTCAGGTAATTCACATTATGAACCCTAAACCTGCTCTAAATAAAACATATAATTTTTTACGTTCTTATTTTGTTTTCTAACTTGCAATGTAGGGTACTAGTAGGCCAACTCACTATCATGTTCTTTGGGATGAAAACAAGTTCTCTTCAGATGCCTTGCAAACTCTTACGAACAATCTTACCTATACGTAAGTAATCGATCCTGTTCTTGTTTTTTGTTTGTGACTTTTGTTAGATTTTGATTGATAACAAATGCTTTGATTTTGAAATCAGATATGCAAGATGCACGAGATCTGTCTCAATAGGTAAATCCTTATCCTTTGCTACTTTAGTTCAAAACCTTGTTTTGAGTGCCAAAATTTAAGTTGTGAACCACTTATTGGCGTGTATGTGTTCAAGTTGGTAATTGGGATAATTTCTACATTTGCAGTTCCTCCGGCGTATTATGCACATTTAGGTGCATTCAGAGCTCGGCATTATATCGAGGGTGATATATCGGACAGTGGATCATCTGTAGGAGGTAGTAAGAGCAAGGGGGAGAGAAGTTCAGTTGTACGACCTCTACCCAAGATCCTGGACTCGGTTAAAGATGTTATGTTTTACTGTTAATACTTTCTAATGCAGCTTGCTTAGGAATGTGTCTTATTGACCGAAAAAACCAGTGGTATGTTTTTGTTAAATGGAGTTGGGGATTTTGGCTTAGTTAGGTGGTACTTTTTGTGGCTTAAAAAGCTTGAGCCTATTTTGATGTTTGTACTTTTTTGGTGTTCGTATAAGAGTAGTGTTTTGGGCTTTGGGCTCGAACTATATGTGATGTCGCTTCTGTAATTACTATGTCGGGATGACATGTTTTTTGTAAATCTGGTTTGAAGTAATTTCATCCCATGTTCCTCTGATTTCTGCATCCTATTATTCTCCACGTACAAATTTAACAGTAGTGAATCCCTCAGTTTTAACAGTAGTGAACCACTGGTAATTTTCTGACCTCTAGGACCCAAATCAGGTCGACAAGGCAGCTTGAACTATCTACGGTAACTGTACCGCTTGAAGTTGAAGTAAACGTGCAAGATTCCTCGTTCGAAGGTACATTTGAAACCCTTCTTGTGCGAGTATTCCCACTCTTTGTTCACAATCTTAAATGCCTGCATTTCCAGCACAAGAAAAGATTTTAGTATTTCAAGATCCATTGTTTTAAAACTCATTCGGATGGGTAAGAAAAATGATAGACTTACTATGTCCTCGTAAGGAGGTCCAGCGTGGAACCGTATAAGACATGTCTCACCACTGCTGCCATCTTTTTCTATGGTGTAAGTAGGAGCCTTGATTTTGTCTACTAGATCTGGATAAAAGATGTTAAATTTGTAACCTTGAACGACTTTAGGGGGTGGATTGTCATGGTCGTAGTGGGTCTGGTTATACTTGTTCCACTCGTACCCAGTATGAACACGATTGAAGTATTTAGGTTTTCTTGGACGATATTTGTCGTGCCACCAGTAAACCTTTAACCACCATAAAGTATTTAGAAAGACAGAAGATTTATTAACAAGAACGCAAATAATGAGAAGTGAACGCAGAGTTATAAACCACCTGTGAATCTAGGTTTACTTCAGCACCAGAGCCAAATACTGCATCTCCGTCTTCCATAGCCCCCATGGATTTCATGGCCTTAAACTCCAAATTATCTTCCGGAGGAGCCGGTTTTGATGCCATTGCTTCCTTCAGACGCCTTTGATGTTCTTCTTTGACAGCGATACGCTTAAGTTCCTGTTTGGTAAGAGTACAGCGATTAGTCTGACAACAGTTTAGCAATGGTAAGTGCTACAAGACGAGATTGGAGGTCATTCTCCGACTAGCTCAGGAACCAGGATTCAGGAATTCGCGAAGGGAAACAACCCTCATTTGTTTCCATTCTTCCCAGGTCCAAACTCGCCAGACCGAATATGAGGAGAAACAAAAGCTACTTTTCACCCGTAATCTGTACTTCTAGATGGATTACCAGACACTTTAGCCACATGATTTAGAAATAATTCTAGACCTTAGAGAATTTGGACATAGATTCATAGAAGTTCATTTAATAATCTTTACGAGTCTTTTATCATAATAAAAGATGGGTCACCTAATGGAGAAATGGGAAACAATAAGCATATGTTGATTTTAAATATGTCCTTCTAGGTAGTAATTAAAATACACATGCTAAGACCAAAGTTTCATTGTGATTGGTTGCTATGAGGAACAACACCACAGCAACAAGATAGCTTGCCAGTTCAGCCCTGTCGTCTTCAGGGTCGATTGCTTCTTCATTGTCATCACCATGTAGCAATTCTGGAGAAAATGAACCAGGCTCGTCTTCTAGCTCCTCAACTTCCTCTTGTTTAACAGGTTCAGGAGAGTAAGGTTGGAGATCTAATTTGAGGATATAAATGTTAGCAAAAGGAAGCAAATATCCAACATGATAGCATAAAAGTGAACGCGAGATCACCCATACCTTCCACACCATAGTTGCTTTCCTCCAGTAGAGGCTCCAAGTCATGGTCTGCTTCTGATTTCTCTTCACTCTCGGCGCGGTTTTCCAAACGCTGAAGATTCTTACGTAAGAGGCTGGCATGAATTTCCTTCAAGCAGGCCTGTGATTATTTTAATACAAAAGTAAATGCAGGAAATTAACGTCTTTTCACCATTTTCATTGTTGTCAATTTTACAACATTAGTTTCACTTACAACATAATACAAAATGTTGTCAAAATAACCCAATTTTTGTCAATATTGTGCAAAATATTATTGTCAGATAAAAATGCGAGAATGACGTGAAAATGAGGATACACACCAGAAATTACACAAAAAGTTTAAGTAATATTAAGATCTATTTGCATCATGGCCTTGGTTGGAAGCATAAATGGGTTGAGGGATCGCGGTGTAGATTGGAGAGAGTAGGTCTGACCGAGTGAAAGCATATGCTATACTATACGGCGACCATGGCCATTTTTGTTGTTATCGATTATACAACATTAGTTTCACTTGCAACATAATACAAAATGTTGTTAAAATAACCCAATTTTTGTCAATATTGTGCAAAATATTAAGATGTATTTGCATCTAGGATATTACTTGTTTCAAGCTTTCCAAACCTATGTTTTGATTCAAACTCCTTCACTAAAAATTAGATAGATTTTTCAATTTTTTACCTGGCTCTTTTCTCGTTCATCAAATTACTTGTTTCAAGCTTTCCAAACCTATGTTTGAAGGTCGCCGGCCAAAAATTTGGCCGGCCGGCGACCCTGCCGGTGAAGACGATGATGTGGTTGGTTTTATCGAGGTGGCAGAGAGAGAAAACATGTTGGAGGAGAGAGAAAAGAAATGGAAGAAAGAGAGTAACAGTGTTATAACGGAAGGGGGCCATATGGGTATTTCTCGTAAAGTAGGGGGCTAGGCGGGAAGCTGGTCACAAATTTGGGGGCCATTACGGAAATAACCCAAATAAAAATTAAGAACCCATCGTACTTTTCCACCATTACATATACCGAAAATAAAAATAAAAAATCCATCTTACTTTTCCACCATAACACAAAAAAAGAGAGAAGTGCAAATGCAAAATCTAAAATTTGAAGTTAAAAATAGGTTGTGGTACATAGAAAATCAGTGAAGACTTACCTCTAAAACCTTTCAATCAAGTTGAATAAGTTGTGATGAAGCCGACAACACCAACTAGGAAGGAGGACGGACAGTAGACTTGGAAGGCTTGATAAGGATTTTCTAAATTTTTTTCTTTTTAGTTTAACACTTTCTAACTTTACAATTATTGTAACTTTACACAATTATTATTTCCTTTTTCTTAGGAGGACGGACAGTAGAGTTGGAAGACTTAATTAGGATTTTTCTAATTTTTTTTCCTTTTTAGTTTAACAATTTCTAAATTTACAATTGTTATTGACTTTACAAAATATAATTTCTTTTTTCCTTAAAATTCTGGTGGTTCGGTTTGGGCGGTTTCTAGAAACCTAAACTGAGGTCAAACTAAACCGATTTGGATTGTTCGGTTTTTCGACTAAACCAAGTCGAACGGTGATTGGTTCGGCTCAACAACCGATCGATGCGGTTCGACTTGGTTTGGTTTGGTCGATTGGTTCGGTTTTTGCTCACCCCTAGTGCAGATATTCTGGGGACTTTAGGCGCCTATAGCTTCCATTAGGTGACCACTTAGCTGGCTTTACCTTTGTTTGAGGCTCACCTATTGATGGGAGAGAAACTCTAGGAAATGTTATATACACTTACCATTCTACTTGTCACACTTCTATCTGATTTGACTCGAATAAAAAATACCTTAGATATGAGTGCATATAACAAAAAAAGTGAGTGCATTTAGCATTTCTTGAAACTCTATAGCGCCCACATCACGGCTAGAGGCGCCTATTTTTCACATAAAGCACCCACAAATTCTGCGTGTGTAGTTGCATTTAGTAGTAGTTGGGCGCCTACAGAAATTTCCATAAGAATGTAGAAGTAACCCTTAAGTTTCTAATTAACGGTGTCCTTTGTTTTCTCTTTAGTGTCTAAATCTGAGTTAGTTGTCGTTGAATCAGAACTAGCTGAATTGTTTTACAAGTTAGAATTTTTTTTTCCGGTCTAAATAATTCCCTCAATGTTTATTTTGACACTTGTACTCTAATAACAAGTAAATTGAATCTTTTAGTCCTCTTTATTTTCTCGTTCTTTTGCTCTTTATTTCTTCAAAACGAAAGTAGAATCCTTCACCTTCTTCTTGGTTGTTACCCTCGAGAGCCAATCTCCAACTTTCAGTTTGTAATCTGCGAAGTTGTTTTCACATAGTAGCCAAAATGAACAGAAAATATTTGCAGAAAATTGAAGATGAAGAAAGGTATATTTATAAAAAAAATACTAACATGGACCTAATTCAAAACTTTCGTTGGTTTAGCTACGAAAGGTATCTTCTAAAAAAATACAAAACTTTGATTTAGACTAGGAACCTGATTGGAGTGGGTTATACAACAAAGGGACTCCTTATCCCACCAACGGCTGGCAATAATTGATCCAGCTTCCGTCGACCAACCTTTATAAATGGAGACAAATAATGGTTGTTATTGTAAGTAGTAATATCCAACATCATAATCTCTTTCATTATTTCATTGTTTCACAAATTACACACTCGCTCACCAAAACAAGCTGAACTTTATTTAGTAAAATCTAACCAATTCATCATAAATATGTTCATTCAACAATCAAATACATGATCTGTTAACATTTTTGTTCCAAGAGAACTGAATCGGTGAAACAATACACGACGTATCACAAATGTATATCTGAGACTGATCGAATAAATAGATAATACAGATTTTTATTGTTTTGAAGCAATGCACAAGTGACAGGGTTAGTCAATGAGGTATTGACCAACACCTACCAATTAGCACTGCTCGTTCCACAACCCAAACCCAAATCCAAACTTCACATATATATAGGGTCGTCGATCCATGTCACCGAAGTCTTTAATTGTCACAAAAGTTCAGAAACCCCATGTATTCATGACGATGAATCATGTCAATGCTTTTCCCAATACCTACAACACCTGTCAAACAAGATTGAAGAAGTTTATTTTATTTTCTTCAGTTCACGAAAGAATTCAAATGTTAAGCAATTCAGATCAAAACAATATTTGTTTTTGTAGTATGAAACTGTTGAAATCTGAATTGAGTTCGGAAAAGTATACCCATTACTAGTGCGCTAGCGAAAATGACAGCTGAGAGAATAAAAACTATAATGGAAGCTCTTTTAAGGATTGCAATTATCTTCCTGATAAGACATTGGCCTCAGAATCCAGCTGCTATTGATACTGCTATTAGATATAAAGCTGCATAGTGAGGAAGAAAGTTACAATCTTGTCACTTGGGTGTTTTCTTGTGTACAAAAATGATAAAAGGGAAATCGGCTAAAAACTCCCCGGGTTAAATTTTCTTTCGTGAAACGTCGGTATTCGTTTGTACGAGTAAAGTGTCCAAACTCACACGCGTTTTGCTAGACAAACATATGTTCCATATGATTGCAGAAAGAACTCAAATTTAACAAGAAAACATCGATACGTCCTTTTAACTAAAACCAACACGAAAAAAGACGTATAGGCATTGGCATTAAAAGTAAATGACAAGGGGAAGGCATAATTATACATACCATAAGGAATAGGAAATCTGTTGAGGAAGTAGAATTCTACCACAGAAATGGATGATGAAAATGACATTACAAATGTTGTTGTGGCACTAGCAACCTGGTCACAATACAAAAAAATAAAATTAAGAAAGTCTAAAGTCTCTCTCCCACAAAAAAAAATAAAATAAAAAAATAAAACTGTAAATTTCTTCTTTTCGACTCCTCCTCCTTGTTTGCGCCTTCTCTTTCGCTCCTTAATCACCTTCACACCAAAAATAGAGAAGCAAGTCAAAGTGGCCAAAAATCAAAACTTACCAAAAATAAAAACTTTTCAAGATTAGAACAAATTTTGAACTTAGTTCCCCGGCAGCGGCGCCAAAAACTTGATGGGCCTAGAAAGGTTACCCTAAATAGGTCTACACCCGCAAGTGCACGGGTGTCAAGTTGTAAAATTCCAGTAAGACCAGTTCGTTCCTCAGAGACTAAGTGAAACCTATTCTAAGACTTGGAAGTAAGACGGTTGTGAAAATGGTTTTGGTTTTGGTGATAAAATAATAACGAACAAATTAATAAAACAAATTATGATACAACGAACTTAAATGGGGGAGAGGACCTAGGATTTTAGAAATTCACCACAAAAAATCACCTTTAGAAACAAATACTTAAAATGGTTAATTCTCTTCTTTTTTTATAACTCAGAATTTCGGATAATGAACTATCCTAATTCCGGGAGATGTTTTCGTTAAAACCGAATGAAACATAACAATGTAATCATTTTATTTTAAATAAATAAATCTCTAAACTACTATTTATCAATTAATAAGTATGAACCGTCAAATGATTTAACATAAGCACGATGCATCAAATCGAAAAGTATAAATAGTGAAAAGAAAATCTATTTATCAAACTAAAACGAATTAAACTATGAAGCATTAATCAAGAGTTAATCAATAAAAATTATATCTCTAAAAGATCAAAAATGGGTTTCATCGTAAAACCCTAGATGGAGAGTCTTAGCTAATCATGATCGAGATTTAAATAAATATGAATAATAAAGGAGAATGGAAGAAAACTTAACTTTTTCGCTATTTCCAAACCAAACAGGGCCTTAGGGAAATGATTTCCTTCTGTTTTTCCCAAAATTCTGCCAAACGCACCCTCAGGGAAAACGATTTTCTCGTCTTCCCAGAAACGGAGTCCCTGTGGGAAAATTATTTTCTCACCTTCTCCGATTCTCTTTCTCTCTCTAACTTTCTGTTTCTTTTCTCTTAACCTCTTTCTCTCTTTAACTCTCTGTTAATCTCCCTCTCTCACTAAAAGAGATACACAAAAAGGATGAAAGAATTAAAATCACTTTCTATTTTTTTCTAAACCGAATCTTCCTGTCTCTCTCTCTCTACAATCTCTCTTTCTCTCTTAATAATCTTTTCTCTCACTAAAAAGAATTACAAACAGAAGAAGAAGAAGAAAAATAGATGATGATGATGAGTGGATGATGATCTCGGTTGTCTCTCTCTAACTCTATTTCATCATCCCCAGTCGAGAGCTCTTTACATCACTCTCTCTCTCTCTAATATAGTCGGTTTTGGTTGAGCTCATAAAGAGGAGATGATCCCCTTCCAATCCGAGATGTGTCAACCTTCCTGTTTGCTCTGCTTTTATAGAAGAAGAAAAGAGAAAAACTCCCTCTCTCCAAGATATCTTTGAATCAAATATCTTTCAATATCTTTGAATCAAATATCTTTCAATATATTTGATATAACTTCAACACCTCTTTCTCTCTTTAGATTTTCGAATCTTCTATCCACCCAGTGAGCTGCAGCCATGGGATTTAGTCTTTGGATTTCTTTCTCTTTCAGTTCTTTATCTCTTTAATATTTCTTCCCCTTTTAATATTAAAGAGATAAAGATAGGGATGGAATTAATTAAACAACCCTAAATTTTGGGAATCAATCACGTATATGCTGAGTTGGTTAAGGCGGAAGATTTAGTGTAACAGAAAATACCGAGTTAAAGTGCTACGGAGTGACAATAGCCGTCGGATCTGTATCTTTATGTTTATTCCGTTAGATTAGTTCGTCTCACAGTAGTAAACGACCTTATGTTGCACCAAATCAGACTTCAAAACAATTCCCGAGCACCAACCCGCGCACGCCCACCAGTGTACCACAATTTTATATCAAGGTTCTGGATTTGCGCCACTTGTCACATGAAGATTAATGTTGATCTTTGGTCAACTGGTTTTGACCCAAACTTTGACACACTATAATTCTCTCATCCGGACTCCGATTTGACTCCCGTTTTCTCCTACGGACTCGTCATGGACCCCTCTTCTCATCCGAGCATCAACATTATCCAAAATTACCATGATACCCTTGTCACCAAATGACCAAAATGCCCCTAACATCAATTTCTCCCGATTTCATCAGTTTTTCACACTGAACCCTGTAAAGACACCTTGGGAAAGAAAAACAAGTAATTCATCAGAGTAACTGCTCGAAATGGACTACCTAACCCGAGTTAAGAGATTCAGATGGGACATTTTCATGTCTCATCAAAACACCAGGAAGTATAATAAAACTTCCTCATCAAAATCAGAATCAAACTCAAAATGAACCCACCCGAATAGATTGATGAATTCCTACTCAAAATCAGAATACTGAATCACAGAATAATCTTCTTCTTTTGAACAAGAAACAAATTGGGGTAAAAGTATAGGGTTTATGATTAAAAGGTTGATGATTAATCCATAAAAAAAAAAAAAAAAAAAAAAAAAAAAAAAAAAAAAAACTCCCACCATTGAAATAAGAAGTAAAAATTCATCACATTCTAAACCCTAAATTAAAACAACCCAATTTGGATCACTACCCACAAGCCACAACCTCCAAACTCCCAAAAACTAACTAGTTCTTCACAAAACCCAATCTCAAAATCTTTAGTTTTGTTCACTATGTTGGTCCAAATTGATCTTAATTAACAATTCAGACGAACAAAAGAAGTCTATTGTCAAATTGATCTCATTTTCCCTCTCTCTCTCTAGATTGTTTACTACTACTACAAGGATTTTAGAAAGTATAAAAAAAAATAAGAGGGTTGTGTGATTTTTTAGTCCCACATTGAAGAAGGAGAAGGCGGAACAAGGAAGAATGAGATATAAGATAGGAGTTAGGAATTCTGGTCCAAGTACCTTGGTGCTTTGGGCGATGACGCAGCTAGTGGGGTATATTTGCACCCACGTGGTTCTGCTCTAAACGCCCGGGACCCGTCCGTCCGAGCCCGTTAGAGCCCGAGCGGGTTCTCGGGCAGAACCGGGCCGCAGGCACTGATATATTTGTAATTGTCCGGCCCGAAGTGTCCGATAGCCCGATCGGTCACATGATTATTGAACCCGATCCGCCCGAGTCCGGGAAATTAAAGTCCGAGCCCGACCGAACCCGCCCGATTCCCACCCCTCCACTACTAGTAGTCTAGTCCCCATCAATTTAATAGCTGATGCCTTATCATTATGCAGCAGGGGAGCAAGTTGCTTCACTTTAACTACAAATAGACAAATTACACAAAAGGGTTAATAATTGCACAGATATAAAAGTTGATTTACAAGTAAAGGTAAAATGGTAAAATGGTATTTCGACAAAAAAAAGAAAAGAAAATAAAGGTAAAATGGGATGGGACTTAAAAAATCACTAGAAAACATAAATGACAATGGACAGAAAAGGAAACAAAAAACATGATAAGAAACACAAGGTGGAGAGGTGGTTTCCTAGTTTTTCATATTTTATCAATTGGTGGAGGTATACACTGGATGTAGATTAAAAAGGTTAAATGATGGATCTCAAATCTCTTTTAGCAGTCCAGGGGTATTACCTTTATGACATTTTTGGAAGTTTTCTCTTGTTTTCTAATCTCTCGTCTACGGGACTCTGTGTGACGTCCCAAGCCCAGCAGGTACCGATATTATCCTCCCTTTCTGCATCACCCTCGCGCGGATGGTATGAGATTTTGTTCTTGGGGAGAGCACTCCCAGCTCCTCCAAAAAGCCTCCGCACTTACCAAGTTTGAACATACACCTATAGTTCAGGCTCCGGACACTCTCGTGAGCGATGTGGGTGAAGGAGTTGAAGGAGATGTCCTTCGACCAAGATGGCAATGCGAGCAATATGTCGGATAAGATAATTGATGTGGAAGATCATCAAGTCCGATTGATTTAGGGATCGTAGAGTTGTAGCTAGAGACCAACTACGATCGTCGAATTACGGAGTAATTCGCGGCTAACTTCGATCGGATCCTACAACGGGTTACACATAAGAGTGACAAATTGATCTAGGATATGACTAGTGGGAGTGAGATATAATCATGGGAGTGTCCCATAAACATATCTCATAGGCCTAAAAAGGAATTAGGCAAAGATAGTACAAAAAGGCCAAAAACAGGGTTTTTGGGCCTAGACCGGTTCGGGTACTTCTAGGACTCGGATTGGGCTGAATTTTGGAGGGTTAGTTGCTGATATAATAAACATTATATCTGCCAATTTTCGTGGTGTTTGGGCACCTCCTCCTTAGGGAATTGAGAAAATACCAATAGTTGCTATTTTCGACTATTTCCCTAAATCTTATTCTAAAGGGTGTTTTAGGAAACCTAAAAGGAGGTGGATTCTTATTAGGGTTCTATATAAACACTCTTAGGGCAGAGAATTGTAGGGATTTACACCCTTCTACTAGTGTTTATAGCGGAAATATGACATCTAACGTCTACACTAGTATTCCCAGGATCACATGCAAAACTAGTAATTAATCTAATGGAGATAGTAGATTACCTTAATCGCTTTTCCCTCGAACTAGTTGAATTGATTGAAGAAGACCAAGAGCTTCAAGTGTAGCTCCTCTACTTGGGACACGAGCAATCAATTTGATCTCCCACCTTGTTGTATAGCTAGCACACCAATGGTGGTTGGAAAAGAAGAACACCTTCTTTGACTAGATTGATAGTTAATGGGAATTAGCTCACTTTCTCCTCTCTACTTGATGTGGTAGAGTAAGAAAGCTTAGAGAGAAATTCCACACCTTATTCTCTGCCCTAAGAGTATTTATATAGAACCCTAATAAGAATCCACCTCCTTTTAGGTTTCCTAAAACACCCTTTAGAATAAGATTTAGGGAAATAGTCGAAAATAGCAACTATTGGTATTTTCTCAATTCCCTAAGGAGATGACGTCCAAACCCAGCCAAAATTGGCAGATTTAATGTTCATAACATAAGGAAACGTCTCTCCAAAAATCAGCCCAATCCGAGTCCTAGAAGTACCCGAACCGGTCTAGGCCCAAAAACCCTGTTTTTGGCCTTTTTGTACTATCTTTGCCTAATTCCTTTTTAGGCCTATGAGATATGTTTATGGGACACTCCCATGATTATATCTCACTCCCACTAGTCATATCCTAGATCAATTTGTCACTCTTATGTGTAACCCGTTGTAGGATCCGATCGAAGTTAGCCGCGAATTACTTCGTAATTCGACGATCGTAGTTGGTCTCTAGCTACAACTCTACGATCCCTAAATCAATCGGACTTGATGATCTTCCACATCAATTGTCCTATCTGACAAATTGTTCGCATTGTCACCTTGGTCGAAGGACATCTCCTTCAACTCCTTCAGACTCCCACTTGGACTTAGAACAAGTGCAATGCCTCGATTCCCGTGTCAATTTAGTATCCCATCTGATACGTCACATCATTCAGACTTTCTTGATATCCGAGTACAACTGTAAAAGACAAATGATTAACTTTTAATCCGTTTGAGCGCGGCCACGCATTTTCAGTTGCTACTCATCAAGTGGCCTTGAGACACTTTGTACCTAATGTGATTAGGGTGACACAATCCATTCTTGCGCTCCCACTTAACTTCATGTCTATCCTGTCCTTCCCAGTATCCGTCTTTATAACCTCCTTTTACGGCGCGGCGTTTAACGGAACCAAAGTCGGGCATTCCTTACATAAGATGAGTGGAGCACTCATGTTTTGAGGAATCTCTCCAATTGTCTTTATGAGAAGTATTGACGTTCATCACGAATGATGTACTTCTCATTTGAGGGTTATCCAGTGTATAAACCTTTTATACACCCACGTAGTCGAATAGAATATACTATTCCTATAGCCCATGAAACTGCGCTAACCCATCGACTCCCGTGCTAGTCTTCGTGAGTCATTGTTGTCCATGCAATGACCTGGACCAGGGATTTTTGATAATAAATATTCCAAGTTCACTTAATAGGGTTTCATTCATCAGATCACGTATCTGACAAACCTATTCGGAACGTTTTATTATCGATGGACTGTCGTTTAAACACTAAACCAAGTTTAGACGACTGGTGAAATAATTCTTATTATTTCTGATAACGAGAGTTGTAAATCTGAGCCTCTTCCGTAAAACTCCTTTTACCCACTCAGTTTTACTTGTCGAGGTTTAAAATTTATACCTCATGCCTTAGACTGTGTATGAATCTCATACTATGTCTTAGGTGACAGTTTAGTTTGACTACCGTGGTAGTTGGTTTTAAACTTTGCTTATTATCAATTAATTTGAAGATTACTATCTTCAACCTTGATAATATCTAGTAATCTTTACTAGAGTTAAGGCCTTTAATTCTTTGTGTAGTATTTGCAACAGTTCCCGGCTTAAAACACTTTTAGCCTACTTTCCTTCCATGTCTGGAAGTTTGCTACGATGACATGTTCAACTTTGTACTACTTCATCCTTTAGCCTTCTAGGATGTACTAAGTAGTGTTTCGGTTTTCCAATCCGAATTCGGATGTTTAAATGCTAATCATGTCCAACATGATTGACTTTATGTTTTCGAACATAAATGTCTCTCTCATGCGTGCTAGCTCATCGGTGTCTTTTAGACTCCGAGTTTTGCAACGCCCTCTGTCATGAGTTTTTGGGTCGAAATTCTTTTAGACTTTCCGAGTCTTAGATTTTCTGTTTCGGATCTCAAACATCTCAGCGTACTGAGTCTTTCTAATCCTATCATCCTTTTGATCTATGCTTATAGATCTTCAGATGCCCAAAATGGCATTTTATCCTTTTGTGTGTGGTCCTTTATTGAGTCAGTTCGTTACTGTTATACAACACCTTATGTCGTACTCAATCTTTTGTATGTACTCTGCATACGGACCCGGAAGGTTTGTTTACTCCCACTTACCTTCTTGAAACTCGTGATTCAAGATTTTCTTCATTCTCCAGGAATCAAAATTTCTCTGATTGCCTTTTGAATCGAAGATTCTAACTCTTGCGTGCTTTTAATCCGTCGATAGATTTCTGAAGCATGCTTGTGGACATAACTTGATTGGAAGAATCTTTATTCTTCTTGTCTCGTTTCGGGAAACACGAATGTTTCCATCCTTCTCAGTTTTCTATTTTGGAAAACCAATTTAGGTCTTTTGTTGACTTAAATTATCAAGCTTCATGTCTTGACGAGATATGGATTCCACGATGATTTTGGGTTCTAGCCAAAATCTAGAGTCAGTTTCCGTTTCTGCGCAGGTCTTTTATCTCTTCAGAAATAACCTTTATTTTCTGTGTCTTTGAGATTTGACCTTTTAGGGCTTTTGAACAACAATTTGGAATTTTCTCAATTACTTTAAGATATTCCTTTAGAGACACTTTCACTTGTTTTGAGAGTTCTCCGGCGAATGACATTCGCTTTTGTGCGGTGGGTTTATAAGATCATGTCTTTAACCTTTCCTTTTCCGAGGAGCCGCAGTTTGTTGCTCTTGGTCGACTTTAATCGTCTTGTACAAGTTTCATGATTGTTCTTCATGACCCTCCATGATTTTTCTCATGATCGAATTAAATCGACTTGTACTTTTCTCCCACTTATTCTTGTAATAATTAGTGTTTTTCTCCCAGACGACCAGGTGTGCTAATTATTAGAAGAATACTATCATGAGCAACAAACACTTTGTTCTCTTGATTGGTTGTGGAAGAAGCCCAAATTTCTTTCAAAAGAAATTGCGTCAGATATTAGCTAGTTTTGTAATGCTTTTACAAGCTTAGCTGTTAGACGGAATTTTGGTAGTTTTGTGAGAAGCTATGTCTAGACTAAATGGATTTTGGAGGATAGAGTTTGATTCGTGTTCTTCATCTTAATCCTTTTGGACACTCCAAATATGGATAGGTTAGAAGTACGTTTGAAGATCAATCTCTGTTTTTGACTCAAGGCTTTCTTTCTTGTCAGTTTGATTCATGTTTTGGTTATAGTGGACTTGTTGTCCTCATCCCTTTCCGATTGGGATGAACCTATCTTATAGGTTTTTGACCAATTTTAGAATCTTTTGGTATAGTTTGTTAAATTTAGCACTTATTAACATCTCAATTTAGAAATAAAGTTCTTTATTGATTCTCCATAATACTTAGTACAGAGATGATGTTAAAAAACTAGAAAAACGATTAATCTAGAATAGTGCCTAAAGTAGACTTCGATCCCTTTCAGCATCCTTAGCAGTCGAGGCTTCTGCTCCCTCTTGGATCTTGTCTTCCTTAGCCAAATACTCAGTTCCCAGCTGCGCCTGTACATTCACAATGAAAGGGCAATTTTAGGTATCATATACCAAGGTTTGGGAATTTTCAGTATTTGATAAGTTAACTGTTTATACCTGAATTGGAAGCCACTGTTCCATTCTTTTTGTCCTCCAAGAACTTAGGGCAGTTTCTTTTCCAGTGGCCTATGCCACTGCAGTAGAAACATCTTGACGTAGATTGAATACCTTTGTTTTGAGGTTTAGCAATACGTTTGCCTTTTCCTTTTAACGCGGGTTTCTTCTTCTGCCTCTTGTTCTCTTGAGCCACAAGAATCTTATTCTTTGGCTCCAAGTCCATTGTTAGTCGTTCTGCTGCCTGAAGCATTGCATCAAGTTCCTCTAAAGGCTTGTTCCATCCATTCATCGCATATTCCATCTTAAATAGATTGAACCCTTCATGAAGTGAATAGAGGATCATGTCATTAGCCGCCGATTGGCTAACAGGAGAACCCAGCTCTTCTAGTTTAGCAAAGAGTTCTATCATTTGCCGAACATGAGGACCTACTGGTTTTTCTTTCTCGAGGCGCAGACGCAATAATTTACTGGTTGTATCAAACCTCTCCACTCTCGCTTTGCTTCGGATTGAATCCTCAGTTTTCGGAGTGATGGAGGGGACTTCCATGTTCAGAGGTTTCTCGTTAAGAGTAGCCTCCATGGCTGATAACAATCGAGAAGTCATTGATTCTGGTTCTGCCCTCTTTTGATCATCCTCTTGATGCTCTATTTCCTTAGCAGTCAAAAAATCCAAAAATGGATAGTCTGAGACATTTAGCTTGTTTTTAAACTCTCCATCCAATATTTGAAGTATCTCCCGATTCCTTCCTTCATGGATGTTTTCGTTTAACACCTTCCTTAGGTATGTTCCAAGGTCGAACTTGTTTCCTTGTGTCATCTTTAAAACTACATAAAGTAATGGCAAAGTTTTAAAACTCGTTATCGTTTTTGAAAAACATTAGTTTTCCCACATTATTCAATATAAAATCGTCCCCGATTGAATAAGTGATTCCAAGACCCCAGTTCTTCGAAGTAAAGCGGACGAAGGCCCTACCCTTTGACTCCGTCGTTCCGGGTGAGCGAACTACTTCACTGATCATACCTTATGACTCTTGGTTGATAGATTTCATTAATGAATGACTAATCTATCCTTTTGCCTCGAGTATCCAAGACTCTCTTGCTGATCTCGTTGAGTAGAACCATTTAGACGTGTAGGCCTCTTCTATAGACCTACCCGCATTGTCCCAAGGTAGAGGAGGTACTCTGCGAAGGCCGACCCACCTTCCTCGAACAAGGGCGCAACGAGTGTCTTAATCTGGATAGGCGATTACTCAAGATTACTTTTGGGGACTTTTACGCTAGTCTGGCGTTTGTTATAGTGAACTATTTAGCCTAACTAACATCCACGACATAAAGCGTAAATAAGTAAGTAAATGCGCGCGAGAAAGTAAATCAAGCAGACATGGATCCTAGTATGGCCCCTAACCTAGAAGATCTAATCACCCTTGGTTTTCTTCTTGTTTCGCCTTTTGGTTCGTCTTAGATCGCCATCTTTGATCCTCCATTGATTTCTCCCACTCGCCTTTGGATTTCATCCTCGAGTTTCTTCAATGGACTCATAGACCCTAAACTCTAATTACAAGACTCTAACGATTCGCAGATCGTATAAACTTGAAATTAAAATTAATTACAAAGCATGCACCCATCCGTGCTTAAAACAAGAATAAAGAAATAAATCTATGGCCATACTAGTTTCCCGCATTCACATCACATGCAATCATATAATATATCAAGGCTAAGAATTATATATGCATGATTATCTTGGGAGATACTTTTGTTGACATCACATGTCACATTACGGACCTTAAGTCTAAATTCGAAGAATTCTACTAGTGGTGCTTTCCGGTTTTATCTTTTATGATTTTTAAAATCATCTTTAAGAAAAACTCCGTTTTGGGCTCGAGAAAGCCCGGGTCAATTTCGGAAAAAATATTGGTTCGATTCTTAATGATTTCATAAATCAATTTAAAGAGAAATCCGTTTTGGGCTATTGGATGGCCCGGATTGATTTTGGAATTATTTGGTTGGAATCGGAAAAATTTTTGGCAAAAACTCCCACTCGAATGATGGTCCCTTTTCGTGGTCCGAAAAGCCTCGAAAAAAGCCCGGGACAAGTCCTAGACAAGTCCCGGCCCAAGCCCAAAAAGGGCTCGGACAAGGTCCGGACATAGCACGGCCCATAGGGCCGGCATGTCCTGGCCGAGGCCTATCAAGGCCTGGTCTCGTCCTGGCAGGAGCCAGGACGCTAGTCCATGTACCAGACGCGTCCTAGACGTGTCTGGTACTGGACCGGACCAGCACTAGGTGTCTCGGACTAGTCCGAGACACCCAGAACCTCCCAGACGCGTATCCAAGACGCGTCTGGTCGAGTGCTCTGGACGCGTCCAGGAAGCTCCTTCGCAGCTGCTGGTCGCGTCTTAGACGCGTCCTTAGTAGCTGCTCTGGACGCGTCTCAAAGACGCGTCCAGAAGCTTCTGGTCCGGCCAGGAAGCTTCCTGGCCGGACACTAGGGTTTTTCAAAACCCTAGTTTCCAAAAAGAAAAAAAAAAAAAAAAATTTTCTTATGCAACTCTAAGTTGCTATTTTCCAATTTTAAAACTTTTCTTAAATTTTTGAAATTCCTTTTAGAACACTTCTAAAAAAAATTTTAAAACTTTTTGAAACTTTTAAATTTTTCCAAATTTGTTTTGAGAGCTTCCTAAAGTCAAAACTACTCTTTTTAGAACACTTCTAAAATTCCAAAATTTTGTTTTTCAAAAGTTTCCAAAACTTAAAAACAACTCTTAATCAAACCAATTTTGGATCAAAATCTAGGTTTTTGAAATTTTTCAAAGAACAATTTTGAAATCAATTTTGAAAAATCTTTGAATCCAATTCAAAATTAATCAAATTTTATGTTTTAAAATCTTTTTAAACATAACTATCAATTTAATCAAGCATGGATTAGTTTGAAATTCAATCAAATTGAGACTTTTAAAACACTTTTAATCATCAATGTGATTCTCAATTTGAAAATTTATTGAATCCTATCAAATTATGAGTTAAAAATACCTTTTAAAACACCTTTTAAAATACTTTTATAAACTCAATTTTC
The DNA here is from genome assembly GCF_041429995.1 of Eschscholzia californica. NCBI lineage: Eukaryota > Viridiplantae > Streptophyta > Magnoliopsida > Ranunculales > Papaveraceae > Eschscholzia > Eschscholzia californica. The sequence goes on from NW_028238198.1 coordinate 17,173,849, forward strand.
AAACTATCAAGCATATGAATTAGTTCGATTCTTAGCAAAAACTAGTTAATAGCAAGAGGCTCTGACGCCACTGTAGGGATTTACACCCTTCTACTAGTGTTTATAGCGGAAATATGACATCTAACGTCTACACTAGTATTCCCAGGATCACATGCAAAACTAGTAATTAATCTAATGGAGATAGTAGATTACCTTAATCGCTTTTCCCTCGAACTAGTTGAATTGATTGAAGAAGACCAAGAGCTTCAAGTGTAGCTCCTCTACTTGGGACACGAGCAATCAATTTGATCTCCCACCTTGTTGTATAGCTAGCACACCAATGGTGGTTGGAAAAGAAGAACACCTTCTTCTTTGACTAGATTGATAGTTAATGGGAATTAGCTCACTTTCTCCTCTCTACTTGATGTGGTAGAGTAAGAAAGCTTAGAGAGAAATTCCACACCTTATTCTCTGCCCTAAGAGTATTTATATAGAACCCTAATAAGAATCCACCTCCTTTTAGGTTTCCTAAAACACCCTTTAGAATAAGATTTAGGGAAATAGTCGAAAATAGCAACTATTGGTATTTTCTCAATTCCCTAAGGATATGACGTCCAAACCCAGCCAAAATTGGCAGATTTAATGTTCATAACATAAGGAAACGTCTCTCCAAAAATCAGCCCAATCCGAGTCCTAGAAGTACCCGAACCGGTCTAGGCCCAAAAACCCTGTTTTTGGCCTTTTTGTACTATCTTTGCCTAATTCCTTTTTAGGCCTATGAGATATGTTTATGGGACACTCCCATGATTATATCTCACTCCCACTAGTCATATCCTAGATCAATTTGTCACTCTTATGTGTAACCCGTTGTAGGATCCGATCGAAGTTAGCCGCGAATTACTTCGTAATTCGACGATCGTAGTTGGTCTCTAGCTACAACTCTACGATCCCTAAATCAATCGGACTTGATGATCTTCCACATCAATTCTCCTATCCGACAAATTGTTCGCATTGTCACCTTGGTCGAAGGACATCTCCTTCAACTCCTTCAGACTCCCACTTGGACTTAGAACAAGTGCAATGCCTCGATTCCCGTGTCAATTTAGTATCCCATCTGATACGTCACATCATTCAGACTTTCTTGATATCCGAGTACAACTGTAAAAGACAAATGATTAACTTTTAATCCGTTTGAGCGCGGCCACGCATTTTCAGTTGCTACTCATCAAGTGGCCTTGAGACACTTTGTACCTAATGTGATTAGGGTGACACAATCCATTCTTGCGCTCCCACTTAACTTCATGTCTATCCTGTCCTTCCCAGTATCCGTCTTTATAACCTCCTTTTACGGCGCGGCGTTTAACGGAACCAAAGTCGGGCATTCCTTACATAAGATGAGTGGAGCACTCATGTTTTGAGGAATCTCTCCAATTGTCTTTATGAGAAGTATTGACGTTCATCACGAATGATGTACTTCTCATTTGAGGGTTATCCAATGTATAAACCTTTTATACACCCACGTAGTCGAATAGAATATACTATTCCTATAGCCCATGAAACTGCGCTAACCCATCGACTCCCGTGCTAGTCTTCGTGAGTCATTGTTGTCCATGCAATGACCTGGACCAGGGATTTTTGATAATATATATTCCAAGTTCACTTAATAGGGTTTCATTCATCAGATCACGTATCTGACAAACCTATTCGGAACGTTTTATTATCGATGGACTGTCGTTTAAACACTAAACCAAGTTTAGACGACTGGTGAAATAATTCTTATTATTTCTGATAACGAGAGTTGTAAATCTGAGCCTCTTCCGTAAAACTCCTTTTACCCACTCAGTTTTACTTGTCGAGGTTTAAAATTTATACCTCATGCCTTAGACTGTGTATGAATCTCATACTATGTCTTAGGTGACAGTTTAGTTTGACTACCGTGGTAGTTGGTTTTAAACTTTGCTTATTATCAATTAATTTGAAGATTACTATCTTCAACCTTGATAATATCTAGTAATCTTTACTAGAGTTAAGGCCTTTAATTCTTTGTGTAGTATTTGCAACAGTTCCCGGCTTAAAACACTTTTAGCCTACTTTCCTTCCATGTCTGGAAGTTTGCTACGATGACATGTTCAACTTTGTACTACTTCATCCTTTAGCCTTCTAGGATGTACTAAGTAGTGTTTCGGTTTTCCAATCCGAATTCGGATGTTTAAATGCTAATCATGTCCAACATGATTGACTTTATGTTTTCGAACATAAATGTCTCTCTCATGCGTGCTAGCTCATCGGTGTCTTTTAGACTCCGAGTTTTGCAACGCCCTCTGTCATGAGTTTTTGGGTCGAAATTCTTTTAGACTTTCCGAGTCTTAGATTTTCTGTTTCGGATCTCAAACATCTCAGCGTACTGAGTCTTTCTAATCCTATCATCCTTTTGATCTATGCTTATAGATCTTCAGATGCCCAAAATGGCATTTTATCCTTTTGTGTGTGGTCCTTTATTGAGTCAGTTCGTTACTGTTATACAACACCTTATGTCGTACTCAATCTTTTGTATGTACTCTGCATACGGACCCGGAAGGTTTGTTTACTCCCACTTACCTTCTTGAAACTCGTGATTCAAGATTTTCTTCATTCTCCAGGAATCAAAATTTCTCTGATTGCCTTTTGAATCGAAGATTCTAACTCTTGCGTGCTTTTAATCCGTCGATAGATTTCTGAAGCATGCTTGTGGACATAACTTGATTGGAAGAATCTTTATTCTTCTTGTCTCGTTTCGGGAAACACGAATGTTTCCATCCTTCTCAGTTTTCTATTTTGGAAAACCAATTTAGGTCTTTTGTTGACTTAAATTATCAAGCTTCATGTCTTGACGAGATATGGATTCCACGATGATTTTGGGTTCTAGCCAAAATCTAGAGTCAGTTTCCGTTTCTGCGCAGGTCTTTTATCTCTTCAGAAATAACCTTTATTTTCTGTGTCTTTGAGATTTGACCTTTTAGGGCTTTTGAACAACAATTTGGAATTTTCTCAATTACTTTAAGATATTCCTTTAGAGACACTTTCACTTGTTTTGAGAGTTCTCCGGCGAATGACATTCGCTTTTGTGCGGTGGGTTTATAAGATCATGTCTTTAACCTTTCCTTTTCCGAGGAGCCGCAGTTTGTTGCTCTTGGTCGACTTTAATCGTCTTGTACAAGTTTCATGATTGTTCTTCATGACCCTCCATGATTTTTCTCATGATCGAATTAAATCGACTTGTACTTTTCTCCCACTTATTCTTGTAATAATTAGTGTTTTTCTCCCAGACGACCAGGTGTGCTAATTATTAGAAGAATACTATCATGAGCAACAAACACTTTGTTCTCTTGATTGGTTGTGGAAGAAGCCCAAATTTCTTTCAAAAGAAATTGCGTCAGATATTAGCTAGTTTTGTAATGCTTTTACAAGCTTAGCTGTTAGACGGAATTTTGGTAGTTTTGTGAGAAGCTATGTCTAGACTAAATGGATTTTGGAGGATAGAGTTTGATTCGTGTTCTTCATCTTAATCCTTTTGGACACTCCAAATATGGATAGGTTAGAAGTACGTTTGAAGATCAATCTCTGTTTTTGACTCAAGGCTTTCTTTCTTGTCAGTTTGATTCATGTTTTGGTTATAGTGGACTTGTTGTCCTCATCCCTTTCCGATTGGGATGAACCTATCTTATAGGTTTTTGACCAATTTTAGAATCTTTTGGTATAGTTTGTTAAATTTAGCACTTATTAACATCTCAATTTAGAAATAAAGTTCTTTATTGATTCTCCATAATACTTAGTACAGAGATGATGTTAAAAAACTAGAAAAACGATTAATCTAGAATAGTGCCTAAAGTAGACTTCGATCCCTTTCAGCATCCTTAGCAGTCGAGGCTTCTGCTCCCTCTTGGATCTTGTCTTCCTTAGCCAAATACTCAGTTCCCAGCTGCGCCTGTACATTCACAATGAAAGGGCAATTTTAGGTATCATATACCAAGGTTTGGGAATTTTCAGTATTTGATAAGTTAACTGTTTATACCTGAATTGGAAGCCACTGTTCCATTCTTTTTGTCCTCCAAGAACTTAGGGCAGTTTCTTTTCCAGTGGCCTATGCCACTGCAGTAGAAACATCTTGACGTAGATTGAATACCTTTGTTTTGAGGTTTAGCAATACGTTTGCCTTTTCCTTTTAACGCGGGTTTCTTCTTCTGCCTCTTGTTCTCTTGAGCCACAAGAATCTTATTCTTTGGCTCCAAGTCCATTGTTAGTCGTTCTGCTGCCTGAAGCATTGCATCAAGTTCCTCTAAAGGCTTGTTCCATCCATTCATCGCATATTCCATCTTAAATAGATTGAACCCTTCATGAAGTGAATAGAGGATCATGTCATTAGCCGCCGATTGGCTAACAGGAGAACCCAGCTCTTCTAGTTTAGCAAAGAGTTCTATCATTTGCCGAACATGAGGACCTACTGGTTTTCCTTTCTCGAGGCGCAGACGCAATAATTTACTGGTTGTATCAAACCTCTCCACTCTCGCTTTGCTTCGGATTGAATCCTCAGTTTTCGGAGTGATGGAGGGGACTTCCATGTTCAGAGGTTTCTCGTTAAGAGTAGCCTCCATGGCTGATAACAATCGAGAAGTCATTGATTCTGGTTCTGCCCTCTTTTGATCATCCTCTTGATGCTCTATTTCCTTAGCAGTCAAAAAATCCAAAAATGGATAGTCTGAGACATTTAGCTTGTTTTTAAACTCTCCATCCAATATTTGAAGTATCTCCCGATTCCTTCCTTCATGGATGTTTTCGTTTAACACCTTCCTTAGGTATGTTCCAAGGTCGAACTTGTTTCCTTGTGTCATCTTTAAAACTACATAAAGTAATGGCAAAGTTTTAAAACTCGTTATCGTTTTTGAAAAACATTAGTTTTCCCACATTATTCAATATAAAATCGTCCCCGATTGAATAAGTGATTCCAAGACCCCAGTTCTTCGAAGTAAAGCGGACGAAGGCCCTACCCTTTGACTCCGTCGTTCCGGGTGAGCGAACTACTTCACTGATCATACCTTATGACTCTTGGTTGATAGATTTCATTAATGAATGACTAATCTATCCTTTTGCCTCGAGTATCCAAGACTCTCTTGCTGATCTCGTTGAGTAGAACCATTTAGACGTGTAGGCCTCTTCTATAGACCTACCCGCATTGTCCCAGGGTAGAGGAGGTACTCTGCGAAGGCCGACCCACCTTCCTCGAACAAGGGCGCAACGAGTGTCTTAATCTGGATAGGCGATTACTCAAGATTACTTTTGGGGACTTTTACGCTAGTCTGGCGTTTGTTATAGTGAACTATTTAGCCTAACTAACATCCACGACATAAAGCGTAAATAAGTAAGTAAATGCGCGCGAGAAAGTAAATCAAGCAGACATGGATCCTAGTATGGCCCCTAACCTAGAAGATCTAATCACCCTTGGTTTTCTTCTTGTTTCGCCTTTTGGTTCGTCTTAGATCGCCATCTTTGAACCTCCATTGATTTCTCCCACTCGCCTATGGATTTCATCCTCGAGTTTCTTCAATGGACTCATAGACCCTAAACTCTAATTACAAGACTCTAACGATTCGCAGATCGTATAAACTTGAATTCTTCGAATTTAGACTTAAGGTCCGTAATGTGACATGTGATGTCAACAAAAGTATCTCCCAAGATAATCATGCATATATAATTCTTAGCCTTGATATATTATATGATTGCATGTGATGTGAATGCGGGAAACTAGTATGGCCATAGATTTATTTCTTTATTCTTGTTTTAAGCACGGATGGGTGCATGCTTTGTAATTAATTTTAATTTCAAGTTTATACGATCTGCGAATCGTTAGAGTCTTGTAATTAGAGTTTAGGGTCTATGAGTCCATTGAAGAAACTCGAGGATGAAATCCAAAGGCGAGTGGGAGAAATCAATGGAGGTTCAAAGATGGCGATCTAAGACGAACCAAAAGGCGAAACAAGAAGAAAACCAAGGGTGATTAGATCTTCTAGGTTAGGGGCCATACTAGGATCCATGTCTGCTTGATTTACTTTCTCTCGCGCATTTACTTACTTATTTACGCTTTATGTCGTGGATGTTACTTAGGCTAAATAGTTCACTATAACAAACGCCAGACTAGCGTAAAAGTCCCCAAAAGTAATCTTGAGTAATCGCCTATCCAGATTAAGACACTCGTTGCGCCCTTGTTCGAGGAAGGTGGGTCGGCCTTCGCAGAGTACCTCCTCTACCTTGGGACAATGCGGGTAGGTCTATAGAAGAGGCCTACACGTCTAAATGGTTCTACTCAACGAGATCAGCAAGAGAGTCTTGGATACTCGAGGCAAAAGGATAGATTAGTCATTCATTAATGAAATCTATCAACCAAGAGTCATAAGGTATGATCAGTGAAGTAGTTCGCTCACCCGGAACGACGGAGTCAAAGGGTAGGGCCTTCGTCCGCTTTACTTCGAAGAACTGGGGTCTTGGAATCACTTATTCAATCGGGGACGATTTTATATTGAATAATGTGGGAAAACTAATGTTTTTCAAAAACGATAACGAGTTTTAAAACTTTGCCATTACTTTATGTAGTTTTAAAGATGACACAAGGAAACAAGTTCGACCTTGGAACATACCTAAGGAAGGTGTTAAACGAAAACATCCATGAAGGAAGGAATCGGGAAATACTTCAAATATTGGATGGAGAGTTTAAAAACAAGCTAAATGTCTCAGACTATCCATTTTCAAAATTGGATTTTCTGACTGCTAAAGAAACAGAGCATCAAGAGGATGATCAAAAGAGGGCAGAACCAGAATCAATGACTTCTCGGTTGTTATCAGCCATGGAGGCTACTCTTAACGAGAAACCTCTGAACATGGAAGTCCCCTCCATCACTCCGAAAACTGAGGATTCAATCCGAAGCAAAGCGAGAGTGGAGAGGTTTGATGCAACCAGTAAATTATTGCGTCTGCGCCTCGAGAAAGGAAAACCAGTAGGTCCTCATGTTCGGCAAATGATAGAACTCTTTGCTAAACTAGAAGAGATGGGTTCTCCTGTTAGCCAATCGGCGGCTAATGACATGATCCTCTATTCACTTCATGAAGGGTTCAATCTATTTAAGATGGAATATGCGATGAATGGATGGAACATGCCTTTAGAGGAACTTGATGCAATGCTTCAGGCAGCAGAACGACTAACAATGGACTTGGAGCCAAAGAATAAGATTCTTGTGGCTCAAGAGAACAAGAGGCAGAAGAAGAAACCCGCGTTAAAAGGAAAAGGCAAACGTATTGCTAAACCTCAAAACAAAGGTATTCAATCTACGTCAAGATGTTTCTACTGCAGTAGCATAGGCCACTGGAAAAGAAACTGCCCTAAGTTCTTGGAGGACAAAAGAATGGAACAGTAGCTTCCAATTCAGGTATAAACAGTTAACTTATCAAATACTGTAAAATTCCCAAATTATGGTATGTAATACCTAAAATTGCCCTTTCATTGTGAATGTACAGGCACAGTTGGGAACTGAGTATTTGGATACGGAAGACAAGATCCAAGAGGGAGCAGAAGCCTCGACTGCTAAGGATGCTGAAAGGGATCGAAGTCTACTTTAGGCACTATTCTAGATTAATCGTTTTTCTAGTTTTTTAACATCATCTCTGTACTAAGTATTATGGAGAATCAATAAAGAATTTTATTTCTAAATTGAGATGTTAATAAGTGCTAAGTTTAACAAACTATACCAAAAGATTCTAAACTTGGTCAAAAACCTATAAGATAGGTTCATCCCAATCGAAAGGGATGAGGACAACAAGTCCACTACAACCAAAACATGAATCAAACTGACAAGAAAGAAAGCCTTGAGTCAAAAACAGAGATTGATCTTCAAACGTACTTCTAACCTATCCATATTTGGAGTGTCCAAAAAGATTAAGATGAAGAACACGAATCAAACTCTATCCTCCAAAATCCATTTAGTCTAGACATAGCTTCTCACAAAACTACCAAAATTCCGTCTAACAGCTAAGCTTGTAAAAGCATTACAAAACTAGCTAATATCTGACGCAATTTCTTTTAAAAGAAATTTGGGCTTCTTCCATAACTAATCAAGAGAACAAAGTGTTTGTTGCTCATGATAGTATTCTTCTAATAATTAGCACACCTAGTAGTCTGGGAGAAAACACTAATTATTAAAAGAATAAGTGGGAGAAAAGTACAAGTCGATTTAATTCGATCATGAGAAAAATCATGGAGGGTCATGAAGAACAATCATGAAACTTGTACAAGTCGATTAAATTCGACCAAGAGCAACAAACTGCGGCTCCTCGGAAAAGGAAAGGTTAAAGACATGATCTAATAAACCCACCGCACAAAAGCGAATGTCATTTGCCGGAGAACTCTCAAAACAAGTGAAAGTGTCTCTAAAGGAATATCTCAAAGTAGTTGAGAAAATTCCAAATTGTTGTTCAAAAGCCCTAAAAGGTCAAATCTCAAAGACACAGAAAATAAAGGTTATTTCTGAAGAGATAAAAGACCTGCGCAGAAACGGAAACTGACTCTAGATTTTGGCTAGAAGCCAAAATCATCGTGGAATCCATATCTCGTCAAGACATGAAGCTTGATAATTTAAGTCAACAAAAGACCTAAATTGGTTTTCCAAAATAGAAAACTGAGAAGGATGGAAACATTCGTGTTTACCGAAACGAGACAAGAAGAATAAAGATTCTTCCAATCAAGTTATGTCCACAAGCATGCTTCAGAAATCTATCGATGGATTAAAAGCACGCAAGAGTTAGAATCTTCGATTCAAAAGGCAATCAGAGAAATTTGATTCCTGGAGAATGAAGAAAATCTTGAATCACGAGTTTCAAGAAGGTAAGTGGGAGTAAACAAACCTTCCGGGTCCGTATGCAGAGTACATACAAAAGATTGAGTACGACATAAGGTGTTGTATAACAGTAACGAACTGACTCAATAAAGGACCACACACAAAAGGATAAAATGCCATTTTGGGCATCTGAAGATCTATAAGCATAGATCAAAAGGATGATAGGATTAGAGAGACTCAGTACGCTGAGATGCTTGAGATCCGAAACAGAAAATCTAAGACTCGGAAAGTCTAAAAGAATTTCGACCCAAAAACTCATGACAGAGGGCGTTGCAAAACTCGGAGTCTAAAAGACACCGATGAGCTAGCACGCATGAGAGAGACATTTATGTTCGAAAACATAAAGTCAATCATGTTGGACATGATTAGCATTTAAACATCCGAATTCGGATTGGAAAACCGAAACACTACTTAGTACATCCTAGAAGGCTAAAGGATGAAGTAGTACAAAATTGAACATGTCATCGTAGCAAACTTCCAGACATGGAAGGAAAGTAGGCTAAAAGTGTTTTAAGCCGGAACTGTTGCAAATACTACACAAAGAATTAAAGGCCTTAACCCTAGTAAAGATTACTAGATATTATCAAGGTTGAAGATAGTAATCTTCAAATTAATTGATAATAAGCAAAGTATAAAACCGACTACCACGGTAGTCAAACTAAACTGTCACCTAAGACATAGTATGAGATTCATACACAGTCTAAGGCATGAGGTATAAATTTTAAACCTCGACAAGTAAAACTGAGTGGGTAAAAGGAGTTTTACGGAAGAGGCTCAGATTTACAACTCTCGTTATCAGAAATAATAAGAATTATTTCACCAGTCGTCTAAACTTGGTTTAGTGTTTAAACGACAGTCCATCGATAATAAAACGTTCCGAATAGGTTTGTCAGATACGTGATCTGATGAATGAAACCCTATTATGTGAACTTGGAATAATTATTATCAAAAATCCCTGGTCCAGGTCATTGCATGGACAACAATGACTCACGAAGACTAGCACGGGAGTCGATGGGATAGCGCAGTTTCATGGGCTATATGAATAGTATATTCTATTCGACTACGTGGGTGTATAAAAGGTTTATACACTGGATAACCCTCAAATGAGAAGTACATCACTCGTGATGAACGTCAATACTTCTCATAAAGACAATTGGAGAGATTCCTCAAAACATGTGTGCTCCACTCATCTTACGTAAGGAATGCCCGACTTTGGTTCCGTTAAACGCCGCGCCGTAAAAGGAGGTTATAAAGACGGATACTGGGAAGGACAGGATAGACATGAAGTTAAGTGGGAGCGCAAGAATGGATTGTGTCACCCTAATCACATTAGGTACAAAGTGTCTCAAGGCCACTTGATGAGTAGCAACTGAAAATGCGTGGTCGCGCTCAAACGGATTAAAGTTAATCGTTTGTCTTTTACAGTTGTACTCGGATATCAAGAAAGTCTGAATGATGTGACGTATCAGATGGGATACTAAATTGACACGGGAATCGAGGCATTGCACTTGTTCTAAGTCCAAGTGGGAGTCTGAAGGAGTTGAAGGAGATGTCCTTCGACCAAGATGGCAATGCGAGCAATATGTCGGATAGGATAATTGATGTGGAAGATCATCAAGTCCGATTGATTTAGGGATCGTAGAGTTGTAGCTAGAGACCAACTACGATCGTCGAATTACGGAGTAATTCGCGGCTAACTTCGATCGGATCCTACAACGGGTTACACATAAGAGTGACAAATTGATCTAGGATATGACTAGTGGGAGTGAGATATAATCATGGGAGTGTCCCATAAACATATCTCATAGGCCTAAAAAGGAATTAGGCAAAGATAGTACAAAAAGGCCAAAAACAGGGTTTTTGGGCCTAGACCGGTTCGGGTACTTCTAGGACTCGGATTGGGCTGAATTTTGGAGGGTTAGTTGCTGATATAATAAACATTATATCTACCAATTTTCGTGGTGTTTGGGCACCTCCTCCTTAGGGAATTGAGAAAATACCAATAGTTGCTATTTTCGACTATTTCCCTAAATCTTATTCTAAAGGGTGTTTTAGGAAACCTAAAAGGAGGTGGATTCTTATTAGGGTTCTATATAAACACTCTTAGGGCAGAGAATAAGGTGTGGAATTTCTCTCTAAGCTTTCTTACTCTACCACATCAAGTAGAGAGGAGAAAGTGAGCTAATTCCCATTAACTATCTATCTAGTCAAGAAGAAAGGAGTTCTTCTTTTCCAACCACCATTGGTGTGCTAGCTATACAACAAGGTGGGAGATCAAATTGATTGCTCGTGTCCCAAGTAGAGGAGCTACACTTGAAGCTCTTGGTCTTCTTCAATCAATTCAACTAGTTCGAGGGAAAAGCGATTAAGGTAATCTACTATCTCCATTAGATTAATTACTAGTTTTGCATGTGATCCTGGGAATACTAGTGTAGACATTAGATGTCATATTTACGCTATAAACACTAGTAGAAGGGTGTAAATCCCAACAGTGGGACCATCACACTCTGTCTATAAATTTCTCCCTCTTCACCTCTTGTTTACGACGTCTTCTTCCAGCTTTACAACATTCACTCGAAAAATTAGAGGTCATATGGCTGATACTCGATGGAGATAAAAATCTATCATTTATAGATTTAAATTATGGTTTTATAGTAGTTTCGATAATCTTTAGGGTGTACGAGTGTCTGTACGAAAATTTTGTTAAATTATCTTTCATTTTTATTATATATCCAAACCAATTGATTTGTAATGTATGATTAATCGTCTATTGAACTTGTGTTACCTGTATTTTTAAACTAAAACTTTTAGGTTTTGCTACAACATTTGGATGTCCAAATTATGATTTTGTTTCGTGTTTGTATTGTACACGAAACAACCTTTTAAGTATACGGAGAAAATGTAGAGTTTTCATGCTTAGCGGATCACTGTTTGCCGTTAGTTTGTTTTCATATTCAAGAATTGGGGTGCTAGATTAGGGGTTGGATATGCATGTATATGCATGTATTGTTTTTTTTTTTTTGATGAAATATATGCATGTAGTGTTGGCAAGTAGAGTAGTAAGATCCCTTTCAACAAAAAAAAAAAAATCCCTTTCAACAAAAAAAAAAAAGTAGAGTAGTAAGCTTATATTTTTTTTTTGATGAACCGTAGTAAGCTTATATCGACCTACACGGAAAATATATAGACCGTCCCAGTTTGGTTAAAGGCACCCTGTTGATTTGCGTCTATTAAATTGTGTGTCTGGAGTCCACACTTGCTTGTTCAAGTGGTTGAAAGTATTGACATAAACTCCAAAAACCTAGAGGTCCCAGGTTCAGCTCCAGATGAGGTGGATTCTATAGTTTATTGAACTTAGATTATTAAAGGTATAAATAATGTAACAAATTTGTCGAGCTTTAGGCCTCTTTCATGTTGTTGGGCTTTACGCCTCTTTCATTAATGGCTTATCTTAGGCGGTTATTGTGTTTATCACATCTTCATGATGTAGCAATGCCTTGTAACGACTAACGTAGATCGTAGTCGATTTCTCAAAAAAAAAAAAATTGTGTATCTGGACTGAGCTTCATGAACCGGGCGACTATTTCACTCCAGCGCCCCATTGGCCCAGGTCAAATTGCTCGGTTTACCTTAAGCACAAAATTAGAGAGGCTTCATTGTGCATCGGAAACTCGCAAAGTTTGTAAACTTTGCCAACGGACTTGACCCCAACTGTATGACCAGGACTAGTACGATCCTACATTCCTACTCGGTTTTACAAAGCCATCCATGTCTTGGGAAGAGGACAGTGAAAATGAGCGCTTTACTGATGACAAAAATTCGAACAGAACTGGGTAGAAGGTGGTGGGGGTCATGATAAACTGATCAGGTTAGATATTGTTGCGGTGCCAATAAGAAAAACACAGGGTGCATATCAAACTTCCCTTTGGTTGAAGGCACCCCAACCTCCTTTCGCTTAGGCCCACGTCAACATCCGAGTGAGATGGGTGCCCACTTCATTGGATGGAGTCCAGGCTGCATCCAAGTTAACATTGCTAAGACTGGGATTAAGATACAACACCTGTAGATGTCTATAACCCAAAAAAGAAATGCCTACAAAATTTCAATTTTCTTTGGTAACCTCTCGAAGTCGGAGACATAAAGGGTACAAACAAGGAGTGTCCATTGGTTTGGAAGCCAAACAAAAGCAAATTTTAGGAAGCCGGTTCGGTTTGATTACAAAATCCCTATCAAAACCCTAAAAATACATAGTAGAGCATCTCTAATGAGACACTCTAACAACACACTCTATAAATCATAATTGTCAAGGGTCAATAGAGATTCTCTTTCCTAAATGTCAATACAGACACATTCTAATTTTTGTTGGTCTTCAATGGAGATCTCTAAAGTCTCTATACTTAATACACATGTCTCTCTTCAATCTAATAGATAAAAATAGTTGAAAAGTAAGGTTTTCTATTGGTTGGAATTATAAAGTAACATTTAAAAGAGTCTCAAGTAGACACTCTCATTTCAGAGTTTCTCTCTCTAGACACTCTACAATAAATGTGTCTACCTCATATTAGAGTGTCTAACAAAGTGTTCCATTGGAGATGATTTTTTATCAAAAACTCCAAAAAGTCATACGTGGCACTCTAAGTGTTAGAGATTGAGTGTCCCATTAGAGATGCTCTAATCCAACCGACTTCTCTTTGGGTTGAGCTTAGGCTCGTGCCCAAAGAGAAGCTCAACCCACTCTATTCTTAGAGTCGACTGAGCCCATTTTAGACCACTTTGCGTATGACCGTTGGGAGCCCTAACGATTTTATGTTGCTCTCAACGGTCATATGCTGGAACATATCTGTCAGTTGGATACATAATCCACAACATTTATTCGAATTTCAAAAAAAATTAAAAAAAATTCACACACGTTTTTCGCATATGCACAAGATCCCACATATTCTTCGCACGCCCACGAAATACCTTACACTTGTTTCGCACGTGCACAATTTTTTTAACTCAAGACCCTTCATGGGTAGTGTTGAGTTTTGAGGTAAAGTCATTTCATTTAAATATAATTAAAAAAAATTGATTTTGGACCTAAGGCCCCCATAGTGAGACCTGCTCTGACTCCAAACAATAGTTGGTAGCTTGGCTTCCTAATCAATTTTGGAATTGAATATTGAAACCCTTATAATTTTGCAAAGAACTTTAGTTTTGTCAAAAGCCATTCCAAGAGAGTGTCATTGTAGTTTGGATGAACAAGAAAGTCGAGACTGTAACATTAGATAAAACAACAGTACTACATCTCACCAACCCAACATCGATCATAATGTAACTCCGCAATTCGTTTTTGTTGATCATGGTTTTCTATTTTTTTGTAAGATTTATTCACCATGTTTGGGTAAAGAGTAAAATCACAATGATTTATTGTTTAAAGAAAAAAAAAGGAATAAGTAGAGAAGTAAATGCTTTAGGGAACCTTCATCAAAAAAAAAAAAAAATGCTTTAGGGAAGGAAGGAAGCTTCTTATGTCTTCATCAACGCGGTTGAGACCTTGGACCAGGAAAATCAAATCATAATTTTTTTTTTTTTTTTTTTTTTTTTTGTTGAACTAAATCATAACTTTAGCTAGGAATGTGAAAAGAAATACTACTACTATAAACTGTAAATAAAGGCATGTGATATGATATGAGGGGAGGGGGACCCAAAGTCCCTTTTCACAAAAGTAGTGATACCTTGGGAACCAAGTTCAGTCATTAGGTAGTTCAACAAAAAAAAAAAAAGTTCAGTCATTAGGTAGACCCCATTTCTTCTCTACTAAGTAAAAAATTTTCGTCAACAAAATGGACCCAAAGTTCCTTTTCACAAAAGTAGTGATACCTTGGGAACCAAGTTCAGTCTTTAGGTAGACGCTCATTTCTTCTCTACTAAGTAAAAAATTCCGTCAACAAAATGGACCCACAAGGCTAAAAGTCCAAAATTTCATCGGACGATTACGTCCTCTGGTCTTGGGTACCGTGACGACCTAGTACAACCAAACCTATTTGGGCCCATCGGTTCCACCTCTAACATCCAAAAGGTAGAGTAGGAATCACACACAAAAAAAATAAATATATTGACCTATGGACAAACAAAAGTCTCGTATAGACAATAGGGGGGGATAGGGATTTAGGAGGACATTCATGGACAAAATGTCTTTATAGACATTTTAAGACATTTGATTCATGGACAAAAAGTCTTTATGGACATTTCAAGACATTTGGTTTATGGACAAAATGTTTTGGAGATATTTCAACATATTGAATCCATGGACAAAATGTGTAGTGGATATTATTATTATTATTATTATTATATTATTATTATTATTATTATTATTATTATTATTATTATTATTATCTCATCATGGATGACAATTGGTAGGCATTTATTATTTTAGTATTATCATTATTGTCTAACCATACAAAATAATATATTTGTACTCATATTTTAAAAATATATTTTTCGAGTTTTGTGGACGTCTGTGGATATCTGAGGACATTTATGGACAATTGGTGGACATTTATTTATTTAATTTTATCATTATCATTTAATCATATTAAATAAAAATAATTGTACCATTATTTCGAAAATATATTTTTCGACTTTGGTAGCCATCCGTAGATATCTGTTAACATTAATGGACAATTGGTAAATATGTATTATTTTATATAGTATACTAATATATATATATATATATATATATATATATATATATATATATATATATATATATATATATAATATAATAATAATATAATATAGTAATATGATAATAATATCATTATTACTATAATATAATATAATAATATAATAATATAGTAACATATAATAAGATAATAATAATATAACATAGTAATATAATAAGATAATATTATAAAATATAATAATAATAATACAATAATATAATAATATAATAATAATAATACAATAATATAGTAATATAAGAAAATAATGTAATAATAATAGGATAATAATAATATAATATAGTAATATGATAATAATAATATAATATAGTAATATGATAATAATATCATTATTACTATAATATAATAATATAATATAGTAATAATATAATATAATAATAATACAATAATATAGTAACATATAATAAGATAATAATAATATAGTATAATAATATAATAATAAGATAATATTATAATAATATAATAATAGTATAATATAGTAATGGCAATAATATCATTATTACTATAATAAAGTATTATAATAATTAATATTTTTATATATTATTTATTATAAATTATTTAATCTAATTTGATAATAATAATTATTTTTATATTTCTTAATGAAATGTCCACAAGTGTCTTCCATATTTTGAGAGACATTTTCTCTCCAAAAGCTCTCCAAATTTACACTAAAATGTCCTCACATGTCTCCAAAACCAATTTGTCTTGAAATGTCCTTAATTTCGTGTCTCTAACGAATACCACAGACATTTCAGGACATTTGAAATGTCTCAAACGAATAACACGGCTTGATCGTTTAGAGCAACTCCAATGTGGGGGGTTGGGGCTCCCAGATTCAAAATTTGGGAGCCCCAGCCCACGGAGTCCAACCCGGGATCCCCGAGGCTGGGCTCCCGGTGGGGCTGGGAGCCCCATGCTCCCTGGTTCCCAAATGGGAGCCCGGGCTGGGGGGCTCCCAGCCCCAAATATGGTCGTTGGGGGTCTCCCAACGGCCATATTTGGTCCACCCCACTTCTTTTTATTTTTAAATTTGTTTTTCCAATCATTTCTCTAATTTTTTCTTTTTTTAATTTTTTTTATCTTTTCAAAATTCCTTCTCTCTCTCCAACATAATATTAAATTTTATATTTAAAATTAATAATTTATAGTTGAAAATTGAAATTAAAAGTCCGCACACATACATTACACACGTACATAATTTAGATTTGGGAGCCCCTGTTAGGAGCCCGACGTTGGAATTGAAAAAAGTCTCGGGGCTCCTAAAAATTCCTTCATAATTTTGTAAATCTGATGGAAGAATTTTGATTTAGCTTATTAACATACACACAAATCGATTTCTTAGAAGAAAGAATGACAAATAGATTTGTTACAATAAATAATTTTGCTGAAAGAAGCACAAACATACAAGGAAGGCTTGAGAAAGTGTTTCAATAGCGTCAACCTTAGCAATTGCTTCAATGGCATCCTCATCATCCTTCAAACCGATTTCTTTGCAAAAAGAATGACAAATAGATTTGTTACTAAATCTTCATCACTCGTTGGTTCCATTCATTACAGCGTGCATTGTTCGGGGTGAAGATGGAATCTTAGCTCCAATCAACTCCTCCAGTTAATCTTCATGAAATGGCGATTGAAAATACATCTACGATGACGAAGAAGAAGAAAAAGGTTCTAAAACCTAAAGAAATGTTGACATCAGAACCTAAGGAGATTTATTAGTCGTTTGTCCATTTATCTGTTTGTCCGCATACAAAAATTTGTTTCCCTTTATCGATTATTTGCACACCCAATATTATTTGTCCACGTAAGAACTTGATTTGTCCACTTATTGACCACAAAAAAGAAATGTCACAGTTCTTTGTCCCAAAATAGGCTTGAGTTGGTTTGAAGACTTTTGTGTCTAATTACATTTGTCTACCACTAGTAAACATACTTCCTAACAAAATTGATATATAAGTGGAACGTAATGAAACTGGTAGTAAAAAAAAGTCAATTTTTTTTCATAAAGATACCAAGTTATATCTGAAGTACATAAATTTCAAGAAATTCGTAAATTAAAAAAATTGAAGTAAATTATTTTTGTAACAAATATTTTGTGAATATATATATGACATTTTTTGTTTCAACAAAAGAAATAATCATTGTCAGGATGACCTAACTCTACTTCAAATTTTTTCTTAGGCAAAGAGATAAGATAAATTAGCTTGTAAGATCAGAACTCCTTCCCAGCTATTTTCTATCGTAAAAATGAACCTCTCTCTTTACAACAACTTTTATTTTAAAACCCATTAGTAAAGCTCCTCTATTTGTTATGGAGCAACAAGTTTGTGGGCTCTCATACATATGTAGGGTCATCTGGTTCAATAATTGAACTTGATTTGATATAATTTGGAAAAAGGAAAGTCCTACCTTGAGTGGTTTCCTAAATTCTTCTCTATAGATGATACCTTGATCAAAAATAGTATTTTTTTAAAAAAAAGAGAATTGTTCCATTCAACCAGCCATTACACATTAACAGTTCATCAACAAGTTTGGGCTATTCACTCGACAATCTTGAGAGCATTTGGATCTTCTAGTTTGCTTCGCGAGCTCGCCGACTTCGCGATTAGCTAACCTATTTACATAATTACAAGAAAAGGTATCAGAAGAGGGTCGGGGAGCTCTGATGGAGTGTATTAGACTTCAGCATATCGAGCGAGTAGCCCCATATTCGGTGTTAATTGCTCTTATTATGTTGCTTGAGTCTCCTTCCAGAATTAAGTTCACAAAGAGATAAGATAAATTAGCTTGTAAGATCAGAACTCCTTCCCAGCTATTTTCTATCGTAAAAATGAACCTCTCTCTTTACAACAACTTTTATTTTAAAACCCATTAGTAAAGCTCCTCTATTTGTTATGGACCAACAAGTTTGTGGGCTCTCATACATATGTAGGGTCATTTGGTTCAATAATTGAAGTTGATTTGATATAATTTGGAAAAAGGAAAGTCCTACCTTGAGTGGTTTCCTAAATTCTTCTCTAAAGATGATACCTTGATCAAAAATAGTATTTTTTTAAAAAAGAGAATTGTTCCATTCAACCAGCCATTACGCATTAATAGTTCATCAACAAGTTTGGGCTATTCACTCGGCAATCTTGAGAGCATTTGGATCTTCTAGTTTGCTTCGCGAGCTCGCCGACTTCGCGATTAGCTAACTTATTTACATAATTACAAGAAAAGGTATCAGAAGAGGGTCGGGGAGCTCTGATGGAGTGTATTAGACTTTAGCATATCAAACGAGTAGCCCCATATTCGATGTTAATTGCTCTTATTATGTTGCTTGAGTCTCCTTCCAGAATTAAGTTCACAAAATTTAAGTCTTTGACCATTGATAGAGCTTGAAAAACAGCCAAAGCTTCAACTTCATCTACTGTTCTTAGGGGTGGGAATCGGGCGGGTTCGGACGGGCTCGGGCGGATCGGGCTTGGATAAGCCGAGCCCGCGACAAAGAGTCGGGCGGATCGGGCCGGACCAAACACTAACTATAAGAGCCCATAGCCCGTCCGAGCCCGGCTGCCCGAGCGGGTTCCAACGGGCTCGGGCCGGACGGGCTCGGGTTTTTGTGATTTAAAAAGATATAAAAAAACAAATTTTCATCATCATCTATTATATACTCTATCAGGAAAGAAAAATTGAAATTTCATTTATAAACAAAAATTACAAAAATATACACAAAAACAATATTGCATCAAGTAATTCAAAGAATTTTAAGAAAAAAAAAAAGTATAAGTGAAAGAATAAATTACACCATATCTAATATCAGATCAATCAATGGTTTATTCTCATTAGTTCCTTATCTTCTTCTCCATGAGATTTGTATAGTGAAAAATTCATCATCCCCTGAAAAAACAAAAGCCATAAATGTATTCAATAATCAAGATGATCACAAATCAAGGTTATCCCTGATGATACAAGATAAAGTACTTCGAAAAAGAAACAACAGAGATGATAGAAAACAAAAAACATAAAACATAAAACCCTAAAGTTATACTTCCAAAATGGTGTATGAATAAACTTACTGTTGATCAAGCCCTAAGAAGATAAATTGAAAACAAATCTGATTTACATCTTAACAAAAAAAAGAAAACAAATCTGATTTGTTAAACTCTAAATCTTCATAATAACAAATCTAACAACAAATTAATAATATTCAAAAGGGTTATTTCCCTAATGGCCCCCTACTTTATGACCAGCTTCCCGCCTGCCCCCCCACTTTACCAAAAATACCCATATGGCCCCCTTCCGTTATAACACCGTTACTCTCTCTCTCTTCCATCTCTTTTTCTCTCTCTGCCATGTCACGCCACATCATCTGTTAGCCACCTCATCACCTTCTCCGGCAGAGGTCGCCGGCCGGCCAAATTTCCGGCCGGCGACCTTCAAACTAAAAAAAAAAATAATTTTTTTATTTCATCTCTCCTCTCTCTCTCAAAAAAAAAAATTTTTTTTTTTTTTGACTTCCTCTCTCTCTCTCTCTAAACTCCGGCGAAGGGGGGTTACCCTTCGCCGGAGTTCGGGAGACCTTAAAGGTCTGCCGGAACAGACCTTCATGGTCCCGAGCAGACCTTCATGGTCTGCTCGAACAGACCATGAAGGTCTGTTCCGGCAGATCTGGATGGTCTGCCGGAACAGACCTTCAAGGTCTGCTCGGGCAGATCTCAAAGGTCTGCTCGAGCAGACCTTGAAGGTCTGTTCCGGCAGACCTTCCAGATCTGCCGGAACAGACCTTCATGGTCTGTTCGAGCAGACCATGAAGGTCTGCTCCGGCAGACATTTAAGGTCTCCCGAACTCCGGCGAAGGGTAACCCCCCTTCGCCGGAGTTTAGAGAGAGAGAGAGGAAGTCAAAAAAAAAAAATGTTTTTTTTTTTTTAAAGAGAGAGAAGAAATAAAAAAAAAATTTATTTTTTTTTAGGTTTGAAGGTCGCCGGCCGGAATATTGGTCGGCCGGCGACCTTCCCGGAGAAGATGATGAGTTGGCTGGTTTTAACGAGGTGGCAGAGAGAGAAAACATGTTGGAGGAGAGAGAAAAGAAATGGAAGAGAGAGAGTAACGGTGTTATAACGGAAGGGGGCCATATGGGTATTTTTGGTAAAGTGGGGGGCCAGGCGGGAAGCTGGTCACAAAGTAGGGGGCCATTAGGGAAATAACCCTATTCAAAAATAGATTAAACCCTAGATTATCACCTACCCGACTGATTTAGTTCCTAAATCTTCATAATAAATCAAAGAAATAAACACAAGATTACAGTGAGCAAAAGATTACAACACTACTATAACAAAATAAAAAATATACATCATCATCATCATTTAAGGTTAGTTCATGGTTGATTCCAGGTTGGTGTTTGGGTTAGAGAGAAAGAGGCGAGTTAGAGAGAAAGAGGCGGAAGAGTTTAGGGTAGGTTTCTGGTTGTGATTGCTTTTATATTAGGTTTAGATCTTAGGGTTACTATTACACGCGGGCTCGGGTAGCGGGCGTAATCGGGCTCGGGTATCGGGCGGACTTATCGGGCCGGGACTCGGATTGGAGTCCCTGTCCGAGCCCGGCCCTATAAGCCCGAGCCATCGGGCCGGGTAAGCCCGGCTCGGGTTGGCTACGGGTAGCGGTCTCTAACGGTCCGGGCCGGATCCCGGGGTCCCGGACCGTTTTCCCAGCCCTAACTGTTCTGCACCTGATGATGGATGCCTTTCCTGCAATACAATTAGATAACGAATCATAAAACACAATTCTTGTTGTTGCATCGTCATTTGTCTTTACGAAAGACACATCAAATTGCATTTAATCATGTTTGGTGGAGGGGGGATTCATTCTTTGTTGATGGGAGGGAACTGATCTTTCTGTTTAAGTGGAAGGCCAGGTAGAGAAAGAGAGGATCTGCTGAAGGTCTGTTCGGGACCTTCAGTAGATCCTCTCTCTAGATTTGTTCTAGAGAGAGAATAGAAAAAAAAAACTTTTTTTTTGAGAGAGATAGAGGAGAGAGAAAAAGTATTAATTTTTTTTAAAAAGTTTGAGGTCGCCGGTCGGCCGATGACTTTTGCCGGAGAAGACGATGAGGTGGCAGAGAGAGGTGATGGGATGGAGGAGAGAGAAATGATGACTAGTTAACGGTGTTATAACGGAATCTTAAAAAGGGGGTCGTCTGGGTGTTTTTGATAAAGTAGGGGGTTAGGCAGGAAACCGGTCACAAAGTTGGAGCCTATTTTGGGAATAACCCATAAAAAAATAGATTCCACTTCTTATAAAAATCTAACTTGCGATCTTCAGTGTAGTGTTTTAGAGTATTTGAAAGATCATGTGTACTATGTAAGGGTGTCAATGGGTTGGTTCCGGTTCGAGTATCTCACTACCTGGAACCGGAACCTATTAAAAATTACAGTTTCGGTTCTTAGCAGTTTTGGTTCCGTTTCTTTGATATAAGGATCCAGAACCTATAAAAAGTGCGGGTATTCGTCTGGGGTCTCTCAAAGACTTGTCATTAATCATTTTTGCTACTAATTAGGAAGGTTATACTTCATTGAGTCTATGGGTATAAGGCCCAAAATAATGTTAAAAAAAGGGTTTAGGATCCAATCTTCCCAAGAAAATAGGTTTTTAGTCCTTTTGCACTTTGGACCCGAAAACCCCTACTATATAATAAACATTTCCGTCCATGTGCCCAACAGATTTCCCGCTAATTTAAAATTGGGACCGAATCAAATTTGGAACAACAATATTTTAGCGTGATTTTGGAGAATTCAATAGGAAAAACAGATATTTTCTAAAACAGAATTTCTCTCCCATCCTTTCAGATTTGGAAACCAAATCGAATCTCCCTCTTTCTGAATCAGATCAAGAACTAAATTTTTCTGGGATCAATTTAGCGTGATTTCGGGGTCAATATACAAAACATATATATCATTTTCTCTCACTTAACTTTCAGATTTGGAAAAAGTATCTTTTCTCGGATCACTTAGCGTGATTGGGGTTACTATACAAAACATATATATCACTTTCTCTCACTCAACTTTCAGATATGGAAAGAGTATATTTTCTGAAATCAATTTAGCGTGATTTGGGGGTTAATATACAAACGTATATATCACTTTCTCTCACTTAACTTTCAGACATGGAAAAAGTATATTTTTTGGGGAACATTACAACAACATTTGTTTTCGTATTTACTCATACATAACCATACATCGAATACAAATTATAAAATAAATTCGTAAATTATGTGTTATTTATGACGAGAAAACCATCATTTGTCATGTATACAACGTAATTTATCAAATGTATACGTGCAATAAATTATCTATAATTTTTGTACAATACACATTGTTTACATTTTGTTCCAGTAACATTGTACAGAATCTTTAGTGGTTCAAATGTGTGATGTTCAATAAAAGCACATACTTTCATGTAAAATTATGCATCGTTTACATTCTGTTACAATAACATTGTACGGAATGTTCTGTGGTTAAATGTGTCACGTTCAATAAAGTACACACAATTTCGTATAAATATATCGTTTACGTTCTGTTACAAAAAAGCGTACAAAATCTTCTCTGGATCATAAATGGTATCGTTACCGGATCAGATATCAAGAATGTTATAAACATCAAGATCTGTAACCTAAATCTAATGAAAAATAAAATAATAGATGAATAAAAACATAACATAATTAAAGATAATGAATTGGTAAATAAGGATTTAACATTAACATCATAAATCGGTTATGAAGATTTTAGAGAGAAAAAATCATGAATAATGATGAATGTTTTAAAAGATGATACATAGATGAAATCGATTATAATGAAAATCATAAATATCTTTAAAGATGATGATGAAATTCATTACAAAGAAAGATTAAACTTGTTATTTTAACCTCATAAGCAACGGTAGATCTTAACAAAGGTACGAACCTGAATATTTGATTATGGAAATCGAAATAAACAATGGAGTTTTCAACTGGTCTAATGAAGATGAAGCAGATTTCGAGACTCAATAATTGATGTTGAAAAGAGGATTCGGTTTTAGTGAGAGAATATTAATGGTTTCCGTTTTGGAGAAGAATGAAGATAATGGTTGCTTTTAATAGAATCGTGATTGGAAAGATAAGGTGTTAGATAAAAATGGAAACGAATATTTGAAAATTTTGAAGGAAAATCAATTTTTATAGATAAAGAAGGTTAGTTTAGGTATTATGATTTAATATGTATTATAGGGTTTGTGTTTTCTCTCGAGATGAATACAAATTGACTAGATATCTATTTACATTAAGATTTTGGTTTACAAACCCATTGTAAGATTAGAGAGGACTAAATGGGCGTTTAAGGGTAGGTTTTTGGATCATTAGCCCAAAAATTATACTTCATTTAAGATTCTAATTATTGTTACTAAAACGCACTCCTTTAGTAAGACATAAATGATCAAATTATTAAAATTTACAATCTTTTTTATTATTAAATGCTTGAAAGTTCCTCTAAAATTTCCCAATATATTTTGATCATCAATTAAGAATTTTGTATTCAGTGGGACATTCAAATGACGATATTAGTACCCCCTCCGTCCCATTTTGTTTATAGTTTGGGGAATCCAACTTATTAAGGAATGGTATTTATTGTTGAAAAATATAAGAACTTTTCCACAACTATCTTAATTTAATACAGAGTATTTCATTAAATATAATATTGGTAGAAGTGTTGAACCAATTAGAACCTTTTAATGATGTTCAAATTAAAAAGTAGTTTTGGAAGTTTCATCATGCTAAATAATTAAATGATTGTTATTAAAGGAACGTTAACAAACCTTTTGAGATATCTATAAAAGGAATAACACCTAAACAAAATGAGACAGCGAGAGAGTATATAATTATCAAATAATAAGTATTTCAGACCTTAAACCTTTCAAAAACAACATTTAATCACATATTAATGTCGGGTATCGAGTGTCCATTGAGTCCGTGTCAAATATACCGTCAGGTTCAGTCGGTAATATCCATCGGGTATAAAATCATTACCTGAGTATGAAAATGAAGATCCAAAACTGACATCAGTAATTCCAGTTCCACTTGGGTTTTGGGTCAATGGGTCGAGAGCCATTCCCCCATAAATGTTATCTCCTCCTAGGGGTAATCTTCCTTCACCTACTACACCCGTTTGGAAACCGCAATCATCACCCGCCACCTTCGAAAACCCAACTGACCTGTCTTCATTAAATTTCATCCCCCACGTCGTCCGTATCAATTAGGCACGGTTCCCCTCCTCCTCCTATCTAATCCAGTAAGGGCTACTATCGTCTTTTAATCCTAAAACTGTTCCCGCTCCTTTTCTCTTCCGTACTCACACCACTATAAAAATCTCCTCATCCTCTTCTCATTCGCTTATCTTCTCTTCTGTCTTTTTCTCTCTCTCTCTACTATCTCCCTTCTTTTTTGTTTCTCTCTCTCTCTCTAAGTCTTCTCATTCCAATAATGTCTCATCGTGGTGGTCGCGGTGGTGGTCCCGGTGGTGGTCCCGGTGGCAGGGGAAGAGGTAGAGTTTCAGCAGACACTGATCCTTCACCTCGAGGAGGAAGAGGTACTCGCGGTCGCGGCGGCCGTTCTGGTGGTGGTGGTGGTGGTAGTGGCCGTGGAAACATTTCGACTATTGCTCCACCTCCGGCTGCTTCAGGTCACGCGATCGGAGTCCCTACTGCTCAACCTCCGGCTTCTTCAGGTCACGTGATCGGAGTCCCTACTGCTCAACCTCCTCTTTCTTCTCCCTCCGTACATGAGATCGGAGCTTCTTCTTCATCTACTGCAACCGATTTAGGCAAAAAGATGGAACAGTCTCTCACATTACAACAACCGGCTATTTCCTCTCAGATATCTTCTGGATCGGCTCTTCCTCCACCAGTTTCTTCAAAATCTCAGAACTTTCCGAGGCGTCCTGGACCTGGTACTGTCGGAAAAGTTTGCGTAGTGAGAGCAAATCACTTTCTTGTTAGCGTTGCTGATAAAAATATTCATCACTACGATGTGAGTAGTTTAATCTTCATTCTCCCCCTTCCTTAGTTTTGTTTTTTGAATTTGTTTCAAATATATTCATCTTCTTCACTTGATTATTTAGGTTTTAATCAAGCCTGAGGTGACATCAAGAGGAGTAAACAGGGTGATTATGAGTCAACTAATAGAGCTGTATAGTAAGTCACATTTGGGGAATCGACAACCTGTTTATGATGGAAGGAAAAGCTTAATCACTGCCGGCCCTTTGCCATTTATCTCAAAAGAGTTTGTTATTGATTTAAATGAAAAGGAAGATCAGAGCAAATCAAAAAGGTTTTGTTTCTCATCTACTCATTTACCCATTTCACTTTATTTTTTCTCTATTATTTGATATTGATTTTTTGTATTTCATCAAAAAAAATGATCTTTTGTAGTGGTTGTTTTGACTCATGTTAACTAGAACACAATCAAACAGGTGAAATTTGAGTGGGGTCAAGTCAGACCTCTGAGTCAGATCTGACTCAGAGTTCTGAACTGACTGGAACCATATGATTGTTGATCTTTCAGACACTATGATGCATGACTTATGCATGACACTATGATGCATGACACTATCAAAATCATAAATATCTTTACAGATGATTCAGACAAGGGAGAAACAGATACGGCCTTATTAATAATTTGTTTCTGGAGTGTAGGAGGGAACGAAAATTTCATGTGGTGATTAAGCTCGTTTCGCAACCCGATCTTCATCAACTGCGTCAGTTTTTAAGTGGAAGGCAAAATGATGCACCATATGAAACTATTCAAGCTCTTGATATTGTTTTGAGAGAATCACCAACAAGAATGTAAGTTATATGTATATATGTCGCGCTTAAGGATTATATATATATTGGTGAGAATGACTGTTATGAATGTAAAGAACATTCAAGTGATATTGTATAATATGGTGCATGAATTAAATACTAATTGGCTTACTAATGGCTTCAGGTATACTGTGGTGGGCCGATCGTTTTTCTCACCTAATCTTGGTCCGACAGGCAGGATAGGTGATGGGTTAGAATGTTGGACCGGATACTATCAGAGTATTCGAGCAACTCAGATGGGATTGTCCTTGAATATAGGTTTTTGCTCGACATGATTTAAACTTAAATATTTACATGGTATTTTAGATTAGAATTTTTATTCTTATATCGTATTATCATGCTTAACTTTTGCAGATGTGTCCGTTACGTCGTTCTACGAACCGCTGATTGTAACTGAATATGTCTGTAGTTTTTTGAATATTAGAGATTTGTCCAGGCCTCTATCTGACACTGACCGTGTGAAGGTTATCCATTATTTTTCTGTTTTGATTCTTGTAATTGTTTTCGCATATGTTGTTTTTGTCTAGAATTGGTGTATCTTTGCTTTTCTCATTTGCTTATTTTTCTATCATATCAGATAAAGAGGGCTTTGAAAGGAGTTAAGGTTCAGTTGACACACAGGGAGAATATAGTGCGCAAAAGAATTTCTGGAATAACTTCTCAGCCTGTTAGCCAATTGATGTGAGTTTATAGAATCAAGATGTGCATAATCAGAATAATTACTCGGAATTGGAAGACGTTATAATTTCCTAGACAAATTACCTTCTCCATAACAATTATGACAACGTTATTGTTTTATATGCATAAATAGGTTTCCTATTGATGACACGGGGGCGACTGAGTCCGTGTTGCGTTACTTTAACCAGAAGTATGGGGTTGTGCTGAAATATCCTCATTTGCCATGCCTTCAATCCGGCAGTGATTCAAAACCTGTGTATTTACCAATGGAGGTAATCTCTTCTCTATTGATCCTAATATCAATTGCTCTTATTTTTTTAGCTTAACAGTAGTTGCTTTTACCTTGTTCTGGATTTTGAACCGTTTTAAGTGCAGGTCTGCCGAATAGTTGAAGGACAAAGATATTCACAGAAATTGAGTGAAAAGCAAGTTACTGGACTCTTAAAAGCTGCTTGCAAACGCCCCCCTGACAGGGAAGCAAGTATTAGAGAGGTGTTGTACTATTGTTCGTCTATTATGTTACATAAGTTGCTGCCTCTGTATGGTAATTGAAAGTCTGTGATTGAAAGTCTGTATAATCTAATGTGGCTGCAGATGGTTGCATACAATAATTACAAACAAGATAATTTTGCAGCTGAATTTGGGATCAGTATAACTGACCGGCTTACAACTATACCCAATGCTCGTGTTTTGCCCGCGCCTATGGTAAGTACCTCTATTGGATCGAAGTGTTTGTACTTCTAATTATGGACTTCTGTTATTGTAATTCTTCTTGTTTCTTACTTCAGCTGAAGTACCATGATTCTGGTCGGGAGGTAAAAGTTCAACCTCGAGTTGGACAATGGAACATGATTAATGCAGTAAGTTAACTCCCCAAGGCTCGTTATAGATGTTTGTGGTGTAAATCCTCCTTGTCGGATTTATTATAGTTTGTGGTGTGGTTCAATTTCATTTTGCTTCGATTGAAAAACATAATGACAATAAAGAATTGCGTGGTGGTTAACTAGGAAACTTAAGATCGTTATACTAGTACATTGGTTTGCTTTCGGTTAGTTTGGTAGTCTATGTGCATAACATCAAAATGATGGCTTTCATTTATGTGTGCAGAAAATGGTGAACGGTGGGAAGGTTGAAACTTGGGCATGCATAAACTTTTCCAACTTAAAGCAGGACGGCGCCATACGTTTTTTCGAAGAACTCGTTGGCATGTGTTGTAGTAAAGGAATGGTAAAGTTGCTGTTTACACTTTCTCTTTTTTGCTTACTCCCTTGTTTAGGTTTTAACTTGAAAATAGTCTATGTTATCAGGTTTTCAGTCCAAACCCTATAATTCCAATTCGCTCGGTCCGGCCAAACCAAATTGAATCTTCTCTTCGAGCTCTTCACAAGGAAGCTGCAGTGAATTCAAAACGGAAGCAACTTCAGCTTCTCATTATTATTTTACCTGATTACTCTGGATCGTATGGTGAGTTGAAATCTTAAAATGTAGATATAGCTTTAATTCTTTTGTAGCTAATTAGCTTAAATTCTTGTGATATTTCACTCAGATTTTCCTTCTACAGGAATAATTAAGCGGGTCTGCGAGACTGAGCTTGGCATCGTTTCACAGTGCTGTCAACCCAAGCAGGCTTACAAGCTTAATAAGCAGTATCTAGAAAATGTCTCTCTGAAAATCAATGTTAAGGTTTGTCTACTAACTTTTGGTATAATATCAATGTATCTATATACATAAAGATATGTTTTGTTTGGGAGTTGGTGCTGAATGGTGCCTTGTATGGTGATCGGAAACAAACAGGTCGGTGGAAGAAACACTGTTTTAGAAGATGCTTTGTTGAGAAAAATTCCTCTCGTCTCTGATCGACCTACTATTATATTTGGGGCTGATGTAACACACCCTCATCGTGGGGAAGAGTCTCCTTCCATCGCAGCGGTTTGTTATACTTCTACTCTATTATATCATGTTAAATATTAACAATTCATAACCGTATATCATGTATAAAATTGAAATCACGTAACAGGTTGTTGCATCAATGGACTGGCCTGAAGTTACGAGATACCGTTGCCTAGTTTCTGCGCAACCATCAAGGAGAGAAATGATCGATGATCTTTATAAAGTTGAGAACGATCCTCAAAGGGGTCCAGTCCATGGGGGCATGATCCGGTAATCAGAAATCTATATAGTAAATTAATACCATAATCTTGTTTAATTTTTGTTTTCATTGACTTATGGTATGATTATTTGATATGTGATTCAGTGAGCACCTTATAGCATTTAGAAAATCAACAGGGTACAAGCCTCACAGGATCATATTCTACAGGTGAACTACATTCTCTGAACTTTAAGTTTGACGAGTTTCGTAATTGTTATTATCTTGATGCTTATATCTAAAATATTGCAGAGACGGCGTGAGTGAAGGTCAATTTTCTGAGGTTTTACTATATGAAATCGATGCAATCCGAAAGGTAAAAATCAATTTAAAGTTGCTAAAAGTAACTTTTTAAACAGGTTTTCACGAGCTTACCTCACCACTATTTTTTTTACTCAGGCATGTGCTTCTTTGGAGGAAGGATATCTACCTCCCATTACCTTTGTTGTTGTGCAAAAGAGACACCATACTCGTCTCTTCCCTAATAACCACAATGACAGAAACTCTACTGATAGAAGCGGAAACATTTTACCAGGTTATACATTAAACCTCCTACTTTTATACTTTTTTTACCCGAATTCCCGTTCTTGTTTTCCTCCGATGTGTTGTGGGTGTTTTATGTTTTCTCTGTAGTTAATTTTATTTCTCGGTTTGTTCGTAGGGACGGTAGTGGATACAATGATATGCCATCCAACTGAGTTTGACTTCTATCTATGCAGCCATGCTGGCATTCAGGTAATTCACATTATGAACCCTAAACCCGCTCTAAAACATATAATTTTTTACGTTCTTATTTTGTTTTTTAACTTGCAATGTAGGGTACTAGTAGGCCAACTCACTATCATGTTCTTTGGGATGAAAACAAGTTCTCTTCAGATGCCTTGCAAACTCTTACGAACAATCTAACCTATACGTAAGCAATCGATTCTGTTCTTGTTTTTTGTTTGTGACTTTTGTTAGATTTTGATTGATAACAAATGCTTTGATTTTGAAATCAGATATGCAAGATGCACGAGATCTGTCTCAATAGGTAAATCCTTATACTTTGCTACTCTAGTTCAAAACCTTCTTTTGAGTGCCAAAATTTAGGTTGTAAGCTACTTATTGGCGTGTTCAAGTTGGTAATTGGGATAATTTCTACATTTGCAGTTCCTCCAGCATATTATGCACATTTAGGTGCATTCAGAGCTCGACATTATATCGAGGGTGATATATCGGACAGTGGATCATCTGTAGGAGGTAGTAAGAGCAAGGGGGAGAGAAGTTCAGTTGTACGACCTCTACCCAAGATCCTGGACTCGGTTAAAGATGTTATGTTTTACTGTTGATGTTATGTTTTACTGTGGTATGTTTTTGTTAAATGGAGTTGGGGATTTTGGCCTAGTTAGGTGGTACTTTTTGTGGCTTAAAAAGCTTGAGCCTATTTTGATGTTCGTTCTTTATTGATGTTCGTATAAGAGTAGTGTTTTAGGCTTTGGGCTCGAACTATATGTGATGTTGCTTCTGTAATTACTATGTCAGGATGACATGTTTTTTGTAAATCTGGTTTGAAGTAACTTTATTTTTGGTAAGTCTTTCTATATCTGGCTGCTTTTTCATCTTCTTATTGTTGAAAGTGAGAAGTTCAGTTGTAGGATCAGCAATAGGGAAATCGTAAGGGTTCCCTTGGCTGGGCTTTTGCCCAAATTATATTCGAAACTTTTGCTATGTGTGGCTGCTGGAATTTATCTGCAATCCATCTAAATCTTGCCGGAAATTTGTGGTTTTCTATACGGAATGACTAGTGACTGTCTAACTCAGAAGCGAATGGACTGAACTGTCTCGAATAAGCCATTGCCCATCAGGTTGACTAGGACATCTCAAATCACCCATTGGGTATATTAGAACATTCCTAATCAGCCATTTGGTCGATTAGAACATTGCAAGTGCCACAAAACCTGCAGTATGGGATCGCACTAATTAACCAATACCTTGAAGGAGATCTAATTTAGAGAACTCCTTTTGAGGAAACGTCTTGGGCATTATTTGAATTTTTCAACTCATGGACCACTATGAGGGACAAGTTCTTCAAGTAATTTTTTTCTCAAGAAGTGAGATTTAGGGTGAGCAAAACAACTGGAGATAGAGATCGAATATTTCCTTGGCCGTAGCTTAACCACCACAAAGCCTGATTAAAGTATTTGCTTACTTCGAGATTCACGCACAGAAACTGAGTATTTGCTTACTTTAAGATTCACATCACGACCAAAAAATAAGTTGGCGCAAAAACAGGGTTGAGTTATAATTAGAAAATAACAGTAGTATATTAAAAACACAATAATCAAAATACAGCACTAAAATGATTATCTAATAGAATTTCATCCCATGTTCCTCTGATTTCTGCATCCTATTCTCCACGTACAAATTTAACAGCAGTGAATCCCTCAGTTTTAACAGTAGTGAACCACTGGTAATTTTCTGACCTCTAGGACCCAAATCAGGTCGACAAGGCACCTTGAACTATCTACGGTAACGGTACCGCTTGAAGTTGAAGTAAACGTGCAAGATTCCTCGTTCAAAGGTACATTTGAAACCCTTCTTGTGCGAGTATTCCCACTCTTTGTTCACAATCTTAAATGCCTGCATTTCCAGCACAAGAAAAGATTTTAGTATTTCAAGATCCATTGTTTTAAAACTCATTCGGATGGGTAAGAAAAATGACAGACTTACGATGTCCTCGTAAGGAGGTCCAGCGTGGAACCGTATAAGACATGTCTCGCCACTGCTGCCATCTTTTTCTATGGTGTAAGTAGGAGCCTTGATTTTGTCTACGAGATCTGGATAAAAGATGTTAAATTTGTAACCTTGAACGACTTTAGGGGGTGGATTGTCATGGTCGTAGTGGGTCTGGTTATACTTGTTCCACTCGTACCCAGTATGAACACGATTGAAGTATTTAGGTTTTCTTGGACGATATTTGTCGTGCCACCAGTAAACCTGTAACCACCATAAAGTATTTAGAAAGACAGAAGATTTATTAACAAGAACGCAAATAATGAGAAGTGAACGCAGAGTTATAAAGCACCTGTGAATCTAGGTTTACTTCAGCACCAGAGCCAAATACTGCATCTCCGTCTTCCATAGCCCCCATGGATTTCATGGCCTTAAACTCCAAATTATCTTCCGGAGGAGCCGGTTTTGATGCCATTGCTTCCTTCAGACGCCTTTGATGTTCTTCTTTGACAGCGATACGCTTAAGTTCCTGTTTGGTAAGAGTACAGCGATTAGTCTGACAACAGTTTAGCAATGGTAAGTGCTACAAGACGAGATTGGAGGTCATTCTCCGACTAGCTCAGGAACCAGGATTCAGGAATTCGCAAAGGGAAACAACCCTCATTTGTTTCCATTCTTCCCAGGTCCAAACTCGCCAGACCGAATATGAGGAGAAACAAAAGCTACTTTTCACCCGTAATCTGTACTTCTAGATGGATTACCAGACACTTTAGCCACATGATTTAGAAATAATTCTAGACCTTAGAGAATTTGGACATAGATTCATAGCAGTTCATTTAATAATCTTTACGAGTCTTTTATCATAATAAAAGATGGGTCACCTAATGGAGAAATGGGAAACAATAAGCATATGTTGATTTTAAATATGTCCTTCTAGGTAGTAATTAAAATACACATGCTAAGACCAAAGTTTCATTGTGATTGGTTGCTATGAGGAACAACACCACAGCAACAAGATAGCTTACCAGTTCAGCCCTGTCGTCTTCAGGGTCGATTGCTTCTTCATTGTCATCACCATGTAGCAATTCTGGAGAAAATGAACCAGGCTCGTCTTCTAGCTCCTCAACTTCCTCTTGTTTAACAGGTTCAGGAGAGTAAGGTTGGAGATCTAATTTGAGGATATAAATGTTAGCAAAAGGAAGCAAATATCCAACATGATAGCATAAAAGTGAACGCGAGATCACCCATACCTTCCACACCATAGTTGCTTTCCTCCAGTAGAGGCTCCAAGTCATGGTCTGCTTCTGATTTCTCTTCACTCTCGGCCCGGTTTTCCAAACGCTGAAGATGCTTACGTAAGAGGCTGGCATGAATTTCCTTCAAGCAGGCCTGTGATTAGACAATTCACCATAGGGTTCCGGCCGGTAGAAGCAAATTAGCAACAAAAAACTAACTTTTGACAAATTTATGAAGGGACTTGTACAGGATAGTTTTAAGAATTGCATTTGTTACCTTAGCCTTGAATATGTGCAGTCGTTTTAAGACAGCTTCCCAGTACTCAACGACCTTCGCTGTGCCAGAACGCATCTCTGACTCAATCTGCGTTTGTAGTACTTCTAACTGACTGTAAGTTTTCCCGTGCAGGAGATTCTTCACATCTGCTTCAATGCTCGAGTGCAAGCCCCTGTCATCTGCAAGCAACTCAGGAGGTGGTTGCTCCCCGCGTACCCTTGCTCGATCTAGAGCATCCTTCTTTCGAGATTCTGCTAGCTCCCAATCACAAACTACCATTAATGCCTACAAGAACAAGGATTGCTGTATCAGTACCATAATCTTGGGGATACGCTATGGGAGACAAGATTTCTTGATTTAGACACTAAAAACTATATAACTAGAATGGTAAGAAAAGAACCAACTAATGCAAAACTCTTACTTCGCTCTTTTTAAAGCTAAGTGGTCTGTTATGTGCTTCTTACATAAAGGAAATTG
Source organism: Eschscholzia californica (assembly GCF_041429995.1). Classification (NCBI taxonomy): domain Eukaryota; kingdom Viridiplantae; phylum Streptophyta; class Magnoliopsida; order Ranunculales; family Papaveraceae; genus Eschscholzia; species Eschscholzia californica. The sequence goes on from NW_028238198.1 coordinate 17,207,863, forward strand.
TAATTATGTCACGCAGAAGATTACTATAAATTGCGATAAGACTTGAAAAATCTAGGTACCGTGATATTCGTTTTTACCAAGCCTGGTCTAAAAATGCTTCAATTCTCCCCCCATTTGCATATTGTCTTCACATTGTCAAAGTTATCGCACAACAACAAACCTTGGTTTCTAGTTGTGGACATTCCTCAAACAACACATTAAATAAGAAACTCCAGAACTAATTTAGGCATTTACACTATTATTTCTCCACTAAACCAATGATTCAACTGAAATAGGAGGCAGATGAGGTAAGAGAAAGGGTAATACCTCCCAAAACTCTATATGCGTTGGTGTTGCCCGGTCCAGATCAAGATGCATCTTTATGTCCTCGCGGAGCTCTTCCATTTCTTTCACGGTCAAACCCTGTCATATGAATCCCAAATGTCAATGGATATTTTGATTTTCTTTCCTACACGAGGAAGAAGAAATCAACGGATACTGTTAAACCCCTTACAAGTTAAGGATGGTAATGACAAAAATTTACAGCCAACTTCAAACTTACAGAGAACAAAAAAAATCAAGACCTACGGTATAATTTAGTTGAACAGTTACAAGGTACATGAAATGCAAGCGAAAGCAATTAAATTTGTATTACACAAATAATTAGGTATACCCGTAAAATGAGAGTGTAAGTGATCTTATTTTAGGCCGAAGATTTTGCTCCATATCCTCTACAACAAGAGTTCAAAACGACAAAGAAAATAAAGCTAAAGAATTCCATGGTCTCCCTAACCATTAAAAGACAAAATTTTATGCCTAAAACAAAGTATCATGGTCGACGTGAAATCAAGTATAAACAAAAAAACGCATGCTGGTTACCATAAGCATTTATTGTAGCACGCGACGAATAAAATTTGTGAAATGTGACAATACATACCTTGAAAACCATGTATGGTTCATCAATTTCAATATCGAAGTCTTCCGAACCATTAAGTTGCTTGGAGAGAACATCGATGGGCTTAATACGCCCTTCACGAAGTCTAATCTCTGATCTAATCTTGCTTTGATCGAAGTGAAACTGCAGATGGAGAATTTTAGCAAAGTAAACATATAATTTTGCAAATTTACGACAGGGTGATGAATGACCTCTTTGGTGATCCTTTTTTGAAAACTGAATCAGAGAGGGCATCCAAAACCTAGTAGAAATAAAAGCTTAAAAACAAAGCTCTCAAATACCTCTTCTTCCTTCTTCTCCCAGTCCTGGAATTCAGCTTTTGCCCGTTCTCTAGCCAACAATGCCTAGGGAGAAAAAAAAATATACGGTAAAACTTGCACAAAGCCAAATCCTTGTTCAACCATATAGAAACTTAAGTGCAACCTGCAATATTTCTTTAACCAACAAAAAACACAACAATCTGATGTAAATTGTACGAACCATTTCCTCTTCGTGTTGTGCTTTTTCAATAGCCCTTTCCTCCCTTCTCTTTTTAACTTTTTCAATCTCAGCCATCCTTTCTTTCTGTCGTTTCTTCTCAGATTTGATGGACAGTGAGTCAAGTGGCACACCATTAGAAACGTCACGCTCGATCTTCTTTCGCCACACAAACCTGTGATGACAAGTCATAATTGTTATTGAAGTCAGTAAGAATTTCAAGTTTGACTCGAGTTGGCTTCCATATTCGAGTTTCAATGTTTAAGTACATAGTTGAACTAACTTCCTAATATTGGCAAAAATTTCTAACGAATTTGCGATAAGGGTGTGTGTGGATTATTTGTTCTAATGTAATAAGCATTGCATTAGAACCAAATTAGGTCAAAGACTAAATGGAATTAAGAATTTCCTAGGTCAATTTTGAACCTACAGAAAACAATACAGAATTAGAGAAAAAAAAAAAGACCTACTTTTCATTGAGGTTAGAATCACCAAAAGGATTCGACTCGTTGGCATAACCAGAAACAGTATCTGATTTTAGTTTCTTCGCAACTTTCAGTGCCTGACATAAATCAAATCGAATTCATAAATAAACAAGAATAATTTCATGATTCTAAACATAAACAAAATTAGGGAATCGAGTTTAGGGTTTAGAAAAAATACTTTTTTTTGAGCTTTCTTGGCTAAGTATTCATTAACTTCTTCATCTGTGATTGTCCTGGAATGTTTTCGCTTTCGTCGTCTATCATCATCATCACTTCGCCCCATCAGTAAAGCCGGACCTCCTTTCTCTCTCTCTAGATTTCACTTTCTCTAATAAGATACGAGCAAAACGAAGAAGAAGATGCAAAAATGAAGAAGGGAGAAGATGAAACCCCTAACCCTAAGCTATGTAATATGAGAAGATTTCGACTTCAAAATCATAAATCTGAACCGACAGATAGATAGGTTGTGTTCGTTTTTTATTTTTTTTCACATCTCAAATTTGGGTCAGAATGGCCACCGGGGGCATCAAAAAAGATTAAGGTCCAAACTTCTCACAAAATAGGATTTTAGTCACTTTTTTTTTTTGGGAAGAAAGATTGTTGATACATAATGTGTTATGTATAACGCAAATAAAAAAATGAAGTAAAGTATGAAACTTTAACAATAAATAACACTATTTATGAAACAAAACAAGAATCAATAAACAGAAAAACACTGTAACTTTGACATACTTTAACTATACTAAATGTGTTTTGTTGTAGAAATATACGTAATTAATACTAAATAATGTGTATATTGCGAAACACATAGTAAGTTTGAAATCAATCGAAAAAATAGGAGGAAAAAAAAGAAAGAAAATTTTGGAGATTGATTTTCAAAAGTGGGGTTTTCTTATATAAAAGGTTATAATGGGTTTTATTTTTATTTTTATTTTTTTTTTGACGGAAAAGCTAGTTTCATTAATAACATCCAGAGGATGAACATAGTACAAGCTTACATATCCATAAAAGGATCAAACCGAAGATACAGACAAAGTTAAGGGTTTAAAATAGAATTCGCCAATTCATGTGGGGCGGAGTTAGCTTCCCTAAAACAGTGATTTATTGCCACTTCTCTATCTTCAATGTAACCACGTAATCTATCCAAGTCGTTGATTAATCGCCACGGTGAAGCATCACGACCGTCCAAAATTAGGTTAACCAGGACTAATGAATCTGTTTCCATTTCGAAACTGTGCAGCCCCAATCTCTCAGCTAACAGAAACCCTAGTTCGATTCCTCTTAGTTCACTGTGAAGAGATGATACTGGTGGGAACCTTTGTGCTTCTGTATCTATCGTCTCCCCTCTCTAATTTTTCGCAACTGCTGCTGCTGCCGCTCTATCCCTCCTGTAGGCTCCATCAACATTGATCTTGATTTGTCCATATGGAGGAGGTTTCCAAGCTCTATCCTGTAAAATATTCGAAAAGGAAGAAAACACAGATAATGAAGGAAATCTTTTGAGATCTAAAGAAATGTTATGCCAAGTGCGATTCAAATTGAAATCTAGGTTTTGGAAGTGTTTTTCGTTCCTAGCTTTCCACCAATGCCACAACAGATAAGTGTACTTGTACCATAGATCATTCGAATTCTTTCCTTTATTTAGAATTTCTTTGAGATTTTGAGTAGGATTATCTTTTAGATCTGTAAAGTCAGTATCCTGCAAAGAGAGAATGAATGATTTAAAAGTCTTGCATGTCCCAAATAGATGATTAATCGATTCGATTTCATCATCAGGACACATCTTGCAAGTATGGTTCGTCTGTTGGATTCTGTTCTTTATGTTTGATAAAGTTGCAATCCCATTATGTAACACCCTCCATATAAACATCTGGACTTTGGGATCCATCTCTTTCTTGTTCCAAAATTTCGACCAAGGGAAATCACCAATTTCAGGTGGTAATATTGGTCTGATTTTTATGGTTGAGTAGAATGATTTTGTTGTGAATCTTCCTTGTTCCGTATTCTTCCAAATGAGTTTGTCCCTTTCACATGTTGGTGATATTGTGATGTTTGTTATAGCCGTGATTGATTCTGTAGTGAAATATTGCTGTAGCAAATTTGTTTTCCAAGTCTTGGAATTTGAATCAATTAAATCTGCAACCCATTTTATGTTTTGTGGTAGACTCTGAATCAATGTTGGAATATGGTCTATCATTTCAGGAATCCATCTATCTTCCATAATTGTAGTGTCAGTACCATCCCCAATCATCCAAATGGTATTATTTTGTAAAGTTGTTCGAACTTGAAGCAATGATTTCCAAAAAGGTGATGAAGGTGAGTTCTTGTTTACATTCCAGTAGTCTTCATTCTGTAAGTACTTGGCACTTAATAATTTGACCCATATAGCCTGTTTGTTAGTGAGGAATCTCCAAGCCATTTTTGCTATGAGGGATTCATTGACCTCCTTTAAAGATCTAATGCCTAGGCCTCCATGCTTCTTTGAACTTGTTATTATATCCCAATTGATAAAATGTATTTTCCTGTCTTGTGACCCATGACCCCACCAGAAAGACCTTTCTTCCCTCTCTAATTGACAGAGTACACCCTGTGGTAATAGTTGATAGCTGAATGGATACACACATAATGGGCTTAATACTGATTTTATTAGAACTGTCCTTCCTGCCTGTGAAACAAGTTTTTGTTTCCAACCTGCTAGTGTTTTCTTAAATTTGTCCTGCAGCCAATCAAAACTCTTTATTCTATTACCTGACTTTAGAATTAGTGCTCCAAGGTACTTTGCTTGGTCTGTCATGATGGGAGCTTTCAATGTATTAACAAATTGTTGTTTGAGATCAGGAGTAACTCCAGAGCTAAAGTAGATGGATGATTTTTCATAATTCACTGCCTGTCCTGAAAAGCTGGAATATAATTTCATAAAGTCTATGATAGAAGTTAGATTTGCAGATGTAGCCTTACCAAAAATTATCAAATCATCTGCAAACAGAAGGTGTGAGATTGAGGGACTAGATGGATTAATTTTGTATCCTGTAAACAAACATTTTGATTCATAGTAATAAATAAGAAGAGAGAGGGGCTGAGAGGTGAGGATAAAAAGGTATGGGGATAAGGGGCATCCTTGACGAAGGCCCCTTGTGCCCCTAAAATTACCATATAACCGACCATTTAGCTGAATGCTAAATTTGGGTGTTGTGATACACTGCAAGATTAGATTGAGAAATGGACCCGATAGGCCCATAGCTTTAAGCACCAATTCCAAAAACTCCCAACTTACTCGATCATATGCTTTGGCCATGTCCATTTTTAAACAAAAACCACCATTTTTGGCTCGAGAACCATTCATGGAGTGTAGGACCTCCTGTGTGATTACTATGTTATCTAAAATCTGCCTATTGGGGACAAATGCATTCTGTGTCCACATGATATTATCTTCTAGGGAAGGTTTCAACCTGTTTGCAATTATCTTCATGATGAATTTGTAAATGGAAGTGCAAAGTGAAATAGGTCTGAACTCTGATGCGCAACTCGGAATCTTGACCTTAGGAATTAATGCTAATGTGGTATGATTAAGTGTTGGATCTATCATACCCGTGAGGAAAATGTTCTGAATATACCCGATAAGATCGTTGCCTATTATGTCCCAGTTGACTTGGAAATATTCGCAGGGAAGTCCGTCCGGACCAGGACTCTTGTTAGTCTCCATTTTCATGACCACATCTTTAATTTCCTCTGCTGTTGGGATTCCTGAGATGGCGCTTAAGTGATCAGTCGGTATTACTTTATATGCACTAAGAATTTCCATTGGCGGTTGAATGACCTGTTCGGCTGTGAACAAATTCTGAAAGAAATTAATTAATTCATTAGCTATTTCATTCTCATTAGAAGTAATATTACCGGACTGTGTTGTTATCTGATTGATCTTGTTCTTTTGTTTTCTGATAGACATAGCTGTATGGAATGCTCTTGTATTTCTGTCTCCGTTGGCAGCCCATTTGAGTCTTGATCGTTGTTCACATTTTGTCCTTTCTACCTCTTCTAGATGAATAATTTCTTCTTGAATTTGACTTTCTACTTCTAATGTTAAAGTAGACAGTTGTAGTGCCTGAATGTCTAAGAGTCGTTTTCTGAGTGCCTTTAGTCTATCTTTTATTATCCCAAACGATCTTTTACTCCAGATTAAAAGTGATGATTTCACCGATTTTGCCTTATCATAAAATGTTCCTGTTGCCGATTCCCAATTCGATGAAAAAGTGTCCCTGTATTCTCGGTGATGTGTCCAAAATTTCTCAAACTTTTCAATTGTGGGGACTGTTTGACCTTGCACTTTCAATTTTAGAAGGATTGGGGCATGGTCACTTGCGTATCTTGGAAGGTGAAAAACTCCTGAGTTCGGAAAATTTAGTAACCAGTCTGATGATACCATGGCTCTATCGAGTCTCTCTTGGGTCAGATGATGACGATCTCTATTATTAGACCACGTGAATGCAGGTCCGTTGAATCCCAAATCAATTAGTCCACTCTGTCGGATGAACGATTGAAAATGGTTCATGAAATAATTTGTTTGAGTGCCCCCTCTTTTTTCCGATGATTGACCAATGGCATTCATGTCTCCGATACAGCAATAAGGATTTGTAACTGATGAAAGAATTAGCAAGAAATTAGTCCAAAAAGAAATCCTATTTTGCATATGAGGAGGGCCATAAATAGCGAATAAATCTCAATCCGTATTTAAATTATAATCATGTATAGTGGCATGTATTAGATTGACATCAGTGGAATTAATACTAATGTTTATATTATCGGTCCAAGCTAAATAAAGGCCACCACTTCTGCCTTGAGATAGAACTTGGCGATAATTATTGTAACCCAAATTAAGTAAAAAAGGAAAATTACAAGAATAAGAAAGTTTAGTTTCAGAAAGAAATATAATATCCGGCCTAGTGGCCTTCAGGAACTGATAAAGAGCATTCCTTGTCGGGGTGTTCCCTATTCCCCGGCAATTCCACGCAAAAATGCTCATTCCTCCATCGGCTTTAAGGTAGCCGTGACCTGTTCTGCATTGTTTCTATTTGCATTCTGTCTAGCCAATCGTTTATATGGCCTGGTTCCCTCCGTCTTATCACTTGAGTTATTCTCACTTAATACCTGCACTTCATAGAGAATATTATTATTCAAAGCATTAGAAGAAGAGGCCTGATTTATGGGTCTGGATCTTTTAGTAGTATTGATATGATCTAGTATGTCTCCAAAACATTCATTTAGAGACACCCGTCGCTCTTTATCTGTTTCATCTATGTTTCCTAAAGGACTCGATCCTAATATTCCTTTTGAATATGTGTTGCTAGTGATACCAAAAGATTCCATTTCTTTGTTATTTCCAACTTTGGACATATTCACTTTGAATTTATCAGAATATTTTGGAATCATGCTAGATTGAAGTTTGGATCTCTGACTCTCTGATAAATTCATCTTTAGGATGTCTCCCATAAGAAGAATTATAGGGCAAAAAGTGAATGTGTGTCCTATTCGGCCACAAGAATGACAAAACCGAGGCAATCTTTCGAAACGTAATTCAACTGATATTAGTTGGTGATTTGATATAGTGAGATTGATTCTGTTTGGCAAAGGCTCGGCTATAGTGATTTCCACTCTGACTCTCCCGAATACTGTCCATTTGGAAACATCTTCCGGAGTTGTTGGTTGATATCGTCCTATAGTAGAAGCGAGTCTGTTGAAGTTCGTACTATTAAGATGTTTCATCGGAATTCCGTGCATTTGAACCCAAAACCACACTTTGTCGAAAGTGTGATTAATTGGTGCCACCTGAGGATTGCATTCCTGTAATACAATTAGTTCATCCATAATCACCCAAGGGGAACGAGCAATAGCCAATTCCAATTCTGTTCCTGTAGCAAACCGAATTAAGAACTGGTTTTCTTTGATTTCTGTAAGCGTGAACTTATTTGGCCCGTAAAGGACTCTAGAGAGTCTGATCATGGCCTGGTTGGTGTCAATTCTCTTATCGCTACAAAATTTGAGAACCCCATGCTTTATGATCGTCTGTTCCAGACTTAAGGATTCAAATCCCTCGACTGTTTGAACCGATGGTTCGTCTGTTGTTAATTCTTCAAGTTGTTGCAATAGGTCAGAATTGGTCGCATCCATGATGAAATCGAAGTAGAAAGATAATGAAAGGAGATAAAATAATGAAAAGAGACTAAATCTCAACCAAAATATAATGGGTTTTATGATTAAATGGAAATGATAGAGATCTGTTTTTTCTATAGAGATGGGTTTATTTCGAATAAATATCCATTATAATTATTATTTTGGCTTAAAATTCTATATTAATATTAGGGTAGACTAAATGTGTGGTTACGTGTAGATTTTTTGACTAGGAAGCCAAAAATTAACACTATTGGTCCCTTAAGATATAATAAACGCGACAACCGCCGAAGTTAAACTACAAATGAAATAAACATAAAACCCAACAATATAATAAAGAGGCCCAAAGGCCAACAAACTTTTTTTTTGATAATGATAAGCGGGAGAAGCCCGAACCGCATACAAATAAATAAATATAAAACAACAAAGAAATCAAGTTACATCACATCATTAGCCCCACCCTTTCCTCATTCTCACTGTTCCTCTAGTATCCGCATTAACAATATTGACTAGTTCCACCGGAAGTTGATTAATATTCAAATGAGTTACCCCCTGTCCGAGCTTCATCTTCGACAAGAAATCAGCAGCCTGATTGGCTTCTCTATAGACATGAAAAATCTGAAAACTCCGAAATTGGCTTCGAAGCCTCTGAACTCTCTTCCACAAACGTCTCGCCCTCCATGGTAGTTTCTGATGTGATTTTGCAAGAAGTAACTTGATATTCATCGAATCAAGACCAAGTTCAACTTCCTGCAATCCGGCGCTCAGTGCTAGCTCCAATCCCAACTCAACACCCTGTAGCTCATGTAAGAAGATAGTCTGTCCATCAACCTGACCTGTAGCTGCTCTCACAACCGTCCCCTCCGGATCTCGAATAATGGCTCCATACCCCGCGTCCACCTCGTTCAGTGCACCATCTGTGTTAATCATATATCTTCCTGCTAGGGATGTCAACGGGACGGGTTTGGGACGGTTCATCCCCTTCCCAACTCCGTCCCGTTAGTAAACGTGTTTTACCATTACCGTCCCAATAATTAATCGGGGTGGATATTCAATTACCATAACCGTCCCAATTAAAAATTGTTAAACCATTACCGTCCCGCCCCGCCCCGTTTAATATAAAACGAGTTGGGTCGGGTCGGGTTCAAAGTATTTTATTTCACAAAAGTTATTTTAGTTTGAAGTAACATAACAATTGTTAACAAAATTTTGTAATACTTTGAGTTTTTGCATAAACACTACAACTACTTAAATAATATAAAACATAAAATAATTAAATTGATAATATAAGATTAAAGTTTTAGAAACATAACCTTAAATAAAACATATATTTAATATATAACATACTAATCGGTTCGGGGCGGAGTTTACTATCAAATACCAAACCCGCCCCGAACCCGATTAGTTTTTCTTAACTTCATACCAAACCCGAACCGTTTAATTAGCGGGGCGGTAAAACCCGTCCCATTAGGGGCGGGTTTGGGAAAAAAACCGTCGGTTCGGACCAAATTGCCACCCCTACTTCCTGCCGTCGGCCGAGTCCATTTACATGGAGTGTAAACCGGCTTTTGGAGAGAAATGGGAAGATTCCAACGATCGATGGTTCTCTGATTCTCCTCCGCATCTTCAAACCGTTTGGTAACGGTATTCAACTTGATCCTCACTTCATCACAAATAGTATGTATAATGAGCCCCAGTGACATGACATAACTTCTAAATACCATGTTATTCCTCTCCTTCCAAATATGATAGACATAGGCATTTAGAAGCAAACGGCCCACTCTGGCAGCAAGAGAAAGCCCACCAAAGTGATTAATACACCACTATAGCTCCCCTTCCCAATCAGCAGCACATACTCTCTGAAATCCCATCTTAAGTAATAGTGATTCCCATATAATCTTTGTGACCGAACAACCAAAGAGTAAGTGGAAATCCGTTTCTTCATCACCCCCACAGAATACACATGTAGTATCTATAACCATACCCCAACTGGCCAAGAGCGATCTAGTTTTGAGGCGTCTTCGAAAAGCAAGCCACGTAATGAAGCAATGTTTGGGTATACCTCCCGGTGACCATATTAAGGAAGTCCAACTCAATCGAGTTCCTCTAGGTCGAATTGCTTCATACGTCTCTTTGAGAGTAAACTCTCCATTCTGGCTTGGCATCCAGACCACCTCATCTCTGAGGGTACTATCTACCACCACATCTCTTGCCTCGACCGCGATATTCCCTAAAATAGCTGTAGTACGAGTTGGGAAAACCCAACCTGACGGCCCAATAAACTAAGAGACCCGTGCATCTAAATGTAAGTGAGAATTATATATGTTCCCCTCTTTAAATGCATCATAGAGAAACCCGCGAGGATGCCACAAATCAGTCCAGAATTTGGTATCACGACCGTCCCCTAGAGAAGTACCAATAAGTCGCCGAGCCGTTGGCCTGCTGCCTAGAATCTTACGCCAACACCATGAACTAGTACTCGGAGCTGAAAGAGTCCAGAAGTGTTGATCTTTGATGAGATTACTTCTCACCCAATCAGCCCATAGGGTTGGCTTTTCACTAACCAAATCCCATATATGACGAAGATTTGACGCCTCGAAAAGCTTCTCGATATTGCGAAATCCAAGCCCTCCTTCGTCAGTTGGGTAACATAAGTTTTCCCAGCCAAATAGGAGCTTTCTTACGTCCCATATCAGCACCAGACCAAATGAACTTACTAAAGATGGAGTTGATGTCGTTCAAGACTCTTTTGGGAATAACAAACACCGCTGCCCAGTATAATAACATGTTGTTCAAAACCACCTTTATAAGCAGGACACGCCCTGCAAACGATAAAAAGCGACTCTTCCAAGATTGGATTCGTCCCTTGATTTTATCAATCAGCGGAATACAGTCACTATAGGAAAGACGATAAGATATAAGAGGCAATCCCAGGTATCGAATAGGCAGAGAACCAATACCAAATTCCAAGATGGTTGTAATATCACTTTGACCTTGAGCCGAAAGACCAGCGAAGAAAATAGTACTCTGAAGCACGTTTGCCTGCAATCCCGTCGCCCGATGAAAACCAGTTAACACACCTTTTAGAGATTGAGCCGATCTCGTGTCTCCTCGAAAGAAGACCATGAGGTCGTCTGCAAAACAAAGGTGAGTGACCTTCGGTACTAGACACTGAGGGTGTAGCAAAAACCGACCTACCCTTTCCTCTCGATCAATAAGAACCGCAAATACCTCCATCATTAAAACAAACAGATATGGAGATATCGGGCAACCTTGCCGTAAACCCCGTTTTCCATCAAAATAACCATGGGCTTCACTATTGACCAAAATAGAGAACTTAGACGTAGTAACACAAGCCCGTATCCATTCTATAAATATCCTTGGAAAATGGAACTTACCAAGGACTGAGAATAGTGAAGACCAACGGACTGTGTCATACGCCTTCTTAAGGTCAATCTTAACCGTACACCGAGCTTGACCAGTAGGTCGATGGTAATTCCGGACAATCTCATAGGCTAGCATGATATTGTCCTGGATAGTACGGCCCGAAATGAAAGCTGACTGGTTCGGACTAATCATCGAATAAATGACTCCTTTCAGACTTATAGTGAGTATCTTGGTAATGCATTTATACAACACATTACAACAAGATATCGGTCTGAAATCTGAAACTGAAGAAGCATTATCGATTTTAGGAATAAGGGTTACAAAAGTAGAGTTTACCTCTTTGAGTAGTTTTCCAGAGCTGAAGAAGTTCTGAATAGCCTCCACAAAGTCATCTCCCACGATCGACCAACACGCCTTAAAGATGTGAGAAGAAAACCCATCCGGCCCCGGCGAACGATCGACCAACACGCCTTAAAGAAGTGAGAAGAAGTTCTGAGTTTACCTTTAATAATGCAGGTTTAATAACTATGATTTCCACTTTCTGAAACTTTCAGGTATTTAGAGTTTATGTCAACACTTTAAGTGTTTGCAGTTTATGTCAACATTTTCAACCACTTGGGCGACCAAGTGTCGACTCCAGAATTATTGATCTGTGCTCTTAATAGGCTTTCTCAAATTCGAAAATTCGTGTGATTTTTTTTAATTTACCCCTGTCACTAATTAGTAATTGGGTTTACCTGCCTCACTAATTAATAATTGAGTTTACTAATGAGCTGGAATAGGAGAAGATGCAAAAAAGTGTAAAGAAATTGGTCATAACTCATAACTACATAAGAGAATCAACCAACACTTTCAATACCACCCTCAGTCGGACCACCAATGCCACCCTCCATATCCATAGTATCACAAATGCCACCAACTTAGGTCATGTTTTTTTGGACATGTTACTTTCTGGATAGGTCGTATAGGGGTAAATCATCACCTCTATAGCCAATTGAGAACCTGAGACACAAATAATTTATGAAAAAAAGACCACACATGAAACTAAAAACCAAATAAAGACCTAAACATGAAACTAGAAAATAAAGACGACTAAACAAAAATATATGGTGTTATTCTGTGTTGGTGGAGTTGCTCTAAGAGTTTGAATACAATATCTCCTCTTGAGTGGGTAAGAGCATGTTAAGTAAGAAATATTGTTTCGTTTTACGGCTATCCATTTACGTTGAAAAGATAAAATTAGTTGAAAACAAGAATTAGGAAGAAAGAAAATCCAAGAAGAATAATACCATTAGTCAAGTTATCATGAGATGATTGATTAGCTAATCGATAGAGCCAAAAAATAAATACTTAACCCAAACAACATTGTAAGAGGCAGTTTCTAAAATTGAAGAGGCGGTTTTGTGGATGCATATGGTCGGTGGATGCATCCAATTTGAGTTTCTAATTTATTGGCACCAAATTTAGAAACCAAAGTTTCTAAATTTCCAAGTTAAAGGTCGGCTTATAGTATTATAAAAGGGGGGTCTTGAGTCTTTGTAATACACACCAACACAAGCAACAACAACTCTTCTTTAGAGAGCTAGAGAGAGAGCAAGAGTGAGAGAAATTTTTCATAGTTTTTTGAGCGGTGTTAAATTTCTCGGTCGTCGAAGATTTAGTATAGAAGGTTATTACTATACGGTACCATCTTGGGACGAACTTGCGGATTGTGTTAGTCGTCTTCATCTATCCTTCAATAAAGATTTCTTGTTCGCCCGAGGACGTAGGCTTTAAAGCCGAACCTCGTTAAATTCTGTTCGCATATTTAGATTTTGGCTTAGCTTTTCGATTAATCTTCATAATCGGATCAATTTCTAGGATAGGTTCGATAGCTTCCGCGACTTTCAGTTCTAACAATTGGTACCAGAGCCTTGTTGAGATTGAACGAAGAGAAGATGGGATCGAGAAGTGGTACGGTCAAAGCAGGGAAATATGAGATAGAGAAGTTCAATGGGAAAAACGATTTTTCTTATTGGCGGATGCAGATGAAGAATCTGTTAATCTCGCAGAAATTACACAAGACGTTGACAGGAAAGAAATCAGGAGATATGTCAGATGAGGATTGGGAAGAGTTAGACCTCGAAGCACGGGCTACCATTATGTTGTGTCTTGAGAGGGACGTGGCGTTCCTAGTAGACGAAGAAACAACGGCGGCGGGTGTATGGTTAAAACTAGAAAGCAGTTTCATGACGAAAACTTTAACGAATCGGGTCTACTTAAAATCCAAATTATTCACATGTAGAATGGAAGAGGGTTCTTCTATTCAGGAATATGTGAATAGGTTTGACAGGATTATCTCAGATTTGAAGGATATTGATGTTAAGGTTGAGGATGAGGACCAAGCCCTCATATTGTTACTTTCATTACCTAAATCCTATGAGAACCTTGTTCAAACTTTGATGCTTGTTGGTGATAGTCTAACCATGGAAGAGACGAGAAATTCGCTATTAGCGGATGACCTTCGTAAGGTTGCTACTAGCAGTATGGCGTCGGGTGGAGTAGACAAAGAACAAGCACAAGGGTTGTTTGTAACGAGGGGGAGGAGTAATGAAAGGGGAAAGGGAAAGGGCGGGAAATCTAGATCCAAATCTAGAGGCTCTTTCAAGAAAACGTGCTTTAGTTGTGGTGAGCTTGGCCACTTTAAAGCGACTTGTCCAAAGAGAAAGTTGAAGCAAAAGAACGAATGCTACAAGGAGAAACAAGAGATGCAAGAGGCGGGATATGTGTCAGAAGAGGCGGACGAATGTTTCTCGGTGACAGAGGTGTCTGAGAAGATCTTCGATAAGTGGATGCTTGATTCAGGGGCGTCACACCATATGTGCCCAAATAGGGAGATGTTTACTACCTATAGGAGTATAGATGGTGGTACAGTTATACTGGGTGATGATAGTATATGTAAAACTGTGGGACTCGGAACAATACGGATCAAGATGCACGATGGAGTGGTGAGAACATTGACGGACGTAAGACACATACCCGATTTGCGGAAAAATCTAATTTCCCTTGGTGTGTTGGAGCGGAACGGCTGTAAGATAATTATAGAGAATGGCTCCATAAGAGTCGTTAAGGGTTCTTTGGTGGTAATGAGAGGTACTCGTTACGGTAATTTATACAAACTTTTGGGGACAACAATTACGGGAGATGTAGCAGTAGGAATCAGTGGAAGGGATCCAACGGCTAGTACGAGGCTTTGGCATATGCGCCTTGGGCATATGTCAGAAAAGGGTCTATCTTTGATGTGCGGGAAAGACTTGTTGAAGGACATGAAGAAGCCTTGCATGGAGTTTTGTGAGCATTGTGTGTTCGGGAAGGCACACAGGGTGACGTTCTCTACAAGCAAGCACAGGAGCAAAGAGGTGTTAGACTACGTACACACCGATGTCTGGGGACCGGCAAAGTTACCTTCCAAGGGTGGTTCCAGGTATTTTGTTACATTCGTTGATGATCATTCGAGATTTGTCTGGCTTTATTTTCTGAAGCATAAGAATGAGGTATTCAACACATTCCTGGTGTGGAAAGCAATGGTTGAGAACAAAACTGGTCGAAAGCTGAAGACGTTAAGGTCGGATAATGGGACCGAGTACACGGATGGGGCATTCAAGGAGTTTTGTAATCAGGAAGGCATTGTGAGGCACTGGACAGTAGTAAACACACCTCAGCAGAATGGAGTCGCAGAGAGATTGAACCGTACACTACTTGAGAAGGCTAGATGTATGCGCTCCAATTCGGGACTAGGCGTAGAATGGTGGGCAGAATCTGTTGCTACAGCTTGTTATATTGTGAACAGGTCTCCACATTCTTCTTTAGATGGCGGCATACCTTACGAGGTGTGGTCAGGTGAACATGCAGATTACGGGAGACTAAAGGTTTTCGGTTGTACGGCCTATTACCATGTTAAAGGTAACAAACTTGACAATAGAGCAAAGAAGGCAATTTTCTTAGGATATGCTACAGGAGTCAAGGGTTATCGGTTATGGTGTACGGAAGACAAGAAGTTTGTAATCAGTAGAGATGTGGTGTTTGATGAGTCATCTATTGTAGCTATGGCGAAAGCTACGGTGCCTAGTTGTGGTGATGTTGGGTCTACTAAAGCTCAAGTAGTGGAAGTAGAAGCCGAAGACCAACGGGTTTCTAGGAATCATGATCAGGTGGAGCATCAGGATAATACTCAGGATGAGAAAATTGATGAACCCGATCATGAGGAGGTTCAAGGGGAAGGTACACAAGTTTTACAACAACAACAGCAGGATGTTTCGGTACACACTAGGCCGAAACGGTTATATAAGCCGGTACAGAGGTTAGGGTCAGACAAAACTCTTAGGCATTATGGGCAGGCAAATCTTGTTGAATATGCACTCTCGGTGGAAGACGACGAGCCGGTCACCTTCAAACAAGCTATTACCGCGGAGGAAAGAGAGAGTTGGTTGGTTGCTATGCAAGAAGAGATGGAGTCTCTTCACAAGAACCAGACATGGGAGGTTGTCCCATTGCCCGAAGGTAAGTCTGTTATTGGTTGTAAATGGGTGTACAAGAAGAAAGAGGATTCTTCCAAAATCAAGGGTACAAGGTATAAGGCAAGACTAGTGGCCAAGGGTTATGCACAGAAAGAAGGGGTCGACTACAATGAGATTTTCTCACCGGTCGTGAAACATACTTCTATTCGGGTGCTATTGAGTATTGTTGCTCACAGGGATCTTGAGCTGGAACAACTCGATGTTAAAACCGCCTTCTTGCACGGAGATTTGGAAGAAGAAATTTATATGGCTCAACCAGAGGGATACAAGGTTGAGGGCAAAGAAAATCAAGTATGTCGTTTGAGTAAATCTCTTTACGGATTGAAACAATCCCCTCGCCAATGGTACAAACGATTTGATTTTTTCATGCTAAAGCATGGTTTTCGCAGAAGTGACTATGATTGTTGTGTATACATCAAGAAGCTTCGCGAAGGTGACTTTATTTATCTCCTTTTGTATGTGGATGACATGCTTATTGCTTCTCGAAGCATGGTGGAGATAAATAAGTTGAAATCTCAACTCAGTCAAGAGTTTGAGATGAAAGACATGGGCGCTGCAAAGAAGATACTGGGAATGGAGATTAAGAGAGAGCGGTCAAGTAAGAAACTGTACTTGAATCAGAAAGGTTACATCGAACGAGTAGTTTCTCGGTTCGGGATGCAGAATGCGAAGGCGGTGTCAACACCTTTGGCACCACACTTCAGGCTCTCGGGAAAACAATCTCCCACTACTACGGTGGAGAAGGATCATATGGATCGTGTACCGTATGCTAGTGCAGTTGGCAGTTTGATGTACGCTATGGTGTGTACTCGTCCGGATATTTCACAGGCGGTCAGTGTGGTTAGTAGGTTTATGGCAAACCCGGGAAAGACACATTGGGAAGCTGTGAAGTGGGTCTTGAGGTACTTGAAGGGTACTGTTGATACGGGTTTGTGCTTTGGTGGAGACACATGTCAGGTAAGCGGTTATGTTGACTCGGATTATGCTGGCGATCTAGATAGAAGACGATCTACTACTGGTTATGTATTTAAGGTACATGGTGCTCCAGTTAGTTGGCGATCGATGTTACAATCTACAGTTGCGTTATCTACTACGGAGGCCGAGTATATGGCTATGGCCGAGGGTGTGAAGGAAGCATTGTGGTTGTGGGGTCTTCTGGATGATCTAGGGATTAAGCAGGAGTGCGTAGAGGTATGGTGTGATAGTCAAAGTGCGATTCATTTGGCGAAGAATCAGGTTCATCATGCTCGTACTAAGCATATCGATGTCAGGTATCACTTTGTACGAGATGTCATAGAGGAAGGTGATGTTTCTCTCATGAAGGTACACACAGATGAGAATCCCGCGGACATGTTGACTAAAGTGGTGACGTGTAGCAAGTTTCAGCATTGTCTGGAATTGCTACAAATCGACTCGTGTTAAGTTGCCCGAAAGGGCGTAATGGCGACAAGGTAATCTTTATGTGAAGGGTTGGTAGAACTACGATAGGCTTGATCCTGTAAAAGGGTACGTAGGCAACCATGGTCATATGGTGCAGTCGGATGAAGTTACAAGAAGCAGATATATCTTACAAGGAGTATTCTGGTGTTCGTCCAAAATTTGAAGTATATCAAATTGTGTACGAGGTGGAGAATTGTAAGAGGCAGTTTCTAAAATTGAAGAGGCGGTTTTGTGGATGCATATGGTCGGTGGATGCATCCAATTTGAGTTTCTAATTGATTGGCACCAAATTTAGAAACCAAAGTTTCTAAATTTCCAAGTTAAAGGTCGGCTTATAGTATTATAAAAGGGGGGTCTTGAGTCTTTGTAATACACACCAACACAAGCAACAACAACTCTTCTTTAGAGAGCTAGAGAGAGAGCAAGAGTGAGAGAAATTTTTCATAGTTTTTTGAGCGGTGTTAAATTTCTCGGTCGTCGAAGATTTAGTATAGAAGGTTATTACTATACGGTACCATCTTGGGACGAACTTGCGGATTGTGTTAGTCGTCTTCATCTATCCTTCAATAAAGATTTCTTGTTCGCCCGAGGACGTAGGCTTTAAAGCCGAACCTCGTTAAATTCTGTTCGCATATTTAGATTTTGGCTTAGCTTTTCGATTAATCTTCATAATCGGATCAATTTCTAGGATAGGTTCGATAGCTTCCGCGACTTTCAGTTCTAACAAACATAAATACTTAACCCAAACAACACCATAATGACGAGAGCTTGTGTTACATCTGATATTAGACTTGAAACGTGATCATATCTCAAGAAAGTCAGGATGGCCGAGTGGTCTAAGGCGCCAGACTCAAGTTCTGGTCTTCGAGAGAGGGCGTGGGTTCAAATCCCACTTCTGACACTTCCATTTTTTACCCTATTATTCTGCTTATGAAGCACTTCACAAAAAAAAAGTTGTGTTCTCAGTCCAGAAAGTACACCTTTCATGCAGGTTTAGTCCAACTTTATGTGGAAATGATCTTTTAGTCCGGGTCCTGTTTGGTCTAAAAGTACACCATAATTTGTTTTTAGTCCACAAGGTATATTACATAGTATATTTTTTTTCTTATTACTCGTTCTTATAAACAATTTTATTTTTCAAAGTGTTCTCATCTTATTCTTAGTAGTTTTATTCATTTTTTAACCTACTGGTTTTGTCATTTGTCAGAGTTTTCTACTTACATTTTCCGAACATTGATTTCTTTAAACATACCTACGTTGACAACATTTTCACAATGCAAAAACATTTTAAATTATTTTAATACAAAAGTAAATGTAGGAAATTAACGTCTTTTCACTATTTTCACTGTTGTCAATTTTACAACATTAGTTTCACTTACAACATAATACAAAATGTTGTCAAAATAACCCAATTTTTGTCAATATTGTGCAAAATATATTGTCAGATAAAAATGCGAGAATGACGTGAAAATGAGGATACACATCGGAAATTACACAAAAAGTTTAAGTAATATTAAGATCTATTTGCATCATGGCCTTGGTTGGAAGCATAAATGGGTTGAGGGATCGCGGTGTAGATTGGAGAGAGTAGGTCTGACCGAGTGAAAGCATATGCTATACTATACGACGACCATGGCCATTTTCGTTGTTATCGATTATACAACATTAGTTTCACTTGCAACATAATACAAAATGTTGTTAAAATAACCCAATTTTGTCAATATTGTGCAAAATATTAAGATGTATTTGCATCCAGGATATTACTTTTTTTTTTTGATGAAGATCTAGGATATTACTTGTTTCAAGCTTTCCAAACCTATGTTTTGATTCAAACTTCTTCACTAAAAATTAGATAGATTTTTCAATTTTTTACCTCGCTCTTTTCCGTTCATCAAATTAATTGGGCCTCCCTAGTATTTCTCTAGTGTGATAGTTCTTCATCGACATCTTCTATTTCTTTTCATATTCTTTGTCTTCGGCTTCTCTCTTATTCTTTATCTTATGTTTGCCTCTCTTCTTGATCATCTACTTTTTCTTTCTCCTGGTTCAAATTTCTGGTGGATAAAAAATCAAAAAAAGGGGGCAAGGGGCGCCGATAGAATCTGACGTTGACTAAGATTGGCTATAGTGCAGATTAGGGGTGAGCAACGATCGGTTTTTTCCAGTTTTGGCTCGAACAAAAGTTGAATCAATAAGTGACGGTTTGACTAAATCGTCGGTCGAAGTCGAGCCGATCATTCGACCAACAGACATGGTTCAACTCAGTTTGGTTCGACTCGGTTGAGTTCGGTTGATCGGTTTAACCGAGCACAACTTAAAGAAAATGGTAAAAACTAATGTTACTCATTTCATTGCATATATCGAAAATAAAAATTAAGAATCCATCGTACTTTTCCACCATTACATATACCGAAAATAAAAATTAAAAATCCATCTTACTTTGCCACCATAACACAAAAAAGAAAGAAGTGCAAATGCAAAATCTAAAATTTGAAGTTAAAAATAGGTTGTGGTACATAGATAATCAGTGAAGACTTACCTCTAAAACCTTTCAATCAAGTTGAATAAGTTGTGGTTGATGAAGCCGACAACACCAACTAGGAAGGAGGACGGACAATAGACTTGGAAGGCTTGATAAGGATTTTCTAAAATTTTTTCTTTTTAGTTTAACACTTTCTAACTATACAATTATTGTAACTTTACACAATTATTGTTTCCTTTTTCTTAGGAGGACGGACAGTAGAGTTGGAAGACTTAATTAGGATTTTTCTAATTTTTTTCCCTTTTTAGTTTAACAATTTCTAAATTTACAATTGTTATTGACTTTACAAAATATAATTTCTTTTTTCCTTAAAATTTTGGTGGTTCGATTTGGGCGGTTTCTAGAAACCTAAACCGAGGTCAAACTAAACCGATTTGGATTGTTCAGTTTTTCGACTAAACCGAGTCGAACGGTGATCGGTTCGGCTCAACAACCGATCGATGCGGTTCGACTTGGTTTGGTTTGGGCGATTGGTTCGGTTTTTGCTCACCCCTATTGAAGATATTCTGGGGACTTTAGGCGCCTATAGCTTCCATCAGGTGACCACTTAGCTGGTTTTACCTTTGTTTGAGGCTCACCTATTGATGGGAGAGAAACTCTAGGAAATGTTATATACACTTACCATTCTACTTGTCACACTTCTATCTGATTTGACTCGAATAAAAAATACCTTAGATATGAGTGCATATAACAAAAAAGGTGAGTGCATTTAGCATTTCTTGAAACTCTATAGCGCCCACATCACGGGTAGAGGCGCCTATTTTTCACATAAAGCACCCACAAATTCTGTGTGTGAAGTTGCACTTAGTAGTAGTTGGGCGCCTATAGAAATTTCCATAAGAATGTAGAAGTAGCCCTTAAGTTTCTAATTAAGGGTGTTCTTTGTTTTCTCTTTAGTGTCTAAATCTGAGTTGGTTGTCGTTGAATCAGAACTAGCTGAATTGTTTTACAAGTTAGAACTTTTTTTTTTTCGGTCTAAATAATTCCCTCAATGTTTATTTTGACACTTGTACTCTAATAACAAGTAAATTGAATCTTTTAGTCCTCTTTATTTTCTCGTTCTTTTGCTCTTTATTTCTTCAAAACGAAAGTAGAATCCTTCACCTTCTTCTTGGTTGTCAACCTCGAGAGCCGATCTCCAACTTTCAGTTTGTAACTGCGAAGTTGTTTTCACATAGTAGCCAAAATGAACAGAAAATATTTGCAGAAAATTGAAGATGAAGAAAGGTAATTTATAAAAAAAATACCAACATGGACCTAATTCAAAACTTTCGATGGTTTAGCTTCGAAAGGTATGTTCTAAAAAATACAAAACTTTGATTTATACTAGGAACCTGATTGGAGTGGGTTATACAACAAGGAGACTCCTTATCCCACCACCGGCTGGCAATAATTGATCCAGCTTCGGTCGACCAACCTTTATTAAATGGAGACAAATAATGGTTGTTATTGTAAGTAGTAATATCCAACATCATAATCTCTTTCATTATTTCATTGCTTCATATCTGTTCGATCCATATATAAATCTATTTATCTTTCGTTCTTTCTTTCACACCCTCCCTCTCTTTCTTACTATGTCGACAAAGAAATTTGAAAGAGAGATATGAACAACGTAATATTTTTATAGAGAACTCTAAAACTAGCTGTTTCCCAACAGCTGATCAACCACATCCTGAATAGCAAACACCAGGTGCACTGGCAGTCGAGAAAGCACATATATGAAATCATAAATCTCAAAAGCTCGTCCGTTGGCATCAAATTCTCCTTCACGCCTAGACAAACCAACAAACAGGCTGATACGATTGCCAAATGGAGTAGAAAGAACAACCGTAGACGTATTTGGACTGATGTTTTAGAATTCCAGAGCATTGTTTAGCTCTTTCTGTTCCTCTCAAAAAAAAAAAAAAAAAAAAAAATTGATCAAGGGTTATGCTACGAGTGAAGGTTTTCTAAGGGAGCCAAGCCTGCCCACCAAATATTAACGGTCCGAGCAGATACTATCCATGCCGAGATTCGGATTGAACGTTTTCGTATCAGACTCGAGCGTTCCAGGTCGACTTTCAGGCTTCTCGTAGAACTGCCGCCCCTATGTGTGATGTAGGATCTCAGTTCTGCATATTTCTTTCCTTTATGATCTACGTGTACAACTTTTTTTTTTTTTTGAGAAATACCTGTACATTTTTCTTATATATTAAAAGAGGGTATATTTGTCTAACCGAACAAGTTTACCACCAAAGATTTTAAAACTTCAAAAATCCAAACGGCTATATTTGATAAATTTACGTGCCCATCCAAATTTGTGAACTCCCGCGAGTATTTTTAATCCTATTATATAGCACGACCCACAATAAAATGATGAGCCAGACCTTTCACCAATTAACACGTCATTATATTTTTCATTCTTTACGTTCATTGGTTCGATTTCGGATTTAGAGATTTGCGCCTTAAAATAAGATTCATCCCTCACTAAGCACTATCCAAATTACCAAAAATAACCTTAATAAGATGTAATATTACTAAAATAGCCTAAGGTCTCTCAATTACGGAATGGCCTTCAGAGAGTTGTTTGTGTGAAAATGGTTCGAGGGTAGTTACGAGAATTCGTAATTTATTGAAGTTTCTAAAAATTTGAGTAGATACTTATATTTACTGTATTTACGATATTGCCCTTGGCGCATCGTTTTACCTTCCCCTCTTTCATATTTGTAGAAAAACTCGGTTTTCTTTTTCGTTCTGTTTAATTTTCTTGAAAACTCCGATCAGTTTCAGACGACCTTTTGAACCTTTCATCGTAGTTGATATGTGAACGGAGACGGAAAATATACAAGATTCTAGGTTTTGCTGGTTTGAATCGTAACTTAACTCGTAAGATTTAGGGTTTGTTTTTTGATTCTTCGTATTTTTTGAGTGATTTTGGGGGGAGGAATTAGGGTTTTCGGTTTTCTAGTTGATCTGGCGGTCGATTTGATCTGCCGGTTGATTTTCTTGTAATGGCAAAAGGTACTGAATTTGATGAGTTTGCGTTGTTATCGGTGCCACAAGTTGGTTTGAAACGCGAAATTGTTTGTGGGTTGGAGGCTCGATCTGTGGTTTCTGGTTCAACTAATCGAACTAGAGCCAGAAAGGTTTTCAATAGTAGTAGCCCTAAAGGGGATGAAGAGTTTGGGGTTTTGAGTAATAAGAGATTGAAGCAAGAGAAAATTACTGTAGAAGAGGAAAGTATTAATGATGTAGAAAGACTTTCTATGGAGGTGGAAACCCTAAAAGATGTGGTGAAGGACAAAGTTCAAGTCAATGAGAAAACCCTAGATGAGTCTGTTGAGACTTTAAAAGAAGATGAAACTAAGATTGATCAGTTGAACTCTCGAGGAGAAGAGGAGGGTAAGAGTAATAGAGCAAATGTGGGAACCTCCATAGTCAATGGTGATAAAAGTGATGTCAAGAATGCTGTATCGGAGAAACCTCCAAGAAGATTTACTCGTTCGGCTTTTAAAGGCAAGGAAGATCAATTGAAAATTTGTGGCAATAGGGAGTTAGATACTACTTTCCAAGATGATAGACCTAAGAGACGTTTTACCCGTTCAGCTTTGGAGCCTAACGGAGAGTTGACGATAATAGATGCCAATAAGGAAGTAAACAATGCTTTAACGGAGAACCACACAAAGCTAGTTACAACTGTTTTAGATGTGGAGGAGGTGGTAATGGATGATAGTAGGCAGATGGAAAATGGTTTAATGGAGAAGGTGAATGCTGCAAGTGAGACACCCATGAAAGGGGTTGCTTGTTCCAAAACGGAACAAGCGGAAGAGTTAATATTGAACGTTGTAAGTGATGAACAGAATGTTTTGTGCGAGATTGCGGAAACTGCGAAAGAGTTGGCAGTGACAAGTGGAAATTCCAAAGGACAGAATGTTATACCAGTGAAAATGACAAATCATTTTTGTTCTAATTTGGAAACTAAGACAGAGTCTTTAGTGAACATCAAAAACTTGGATAAACAGATTGTGTCGTTGGAGAAACCTACGACACAGTCCATTCTATCCCTTTCAAAACCTAAGGTGGAGCCTGTAGTTATCAATGAAAACGGTCATCACATTTCTTTGGAGAAACCCATGAGGCGGTTTACCCGTTCACTTTTGGAAAGGAAGGTGGAACCAATAGTTATGGAATGCAATAGTGAACAACAGAATGCCATGCAAGGGGAGGAACCACCAAGGCGTTTCACGCGTTCAGCTTTGATTCCTAAGGAAGAAGGAATGGAGACTCTGGAAGCAACTCAAGATGCAAGTTCTTCACATATGAAGAATTTCGCCATCTGTCTGAACTGTAAAAGTGAGTTTTTACCTGTGACTATTGATTCCTTTATGTTTTTTGTTTGTTTGATCTTATGCGGACTTCAATTGTGTCCAGAGCCTCTTCCTCCGAACACCAAGAGGTCAGTGCCAGTGTGCAACTCGTGTCTGGAAACAAAGAAATCCTATGCAAGCCCATCTAGTAAAACTGGTACCGAGAGGAGGTATGTTATTTGATTCTAGCGAAGGTTGAATATACAATAGTTTTTTGATGTTTGATGAGTTGGACTTTTAGATCACTATGCCAAGAGAAACACATTCTTACAAGTATGTTAATTATGGAATACAATAGTTATTGTGCCACTGACATGCGCATTAATTCCTGCGCGACAACGAGAAGTTTCTATTAATTGATTGCTAGTATAGTAACTGAAGAGTCTCTTGATTCGATAGATGTAATAAGTAATCTATATTAATCGGACTTGTATATCTATTTTATTTGGAATCACTTGTTACTTTCATGCTGGCTTCTAAATTGGGCCTAGATCCTAAAATCTTATGTTTGAGCTACTCTTTGTAGAGTGACTCCACGGTTATTAACTTAGTTGCTAACTTAGGCATCAAGTTTTCATGTTTTAAAAATAAGGACGGGACCTTTCAAGGAATCTTTTGTGTAAACATTTCCATGTACATTAGTTAATTATGATAAGCATCTGCCAAAAATTCCCATGCGTTAAAAACATAAGCAAGGACAAAATATTTCAGTATGAGTTGAATAGCTTAAAAGAAAAAGCATAAATGCAGAAGTGTCTCTTCTACTCTGTGGTTGGAAGATCTATAAAAACAATACGAGTATCGACATGAAAAGTAATAATGGGTTTTTTTTTGCCTTTTTGGAGATGAAATTTGGAAAGATGAAGCTTAAAAAGCGTAACTGTTTTATTATCCGAGACAAAAATTAGAATGTTTTCAGAAGCTGATCGGAAGTCCCTAAATATGTGCGGTGAGGTTAGCTTGTTATTTAGTAATTTGAAGTTTGTTCTTACAATCCAAAGTATTAACTGAGTCTAAAAAGGAGTTCATCGTTTGCGCTCTAAGGCTCGCGTCAATTCTATTTGTCACTTCATGTATTTGGTGTTACTGCTTCCGTACCGCCTTCCCGCTTTCTTGTTTCTTTTCCTTATTATCATGTCGGTTATTGCTTATTTTGCTATGTGTTCATAATGTTTTGTCATCATAAAGTTATTGAAAGCAATAAAAAATACACAAGGAACCTTTAAGGTGTTAAGTATTGATTAGGTTTGAGTGATAAATGAGGCTCCTTGTTACTCTTCCTTGAGGCAACGTTTTGCATTACTAAAGCAAACCACCTCAAGGTTGAAAATCGTTCTTTGGAAACATTGTTGTTTGTCAACTTCTACATGCCCCAGACATGATAAATCATATCATTCAATATTTCAATGTGTGTGTCTTCAGGTCAAAGCGAGGTTTAACTCCTAAGTCCTCGGACAGTGCTTTAAAGTGTGTCTCAGCACAAACTAAGAGCTCTCGAGGGAAGATAACTAGAAAGTTGGTATCCCGCTGCTTGTCGACTTAGGTCCATTTTTCTGAAATTTGTGGTCTCAGTTATTCTCTTTAGCAACTGCTAAGTTTTGGGATGCTTTTACTGCAGGGATTTGACATTGCATAGGTTGGTCTTTGAGGAAGATGGCTTACCTGATGGAACAGAATTGGCATATTTTCACAATGGACAGGTAGCATGTGCAAGTGGTTTTCCTGGTTTTCATTGCAATCCCGTTGCTATATTTTTTCAATAATTTGAAAGTTTGCTTTTTTACTGGACAGAAACTGCTGGAAGGGTACAAAAAGGGTTTTGGAATATTCTGTCGTTGTTGCAACTCTGAGGTGTGCTTTGATTATTTCAAAACACACTTGTATTTTAGAATTGAACGCAAAGAACAAACATAGAGTGTCATTTATAATATTCTACCAAATATTCTGATTTTTTATATGTTTTATTGCTTACAATGAGCAGATCAGTGCTTCATCGTTCGAAGCTCATGCAGGTTTCGCTTCGCGTCGTAAACCGTGAGTTCTTATGTGAATTATTTGGTAGATAACATGTTTCTCTTGATCTTTAACTGTCTGACCTGTCACTTTTGTCTGTGTGTGTATCGTACCAGGTACCTTAGCATATACACATCAAACGGGGTATCACTACACGAGTTGTCGTTATCTTTATCTAAAAATCGAAAATTTTCCGCCAGTTACAATGATGACCTATGTGGCATTTGCGCAGACCCTGGGGATCTTCTACTTTGTGATGGATGCCCTAGGGCTTTTCACATAGGTGCGATTTTGTACTTTTAATCACCCCAACTCTTTATGTGCATCAAGTCATATATTGATTCAGATTTGGTTAAGAAACTCTGGAGTGGAAACAATCTACTACTTCCCCGTGCCCAGGAGCGCGCTGGTTATATGTATATGATGTGTTTGTAGTGATTCGAGGAGTGCTCTTGACATTGCATTTTCTTACTTACCGGATCATCATTTTTCATCTTGTCCTTGTTCCTAATGATATGTTTTTACATTATTGTTATTTATATTATAGTTATTTAGTGATATCAGCTGATACTTGGTTTATTCAGTTGTTATCTCGTCTCCAACTTGACTTTCTGGATGTGATTTTCTAAGATGAAATAACTTTCGGTTATTTTGATTCATATGAACCTCATTATCACAGATTGTGTGGGGGAATCAAGCATCCCAGAGGGAGATTGGTATTGTCCTTATTGCCAGAGTATGTTTCAGAGAGAGGGATTTTGTGCATCTAATGCTAATGCAGTAGCAGCTGGGAGAGTTGACGGTGTTGATCCTATAGAACAAATATCAAAACGATGCATAAGGATTGTTGAAGTAATAGAAGCTGAAGTTAGTGGTGGGTGCACATTATGCAAGTAAGTCCTGTACCGTAATATCCTGCTATCTATAGAGCGAATCTACTCTAATCCCTTGGCTCTTACATCTTATCTCTTTTTTTGCTGTCTCTATCTAGTATCGCTTACCTTTTTCTTTTTATGATGAAAATGCAGGTCTCAGAACTTCAGCAAATCAGGGTTTGGTCCTCTTACCGTTATAATTTGTGATCAGGTATTTGTTCTTTTTCTTCAAGTCATATTCAGAGTTTTGGATACAAGGTTTTTTCGCATGGATGTAGAGTTCAAAATGCTTTTGCTGAACTTTCGCTTAATTGATGTTTTCTTGCATCAGTGTGAAAAGGAGTACCATGTCGGATGTTTGAAGGATCACAAAATAGCAGATCTAGAGGTGTGTAAAAAGCGACTTAAAGATTTTTACCATTCATAATTCATTCCCATAATCAAACTTCTAGTTGTCTAGCGGTGCTATTGTTTTTGATTAAAATGATGATACTATATATTAATACAGGAATTACCGCAAGGAAAGTGGTTTTGCTGCACGGATTGCCGTAGGATTAATACTGCTTTGCAAAAGTTAATTATTCGTGGATCAGAGAAACTCCCTGTCTCTCTCTTAAGCGTTGTTAAGAAGAAGCGTAAAGAGAAATGTTTGAATAGTGAGACCAATCTTGATGTGAGATGGGTGGTTCTTAGTGGCCAAACAGCTTCTCCTGAGAGTAGATCACTTCTTTCAAAGGCTGTAGCCATCTTTCATGTAAGTAACTACGAGTTATGTAAAGCTGTATCAGGATTCTTGGGTGATTGTGGTTCAGCCACTGTATATTAGAATTCCACATGGGTTCTTTGAACTGCATTGTTGCTGCTTCTCTGTTCTGTTGACCCGCGGTATTGTTTTTTAATGACAAACTTCAGTTGCGGGAGAAACAACCCCGTGAGCCAACAACTCAATAACACGTTGATTACTATCTTCCTCCAATAACAACTAGCTTCACAAAGTATGGACCATAGGCATCACGCGATCCATCTTATTCACATTAAAAATAATATTCTCAAAGCCCTTGTTTAAGGTTGAGCATTTTTTGATATCTCGTCAAAAAACATTGTTGGAATTCTTTCAAGCATAGCCTTTCTTATTTCCATTTCCATTCTATATGGATTTTTCTCGAGTAGAAGTCCTTAATTTTGTTAGTAGGTAAATGCTTTATTAAGTTGATGCTCATATTTCATTTTACATCTTTATCAGAGCTGTTTTGACCCAATAGTTGACTCAAGGACAGGCCGTGACCTTATCCCAGCCATGATTTATGGGTGAGCAAGGATCTTTACTCTCATATCTTGTTCAGCTAATCTGTTGGTTGCTTTCTTTATATGCCTATTGATATGAGCTGAGCTAACTTTCTTATGCTTCTATTATGTGCCCTAAAGACGGAACATCAAGGATCAAGACTTCGGAGGGATGTATTGTGCAGTATTAACTGTAAAGTAAGGATTACACCTACTGAGTGTTATTCTACTAATACTTCACTCGAAGTTGTCTAATCCTTGAGTGTCTTATTATTTTTGCAGCTCATCTGTAGTATCAGCAGGAATTCTTAGAATATTTGGTGTTGATGTGGCAGAGCTTCCTTTAGTTGCTACGAGCAATGATTACCAAGGGCAGGCAAGTTTTTTGTTCTTTTTTCGAACCCAATTGTGCCACTGATTTCCTCCCCACCCCCTGTTTAGTCTTAATTCACATTTTTAATATAGCCGAGTGAAAAATGAACACTTTTCTGTTAAAAGGTTTTGATGACAGAGAGTGTTTTTTTTTTCTTTTGACAGGGCTACTTCCAGTCATTATTCTCTTGCATAGAGAGGTTACTGGGATTCTTGAATGTAAAAACACTCGTACTCCCAGCTGCCGGGGAAGCCGAAGTGATATGGACGGATAAATTTGGTTTTGAGAAGATGAGCGATGATCAGGTGCGTTATCGACTAGACCCTCATTTATTCCTAATATCGGCTTGTCCATCACTATGGTGCTGAGACTAAGTTCAACCTGGATTTTCAATCATGTATCGACAGGTAAGTGAATATAGAAAACAACATTACCAAATGACCACATTTCAAGGGACTTCCATGCTACAGAAGGCGGTTCCGAAGTGTCGAAGCACTTGTAAAGCATCAACTAAAAAATAATCTTCAATTTCTCTATCATATACATTTTTTGTTACAACGGAGAAGGCGATTCTGCAGCAGCTTGCACTTGAAATGTACAGGGAAGGATCTGTTTTTTTGGTGCTGTATAGGAAACAACAAATTCATACTTCAGCTGATTTTTTTTTTTCGTAGTTTTATAAGTAAACAGGCTCCGTTTAGGTAGATAAGATATGAATTTAATGATAGATTATTGGAAAGAAAATACATGCAATGTAATCATCCTTTATGAGTATGGTAAAAATCAGTGATAGAATCGTATTTTTGAAAGTTTTATTTGCCTTATTGTTTCATTGTCTTCTTCATTTATTTAGTTCTTGTCTTGTTGGTTTCACTGTCTAGTTACCTTTCCTAGTTTATATTGCCCTAAATGTTCAAAGAACAAGATATGGGAGTTCTTTGAAGAATTGTTGAATGGAAAAGTCAATAAATCTCATCACGTTTCGACCTCAAAGTACAAGTGAGCAAGAGCTATAAAAGTTGACTGTTTTCTTGTGAAAGTAACTTAAATAACACACCTTTCGAGCGAGGGGCTTGTACAGGCAGTCTGGTGCGTCCATGTTGGACATGGTGCACGGGAACTGTAACCTAGGACAAGGGGGAAGGGGGAGCTTCCAAGCAATATATACTGAAATCCAAAGGCACGATATGAGCCTGCTTGCTGCCTGCCACGGTCACAAAACAAAAAAGAAGAGCAATAAAGCGTGGACGGCAGGATTCGAACCTGCGCGGGCAGAGCCCACATGATTTCTAGTCATGCCCGATAACCACTCCGGCACGTCCACCTGTTGATGTTAAATATCAAAATAGAAATTAGACTACAAATGACCATGGAAACTAATCACCATCTACCATATTGCACATTTATTAAATCAATCAATTTCGCACCATTGCGATTAGCTAGTCTAATCTAACATGTGGATTTCTTCTTTTTCTTTGTTGGAATATCTAACGTGTAGATCTTTTTTTTGTTGAAGAAACATGTAGATTGATATGGTCTAATTAGTAATCAAATTGCATATTCCTTGAATTTATCAAGCAGAAAAATGTAATTAGCTAATCTAGTCTAACTAATAGACTGATGAAGAATTTAACCTAGTAGTAATTCCCATTCTATGTGATAGTAATCTTCAAAGCTCTCCTTTCAACAGAAAAAATAAGTAGTTCAAAAAAAAAAAAGAATATGTTTTGAAGTATGAGACGATCATTTTAGAAAGTTCTTATTTTATTTTAGTTTGGAGTTTTGGAGAAATAAAGATATTTTTTCAATCTTAAAAAGTAAAAGAAATTTGGAGTATAAAATCTTGAGTGAAACATTTTCTTTTTTGTAATTTCTCTCTTCTTCATCTTCTCTCCATCCTCTTTCCCTCTCTCCCTCTCTCTCTCTCTCTCTCTGATTCTCTCTCTCTCTCTCTCTCTCTCTTCGGCGAGTGACTTTCCGCCGACGACTTGGACCCCGCTCTTTGAAAATTTTCAAATATTTTTCTTCTTTCTCCAAAAGACTTTAATTTTATTCATGATTTATTCATGAAAGAGTATGGTTCAAACCTTCAACTGTGTTATGGTACCATCCAACCAAAGTGAATTACCCAAAAAGATCGATGGTTATTTAGAAAGAGAAAATGTGAAGGAGATTAGGGTTAACTTGGGTCTGGCCTCAAGATTTAAAACTAAATCTAGTGTTAGGGTTTCACTTAGAAGTTTTTTTTTTTGCATAAACTTTCACTTTGAAGTTAGTAAAATACTCTCATCTAAATATGAGAAATCACAGAAAAATAATTCCTTAACAAGAAGAGGAGACTCAAATGTTCTGAGTTCAAACCAGACATTCATACAGCAGAAGAAAAAGGAGAACCCAAATGGAGAAAATTAAAGTTTCCTAAACAGAGAACTAAGATTCTTACAAATTAACTACAACCCTTTCAATCAATCTTTTTATAGAACAAAACCCATTTTGCAATTTACCTAACTCAATTAGATCAAAACCATTTAATTTGGGGATTGAGAAACAACAGATTGAAGAATCAACTTGGTTTCTTCTTGGATCAATTCAGCTCGCTGAGCTAAAATCTTTGCTTCATCAATTTGCTGTAATCTCCAACTATCATTAAATCTCTCCAATCTTGACTTACCCAAACACTTCAAACCCTCTTTGAGAACCAAATTCCCAGGAAATTTAGTCATCTCTTCCATTAAAAACGAGTAATCCTTCTCCAGATCTACAACTTCTTCATCTTTATAGGTGACATTTTCTTCAACAATAGGAACTTCTTTGGGCTCCAATTTCTTCTTCTCAGTTCGTGGTGGGGTTTTCTGAGAACCCATGGAGGAGGAGGAATTCTTCTCACCCCCCCAGATCTTATGAGAAATTTCGAAAATTTCTCTTTCATGGGGGTTTTTAATCCATAACTTATCAACAACTTGTTTGGTATATTTGAGGCGTAATTTACGAAGCTTATCGATTAATTGGGTTTGATTAATTTCACCACTGAGTGATTTACCGACGCGTTGGAAGAGAAGAGGAGCAGCTGTGGCTGGATTTGAAGAGTCTTTGGTGATATCAAGGAATGATTTAAGGAGATGGATTTCATCTTCTTCTGAGAATACTCGTTGGAAAGGAGGTTTGGATGGGGAAGATTTCTTTTCCGGCGAAGTGGGTAGATCTTCTTCATGGTACTTTTCTTTAGAGGAGGAAGATGATGAGGGCTTCTTGCGTTTAGATGATGGGACTTGGGAATCGGTTGACATGATGAGAGAGAAAGTGGGTAAGAAAGAAAGAGAGAGAGAGCGAGGAAGAAGAAGAAGAGCCGTCTGCTAGGGCTAGGAGGAAGAGAGATTCAACTCACAGGAATCTAGAGAGAGGAAGGGGCTGGGACATGATGGGTAGGAATCATGCCGGCCTCGAGTGCTCGTGAATACGCGGATTTAGCCCATTCAGAGCTCAGGATCCGGAGTTAAGACTCCCCGACTAACTTGCCACCCTATCTATGTGTTACTGGTTAGGGTTGTGAAAAGAAATAATCCAAGAACCCGAAACCGGTCGTGGACATGCGTGTCTGTTAGAGCCCACTAGTACTTGAAATCCGAAGGCGGGTTCAACCCACCATCTCCATGAAATAAACTGTTGGGCCCAGGTTTTGACGTGCTACTCGGCATCGACCATCGCGCCTGAGTCCAATCCATTGGTATTTGCTCGACATACCCCGCTAATAATGTCATCAATTAACCCGATAATACTTAATTATATTGTGTGTAGGTTTGTGTAACAAAGTTGAATGTTTCTTCGTGTCCAAATCTGACAAAGTTGTTTATCCTTCATGACCTGATGTTAATGTACAAAGTAAAAAACCCGAAATAGTCATCCATAAGTCGAGTGAGTTTAGAGAGAGAGAGAGAGAGAACATGGGCGTGGCCGAGATTTAGGGGGCCCGGTGCGAAACGATAACCAGGAGCCCTAATATTATCGAAACTGGAAAATTTTAAATAAATAATAAATAATTTTTTCAAGATTTAAATATAAAAATGACATCAGATAAATATATTAATTGTCTAAAAAATATTTACGTGCCCATTATTTAGATCTAATTTAGTAAAAGAATATGTAAACGACAACAAATTAGTCTATCAACAGAAGATAAAATCATGGAGTGCATGTAAATTATATAAAACAGGTACCTTAATTTTCCGGCCCAGAGATAGCTCGGTGTAAAAAATGACCTACACTTGTAGATTGTTAGTTCCAACTAAAGACCTCACAAGTGGGGAAAGAGATTTTATCATGGGGATAATTCTGGAAAGGGAACTTTTAAAAGCGTCCCAATAACTGTTTAAGGCGTCTCCCTCAAGGCAAAATTGAAAAAAAATTTGAAGAAAAGAGGCGCCTTTGACACTTATAG
Organism: Eschscholzia californica; assembly: GCF_041429995.1. NCBI lineage: Eukaryota > Viridiplantae > Streptophyta > Magnoliopsida > Ranunculales > Papaveraceae > Eschscholzia > Eschscholzia californica. Next base: position 17,241,175 of record NW_028238198.1, read on the forward strand.
GGGCACCTTCAAAAGTTTTCTATTGGAAAAGGGTTCAGGTTGACCTAATTTTTTTTTGTTAAGGGTGGCCTAATTTGATAATTATAAATATATTTTAAACTTGAGATACACATACACAAAATATTATAACAATTTTTAGTTTATTGTAAAAGTGATTGACATTAGTTTTGGATGCTATTATATGCAACTTTAATTTTAGACAATTATTGGACAAAAATAATCAAATAAAACTAATTAAAATAGTGTCTTTTTTTTGTTGAACTAATTAAAATAGTGTTTTAAATTGTTAAACAACACCATAAACAAAATCAAGTATAACCGAATCTCTCCTCCATACTATACACAACTCTATTTTACTAAAGAAACTATTGGACAAAAATAACTAAATAAAACTAGTTAAATATTTGAGTTAATTCCTATATGGCCCCCTACTTTGTGACCAGCTTCCTTTATGGCCCTTTTTTTTCGTAAATTCAAATATGGCCCCCTATTTTCAAGTAAATGCGATTACTACCCTTCTTAATTCTAAATTTAAAACATTAAAAAAAAATTATTTCCACCTCACCCCTCTCTCTCTCTCCACCTCATCTCTCTCTCTCCACCTCATCTCTCTCTCTCCAACTCACCTCTCTCTTCTCCGGCGAGGTTGCCGGCAGACGACCTTCAAACCTAAAAAAAAGTTTCTCTCTCTTTTTTTTGCAGGAATCAGCAGGGATTAAGAAGGGTAGTAATGACATTTACTTGAAAATAGGGGGCCATATTTGAATTTACGAAAAAAGGGGGTCATAGAGGAAGCTGGTCACAAAGTAGGGGGCCATATGGGAATTAACTCTAAATATTTTCCTAAATTGTTAAACCAACCCCACAATAAAAAAGAGTTTTTCTCTAAAAATCTAGGGGTTCAAATTTTTATTACCATAACTAATTGTTCATAAATAAATTTAATCTAACATTAAGCTAAATATTAATTAAATTTTGACCAATGTTAAAAAAATATTATATTCCAATTTAATCGAACATTAAGCTAACCGAATTTCTCATCCATACTATAAACAACTCTATTTTACTCAAAAAAACTATTAGACAAAAATAACTAAACAAGACAAGTTAAATATTTTCTTAAATTGGTAAATCAACACCACAAGAAAAAAAATCAAGCTTTTTTCTAAAAATCTAGGGGTTCAAATTTTTAGGCCAGCGCTTTGGGGAAAGCTAAATAGTTTCCGGGGTGTGAAATTTTAAAGGGAATATGTAAAATTTTAGAAATTTTCCGGGAAAATAAATTTTAAGGGGAAATAAAAAAAAACACTCCACCTCACCTCACTCTCTCTCTCACCACCTCACCTCTCTCTCACCACCTCACATCTCTCTCACCACCTCACCTCTCTCTCACCACCTCACCTCTCTCTCTCTTCTCCGACAAGGTCGCCGGCCGGAAAATTTTCCGGCCGGCGACCATTAAAAAAAAATAAAAAAATTTCACTCTTTTTCCCTCCTCTCTCTCTCTAAAATATATATATATTTTTTTCTTTTTCTTCCTTCTCTCTCTCTAGAACAAATCTAGAGAGAGAGAAGATCTGGTTGAAGGTCCCGAACCTTCAACCAGATCTTCTCTCTCTCTAGATTTGTTCTAGAGAGAGAGAGAAGAAAAAAAAAATTTAGAGAGAGAGAGAGGAGGGAAATAGAGTGAATTTTTTTTTTTAATGGTCGCCGGCAGGAAAATTTTCCGGCCGGCGACCTGTCGGAGAAGAGAGAGAGTGGTGGGGAGAGAGAAGATGAGGTGGAGAAAGAGAAGTGAGGTGGAGAGAGAGGGAGCTGAGGTGGAGAAACTATTTTGCTTTCCCCTTAAATAAAATTGTCAAACAAAATTGACCAATTTTTGACCAAGTCTTCACACCCCGGAAACTATTTTGCTTTCCCCAAAGCGCTGGCCAATTTTTATTACCATAACTAATTGTTCATAAATAAAATTTAATCGAACATTAAATTAAACATTAATTAAATTTTGACAAATATTCAGAAAATATTATATTCAAATTAGAGCATCCCAAACTGTAATTCAAGGTAGAAGCGAAAGCCTCATTCAAATGCACAAGGTTGACAATCCCGATTCCAACTAACATATAATTGTGGAAGTAGAGCATTTTCTTTCAAAATTACCTTGACAAAGTGATTTCCCTTCTCAAATATTGTAAGTGGAACAATTTTGAATAATTTAACAAAAGAAAAAGTTGTGCCTAGTAAATAACTTTGTAGAATTAAAACATAGTTGTATTTAACAATTTAAGATTCAATAAAATATTTGCTACATAAAATCAATAAATCAACTTTTGGTATAGTTTAGCAATTTATTGGAAAACAAAACGGTTGTGTCTAGCAAATAGTTACGTGTAGCAATAATACACATATAGTTATTCTCAACTTATTATAATCATCTTCTATTGTTAACAAAAAATGATTTGTGTTTTCAGCCGTAAAAATTTACTGTTGAAACTTGAAACCTAACATAAAATAAAAGTCTTTTGTGTATTTTGTTATAAAATACAATTGTCATTTAATATAAGAAAAAATAAAAAAACAACGGGCATATTGATCATGGGCCAAAAAAATAAATGTATGGGCCCTTATTTGATAAGGGCGGCCTAGATTCAAAGCAATCAAAGCAGTCGCTTTGACTCCGACATAGTTAAGGGCCTTATATATCGAATTACTTATGTTACTTTCGGAATAATAATTATTTTTTAAACAAATCTATGAATTCAAATCCACATTTAAACACCATTAGAAGGGTTGTCCCTAGTCTTTGGGAGGGCTAAAGCGAAGTTAGAAAAAGGTACTCTTTCTACACAAATAAAAATTACAGAAAATTATCCCGAAGACTCACTATTAAGTTTTTTTAATGTTAAAAAGACAAGTTACATTGTGTTTTGTTGAAACCATTTTTTTTTGTTTGGTTGAAACTCAGATATCTATATTTTATAAAAAAAATACTTAGGGAGATGAAGATAAGAAAAAAAAGTTAATTATATATTTCCACCAAAACAAAAAATTTATAAGGATTTTGATCAAATATCGTATAATTATTCGTAATGACAATACTATCAGAAAACTTCATATAAGAAAAATGACAATTCGACTAATAACTAATCTACACATTTGAAAGAAACATGTACCGATACAAGCAAAAATGTAATTAAAGAACTTGATGTAACAATGTAATAAACATTACATTATAATTTTTACAGTCTCAAAGTAAAAGTATGTTGAAACAAAAAATTATAAGAGAAAAAAAATAAATCTATAACAAACAAGAAAGAGTAACTTATTGAGAAAAATTAGGGAGAACACATATCATAGGGAATGTTTGCATGTGAGAGAGAAAGAGAAGAAAATTTCAGATTTTAGTGAGAGAATGATTTCAACCTGATTAGGTTTTTTTTTGGTGGTCAATACGTGGACAACTGTTTTTTTATATGGACAAATATTTTCGGGCCCGGTGCGAGTCAATTATACTTGACTTAGTTGACTTTGATTTAATAAGGGGACAACTCCATAAAGTCTAAAATACTAACAGTTACTAACTTGTGGACCATTAACAAAATAATAGTTCAAAATTGAAAACCTAAGTTGTCTTCTTCTTCATCATCATCTTCTTCTTCCTTCTTCTTAGTCTTATTCTTATTTTTGTACTGCTACTAAAAGTAAACTATAGTTTCTACCACTTCCTTGTGTTTTTAACAAACCCTAGATGAATGAAGAAGATAAAACTCATCAATCTCTACTTCCCTTATTTTTTTAGTAAACTATAGTTTCTACCACTTCTCTTTGTTTTTTAGTGAACTATAGTTTCTACTACTTCCCTTTGTTTTTTATCAAACCCTAGATGGGTTTTAATCAAACCCTACATTGATGAGGTAAACTCTAACTTTTTTAATTTTATTTTGTATTTTCGTTTGGGTAATCTGAAAGAATACAAAAGCGATTTCAAGGCAAAAAATCGAAGTGAAGAAGAAATTTCCAGAATTTCGTGGAAAATCTACGAAAATATACTAGATTTTCGTGGCAAGTTTCCTTCTGTCTTGCCAAATTTTCGTAGGAAATCTACGAAATTGGCAAGTCAGATTTTTTTTTTTTTACAAAAACTCAGAAATTAAGATCTCTCGTGTTTTGTCGATTTTCCACGAAGCATGAGCAACTCTACTTGTTTTATAAAAAAATCTAGGATTTTGAAAATTTTGATTTCTAGGTTTTAAAAGTTTAACGGGTTTTAGAGTTTTTAGATCTGATTTTTCTGGTTAGGAATATCGTTTAACAATTCCCTTCCCTCTGTTAGATGTCATAATCTTCTCTTCTCCAAAAAACTTCTCTCTCTAGAATTTTGGGTTGATGATGAAGATGAAGTAGTAGAAGAAGACCAAAACTTACTTAGGGTTTATGGGAAAAGAGGGAGGTGTTAAAATAATACATCTAATTCTAAGAGGACTTGAATGAAAATAATAGAGAGTTGTCCCCTTAGAAACTGGTGTCCATATAAAAATATTAATTACTTTGGTTGTCCACATAAGATAGTTGTCCATATAAGAAAAACGGTTGTCCACGTATTGGCCACCTTTTTTTTTTGATGAAATTCAACCTCATTAGGTTACAACTTGAAGATGGTAAGTTTGACTTTTTAATTAGGGTTAATTCTGTTTTGGCCACCGATTTGTGACCAACTGGCCATTTTGGCCCCCAATTGTGTCCGGCAGTTCGTTTTGGCCCCAAGGGCCAAATTTTTTACCAAATTATCCTCGGGGGCCAAAATAGAAATATTTCTGAAAAAAATAATAAACATACAAAAGCCACATCACCTATCTCTTTCTCCTCCACTTCACCTTATCTCTCCTCCACTTCACCTTATCTCTCCTCCATCACACCACCTCCTCTCCACCTCACCTTTCTTCTCCGGCAGATGGTGATCGGCCGGAATAAAAATTCCGGCCGGTCACCTTCAACATAAAAAAAAAAAAAAATTTGTATCTCCTTCTTCTTTCTCTCTCCTCTTCTTCTTCTTTCTCTCTCTTCTTCTTCCTCTTTCTTCTCTTCTTCTTCTTTCTTCTCTTCTTCTTTCTCTCTCTACCTACTGCCCGGCGAAGGGGGGGATCCCCTTCGCCGGACAGTAGTAGAGAGAGAGGAAGAGAGAGAGAGAGAAGAAGAAGAGGAAGAGAGAGAATGAAGAAGAAGAGAAGAAAGAGAAAGAAGAAGAAGAGAGAGAAAGAAGAAGAGAGAGAAAGGGTTTTTTTTTTTTTGGTAAAGTTGGCCTGCCGAAATAAAAAATTCCGGCCAGCAAGTTTTCGCCGGAGAAGATGGGTGAGGTGGACAGAGGTGATGTTGTAATTGTTTGATGAGGTGGACAAGGAAAAAATAAATAAATAAATTACAGAAATGTCATGGGGTTAGAATTGGTAGATTGAAAAAAATTTGGGGCCAATTAAAAAATTTTTGGGGCCAAAACGAACTGCCGGACACAATTGGAGGCCAAAACGGCCAGTTGGTCACAAATCGGGGGCCAAAACGGAATTAACCCTTTTAATTACCTAATGAAGGACTACGTGTTTGTGTGAAATTTATATCAAGGTTAGGAAACTTCATGCTTTGGCATCAATTATAAGCAACTATGGGTCCTGATGTCATCTACAACCCATTAATAAAGGTGCTTATAGGATTCTATAAGATTTTGGGCCCTTCTCTAATTCGGGGCCCAAAGTAGCTGCTTTGGTTGATTTGTGCTCGGGCCGTCCCTGACCAGTAGGATTTTATATATTTTTTCTAACGATCACTATAAAGTACCCCAAATTTTGATTTCTTTTGGGGCCTCCATATGTTTTGGCCGGCCCTGTTCCTTGGTGTCTTTTTTTTTTCTTTTGCCTTGGATACGACCTGTTTGAGTGTTTGGTGATGAGTGAGATATGGGTGGGTGGAAATGTTAAGTGTATGTGAAATTTCTCCAAGGGAAGTGTTTGGTGATCAACCCATTCAACTTTACTTGTTAGTTTCCTTCTTCAAGGTAACACTTAAAAAAATAAAAAGATGTTGAAAGTTGAAAGCGCGTGTGGATCATGGAAGCATTGTTTTGTAGCAACAAAAAGTCCCACTAACCACAAAGGGCATGAATGACGCATCAAGTGTGTGAATGCTATGAAGACTGGTTGATGAATTTCATTAGAAAAGGATTGACTGGTAGATGAGTTGGTAAGTACTAGGTCATAAGTCATATATAACATGAGGAAGACTAGTAGCTGTATGATAGCACCAGCCACCATACTAGAAGGTCATCCATGCCAATTGTCAACACCTTCCCATTTATCCATTTATTTAAAACATAAAGTTTGGTCAATTTAATTCCCATAATGTCGCCCATTTGATCTCAAATCAACACTTTCTTTATTTGGCAGGGAAATGTTAATTTCAAATTTTCTTTTCGTCCACTACGGTTTCATTAGTTTTTTGTGTATAATTTCAAAAATCTAGAAGTCACAAGTTCAATTAATGGTAGAGGAGGAATTTATCATTTATTGATTTTGTTAACGAGTATAAATAAAGTAAAAGTAAAAAATGAACTTTAATGCTCCTAAGATAACACGTGGGTCTGCGTATGTACTCTTTGATGATGGTAGTTATAGAGCTTACTATATTCATATATTTATTCATGATGTATGGATCAATGTCATTATGAACGTAATGACTCTTGGAGTCTATGTAAAAAAAAGTCGTTTTAGTGTTACACTTTATGTTCTTTTATTCTCTCTCTTTTTGAAGCTATTGGTGTTTAAATAGAGCATGTTTGCCCCTCTGTCTTCCTTTACGTAAAATTCAACGAGTCTTTGTGGAAATGTTAATGTGGGATGCAAACGATTTATTGGTGAAATACGATGATCAAATAGGTAATTTGGTGACAAATGTTAAATGGGAATGAATTCTTTAGCTTAATCGGGAATTTGATCAAATCTCCCCCAAAAGAATTTCTCTTTGCTAAAAATGATCCATTAATGTTTTCTAGTATACAACTCCCCGTGATATTTTTGTAAATTATCTAACATAGTAAAATGACAAAAATAACTTTGAGAGTCAATCTCCCCCTCTCTTTCCACCGCATACGATTTTCCTCTCCCCTCTCTAAAATGAATGAACTGAAATCTTCAAAATCTTTGATTGTTCGTTTTCACCTCAAATTTAGGTGAGATTTGGATCTTCAACTCTTCAAATTCTCTTTTAGTTTGTTGTTCATCACTTGAGATTTTTAAAATGGTTCCGAACTCTAAAATAAACGTGTTCATCCATTAATGTTGAAGGTACAACTAACAGGAAGATTTCAATAGTTCACAAACCCTTTGCAATGCTCTACAGTAGTTTTGCGATGATTTGCGAATCTTTGCAATTCTTTGTAGTAGGTTTTAGTGGTGGCCAACGGGCCGTGCCGTGCCGGCACGGCCCGTTTGGCAGTCGTGGCGTGTCAGACACGCCAGGCACGGTTTGAGCCGTTCGGTTCCCGTTGCATTTCTGGCCGTTCCGTGGCTCCCGTAGTCGTTTCCGTGGCGTTCCCGTAGTCGCTCCTGTGGCTCCGACCCATCATAAATATTTTTTTACTTGTCAAAAAAAAAGTAATAAAAGAAATATTACATTTTTTTTCAAGTAAAAAATTGTGATGTACAAAAACTTTAGAGTCTATGTCATATCTTTGTTTATTTTATTGGAAAAGAGTTGTATAAAGACTCTCCACATTTACTTTATATTTTGTGGTTTAGGTGTGGGACTATCTTTACCACTTTATTTGTTTATTTTTTTGAAAAAAGTTTTAGTTTGTTTCAACAAAAAAAATCTAAGTAAAAAAAGATAAAGTAAAACCTCTTTTGTAAATTCAAGTATTACCTTTTTTTTAAGTATTACTTCTTTTTTAATTCAAGTATTACATTTTTTTAATATTTTTTCTTTTTGTAATATAAAGTAGTTGTCATGAAAATCTAACAATTTGTAAACACGTTAGAATGTTAGATGAATGAAGTAGAACTATAAACAAATTAAAAGTGTTTTAAGGATGTTAGTACACCCCTAGGTAATGCTTAAAAATTCAAATAACTAAATTGGGCCGTGGCTAGCGTGTAGTTGTTGCCGTTTTCGTTCCATGTCGTTCCGTGTCCACGGGTCGTGTCGTGTACGATCCGTTCCGTGTCGTTCCCGCGTGTCTAATAGGTCGTGTTTAACGGGTCTGAGACTCTAAAATCCCAGCCCCGACACGGCACGCCAAACCCGTGACGGGTCGGCACGACACGGAACGGACCGTTCCGTGCCATTTCGTGTCCTCAAATAAACGGGCCGTGCCGGTCCGTTTCCGTGTCGGCACGGCCTGTTGGCCACCACTAGTAGGTTTCACGATGGTTTACGATAGCTTTACAATACTCTGCCGCAGTAGCAGTTGCAATCTTTTGCGACATAGTTATAATGATTTGTAATACTTCGTAAACAAGGTTATTATGGCTTGCAAACCTAAAATATAAGATTCTTCACGGTTATTTCTGTTAAGACGTTGATCTTGCCACTTTAAGAAACAAAAACATAAGATTCTTTTATGCTTAATACCAATGTTTTGATTTAAACTGCTTCTAAGTTGTTTGGAAACGTTCGCAAAACTCGCAAAATGTTGTGAAACTCTTAAGAATTCTTTTTAACAGAAAACTTGTTTTACAAAAAAATAAGTTGAAAATCCTAAAAAGTCAATTTCAAACAATAATATAAATTTATTTAACAGAAATAAGAAACAAGCTGAAAACCCTATCAAATTATTCGTTTAACAAAAACATGAATTTTGGAAATTCTCTCTACATAATCCTTTAACAAAAAACAACCTGAAAATTGTAAAAAGTTGATATTAAGTAGCATTTAAGAAGATTCAACCATCCTAAACTTCAAATCGCTTGATGATCGGACCAAAATATCACCGAAAATTCAAGTCGGAAATATCACTGAAACAAGCTGCCATCGAGTTTTCCAAACTCTCAAATTTGTTTTCTTACGATTAAGAGGAATTTCGTTGTTAAAGCATTATCGTCATTGACAAACAATAAAAAAATTGGACTTGAAGAGTATTCGAAAAGTTTTGTGGTGCTTAAAAACATAAAAACTTAATTTGCTTTTTAACTAAATTTTTCAGATTTCTTTTTCTTTGGATGCTACTACAACTATGGTTTTACTACAGACAACTATTGGACAAAAATAACTATATAAAACTAATTAAAATAATGTCCTATAAATTGCTAAGCAACACCAAAAATAAAAATCGAGTATAACCGAGTTTTCATTTCATGCTATACACAACTTCATTTTACTCAAAAATTTACTGGACAAAAATAACTGAAAATAATTTATTTGACATTTTAAATTGCTAAACCAACACTAAAAGCAAAAAATCAAACATAACCGAATTTCTCCTCTAAATAATTTTGGGTTCAATTTTCTCTTTTGGACAAAATTGCTACAATTAATTGTTCATAAAAAAATTAGTTGAACGTTAAGATAAAAGGTAACCATATATTAACCAAAATCGAAACAAATTACATTTCAATCGGAGCGTCCAATGTTGTAATTAGAGGTAGAACCCAATAGCCCCTTTCGAACGCACACGATTGACAATATCGATTGCAACATATAGCCCCTTTCGAACGCACACGATTGCCTTTACAAGGTGATTTCGCCTCTCAGATTCAACAAGTACACTAATTTTTAGTTGTACTGGGACACACTCTCTTAAAAGTATATAAATTATATTATATTTATCTGAGAATAGGCATAGAACACAGTCGAAAGTAGTAGCAAATAAACAACCCATATAAGATAATGTGAACCAATGACCCTTGCCCCATTATTCTTCGTAATGATTCAGTCTTCCTACAATATATCTATATTGATCATCACCACCCAAATGCTCGTGGAACAAATATTTATCTTCCCTTTAGTTATTATTTTTCGGGTTTAATTTGGAGTAATGTTTTTTAAAGATTATCAAAATATTATATGCTAGAAAATACCAATAAAATAAATTTTAATGTTATTTGGAATTTAATAATAATAAAAAAAGGTTATGTCAAGTAAATAATTTTATAGAATTAAAAGATAATTGTCTTTAGCAATTTAAGAGATTCAAGACAATATTTGCCAAACAAAACCAACATAACACGTTTTAGCTTTATTTAGCAATTTAATAGGAAAAAAGAGGTTATGTCTAGTAAACAGTTCTGTGAAGTAATTATGCAGCTTCGTTTAGCATTTGTCTTTTCTTTTTAAGTTTTGATTAATTACCATATAATTCTTTTTTGAAGAAGAAAGAGCGTTTAGGTTTTTTACTTAACTTGATATAGATGATTTACATGACAAACAAATTCACAGCAATCCAAGACGTTTTTGTTTTTTATTTTCTATTGAAAATGACATATTTGGTTCACTATCATACATGACTTTGCGTTAACGAAATCTGTAACATATACGGATAAAAACATTTCTATCACATGAAACAAAAAATCTTGTAAGATTCTAGCCATCTTGTGATATTTTCATTTTAAAATATACTTCCAAAAATTCTTCAAATTAACATATCCGAGAATTTGAATTAAGTTCTTCTAGAAAAAGTTTATCTTTTAATCTTTATTAGTAAATAATACCTTCTAGAGAAGATGTAATTCAAGGTCTTGGATTTTGACCCATTGTAGATAAGTCCAATCTTTGTTTTAAGTAGCTTTTTGACTATCTATTTTCATGTAAAAGTTAGTTGCATATTAAGATTTAAGAATTAAAAAAGAAAATAATGAATCTTAAGTCATGTTTTGTTTGAACTTCAAAGCTAGTCTTTCTTGTATTTCAAGTTTGAACATCTAGAAGGGTGGTGGATTAACCATTTATGAAATAGATAGAGATAAGAAAATTTATGTACTAGAAGTTTAAACTGTATTTTGTTTGTTATATATATATATATTGCTAGTCTTAATTAATTTACATTATTAGAAAAATATAAGTTTTATTGACGAAAATAATTATAATAATTTTTACTTTTATTCATATAGTTTAAACTAGTTATAATTAATAAATAGAATTATTTTGTAGAGTTAAACATATATAAGAAATTGACACTTTAGGAATATTTCAACATGTCCAACCAATCGTAAATCAATAAATTAGATAAAGTTGTCGGTAAATGTAGTATTTCCAACTAAAATAAGGCCATATTTTTTATGACATTTTTTTTAATGTAATTAGTTATTTAATTAACCTTATAAAAAACTAAAATAATTCCAAAACCTAAAACTACCCATATGAGATAAGATTAAGAGTTGGCCACTTGGGTATAGGCCTATAGGGGGAGTACTTTCTATTTATTGTCCAAGCCAAAGATGACAAAACATTAGGCTTCAAATTGGGGCTTGTCTTGAAAGGGACATTTCTAAAAAAAAAATTCTCACTCCCACGTGATATCCACCGTCGATCAGTAATTTTATATTAGGAATGGATGATATGATTTACAAGAGATGGTATATTTATTGGGATTTGGAGTACAAATTCAAAAAATATGAGAATTTGTTTACCATTTTTCTAGTAAAAAAGAGAAGAATGGAGCAGACTTCTCGTGATATTTTTTTTTCAAATTTGCTTATGAAGTTATAAATAAAATAGACACATGAATTAATTAAATAAAGTCCGATTTTGTTCTCGTTAGGGCACGCATGTGATCAACTCGTCAATCTGGCCCCTTTATTTATTTACCAGCTCTTTACTAACTAACATTTATATTAACAAAAAGCAGTTAATTTCAATTAAAAAATAATCTACTTTTCATGTATTCTCTCCTTCGATCTTTTTCTCTCACACTAGAGAAAAGAAGTGTTGACAATAAGGTCAAAACCACTAAGTTGGTCACATTTAGGGTTAAATCAAAATTGACCTATTTAAAAGGAGAATTCATCTATAAATTTGTAATATTTACAATATATGGGAGTAGACTTTTGTAAAATAATGAGAAGTCATCTTCTAGAGAAGCAAAAAAATCCAAGAAAGCAAGTGAAGGTTACCCTCGAGAACCTCGTGGGTTGTTGCCACCTCATCACCATCTCTTAACGTACATCATCACCACCCCTTTCTTCTTCCTTATATTTTCATCCTCATCTACTTACTTGTTCCTTATAACTACCATTCTTCCTTCTCTTCCCTCCCTCATAATTTCTATATCTAGCTACCTAGCTAGGTTTATATAAATGTATATGTTCTTGCACACATTCTTTATTCTCCCCTTCAAATCAAATCAATAGATGAAAGACAAGAAGATTAGTGACCTTTCAAGCTCAACAACAACAATGACAAATACTAATAAAAGAAGGATGATTAGGAAGAGTGGAGTTGAAGATATTGTCATTAGTCGCCTTAGAGATTACCTTCTCTATTCCAGGCTTAGGTCTTTGATTCCACCTCATCAACCCTTTTCTCCGGTATTTATTATCCTACTACTACTATTTCTTCGATTGTCTTTCTTTAGATTGTTATACACTAGCTAGTTTACCAACATACATAGACTAATTATCTATAATCAATACCAAAACTTTAGTCTTATGGGTCGATCTAGTTCGACCAGCTGCAGGTAGTACTCTATATAGTCTAGTCAAGATTAGATACGTAAAAACGGTATAGGAGTTCACAATACCCAAACCTCGTTTCTAGTCATTCGTTTTTTTTTATCGTAATTGAATTTTGCTACAAGAGCAGTGGAATTACTATTATACTGTATGCATAGATTTGATATTGACAACCCAAAGTATGTGCATATTCAAACTGCATTGGAATTTAATAGCATTAATGGGTGTTCATTTTGAATCAATATATAGGTAAAAGGAGACGAAGATGAAGCTCAAGAAGCAATAGAGGTGGAGATGGAACTCAATGAGATTCCACAAAGGGATTCCGACGAAGAAAATGATAATGCACTACCATCGTCATCATCATCTATTAGAAATGGAAAAACTATGAGGAAGAGAAAAGAAGAATATTATTATAAAGATGAAGACGATAGTATTTGCCATACTATTTTGGTATTCGAGAGTGAAGATGAAAATGAAGAAGATATGACATCATCATCAACAAAACAATTCGTACCCACTATCCAAATAAAGAAGATGGATAGTACAATAATCATCAATACAACAGTACTTAAAGATGTTGCCTTAACATCAAATCTCTTCAAGGTTCTTGAAGCGGAGAAGCTTGATATTGAGTTTGAGAATCATTATAGAACCGAAAATGAAGTCTCTCACACCATCCAGGTACTACTTACAAATACTCTTCTATCTTTTTATTTAAACAATAAAATTCGAACTTTGATCTGCTCACTAGAGGTTAAACCCTCTCCAGTTGGATGGTAACATATGTAGTCTGACACTAAAGCACTTCACATGTCCCTCTTTCGGTATATGTATCATTGTGTATCTACATCAAATAATTTGAATTGCGATGGGGTTTTCTTACAGATGAAGGTGAGACGGGATTACAACATAGGCGAATTGGAAATGAAGCTTCAAAAGTGGGGAGCCGGAGAACTTCTTTGACATTCAAACATGATTTCCAGTACAAGGATCTGGCCATATAGGTCATGAACGGATAGGATCTTATGTCATTTCAAAGTGACTGATTGATTGATTAATTAATTAATTTGTTTATCAACTATAGTTGATTGTTTTAAATATAGGGAAAGGAAAGTATAATTAGTTTAGATATAATGTTTACGTTGAAGTTATTTGATTAATGAATTATCAAGTTGTCGTCCAACGTGAATCATGCATGAATTGACAAAACCTATCCACCCACCTTTGTGCAAATTAACTATTTGGGTTAGTCTGAGACCACCAGAGGGAAAGAAATATAAATGGTTTTTTATCCATAATCTAGTACAGTCAACTGCCTGGCTGCTCAAGATTGGATCGTAGTTGTCTTAATATAGCCATATAGGTCTGGCCTCGAGCCCCATACCTTGGAAGAATCTTTTGGGTTTTCCTATGTTCGTATTAATAGGTTGATTGTTTCACTCTTGTATCTTCCAAAAGGGAAAGAGATCTCTAAGAGTTGTTTTATGGATCCAAAATATAGTACTTGAGTTTTCCCAATAACAAAAATGTGTATCATGCCCGTATCTAACTGGGGTTCGCGGAGGTGGAGGAATTTGATGGGGGAAAAAAGAGATTCTAGTTGTAAGATATCTAAGGAAACCATTGGAATTGAGATCTCATTGAAAGAGAGATATTTAATATCTGGAGTTTTTTTTATCCTATACAGATGTTCGATCCGCAAGGACCATGATTGGGAATTGTTTGATCGTCTTTGTCCCAGGAAGAAACGAAACATAATGTCGGCTAGGTCGTTCTAAACGAACCACTGACCTCATGTTAGTAGGCAAAAGCCTATTTAGAGGCCCTACACGTTGGCCCCGGTGGTGGTGTAGTCTGCAAAGATGGACCAGGTATGACTCAAAAGGCCCAAAAAAACAAAATACCCCCCAAAAGGTGTGGATACAGGCCAACCTGGCCTAGGGTTGGGGATTGGTCCGGGCGGGCAGTCCGCCGACAGAGTTGGTCTCTGTCTGGACGGTACGGACGAAACTCCACTTTGACTGCTAAGAGTGGCGGACTAAACAAAATTTTCCCCTCAAAATGTCTGTCCCTGTCCAGTTAATCTAACAGGAGTAAGGTGTGTCGCGTGCGGTAGCGTCGAGATGCTAACTCAGGGTGGAGGCAAGGATGCTGAGGTACCGAAGTAAAGAGTTGTGTCGCGGTACTTATACTGTGGTGCACATGGCAAGATTGGTCAAGAAAGCAAAGGCGAAAGGTGACAATCGAGATGCCAACTCGTGGTGAAGGCAAGGATGTGAGGTACTAGAGTCGAGGAGCGACAGAGGTAGGAACAGAGAGGCGAACCAGTGGGGGAGCGAACATTTGAGGCCAGAGGGCAACACGAGTATGGATGAATGGTGGAGAAGAGTCATTTTCCTAACGCATCAGAGGATGAAGAAGGTTGAGTTAATCCAGAGGGATGCCTGCGTGACGAGACTGCGTAGTTGAGTCTACCAGACGAACGGAGATGCTATGCTGAGGAGACGTAGGTGTTGTGGTAGCATTGAAGTTAAGACAGAAGACTGAAGGTGTACTCCGAAGTTTCTCGACGAGGGCATTCGACAAAACTAGTGGGGGAGCCTGTCACAACCATATTCTTGGAGAAGCTTATGGCGTGACGTTTGCTAGGATGACGCGTGCAAGCATATAGGTCGGAGGGCCAAAGACGATGTCAAAAGGGTCAGAAGCTTCCTTATGCGATGCACAGAAGGTGTCCGGTGCATTCAAGTTTGGACAGGGACGTGAGCTTCATTTATACGAACAAGTAGGGGTGGGAATCAGACAAGTTCGGTTGGGCTCGGATTCTTTGTGCACGGGTTCGGACGGATCAGGTTCTATGGTGTTGTGTCTGATCGGTCTAGCGGGCGGATCGGGCCGGACATATATGCATTATTTTGTGCCCGTGGCCCGATTTTCTCCCGAGAACCCGATCGGGCTCTAACGGCCTCGGGAAGACGGGCTACGAGTTTTTTCAATAAAAAATAATATAAAAAAATAATTAAAAAATTGTCTATGAACTAAAAAGGGAAAAAGAAAAAACCTAATTCTTCTTATACTCATTCAAGAAAAGAAAATGTAATTTCGTTTTTACAGTGTTTAATAGCTCTAAAATACTTCGCCTAAAAGAAATAAAGAATCCCTTTCTTCATTCCTGTGTTCTTGAATTTTTCATTTTTTTCTTTCATAGAGATATTGATCTATGTTTATGGGTCTTGATTGATGTTGAATTAACCAAGTCCTATAGTTGGGTTGAGAATAATACTCCATAAGATTGGTATTATGGAATCTGAACCAAGATTTTGAAAATTGAAGTGATTAAAAGTATAAGAAGAATTACGGGTTACGGATTAAAAATATCAAAAAAACGAAAAACACAATGTATAAAAATTCTTTGATTTATTTTAAATCATCTAATATATAAAAATTCTTTGATTTGTGTGTAAAGAATAATGGAGGAGGTTACTCGGGTGAGGGGTGGAGGTGGCGCGGTGGAGGATGGAGGCGGAGTGGTGGATTAGGGTTGCTGTTGGAGCTTGGAAGTCGGCCATTAGGGTTTGTAAAAGATGAAATAAGGGTTTGGGACTCTTTTTATAAAATGAGATATTTTGATCCAACGGCTGATGATGTCTGTTCAATATCAGCCGTTGGATCATATAATCTGAAATTGTCTAACGGGCGAGTAGCGTGATATTTCAGGCGGGCGGCTCGGGTGATACTTTGGGCAGGCGGGTACCGGTTGCCTATCGGGCGGGCCTAATGGGTCGGACCTCGGGTAAGACACCTTACCCGAGTCCTGCCCGTGCCCGACCAAAATTTCGAGTCGGATCCGCCTGAACTGGGTTCTTCTTGGTTGCCGGGTCTCACCGGTCCGGGCGGTTAGGGTCGGGTTTTGGATTTCCAGACCGTTTTCCCGACCCTACGAACAAGTATGGTGAAATGATTAATGTTTCCTTGTGGAAATAGGCAAAACACGAACTTTGCTACTACATAGGAGGGTGTGGTCTCCCTTCCTCATATGTATCCCAACATATACCAAAACCTCGTGGATGGGACGTTGACCCGTCTTAGCAAGTGTGTACGAAAGTGAACATCTCTGCGGCGCAACTCACAAAGCCGACCTAGCATATGTCAGAGGATATAGTGCATGGGTTCTGTTGTCATAGGAGATGACTTGGGACAATAGGTTATCGCGGGTTCCTTTGTGAGAGAGGCTACATGTCCTACGTGTGGAGCCGTGTTTCGTGTTATCTTCTACCATTGAGAAGATTGAGCTACTCAGGGGGTCAAACCTTGATGTGCTGCTATGTTGGGCATACGGGAGCTACCATATGGCATGATGAATACTCCTATGCCCGATGATCGGATGGAAGCCGAGATGTATATGTGGTGAATGCTTGAGACTAGATGACAAGATCCATATATGTAGCTTGATGTGCTTGACATTATTGTTGGTATCCTTATGATAGGCGAGATTAGGACTCAAGGAAGCGTTATGCGGGATGGGATGGGCTATGCTCGTACGTTGGGACACTATGGTGTCATACCACACTATTGGCGAGTCCAAGATGACTAGAAGGTCGCGAGTGCTCCGAGATGCTCGGGAAGACTGACTATGTACTAGGGGGAGTGCATAGCACATCATGGTTCATTAGGATTTAATATTTCGCACTTCGGCCGTGTGTTTTGAGGTGTATTTTAAGGATATTATGCCGGGTCGACCTAACGCTTGTTGACTGCAGACAACTCTGGCAAGCTGGTGTCCTGCACAGAGTATTCATATGCTGGGCTAGCAGAGCTATCAAGCTGGACCATCTCAACTATGTAGGTCGGCTGCCCTAACCCAACTGACACCACTACCATAATCAACTCAGAGGACACAGATAGTGTTGGTATTTCTGTTATTTATTTGTATTCTTCTCCTTTCTCTTCTCTTTGGTGATCTAGGTTTAGACCATGAAAATTTCTGTCAATACAATGACGTCAAAGGTGAAAGATTATCCAGAACCAGGGAATCGAAGTAAATACAACTCCATCGTTAAAACAAATGCATTCAAAAGCTCAAGTTGTCTAACAAGTTTCAACATTCACCAGAAGCATTATTCCACTTATTCATTACATCCCACATACTACAATGAGGGCTAACTCATAGCTTCTTCCTCGGCCACCAGGAGGAAAGAGTATCCTGAAAAATCATACAACTCTCTAATGGCGATTAAGAGAAACACACGAGAACAAATATTCACCGACCCAGACTGGTAACAGAAGAAAGGGTGCGCTCTATGCTGGAGTTAAACCAACCACACCTGCACAGTCGCAATCATGAAAAACAGGAATTAACCATCATGAACACAAAACAGGCAGAATATCGACTTACGAACTTCTAACATAGCAAACACCAACTTCGTGTTGTCACTTGTTAGATCGATCAAATTCCAGAAAAATCTTTTTTAAGGATCTGTTACATCATTTAGTATGATAACATCATAGTATTATACAACATTGATACATCATAAGGCTGTCATAGGCATATGACCACCATGAAACACGATATGATATGCCGAGCATTGTTCTATAGGCCAATCAATTAGAAGTTGAACTGAAGGCCTATGTGTGAAGTCCAAATAGTCGAACTAACAAGCTCTTAGATTTCAAAATAGATGCTAGGCATGAAATGTTGAACATCGCTCTGAAGGCCAATCAATTACAAGTTGAACCGAAGGCCTATGTGCAAATTCCAAATATTCGAACTAACAAGCTCTTGGATTTCAAGATAGATGCTCGGCATGAAATGTCGAGCATTGCTCTAAAGGCCAATTAGAAGTCGAACCGAAGGCCTATGTGTGCATTCCAAATCGTCCAACTAACGAGCTCTTGGATTTCAACATAGATGCACAACCATTGAGCCAAAGGCCCACGTGTAAGTTCCAAATAGTCATGCACACACATAAACATCCAAGGCTCATGAATAAACCATAATAGCAAGAATGATGATGTCGACCATAATAACAATTTGGTTTTTTGACCTTACCAACACTAATTGGTAAGAGAGTTTACCCCCCTCAATAATTGGTAAATAAGATTACCCCCATAGATTTACTTCTTTTTTTGTCAAAAACACTAATGTCGTGTTTGGCGTGCGTGAAGGAAATACGGTTACGAGGAACAACGATCCTTTAATGTGATTTACCTCACTCTATTATTTGATTTAGTCAGGATTAAGATTAATAACAATTTATTTCGTTATTAGACTCTGTAGATTATTTAATTTATGATTATATTCTCACATGCCAAACATGAGTTTTGACAAAAATAGTAAACCCAAGGAGGTAAGCCCAGTTACCAATTAGTGTTGAGGTGGCAAGGTCAAAAAAACCCTAACAACTTCAGGTTGAGCTTCTCCATAAAGGTCTCACGAATTTGATAAAGTGAAACCCAGCATGTTAGTACTTTTCCGTAAACCAGTTGAGATTTGATGTACTCATTCAATGTATTTAAAAGTTCTCTAATCACCTAAATGCACCTTTACACAATGAACTCAGTTCTGATTCGATAGGGCAGCGAAGTTTAATAAGTGAATAACATAAAATCTAATCTATCATAACAAAATGATTTTTTGAAAACGCAATTGGAATTAATAGATAAGCTGAATCTAAGAGACTTAACAGATAAGTTGAATCTAAGAGAAAGAACACGAAAAATCAATAATTGATGCATACCACATGCCAATCTTCCACCAGCATTGCCTGTCGTAAGGCTGAGTTCATGTCCTCCTAGAGTTGCAAAATAAAGGAAAATTTAAACCATAATCGTAAAGAAACAAAAAAAAGGAACAAAGCAGAAAATACAGTCACGGTGATGGAAAAAGCTCAAAACAAAAATGCATCTATCTATCAGAGGTGAAGTAGTTTTAAGATTTACCCTTTCCTAGATCATCCTCGAGCTCGTGAACCACAAAAGCTCTTCCAACTACTGCATTAGGTCCAGTCAGAGGTATCTGCATATCACAGAGCAAGAGACAAAGTTGAAACCTCAGAAAGTAAGGAAATAAATCAAGGACTAATATAATGTATTTGATGATTCTGATGACAATATAAATCAGGGAACAAGAAATGTTTCATCTATGATAAGAAGGAGAACAATGGATTTATTACATGATTCATTATGCCTGATGAAAAAAATTGAATGAACCCAATAAAGGATATTCAACAAAAAGTGGAACCAATATGTAGATGACTTTTACTCGATAAAAGTTGATGCAAAATCGGAACCTTATCCATAAACACAAATGATATACCCAAACTACGATTTTGAATTTTGATCAGTACCTGACTATCTACTAAGGTTGTCTCCGCCACACCTTCATAACCAAAAGTTTAGACAAATTTCAGTAAACAATGAAGGGAAAATGACAAGAACTACTAGAATTAAGAACGAAAGGAAAAATTACCATCGGCGTTGGCAATTATGTTTCCCAGGTCACCCGCATGACGGATTTCATCTCCAGGAGCACCATGAGTCAAACCCTTAGGATTGAAATGTGGTCCTAACAATATGAAATATAAACATAACAAAGCCAACTTACTTTTCTAAAATACCACATTTGAGAAATGAAAAACACACTTCTTGATTGATAATCAAAAGGAACAAGAAAACAATCAAACCCTAACCTGTTGATATGCACCCATTAGTAGTATCACCAAATTCATGCTGATAAAATACACATAATAACATTTAATTAGTCAATTGGATAGAATCTCAATTAGAGGGTTCTAGTTCATAAACTAAAAACAAAACAATTAGAACTCACAAGATGGAATCCATGAAGTCCAGGGGTAAGTCCAGATATTTTGACATTCACAGTCGTTGGACCTATAAAACCAGTAAAGATTAAATCTTTATTAATCAAGAAAACAAAACAGAACAAAACCCTAGATAGAGAAAGAGTAAAAAAAATCAAACCATCATCTTCTTGGGTCAAAGTGACAACCCCTTCAACTTGAGAAGTTCCTTTGAGTACTGCAACAGCTTTCTTCAATGCAGATGTGATAGTGAGAGATCTTGAAGAAGTAGAAAGCTTTGAGGATTTTGAAAAATTGAGAGAGAATCCAACAAATGAGGATTTGAAGGAATTAGGGTTAGGTTTAGAGAAGGATGAAGAGATGAGTGGTTGAGAAGATGATGATGCAGCTGTGAGTGTTTGGGCGGCCATTGCTTGCTGCTTTCTCTCTCTGTCTCTATCTGATTGCCTTTATCAGGATTAGGTGAGTAACCTGAATTGCTAGTTGTGCTTGCTTGGCCACAGCCAACAGATAACAATGGATTGCTCGTGATTAGTTCACCCTTGTTACAAGTGGGTAAACAAATATTTGGATTTTGGTCCTTTCGAGCAACGATCGAGTCTGTTGCCAACAACTAGTACCCCAGTTGGTCGTTACATCTACTCCGCAATCCAGAAGTCCTAGGTCCGATCATATGGAAGTGCAAATCCAGAAATATTGAACTCGGATATAAATAAAGTAGATTATGTGGACTTTATTCATTTAATCTCGTCGGACTTTAAGCTAGTAGTAATTCGCAGTTATCGTGTTTATCACATCGCATCGATGTATCAATGTCTTTGTAATGACCATTGTAGTCATTATTAAAAAGAACGATTGAGTCTATTCGAAATAACACAAAACCAATTGATAAATTTAGAGCGACTGAAAAACGATTTTGTTTTCTAGCAATCACAAGTACAAGAAAGAATAATCCTATATAATCTTATATTTATTTTACATTAAGCATAATGCTAGATATATATAATATGCTAACAACATACGAGCGGCGTGACAACATGCCATTTAGGGGTGCCATGTCGTTATATAGAATATCGGCATGTCTTATGGTCATTAAGCACCCTCCTAATAACAATCGTACTATATAAGGTCGTTCAAATAGAACATTAAGAGCTGCCATCGCTGTCATCATATAAGACATTTGACTGGATTATAACCCGAGCTCCTGAAGCCAACCTGTAGGAGAAACACATACTGTGAGTATAGCCCCGCATTGAAAAAGGTCACTCATAATTTTTCAACCAATATACTGAGTTAGACTTAATTGTTCGAAAATGAGAAGAGCTTGAAACCTAACTTTCTTCAATGTTTATCAACCTGTCTTTCGCTCTGAATTCATCTAGTCTGCTTGCTAAAGAAGGTACTTCGATATTTTTACTGCTATCGTTTGAGAGGCTTATAGATGTTAGATTGGAACAATTGGTTTCTGTTGATGAAGACCTCCTTTGTTTATCTGAAACAGGAGATCCCATTATGTCAACCTTGGGCTGCTTTATCAGTGAAGCTTTGATTGATCGAAAGATGGATTTAGAATGGGTGGAATCATTTTCCTCTCTGTTCTTTGCCGAATCCGATTGGTTACAATTCCTGCATTAAGATTTGTTTTCTGAATTCTCATCTGGACATAATATAATCGACAATGGCCAGGCCAATCTCCTCGATAGCAATCTCGTATCTATCTCATACAAAATACCGATGGGCTTAAGTTTCTCTGTTATGGGTTAATGGCAGTATTGATGTTTTCTAATTTTTAATACGAAAACAAAAAGGCATTTCCATACTATTCAAAATTGAGACATTTCTAGTGGATTGGATGATTAGTCGACAATGTACAAAATACAATGCAGTAAAAGATATTCACCGACGAGATCTCTAAACATAACTTAGTATA
This sequence comes from Eschscholzia californica, assembly GCF_041429995.1. Lineage (NCBI taxonomy): Eukaryota > Viridiplantae > Streptophyta > Magnoliopsida > Ranunculales > Papaveraceae > Eschscholzia > Eschscholzia californica. The sequence continues at coordinate 17,263,578 of NW_028238198.1, forward strand.
TCGAAGAGTTCCATATTCATAGTCGAGTTGATTAATTAACAGTTACTGGGGAGTAAGATACTAATGAGGTTTATAACAACCTATTATGAGAATTTCAGCCCACAAAACTTGAATTGAAAGATGCAAGTTGGAAATTACCTGTCGGCATGGTAGGAGGAAGAACGCTTCAGACCTTTAAATTGTTCCACTTCTTTGTCCAAGTTAACTTCTAGCAAGCTCCCACTAAAGTACTCTTTTTCTTTGAACCTCTGACTTATTAGCCTCGGATTCTCCGAAAGTGAATCAAACTCTCCTATCATCATTGAGCTAGAGAAAAATGGTGCGTGAGAAAACCTTGGTCTATAATTTGGGACAAAGCCAAAGCTATGATCTTTCACTGAAACAAACCCACAAGAGATCAGTTGTATTAATAAATCCGAAGCCTTAAGTTTTGTGTTTGAAGATCCACGATTTTTCCCCCTTTCAAGTGTTCCAAAGCTATTCATTTTCTTAGCATCAGCTCTAATCAGAGACTCCAAAGTTGTTGTCTTTCTACCAGAAGTAGAAGAGTAACTGGAATAGGAGGGAGGTGGGGAAATCTCTTCTCTACATATCTCAGAATCCCGAATTTCATTTTGGCGAATCCCATTACACTCATTTTCTAATGACCCATCATCAGTTGAAACTCCTCTTGTACAAGTTTCTCGGGGTTTAGATACTAAATGTTCTTCTGTTTGAGTTGCAGCATCAACCACTCGTTCACCCTTGAAAATCTTGTACTCAGTTAAGCTCATAGAGTCGCCAAATGAGTGACTTCTTCCAGATCTAGAATCAGGTGATGTGCTAGAAGAACTCGGGAATTGAATCCGACGAGAGAATTCCCCTTCTCGAGTTGATTTATTAGTCTTGTTCCCACCTATACTCGAAACTGAGGTAGAAGCTTCTTGACTTCTCGAAGAATTTGGCCGTTTTTGTAATTGCTTACTATTATGCAACCTAGTACTAGTGCCACGAGTTAAACAATCTGAAAGAGATAAAAATCCTGATTTTATTCTGACATTCCTAAAGCTATGGATACTAAAAATAACGAAAACTGTTAGGAATTTAACTTCAAGTACCTACCTGAATGAGATTCTTCGAGGAGTTCGGAACCCTTAAGAACATATTCATTGCCATGAGCAGGAAGTATGAGGTCTTCTTCACAAAGATCATGCCAAACATATCCACTCTTGTAACTTCTGCACCAACAAATTAAACACAATACATGAAAAAAAAACCCTAAAAAAGATTAAAAACAGAGTTCGATTCGATTAAAAATGAGTACAATTTGATCACCTCTTACAAGACCATGAATATAAAGCAGCCATTCCTTTACCTCTAAGAACATTTAACCTATCAATCACATCTGAGAACAAAAAAAAAACCCTAAATTCAGATAGGAACAATAAATCTAAATCACATAAGCACTTTTGTTTTCATTTTACCTCTCAAGTATAGACCTTTAGGTGATAAGAGAGGAACTTCAATGAAATGTGGATGTTCAAGATGGAGATTCCGGCAAAGATAATAAACCACCGGAACTGTTCGATTTTGGTGGCGCTTAGGCGACGGCTCTATCCAGATTTTTGCTCTTTCCGGACTAGTTTCTCTGTATTTCTTCATTCTCGCTTCCATTTCCACCCTAATTACTTCAAATCGTGAAGAGATTTAAACCTAGCCATCTCCATAGACATAATAGTCAGAGATGAAGCAATATGAAACCTAAAATGAAAACAAAAACTTCAAAATTTCATAATCACAATCGTGGATTATTCGGTTTTGGAAACAAATTAAAATCAAGAACAAGAAGAAATTTCGGAAATTCAAATCCTACTTGTTTGAAACTCTTACAAACACCTAATATAGATTAGATCATGAAAGAATGGAACTCAAAATTCAGTTCTATAAGCTCAAAATTCGATGATTGAAGTGAAAACTATAATCGAAAACAGAAGAAATCTACCTGAAAAAGTGAGATCAAACGGCGACTACTTCATTGTCAGAGAAGAAGAAGAAGAAGAAGAAGAAGAACATTCTCACCCTGCCATTAGAGAGAGAGATTGTTGAGGTTCAGAGCTAGTGAGAGAAAGTGAAGAGAAACCGACACAAATTCTTCTGATTCGATTATTCTTTCGTTTTTGTATTATAAAATCTAGAGAGAGAGAGAGAGCGCGTGAGTATTAAATAAATACCGTTGGATGGTCGTTGTCTAGGAATGTTACTGTAAGATAAAATGAAGGGTGTAGATTGAAATGAAGGACAAGAGAATTTGACTCTAACTTTTATGCGAGGGAGACATAATAAATTCTGTCGTTTAATTTCCTTTTCTGGGTCCTCCCCACCTTTTGTCTTCTTTATGTTCTGCCCCATGAATCCAACAAAAATTACCATATTTGATTTTGCCTTGTTGTCTTTACTCTAGTAGTCACTAAGGAATAATTCTATTAGTGAGAGGAGTGGGGTGGTTCTAAGAGCACCACCAATTCTCAAGTCTTCCTATGTATGTAGAAATATATTTTATTTAGGCCGTGATTTTAGGAATAAAAAAAAAAATCTTCGGAAAATAAAGATTTTAGTCGATAAATATTGATTCAGGGGCATATTTCTTTTTAGTCTAAAAATTGACTTGATCAAACATTACCTTCATCTTTTCTCTCCCTCTCTCTCTAGACCTCTTTGATTGCTCTCTCTCTTCCACTGTCTCGCATCACCTCTCTCTTGTCTTCTTATTCTTTCCCTCTTATTTTTTCACTCTTCTTCTCTTAGTCTCTCTCTCTCTCGATTCCTCATTGTCTATCTCTTACTATCTCTCTTTATTGCTCTCACTATCTATATGTCTCTCGATCTCTCATTGTTTCTCTCTCAATCTGTCACTGTTTCTCTCCCTCTCTCACACATACACCACTTCGGCAAAGGGAACAACTCCCTTTGTCAGAGTCTGACATAAAGAAGGGTTTTGGTGAAACCCTCCTCGAGGATTTCATGGACATTACCATTTCGTGGCCACAAAATATTTCGTTGCCACAAACTCTGTGATTTCCTAGAAAGATCTATACAGACCGAGAGAGAGATATATATATATATATATATATATATATATATAGAGAGAGAGGGGGGAAAGACTACGAAAAAGGGAGATAAAGATTGCAGGAGAGATATAGATAATGAGAGAGAGATATGTCTGTCACGAGAGAAATAAGAGAGTGATCTACAATGAAAGAGAGAGAGAGAGAGAGAGAGAGAGAGAGAGAGAGAGAGAGAGAGAGAGAGAGAGAGAGAGATCTAGAGTGAGAATGACAGAGAAAGAAATAACAGAAGCAACAAGAGAGTGAGAGGGTAACAGTGAGTTAGAGATGAGAATAGAAGAAAGATAAGAGACAACAATGATGGTCGGAATGGTGGTGGCGGGAGGTTGTTGTGATGAAGGTGATAAAGAGGATGATGATTAGGGGGCAATGTTTGATCAAGTGAACTAAAATAAAATATGTTCCTGAGAATATACAAAAAAACATGAATTCCATAGAGAATTTATTCCCCAAAGCCGCGGCCTTTAGTTACTACCTTTAAATTTTGAAGTCTTTATACTATTTGTATTTTAGATTTACTGACAACTCTTCTTTCAGTTTTTCAAAGTATGTACAGAAACTCTCCAGTGCAATGGGGAAAAATTAAACTACGAGCATCCCCAGTGCTACACACAAACTCTAAATCTAGAAGTGTCACATAGGATTTTTTTTAGAGTTTCTCTGAATAACCAAACAGACAAGGACCATTTAGAGATCCATTTTTTCACACTTGACACATTGGCTTTTTAGAATTTTTCTTGGCTATTGCATTGGAGATGCTCTAATTAGACTAATTAGCCAGATTTCTTTACATACTTGTCCTATACACGGCAAAGGCTATAAAGAAAAATTAAACGAATTAGCCAAATCTTTCTTCTTCATAATAGTGGAACAAAGGAAAGAAATATGCATTGTCGGACAGTGTCACGAGCAAGTCTGCCACGAAAATTAAACGACAATTTTCGAACAGTATAAATTTTTTTGAAACTCACGCTATTAGCTATGCAGCCTGACTTGTAGGCGTTTTAAAAACTTGTAGAGTATTACTTATAAGAATTTCTTACTCATTTGAAATGACAAATTCTCCAACTCTTTACTTTTTCGATTAATGAGAGGAGACTTCTGTTGAGCCAAGTCAAGAAGTAATAGAACAGCCAAAAAAGAAATGGTTCAACATGAATCCAAATCATCAAGGAGACTAATCCAAAAGAATTTTGCCACCCAATCCTAGAACTAGGAGGTCGATACGAATCTCCTGGAGTCAGCCCTGGTTAAAGCTTAGGTTTAGACCTTAAAACAGTAAAAGAGGTGCGAAAGTCGGGGCTACACCTTCCCAAGTGGCATGGGAATGTGGAAGTGTGGAGAAATCAACTAAATCAGCACGGTCTTCCCGAACTTTAACCAGAGTCCGGACAAAGCTTAACAACCTAGAAACTAATGCACGCTAAAAGCCCACATTCTGTATACGATTTTGGAATATTGTCATCCTAGCGTGGCTCTAACTAAATCGGTGTCTTACACCACATCATCTCGGTCGTTTATCATAGTCGGCCAATAAACCAATATAAACATATCAGGTTTGCCTCTAGTTAAGGATTTCAACCTCTAACTCAAACTTTTCAATTCAATTCTTTAATGTGCAAAAACACCTTACTAACATGAGCGTCATAGAGGTTACCAGATTTTTTGCAGATTTCGTTCCTGAAACCATGAGGAAAAGTTCATTATCAGCTCGTTCATTCTTTATTATCTGGGAAATATCTTAAAAACTATTATTAGACATCATCAATCTCTACTTATGTTTATGTCATATTATTTGTATTTTTCGTGCTTTGACCTATACGTTTGCATTAAATGCATATGATTTTACTTGTCACCACAACCGTTGCCTTCACCCGAGTTAGCATCTCGACGCTACTGCGTCTTGCCATGTGCTCGCAATGTTACCATCGCGAAGCAACTCGTCTTCAATGTTACTCACCTCTGGATCAGACCCTTTGTACCCATGTACTCCACGTTCTGACTCCTTGGTTTGCTTGTTCATTGAGACCCTCGTTTCGACCACTGTCCCCAAACATCAAGTGCACTCTAGTACCTAAGCATCTACTACTTGTACCCTTGAGTGTATACCACTTGAACTCTTCGCCATGTCGCCCTTTCTCTTGACGACCCTTGCCTCATTTGTGCCTCTGCACCTGCACCTCCGTGCATATCTCAAACCCGCGCCTCCGCCCGTCCGGCATCATCCGTGCCATCCCTTCCTCGGGAAATTATCGTGTTGCCTTCGATGTCCACTGAAACAAGCACGGTAGCTTATCTCCGCGAGAACTACATGGCACCAAACCATCCACTACTGGCATACTCTTGGGAACGTCCTCTTGACTGCATCCAGACACACACTTGTCATTTAATCTTTGGCGATGCTCCTTAACCCGAGCATCTTGGTAGGCTCGTGTCCCTCTTGAACACATCCGAACGTACCACCGCATAAGTTCCAACACATCTTATGCAGCACCATACGGCTTACAACTCAACTTCAAACTCTACGTTGTCATATATTTCTGACGATATGAACTAGGTTCCAACTATCCCCAGAATTGGACGATGCTTAATGTCACCACTGTAGGGATTTACACCCTTCTACTAGTGTTTATAGCGGAAATATGACATCTAATGTCTACACTAGTATTCCCAGGATCACATGCAAAACTAGTAATTAATCTAATGGAGATAGTAGATTACCTTAATCGCTTTTCCCTCGAACTAGTTGAATTGATTGAAGAAGACCAAGAGCTTCAAGTGTAGCTCCTCTACTTGGGACACAAGCAATCAATTTGATCTCCCACCTTGTTGTATAGCTAGCACACCAATGGTGGTTGGAAAAGAAGAACTCCTTTCTTCTTGACTAGATAGATAGTTAATGGGAATTAGCTCACTTTCTCCTCTCTACTTGATGTGGTAGAGTAAGAAAGCTTAGAGAGAAATTTCACACCTTATTCTCTGCCCTAAGAGTGTTTATATAGAACCCTAATAAGAATCCACCTCCTTTTAGGTTTCCTAAAACACCCTTTAGAATAAGATTTAGGGAAATAGTCGAAAATAGCAACTATTGGTATTTTCTCAATTCCCTAAGGAGGAGGTGCCCAAACACCACGAAAATTGGCATATATAATGTTTATTATATCAGCAACTAACCCTCCAAAATTCAGCCCAATCCGAGTCCTAGAAGTACCCGAACCGGTCTAGGCCCAAAAACCCTGTTTTTGGCCTTTTTGTACTATCTTTGCCTAATTCCTTTTTAGGCCTATGAGATATGTTTATGGGACACTCCCATGATTATATCTCACTCCCACTAGTCATATCCTAGATCAATTTGTCACTCTTATGTGTAAACCGTTGTAGGATCCGATCGAAGTTAGCCGCGAATTACTTCGTAATTCGACGATCGTAGTTGGTCTCTAGCTACAACTCTACGATCCCTAAATCAATCGGACTTGATGATCTTCCACATCAATTGTCCTATCCGACAAATTGTTCGCATTGTCACCTTGGTCGAAGGACATCTCCTTCAACTCCCACTTGGACTTAGAACAAGTGCAATGCCTCGATTCCCGTGTCAATTTAGTATCCCATCTGATACGTCACGTCATTCAGACTTTCTTGATATCCGAGTACAACTGTAAAAGACAAACGATTAACTTTAATCCGTTTGAGCGCGGCCACGCATTTTCAGTTGCTACTCATCAAGTGGCCTTGAGACACTTTGTACCTAATGTGATTAGGGTGACACAATCCATTCTTGCGCTCCCACTTAACTTCATGTCTATCCTGTCCTTCCCAGTATCCGTCTTTATAACCTCCTTTTACGGCGCGGCGTTTAACGGAACCAAAGTCGGGCATTCCTTACATAAGATGAGTGGAGCACTCATGTTTTGAGGAATCTCTCCAATTGTCTTTATGAGAAGTATTGACGTTCATCACGAGTGATGTACTTCTCATTTGAGGGTTATCCAGTGTATAAACCTTTTACACACCCACGTAGTCGAATAGAATATACTATTCATATAGCCCATGAAACTGCGCTATCCCATCGACTCCCGTGCTAGTCTTCGTGAGTCATTGTTGTCCATGCAATGACCTGGACCAGAGATTTTTTATAATAATTATTCCAAGTTCACTTAATAGGGTTTCATTCATCAGATCACGTATCTGACAAACCTATTCGGAACGTTTTATTATCGATGGACTGTCGTTTAAACACTAAACCAAGTTTAGACGACTGGTGAAATAATTCTTATTATTTCTGATAACGAGAGTTGTAAATCTGAGCCTCTTCCGTAAAACTCCTTTTACCCACTCAGTTTTACTTGTCGAGGTTTAAAATTATACCTCATGCCTTAGACTGTGTATGAATCTCATACTATGTCTAAGGTGACAGTTTAGTTTGACCACCGTGGTAGTCGGTTTTAAACTTTGCTTATTATCAATTAATTTGAAGATTACTATCTTCAACCTTGATAATATCTAGTAATCTTTACTAGGGTTAAGGCCTTTAATTCTTTGTGTAGTATTTGCAACAGTTCCTGGCTTAAAACACTTTTAGCCTACTTTCCTTCCATGTCTGGAAGTTTGCTACGATGACATGTTCAACTTTGTACCACTTCATCCTTTAGCCTTCTAGGATGTACTAAGTAGTGTTTCGGTTTTCCAATCCGAATTCGGATGTTTAAATGCTAATCATGTCCAACATGATTGACTTTATGTTTTCGAACATAAATGTCTCTCTCATGCGTGCTAGCTCATCGGTGTCTTTTATACTCCGAGTTTTGCAACGCCCTCTGTCATGAGTTTTTGGGTCGAAATTCTTTTAGACTTTCCGAGTCTTAGATTTTCTGTTTCGGATCTCAAGCATCTCAGCGTACTGAGTCTTTCTAATCCTATCATCCTTTTGATCTATGCTTATAGATCTTCAGATGCCCAAAATGGCATTTTATCCTTTTGTGTGTGGTCCTTTATTGAGTCAGTTCGTTACTGTTATACAACACCTTATGTCGTACTCAATCTTTTGTATGTACTCTGCATACGGACCCGGAAGGTTTGTTTACTCCCACTTACCTTCTTGAAACTCGTGATTCAAGATTTTCTTCATTCTCCAGGAATCAAATTTCTCTGATTGCCTTTTGAATCGAAGATTCTAACTCTTGCGTGCTTTTAATCCGTCGATAGATTTCTGAAGCATGCTTGTGGACATAACTTGATTGGAAGAATCTTTATTCTTCTTGTCTCGTTTCAGGAAACACGAATGTTTCCATCCTTCTCAGTTTTCTATTTTGGAAAACCAATTTAGGTCTTTTGTTGACTTAAATTATCAAGCTTCATGTCTTGACGAGATATGGATTCCACGATGATTTTGGCTTCTAGCCAAAATCTAGAGTCAGTTTCCGTTTCTGCGCAGATCTTTTATCTCTTCAGAAATAACCTTTATTTTCTATGTCTTTGAGATTTGACCTTTTAGGGCTTTTGAACAACAATTTGGAATTTTCTCAACTACTTTGAGATATTCCTTTAGAGACACTTTCACTTGTTTTGAGAGTTCTCCGGCGAATGACATTCGCTTTTGTGCGGTGGGTTTATTAGATCATGTCTTTAACCTTTCCTTTTCCGAGGAGCCGCAGTTTGTTGCTCTTGGTCGAATTTAATCGTCTTGTACAAGTTTCATGATTGTTCTTCATGACCCTCCATGATTTTTCTCATGATCGAATTAAATCGACTTGTACTTTTCTCCCACTTATTCTTTTAATAATTAGTGTTTTCTCCCAGACTACTAGGTGTGCTAATTATTAGAAGAATACTATCATGAGCAACAAACACTTTGTTCTCTTGATTAGTTATGGAAGAAGCCCAAATTTCTTTTAAAAGAAATTGCGTCAGATATTAGCTAGTTTTGTAATGCTTTTACAAGCTTAGCTGTTAGACGGAATTTTGGTAGTTTTGTGAGAAGCTATGTCTAGACTAAATGGATTTTGGAGGATAGAGTTTGATTCGTGTTCTTCATCTTAATCCTTTTGGACACTCCAAATATGGATAGGTTAGAAGTACGTTTGAAGATCAATCTCTGTTTTTGACTCAAGGCTTTCTTTCTTGTCAGTTTGATTCATGTTTTGGTTATAGTGGACTTGTTGTCCTCATCCCTTTCGATTGGGATGAACCTATCTTATAGGTTTTTGACCAAGTTTAGAATCTTTTGGTATAGTTTGTTAAACTTAGCACTTATTAACATCTCAATTTAGAAATAAAATTCTTTATTGATTCTCCATAATACTTAGTACAGAGATGATGTTAAAAAACTAGAAAAACGATTAATCTAGAATAGTGCCTAAAGTAGACTTCGATCCCTTTCAGCATCCTTAGCAGTCGAGGCTTCTGCTCCCTCTTGGATCTTGTCTTCCTTAGCCAAATACTCAGTTCCCAGCTGCGCCTGTACATTCACAATGAAAGGGCAATTTTAGGTATTACATACCATAATTTGGGAATTTTACAGTATTTGATAAGTTAACTGTTTATACCTGAATTGGAAGCTACTGTTCCATTCTTTTTGTCCTCCAAGAACTTAGGGCAGTTTCTTTTCCAGTGGCCCTTGCCATCACAGTAGAAACATTTGGTGTCAGGAGGAGGACCTTTGTCTTTAGGTTTGGCAATTCGTTTGCTTTTACCTTTTGACGCGGTTTTCTTCTTCTGTTTTCCACCTTTCTTAAACCCTTTGTCCTTTTGTACCATAAGAACGTCCTTCTTAGTCTCCACTATAGCGACGTCCTTTTCGGCTGTTAGAAGCATAGAATGAAGTTCCTCCAACGTTTTATCCCATCCATTCATGTTGTAGTTCATCTTAAACTGATTAAAACCACTATGGAGGGAGTGAAGGATAGTGTCGGTAGCCGTTTGTTGGCTATAAGGGAAACCTAGTTTAGCCAGCTTGCCTATGAGCCTGATCATTTGGCGAACATGAGGCCCAACTGGTTTTCCCTTTTCAAGGCGCATGTCCATAATTGCTTTAGAGGTTTCAAACCTCTCCAATCTCGACTGTTTCTGGAACATTTCCCGAAGTTGTCGCATCATGGAGTAAGCATCCATGTCTATGAACTGCTCTTGCAGAGTCGGTTTCATGGTTGCTAGCATTAAGCAAGTTACGGGCTCTGCCTTTTTCCGCACACTCCTTTCTTCATCTATCTCTTCTTTAGTCGAATTATCATCCAATAAAGGAATTGGAGTTTCTAGTACATGTTGCTTTCCTTCCATCCTGAGAACTATGCCTAGGTTCCTTTCCCAGTCAAGGAAGTTGTGCTCATTCAGCTTCTCCTTGTCGAGAAGTGAGCGGAAGTTGAAAATATCTTTTGTCATCTTTGAACTACATAAAAGAAATGGCAAAGTTTTAAAACTCGTTATCGTTTTTGAAAAACATTAGTTTTCCCACATTATTCAATAAAAATCGTCTTCGATTGAATAAGTGATTCCAAGACCCCAGTTCTTCGAAGTAAAGCGGACGAAGGCCCTACCCTTTGACTCCGTCGTTCCGGGTGAGTGAACTACTTCACTGATCATACCTTATGACTCTTGGTTGATAGATTTCATTAATGAATGACTGATCTATCCTTTTGCCTCGAGTATCCAAGACTCTCTTGCTGATCTCGTTGAGTAGAACCATTTAGACGTGTAGGCCTCTTCTATAGGCCTACCCGCATTGTCCCAAGGTAGAGGAGGTACTCTGCGAAGGCCGACCCACCTTCCTCGAACAAGGGCGCAACGAGTGTCTTAATCTGGATAGGCGATTACTCAAGATTACTTTTGGGGACTTTTACGCTAGTCTGGCGTTTGTTTATAGTGAACTATTTAGCCTAACTAACATCCACGACATAAAGCGTAAATAAGTAAGTAAATGCGCGCGAGAAAGTAAATCAAGCAGACATGGATCCTAGTATGGCCCCTAACCTAGAAGATCTAATCTCCTTTGGTTTTCTTCTTGTTTCGCCTTTTGGTTCGTCTTGGATCGCCATCTTTGAACCTCCATTGATTTCTCCCACTCGCCTTTGGATTTCATCCTCGAGTTTCTTCAATGGACTCATAGACCCTAAACTCTAATTACAAGACTCTAACGATTCGCAGATCGTATAAACTTGAAATTAAAATTAATTACAAAGCATGCACCCATCCGTGCTTAAAACAAGAATAAGGAAATAAATCTATGGCCATACTAGTTTCCCGCATTCACATCACATGCAATCATATAATATATCAAGGCTAAGAATTATATATGCATGATTATCTTGGGAGATACTTTTGTTGACATCACATGTCACATTGCGGACCTTAAGTCTAAATTCGAAGAATTCAACTAATGGTGCTTTCCGGTTTTATGTTTTATGATTAAAATCATCTTTTAGAAAAACTCCGTTTTGGGCTCGAGAAAGCCCGGGTCAATTTCGAAAAAAATATTGGTTCGATTCTTAATGATTTCATAAATCAATTTAAAGAGAAATCCGTTTTGGGCTCTTGGATGGCCCGGATTGATTTTGGAATTATTTGGTTGGAATCGGAAAAAAAATTTGGCAAAAACTCCCACTCGAATGATGGTCCCTTTTCGTGGTCCGAAAAGCCTCGAAAAAGCCCGGGACAAGTCCTAGACAAGTCCCGGCCCAAGCCCAAAAAAGGGCTCGGACAAGGTCCGGACATAGCACGGCCCATAGGGCCGGCATGTCCTGGCCGAGGCCTATCAAGGCCTGGTCTCGTCCTGGTCGGAGCCAGGACGCTAGTCCATGTACCAGACGCGTTCTAGACGTGTCTGGTACTGGACCGGACCAGCACTAGGTGTCTCGGACTAGTCCGAGACACCCAGAACCTCCCAGACGCGTCTCCAAGACGCGTCTGGTCGAGTGCTCTGGACGCGTCCAGGAAGCTCCTTCGCAGCTGCTGGTCGCGTCTTAGACGCGACCTGGACGCGTCTTCAAGACGCGTCCTTAGTAGCTGCTCTGGACGCGTCTTCAAGACGCGTCCAGAAGCTTCTGTCGCAGCTGCTGGTCGCGTCTTCAAGACGCGTCTCAGCAGCTGCTCTGGACGCGTCCAGAGGACGCATCCAGGAGCTTCTGGTCCGGCCAGGAAGCTTCTGGTCCGGCCAGGAAGCTTCTGGTCCGGCCAGGAAGCTTCTGGTCCGGCCAGGAAGCTTCTGGTCCGGCCAGGAAGCTTCCTGGCCGGACACTAGGGTTTTCAAAACCCTAGTTTCCAAAAAGAAAATTTTTTTTTTCTTATGCAACTTTAAGTTGCTATTTTCCAATTTTAAAACTTTTCTTAAATTTTTGAAATTCCTTTTAGAACACTTCTAAAATTTTTCAAAACTTTTAGAAACTTTTTAAATTTTTCCAAATTTGTTTTGAGAGTTTCCCAAACTCAAAACTACTCTTTTTAGAACACTTCTAAAATTCCAAATCTTTGTTTTTCAAAAGTTTCCAAAATTTAAAAAACAACTCTTAATCAAACCAATTTTGGATCAAAATCTAGGTTTTTGAAATTTTTCAAAGAACAATTTTGAAATCAATTTGAAAAATCTTTGAATCCAATTCATAATTAATCAAATTTTATGTTTAAAACCTTTTTAAATATAACTATCAACATAATCAAGCATGGATTAGTTTGAAATTCAATGAAATTGAGTCTTTTAAAACACTTTTAATCATCAATTTGATTCTCAATTTGAAAATTTATTGAATCCCATCAAATTATGAGTTTAAAATACTTTTAAAAACATCTTTTAAAATACTTTTATAAACTCAATTTTCAAACTATTAAGCATATTAATTAGTTCGATTCTTAGCAAAAACTAGTTAATGGCAAGAGGCTCTGACGCCACTGTAGGGATTTACACCCTTCTACTAGTGTTTATAGCGGAAATATGACATCTAATGTCTACACTAGTATTCCCAGGATCACATGCAAAACTAGTAATTAATCTAATGGAGATAGTAGATTACCTTAATCGCTTTTCCCTCGAACTAGTTGAATTGATTGAAGAAGACCAAGAGCTTCAAGTGTAGCTCCTCTACTTGGGACACAAGCAATCAATTTGATCTCCCACCTTGTTGTATAGCTAGCACACCAATGGTGGTTGGAAAAGAAGAACTCCTTTCTTCTTGACTAGATAGATAGTTAATGGGAATTAGCTCACTTTCTCCTCTCTACTTGATGTGGTAGAGTAAGAAAGCTTAGAGAGAAATTTCACACCTTATTCTCTGCCCTAAGAGTGTTTATATAGAACCCTAATAAGAATCCACCTCCTTTTAGGTTTCCTAAAACACCCTTTAGAATAAGATTTAGGGAAATAGTCGAAAATAGCAACTATTGGTATTTTCTCAATTCCCTAAGGAGGAGGTGCCCAAACACCACGAAAATTGGCATATATAATGTTTATTATATCAGCAACTAACCCTCCAAAATTCAGCCCAATCCGAGTCCTAGAAGTACCCGAACCGGTCTAGGCCCAAAAACCCTGTTTTTGGCCTTTTTGTACTATCTTTGCCTAATTCCTTTTTAGGCCTATGAGATATGTTTATGGGACACTCCCATGATTATATCTCACTCCCACTAGTCATATCCTAGATCAATTTGTCACTCTTATGTGTAACCCGTTGTAGGATCCGATCGAAGTTAGCCGCGAATTACTTCGTAATTCGGCGATCGTAGTTGGTCTCTAGCTACAACTCTACGATCCCTAAATCAATCGGACTTGATGATCTTCCACATCAATTGTCCTATCCGACAAATTGTTCGCATTGTCACCTTGGTCGAAGGACATCTCCTTCAACTCCTTCAACCACGACACACCATCTGAAATCCCATAACGTGAGCTGATCTCTTCTCAGTCACCACGTACTCATTGCACACTGTAGGCTTGAATTCGATTCCAACTTACCTCCAATGCATAACTCAAACATGGGCCGATCCACTTCAGATACAACGACCCTGATATTACTTGACGGCTTGAACTCGGTTCCAACTACCATCAGTTCTGTACTTGGTCTCGTGAATCTGTCTCCATAGACTTCACACCAATATTACCATAAGCTTCAATGTTGGTTTCAGCTTATAGCACTCATGCGACATACCAAACACAACCGTGCTAGCATATCCATGTCTCATCTCAAGGAGTCCATTCTCTTTGGAACTCAAATGCGCTTACAATACACCGTGTGGAACTGTATCGTGCACCATACCATTGATCTAGCACCAACTTGCCCAACGATGTACTCTGTCCATCTATCTTATTCTCGACCCCTGTCTTCTGTAAGTAGCTTGAACTCACAACATCACAAGTCATTCGATGTTACCTTCGGCTTAAGCATAAGAGAGTATCCTTCAACACCTTGTTGCCATACCCTGCTCCACCACTCAAGTACCACCTGGATCAACATAGCTCCCACTCTTGGATGCAAATCCAACAGCTTACTCAGACAAGCTTACCACAAGCTTTCAGCCTGACTTTACTTGCCATCTTGGTATATTTCCTACCAAGCATGTTGTCCACTCAAAGGACTCTAACATATGATGTACCCAATGCGCACTAAATCGTACTGAGCATTACTGCACTAAGCTCGCACACGACTCACCGTGTCATTCTCGGTTCATCCCATTTCTGCACTTGTCCTTATCTCTAAAGGACTCAAGCATATACGGTACCTTCTTGCGCACCAAGTCACACTGAACTCTTGCCACTGAGCTTGCACATGACTTCTTATGACAATACGGTTCCATCTCATATCTCGCATATATCCTTCTTCTCAAAGGAACATAGACCCGAATATAGCTACCACCGTAGCATCTGTGCACACGGCATATTCCTTCCATCGGAACTCTCGTCGCCTTATGCACCATGCATCTCTTGACAAAGGCCCCATCTTGCACAATAGCTTCAGAGACCATATCATCTTGAATGCATCTCGCTCTGAAAGCCTTCTCTCGGAATCATGTTCTCAACGTAGCTCTTCATACACACTCCAGTATACCACATACCATAGTGGGAGAATCACTAAGCTCTTCGTTACACTCTTCGAGCATAGATACCAACTATCATGGGATCGGAAAACCATCCCTTTGAACCTGCCATCCAGGCTCCAGAAGTATGCTTCCAAACATACCACATGTTCTTATGCATATCTTCTTGCTTGTCCTCTCAAGCTCCCAAAATACATCCATTTGCCACTATCACTAGGCTCTTGGAACATATCTTGTAAGCTATCAAGCTCTAAGTCCATCCATCACTCGGACCAGAGCAACATACTTGTTTGCCTATCACATAGGCTATGATACCAATTGTTAAATGGTTATCAGAACACAATCCATTAACTTGCTCTTCAAGCTCTGATACCAATTGTCAAATGGGTATCAGAGTGTAATATATCTCTAGCCTGCACATCTTCAGGCTCTGATACCAATTGTCACGACCTTTTTGTCCCGTTAGGTCGACCCGACATATTATGCACAAAAGACAAGGGCCGATAGTGCGGAATATCAAATCCTAACATGTCGTGCGGCGCTATACACACCCTCCTAATACATAGCCAGCCTTCCCGAACATATTCGGAGCATCCCGACTATCAAGTCATCTTGGTTCCCAACCTATATCGTGGCATGACACCAACGTGTCCCAACATACGAGCATAGCTCGTGCCGTCCCGTATAACGCTTCTTTGAGTCATAGACTCTCGCCCACTATAAAGGATACCAACATATGTACGGAGCACACCAAGCCGCATATGCGGATCTTGCCGTCTAGTCTCAAGCATCCAACACCTATCATCTCGGCTACCATCCGGACATTGGACATAGGAGCATCCATCTCTAATAAGCTACCTCATGCCCAACATAGCACATCAAGGCTTGTCCCCTTGAATAGCTCAATCCTCCTTTTGGAATATGCTAGCACGACACACGTCTCGCCATGACATGATAACATGTAACACGGCTTTCAGAAGAACCCGCAATAACCTATCTCCAGGTACTGTCCCAAGCCATTTCCTATGACAAGGGAACCCGTGCAATATGCTTCTCTCGCATACGCTAGGCCGGCCTCATGGTTGCGCCATAAGGATGCTCACTTTCGTGCATACCATGCTAAGATGGGCGAGCTCCCATCCACGAGGTCTTGGCATATGTTGGATGCATATGAGGAAGGGAGACCACCCCCTCCTATAGTAGCAAAGTTATTGTTTAGCCTATTTCCACAAGGAAACATCAATCTTTCAACCAAGCAAACTCGCTCTTGGCAAGGCTTGAATGCACCTCCGTGCATGGCTCAAGAAGCTTCTGGCCCCAACGACCTCGTCTATGGCCCTCCGGTCTATGTGCTCGTACGTGCTATCCTAGCACTCGTCACGCCATATGCATGCTCAAGAATATGGACGTGACACTAGGGCCACAAGTTACACCCTTCTAACAATGTAATTCTCAAAAAAATACCTAATCTAAATTACAAAATTCAACAAAATAGTCCTCCACTTCTTTATGTAATGGTAAGACACTCATTCTGAAACCCAGAGGTCTCAGAGTCGTTTCCTAGTTGAAATAGAATTCCATAATTTATGAACTTGGATTAAGCTAAGTAAAGATTGGAATATATGGGCTTTTTAGGCCCCATAAGATGTCTTGTTATCAATTGATGTCATGTAAAGAATGTAATATAATGATCTTGATCTTTGGAATCCACTCCATAAAAAGAATTGAAAAGAGCAATAACTATTAAATCCGAAATAGAGATTTTATAGGCAATGCTCAAAGTTGTTAGAGTCAATCATGATAAAAGCGAATTCTAATTTGGTTAAAAACAATGTGTTAAGAGACGATGCATGTTTGACCAAACTACATTTATGATTTCAAATGTTCTCCTTTAGGATTTCAAATGTCACCTCTAACTCATTGAGATTTCAAATGTTCTCCATTTTCAACAAAAAAAAAAAAGAAGACATTAAATATCACCTCTAACACGTTAGGATTAAATATCACTGTCACCTCTAACACGTTAGGATTCAACCATTTTCTGGAAGACGGTTTACGTTCATCCGTAAACTAGAGTCCACCAAAAGTATCCACGAAAATCTAAGTCTACCAAAATGTACTTTTTATCTAAAGCCAAAGGCCTGAAGATTCGAAGACTTTTAAATAGCTAGTTTGAATGTTCGAACGTTCAGGACTCTCCAACGTCTGGATTTTTGAATGTGGTAAACATTCACAAACTCCCAAATGCCTCAAATTGAAAGCCTCCGACATATTTGTGTACACTACAATAATGAATATACATGATAGTACACCAAGATAAAAATTTATTACATACTAATGTTACAAACACAATAAATACTATTCAAAATGTACTAATAGTAGGAACAGAAGTCAACGATTGGTTGCCAAAGTGTTGACATAAACTCCAAAAATCTCGAAACCTCGGGATCCATTCTAACAAGCGAAATCTATTATTATTGAACTTGTGTTAAAAAAAATGGAAACACGATGGAACATACAAATGTAATTAATTATTAGGAAAGACCATTATTCGTGGATCGTGGTCAAAATAATAACTAGAAAAATCAATAATTTTAGTTGAGTAATCAAACAGTACTAAAGAACTACAAAAATGGTATGCCAGATATCAAATATAAATAATATAAAGAAAACAAAACCACCCAAACATTACATCAATAAGTGTAAAAGCTAAGCATACTAAAATGGTAACTTGATTTCCATACCACTTCAACAGTCAAAATAGATACAAAAGACAAGGAAGATTATTTAGAAACGAGGATAAAACCGAAGTGGACACGAAAAGTTCTATAAACTAATAGAGCTCACTTAAATATCGTGTTTATAGCACTCAAACCAATCGCAGCAATTTCAACACATCCTAATTCTAATCTTCGATAAACTACTCAACCGGTTACAAAAATACAGAATGTGTAATGGTACAATGTACACAAAATACTATTTCATACAGTTACCCCGATAATAAAAAAGAAAACAATTCACCCACAAAAGACTAATTGTAAAATACAAAACAGACCAACTCCATACATACAACTCAAGTCTACAATCAAAGCACTAAACACTCCGCACAATAAAACAATCCGAAGTACTAATACTAATACCACACACAAAGCAGTATAAATATAATATGCAGAACAATTCAGAATACAAATTCAGTACATACTACTATTCAAACAATCGCCGCTATAAATATATCTATATTACCCAGTACAATGACCAAAAGTTTCGATTTGAATTCACTGAAACACACCTAAACACACAAATATCATTCATACAAAAGACCCTTTGTCTTGTTCAAAACAATAGCTAGAAAAATATTGATTCAAATCAATAAGCAAACAGTATATCACTACAAAAACGAAAGGGCAAACATAGCCTAGACAATAGAAAGGAAGCACACCAAAGACCTTGGATTTCACCAACCTATATAAAAACAGAACATACCAAAATAGTAACTTAACTTGTAAACAACTCAAAACAATCACATAAACACGACAGACAGAAAAGGATTATCTCGCAAGCTCATATAATAACACAAATGGAAAAAATACAGCAAATTACTAATGCCCTACATGTTCTTACTAACAGAAACTATGCACTAACTTATACCCAGCATACAAAATACACCAAAAGACTTGGACACATAGTTTTTCTGCACACACAGAAGCCTACAAGCATAAAATGGAGTTCACTAACTAAATATTGTATAGTTTTCATCAAAAAAAAAAAACTAAATATTGTATATATATATATATGTAAAAAACACACCAAATAACTCCATACATATTACTAATACCATATGCAAAACAAAATATTAATTCGGTATATGGAACTGTTCTAAATACCAATTCAGTGCATAATACTATTCAAACAGTCGCCAATATAACTTAATGTATAAAAAGTCCGTGAAACTAACTAGATCCAATTACTCAGTAGAATCACCAAACTAAACTTCTAGTCTGGATTCACCACATTGCACCAAAATATGAAAAATATTGAGTTCGATATACCAGGGGCAACCATACTAAATTTGCGCGTAAATACCAAAACTTTCTTAACAATGCAATATATATATATATATATATATATATATATATATATATATATATATATATATACTAAAACTTTGTTAACAGAACATCAAACAAATAAATTCTCTATACCAAGCAAACATTGAGAGATTGGGAGAGAGTAGTGATATTACCTGCTTAGTGGTTGGTGAATGATATCTTAAGCTTAGGTAACAACGTTTGACTGAAGGTAAACCCAATATTCACAAGATATTATTATATGTATTATACCTCCTTGAAGTTAAGGAATTCAGAGGATGTACTCGATAGTCCTAAACTTTTTTTTCGATGAGATACAATAGTCCTAAACTACCAACATAATCATGACATGAAACTAAAAAGACATCAGAAATAAAACAAGTTCTTTTACTTGTTTAGCATAATAATAAAAATTCTAAGAACGAATTTGCCAATACTTGTTCTGTCGTAAAACTAAAATGAGAGTGTTTTCCACGACGATGAGTACAATCGGAATGTAATAGGACGAGCCTTCAGAAAGCTGGTTCTCATATTCTACTCTAGATGATAATTCACGTTTATCATTTTAATTCATACGAATAGAACACCAACTTGCAACTTATCTATAAAGTAGACCACAGGTTTGTGCTTGGATAAAAGTAGAAACTTGGGTTTAGGTTCGCATTACGGAAGTTAAATTTCACAATAGAAGTGTAAGAATATCGTACAACAGTAAAAGTGAAAGAATAGTGTACCTCAATATATTCCTTTCTGACTGTTCCAATGCATGTGCTCCTCTACAAACTTCACTATCTTTCATTACGGATTCTAGCCTTCCGTCTTGGTCCATGAGTCGATGGGTGTATGGGTTTTACACTTTTACTGTAACAAAAGGATCTTTAAACCATATATATCTGTTGATTTCCTATAGATCGATAGCCACAACCTTGTTATAAGTGGATCTATGGATGCAAAAGACTATTAGTCTTGCTCAAAATAATAGGTACAAAACCCAAGACAGTATATGCTGGCCAAAAAACACAACCACCCAAGAAATACACCCAAAGATATAATTACGAAGCACACCCAAATAATAATTTGATTTATATACAACTCAAACAATCAAATAAATACAAAAGACACCTAAAGATTATTATTATGAACTCATCTAATAACACAAATACACCAGAACACTCCGACACATTACACATAACTCTTGTGCACATACAGAAGCATACAAACATAAATGGAGATCACTAACCAACGCCTATTTCAGTTAGACTCCTAACGGAATCTGCTAGGATAAACAGTATACATTCAGAACCATCAATTATGCTATATATACAACAAGGGATTGGTTTAATGAACTCCAACGTTCTAGCTCTAGGTATCACTGTATCCGCATGATAGGAAAATAAAAGAGAAACATGGTAATGACACACAACTGCGGTGGAGCTTTTAGATAACAAACTAACAGGGTAAAAACTCAACAAATAGCCTAATTTTATGTTTTCTTGGTTAAAAATAATTATGGAATTTCAGAATAATGACCCAATAACAAGAAACAACTTAAAATGGCAACCCGAGTATAACTAGAATAGTCTGTGTGTCTCAAACAGCGGGGTAATTTTACTGTTTCTCCAGATTGCATACTTACCACGACATGCCAACTGGAACAAGATGAAATTAAGACACTAAGACAAAGACCTTTCAAAAAATAATTAGAACAAGACAGAGACCTTTCAACCAGCTACGTTAGTAAAACTCAGCATCCTCGTTTGTGAAACAAATTTATCCCCTGACGTAGCTGAATATATGCCTTAAACTAATTCCCTGCGAGATATTATTAAATTCTCTTTCATAAATCCTGACTACTCCCCACTCCTGGGGGTTGACCAGCTAGTGTCTGATTCTGACATCTATATTATCTTTGTGGACTGTTTTTAAAATTTAAACACCTATATATTATAATCAAGACATTCCAAACAATAGCCGTTAACCGCATCGTGAAAAAACAACTATGACGCTTCTACCACCCTCAAGAAGTCCAGGTACACGAAGCTAATAACATTCCAAGATGGTCCAATATCATTGCCATCCAAGCTCAATTGAGAAATATCAACACTTAGCAGAACATTTTACAGTCCTCAAACAAGATATCCTACTCATACCTAAATTTTGAGGACTTGTGATAATTTAATATAACTTTTTCAGGTGTAATAAATTTGATTACCTGTCAAGGCGGCTAATTGGACCCCTAATAGCTTTATGCAGGGATCTCTTGATGGCTGACTTCAATGCGTAAGGAAATGAACCACCCTATTAAGTGATTCAAGTACATTTCTCAATAACTATTCAGCTAACGAAGTTTGAACTAAAAAATCCATCTGAATGAGATTCTACCAAAACTCCTAGAAAGATCATTGCCTGTACTGAGTGGTGTAATGCCTGTAGGAGGAATTTGCTCATGGTGCTGCCCATAAAGCTCGGTAAGAACGCCTAGTACCCAACCAACTGCCATCTCCACCTGCAACCTGTAAATGAAGTCTTTAAAACATAATCTGATTATAATATTGCGCTGTTCCCCCGTAACAAGTTTGAAGACTTTAGACTACCAAGCAAAAACGTTTTACGTTGTCTCCTCATAAAGGGAAGAGGTGTTAAATCAGTAAAGTAAGAGTAAATATCATCGTAGAGAAGTAACAACATGTATTTTGTTAGTTTACTAAAACAACTATAAATCACAGAATAACAGAAAACCAAATGGCCGAAGGTTGTAATAGGTTGGCTTGGGAAAAGAAAAGGTACTTCGCAAGTTACCACTGAGCAAAAAACGAATCATATGCCTCACTGTGAAAAAGTACTATCTCGCCTGGAGGCATGCCTTCCCCATAATGGTCACCAAGACTAGCCAAGTTCTCCAGGCAACCCAATCCATACTTAACAAATTCTGGAGGCTTGACAACTGAAAGATCAAAAACCTACAGTACATATAATTGTTAAAAAAAAAATTATACCTATCAAAGTCAAACTATGCCTGTAATGAGATTGAATTGAAGTAAAAAAGAAACAGAGAAATAAAAAGAATTCTGGTGCTTAAAGGAAGAACGATATAGAAATGCGTCTACGTCCAAGTTCAGCGAAAGAAAATCATGTTTGTTCAGTAGTAAGTCATATATCAGTAAGAACAAAAATAAAAGAAAACTAATTCTTCAACACCAATTAGTTCTCATTAACATAAACAACAATTATATGAAAATCTTGTAAAGCAACCAATGGAGAATTGTCCTTTTTTCATACTGGTTAAGACCTTCCTGAAGAAACTAGAAATAAATCTTAATAGAGAGAAGTAGATGCAACATATTACCTAGGTAGTATATAATGGCCAAAAAACACAACCACCCAAGAAAAACACCAATAGATATAAGTAAGAAGCACACCCAAATAATAATTTAATTTATATACAACTCAAACAATCAAATAAATACAAAAGACACCTAAAGATTATTATTATGAACTCATGTAATAACTCAAATACACCAGAACACTCAGACACATTACACATAATAATTGTGCACATACAGAAGCATACAAACATAAATGGAGATCACTAACTTAATATCATATACATACTACGCATTCAATTGCATAATTGCAACACATCTAAATACTAATTTTGGATAAATTATTCAACCAATAACAAAAATAAGAACAGCTAAATGCACAACGTACACAAAACACCAACATGTTTCATCGGTAGATACTACTAATCAGTCCGATAATAAAAAATTAATTTAGACCGACAAAATACGAATTCTAAAATACGAACACACCAAAGAACTATATACATAATACACAAGCCTACATTCAAAACACTAACCACTTGCACGATGAAGCAGTCCGACAAAGAATTCCATTCCCAACTGGTTGAGTGGTTGTTTTGATCCTTTGGCACTAATACCATACACAAAGCGATCCAAAATATAACTTCCACGTACGGAGCAGTTCAGAATACCAACTGAGAGCATCCTACTATTCAAACAATTGTCAAAATATATTTATGTATAGAAAAAGTCAGAAATATTAACTCGGTACATATTACTCAATACAATCACCAAATTTCCAATTTTGGTTCACTACAATACACCAAAATATGAAAAATATTATTTGGATATATTACACAGACAATCATACTAGATTTGCACAAGCAAACATCGAGAGATTGAGAGAGAGTAATTATTACCTGCTTAGTGCCTTGGTGAACGGAATTGTAATCTTAAGCTTAGGTATGTTACCTCGTTAGTTTCTCTTCACAGTTCAAACTCTTCTACTGCAATTTTCAACTGAAGGTAACAAATTTAAGAAAAAAATTAAATGGGCGATGTACTTAAATAAAAAGAGATTAATACCCACAACTCCCTCTCGGTTATTTTATGAGTCACTCTCTTCCATTGGTCCAACAAAAGGGGCATCGATTTGGGGGAGCGCCATTGATATCCAGCAGAACAGATGAAGAAATTCCGAAATTTCCAAGCTTTTGACAATGAATGAATAGGTGGGCCGATCAATTCTCCATGAAGCTTGCACCTAGCACACCTGTTTGTCAACTGCATTCCGTGCCTTTGAAGATTACCACTGTTGGGAGCTTACCCAGAACTGCCGCCCACATAACAAAACTCACCCTAGGAGGAATTCTTGGAGATCATAAACTTCTGAAGTCGAACAAATCATTGGCTTCCGAGACTTACTATTTGGAACGTAGATTATTTTAGAAAAGCATCAAGTTACAAGAGCATAATCAAGTACGAATTAAGGCATACCAAAGGTTCTCTCTATCGAGAAGGTAAGGTTTGAAGTATCTCGGAGACTCCCACCACTTGAACCTTCTAAATTGGAAGCAATGTCAGTATACAAACAACTAGTCAAAGAAGTGAAAATTAAGTGTATATATGACTAACTGAATAGCTCAAAGCAAAGATACCACAACCATCATGTCAAATGTGCTAGGATTTAATCTTGCACCTGCAAAACTTCCCCACAACAAAAGTTACCATTACCATCATCGTGTAATTCAGCGTTTACAAACTCTCATACCTACCTTAACTTTGTCTAAATTATAACATAACTACTGGAGAAGATAAACTCGCCAACCGACCTGTTTTCATCGGGTCGGTATACCCATTGTTAACAAAATAAACTTTGGGGCTTATAGCATAACGAACCATTTTTTAAGGTTGGTGTCTAATACTTCTGGATCGTGATGAGACTGTTTCATCAGATTCAGTGTCACATCAACATCACTCAGCTATATGCAATCCATAGGTGTCACACGAAAAGTAATCTAAAACTTAACAGAAGTAACTACTGAAAAGAATTGCCCCATGACTGTTTATATGCATGTCTGAATCTTTGGGCCTTGTCTAAAACCTGAAGCTTATGATCACATTTTTTTTCTTACTTGCAGGAATCTTTGGAAAAGAATACGAGAGCCTATTCAACTAAGTAATCTCGTTTAGCACCCGGAACCAACTGTTCGTTCAAATGGATCCGAACCCGAAGACAGGAGTTAAATGGTAAGCTCAACACAGTTTAATGTAGTTTTCATAGTTTATAAATGGTTCCTAAACTGCCTTCAAGAAGCAAGAGTTAAGTGGTTACATTTTCATGTACCTTCCAATACTTAAGAGCTTCATGAGCCTTCAAGCCACTAGGTATTTCCTATTTAACAATTTTGTCGTGTCTGAATTGTAAGCCCAACCGAGGCCCCCGAATACTATGTTGTTAGTGGTCATATTGTTCGTTTTTTGTGCATATTTGAGAGAGGTAGTAACTCGACACAAGAGCTTTTGGATCAATACTTGGGCCAAGTAAGGAATGAGATTCAGCAGCAATATCTACCCTCTCCTTACTATTTGAACTATTACGATCTAATTGAAATTGTATCTTCTATCATAAAACAAGTTATTGTGTTTTTGCCACTTCTTGAAACTCTAGATGGTAGGAGTTATGTTTCTACAAACTCCTCGTCTCGTCATAATACTTGAAACCAGTCGACCGCTACAGAACAACAATGCCAAAATTTTCCTTTATATGCAAATCAATAATGGCCATCTCGAACAAGCTATAATAGTTTAGACAAACTAGAAAACTTGTGATTGTGTTTCTTTGTTCTTATTTGCAGGACAATATGAGAGGCTTATAACCAAGCATAAATAACTTTTAAAGGAAGATTAAACAATTACCTTGTGATTGAAGAATAGTGTTGTCTGAATTCTTTGCTAAACAGAAAACCAAAGAAATAAATGCCTGTAATATTCCTCCTCAGCGGAAAGGAAACGAGGCTATGAGCTTGATCAGACAACAGTGACTCCCAACCTTAGTTATTACACAAGCATCTTCAAACATCACATGTATTGACTCACAGTTCAAAGATGGCGCATTAACCCATATTAGCTTGATAAATTAAAAAACGGCATCACTGCATATTCATATGCTCCAACACAAATATATTAGGAACCACAAAAGTATACCAACTGCCAAGTGCCACCATCACTTGTATTACAATTTCTAGTCTGATCCAACTCCGTCTCGAATGGACCCCAGTATTTTGGTATCTGACCATTATGTATGGAGATACTCACAAAAAAAAATCATAACTTAATACTAGAAATAAAAATAAGCATCTCTGGACATCACTTATATAACCAAAAACGTGAACCAATCGCCTCATTATTTGCAATAAACTAATGCCAACCTTAACCTCGAGTGAAACCCACAATTTTTAGTAGCAACATGTGATGTCAAAAGAAACTTACTAAAAACAAAAAGAAAGAAAAAGAAATAACAGAAGTTCAAAATATAGGTAAGCCTCCACATACAACACAAAAAATCAATGTCACAACTAATTAAAGTATTTCCTTGAGGCTTGACAACCTAGAATAGTTACCATTGTCATCATTAGTCCCACATTACTTGGTAACCCGCTGTCATATCATTTACACATTACTTGATCTCGAAAAAATCCCGTGTACCATATTGTATGATGTGTATCGTATTCTCAAATAAAGCCACTTTTTGTAAATAAACCAACACCAACTTAATCTTGGATAAAAATGCAGATTTGTTGGTGGTAAAATGTGATGTCAAAAGACACCAAAATCACAAAATTTTAACCATTTACAAGGAAAAGAAGAAGATAAGTTTGACATGTAAGTCCCTATGACCGTAAATGATGTATGGGACTTAAAGAAGAAATATAAATAAGCATCTCCATGCGCCATAAGTATAAAACTATAATCACAAAAAGTAAACCAACAACCAGCCATTACTTGTACACTAATTTATAGTCAACATTCCAACTCCGTCTCTAATGAACACACATTATTTGGTGACTTGGTGTTATACCTTGGCGTATGGAGATACTTAAAAAAGTTACAAAACTCTTAAATTACTATATCAAATCACGTAAGCATCTTCAAACATCACAAATATTACCAACTATGAAAACCAACGACCGACCTCAATCTCGAGAAATTGTCAGTAAAACTTGTGATGTCCAAAGAAACTTACTAAAATCACAAAAGTAAGAAAAGAAAGAAAAATTAGGCAAGTCTCCACATACACCACAAAATCAGTGTCATATTTCTCACTGTCGTCATTTATCCCTACGTGTATTTCAAACCACCAGTACTATAAATTATATTCTCGTAAGTATATCATGGTTATATACACTGTCAACCATTACTTGTATTCTAATTTATAGTCAACATCCCAACATCGTCTCAAATGAACCCACATAATTTGGTATTATACCTTGATGTATGGAGATACTTACAAAAGTTTCAAAACTATTATATATTATTATTAGTAATAAAAAATAAAATAAGCATCTTCGAACATCACAAATATTACCAATTGCCAATCATTATTTGCAAAAACCAATGCTAACCTCAATCTCGACTCTCGAGTGATTATTAGTAATTAGATGTGATGTCAAAAGAAACTTACAAAATCACAGAAGTAAAAAAGAAAAAAAGAAACAAAATAAGTTTTAAAGTAAGTCTCAGCATACAACATAAGCACTCAGTGTCATATCCCCCACTGTTTTTCTCATATCAGCTACCACAAGCAATGCAAAAGCATATTATCTCAAAAACATCCCACGTACCACTGTTGTATACATTGTACAATGTCATATGCAGAGACTTCCAATAAAAACTTTCGAAAGATCGTTAAAAAATATGATAAAAGAGAAAAAAAAATAAGGATCTTCGAACATCACAAATATTACCAACTGCCAATCATTATTTTCAAAAACCAATGCCAACCTCAATCTCGACTCTCGAGTAATTGTTAGTAATTAGATGTGATGTCAAAAGAAACTTACAAAAATTGCAAAAGAAAGAAAGAAAAAAAAAAGAATCAAAAGGAGTTTTAAGGTAAGTCTCCGCATACAACATAAGAACTCAGTGTCATATTCCCCACTGCATCTCTTATATCAGCTACTACCAACAATACAAAAGCATATTATCTCAAAAACACCCACATACCATTGTATACACTGAACAACGTCATATGCAGAGACTTCCAACAAAAACTTTTGAAAGATCGTCAAAAAATATGATAAAAGAGCGAAAATAAAATAAACATCTTCATACATCGTATAATGAATAGTCACAAAAGTAAACCAACTGCCAGCAAGAATTTGTAATTTAATCGATAGCGGACTTTATCCCCAAAATATAAATATTACCTCGATGTATGAAGATATTTAGTTTTTGAAAAATATATGAAGATATTTATGAAAACTTACAAATTAGTAAATACTAGTACAGTACTAAAAACTAAAACAAGTAAATGTAGAAAAATGTTTATGCAAATAGCAGTAACCGTCAAGCCGGAGTCCATCCTCTTGGTGGGTATAAAGATATAGCAATCGTATTCTTGAATAAAGCATATTTTATCGCATGCCCCCACAATTGATCCCCCACAATTGATCAGAACTTGTACAAGTTTTCATATTAAGAACCATAAGGACTAGGACTTTGTACATCATAGGAGAAGTCAGACCAGCAATATTATCAACTGTTGTTTCAAATATAGCCAACCTTAATTTTCGTTTTGAAACAAATCTAGGGTTTAGGCCTTTAGGGTTACAACCAACTTAGTAAAGTAAGCAACCAAACAGCCTAATAGACTCCATGTCTACGAGAAAAGGAAA
The DNA here is from genome assembly GCF_041429995.1 of Eschscholzia californica. Taxonomy (NCBI): domain Eukaryota; kingdom Viridiplantae; phylum Streptophyta; class Magnoliopsida; order Ranunculales; family Papaveraceae; genus Eschscholzia; species Eschscholzia californica. The sequence goes on from NW_028238198.1 coordinate 17,291,984, forward strand.
GGGGAAATTACCAGCAATATCCAACAATAACCCATCTGACTGTCAAAGTCGATTCCCTCTCACTGATGTACAATTTAGGGTTCCCCTAATGTCGAGTCTTTTCTTTGATCCGTAGACTTTAGGGTTTTTGATGTTAGAATTGCCAAGAGAGAAATAAAAGATCTCGATAGCAAAGAAAAGCATTGATTTAGGGTTTTCAAGAGATATTGCAAACAAAAGCATTGAGTAAAGAGTAAAAGGACCTTGGTTTTCCGATGTTCAGATTCTCGTTCTTGATCGCGATGCTACAATACCGTCGTCTTTTTTATCAAGCTTCTCGATCTTCATCTTTATTTCCGATCCAGCGTTCCCTCTTGTTTCGTGGTTAGAGACAGAGGCAAAGAAGATCGAGTTCTCCCAGACATCTCCGATGATCTCCATGGCGGAGTCTCTCTGTTTCTTGATGGAGAAAAATGAATCTCTCTCTCTCCTATTTGTTTCCCGTCAATTGATAAAACCTCGTTCCGTTTTTTTTTTTGTTGAGTGTGCCTCGTTCCGTTAGTCTAACGTCTATAAAACTTAGGGTCTGTTTGACATTTGGAAAATTGATTTCGTACGGAATTCGCTTTCCAAAGTTGAATTTCAAAATTAAATTGAAAAGGGTTTTCAAAGCAATTTGATTTTATTTCATCAAAAAAAAAAACAATTTGATTTTGGAGAAGATTTTATGTTTGAAAGAGTTCAAAAGTAATAGAATCATTTTTTTCAAATATTTTGGAAACGGGATTTAAAATTCGGAAAGAAAAAAAAATCGTTCTTTTGAGAACTGGTCTTGGACAAGTCTGAGAAGCGTCTCGACCTAGGGTTGAGACATGCCATGGGCCAAAGGGCGAGATAGTCTTAAGCCTTAGCCTGGGCATGTCTTTGGCCATCCCAGAGGGTCTCAGACCAAAGGCCGACAAGACTCGGGTCTTGACCCGAGTTGTAGTTTTTTTTTTCGTTCTCCAAACTTTAACTCCCGTTTCACATACATATATGTTTGATCTTGACCAGTGCCGACATACGGCCAAAACATAATTTTGTGGTAAGTTGATTCTAAAAATCATAAAAAGGAAATTGAAACGCGTTTTTCATCACATTTTCACGTAAACAGACATAAGGCTCGTTTGACATAGAAATGTCAAAAGTATGTCTCAAAAAACTACAATTCCACAAATTTGGGAATGTAGTAAATCACGATTCATGCTCTTAGAGACAGATCCAAAGTTACGTATTTACTTTGATACTGTAAATGTCATATTATGTGGATGTTTGTGAATGTGGAAACTAGTATGGTCATAAATGTTTTTCCATTTTTTGAACACAGATGGATGTCTTTAAAAAAAAATTCTTGTTTTAAACACAAATGGGTATTGCGTTGTAATTTTAATTACAAGTTTAAAATTTGTGCACCGTTGAGTCTTGTACTTATAGTTTAGGGTCAAGTGTATATTGAAGAACATAAGGACGGAGATCCTAGTTCAAGTGGAAAAATAAAATAGAGGTTCAAAGAAGGAGATCCAAACGTAGAAAGGCGAATAAAAAAAAGAAGATTAAATGTTTTTGTGTTAGGGATCATACTAGGATACTATGTGTTTAGTTTATTTCTTGAGTGAATTTATTTATTTACGTCTTATGTCGTGAATGGTTATGTATGAGTTCGAAATAATGCATTTTTTTACAAAAATGCAAAAGTCCTTACAAGAATTTTGAGTGAAATTCATGCCTAGACTAAGACACTTGCGAAGGCTTCGATCATTGATGGTGGGTCTGTCTCCACAGGATGTCATCTTTTATCTTGGGACAGTACGAGTAGACCTGTGCCAGAGGTCCCCAAGTCTAAATGCTTCTACTCAACGAGATTATCAAAAGAGTTCAACCCGATAAACCCATTAAATAAATGCGTGGAGCTTGAGTTTGAAGTGGTACCTTACCTCCCACCTGATCCGTGTCTATTACTATTTGCTTGACGATGTCGTTTGTTCATTAAAAGAACTATACTACACATTTTTATGCAATTAATGAAAAGAATTATATTCCCAATCAAATGTGAGATTGGAATTTCTTCAATTTTAACTTTGAAAAAGTAAAAAAAAGATCTTATGGAACCAATTTTGAAGATATTCTGACTCGGGATAGGCAAAATGGCCTAAAATATATATGGTCACGGACTCAATGTCTTACCACGAAAAGATACACAACTTCTTTTATGTGATTAGCGAAGTGAGCATTGGTTTTTTTTTATAAATTCTAGACATCCAGAATTGTTTTTTTTATATAAATTCTAGACATATAGAATTCATTTTTTTTTTCATTTGCATAAGTCAGCAGGTTTAAAGGAAAATCTGAAACCATCCAGAATTCATATTTGTCTTGTGCCTTACTGCCTTATTCAACTTCGAAGTGCCTAATTTGGGTGACATAAGGGTGCACCACTTGGTCCTTGAGTTTTTCCTGAGATTGGACATCCTGAATTTGAAAACCCCAAAAGGGTAGTAGTCATGCACAGGTTTGAAACACCATTTTGTTTTAAATTACTCGCCTAAGTCCACCCAATAAGGGAGTAAGCTCATGGTCACCCAACTTCGAAAGATTCAGACCCTTGCAAACATTATGACCGTAATGGGGTCAAATCATAAGCAAATATTTACGCTAATGATGCCAAATCTGTGACGAAGAAGAAGGAAATACAAACCCTAACAAATTTTTTGCTTTTGGAGGAAAGAATAAAAATATTACATATAGGAGAAGTTTTAAACTGGCCTCCCATTCTTGTTTAAAGAATCTGATGCACTCTCTTTGACTTGGTAAATGTGGTTGGCTTATTTTTGTCAGAAGCACCTCAAATTCGGTGAACTCGGGTTGAACTTTGTTACCAAATTTGGTTCACCTCCATCAAATTCAATTCTAATGCGCGAAGTTGAATTCAATAGATCTTAAAACAAATTTTATAACAAAAATTCTTATCTAGTCCACCGAATTTGAGATGTACCTAGTAGAAAATGCTTGGTTCATTTGCAATCGCTGGCTTAGGTCGATTTTGTAACCAAGTTGGCTCAAAAGTCCACCCATTTTATGACAAAAAAAAAAAGTGGAAGTGACTCTTTTAGGAAGAGGACTTTTTAGCAACTTTTTAGACAATGAGGGTGCTAATAATAGAGGTGCCAATAACACTAGCGAAAGGAAAGGTGTCTATAGGAATAAACATAATATAAACAACAAGATGGCAGAAAGCAACAGAAGCCGTCTTAGCTCAGCTGGTAGAGCGCACGGCTTTTAACCGTGTGGTCGTGGGTTCGATTCCCACAGACGGCGTTTTTAGTTTTGAGATAGATAACCACCATTTCTAGACTTGAGGGAGATGCAACTTGCATTCGTATGTAAGATGGGGTCACCAAGTGCCAAAAAGAATGAATAAAGCGATTTCATTCAGAGATTTAAAATTAGATCACGAGACTCAATAGCAACAGCATATTCTTTTTTTTTTTTGATGAATGAAGCAACAGCATATTCTGACTTCCATTATCCAACCTGTAATAATTCAGACAAGACTTCAAATTATTAAAATGAACAACTTTATGATTGGAGAAATATTTGCCTGACTTTTAACATTTCACACTCTTCAATTCAATATTACAACCGTGAAAACCCACACACACAACAAAGAAAAAAAAATACATTAAAAAATAGACGTCTAAACCCCACGAGTCTAACTGCTAATAATCACCGATTAGCCGACCTACTTTTAGTATCACCAATAGACAAAGTATCCATCTCAGCTTCTTCTGAATTAGCCATACTTTGATCTCTAAACTTCTTATAAATATCACCTTGATAGAATTCCTTAGTCCTCATAACCAAAATAAGTGAACTCAAACAACCAATTAGGGCAACACTTGCCATTATAATGAAGGATAATCTATAACATTGATTACCAATACAAGTTAAATCTTTAACTAAATCCCTACTTATTCCTTTCATCTTCAATTGCTTTATTGCTTCTTTATCATAAAGAATACCAGCAACTCTAACATTAAAAATATAAGATCCAAGAGGACTAGCTAATACACCACAATTGAACAATGTTGAGTAATATTTTAGACCAAATAGTTCTGAAATTATTGTGTAAATTAGTGTTAATTGAGCACCATAAGAGAAACCGATGATAACCGAAGCGATATAAAGAGAACCCGGAATTGGAAACGCGATTAATATATGACCCATTGAAGATAAAAGAAGGACTATTGTCATCACTAATGTTCTTGGAAATCCCCATCTTGAGAGAAGAAATTCAGAAATGAATCCTGCACTAACTCTTCCAAAATAGTTCCAAATACTTACAAGTGATACAAATGTACTAACTGTGAGAGATGAATACCCTAAAGATTCACCAATTTGACCTAAATTATCGATCACAGTTAGACTAGTACCAAGTCCACTAAAAGTAGCAATGAAAATCATTAACATATCAATGCTTAATAATGCTTGAGGAATTGTATAATCTTCTCCTCTTTTGGGCGGTGTAAAAATACCCGTAAAGCAAGAAACATTAGGTTGAGATTTCATTTCTTCATCTTCTTTTACAACTTGGGTCATGGATGATCGAGAAGTTATCACTTGATCTAAAACTTGGGTAGTCGTCGAAGAATTATGGGTATTTTTCTTATTGATTCCAAAGATGAAGCTCTTCTTTAATGGCAACAACTAAAGGAAGAAAGATCAAGATACAAATAATAGTTGCAGTAATAACATAACCAACATGAGAGAAGGTTTTTTGCTTTTGAATTATGGTTATAACCATTATAAACAGAGCTAAAACTATTGATATGACCAAATACTTCAAGAAGATAGTTCGTTCGTTCGGTTGTTTAATGATTTTCATGGGTCTAATCGTATAAACGAAGAAGATTGAAATAACAGCAGGAAGCCAACCAATAAGAAGAATCAAAGATTTAGAATCATTACCATAAATAGCTAAATAAAGTTGAGTCATTATAGCTCCACTTAATCCTGTAAATCCTTTTAAAAGACCAACCATAATTCCTCTGCTTTCAGGGAAATTTTTAACACAGGGGACTAATGAACCAGTATTAGCAAAATTTTGAGAATTAGCACCAATGGCAATATACATACACATTTGCCAGAGTTTGGGTTTTCGAATACGGCCTGAAACTGATAGCCAAATCATGAAGTATCCGAGGAAATTCATGATGGCTCCGGCGAGAAGAACGAACCAAGATGGAGTTACTTCAGCAAGAAGACCAGAGAGAATTCCAACACTAGCACCAGAGTCTTTGAAGAAACTAAGTAAGTTTAGAGTTTCTTGATCATACCCAAGTGATATTTTGATGTCTTTTGAGTAGATTCCAAATAGGTAAGTTGCACCTGCTCCAGACATGATAAGGAATGAGGCAAATAACATGAACCATCTACCTCTGATTAGTTGGACCGTGAAGCGAATGATCTCCGGTGAACCACCACCGGAACCTGTCATTGTCTCTGTCTCTCTCTATCTTTGTTGTCTCTAAGATGAAGATTCAAAGCAAAACAGAAAGGTGAAAGATGTTGGGGAGAGAAGGATATTAAAAAAAAAACAGATATGTTTGATTTCAGATAAGGTTGTGAAGTGTGTGTTATATAGACAAGTTTCTTAAGGGCACATGGTAAGGCATTAAGTATTTTTAACTGTGAGATATCACATTCCATAACTAGTAAAGTAGTTAAACCTTTACCGGTTAAAAGTGGAAAATGTTTATGATTTAATATGTATTATTGGTATAAAAAGAAGATTGATTATTGGTTAACTGATAGTAAAATATTACTGATATTGATGAAATTGAAATTTACTAAAACAAAGATTGAAATATTTGACATTTATTCTCAACATCGAATTGACTTTATTACTATTCTGATGTTCATAATTGATCTTCGTGATGGTCGATCTTTTTGATCTCCCTCGTCTATAAGTCATATTATTGAGGTTGGTAAGCCAAAAAGGGTAATCATTTTGGGCACTTAAATTTAGTAAATTTTGTGATAGAGAAGGCACCATACTAGCAATCCATCAATTATCTCTCCATCAATATGATCATAAAAGATAGGAAAATGAATGAGATATAAGTGGTGAATCTTTCCCTTGTCATGTTCAAAGGTTTCACACCAAATAGGCTTGGTGCTAGTAGTCTAGTGGTGCTTTTCAAATTACTTTTATGTTGTTTTTTAACAAAAATGATACACCTCCCGGCTCATTTCCCGGCCGAAACCCGGCCGGGTGAGTTGGCTTGCCAACCGGGAGGTGTGTTATGACGTGGAAGTCAATTTTCTTAAGTTATTGGGGGAATTTAAGAGGAGTCCTTAATATTAGGTATAATTACAGTTGAGGACGCTTATTAAAGTAAAAGAAATCTGATTTCTTTCCAGCAAGAGGCTCCCGACTTTTTACCCATCTTCACGAACAAAAATTTTCCCCCAAACCGAGCTAGGGTTTCGTGGTTTCACCAAAACAAATCGACTCTTAGTTACAACCGAAAATCACCATCTCATAGGGTTTCTTGGCATCTCTCTCTCTGTCAACCTCTCATCCTCTCTCTCTCTATACAAGTAAATTCTTCAATCTCTCTAGGTTTATCTTGAGTTTTTTTTCAGTTTTGTTGGAGTTATGAAAGAGAATTATAAATCTGGTTCTTTCTTTTTAATACAATAAGTATATATTTGGGTTTATCATCTTGATTCTTCTTTACTCTTACATATATATGTTGGTTTGAGGGAAAATGAGGTTGATATTTTAGTCTAGTTTAATTTATGGACATTTCTCAATAGAGTTCTTGGGATGCATATCATTGCCTGTTTTAGGTGATGAAATTGATACTTATGTTCTTTATTCCTATATATTGTTGTTGTTTTTTTAATTTACTGCAAATTTTTCTTTCAGTATTGAAGAAATACAAGCTTCATTCCTTAAATTATGGTTAAGGAAATTCGTCTCTAGTATAATTTGGTAATTTTAGTATAATTGGGATATGTTTGAATCTTGATGTTTGAATCTTCATTCCTCAAAAGTATCAAGGTTATGTTAAAGGTAGTATACTGGGTTGTTGTTAGTTTAGATGTATATCTTTTCTTTTTAGGATTGGTTTTTTTTGTTATTGGTTACAGACAGCTTTAATTCTTAGTAGTTGAAGTAGTTAGAATTTTTTTAATATTTTCTTAATAGAATATCTTTTGCAGAGATGCCGCAATCTTCAGAAAGTAAACATATGGATGATTTTGAGCTAATGTCCGAGAAAGAAAGTGACAAACATAAAGAAGTAATTGTACCAAGTGTTGGTTTGGAGTTCCAAACCGTTGATGAAATGTATGAAGTATGTCTTTCTTATGCTAGAAAAGAAGGGTTCTCAATATGCAAACGATCATCAAAAAAAGAGGAAGGAGTAGTTCGATACATTACACTGACTTGTGGGAAAAATGGGTCAGCTAAATCAGCAAGTAGCAATCCTATTCAACCACAACCTACTAGTAAAACTGGGTGTCAAGCCAAAATTTGTGGGAAGTTGAATGAAAGTGGGAAGTACGAAATTACTAGTGTTCTTTTAGAGCACAATCATATTCTTAGTCCCGGAAAAGCACGCCACTTCAGATGTTATCGAAAGATTAATGCACATGTGGCAAGACAACTTGAAATTAGTGATATGGCAGGAATTAAAGTGAACCGAAACTATAAGCAACATGTTGTAGCAGCTGGTGGACATGAGAATGTCCCATTTAATGAAAGAGATTGCAGAAATTATATACAAAAGAAAAGAGCAATTCGTCTTGGGGAAGGAGATGCTGCAGCTATTCAACGATACTTTTTGACTATGCAGAAGAAGACCAATGGTTTTGTTTTTAGTATGGATTTAGACGATGAGGGTTGCTTACGAAATGTGTTTTGGGCAGATAGGAGGAGTAGAGAGGCATACAAAGAATTTGGCGATGTTGTAACATTCGATACAACCTACCTAACAAATAAATATGGTCTTCCTTTTGCTCCTTTTGTTGGGATTAACCATCATGGACAGTCTATTCTTTTGGGTTGTGGTTTATTGTCTAATGAAGATACAGAGACATTTAGTTGGTTGTTTAGGACTTGGCTTGATTGTATGGATGGTAAGGCGCCTGATGGTATTATTACAGATCAAGATCAAGCTATGCGGTGTGCTATTGAAGAAGTTTTTCCTAACACAAGACACCGATGGTGTCTTTGGCATATAATGAAGAAGATACCTCAAAAACTAAGTAGCTACAAAGAATACAAGAAGATAAATACTACGCTACATGATATTGTTTATGACACAGTTAGCATCGAAGAGTTCGAGTCTAAGTGGAAATATATGATGGATCATTATAGTTTATGGGATAATCGATGGTTGGATGATATGTATAGAGAGAGAAAACGATGGGTTCCAATATTTGTGAAACCTTACTTCTGGGCAGGAATGTCTAGTACCCAACGAAGTGAGAGTATGAATGCGTTTTTTGATGGATATGTTAACGCGAAAACTTCATTAAAGGTTTTTGTTGAACAATACAACGTCGCTTTAAAGGATAAAGTTGAGAAAGAGGCAAGAGAAGACTTTAGGTCTTATAACTTTGTCTTGCCTTTAGTGACTCCTTTCGAAATAGAAAAACAGATGAGGGGCATTTACACACTAGCTAAGTTTCAAGATTTTCACTCCGAACTATCTGGAAAACTTGCTTGTGACTATGTGGATGTTAGAGAGTATGGCGGACAGTATGAGTATTTAATTTCGGAGAAAAAGGAATTTAGTAAGGCTAAATATCTGGTGTTGTTTCAGCCTACTGAGTGTGAGATTAAATGTAATTGTCTTTTGTTTGAGTCTAAGGGCATTTTATGCCGACATTCACTAATGGTGTTGTGTAGAAATGATGTAAAGGTCATACCAGAGAAATACATTCTAAGGAGATGGAGGAAGGATGTGAAAAGATCTCATACACGGGTTAATGTAAACTATGGCGGGTGGGATACAACACCAGAACAGAAGCGTTATGATGAATTATGTTTGTTATTCACTGAAATAGCAGATGAGGCATCTTTGGACGAGAAAAGCACTAATCATTTAAAAGAATGGATGTCGAAATATAAGTTGAAGGTGAACTCAAAAGAAGTCAAGAGAACTAGTTCAGGGACAAGTCGACAAACGGGTTATACAGTTGACTGTGAGGATAATGCACGTGAAGATATCCATGATCCTGTGTTAGTTAAGTCGAAGGGGCGTCCAAGAGAGACTAGATTTAAAAAGAAACCATACAAAAAGAGAAAAGTAAGTCGTGTTTGTCTAACTTACCTCTATTAATGTTTCATATTTCTCTTACATTGTCTATTATATTAAATTGTATTATGTTTGTGTTTATTTTCTAGGTTTCCGCTTTTTGTGAGCCCGAGGTGAAGACACAAGAGAGTTTGCCCCAAGTATATTCAGCGCCGGAACCTATGATGGTAATTTGTTAACTTACCTATTTTCATCTTATTTAGTTAAAATTCTTAGCATGTTTGTGTTTATTTTATAGATTCCAACTTCTAAGATGAACAGAATCCATTATCATTGATTTTCTATTTGTCAAAAATAGATAAACTTTATTATAAGCTCAACATAGTATTTAAATAAACACACAAGACCACACCATTACCTTTCACTTTCCGTTAGTCGAGCCATCGCCTGCAAAACAGTAACCTAAGCAAACAAAATATAGCATCACATTACATTTAGAAAAAAATAGTACACATTCAAAATTTAGAATGTAAGAGCACAACTAGAAATCAATGATGTTTCCCTAAACCTTAACTTCTCCAATCATAAGCAACTAAACCCAATTGAGAAAAACTCGGTATCTGTTGGAACTTGAGCTTAATCACACAATAAAATTGAAAACTAACAAAAACCCATTATAAAATTACATCTAAACTAACAAAAACCCAGTATACTACATTTAACATAACACAGATACTTTTGATGTGTTAGGGTAATTTCATTTTATGGAGAAATAGTTTCAATCTACTTCAAAGAAGAAGAATTCAAACTGTAAATGCTTATAGCTGATAAATAAAGTAGTTAGGAGACTATATACGACTAGCTGAAGAAGTAGCTCTATAAACAACGAATCTCATTAATAATCAAATAGAACAATTTCATAGGGTTAGAAAACTATTACCAGTACACTAGTTAATAGCTGGTAAGATTCGTTGGAAACTAAAAGATGTTCAATATTGCTAACCAGATCAAATATCCTACTTTCTCTACAGCAAAGTAGATAAACCCTAAATCTAAACCCTCAACATACATAAATTAAGCATAGTTAAATAGATAAACCCTAAAGTATTATAATCAACGTTTCCCCCAAAACATAGTTAAGTAAATAGATCTTGACCTAATGTCTGCAATTTTTTAATAAACGTTTCCCCCAAAACAAACAATTAGTAAAGAATTCAAACCCTAAAGTATTATGTAAGAGTAAAGAAGAATCAAGATGATAAACCCAAATATATACTTATTGTATTAAAAAGAAAGAACCAGATTTATAATTCTCTTTCATAACTCCAACAAAACTGAAAAAAAACTCAAGATAAACCTAGAGAGATTGAAGAATTTACTTGTATAGAGAGAGAGAGGATGAGAGGTTGACAGAGAGAGAGATGCCAAGAAACCCTATGAGATGGTGATTTTCGGTTGTAACTAAGAGTCGATTTGTTTTGGTGAAACCACGAAACCCTAGCTCGGTTTGGGGGAAAATTTTTGTTCGTGAAGATGGGTAAAAAGTCGGGAGCCTCTTGCTGGAAAGAAATCAGATTTCTTTTACTTTAATAAGCGTCCTCAACTGTAATTATACCTAATATTAAGGACTCCTCTTAAATTCCCCCAATAACTTAAGAAAATTGACTTCCACGTCATAACACACCTCCCGGTTGGCAAGCCAACTCACCCGGCCGGGTTTCGGCCGGGAAATGAGCCGGGAGGTGTATCATTTTTGGTTTTTTAATTCTTCTTCCTTGTTGATTATGAATGTTCATAACTTGAAAGGAGCCTGCACCGACCTCCACTTATTAAAAGTCAAATAAGATGGATCCAATGGCTACTTATTGGGTTGGTTTTGAAATGCACTTGCACCTCACCTAGCTTGTACTAGAGCTACTCATTTTTGGAAAGTTCTTTAGGCACCAATTAAAATTGCTAGGCCTAACCTCTTATTGGAAAAAAAAAAGTGTTAAGAGGGCCAAAGGAGAATAAAATGGCACACACATTTTAAGACACATAAGGGAAAGAAAAAATCAATGTTTTACAAAAACATGCACGTTACTTATTCACATACCCGGATTTGAAAAAAAAAAAAAAAAACCAAGAAATAAAGATCTGACTGCGGCACTGCGCCATTCCGTCTATCTCTCTCACACTTTCACCAACATCACCATCTCTTATCACCACTACCATCAACCATCTTTCTCCCTACCTTTCTTTAGCCTACAACTGTCTTTCTTCCTTAGTTCCTTGTTGATGTCAATGACTCTAACCCTGAAAGTAAGGCCTCACAATCGGGAATATTCTCAAATGCAAATATTTGTGAACCGAATATCTTACGCTAACACATCCATGGTCTAGATATTATCTTCTAAATACTACCCACATTACTTTTTTTTCAATGAAACAGGGGAAAAGAAAAATCAAGCACTATTACAAATGATGGCTTTAAAACCCTGCTAAGTTGTAGACAATCATGCTTGATTATGAGCTAACTAATTATGCTTCCGGTTGCAGTGTGAAAATGTGATGTTGTTAAAAAATCATAATCATATGCACTCACCATTTTTGGTTATATACACATGTAGTAAGGGACCTAACCCAAATGTTGATGAATCAAAGATAAGAACAGAGTCTAACAGAAAATATATACACAATCATAACTTACCCAACAACCCAACACATCTAAGAGATATATAAAAACTAACAACAAATTCAACTGAGAAATATTGGGCACTTTAAAAGATCCCAAAATTTTCTACACCCTATAAGAGAGAAAAATCAACCAGAATTCTAGACAAAGAGAGAGATGGGTAGCTTGATTTCATCAAGAACAATAAGTGTTTTATTTCTTTGTTTATTATTAGTAGATGAATCTCTTTCAAGAAAACCACCATTGTATCAAAGAAGAAGGAACTCTAGAAGTCAAAAAACTCATATATTTCCTTCTAATGATTCTTTAGAAGATTATAAAACCCATTACTATAACCAAACTTTAGATCATTTTAATAGCAACCCTGAAAGTTATACCACTTTCAAGCAAAAATATGTAATTAATACAAAACATTGGGGTGGCCCTAAGAATAACTCTCCCATCTTTGTGTTCCTTGGTGGAGAGGATCCTTTAGATGATGGGAGATTTTATGGTCTAATCACTGACAATGCTCCTTATTTTCAAGCTCTCATGGTGGCCATTGAGGTATATGTAAATAATATCATATTCTTATTTTTTGTGTATTTATATATATATTTTTTTCGATAAAGTAGATATGAACTCCGTTCAACAAAAAAAAAAAGTAGATATGAACTAATTATAATGTTGTTTTATGAACATTATAACAGCATCGATATTATGGCGAGTCTATGCCATTTGAGATGAAAAATGGAGTGGACTTAAATGCTACTACTCTAGGGTATTTAAGCGTAGAACAAGCACTTTCCGACTATGCAGAGGTGATTTGGTATCTTAAAAAGAAATTGCACGCTCAACATTGTCCAGTATTCGTAATCGGTGGTTCATATTCTGGAGGTATAGAAAAATGTATATATATAACTTTATGTCTTGAATTGGTAATATATTATCTTTGTTGTTATATATAGAGTTAGCAGCATGGTTTCGATTAAAATACCCCCACATTGCAATGGGTGTGTGGGCATCGTCAGCTCCGCTTTTGTACGTGAATGACATTAACCATTACGATGAATACGATACCATCGTCACGAAGGATTTCAGGGTAATATCTAATTCAAGTTTATTAAACCATTCTTCCTATTTAATCATTAATCTTGAAATGATTCTTAATAATTGTATTGTTCTTCTATAGGAAGCTAGTGAGAGTTGTTACAATACCATTAAAAATAGTTGGTCTATAATAGACAAGATTGGCTCCAATCCTCAAGGCCTTAAATCCCTTAGCAAGCAATTCAATACTTGCAGGTATAATCTTTGCAACTTCATTTCTCATCTTTTTATTTCTTGGGTTGTGGCTATATCTGAAAAAACAGTAAGTCGGTGAAATGATGAAATAACAGTCTATAGACTTAAGCAACTTTTATAACGAAAAAAATGTATAACAATTATGAAATCTTTGAGAAAAAAGAGAAATGTTATTTAGCCCGAAAAACGAAGCTAACCACAACCCAAAAGCTGATGTTGCCAACTCCCATTGATCCGAGCGTTTATCTCTCCACATGTCCGGACCAATCGGAGCCGGCCACATCGGCTTTTGGGTTGTGCCCTAAAAACGCTCTTTCACACTATCAGCATTATCCCACATCGTTTAAGAATTAACATTTGTAGAGAAAGTATATTACTAACTAGTAAATAAATTGTGTTATTTATATGAAGTGAAATAGAGTCCTCAGATGATCTCAAATATCTTCTAAGCTCAATGTATCGTCAAGCTGCACAATATGGTGGTGTGCAATCCTTAGTAAATGTGATCTGCAATGCCATTGATGGAATGCCTCCAGGAACTGATTCTCTCTCAAGAATATCAGCAGGTTCTTCATTGTTTTCTCTTTTTATTTTCTGATTAAATCTTATAGTACTAGCTAGTTTATAAATGGAATCATTTCTGCAGGTCATAATGCCTTCGAGAGATCTGATTGCAAAAACATGACTCAAGATTACGAGCCGCGGTTAGATATTTTCAATTGGCAGGTCCCTTAGCGTATGAACACACATGCATATATATATATAGTTTTGTCGGCTAAGTCGCCTTTTCATAGTATTAGAACCTTTTTGCAAGAGTTCTTGTGGAGCCTTGCGCATTGGTTTTGTCATATACATAAGTATAATGAGTATTGCACATTGACAGGGCTGGTCCAGGCCCAAAACAATGTTAAGTAAATAAGGCTCGCGTATGTCTTCCACTTCGGGTCTCACCGTTTGCCTAAAAATGATTTTTTCGACTTAAAATTGGAGTTTGCTACCGCTTGCTTTGAAAGTAAGCAGAAACGGGCATCCAATTGGAAGCTTAGAACAATGCTATAGCTCGATATATTCCACGTTATTTTCCGTATTTTTTAAGGAGAGTTAGGTTCAACGGGCTTTATTCTATCAAGCTAAAACTTTGTTTGCAGGAGTGCACAGAGATGGCACCTCCAACTGCAATGAGTAAAAATGACACCATGTTTCAAATAGAAGACGAAGACCAACAACAACAACAAGATGATGATCGCAATTATGTAGATGGCTGCAAATCTCGGTTTGGTGTCCCAGGAAGAATGCATTGGGCTGTCATCGAAGTTGTTGGACAAGTAAGTTATTACAGATCTGTCCTTACATTACGGTACTGTTTTTTTCCTCAAGGCAAGTTTGAAATCTGACTCGAGGACTGAATTACGTCAAGTCGTCAAGTCAAATTTCAGACTGTTTGTTATTCTCTAACTCATCTGAATGGCTAATTTGAGTTGATTTTGGGTCTACTTGATTTAGATTCATATGAGTGAGATGAGTAACATTCAGATAATGAGAAGGAAAAAAATACAAGTACCGCCACATAAAAATTCTCAATAATTTGAAGTACTAGAAAGAGGTTACTAATTAGATTAAACTTTTGATTAACAGGACATTAAGTTGGTGCTTAAAAGGTTTGGTAGCAACATACTCTTCACAAATAGCCTAAAAGACCCCTATAGTGCGGGAGGGTAAGTAAAATACATATACTTCGAAGAATCTAAAAAAAAACGCACTCGTCTACGTCCTTTGAGTAAGTCTAGTATGTATGGCAGCTTACCCTGATTCGTCATAATAGCTCACTGGAGGCTTTTGGTGTAGGAACAGGAAATTAGCTAACTACCATATGAAATTTTTCGTCATGTCTATCATTTCTTCTTTTTCTTTACGTGTTTTCTTTTTTGCAGAGTACTGAAAAGCATCAACAACAACATTCTAGCTCTAAATACAGCTAATGGTACGTATCATTAATAATATTATGGTCTTCTATAACAAATTAACAATGTATTACAAAATTAAAATCAGTGGTTAGAATAACATACTCCAATTTTTATTGTAGGGTCCCATTGTTTGGATATGGGCTATATGTCCACCGATGACCCGGATTGGTTAAATTCACATAAGAAATCAATTATCAAAATCATTAAGAAATGGATAGACCAATACCATGAAGATCTCCTAGCTTTATCAGGTTTGCTATTTATCTCCGAGTTATTAATTAATCTGCCTAATTCTCGATTAATCTAATATATTGTGTTTTTTTCCATTTTATTTCAGATACAAATGCAAAAAGTGGGTCTAATCCCTCGAAGGAGATAAAGTTTATGAACATAGTTTCGCTTGTTTTCTATATTTCTTGTCTTATTTTGATTCATTAACACTTCGATTTGATCCATTTTATCGTATATAACTGGACTTGAATATTAATGATATATCAAGTGGAATTAGAATATACTATTTGCAATGTCTGCGATTAAATCCGTGCAGAATATAGTCCTCGCTTAGACACCTTTAACTCAGTCCTCTGTGAGTCCATTCGTAAGTCCACCCAAACGGCCTAATCCTTGGTGAGCCTACTCATAAAGCCCGTTCAGAAGGCCTGCCTTTGGAAGACTCAAACGATGCGAGGCCACTGTTCTTTGGTTAGCCCCCAAAAGACCTCAAGCATACTGGTCAGCCCACCTGAAAGGCCTTATCCGTGACAGCCTTAGACGAGGTGAGGCCACTGTTCTAGTGAGCCTACCCAAAAAGTCATCAGCCTACTCGTAAGCCCACCCAGACGACAGCCTTATCCAAATCCAGTGTTGTAATCGAAGATAAGAGAGAGGAGAAACCCATACGAGATAATATGATGTATGTTATGGCGGAGTTTCCCTGTCATTGATAAGGTTGGCAAGTAAACAATACCCTCGATTTCAAAGCACAACCATTGTTCAAATCATTTTGCCATTTCAATGGTGAGCTCAGTCGTCATATCAAAAAAAGCTTAACCATTTCCAACTCATGGAACTGGTCCACCCAGAAGGCCTTCGCCAATATACAACTTCATGGACCCGGTCCACCCAGAAGGCCTTCGCCAATATACAACTTCATGGACCTGGCCCACCCAAAAGAACTTGCAAATTTACCAATTCATGGACCTTGCAAAACTAGTTCACCTTGAAGAAAGTTAAAAGTATATTAAATTTGTTTTGATGGAGCCTATCTCTAAGAGAGAGGGCTTTCCAAAAATGGGCGTATACCATTTTAAGCGGCGAGCACACGGTATTCTTTAGTAAAAGGCGAAAGAATAGTTCGCTTTGTGCTCACCGCACGGCTGCGTGATTTGAAAATGAGAAGCTAGCCCATTGTAGAAGCTTCTTCCTATAGTGGCGGTATCTTAACCAGCCAGTATGGGACTATTTAATATCTTTCAGCTTAACAAAACCACATACCTGCCAATAGTCTTATGTGACAATGTATCCTAGCCTTTCCGTTTTCCTCTTTTGGGATCTCAATCTCTGATTTAACTTACCTACTAAACAAATATGGTACAGACAAATCTGAATTTGAAACTCATTTATAAATACAACAAAATATGATATATCAGCCGAAAGTTAAAAGCCCACTCTGAACTAAACGAACGACGAAAATTTCCGGGTCTACTTTCTTCTCTTTATGGCCGAAATTGTAGCCGTCCATGACCTTTTTTGGGTCCATAATCGCCCTTTCATATTGTTGCAAGTAAAATACAAATTAACACTCCATCCTTTTGTAGTGACTAGCCTCAGTACCAATTAACAGCTCTTTCTTTTCCCATGGCTAGCCTCTACTCACTCTAGTGTTGGCCTTCACTCTTTTAAACTGTTTCTCTACAACAAATCATCAGCAATAGAAGCACAACACAAATTGGCCTGTAGAGCTGAAACACCTCTTTCCTGCCTCAAGTGCTCTAATTTCAGGTGGTAGCGTTCTAGGTTTTGATTGAAAAGAGTCCTAAAACTATTCAGCTTATATTGTTAACATTGATTTGATGGAGCCTTTCCCACTTAAGAGAAAGGCTTTCCAAAAATAGGTGTATGCCGCTATTAGTGGCGAGCACACGGTATTCTTTAATAATAATTAGATATCATATTTTAGTTATAAAATGGGTCTATAAGCATACTGATATGCACTTGAAACTAACTTAGCTAGATTTGGATTTTTTTTCTTTATTTGTGGCAAATTTCGGATTGGTTGTCATGAGCATTGGCAGAACTCATGAATGTAAGATGAAAGGGTAATATTGCATGACTTCAAAACATTAATTTACATCATTCATGAAAAATGACTTTCAGCTTATTTTCACTTGTTTATTTCATGTATAAAATATGATTTTTGGTTCTTTATTTCTTATTATTTGCAATCTTCATATCTACAATGTCACAAACAACTTTTTTATATTAAAGGTTAGTTCATATACTCAATAAAAGTGAGACTATGAGACGTTGGAAGAAACTTAAATTGTATGTCAATATCAGTAGTATCATGAAATCCAGATAACTTTAATATCAGTTTATAATTTAAAATTGAATATGAAGCTCGAGATATTTCTAAAGTGACCACACTAGAAGATCAGTTGAAAATCTGAGTCCAAAATTAAAATAGATGTTAAATGCAGATCCAAAAATCAAAATCCTAGAAGATAGGGTTTATATATATGGGTATTGGTCGGTATGTAAGTGGACCCTGGGAGCTAACCCGTTGGAGTTGCTCCAGGCCCACGACCCAAGTAAGCTTACAAATTATGAATCAAAGATAAGAACCGAGTAACAGAAAATATATACAAGATCATAACTTAAACAACAACCCAACACATCTGAGATAAAGACAAATCCAAGTTGAGAGATATTGGGCACTTCAAAAGATCCCAAAATTTTCTACACCCTTAAAGAGAAAAATCAACTAGAATTCTATACACAAAGAGAGATGGGTAGCATGATTTCATCAAGAACAATAAGTGTTTTATTTCTTTGTTTATTATTATTAGTAGATGAATCTCTTTCAAGAAAACCACCACTGTTTCAAAGAAGAAGACACTCTAGAAATCAAAAAACTCGTATATTTCCTTCTAATGATTCTATAGAAGATTACAAAACCCATTACTATAACCAAACTTTAGATCATTTTAACAGCAACCCTGAAAGTTATACCACTTTCAAGCAAAAATATATAGTCAATACAAAACATTGGGGTGGCCCCAAGAATAACTCTCCCATCTTTGTCTTCCTTGGTGAAGAGAGTCCTCTAGAGGATGGGGGATTTTATGGTCTAATCCCTGACAATGCACCTTATTTCCAAGCTCTCATGGTGGCCATTGAGGTATATGTAAATATCATCATATCTAATATTTTATTTATTTGTTTATTTATTTTCGATAAAGTAGATATGAACTAATTATAATGTTGTTCCACGAACATCATAACAGCATCGATATTATGGCGAGTCTATGCCATTTGAGATGAAAAATGGAGTGAACTTAAATGCTACTACTCTAGGGTACTTGAGCGTAGAGCAAGCACTTACCGACTTCGCTGAGGTGATTTGGTATCTTAAAAAGAAATTGCACGCTCAACATTGTCCAGTATTCGTCATTGGTGGTTCATATTCCGGAGGTATAAGATATATATACATATATGTTATATTTTATGTCTTGAGTTGGTAATAAATTATTTTTTGTTTTAATATATAGAGTTAGCAACATGGTTTCGACTAAGATACCCCCACATTGCAATGGGTGCTTGGGCATCTTCAGCTCCACTTTTGTACGCGAATGACATTGATCATTATAATGAATACGATACCATCGTGACGAAGGATTTCAGGGTAATATATCTAATCTAATTCAAGTTTATTAAATCATTCTTCTTATTTATAATAATTGTATTGTTCTTCTATAGGAAGCTAGTGAGAGCTGTTACAATACCATTAAAAATAGTTGGGCTATAATAGATAAGATTGGCTCCAATCCTCAAGGTCTTAAATCCCTTAGCAAGAAATTCAATACTTGCAGGTATAATCTTTGCAACTTTTTCATTTCTCATCTTTTTATTTCATGGGTTGTGGCTATATCTGAAAAAACAGTAAGGTGCTGTTTGTTTTTTTTATTTTTCAGATTTCAGATGTTTGTTTTTTTCTTTAACAAAATCTGAAAATTTGACTGAATTGGCTTAACATCTGAATAGGCTGAATAAAAGGCCATCCATTTCAGACTTTAAAACAAGTCTGAAATTGGGCCCAACATCTGAAATAAACTCAAATGACTAGAATACCCCTGGGAAAATCAGTTTTTCCATTTCTT
Organism: Eschscholzia californica; assembly: GCF_041429995.1. NCBI lineage: Eukaryota > Viridiplantae > Streptophyta > Magnoliopsida > Ranunculales > Papaveraceae > Eschscholzia > Eschscholzia californica. The sequence continues at coordinate 17,311,572 of NW_028238198.1, forward strand.
TTGTCATTTTTTTACACAACCGGCCACCACCGTCCATCACCGCCGCCACCACCGTCACCGGCCTATAACTACTACCACTGACAAGAACCACCACCAACCACCAGAACCACCACCTTATCCTTACCTTTTTTTATCTTTTCTAGAGAGATAAACACCACACCAGAGAAAAATTAGGGCAAACTTGTACTGCCATTAGTGCAAAATACTCCAGGATCCTAGTACATCCGTCGTCAAGTGATTCAAGCTTCATAATAATATGATCCGAAGGGGATAGAACATCAAAAGGTTTGTGAACCCTCGCGGCTTCGCCGGATCTGGCAAGGTTATTTAGCTCGAAACCCTCGCCGGATTTGGCGAGGGTTATAGGTCTCTGATATTTGATTGTAGATACAGAGGAGAGAGCTCTCTAATCTTTGATCTCAGACATTGAGGGAGGGAGGGAGAGAGATATAGGGATAGAGAGAGAGAGAGAGAGAGAATTCCTACCAGGCAGCCATCAGGAGAGAGATTGAGTTGGGAAAAAGAAGGAGAAGATAACTTCATTAGGGTTTTTAGTTTTGTAGAGTTGGAGAAAGAGAAATTAGGGTTTTTATTAAAAAGAGTAATAAGGGTATATATGTTATATTTTTTATTCAGACTTAATTATTCAGATTAAAAAAACAAATATCTTAATTATAAAATAATTCAATCATTTCAGATTCAGCCAATTCAGTTCAGCCAATTCAGATTCAGCCAATTCAGATTCAGACCTCCATAAAAAAACAAACACAACCTAAGTCAGTAAAATGACGAAATAACAGTCTATAGACTTAAGCAACTTTTATAAGGAAAGCAAAAGTATTACAGTTAACGAAAAAAAAGCACAACAATTATGGAATGCATAAGAGAAAAGAGAAATGTTATTTGGCTCGAAAATGAGAATCGACCACTGCACGAAAGTTGATGCGACCGACTCCCATTGGTATGGGCGCTTTTCTCTCCTCTTGTCTAGACCAATGGCAACCGGCCACATCAGCTTCAGGACTGTGGTCAGCCCCCATTGTCGAGCCCAATAACATTTCTGGAAAGAAAAATGACCAAATGGCAAAAAAAATACTTAGAAAACAATGTGCCCTAAAAACGGTATGCCACAGTATCAGCATTATCCCGCATCGTTTAAGCATTAACATTTGTAGAGAAAGTATTTGTATACTAATTAGTACATAAATTGTGTTATTTATTTATAGTGAAATGCAATCCTCAGATGATCTCAAAGGTCTTCTAAACTCGATGTATTGTGAAGCTGCACAATATGGTGGTGTGCAATCCTTAGTAAATGTGATCTGTAATGCCATTGATGAAATGCCTCCAGGAACTGATTCTCTTTCAAGAATATCAGCAGGTTCTTCATTGGTTTCTCTTTTTATTTTCTCATTAAATCTTATAATACTAGCTAGGTTATAAATGGAACAATTTCTGCAGGTTATAATGCCTTCAAGGGCTCTGATTGCACAAACACAACTCAAGATTACGATCCGTGGTCAGATATTTTCTATTGGCAGGTACTTTAACGTACACACACATAAATATATATAGTTTTCTCGGCTCAGTCGCCTTTTACGTAGTATTAGAACCTTTTTGCCGAGGGTTTCTTGTAGAGCCTTCGGCATTGGATTTTCAAGTAGATGTATAATGAGTATGCCCATTGACAGGGCTGGCCCAGGCCCAAAACAACGTTAATAATTAAGGCTCCCATAATCTAGACCTTACAGGTTTAACCTTATCTACAATTTTTTTTTTTTTGCGAAACTCACTTTGACTGACTAGTAACATATATGTCGCTCCACTTCCGATCTCACCCTTTAGTCCTTTACAGAGAAAAGAGATAGAGTCGTTATAATTGGAGTTTGACGACCAATTAAGCAGAAATAAGCATCCAACAAGAAGCTTAGAACCATGCTATAGCTCGTTATATTCCACATTAATTTTTAAGGGGAGTTAGGCTCAACAGGCTTTATTACATAAAGTTAAAATCTTGCTTTGCAGGAGTGTACAGAGATGGCACCTCCAACTGCAATGAGTAAAAATGACACCATGTTTCAAATAGAAGAAGAAGAAGACCAACAACAACAACAAGATGATGATCGCAATTATGTAGATGGCTGCAAATCTCGGTTTGGTGTCCCAGGAAGAATGCATTGGGCTGTCATCGAAGTTGTTGGACAAGTAAGTTATTACAGATCTGTCCTTACATTACGGTACTGTTTTTTTCCTCAAGGCAAGTTTGAAATCTGACTCGAGAACTGAATTACGTCAAGTCAAACTTCAGACTGTTTGTTATTCTCTAACTCATCTGAATGGCTAATTTGAGTTGATTTTGGGTCTACTTGATTTAGATTCAGATGAGTGAGATGAGTTACATTCAGACAATGAGAAGGAAAAAAAACACAAGTACCGCCACATAAAAATTCTCAATAATTTGAAGTACTAGAAAGAGGTTACTAATTAGATTATACTTTTGATTAACAGGACATTGAGTTGGTGCTTAAAAGGTTTGGTAGCAACATACTCTTCACAAATAGCCTAAAAGACCCCTATAGTGCGGGAGGGTAAGTAAAATACATATACTTCGAAGAATCTACAAAAAAAAAGGCAGTCATCTACGTCCTTTGAGTAAGTCTAGTATGTATGTCAGCTTACCCTGATTCGTCATAATAGCTGGAGGCTTTTGATGTAGGAACAGGAAATTAGCTAACTACCATATGAAATTTTCCGTCATGTCTATCATTTCTTCTTTTTCTTTACGTGTTTTCTTTTTTGCAGAGTACTGAAAAGCATCAACAACAACATTCTAGCTCTAAATACAGTTAATGGTAGGTATCATTAATAATTATGGTCTCCTCTAACGATGTATGACAAAATTAATATAAGTGGTTAGAATAACATACTTTTTTATTGTAGGGTCCCATTGTTTGGATATGGAGTCTATGTCACCCAATGACCCGGATTGGTTAAATTCACATAAGAAATCAATTATCAAAATCATTAAGAAATGGATAGACCAATACCATGAAGATCTCCTAGCTTTATCAGGTTTGTTATTTATCTCCGAGTTATTAATCTGCCTAATTCTTGATTAATCTAATATATTGCGGTATTTTCCATTTTATTTCAGATACAAATGCAAAAAGTGGCTCTAATCCCTTGAAGGAGATAAAGTTTATGAACATAGTTTCGCTTGTTTTCTATATTTCTTATCTTGTTTTGATTCATTAACACTTTGATTTTTTTTTTTTTTGTTGAGATAATTAACACTTTGATTTGATCCTTTTTATCGTATATAATTGGACTTGAACATTATTGACATATCAATTGGAATTAGAATATACTATTTGCAATGTCTACGATTAAAATTTGTGCAGAATATAGTCCTCACTTAGACACCTTTAACTTAGTCCTTTGTGAGTCCACTCGTAAGTCCACCCAAACGGCCTTATCCTTGGCGAGCCTACTCATAAGGCCATTCAGAAAGCATGTCCTTGGAAGACTCAAACAACGCGAGGGCACTGTTCTTTGGTTAGCCCCCCGAATGGCCTTGAGCATAATCGTCAGTCCACCTAAAAGGCCTTATACTTGACAGACTTAAACGAGGTGAGGCCACTATTCTAGTGAGCCACCCAAAAAGCCTTGAGCCTACTCGTAAAGCCCACCCAGACGACGGCCTTATCCAAATCCAATTATCCAAATCCAATGTTGTAATTGAAGATAAGAGAGAGAGAGAGGAGAAACCCATACGAGATAATATGATAGTATGTTGTAGCGCAGTTTTCCTGGTCCACCCAGAAGGCCTTTGCCAACTCTCCTGCCTCAGTGCTAAAATTTCAGATGCTCGGTGTACTAGGTTTTGATTGAAAAGAGTCGTAAAACTGTTCAGCTTATATTTTTAACATTGATTTGATGGAGCCTTCCCCAATTAAGGGAAAAGCTTTCCACGTTTTGATTGAAAAGAGTCGTAAAACTGTTCAGCTTATATTTTTAACATTGATTTGATGGAGCCTTCCCCAATTAAGGGAAAAGCTTTCCAAAAATAGGCGTATGCCGCTATTAGCGGCGAGCACACGGTATTCTTTAGTAAAAGGCGAAAGAATAGTTCGCTCTGTGCTCACCGCACGGCTCCGTGATTATTTTAAGAAGCAACTGATCCTTTATATAAGAGTGAGGACAGAGAGAGGTGGTTATTACCTGGCCAATGTGGGACTATCTTTTGATTAAAATTTCGTTTCTTTGCCGGGGAAACCCCAAAATATCGCACACTACCTAATCTCTCTCTAGAATTGTCGTTGGTGATTTCATTTCATATCTCGAACACCTTCTATTAGAAGAATGAGGAAAACTGGAAGTAGAAAGATGGATTCGATGATTGTCTGGAAGATGATGTCAAAGGCTATGTTTCCTCCATACTTAGGGTTCCGATTAATCATTCTTCTAGTTCTCAACTCCGCATTATGATCGAAGAATCCCAAGAAGAATCAGCTGCGACTACTAGGGTTTCATCAACCCCGTTTTTCATGTACCGACAGTCATTTTCCTAAAAGCAATCAGATTGTAAAAGCAATGTTAATTAAAACTAGGGTTTGTAGAGACTTGCACTCCAACAATATTTGAATGGTTGGTTACTTTTTGTATATAGTAAGTACACTGAACTTGCTTTTCACTCCAAGATTCTTTCCCCTTGTTGGCAAAGTCATCTCCTTTCCATAATTCACACACTATTTAAATTCAAACTTTTTCTCTCATTTTTATCATTCACAAACAACAAAAATGTATCAAAATATCTTACTTACATGTTCATGTTTTATTCTTCTCATTTCTCATTTCTCTTATGCAATTCCACCTGATCATCAACTTCTTTCTAATGCGGAACAACTTATACAACGCTTAAATCTTTTTCCTAAAGATGCATCCCCTGAAATCATGTTAGAGGATTCTTCGGTGTCCTCCAAATTGGTTGAGAAAAACTTTAAGTTTCCTAATTTAATTGAATCAGGTAGTAGTAGTAGTGGTTCTGTTGAAGATCTAGGTCATCATGCTGGGTACTACAAGATTCAACATTCTCACGCTGCCAGGTCATTTTCTCTCTGTATCAATTATTAAATATTCATCCAAATTTTACGAAATTTCAGTTAATTCGTGTACAACTTAGTTTCCTCATCCTCATTCTTTTTCCCAAAATATAAATTTCTACATGGAACTACGCTCAAGTTTTTGATGTAATTCTTATGGCTTGTATATGTAAAAGCCTTACAGCTGGTTGTATATGCTATTTTTTGTAGGATGTTCTACTTTTTCTTCGAATCAAGAAACAAGAAGGACGATCCTGTTGTGATATGGTTAACAGGAGGCCCAGGGTGTGCTAGTGAAGTTGCTCTCTTCTATGAAAATGGACCATTCACTATTGCAAACAACATGTCTCTTTTGTGGAATGATTATGGTTGGGACATGGTATTTATTCTTGACTTTGGTTATTGCAATCGCAAAACAAGAAATTGTGATTTTGTTTACTTGTTACGTTCTTTTGATTGCTTCAACAAGTTTTAAATAAATTTTGTTGTTATTTTGTAGGCATCCAACTTAATTTATGTTGATCAGCCAACTGGAACCGGATTTAGTTATAGTTCAGATCAACGTGACCTTCGTCAGAATGAGGAAGGAGTTAGTAATGATCTATATGACTTCTTGCAGGTATAGTGATCTTTACGAATTTGCTCTTCATCCTTAAGCTGATGATCCAATTCAGTCGGATTGGACTCAGATGAGTCAAAGTTAGATGCTATACCTCTTAAGGTGGTGTTTGTTTTTTCTCATCGTTTGAATTGGACTCTTCTGAATTCGAAATGTCTAACTCGAATGGGCTGAAAATTATTCATCAGAAGAGTCAGGCATCACAAGTCAGACAAAAACAAACATTCTGAAATCTTGACTCAAGTCAATTTAGACCTGGAGTCAGATTTCAGATCTGACTTAAAAAAAATAATCGACACTACCTTACTTATTTCTTTCAATGAAATGCCAGGCGTTTTTCTCGAAGCATCCTCAATATGCAAAGAATGACTTTTACATAACTGGAGAATCGTATGCTGGACACTATATTCCTGCTTTTGCTTCCCGAGTTCACAAAGGAAACAAAGCTAAAGAAGGAATTCATATAAACCTCAAGGTGAAATGTTTACGGAGCTTATCAACTAGTTTTCATATAAATATGGTGTTTTTTTTTAACTAGCTTGACTAAGAAATGGTTGAACAGGGATTTGCAATCGGTAATGGGCTTACAGATCCTGCAATCCAGTATAAAGCATACACAGATTATGCTTTAAACATGGGACTCATCCAAAAATCTGATCACAAGAATATCAATGAAATGATTCCAGAATGCGAAAGAACAATAGAACTTTGTGGTAACTTGTTGCGTTTCGTTTGCTGTTATTATCTATTTCACTTTTTCTTTTTTCAGATCATTCATTTCTTGATCATTTGGAAATTCTGTTTTAGGTACTAATGGTGATGAAGATTGCATCAGAGCATACTCAGCTTGCACTTCTATATTCAACAAAGTCATGGATCTCGCAGGAAATATCAATGTAAGGAACCAAAAAAATTTAATTTTTTTGGCATATGAAGAATTTTTGGATGTGTATGAAAAAAGAACTTTATCTGAGACTTGGATGATTATTGTTTATTTCTGCAGTATTATGATATTAGAAAGCAGTGTGAAGGAAATCTCTGTTATGATTTTTCGAATATGGAGAAATTTCTAAATGAGAAAACTGTTAGGAATGCTCTTGGAGTGGGGAACATAGAATTCGTCTCGTGTAGTCCAAGAGTATACGAGGCAATGAGGAAAGATTGGATGAAGAATCTTGAAGTTGGTATTCCGGCTCTTCTCGAAGATGGCATCAAGTTGCTTATATATGCTGGGGAATATGATCTAATATGCAACTGGCTTGGTAATTCTCTCGTTTTTTTTACCAAAACCTATTTTACATGATTTCTAGGAATCCTACATCTTTTTCACGAAGTGGTCATGAATTCTCATGAGTATTCTATTTTCTAAGCTACGGTTTTTTATTTCGAGCAGGAAACTCAAATTGGGTTCATGCGATGGAATGGTCTGGGCAACAAAAATTCGCTCGAGCATCCAATGTTCCTTTCACGGTTGACGGTTCAGAAGCAGGAATACTGAAAAGCAATGGTCCTCTCACTTTTCTCAAGGTTCATCTCTTTCTCTCTCTCTCTGATACATTGTCAGATTATTTGTAATGCTAGATATGTAAACCAAGCTATATAACTACATCATATGGTAGTATATATACATACCAAATCTCGAAAATGTAGACCACCAAAAGATACTCAGTAGGCTACTAGGCACGGTATTCATATATGTCACGTGGTTAAGAAAATGTGGTCCGTGTTATCTCTCGTGATATCTCAATTCTCAGGCTTGTTTGCTATGTACAAGCGACAGTTCTGAAACTATGCAAATGTTGACTCTTTCAGGTTCACGATGCTGGTCACATGGTTCCGATGGATCAGCCAAAGGCTGCATTAGAGATGCTTAAAAGATGGACTCAAGATAAATTGACTACTGAAGAAGTTGCCCACGTGGGTCTTGTAAAAGACCTATAACTGATTTTATTGTATTCTGCTATATCTTCTTGCATTCAGTACAGAAAAATAAACATGAATGGCAAATCTATATGTTATGAGATTATGTTCTTAGTTCTTACACTTTGTTTACGCTTGCAATTAATGTATGGATGTGAAGTGTAAACTCTTTGGATGATTCCTACAACAAAAAAAATATAAGCCTGAATAAAAGAGCCGATCGAGGCCCTAAGCTGACTTGGACGACCTGGAGTTTGCCCCAGGGCCGTGCCTGAGAATTAAGGGGCCCTGGGCGAATTCTTTTTGTAGCCCTTTTGTATAATAAAAAATTACAAATGAAAATTGAGAAAATGCAAGGTAATATGTTAGTTCATAGTATAGATAAATCGAAATGTATTTTGGGAAAAACAGTCGTAAGAAAATTTTTCCGTTTTAAAATTTCATTTTATAAAAAAATCTAGTCTAAAAATCCACGATAACTTAAACCCATATTTTTGTTTCTTCTAATGAAATATTAAGGTTTTATGAAATGTTTAGATCTTAATATTAACAATATAGATTGTTCGCTACTTATTAAATATGACCAGGAGGAGAACAAAGACTTTTAGTGAGCATGACTAGTTTAAAATAATTGAAAAAATAATAATTTATCTTTTTTTAATTGTTCAGCGTGTGTCTAACCCTTGACCTCTGAGGTGGAAGATTATACCTCTTACCATTCCAAAAAGGGTTGTTGGCAAAAAAAAATCATATTTACACTAAGTTAGAATCTAAGTAATTTTTTTGAATATGATGTCTTTTGTGTAATAATTTTGGCATATATATTTACATATTGATAGCATTTTCTTAAATTTTCATTTTAAAAAACACTTCAAAAATTGAAAATTCATCCAAAATAACGAGATAGTAGTATAATGTAGTAGAATTAAAGGTATATTTAACACTTTTACCCTCAACCTACAAAGTTTGAAAAGAAATCAAAAGATTTGAGTGGAGAGGGATTCAAACCCGTGTTTCCACGGTGGAAGCTTAAGAACCCTCCCACTCGGGCAAATAGGCATATTGTGTTATTCCTTGCTACCGAGTTCTAGATAAGTAGCTAGTGTGTTACAAGAAATGGGCACTTGTAGTGGGGGGCCAGTGCGACGCCCTGCCCGCACTGGCCCATGCACGGGTCTGGTTTGCCCCTATTTTTTCAGAGTTCATGGTAAATTATGTAAAGAACAAAGCCTAATCAAAAACCGAGACCGAAAACTGTTTTAGATCTTCGATTTCCTCCGGCGAAGGGGAACTGTTTTAGATCTTGGATTGTCCCTTTGCTGGAATCTCTATTTCCTTCCTACTATTAGTGTGTTGTTTTCGGGTATGGGTTTGGTTCTCATCTATTTTTGTTGTAACTGTAATTGCTGGACCAGAAAACCAAATTCTCTCACTCTCTCTTTGTATGAGAAGTTCAGATTCTCAAGGCAAAAGAAGGCTTTACATCTAGGTGTTTCTGCAATTGTGGGTTAGGGTTTTCTTTTGTTCTATATGATGGATTCGATTCAGAATCAAGAAGTTGGAGAAGAATAAGATGATAAAACTTCATTAAATCAACACCCAAAACACCAAACAGAAGAAGGAGAAAAGGTTTTGCCGACGGAGATGTCGGTGGTAACATAGACAACAACAACAATAAAAAGGGCTTCACGAAAGTTGAAGGTCGAGGAAGAAGGATTTGAATGTATGCAACTTGTGCGGCTAGTATTTTTCAACTTTTTTATTTTTGAGAATTCGACTACGATCTATGTTAGACAAGGCGACATTGATACATCATGAAGATGTGATACACACGATAACCGCCTAATTTAAACCATGAATGAAAGAAGTTTAAAATCCGAAAACATAAAAGAGGCCTAAAGTCCGACCAATTTATTACATTATTAATTTTATGAGTTAATTCCTATATGGCCCCCTACTTTGTGACCAGCTTCCTTTATGGCCCCCTTTTTCTCGTAAATTCAAATATGGCCCCCTATTTTCAAGTAAATGTCAATACTATCCTTCTTAATTCTAAATTTAAAACATTTAAAAAAACTTATTTCCACCTCACCCCTCTCTCTCTCTCCACCTCATCTCTCTCTACAACTCACCTCTCTCTCTCTCTCCAATTCACCTCTCTCTCTTCCAACTCACCTCTCTCTCTCTCCAACTCACTCCTCTATCTCTCCAACTCACCTTCATCTTCTCCGATTAATGTTGCCGGCCGGAAAATTTCCCGGCCGGCAACTTCCAAAAAAAAAAAAAATTAATTTAAAAATTAAAATGAGTGTATCAATTTAAAAATTAATAATATTAATTATCTTTAAATAAATAAAAGATCATGTGAAATAACATAGAAATGGGAAAGAAAGAGAGATAGAGAGAGAGAGAGAAGAGACGATGGGGTGAGTTGGAGGTTGCCGTCCGGAAAATTTTCCGGCCGGCAACCTCCAAAAAAAAAAAAAATTTCCTCTCATCTCTCTCTCTCTAAAAACTCCGGCGAAGGGGGTTTCCCTTCGCCGGAGCCGTGAACAGACCGGTCTGGTCTGTTCACGGCAGACCTTTGAAGGTCTGCTCGTGAACAGACCAGATCCGGTCTGTTCAGGAGCAGACCATTTGATAATTTTGGTTTCTTACTCCTTCAGTTCTACATTAAACACATTTATACATAAAAACATAACAAAACATAAGTACCACTTAACCAGATTAGATGAAAGTTCAAACAAGCCATAGACAAGAAAAACCCTAATTTCCATAAGTTTGAAGTGCATCACCAGTCAGCCTGCAAATCCTCCATTCTTGAAGAATTTGAGCACCCATTTCTTCATAAAACTTGATAGCATTCACATTCCAATCCAAAACACACCATTCAACTCTACCATACCCCATCTTCACTGCTTGTGCTGCCACTGCAGATAACAACATTCTCCCTAACCCTTTCCTCCTGTAAAAATCCCTAACAAATATATCTTCTATATAAAACCCTGGTTTTGCCAAGAAAGATGAATAATTTGGGAAAAATAAGACAAACCCAGCAACCACAATGTCTCCATCATTTTGATAAATACTAGCTTCAGGATCTTGGATAGGTGTATCGAGATTCACAACTTGGGTGATGGGAGGGTAATTAGGGTTTATGCTGTGTTGATCAACTGGGAATGGGAGTCGAGAAACTTCCAAAATGAAGACAGTGAAGGATTGAAATGGAGGAGAATTGAAAAGGGTAGCTGATAAATTTTCTTCAGTGGCTTCAAATAAGTGGGTCAGACGTTCAAATACTGCCATTTGATGAATCAATTTGTGAATATGAGGAACGTCAGATACTCCGGCGAGACGTTCAAAGGTCTGCTCCTGAACAGACCGGATCTGGTCTGTTCACGAGCAGACCTTCAAAGGTCTGCCGTGAACAGACCAGACCGGTCTGTTCACGGCTCCGGCGAAGGGAAACCCCCTTCGCCGGAGTTTTTAGAGAGAGAGAGATGAGAGGAAAAAAAATTTTTTTTTTTTTTTTTTGGAGGTTGCCGGCCGGAAAATTTTCCGGCCGGCAACATTAATCGGAGAAGATGAAGGTGAGTTGGAGAGATAGAGGAGTGAGTTGGAGAGAGAGAGAGGTGAGTTGGAAGAGAGAGAGGTGAATTGGAGAGAGAGAGAGAGGTGAGTTGTAGAGAGAGATGAGGTGGAGAGAGAGAGGGGTGAGGTGGAAATAAATTTTTTTAAATGTTTTAAATTTAGAATTAAGAAGGGTAGTATTGACATTTATTTGAAAATAGGGGGTCATATTTGAATTTACGAATAAAAGGGGGCCAGAAAGGAAGCTGGTCACAAAGTAGGGGGCCATACAGGAATTAACTCTAATTTTATTTATACCCTAAATTACAAGGGATAAGTCTCAATAACAAACTGCTCCCATCAAGACCTGATCTCACGACCTTAAGAGGGGTGTCCAACCAGTGCACCAAAGGCGGTCGACTATATGTCAATTTGGACAGTTGTAGTTCTTCCCCCTTTTGTCCTGGTTATTATTAGAGATTTAGAGGTAGTCCCAATTCGATGCCCTAATCAACGAAAGAAAAGAAACCAACAATGGTGAAGAACAGCGATAGCGAAGAAGACGAAACCATTTACTACCGTTGCCCTTCTTCTTCAGGTCCTCCATCATCTTCATCTTCAAAACCCTTAAAAAACAACAGCGGCAGTGGAGGTTTAGTTCCATCAAAATCAACAGTATACGTAGGAAACCTAGATTACAATCTAACGAATTCCGATCTCTTCACAATCTTCTCAACATTCGGCAAAGTCGCCAAAGTTACAGTCATGAAAGACCGCCAGTCACGGCAGAGCCGCGGCGTCGCTTTCGTCCTCTTCGTTTCACAAGACGATGCTCGTAAAGCTGTAGAAGAAATGAAAGGTAAAATCTTAAATAAACGAACTTTAAAGGTTTCAATTGCTTCTGATAATGGTAAAGCTACTCAATATATTCGTAAGAAAGTTTATAAAGATAAGAGTAGGTGTTATGAATGTGGTGAAGATGGACATTTGTCTTATGAATGCCCTAAAAATCAACTTGGACCTAGGGAAAGACCTGAGCCGAAAAGGGTAAGGAGAGGTTTTAAAGGAGGAACTGGAAGTGGGGTTGAGAGATTGGGTGGTGGTGGTGGAAATGATGATGATGGTAGTGGTGGTGATGATGATTTGGATGGTGGGTTAGGGCTTGAGGAAGATAATTGGGCTTCTGTTGTTGATACTAGAGATTTTGATGAAAGAGTGATGAAAGAGAGTGAAAAAGTTTCAGAGAAGAAGGTTAAGAAGAGGAAGAAATCTAGTTATTTTAGTGATGAGAGTGGTGAGGATGATTAGTTCTGGTTTGGGTTTTAAAAAGAGAATGAAGAAAGAGACAGAAGAGTTTGCAATTGCAGGTACTTCTTTGAATCTCTATATTGTCACTGTTATTTGTAGCTTGCTAGTTGATTGTTGGTCACTTTTAAGCTAGTTTGAATATTGTGTAAATTGCAATCCTAATAGATAGATAGTCTAAATGAATATTGTCGCCCTAATTGTTCTTGGCAATGTTACCTGGAATGCAATCACTCCGATACGCTAATGTGAGTATGTGATACGCTAGGAGTATACCTCTGTGGTATGGTATTTTAGCGGACACTAGATACTCTCTTTGATGCATATAGAGTACATAGACCTAGTTTCTGCCAGTTTATATCTGTCAAACTTAAAATTTTGACTCTCATCACTTTGAATTGAAGTTTGTTTTGGAGAAAATTCATCTTATAAATGTGATTTTATATCCTTATCCCCTTTGAATCCAAAGTCGAAAGGGGACGATTTAGTGGTGGTTTTTGCATCTATAATTGTTTAGGTTGAAGAATCCTGTTTATTAAGTCGACATGATAGTGGTATTCTCTTTATAATGGCCAATGAGTATATTAAAAAATGGGGCAAAATACAAGAATATATCCTGATTTTAAGAGACTAAAACGTTAAAAGACAAGGGTGGTAGTAGCTCGAGAAGCAATTAGGAGGTTGAAAACCAGGAACCAGGCTCAATTTATTGTTCTTCAATGGAGGACACAGGTCCCATCCTTGCAGTCTTATGTGTCAGTATCCAAACACTGACACCTCTTGACGGATCTCAAATACAGCAAGAACTAGGAATAATCGCAACTTAAGCGGGTAGGTGGTTTTGTTTCTTTCTTCTATAAGAAATCTTCAATTTGAGGTGTAGATCGTTCAAATAGTCCCTACTATGGCAAAAGAAATTTCGGATCTCCTAAATCTTGAATCATCTACACCACCTGAAAACGGAAGTCTTGCTTGTTGGGGTCTCAAAATATAAGTAGCTGAGTAGCTCCATAATGCATATATAAAAAAAGGCCATTGACACGAAACCACAAACAATCAAGTCCTTGAAGCATTTGACTAGATTATTAGATACAATCTACTGTTCTTACCTTCAAAATTTTATCTGTTCTATGGAAGATGTTTGGCGCTTTGGGTGAGAAAGCTATGAAATGAACTTATTTGCTTTAACTGCTATGATATTGGGTTTCATTCTCCCCTTATCCCATTTGATTGATTATGATTGATCTTTTTTTAATTAATGGAGAGTTTATAAATTGTGATATCACAATACAATTGATTCTTGATTAACGATCCTTAAGCTTGCTGATATATCATTAGTATATGGCATCTGATTTGAGTTTCTCTCGTGTGAGCTAAGCCATCAAGAACATCTGGTTAGAGTTTCATACTCTCTCCACTGAAGATCTGATTTCGTACTGTTTTACAAGTGTCTTACTAATAGGCCTGTTTACTGACCCATGGTGGTTCAGATTGCCCATTTATAAATGGGTCGTGCGCTCTGTGAGCTGGGTGTGCTGGGTCTTTTCTGGGCTAACTGAACCATTTTGGTTATTAATATTAGTTTGTCCCCATAGATTTCAACTCCAGCACTCATGAATCCCTTTTGTATTGGTTCGCCAAGTCCGTCCACCAATTTCAATTTCAGTAACTTGGAGGAGGCTTTGGAGTTGAAATCGGTGTGGTAGAATTGATCTTGTGAACCAAAATTGGTTTAACTGGGCCCATTTAGTCGTGTCAGTAGGGTTCAACCCATTTTGTGAACTAAAATTGATTTATTCCATTGATCTTGTTACAGAAAAGGGTATGATCCTATTGCTTAACCTTAATCTATCAATTTAAACACACATCCTTAGAAGCATCTACAAAATGAAAAGTCCACTAATTAAGAGTGACACTTATTAGAAGATATCTCCTTTCAGCCATTGAAGAAACCTCACACATACACAAAAAATTTCAAATAAAAACAAAACAATTGAAAATCGAATTTAAAGAGAGAAATGAAGTTTGTGGTTTTAAGTCAGTAAGGTGGAATCTCTTCATCAAAAAAAAGTCAGTAAGGTGGAAGTGTTTTTTTCAGAGGATATGTCTTGTCTGTTTTAACAATTGGGTTGTCATTACAGGGAAGCACTATTAAGAAAGAGTAGGTGTCCACTGCCTCTCCCATCGCGACCAGGGTGCGGTAGATCTCCTTTGTTTAATGCGATTATAATTACACATTGTTTTAGTTAGGGTTGGGCAAACAATTTTGGAATCATCCAAACCTATCTATTATATTAAAACAACTCAGTCGGTTATTCAGGGGATAAGTCTGACTGTTCATTTTCTCTACGAGATTTACCTTTGATTAGATCGAACAACTGTTATAAAATCCTTTTTAGTGTAATTTGACTTAAAAAATAAGGGTATTAGTGTAAACAATTAATTATTTTGAATATTCATTTTAGTGATTCGGTTAGACTTCTAAGTCAGTTCAAAATTGTTAATTACGGTTCTCCCTCTCTACTCTTCAAACACATGGTTATCACTCTCCCCTGTAATTTCATCTGATTTAAATTTATTTTCTTCTCCTCGAAGGCGTTAGCCAAGAGGCCGTCCGTAGGACGGGGAGGGAACCTAGTATCATAATAAAACAGCTCAATCGGTTAGGAGAGGGATAAGTCTAGCCGTCTATTTTTTTGTGGGGAGCTTGATAGAGATCACATCCGACGGCTGGTATTAATCCATCTTTTTGTAAATAGATTCAAAAGGGAAGGGTAACAGTGTGATTAATTAAAAAAAATTAAATACAGTTAGGATATCCCTAAAATAATTAATGCTCTACTTTCTTCTCATGCCATTTTTCTCTCTCACAATTTCTCTAACAAATCTTCCTACTAAATTAGTCCGTCGCTGTAGTTTAAAATTTAAGTTAGATGTTAAGAGAAAACATGAGCTCCAACTGTCCAAATCTAGTAGATCTAGCGGTTGGAGCTCACCCAAACGACCAGATGAGCTCCCGACCCTAAAAGCTCTAGTCCACTCTACCTTATCTCAACCCCAAGAGAAACCGGTTGGAGTGAGCCACTGAGGGGTTGAGGCCGGGTCCTTAGGAATGGAGTTGCACTTAGCTTAGCCGAGGCACCGGTCTGAAGAAGTGAAGATGTATGAACTGGTCAAGCACGTGCGGCAAGAGGAATCAGGCCCATTTATGTTTTCTGGTAGACATTGACTTAAACCCTAACTATGACTGACATTTTTAACCTAAGAAGACATCCCCCTAGGGATGAACAGTTTTAGTAAAAAGGTAAACAACCCTTGCGCTTACCGAATTTAATGCACCTCTTTTTTCCTACCGTAAGATTTTAATATCGTCAAGATACTAACTCAAACAGGCAAAATGATCTACGGTGTACATGTACGGGGTGGGACTGAAGTTCGTAAAACCCTAGACGTTAAATCATTGTTATCAATATCAGAGAATCCCGGAATATGAGATAGATTTTTTCTTGATTATGGACCGTACGATGACAGAAATCTTAAACAAAGCCATATTTGGGACCCACAAATCAATGAATGAGATTTTCTCCCAGGCTTCGGCCGTCTAATCTGAAATATGATTCATTTTTTTATTTCCCTCTCCAATGTCTCTCGTCATGACGGATGAAACATTTTACAGCACGCAACTGGTGACGTCATACTTGTATACTTTTAAGGGGAATCACACTAAAGGATCCTACAAATTTTATGTAAAGTTTTAATTTTGCTTCAAAACTTCAACAAAAAAAAAGCTTCAAAAACTATAATTTCATTGGTTAAAATTCGATAGAGAAAATGAGAACGAAAAGGTATGGTTTATTTGAACCGATTTGGACTGCTCAATAATCTATCGATCCAGATGGTAACACCTATCAAGGATCTAGACCGATCTGACTTGAAAGCTGAAATATAAAACAAACTGAGTCACTAAAAAGTTGTGCTAGCTAGGTAAAAAATCCGACATGTTGTGCCACATCAAAGTGTCTACCCGGCGTCTACCCACATATTCGGTGTCTGTGTTGTTTCCGATAAGAAAAATTGATCTCATATAATATTGTTTTTTTCCTTTTTCTCTTGCACATAGTTTCGTTGAGGTTAAATTGACGAGTATTTCACTAATCCACACACAACCACGGAACTTAAACTAGAAAGTATTGTGGCAAGCTATTGTGCTGGCAGCTATTGTGGCTAGCAACTTAACAATTACTAACTATACAAAAAATGATCTTTGCAACAAAAAAGAACACAAAATGATTTTGGAATCGAACATTGCCCTGGTGCAAATAGTTCCAATCAAATTGGATACTAGTGAACTTTCTTGAAATATGTGCAATTGTACATCAAAACCACATAATATGAGCTGGTTTGATGTAACACTAGCCCTATTATTAGCTTCATTTCTACAAGCTAAGACATTTATCAAATATTGGTTTTGGAAACTTGACTACGAATGAGTTATCAAGCAAATTGGTCCACACAATTTAATTTATTTGGTGAAGATGGCCCACAAATTAATTTGACTACTACTCAAATTGATGATATTGTGGACCAAAACTATTCTTCATATATCTATATATGTATATAGAACCCTAGTCTAGTTGGCCGGTCGTAAAACAAGTTCGTTTTTCTATTTTCCGTTTCACTCCTTTGTTGGTTGTTACACGGATGGTTTCTACGTAGTACAATTATACTTTATGATCATATAGTCATATAGATTAGAAGATGTACACAAAACTTAGCCTAAATTCTCGCTATAAACATAAATAAACATACGTAAACATATTGGTTGCTGACAATGGATATATTTTTCTATGTTGCCGACTTTATTCTTCTGAATTACTCTATTCTCTAGTGTCTATCGGTCTGTTTATATTTTATGATTTTCCAAGTAAAGTGAATGTACACATAAATTTGCCTTAGCTGTGGGGAGTACAAATATATATTTATTTAATTGTATATCACTCATTTATATATAGAACACTATGAATTACTATATACCTATGGTTAGGAAACTTTCAAGTTTGAGTCTTTATGATAATTTTGTAGGCTACCCATTTTCATAAATTTTGCTTGAGGTATGTATCTTTAGTTTTGTAAGACTTTTTGTGTTAATTTAGAAGAAAGAGAAAAACAAAGGTAGGTGAGAGACAGGGCCCTCATTTGCTAGGAGGTAAGGGCTCGTTTTACTTGTGATGGAAAGTTCTATCAAAGCCATGGAGGAGGAGAGGTAAGAACTGATTGAAATAACACAAGCCTATCCCTTTGACTTCATAATAACATTAAAAAAAAAACACTATATCTATTCTCTCTCTCTCTCTCTCTGGAGAAGCACATGTCTTCTATATAGAAAGGAACCCCCACTACCCACAATATAGACATGAACTTCTCTATTTATTAGTATAATCAACAGAGTTCAAAAGTTTTAGAGAGAGAGAGAAAGAGTGAGAGTAATGGGTAGAGCTCCTTGTTGTGACAAGGCAAATGTGAAGAAAGGGCCATGGTCTCCTGAAGAAGATTCAAAGCTCAAGGAGTTCATTGAGAAACATGGAACTTGTGGGAATTGGATTACTTTGCCCCAAAAAGCTGGTAAGACTTTGAGAGACTTTGAGAGACTTTGAGAGAGAGTGAGAGAGAAGAATATATATCAACTTACCACACCCCTTGTTTTCATTTTTAACCAAACTATATAGCTATTTAATTTTTTGTTTTTCTTTAGGTATTCTCTTAGTTAATTCTTGTAGATAAATGGGTTTTGGTTGGATTATTGATTTAGGTTAATATGTTGTACTTTCTTTGATCAGGTCTAAGGAGATGTGGAAAAAGTTGCAGGTTAAGATGGTTAAACTATCTTAGACCTAATATTAAACATGGTGAATTCTCTGATGATGAAGATAGAATCATTTGTAACCTCTTTGCCAGACTTGGAAGCAGGTTACTCTCTCTCTCTCTCTCTCTAAACTCTCTCTCTATTCTCTAACATGAAGTAGATACAAAAGTGGGAAAAAAGAAATTGTAGTTTTTCTAGTTTTAGGAAAAGTTTGATGTTAGTAATTAAGTGATTACTAAATTTAGATGATTCTTCTTCATATGTGAATAAAACCCATTTTTCATTTATACCTAGACTAGTTTCTTGTAATGGAATTGATTCTCTTTATTGAAGAGTGCAGGTGGTCAATTATAGCAGCACAGTTACCTGGAAGAACTGACAATGATATCAAGAATTACTGGAATACTAAACTCAAGAAGAAAATCATGAGATCATCACTTGTCATTCCATCATCATCATCTCATCCACCATTATCATCATCAACAAAACTCTTCAATGCTAATACTACTAGTAACTACTTTAATTTCACCCCTATTAGGTCAACTTTCATGACTACCCTTGATAGACATACCATCATTAACCCTCCCCAAGATCAAATCATGAGTCCTACTAGTAATATGATTATGACCCATAATCAAGTTCATCTAGAAAATACTAATAACTTTCTCATGTTTGGGGCTAGTACTACTTTTGATCATCATCAACAACCAAGTTGTAGTTCTTCTGATGGAAGTTGTAATCAGCAGATACATGAATATGAATATGGTGGTGGTGGTAGTAATAAGAGTTTTAATGGTGGTAGTACTAATTGTGACATGATAATGGAGAATTACATGTATAATGGGGTAGCAATAGTAGATGAAGATCAAGACCAAAAATTCATGCTTAGTTCTGCAACTAATGGTGTTTTTGGTAGTGTTAATGGATGGAGTAATGATATTCAACAGAAACCATCAAATGGGTTAGTTTGGGAAGATCATAATAATCAATTAGGGTTTGGTTTTGAAGAAGTTAAAAATCTTGTCAATGGTGGTAGTAGTAATAGTAAAAGTGATGAAAACAAGACAAGAGAGAGAGTTATGTATTTCTGAAATCAATAGATTTGAAAGGTAAGGTGAGGTATGAAGATTTCAGAATTATGGATTTTAGAGATGTCTACAGACTTATTTTCATGATGATGATCATTATGAGTTTCTAGGGTTTGTCCTTTTTTGTGGGTTTTGATGAAAAACACTTTTGACATTATATTAGAACAAAGTTTTATTGATTTTGTTTGGTACATTTATTTTTGGGAAACATGGGTGTCTTTAATTGTACTATTAATTCACTTAAACCAACAATACTGAAGAAGTTAACATCATGAACTCTAAATAACCCATTACCATTATGATAATGAACTATCTCTTTCTCACAAATATATCTATGGGCATCGACATTGGAACAATTCATATGTTTTAAATCAGCTAATTTTGTGTACTGAGTGGACTAGTTAATTAAGAAACCTTTAATTTTCTATTTTGTATACGGAGTGGACTAGTTCTTATAAGTAATTTTTAAATGGAGTAGTTCTCTTCTTCTCGAGCATTTTAAAGTTTTTTCACAGAATAGGTTATTAGGTTGGCACTAAGGACATGTCACGAGACTAAGGCCTAAGGGAGTTTTTTTTTTTGAATTGTTCAGCGTGTGCCTCGAACCCTTTACCTCTAGGTGGAATATTATACCTCTTACCACTCCAACCAAGGATTGTTGGCAGGCCTAATGGAGTTGTCTTCTGGATTGTGTAATAATTTTTTGTTTTTAACTAGTAAATCACAAAACTAAATTATAATGTACATAAATTGATCTTCTTAAAGAAATATTATAGTTGAAACATCCCAAAAGTCTGTGTCATTAGGTAGTTCAACTGTTTCTGATGCCCACAAAAGTCCAGCAAAAAAGCGTCGACTCTTTACAAACAAGATTATCCCAACCTTACATACTTAACAAATACAAAATATTCGTACATCAAGAAATAATACCCGTACTTACTGTCCCTTAACGCTAGAGTTGAAGTCACAAAATACGCCTTTGAAACGTGGGTTTGGAGACAACGATCATATATAAAACATAACTTATCAGTATTGCAACAACAAAGATTTCAGTAGTATGTTTAAGATCTACGGGTTTAATTGTCCTTGGAAAACTTTTTTCAATTATTGATTAGTAAAGTTGATAATTCTTTATAATGGTTTTGAAGATTCTTCAAAGTTTGAATAAATAATGGGAGAGAATCCTTGTTGGTGAGGAACAATTAGGCCCCATAGATGTATGACCTAAAATGGGATTTGACACGTCAAGGAAATCATTGCTTGATGGATTGTTGGGCTAACTACTAATTATTGCCTTTCTTTTAGGGCAAAAAGATAAAACAACCAATATTTGAAGATAAATATATTACTGATTAATTCATAGCTTGTTTACATCCTATTAGAAAAAAAAAGGTTTACTTAGGACTTGCTAATTATGATCATATAAAGATAAACTCAACTTATTAAACCTTAGATTTCATCCCTATCGGTTCTTATGTTTTCTTCGTCTTTCAATCAATTGCTCGTGCTTAACACGCCATGACGGATAAAGGTAATAGAGTTACATCAGTTTTCAAGTGGTCATAACATATTTATTATTTTATCAACTGTTCAAGGAAGAGGTTTCGAGTGTCAATACATATACACAAGGTACTAAGGAGAGAGGAAAGAAAATAGGAGAAGGAAAGGTTAGGTAAAAAGAGATGAGGGCTAGGAAAGAAGAGAAGATAAACATCGGACTCGATACTAAATAGAGGATCAAGAGGGGTAGAAAAAAATAAGGTAAAAGGAAAACCGAAATCTGCTAAAAACAGACCCAACAGCCCAGATCATCAAGTCAACATCTCACTGTTTGAGAGACCAAGATCGCGGCCGTTGATGGTCATATTTGGTTGATTTCGGCCCCCTTTTTCGGTCCGTCTATCATTATTGAACCTGAAAACTCCACGGTCCATTTACATATATGAAATACAAGTTTGCTTCATCTGGGAAACCAACAAGGAGTTTTTCATTTCTAACAACAAAGTCATAATAAAAACGAGAACCAAAAATTAAAAGAACCATTACATTTGTGTAGTGATGGACTCTCTCTGCTATACTAGAACCATTTGGAACTCTTCAAGAACAAACTAGGGCTAATCTGCTTGTACCTTCAATTTCCTCCCAACTGGTTGTTATTCTGATTTTGTAGTTATTTTCCTCTAGATCTGCTTATTACTTCACATATTATACAGGTAAAGAGAGTATTCTGACGAGATGATAAAGCTTTAGAATGGGTCAGTGTTCGTGTTTCATTCCTCGTGCTTTTAAAATTCCTGGTAGAGGGGGCGAAGTGGGAGGCCTAGTAGTACCTGTGGTATTGGACATTGAAGGGTTTGTAATGGTGGGTTGATACATGCCAAGCATGCTAGAACCCTCACCGCCATTTGCAGTAGAATCATGGGTAACCTCATCATTCTGTGGTCTTTCACATAATTTCATAGCCTTGAGAACGTAATTGTCATCGTGTAGCTCAAATGGGCTGCTGCAATTACAGTCCAAATAAAAACATAATCAGAGAGAGAGGGAGAGAGATCATTAGAGAGTGTGTGTGTGTGTGTAGAATGCCTCAGAGGTGCGACTTTTGTTGTGTTTTGTACTGATTAACCACGCTCATTCTAGAATTGCCATTTCGGGTCAAAATATGTATATAGCATCTAACAATATTTACCACCAAATAATAAGATAAAAATAAACATTATTATATTGAGTTTTTGTACCTATTGAAATCGAAATGAACCAGCTGCATATCTTCTGATATTTCCACCTCAACAGTTGCATTTGGACCCGACTAAAATTAAAAATAGGCCAAAAATAAAGTTACATTAAATGTAATTGGAAATTGAAATAGCTCCTTGAGCATCAAACGAAACAAAAGAGGCGTAATGATATTGAAACAACATGATCGGAGTATACTTTTGCCAAATTCAGATTTTAGAGACTATGTAATCCAGTAATTAAGTCTCTGCAAATTTGAAATAAGAAGGTGGCAAGCATTCTTTCTTGGTCATGGTTACATTTCGAGAAAATCAAAGAAACTATAAAGAAAAACTCGTTAAACTCCTTTCAGGGTCAAAACAGGCTTGATTACTAGAAAAGTGAGATTAGTAAATTTTACCTTAACCAGAATAAAAGGTAAAGAAATTCCTGAAGGAGCATCGTCGGATCTGCATAAATGCTCATTTCTCTGTATCAGATTCTGAATACCTACGTACTTGAAGGAAAAGGAGGAGAAGTTAGTGAACAGTAATTCATCACGACCATATCAACATCGTGGCTAAAAACAACTCAAGAACATATTCCACCCCAGAATCCAGATTGCGTAAGACGGAAAAAAAAAAAAAAAAAAAAGACAACTCAGGGAGAGAGAGGTCGGAAAGGAAAGACTCTTACTTGTTCGTCTAGTTCTTGCAAATAGGCAGTTTTCTTTTCAATCCTATTTCTCAATCCAGCATGTTCAGCCTACAAAATGATCGTTGAAGAACGAGTACTTCTATCAGGGCTAAGCAGAAGCAAACTTAAGCTCTTAATAATAAATCTTTCATTCCCGGTCCTGCTCAAACCTTAAGTTCTTCAATATCATTCACGCTAGAGCGAGGCAGACCCTTCCATTGTATTTCCTTCTTGTCCTTAGATATAATATCCATTGCCATGAGTACATTCAAAGCATCATAGACTCTTCGTCGTATATTCTTCTCATCGTACTGCTGCTGTGCACCAAAAAAAAAGTCACAAGATTGAGTTCCATATATGTTTATCAGTTTATGGTTTCTAATATCACATGATCGTATAGAGAGGGTGTGAAGTTGATTTCAATCAGAACGATCTTCCCATAACCACTTCATAAACAGAAGAGACAGGCAAGGTTTGTAAATTTTTGTTACAATTAAAATATGTTTGCGTGTGGGACTAAATTAGACCATTTTCATTATTAACATACACCCAATTGGATAGAGTTCAACACCGACAACTTTGTGTTGTTCGGGTACAAAATTTCTTACCTGATCAGGAGCTAGACTATTGCTAGGATCTGTAAATTCAGCTACGAGTTCGTCTGCAACCTGAAAAATACTCTAATTTCAGTTTTTCAATTGAAAGAGAACTGACTTATACAACTTGGATGTATTGTGTAGATATTCATGTGGTGGTTGATACCAAACCAGGAAACACAATATGAAGACTAGATAGATGGCCAGGTAATAAGGACTCGGCATGTGGATGAGAAACGTTTAAGGCTAGGTAAAATATCAAACTAGTGTGATAGCCGACATAAAATCAGTGTAACAAACATAATTAACTGAAAACAGAAACATTTTCAAACTTCGATGTATCTAAGAAATGGGGCTAGATGCTGAATGAATCCATGTCAAACATATACTTCTACTGATGAATTGTATTCAAGCAAGATTTATTTTTTAACGTTTTCTACAAATATGGGTTTTCACACTCAAAAGGTTTTTCTGTCCACTTGGTCTACAATCTGCAGTTAATCTCCGTGAACTCAATACAATCAAATGATACTCAGGCAGTTAGACCTAATTGCAAGTACGGAATATTTGTGCCGGACGATTTAGTGGCATCTCAACCATCAATTCGAAGAAAAAACTTAAACTTCCCCATTTAAGATCCTGCTACATCATTCAACACATGAGTATGGTGCTCGAAAATTGCAATTTGCAACATATCTCGTTATACTAAAATTACCAAGAAAAACATAAATTTTTATACACTATCATACATCAAAAGTAATGAACTTGGATCATGATCACTACTTATTCAGTTTCATACATCAAGAGTAAAGAACGGACAAACATAATCGACTATATGACACATAGATTGCGAGCTGATATGAAGCCCTACCTCATTATAAGTAGTTCTACCTCTGCTTTCAACTTTCTCACAGACTGATAATCATCACAAACATGGAATAAACATGAAATATGTATTAGGACAACTCAATAACCAATTAGCCAACAAAAATTATTGAGAACGAAAGACACAGACTACCCAAAGGAAAATCAAATACAGACTAACTGATATATCGTTTCACCGATATTCTATAGGTTTTCCTCTTAGAATCACATCTTTAGTACTAACCCTAGTTTACATTTTCGAAAGGAAATCAAATAAATTGAACAATGACACAGTACGAAGAAAAAGAACACCTTTCATGCTGAATTGCCTGAGCCCTCTACCACTCTTATCACCTGGCAATGCCCTTTGACCTCTCTTCTTCTTGTTGCCACTGTATTAGAAATCAATTTTCAGATCACCCCCAAAAAAAAAGAATTTTTATAAACAGGGTACAAGTTCATTTTCGAGAATTGTGCCCTAAAATTCTAAAAGACAAAACCAAATGAAAATTAGATTCATGGGTTGATCTAAATTACAATATGAAACGAGCCAAAATCCCTAGACGAGTCAAATTGAATGGTTTCCTACCCTAATCTGGGAAAAATCTATGAAGTTTTTGACAAATTCGATAATTCCCGCCATTATTTCTTTTTTTTCTTTCTGATCTGTGATTCCCGATTTCCCGCCATTAAATTAAGAAATTGAAACTACCCAAACAAAATAAGATCAAATTTTTTATATAAGTAAACCTAATTTGAAGAATTAAGAAGAAACTCACGGAACCGCCGATTGAGATCCAACATCTTCTCCGTTAATATCAAGCTGATTGATTCGAACAAAAGCATTTTCACTCGGTGAAATCATCACCAACCCAGATTCGCTACGAGTCGATGGAGAACCGGCACTTCCACCGCTGGTAGAAATCGATTGCCCTGAAAAAGTAGCACCACCGCCCCAAGATCTTGCTCCTGATAAATTTGGTGGTTTCTTTTCCCCATTTTCTTGGCCAGTTAACATAATTGAGATTGATTGTTCAAGAAGTGACTAAATTCCCAGTGATTAAATAGAAGGGAAAACGATGTTAGAAGATTTGATGAGATGAAAGTAGGATTGGGTTTAGGTTGCGTTGGACGTGAACAGGGGAAGTTGAGTATTGCTTACAAGTGTCTTTTTCTCTCTCTAAAACAAAGGTGTTAAAGTGGCTCACCAGATCTATCATCCTACGTAAAAGAAAAAGATATTGACCCAAAATAATTTTAGTGTTGGGGGTGTGTTTGATATCTCCAATTTCGGTGGAATTCCCACATAAATAGGTATTTCTACAGTTTGATACGAAGTGTAGTTTCATTACTTTAATTTCTTAGAAAATATATTTTCACAAAATAATTCACTTTTAATTCTTTGCTCCTCCTAGAAATTAGTTTTCGTGGAAAATTCAAAAATCAAAATAAAAATATTTTAATATATGCAGATACTTGAAACTTAATATTTATCTCCATATATGTTCAAAAACATTTTTGACCATAAAATTCAACAAAATAACCTTTTACTTATACATTGGACAAACGACATTTTTGTCTTTTTTTTTACCAAATGACATGTTTACCAAATTGTGAAAATGACATTTTGGCTTTATATAGCCAAAATTACATTTTTACTCTTTTATAATATCTCTATGGGCCAAAATACGTCACCAAGGGAGTCCCTAGAAATCCACGATTGATGGGCTTACGCGGTGACGAGGTCCATGAATTAATGACCAATGGATCCGACCCATTTATCTTCAGGCATCCCGAAGCAACGTTAAAGTACAGAAGTACGTCCAACTCTGGATATAGAGATCCGTCCTCACCAACAGGCCAAAGTACGGAAGTGCATCCAGTTCTAGATAAAGAGGTATGTCCTCACTCCCTCAACAGACCAAAATACGGAAGTACAACCAGCTCTGGATAGAAAAGGTTTGTCCTCTCCTCCTCAGCTGACCTGTCTTCGTATATCCGTTGGGGAGTCGTTATCGTCATTCAAGATGACGATATCCCCAACATATTCGTTGGATGAGAGTTACGATATCCCCATTCATGGTAATAACTCCGTGCATTATTCAAGGCAACAACTCACCACCAGGTGACGGTTGACCAAAACGGACAATTGACCACAAAACTCTATATAAGGATCAGCTGGTAATCGACTAAGGCATCCACTTACGGATAACAACACCCGACATCCAAATTCACTTGTAATCAGTTAACCACTTATTTTCTCTCTCACATCGATCATCCGAACCACTGACAGTCAACTAACACCTGCTCAAGGAAGACGAGTGTCATTCTCTCCCCTGACGAACACCTGCTCAAGGAAGACGGGCGATCATTCCCTCTCTCCTGATGATCACATGCTCAAGGAAGACGAGTGATCATTCTCTCTCCTGAAGATCACCCGCTCAAGGACTATCTCCTGACGATCACCTGCTCAAGGAAGGCGACTGGTCATTTCTCTCTCTACACGACTAAGGGGTGCAAGCGCTTACTTCACTCGACGACAAGAGAACTAAGGCAGGCATACACTTGGTTGTATCACCTTTTCTCCCAACGACCGACTCGCTCAAGCAACATATTTAACTCCATAGCTCAAACTCTGGTTTACAGTTCTTATTTACTCTTTGTCAAGTTTACTGACTTGACCATCGGAGCCCCCTTAGGTCGGCGCCATCCCGGTGTCCCCTAAGACCTTATGGTCACGTGTGTTTTGTTTCTTTTGTCACAGGTTAAGCCCAAAGACGTCGTCGGTGCCCGCAAAATTATTAACAGGTGGAGGTTCGACTTCCGATCAATGACCCGGTCCAACTGACTTCTTGACCCGGGATTTCTTACCATCACCATATCAAATTGACATTTTACCCTTATTGTTGTCAAAATGACAATTTTACCTTTTCATATTAGTAAAATCTCTTTTTTTATCCATACGTTGTCAAATTACATTTTTATCTTGTTTTATTAACAGCTTGGCATTCTTACTCTTGAGTTAACAAAGTGACACAAAGTTAAATAATTTTACAACATAAGGTAAAAATATAATTTGACAACATAAGGGTAAAAATGTAATTTGGACAATATAAGGATGATTCTGTTATTTAAACTTAAGTTAGCAAATTGACACAAAGTTAAATTTGACCGTCAATATTTTTTTACCTTTTTTTTAAAATGTTTTCCTACATAAAATAAAATGTTGACCCAGAATAATTTAAGGGTTAATGTCAATTTGGGTCCTATTTGTGACCAAACGTAAAACTTTGACTCCTTTGTACATCGTTCTAATTAGACATCAAAAACGTGATTCTGTTAGTTAAACTTAACAGTCGATATTTTTATCACCTTCTTTTCGAAGTTTTTAATTATCTCAGTGTCTTTACTCTCTTTCACCTTGTCAATCGTCGGTTATTATGGTTAACGTGTTTGAGTATTTTTTTTTGTTGAGAAATCGACTACGTTCTACGTTAGTCTTTAAAAGGCATTTATACATCACGAAGATGTGATAAGCTCGATAACTGCCAAAGTTAAACTAAGAAATGAAAGAGGGCTAAAGTCCAAGAAGATGAAAGAGGCCTAAAGCCCGACAAATTTATCATATGATATATATTTATAATAACCCAAATTCAACATTCCTGAATTTACACTTCTAGTAGAATGAACATGGGACCTCTGCGTTGCACAGAAATGCACTAACCAACAGGCTACCAACGTGTTTGAATATTGTGTATATAAAAAGTCGTCTGTTATTGCCTTTTAATAAAAAAATGCGCCGCTGCCGGGGATCGAACCCGGGTCACCCGCGTGACAGGCGGGAATACTTACCACTATACTACAACGACATTTTTGTTTATCTGCGTGAAAGAGCCTTCCTATTTATTTTACCGGGGATTTTCCAATCCACCTCCACACAATAAAATCTCAACTTCTTACCCCCTCGAAAACCCTCATCTTCAAAAGATCTAAACCTTGAGTTTGATTTTAAATATGACTTAACTAAGAAACTCTATAATAATAATGACCTGTCAATTTACATATAACAGACGATAGTAATATCGCTTTGCACTACGTTTCTATTATTTATCTTTATCATAAGGTCCTATACACCAGCATTTAACAGTATAAATGCATGAAAAACACGCCATTACAAATGAACTATAATATCATCCCTCTTTGTCAAACAACCTTCTTCATTGGTTCAACGAAGAAAAAAATTCGTTCGGTAGATGTATCAGTTATCTTTTACATGCTACAATTTCAAGGATCGCCAAACCTTTCCAATATACGACTTAACGTTCCTTCCTTTCTTTTTATCTTCTTCAGGACTACTTGTAATTGGTGTCAGACTCTTCATAGGCGATTCAGAAGTCCTTGTTTCCGATCCTTCTACTATCTGCTTCACCATTTCTAAAACTTCACTCATCTTCGGGCGAGCTTTTGGATTCCGTACTAAACACCGATTGGCCACATATGAAAGTTTTCGAGCAGACTTTATGGAGGACTTCCATTCAATTCTCGGGTCCAATATTTGTTGGAATTTCTTCGTATCGGACAAGAATGGCTTCACCCATTCCAAAAGCTTCTGTTCACTCTTGGGTTGGTTTCGGTCTAAGGGGCGTCTACCCGTGATGAGCTCATAGAGGACCACCCCGTAGCTCCATACGTCGCACTTGCTTGAGACACGTCCCGTTTGGATATATTCAGGAGCTGCATATCCCATGGTACCTACAACCTGTTTCCGTATTAGGAATATTAATTGCCATTGCTATCACAGGATAAAATCAAATAGAGAAACTGTATTTCAACCACACTATTTGATCACATGATGTTAGAGAGGATGTTTTAATACGACTTTAGGTTATTGACCAGCTGTGGTCTAATTTTCCGCTAGTTTTCTTTCAAATATACGCTCCTTGGAGCACTGGTATTACTCGTCAAAGAGCATTTATTCGACCAGAAAAAGAAGAAAATGCACCAAAGGTGGTCGTATATGTTTTCTGGGCATTCGGCGTAAAGATCATTTAACAGTTGCTACGAAAAAAAACGAAGACTACAAATGTGCTGCATGGAAGGCAGACTTAAACAAATCAGGTCGGACATGATTATTCAATCACTAGTTCATATAATAAGCACTATCGGTTTCTTGTACTGATTAGATGTGATAAATTGCTCAATTCACACATACTAAGTACAAACTTTTAGACTGAGATATGAAATAGACATACCGCTGTTGATACGTGAGTCAATCCTTCAGTTGGCCCTTGCCTCGCTAACCCAAAATCCGATAGTTTTGCATTCCACTGATCATCTAACAGAATGTTTGAAGTTTTAAAATCTCTGAAGATAATCTGTACAAAAAACATTACAAATATAAGCGTCTACAGAACAATGCCTAAATGTGATCAGAAGAAATTCTAAATATAATTTGCCTAGAGATGCAGATATATCACAAAACAAGGAAAGCGGAAGCTAAAGCTCGAAACATATCGAAGTCATTGGACAAAGATAGAACCTGACCTTAATGAACAAAAGTTTAAAACTCACATACCTGAAAATCCATTTCTTCGTGTAGGTATGCTAGACCACGGGCTGCATCAAGGGCTACTTTTAGTCTCATAGACCATTGGAGAGGGGTTGTTGACCTAGTGGATAAATGGTCCTCGACACTTTTGTTTGGCATATATTCATACACCAGAAGCCGTTGGATTCCTCTCTCATCTTCCTCTGCACAATACCCTATTAATTTGACGAGGTTTGGATGTTCGACCACCCCAAGAACATTTACTTCAGTCACCCATTCCTTGTGCCCCTGAAAACAAAAGGTAGAGTAAGAAAATAACCAGGAACAAGAAAAATATATAGGATGTTAGTTCTAAAGATATTAAAATCTCTACAAGTTAAGCTTAAAGGTTAACCTTGCCTAATACGCTATATGAGTTGATGCGTACTAGTTACTATTTTAAAGTTAACCATCATTTCAATTATAAAAATTTTAGAGGCAAGACCAGCATTAACACGGTCACTCCGTCCTGGATACATGTAAAGCCCCAAGCCTTAGCAGTTGCCGATATTGTCCTCGCTTTAACCACCTCACACAGGTACAAGGTTTTGTTCTTGGTGAAGGCACCACAATCCCACCCAAAAGGCTTCGGTACTTACTAAGCTTGAACGCACACCTATAGCCCAGTCTCTTGACACTCTCGCGAGCGATGTGGGACTATTACAATCCCCCACCCTCATCGAAGAGTCGTCCTTGGCTCTGGTACCACTTTTGTGACGCCCCAAGTCTTAGCAGTTATCGATATTGTCCCTTCTTTGACCACCTCACAAGGGTACGGGGTTTTGTTCTTGGCGAAGGCACCATGAGCCCACCCAAAAGGCCTCGGTACTTACTAAGGTTGAGCGTACACCTATAGCCAAGTCTCTGGACACTCTCGCGAGCGATGTGGGACTATTAATATACATCTCCAAGGAGGCAAGTCCAATGTGAATAGACATGCTTGGAACAACTTAAACCCAATTTCACCACCATCAGCCATTATGATTATAGACCAACTCTTACGGGAAACAAAAACCTATAAATATGATGGGAGTAATAGAAAGCAATCATAATGGGGTCACCAGAATACCAGATCAATATCTTATCTGCCCTACCCACATAATTAAGGATTGACAATGGGCTGAGGGAAGGACCCTTGGCTCAGGAACTGACCGTTCTTAAAGACAGCAAGAGAAGACAACTGGTATTAGTCAAGTAAAGTGTTGCCACTGGTAAGTGGTAACACTCCCATTTCAGTGTAATTGATGATTCACCCACAAGACTTGCGTATTTTGACATTCGCAGTGTAATTGATGTACGACTCAAATAACATCAAGTTTTCATCTAAACTAACTTTAAATTTGTTAGGTTAATCCCACATTGGTTGCACTCCCATTTCAGTGTAATTGATGATTCACCCACAAGACTTGCCTATTTTGACATCTGCAGTGTAATTGATGTATCACTCAAATAACATCAAGTTTTCATCTAAACTAACTTTAAATTTGTTAGGTTAATCCCACATTGTTTGTGGAAGGGGCAGGGGGTGTGTTAACAAGTGTGGGAGAAGCCACCTCTTGAGCTAGCTTTTGGGGTAAGAGAGGCCCAAGACCACCCAAACCAATGAGTTGATAGGTTCAACTCCACGGACACCTTAAGTCAATCTAATTGTGCAATATTTGACAATTTACTACTAAAACGTACAAAAGATTATCAGTTTTCTGCAGAAAAATACTGGTGGTATTTAGTCTATACAATTAAAAATCAGATGAGAGAAACCTTGCCTGCACTCCTTTTCTGTTTAGTTGCTTAATAGCAACATCGATTTTGATTTGCTGATCTTCTAAACTTCTTATAATACCCTTGTATACACAACCAAACCCACCCTCACCAATCTTAAAAGAGCGGGTAAAATTCTTTGTGGCAATTTTCAGATCAGAAAATGTGAATTCTCTGAGATTGTTGGGTCTCTCTGAGAAACTAGGAAAGGAGGCCCGAACCGAATCATCGCTAGTTTCCGAAGTTTCCTGAGAATGAAACTCAGTACCCGACCTCACCTCACGATCAGTAAATGTAGAAACACTAGATGATAGAACCGAGACGGGGTTTGTGTTCTTGGGCTCATTTTTCTTCTCTCCGTTAAAAAAACGAAAACAATTCATATCACTGTCAGGAAACTTCGAATACCAGTTCACCCTCTGCCCAATCGATGAAAAAGAGAGTCAGAGAGGTAAATAATTAGATAGATAGAGATTACAAAAACATGTAAACAACATAATTCAATAATGCAAATTGAGATCGAATAATGGAAATTCAGCTTTCCATCATTAATCTCTTCCTATACTTTCAAACATATCAAATTGAAGCGACATAACTCTTTCAGATTTACAGGTTGCCAACGAAAATTCCCCAAATACAAATATTTGATCTTGAATCCATTGGATTAACTATAAAGAGCATCTTTCATTTCTACATAATACCCATTTACCTAAATTAGTTCTCATGGCAGAAAATCGACCTTAACCTAGTTTTCTTATGATTTTGCTTCCAAATTAAGAAAATTTAGGGTAAAGAGAAAAGACTCACCTACTTTTGGTCTGATCTTCAATGTCTGGATTTCAGGGAACTAACTCATTTACACCAAGTCATCTCCTGGGTCTTTCTAGAAAAGGAAACCCTAGAATTCAAACAGTAAAGAGAATACTCACTCCCATGATTTAATTAAAGAAAAGGGTCAGTAAACTTATACACGGCATCCAAAGATCATTTTACCAACCATTGAAAATAGTAAAGATTAAGAAAACTTAGACTATGAAATCAAACTTCCAAATCAATACTTTTATAGGCAGAATTAGCAAGAATATGAAAAAGGGTTTTCATGAAAATGAAAGTTTTAGAGAGAGAGAGAGAGAAAAGAGAAAGTATAGACGACGACCCTTTCTTCGAAATTGAGGTAATAGTTACAGTAATCATTGAAAGGAGCTTTCTCTCTCTATATTGTTGACTAAAAGTAGAATCATACTCGTAGTCTTCGTTAAAACACTGTCCATGTAAAATACAATAATAGAAATTTTATCCAATCTATATAAAAGGAGAAAAGAACTGAAAGATAAAAATGACACCTAATAATAGTGTTCTCGATGTGGATTTGTTTAATCAGAAATAGAATTTTAACTGATAATCAAATCTTGGTATGGACGAAAAAGTTGGGTTTGTTCGAGTTTCACATACAGACTACGAGTACATCCTCAACTCAAGTAGAAGTACCCGCCATTAAAACCCTAGCCAATTCTAGACCCTGATTCCTCCCGCCATTAGCTAGCTACCTACCACGACCTTATATCTAGGTTTTTTTTTTTTTTTTGGAAATTGACTACGAGAATTGTTACACCAGAGTTACATGAAAGATGTGATAAGCACGATATTGTCAAATTTAAAAAGAACAGTCTAAAGTCCAACTACACTGTGGTCTAAAACCCAACTAAACTGTGGACTAAAGTTCAACTGCATTACTTATACTCTAATAATCTCAAATTCAATAATCCAAAGATTCTACCTCCTCTGAGATCGAACGTGAGACTTTCAGGGACTTTTGGAGTATATGTTAACACTTTAAACCATTTGGGCAACCAAATGTTGACTCGATGTTATATCTCGTATGTTTGGTTTGCGACTGATTCTGCTCTACCCTATAATTCTACTCGGATCTTAATACTTGGGTATGGTTTCTTTTTTTTTTCTTTCTCAATTCGAATGTCAAAGTCAAATTTGAGATTTGTTATTATTTCACCTATGATTATGATATTTGATTATCGTACTTGATTCACTGACTTTGAACCTGTTTAGAGGATCCATATATGTTTTTGATACTGAACCGTGAAATTATTTAAAAATAAATGTTATTAACAAAAAAAACATTATATAGTACTAGGAATTTAGATTCTATCATGGACGGAGTTAGGATTGATAATAAATGGAGTTGTTTGACTAAATAGGTTAATTGCCGAATAAATATTGTAGTTTCTTTTTAAATGGTCAATGGCTGGTTTAGAAAGTCAAATTTCTGATTATTTTGTTGTTGTTACTTTTCGAAAAAGAAAAAACAGCCATTCCATGACCTCAACCGGTCAAATATGAATTTGACCTCAACACCTCTGATAAAAAGACCAATGCACCTTAAAAAAAGAAAACGAGAGTGTTACATGTACAAAATCCTTGACAAAATCTTTGACATGATGAGTCATTTCACTAAAAGACAAAAGAAATTTAAAGTTTGACTTTGATCTAGGCCGTTCCTAAGATTTTTTTGTTTGAGTAACCTGTCATCTGTTGTATTTATGGATTATTTGAAATTTGGTAAATAATAAGCCACACAAACCTATCTATTTACAAGACTATCCTACAACATTGTTTATCTTCAAAACCAACTCGAATGAACCTGTCAACAGTTGGTAGCCCAAGTGGTTCTAAGGTTCTGACATAAACTCCAGAAAGCCCTGGAGGTCCCAGGTTCGAATCCCAGAGAAGGTGGAATCTTTGGTTATTTGAATTGGGATTATTAGGGTGTAAATAATGTTGTTGGCCTTTAGGGCATGTTCTAGTTGGGCTATAGGCCCGGTCCTGTTAGTGTTTGAGTGGGCGGTTATCGAGCTTATCACATCTATGATGTATCAAGTGCCAAATGCAACGACATACGTAGATCGTAGTCGACTTCCAAAAAAAAAAAAAAAAAAAAAAAAAAAAAAAAAAAAACTCGAATGAACCTAGGCAAAGATCAAAGAACGTATATTTTTATACTAACATTCCCATGAAACTTAAATGGGCAGCAAAGGGAAAGTCAACCGAAACATCTATGCACAAATGTTTGGATGGCAATGAAGGATTCCTTCCCCGTGATTTTCGATTAAAGCACATATCGATCAACTTCAAACAAATTAAAATAGACTTAGGCACTCTGATCTATAAATCAAAATTTCACATTTTCTTAAAGAAACATATTTCAAGAAAGAAAGTAAATATATCTTCAACCCATGAATCATAAAATTGAAGCTTTTGATGCAAGAGTTTCAAGATGATGGATGATCTTCAACTAAAAGGCAGCCAAACCTATATAGAAAATGCCGAGGAAATCACCTTGGATCAATATCTGTCAAACCTTAACTCTCATTATTAATTGAGATTGAACCAAAATAATTCATATCTCGACGTTTGGGGTTCTTCTTGAAAATTATTGCAGGTTTTGTTAACTCATTTGTTGCATTGTTCTTATTAATTGTTATTATTATCTATCACTTTCATGCCACTACTTTGAACAAGTTGATGATCACATATCTTATCAATGAAGAAAAAGGAGAAATTTGAGTTTGAACTAAACCGATTTCAAAGAAACCCAAGAACAAGAGCAACCGACCACCACTAAGCACCCAAACAAAAGAACATATTCAGCCACTTCAATGTTGTCCTTGCACCCATGAGAACATTAAGACGCCTTCTAGGCCAGCTCTCACATAAGCATCAGTTTTCGGCTAGCAGAGTGGCTTTGTTTTGTAGGGCTTCAGGACAGTCTGGTCAATACATGGGGTCGTATAGCTTATGAGTTTGAGCTCATGGAATCACCACTCAAAAATGAAATTTGTTATGAAGTAGTAATTACAATATCCCTGTATTACTTTATGCTAGCATTCACTACAAATTTGTTGTTGATTTCATAGGATTGTAAATGATTATATCTGTCTTAATAACTTTATGCGTTTGCAAATGACTGGGTCACGAAAGTTCAAACGCGGGAGCCAACAAGGAATGTGCTTGCCCTTTTTCATACGTTGTATGAGAATGACAGGCGTAAGAGTAAGACCATGTGGTTTTTATTTTTATTAAAAGGAGTTTTGAATGGATCAAATTACTTATAGAAAGTTCTTTTTGAAATACCCATATTTTTCTATAGAGGTTGTTTCATTACTGGTCCCCAAAATGGTGACTTGTTTTTTTTTGTGCCGCCTCTGAGTTGAAATAGATTTCAAATAAATTTTAGAGGTAATTTCTAGAAAGGTCAAAATAATATTGAAAATGAGTAGAAAAGCACACAACATTTGAAAATTATTATTCATGTCAAAAAGTGTGCAAATACTAAATTACCATTTTTTTGTCATTTTGTGTAACTAAATTGTTTTATTTTTCTTTAAACTTTAAATCGACATAACTTTTGTTTGAGATGTCGGATTTCTATAAAAATTATATATTTAGAAATGATTTTTCATTAGCTTTCTAACAAGATCCACTTTCAATATTTTTTTTTTCAAAAAAAAAATCTCTTCACGTTTTTCTGCAAACGTTTTTGCAAAAATCTGTTATGCAAACGTGTTTGCAAAAATCTGTTATGCAAACGTGTTTGCAACAATCTGTTCTGCAAACATGTGTTGCATAATGTAAACTGCAAACTGTTTTTGCATAATGTAGATTGCAAACATGATTTGCAAGTTTCGTATAATATAATCTTGAGTTGCATATCTTGCAAATTTGATTTGTTAATCGAGAATTTGAAATAAGAGTGTATTTACGAAACTTGAGTTTAGAATTGATTTAATCATGCATCATATGAATTTCATGAAGAAATTGTGTGGTCGACTTTAAAATCAAACCTTCAAAATTGTTATTGTATCGAAGTCCATAAACCATCATTTTTTCAAGTTTTTGATAAAGAAAATTACGACCTTCAACTCCAACAAACTAAATTCCTATTCGACATACTTTCAAATACTATTCTTGCACATTCAACTCTTTTGCATTTACTATACATGTCTATCAACGCAGTGCTAAGAATTGAACTTGAGTTCAAGAAGTTCTTAATAAATGATTAGTGGCCCGATTTTTCTTCCTTTATCTTGGCTGATCTGCCACATGCAGTGAGAATACTTACTACTGACCTTTTACTCTCTTTAATTCTCGTTTTAACCATTTGTGTAAATAGCTTCAATCCGCATCTTGATTCCCATCTTTCAAGTATCCAGAAATCATGATGTTCCAAGAAATGACATCTTTAACTGGCATTTCATTGAATATCCTATGTGCAACACCATTATATCCCAATTTTACATACCCATTGAAACTTACAAGTTAGATCCAATGAGATAAGAAGTCCCAAAGATTTCTCTCTTCGATTGTTGGTAGAAGAAGCATCTAAAGCAAGTAATAAGAAAAACAGTCCAGTAGACATGATTGAGAAGAAAGTGTGAATAATTTCATTCATCTTCTTCTCAAATTAGGGTTAAATTTAGGAACTTGAAGAAGTTTAATATCAAACATCCCAATTTATACCAAAAGCATAATTTAAAAGGAGAGATTACCCAGTTTCGCAAATGAACAAGATTTGAGAGCTTGGTGAAAATTAGGGGTGGAATTGTCTTCCTTAGTTGAATCATTGTCATCTACTGAATGAACCTGGAGTATGGAAGTACTAATCTCAACAACAGAACATGAACACATTCAAGGTGGTATCCTTTAAACCCTCCTACACAAGAAAAAAAAGACCAAAACAGTTCAAGAGAAGATATTTTAATGAAGAAGAAGATAATGATTTCAAAGTTGTTGATCTATATTAGGTTTTGTTTGATTTTTTTAATGTGATCGATGAAGAAGAAGCACATAGATGAAGAAGAAGAACCGAGATGAAGAACAAATAATCCCAAAAAAATATCACGTTTCTTAGAGAGAGAGTTATTTAAGTAAGAAAGGGTATTTAGGGAAGGAAAAAGTAAAAAAAAAGACCTGATTTATAATTACTCATATTATTTTCAACTTTAGGACTCATTACTTATAATATTTTAGCACATTTTGATTAATAGAAAAAGATACTTGTTTTTTCAGTTATTATACATAATATTTTGACCTATACAATCATTAACTATAAATTTTATTTATATGTGTTGACTGAAAGGATACATTTTACTTTTTTAATATTATTTTTGGAGATTTTAGGACATAAAAAAAGATAGCAAGGGAATAAAAATTTTTGTCAACGAGATTGTGAAGGAGTTGAAGGAGATGTCCTTCGACCAAGATGGCAATGCGAGCAATATGTCGGCTAGGATAATTGATGTGGAAGATCATCAAGTCCGATTGATTTAGGGATCGTAGAGTTGTAGCTAGAGACCAACTACGATCGTCGAATTATGAAGTAATTCGCGGCTAACTTCGATCGGATCCTACAACGGGTTACATATAAGAGTGTCAAATTGATCTAGGATATGACTAGTGGGAGTGAGATATAATCATGGGAGTGTCCCATAAACATATCTCATAGGCCTAAAAAGGAATTGGGCAAAGATAGTGCAAAAAGGCCAAAAACAGGGTTTTTGGGCCTTAGCCGATTCGGGCACTTCTAGGGCTCGGATTGGGCTGATTTTTGGAGTGACGTTTCCTTATGTTATAAATATTAAATCTGCCAATTTTGGCTGGGTTTGGACGTCATCTCCTTAGGGAATTGAGAAAATACCAATAGTTGCTATTTTCGACTATTTCCCTAAATCTTATTCTAAAGGGTGTTTTGGGAAACCTAAAAGGAGGTGGATTCTTATTAGGGTTCTATATAAACACTCTTAGGGCAGAGAATAAGGTGTGGAATTTCTCTCTAAGCTTTCTTACTCTACCACATCAAGTAGAGAGGAGAAAGTGAGCTAATTCCCAAGCTATCTTCTAGTCAAGCAAGAAGGTCTTCTTATTATCCAACCACCATTGGTGTGCTAGCCATACAACAAGGTGGGAGATCAAATTGATTGCTCGTGTCCCAAGTAGAGGAGCTACACTTGAAGCTCTTGGTCTTCTTCAATCAATTCAACTAGTTCGAGGGAAAAGCGATTACGGTAATCCACTATCTCCATTAGATTAATTATTAGTTTTGCATGTGATCCTGGGAATACTAGTGTAGACATTAGATGTCTTATTTCCGCTATAAACACTAGTAGAAGGGTGTAAATCCCTACAGATTGGACCTGGAGGACATACTCATTTTGGGACTAAAAATTGATTTTATTTTTATTTCTGCCCCTAGTCTCCATCCTTTTTTTTTTTTTTTTTTTTGAAATTGTCAACGGGTTGAAGGGCCCGACCCTTTACACAACTAATGAGTCAGAAAATGACGAATGAAACAATAAGAACTTATAAAGAAACATATCAATCAGCAAATTAAGTATGCCTAATTCTAATTACGCCCCTCTGGTCATCTCTCACTAGCTTCTTTAATTCCTCAGGCATTGCTTCTGGGGTCATCTCAATCATTCCATTTGCGGGCTTCATTTTTGAGAGGTAATCTGCTGCCTGGTTTATTTCCCTATACACGTGCATAATAGAACACTCATCGAATTGCTCCCATAATAATTTGATTTCTCGGACCAATCTCTTGATCTGCCACGGTGGTGGTTTCTCTGGGTTTGTGAGGATAGAAACAGTAAGCAAAGAATCTGTTGCTTTCTTGACCCGAGTTTTACCATATTTCAAAGCCAATTGGAGCCCTAACCGGACTCCATGCATTTCATGAGTTATTACTGACTCTCTCATTGTAATGGCTGCAGCTGCGACAATCGGATCTCCATTATAATCACGCAATATAGCACCAAAACCTCCATATGACGAATCAAAAGCGCCATCTGTATTTACAAGAGTCTGGCCAAGTTCAGGACCCTTCCATTTACATGTAGTTGCAATTTTCATGGTGAGTGGGAGTGTTAGATTCCAACGATCCATGATTAGCAATGCCTCGCTCGTTTGGGTTGCTTTCTGTTTCCATGATGTCACTTTAATCTTGACCGCTCTTATCACGATCTTAGATCTTAGATCTCTCTCCCTATTGTAAACATATCTCTCTAGATATCTCCCACTATAAATCTCACGCTCCTTAAACCTAGATCTCGCTCTCTCCCTCAATACTCACCAATTATGGATAATACTACTATTATAATAATAAATACTCACCGACTGTCGATATTCAGATGTCGAAAGAAGTCTAAAAACATATGTTTGGCATATAAGTAAAAACATGTTATTTTATATAATGAGAATGTTATTTTCTTCAATATTATTGAAAATGTTTGGCATATAAGTAAAAACATGTTATTTTATATAATGAGAATGTTTATTTTCTTTAATATTATTGAAAATGTTTGGCATATAAGTAAAAACATGTTATTTTAGTGTTATTATTAGTAGTCTAAAAACCTAGTATCCTGCTATTATAATAATCTGAAAATGTTTATTTGCACAAAAAAAAATAACAATAATATTATATATTCTTATAATAATAATAAAACTACTAATAATAACACTAAAATAATGAAAAAAAGGTTAATTTCGTTTTAGCCCCAAATTTGTGACCAGCTCACAGTTTTGGCTTCGTAATTATCCAACAGTTCGTTTTGGCCCCTAATAGCATGTATTTTCTTTATTTTTTCGGAAATACCTTAGGGGCCAACCAATTTTTCTCCTCAGTTTCAATAAGTAAAAAAACTTAAAATCAATGAAGTCCACCTCATATCTCTTTTTCTCCCCAATTTCATCATCTCTTTCCTCCACACCATTTCTCCCTCTCGGCGCATCATATCTTCTCCAATGAAGGTCGACAACCAATTTTTCCTTGGCGGCCTTAAGAGAAAAAAGTGTTATTTTTTTCTCTCTTCTTCTTATTCTCTCCACGGTTTCCTTTCTTCTCTTTCTCTACTATCACTGTCTAATGAAGGTGAGAACCTCTTCGCTGGACAATGAGAATAGAGAACGAGAAAAAAAAACGAACTGCGGACACTTGTGAAGGCTAAAACGGTGAGTTGATCACAAATTGGGGGCTAAAATGAAATTAATCCATAATAAAATTAGTAATAAATATTAAATTAACAATAATACTAAAATATCGATACGATTTTGTCTATGAATTCAATATCTTGATATATCCATGAGATATTTTATTTATTGACTTAACACTTTAAAACATCTTGAAATGTTTATAACACATTTTGTCCATAAATATTTACTAATGTCACCTGTTACCCTTAAAAGATCACTTACAGGTTACTAATTAAGAGCCTCTCTAATGGAGCATTGAAGAAAAAAAAACAATCCAAAAACGAAAGTTTTAATTAAATTTTTTTATTCAAGTGACAAAATGAAGACAATTAATTTCTTTTTGTGCCCGCCAATCTATGTCCTATGAAGATATCTAAAATAACTCTATTAAGTACACACGTCATTTTTATATTTAATAAAACATAGTTAAAAAGTAAAATTTTCATTGATTTATTTTTATTACTTTAATTCTTATATTTTCCTAGAGGCCCCCTACTTTGTGACCAACTTCTCGCTTATCCCCTTACTTTATCAATGATAGCTAGAAGGCCCTTTTTTTCCGTTACCGTTAAGTGTCTGTTACTCTCTCTCCTCCATCTCATCACCTCTCTTTGCCACGTCAACCCCTTCGCCACATCATCATCTTCTCCGATAGGATGGGCGCCCGGTCAAAATTCCGGCGACCTTCATACTTCAAAATATATATTTTTTTCTTTCTCCCCTCTCTCTAAACAATCCAGCGAAAAGAAGCTCTTCGTCAGTGGTCTGCCCGAATAGACCTTGAAGGTTTGCGAACATACCTGTTTTTGAAAAAGATACTTGTTTTTTCAGTTATTATACATAATATTTTGACCTATACAATCATTAACTATAAATTTTATTTATATGTGTTGACTGAAAGGATACATTTTACTTTTTTAATATTATTTTTGGAGATTTTAGGACATAAAAAAAAATAGCAAGGGAATAAAAATTTTTGTCAACGAGATTGTGAAGGAGTTGAAGGAGATGTCCTTCGACCAAGATGGCAATGCGAGCAATATGTCGGCTAGGATAATTGATGTGGAAGATCATCAAGTCCGATTGATTTAGGGATCGTAGAGTTGTAGCTAGAGACCAACTACGATCGTCGAATTATGAAGTAATTCGCGGCTAACTTCGATCGGATCCTACAACGGGTTACACATAAGAGTGTCAAATTGATCTAGGATATGACTAGTGGGAGTGAGATATAATCATGGGAGTGTCCCATAAACATATCTCATAGGCCTAAAAAGGAATTGGGCAAAGATAGTGCAAAAAGGCCAAAAACAGGGTTTTTGGGCCTTAGCCGATTCGGGCACTTCTAGGGCTCGGATTGGGCTGATTTTTGGAGTGACGTTTCCTTATGTTATAAATATTAAATCTGCCAATTTTGGCTGGGTTTGGACGTCATCTCCTTAGGGAATTGAGAAAATACCAATAGTTGCTATTTTCGACTATTTCCCTAAATCTTATTCTAAAGGGTGTTTTGGGAAACCTAAAAGGAGGTGGATTCTTATTAGGGTTCTATATAAACACTCTTAGGGCAGAGAATAAGGTGTGGAATTTCTCTCTAAGCTTTCTTACTCTACCACATCAAGTAGAGAGGAGAAAGTGAGCTAATTCCCAAGCTATCTTCTAGTCAAGCAAGAAGGTCTTCTTATTATCCAACCACCATTGGTGTGCTAGCTATACAACAAGGTGGGAGATCAAATTGATTGCTCGTGTCCCAAGTAGAGGAGCTACACTTGAAGCTCTTGGTCTTCTTCAATCAATTCAACTAGTTCGAGGGAAAAGCGATTAAGGTAATCCACTATCTCCATTAGATTAATTACTAGTTTTGCATGTGATTCTGGGAATTCTAGTGTAGACATTAGATGTCTTATTTCCGCTATAAACACTGGTAGAAGGGTGTAAATCCCTACAGTGGCGTCAGAGCCTCTTGCAATTAACTAGTTTTTGCTAAGAATCGAACTAGTTCATATTGGATATGATTGATAGTTTAATAAATTGAGTTTATAAAAGTATTTTAAAAGTGTTTTAAAATTATTTAAACTCACAATTTGATATTATTGAATGGGATTCAATGAATTTCAAATTGAGAATCAAATTGATGATTGAAAGTGTTTTAAAAACTCAATTTGATTGAATTTCGGACTAATCCATGCTTGATTAAGTTGATAGTTATGTTTAAAAGAGTTTTAAACATAAGAATTTGATTGATTTTGAATTGGATTCAAAGATTTTTTCAAATTGATTTCAAAATTGTTATTTGAAAAGTTTCAAAAACCTAGATTTTGATCCAAAATTGGTTTGATTAAGAGTTGTTTTTAAGTTTTAGAAACTTTTGAAAAACAAAATTTGGAATTTTAGAAGTGTTCTAAAAGGAGTTGTTTTGAGTTTAGGAAACTCCCAAAACAAATTTGGAAAATTTTAAAAGTTTCTACAAGTTTTGTAAAATTTTAGAAGTGTTCTAAAAGATTTCAAAATTTAGAAAGAGTTTTAAAATTGGAAGTTAGCAAATAAGATTTGCACAACAAAAAAAAAAAAAAAAAAAAAAAAATTGGAAACTAGGGTTTTGGAAACCCTAGTGTCCGGCCAGGAAGCTTCCTGGCCGGACAGAAGCTGCTGATCGCGTCCACTGGACGCGTCCAGAGCTCTCGACCAGACGCGTCTTGGAGACGCGTCTGGGAGGTTCTGGGTGTCTCGGACTAGTCCGAGACACCTAGTGCTGGTCCGGTCCAGCACCAGACACGTCTAGGACGCGTCTGGTACATGGACTAGCGTCCTGGCTCCGGCCAGGACGAGACCAGGCCTTGATAGGCCTCGGCCAGGACATGCCGGCCCTATGGGCCGTGCTATGTCCGGACCTTGTCCGAGCCCTTTGTGGGCTTGGGCCGGGACTTGTCTAGGACTTGTCCCGGGCTTTTTCGAGGCTTTTCGGACCACAAAAAGGGACCATCATTCGAGTGAGAGTTTTTGCCAAAATTTCTTCCGATTCCAACCAAATAATTCCAAAATCAATCCGGGCCATCCAGAAGGCCAAGACGAATTTCTCTTTAAATTTGATTTATGAAATCATTAAGAATCGAACCAATATTTTTCCCGAAATTGACCCGGGCTTTCTCGAGCTCAAAACGGAGTTTTTCTTAAAGTTGATTTTAGAAATCATAAAAGATAAAATCGGAACGCACCATTAATTGAATTCTTCGAATTTAGACTTAAGGTCCGTAATGTGACATGTGATGTCAACAAAAGTATCTCCCAAGATAATCATGCATATATAATTCTTAGCCTTGATATATTATATGATTGCATGTGATGTGAATGCGGGAAACTAGTATGACCATAGATTTATTTCTTTATTCTTGTTTTAAGCACGGATGGGTGCATGCTTTGTAATTAATTTTAATTTCAAGTTTATACGATCTGCGAATCGTTAGAGTCTTGTAATCAGAGTTTAGGGTCTATGAGTCCATTGAAGAAACTCGAGGATGAAATCCAAAGGCGAGTGGGAGAAATCAATGGAGGTTCAAAGATGGCGATCTAAGATGAACCAAAAGGCGAAA
The DNA here is from genome assembly GCF_041429995.1 of Eschscholzia californica. Taxonomy (NCBI): domain Eukaryota; kingdom Viridiplantae; phylum Streptophyta; class Magnoliopsida; order Ranunculales; family Papaveraceae; genus Eschscholzia; species Eschscholzia californica. The sequence continues at coordinate 17,355,893 of NW_028238198.1, forward strand.
CAAGAAGAAAACCAAAGGAGATTAGATCTTCTAGGTTAGGGGCCATACTAGGATCCATGTCTGCTTGATTTACTTTCTCGCGCGCATTTACTTACTTATTTACGCTTTATGTCGTGGATGTTAGTTAGGCTAAATAGTTCACTATAACAAACGTCAGACTAGCGTAAAAGTCCCCAAAAGTAATCTTGAGTAATCGCCTATCCAGATTAAGACACTCGTTGCGCCCTTGTTCGAGGAAGGTGGGTCGGCCTTCGCAGAGTACCTCCTCTACCTTGGGACAATGCGGGTAGGTCTATAGAAGAGGCCTACACGTCTAAATGGTTCTACTCAACGAGATCAGCAAGAGAGTCTTGGATACTCGAGGCAAAAGGATAGATTAGTCATTCATTAATGAAATCTATCAACCAAGAGTCATAAGGTATGATCAGTGAAGTAGTTCACTCACCCGGAACGACGGAGTCAAAGGGTAGGGCCTTCGTCCACTTTACTCCGAAGAACTGGGGTCTTGGAATCACTTATTCAATCGGGAACGATTTTTATTGAATAATGTGGGAAAACTAAGTTTTTCAAAAACGATAACGAGTTTTAAAACTTTGCCATTTCTTTATGTAGTTTTAAGATGACACAAACGATTTCAACATTGAATCACACCTAAGGGAGGTGCTGATCCACTTCCTAGAATGGAAGTATGAATCCGAGAATAGTTCTCAGATTCAAAAGGAAGGTCACTAGAATACCCAATCCCAATGTTGACTCATACAAGAGAAGGTCAAAAGCCATTTGCAAGCAATCGTATAACATTCTCTTTGGAAGAGTAATGAATGCTAGCATAACCATTAAGACAAACTAAGGAAGAAATTCCTACAGAAGTCATAAATGGAGAGGTACGAGACCTCCAAGGCAATCTGAAAGTCATCCTAAGGGAAGACAACAGAATACATCTATCACCCAATTCAATATCGATTGAACAAAGATTGATAAAGACCTTAGATGAGTCACTCAGGTTGTTACAAACAAACTGAGCAGAACATACGGGAATATCCAGTCTAAGAAAGGTTCTTGAGATTTGGTACAAAGAATCTAAGAAAGAGATCTTGAGATTCAAAAGGGCAAAAGGATCAGTCAAGTGAGACAAACATTTGATCAAAGAAAAGCAGTTGCCGAGTACATGATCAAGAGTATTCCTCATTACTGTGAATGTTTCTAAAACAATGGCTAGACCATTTAAAAGGAAACTACCTTTAGCACCTGGAGGACAAAAGGAATGGAATTATGAATTCCGGTTCCGTATCCTTGTTAACAAAGTTAAAAACAAGTATCGTAAAATTCCTTCATCAGGTATTTTAAACCGGATGTGCGGCTCCGTAAAGCTCAAGGAAATCACATACTTGACTAAAAGAAGTAAAGATCCAAGAGGGAGCAGAAGCAGTAATGCTAGGGATGCTGAAAGGGATCAAAGTCTTCTTTTAGACACTGATCTAGCTTAGAACTTAATAGTGATTATTTTGTTCTTCTAGAAACATATGATGTTTTAAACCAGTGGTAAAATTAACTGAAGGTTAACATTGATAATGGCTAAAATCAAGAGATTCAAACTCATTAAACTTCAGCATTGTCAATTAGGTCTTAAGGACTGAATTGACAAAGTCACCATTTTCAAAAGGCATAGAGACTGGTAATCTATTAGGACTCATACAGTGTTATCCTATAAGTTTACTTGCAGAAGCTAACGAGAGAAACTTCAAATACGTACTCTGACAACTTCATGAAGTATGGAAACGTACAAATCATAAAGTATAAGTCGGAATGTTTGAAAGGTTCAAACAAAGTACAAACCGAAGTAAAAGAATCATTTTGACAAGAGAGTTTAAGTCATCCGATTAGATTGGAGTGATGAAAACTTGAGTCAAATACTAAATAACCATCAAAGGAGTTGAGAAAACGTTTCCCAACTCGCTCCATGGAACACATCTGAGGGATGGTGGATTCAGTGGGAGTAATCGAACATTGCTATGCATAATTCGATCAAAGATGGGTTTAAGCCAGTCTTCCGAATATTTTGGGACATATTCTATAAACGATTGTTTTCACACTTACCAAAGTCCGTCTAACAGCTAAGCTTGTAAAAGCATTACAAAATTAGCTAAAGTCTGACGCAATTTCTTTAGAAGAAATTTGGGCTTTTTCCACAAACAATCAAGAGAACAAAGTGTTTGTTGCTCATGATAGTATTCTCCTAATAATTAGCACACCTAGTAGTCTGGGAGAAAAACACTAATTATTACAAGAATAAGTGGGAGAAAAGTACAAGTCGATTTAATTCGATCATGAGAAAAATCATGAAGAGTCATGAAGAACAATCATGAAAACTTGTACAAGACGATTAAATTCGACCAAGAGCAACAAACTGCGGCTCCTCGAAAAAGGAAAGGTTAAAGATATGATCTTGTAAACCCACCGCACAAAAGCGAATGTCATTCGCAGGAGAACTCTCAAAGCGAGTGAAAGTGTCTCTAAAGGAATATCTCAAAGTAGTTGAGAAAATTCCAAATTGTTGTTCAAAAGCCCTAGAAAGGTCAAAATAAAATCTTAAAGACTCAGAAAATAAAAGTTATTTCTGAAGAGATAAAAGACCTGCGCAGAAACGGAAACTGACTCTAAATTTTGGCTAGAAGCCAAAATCATCGTGGAATCCATATCTCGTCAAGACATGAAGCTTGATAATTTAAGTCAACAGAAGACCTAAATTGGTTTTCTAAAATAGAAAACTGAGAAGGATGGAAACATTCATGTTTCCCGAAACTAGACAAGAAGAATAAGATTCTTCCAATCAAGTTATGTCCATAAGAATGCTTCAGAAATCTATCGACGGATTAAAAGCATGCAAGAGTTAGAATCTTCGATTCAAAAGGCAATCAAAGAAGTTTGATTCCTGAGGAATGAAGAAAATCTTGAATCACGAGTTTCAAGAAGGTAAGTGGGAGAAACAAACCTTCCGGGTCCGTATGCAGAGTACATACAAAAGATTGAGTACGACACAAGGTGTTGTATAACAGCAACGAACTGACTCAATAAAGGACCACACACAAAAGGATAAAATGTCATTTTGGGCATCTGAAGATCTATAGGCATAGATCAAAAGGATGATAGGATTAGAGAGACTCAGTACGCTGAGATGCTTGAGATCCGAAACAGAAAATCTAAGACTCGAAAAGTCTAAAAGATTTCGACCCAAAAACTCATGACAGAGGGCGTTGCAAAACTCGGAGTCTGAAAAGACACCGATGAGCTAGCACGCATGAGAGAGACATTTATGTTCGAAAACATAAAGTCAATCATGTTGGACATGATTAGCATCTAAACATCCGAATTCGGATTGGAAAACCGAAACACTACTTAGTACATCCTAGAAGGCTAAAGGATGAAGTAGTACAAAAGTTGAACATGTCATCGTAGCAAACTTTCAGACATGGAAGGAAAGTAGGCTAAAAGTGTTTTAAGCCGGGAACTGTTGCAAATACTACATAAAGAATTAAAAGCCTTAACTCTAGTAAAAGTTACTAGAAATTATCAAGGTTGAAGTAAGCAATCTTCAAATTAATTGATAATTAGCAAAGTTTAAAACCGACTACCACGGTAGTCAAACTAAACTGTCACCTAAGACATAATATGAGATTCATACACAGTCTAAGGCATGAGGTATAATTTTAAACCTCGACGAGTAAAACTGAGTGGGTAAAAGGAGTTTTACGGAAGAGGCTCAGATTTACAACTCTCGTTATCAGAAATAATAGAGTTATTTCACAAGTCGTCTAAATTTGGTTTAGTATTTAAACGACAGTCCATTGATGATAAACATTCCGAATAGGTTTGTCAGATACGTGATCTGATGAATGAAACCCTATTAAGTGAACTTGGAATATTTATTATCGAATCCCTGGTCCAGGTCATTGCATGGACAACAATGACTCACGAAGACTAGCACGGGAGTCGATGGGATAGCGCAGTTTCATGGGCTATAGGAATAGTATATTCTATTCGACTACGTGGGTGTGTAAAAGGTTTATACACTGGATGACCCTCAAATGAGAAGTACATCACTCGTGATGAACGTCAATACTTCTCATAAAGACAATTGGAGAGATTCCCCAAAACATGAGTGCTCCACTCATCTTATGAAAGGAATGTCTGACTTTGGTTCCGTCAAACGCCGCGCCGTAAAGGAGGTTATAAAGACGAATACTGGGAAGGACATGATAGACATGAAGTTAAGTGGGAGCGCAAGAATGGATTGTGTCATCCTAAATCACATTAGGTACAAAGTGTCTCAAGGCCACTTGATGAGTAGCAACTGAAAAATGCGTGGCCACGCTCAAACGGATTAGGAGTTAATCGTTTGTATTTTACAGTTGTACTCGGATATCAAGAAAGTCTGAATGACGTGACGTATCAGATGGGATACTAAATTGACACGGGAATTGAGGCATTGCGCTTGTTCTAAGTCCAAGTGGGAGTCTGAAGGAGTTGAAGGAGATGTCCTTCGACCAAGATGGCAATGCGAGCAATATGTCGGCTAGGATAATTGATGTGGAAGATCATCAAGTCCGATTGATTTAGGGATCGTAGAGTTGTAGCTAGAGACCAACTACGATCGTCGAATTATGAAGTAATTCGCGGCTAACTTCGATCGGATCCTACAACGGGTTACATATAAGAGTGTCAAATTGATCTAGGATATGACTAGTGGGAGTGAGATATAATCATGGGAGTGTCCCATAAACATATCTCATAGGCCTAAAAAGGAATTGGGCAAAGATAGTGCAAAAAGGCCAAAAACAGGGTTTTTGGGCCTTAGCCGATTCGGGCACTTCTAGGGCTCGGATTGGGCTGATTTTTGGAGTGACGTTTCCTTATGTTATAAATATTAAATCTGCCAATTTTGGCTGGGTTTGGACGTCATCTCCTTAGGGAATTGAGAAAATATCAATAGTTGCTATTTTCGACTATTTCCCTAAATCTTATTCTAAAGGGTGTTTTGGGAAACCTAAAAGGAGGTGGATTCTTATTAGGGTTCTATATAAACACTCTTAGGGCAGAGAATAAGGTGTGGAATTTCTCTCTAAGCTTTCTTACTCTACCACATCAAGTAGAGAGGAGAAAGTGAGCTAATTCCCAAGCTATCTTCTAGTCAAGCAAGAAGGTCTTCTTATTATCCAACCACCATTGGTGTGCTAGCTATACAACAAGGTGGGAGATCAAATTGATTGCTCGTGTCCCAAGTAGAGGAGCTACACTTGAAGCTCTTGGTCTTCTTCAATCAATTCAACTAGTTCGAGGGAAAAGCGATTACGGTAATCCACTATCTCCATTAGATTAATTACTAGTTTTGCATGTGATCCTGGGAATACTAGTGTAGACATTAGATGTCTTATTTCCGCTATAAACACTAGTAGAAGGGTGTAAATCCCTACAGATTGGACCTGGAGGACATACTCATTTTGGGACTAAAAATTGATTTTATTTTTATTTCTGCCCCTAGTCTCCATCCTTTTTTTTTTTTTTTTTTATTTGAAATTGTCAACGGGTTGAAGGGCCCGACCCTTTACACAACTAATGAGTTAGAAAATGACGAATGAAACAATAAGAACTTATAAAGAAACATATCAATCAGCAAATTAAGTATGCCTAATTCTAATTACGCCCCTCTGGTCATCTCTCACTAGCTTCTTTAATTCCTCAGGCATTGCTTCTGGGGTCATCTCAATCATTCCATTTGCGGGCTTCATTTTTGAGAGGTAATCTGCTGCCTGGTTTATTTCCCTATACACGTGCATAATAGAACACTCATCGAATTGCTCCCATAATAATTTGATTTCTCGGACCAATCTCTTGATCTGCCACGGTGGTGGTTTCTCTGGGTTTGTGAGGATAGAAACAGTAAGCAAAGAATCTGTTGCTTTCTTGACCCGAGTTCTACCATATTTCAAAGCCAATTGGAGCCCTAACCGGACTCCATGCATTTCATGAGTTATTACTGACTCTCTCATTGTAATGGCTGCAGCTGCGACAATCGGATCTCCATTATAATCACGCAATATAGCACCAAAACCTCCATATGACGAATCAAAAGCGCCATCTGTATTTACAAGAGTCTGGCCAAGTTCAGGACCCTTCCATTTACATGTAGTTGCAATTTTCATGGTGAGTGGGAGTGTTAGATTCCAACGATCCATGATTAGCAATGCCTCGCTCGTTTGGGTTGCTTTCTGTTTCCATGATGTCACTTTAATCTTGACCGCTCTTATCACGATCTTAGATCTTAGATCTCTCTCCCTATTGTAAACATATCTCTCTAGATATCTCCCACTATAAATCTCACGCTCCTTAAACCTAGATCTCGCTCTCTCCCTCAATACTCACCAATTATGGATAATACTACTATTATAATAATAAATACTCACCGACTGTCGATATTCAGATGTCGAAAGAAGTCTAAAAACATATGTTTGGCATATAAGTAAAAACATGTTATTTTATATAATGAGAATGTTATTTTCTTCAATATTATTGAAAATGTTTGGCATATAAGTAAAAACATGTTATTTTATATAATGAGAATGTTTATTTTCTTTAATATTATTGAAAATGTTTGGCATATAAGTAAAAACATGTTATTTTAGTGTTATTATTAGTAGTCTAAAAACCTAGTATCCTGCTATTATAATAATCTGAAAATGTTTATTTGCACAAAAAAAAAATAACAATAATATTATATATTCTTATAATAATAATAAAACTACTAATAATAACACTAAAATAATGAAAAAAAGGTTAATTTCGTTTTAGCCCCAAATTTGTGACCAGCTCACAGTTTTGGCTTCGTAATTATCCAACAGTTCGTTTTGGCCCCTAATAGCATGTATTTTCTTTATTTTTTCGGAAATACCTTAGGGGCCAACCAATTTTTCTCCTCAGTTTCAATAAGTAAAAAAACTTAAAATCAATGAAGTCCACCTCATATCTCTTTTTCTCCCCAATTTCATCATCTCTTTCCTCCACACCATTTCTCCCTCTCGGCGCATCATATCTTCTCCAATGAAGGTCGACAACCAATTTTTCCTTGGCGGCCTTAAGAGAAAAAAGTGTTATTTTTTTCTCTCTTCTTCTTATTCTCTCCACGGTTTCCTTTCTTCTCTTTCTCTACTATCACTGTCTAATGAAGGTGAGAACCTCTTCGCTGGACAATGAGAATAGAGAACGAGAAAAAAAAACGAACTGCGGACACTTGTGAAGGCTAAAACGGTGAGTTGATCACAAATTGGGGGCTAAAATGAAATTAATCCATAATAAAATTAGTAATAAATATTAAATTAACAATAATACTAAAATATCGATACGATTTTGTCTATGAATTCAATATCTTGATATATCCATGAGATATTTTATTTATTGACTTAACACTTTAAAACATCTTGAAATGTTTATAACACATTTTGTCCATAAATATTTACTAATGTCACCTGTTACCCTTAAAAGATCACTTACAGGTTACTAATTAAGAGCCTCTCTAATGGAGCATTGAAGAAAAAAAAACAATCCAAAAACGAAAGTTTTAATTAAATTTTTTTATTCAAGTGACAAAATGAAGACAATTAATTTCTTTTTGTGCCCGCCAATCTATGTCCTATGAAGATATCTAAAATAACTCTATTAAGTACACACGTCATTTTTATATTTAATAAAACATAGTTAAAAAGTAAAATTTTCATTGATTTATTTTTATTACTTTAATTCTTATATTTTCCTAGAGGCCCCCTACTTTGTGACCAACTTCTCGCTTATCCCCTTACTTTATCAATGATAGCTAGAAGGCCCTTTTTTTCCGTTACCGTTAAGTGTCTGTTACTCTCTCTCCTCCATCTCATCACCTCTCTTTGCCACGTCAACCCCTTCGCCACATCATCATCTTCTCCGATAGGATGGGCGCCCGGTCAAAATTCCGGCGACCTTCATACTTCAAAATATATATTTTTTTCTTTCTCCCCTCTCTCTAAACAATCCAGCGAAAAGAAGCTCTTCGTCAGTGGTCTGCCCGAATAGACCTTGAAGGTTTGCGAACATACCTGTTTTTGAACAGATATATTCAACGAACAGATCTATCAAGGTCTGTTGGACGAACAGACCTACCTCCGGCGAAGGGAATCCCCTTCGCCAGAGTGTTTAGAGAGAGAGAGAAATTTATTTTTATATGTTTGAAGGTCGCCGCCGGCCGGAAATTTTTTCGGCCAGCGACCTTTGTCGGAGAAGAGAGAGGTGAGGTGGAGAGAGAGAGAGAGATTTTTTGTTTAAGTATGAAGGTCGCCATAATTTTTGGTCGCCCGACGACCTATCGGAGAAGATGGTGATGTCGCGTGATAGATGACGTGGCAGAGAGAGTTATGAGATGGAGGAGAGAGAATAACAAATATTTAACGGTAACGGAAAAAATGAGTCCTCGATATTTTTGATAAAATAGGGGGCTACGCGAGAAGCTGGTCACAAAGTAGGGGGCTTCAAGGAAAATAACACTTATTTTTTTTTAAGAGAAACTCTAAAAATTGTAAGATTCAATAGGAATGCCATCCATAAACACGTCAGGTTTCCGTTAAGAGTGCGGTGACTCCGTCAACTTACGTGGCGACTAAACGCCGTACGACCGGATTCCAAATGGTGACTAAGAAAGCACTTTTTGAGGTTTTGGAGTCCGACCGTAGAAAAAAGGTAAAGCATCTTCTCTCTCTCTCATTTTCCCTCCCTTTTCTTCTCCACCGTCTCTTCATCTTCTACCTCCACTCTCGCTGGTTCTTGTTCGGTCGGTCACCGAAGATCTCTCATATCCGAAGGTTTGGTTTCTCTTTCTTTTCTTCTTCTCTTACTTGTTCCATCTCTTAGAGGTTTCTCTCTCTAGAATTTTGGTGATGTAACAGTTCAGTGGTTTTAAGTGTTTATTGAAGCTCATTTAGTTTCTTTCATTTCTATATTAGGTTAAGCTTTCTTATAATTATTTCTTATCTTCTTGTTTTTGGAGTTTTCTAACAAGCAGTTGAAATCTTACTGATTCTTTCTAAGAAGCATAAACGATAAAGCGACAGCATTAGTACTATGCTGATTAAAAAAAAAACAAAGCCCTAAAAGTGAGAAAGACGACTACGATGATTTACTGTGTTTAGTATGTCTGATTAACTAGATTTTTACTATTTTTCACACAACTTTTCTTCTTCAAATATTTTTTGATATCTTTTATGAAGTTCGAAATACAAGTCGTTGATCCAGTACGTTATATTTCACAAGGTTTCCTGTATAGTGTGAAGAAAATGATGGGATAATCCCACATTTGTTGTGGAAGGGGCTAGTGGTAAGTTCAGAAGTGGGGAAAACCTCATCTCTTTGGATTGAAGGAGGCCCCAAAATTACTTAACACTGATACCGGACCAGAAGAAAAGTCCCACATTGATTGTGGAAGTGAATAATTGTGACAAAAAGGCTCACCTCTTGAGCTAGCTTTTTGGTGTGAGAGGGGCCGAAGACCACTCAAAAGAGAGGAGTCAGAATCAGGTCAATAAGCTCAAGAAGAATGTTTAATAGTACACCTTGTGTAAACCCTTGTGCACCGCCTGTCCTACGTGGCTAATAGGACAGGTGCCTTTTTGTAAGGGTGTGAAAGGACGATATTACCCCTTGTCCTATTCAAGCCGGTGCACAAGGGTGCACTCCGAGGACGATATTACCCCTGTAAAGTTCAACAAGAATCTTCAGAGCACCTGTTTATTCATTGTAGCTCTGCTTCCAAGCTGTGGAGTTACTTTGTTAGGACGTCAAAATGTCAATGGTGCACTCCGAGGTCCATTGTGGGAATTCTGGAGGAGTGGCCTAAAATTAGAGGAAAGAAGGCCAAGAAGGAACTTTGGGATCTTATCCCTAGTGCTATTTCTGGGCTATATGGAAGTTTAAAAACTCAAGAATCTTCAAGGAGGGGAATGGAAACAGTGATCTAGAGGTGGAAGATGATCTAGGGCTTCTCTTTCATTGGACTAGGAACCTAGGATGGGCGAAAAGTCTTACTTGGATTTTATTTTACATTGGGAGGACATTTTGGAGTAATACTCCGGTCTGTTCGTCTAGTCTGTTGTTAGTTTTTTCTTTTTTCTGTTGTTTCTCTTTCCCTTGGGAGGGTTGCTCTATGCTCCCTTTGAGCTTTTAACTCCCTCCCCTTGTATAGTTTTTCCCCTTTCAATTAATTCAAATGTTTAAAAAAAAAAGGCGGTGCACAAGGGTGTAGATGAGAGTTTAAATTACACGTCAATATGTCAATTGGAAAACTTGCTGGTCTCAAGGACAAGTATTTGGTGAAAGTCTAGATTTGCTACTATAGTAATATGTAATAAATAATCTTAGGGAGTGAGTCTAGATTTGCTCACATAAACAGGATTTGCTCGAATGAACAAGATTTGCATAGTTGTTTGTGACTTTTTTGTTGCCTTTAACTACTATGTACATCAATGTAACTAATCATAAAGAGTATCGTCAATAATTTTTTCCTATTTCCTTGAAAGTATATATCGATAAGATGGTTCATTCATCTGTCAGAATCAATACCTGATTCATATTTATCTAGAGGTTCTTCACATCTTGTTTCTACCCTACTATTCTTATGGAATGTGGTATTAAATGTTCTTTATTAATCTTATACTTGCTCAAAGTGCTTATTGTATGACCTAATTCTGTGTTGGGATTTATTTTGCACTCGTTCACGTATGAGGTTGTGATCCAGTGATTATTCTTCTTTTTCACAATACACAGTGTTGATAACGTGATTGGAACTCCAAAGACATGCTGGAAATGGGCAAGATATGTGCATGACAGTGAGTATTTTATACTTCTGAAAGACTTCCATGAATTCGAGTGAGGCGGCAAACAGATTGAAACATGAGTTTCTCCCGGTAAGGATTACTTCTCGTGTTTAATTTAAAATGGATAGAGTTTGTTTTTGAACTTGGATATCTTGCTCTTAGCGATGCGCCGATGCAAAATGATTGTTGTCGCTCTATGTTGGCTCATTTTTAGCTTTTCACTTTGGAATTGCCTGTGTGACATATTTTCTTTTTCAACTTCTTAATACTGGGAACCTCGATATCTTGTATGATCTAATATGCCAGCAATCAATGTTGTTGACTTGTTGAAGAAACTTTTTGTGATCGTAAACTCACAATAACAGGATGAGCTAGCATTTGAAAATTAAGCTCTTGTGTAGGTTGAACTGGAAGGACCTCTCCTTCCTGCTTCAGAAGATGAAACAACTGAAGTTGAACACTTGTTACAAGAACCAATAAATGAGAAAGTCTCAATGGACGCGGTCTTCCATTTTGGCAAGGAAAGTTCAGAGGAATACTTATCACTTGAAGATTTTCCCGGCTGTGTTGATCCCAATAGTCACATACAAACTGGTTATGGTAATAATGCTTCTAGTACATTTTTTTATTCTACAATGGTACTTGTTAGATAAATACCCCTCCTCAAATACGTTTTCTCTCACCTCATAGGAGATGTTTTGGAGACCGAACTTGAATGTAGATTTATGGGGTATTTTGTAACTACACTCGCATCCTTGCACTATTTATTTTGAAGGTAGGCATGTTCGTAAAATGAATGTTGTAAGTATATTCTGTTCTTATATTTGCGTGATTATATTGCTTGTCCGAGAAACATTGACAATTGTCACATTGTTTTCTGATGGGCTCGTGTAGCTGAATCTTAGTCATGTACCTGTGGAGCTGATTATATTGCTTGTCTGAGAAACACTTCCCTAGAAATTGATTCTAGACGTGAAAAGTTGATAAAAGTACTATATATGGAAACTTATGCTCAATGTTGAAGCGGTTTCTTCTAGGAATATGTTTGATGGAAAATGATGGAGCTATTTGTTTTCTTAAATTAAAGTGATCTCCAATATTGGTTTCTGAATGGGAACTGGAAACGACCAATGTTTGCTTCCAGCATAGTTCTTAAATGAACGTGCCAGTGTGCTGCTGGACAAGATGTGGTTTCTACGTACACTTCACTTTTGGCTAGAAATATAATCAAGATGGAAAACCTACTTCTATCAATCTAAGTAACTTAAAACCCTGCCATCTTATAATGAATACTAGAACTCTGTAATTGGATAGATTCTGAAATACCAGTGGATCCCACTCCCACCTGACGAAAGTGGATGGGTAGTGTGCATCCTTTCATTTCACGGGCTTCATGTTTTCTAGAGAAAACAAATTTATTGACGTTCTCCCAGAATCTGTTCTCCGACTTGTTATTTTAATCCCACTTTTATCTTTTTGAAGTCGATAGCCATCAAAACCTTATAAACTTGACACATAACTCTTGTTTATGCGGTTTTTGCATTCTGTTTCAGATGATTTTCTTTGCTCTTCTTTCAGGAATGCTGCTACCTGATATTACTCGTGAATGGAGTGATGAATCAAAATTTGGAGTATGTATTTTGGTTTTATATATCTTCAATCGTTATGGTTATCGTGAAGCACAGTAAAAATTCTCCATCTTTGGTTGTGCTATTGAGCTATTCTCATGAACAGTTATTTAATGTAAACCAAAAACTTTGAAGTATTCTGTACTTTCTGTAGCTTGTAGGTCAATACCTTCAAACTGGCAAATTGATGTTTAAGTTTAACCTATTTAATTAGTCTTTAGACAATTGGACTTGAAAGTTGAAGTTGAATTTTACAACCATATAAATAGACATGTTTATTGCTAATAAGTAGTGGTTTGAAAATGTTTTCTTAAAAATGTTCAGGCAAGCTTTACCTGCCTGATATGTTATCATCAGGACCTTCTCGACTTACGCCTTTTTGCATGCGTAATGTGTATGAACAGTTAGTTTTATCTACCTCTGTGGCTGATTCGCCACTGGATACAGGTCGTTCTATACCACTACTGTATACCGTTATTGATGCTAAGTGATTTTTTCTGTCATAATTTTTCATTGACGATTTTATTTTCTTGTAGTATCTTGATGGAATGTTGCAAGGAGGTTATGAGGAAGATTTTTATGTAAATGGCCTATCTAGATGTGATGATTTCCTTCTTGGTAAGCCACACGAGTTGTTTTCGTTAGTCATTATGTAATTATGCTCGTCAGTTTACTTGTAAGATGAATCTGCATATCGTGTAGTTTGCTTGTATGCAGATACTGAATTTGTTGAAAAGGTTTCTGATCTAAAATATGGTTCAGGAAATTTAGGTTTTGAAAGTTGCTCTTCGAGAATGAGAGATCGTGACACTAGTTCAGCTGGCATGTCAGAATTATCATCGACAGCAATTCCTCTGTCTGAATCTACATCTGATCAGAACATACTTTTGCTTAACAAGATGAACATTCATGAACTACACAATACCTTTAGGAGCACATTTGGGCGAGAGACAACTGTAAAGGATAAACAGTGGCTTATCAAGCGTATTTCATTTGGTTTGCAGAACTTCCTTCAATTCAAAAACGATTCAAGCATCTTGGAAAGTGAAATATTTTGTAAGAAACAAAATGGGGGCATGCTTTTTGAATCTAAAAACGGTTCTCCTAAAATATACTCAACGGTGGGTAGTATGAAGGATAAACCAACAGATCAGACTATGTTAAGGGACAAACTTGCTGGCGTGGATGTTTACAATACTAACTATTCCGAGGTCATTGAAACTGGAGTTGGCAAATTGAGTTGGAGAGATGGAGAAGGTACAACAAGAAAGAGATCGCGCAAGCCTACACGAAGGTATATTGAAGAAATATCAGATACGAAATCAAGACTTTCTAGTGGAAAGTTAGATACTACTCTCACAGGCTCAAAGGATAAGTTCATGCTGGATAGATTATACGATCAGCATAATAGGAAGGAGTTCAAATCAACGCCACTGATTCGCTACCATGATTCTTTTGTGAATTCTGATACTCAGGTACATCTTTTTGTTTCAGGAAATATACATCCTGTCCTTGTATAGCATATTAGTTCTAGCTCCATTCATCTTTACTTGTTATCAACTAGGTTCCTCGGTTTGTCGTTATTTACACATCTGCCTAGCATTTTAATCAGATTTAGAGGTGCCTACAATATCATCGATGGCCTAATATTCCATTTAACCAATCATTTACCTGGTGAAAACAGAAGCAGTATTTCAAATTTTCCATCTTTGAACTGGTTGGATTGTTTGGGATCTTGAGTACCAATGGAAGTCACTTGTAGATTTAAATAGACGGTGTTAAGTCACTGTCCCAAAGGTACATTTATGTTGTTTCCTAAAGGCAATTTTGTTTTGGTGGAAAATGGTCCATCGATAATGATTTCAGGAAAATGATAGTGGGGATGACAACAACGAGAGGTTACTACTGGATAACAGCCACAGTTCCGACATGGAATCATCTTCAACAGAGTCAGAATACGACATATCAGATGATTGTGTCTCAACAGTGAGAACTCGACGAAAGCGTCATACGCCGTGGACTCTTTCGGAGGTCATGACACTAGTTGATGGTGTTTCTCAGTATGGAGTTGGAAGATGGACCAAACTAAAGAGGCTCTTGTTTGCATCCTCGGCCTACCGCACATCTGTTGATCTCAAGGTAGATATGGATCCATAATCCGCTGCACCTTGTTGGAGATCCCTATTTCTTGAACTTGTAAGTTAGTTCACTCTTTTTGACATTTTGCAGGATAAATGGCGAAATCTCCTCAGGGCAAGTAGTGGGGCGCAATTGGAGGACAAGAGTGAAGTAATCTCTTCTGCTAGCTTCCGTCACATTAATCTTTTGTGTTTCCATGATGCGAGCTGGAAAAGATTCATGTGAATTGCACTTCAGTCCCACATTTTTCGGGAGACCTTCACCTTGTCTTACTTGGGAGCTAGGGTTTTTGAGTGGTCTAATGCCTAGGCTGGTCAAAAGGGAAAACTTGCAGAAGAAAAATCATGAACCACACGGAACTGGGTTTAGGGGGCCTACGTCGTAGTGCCTAAATCAGGGGACATTTGACCTACATTTATACGGGTTTGCATCATTTCGTGTAGTCATACTCATCTTATTACTGTCTTTTAGTTGTCATTTTCCCCCACAAATGTTCATTTATAACTTCTGTAAAAGTTATACCTTTATAACTAACAGTGCCTCAAATGTTGATCAGGGGCGAAACGGTACTTCACGTCTCATACCGCAGTCTGTTCTAAGACGCGTTCGTGAATTAGCAATCATCTACCCATACCCGAGGCAGCGCAAATCCATGCTCCCACCCGAACTCAGAACCATGTCCAGCACCTCTGCCGCCAAAACTCACAAAAAGAAGAATAGATAAAAGATTAGGGGTTGAAAGGAGGTAAATATACAGGTTGGTGGTATCTCAAAACAACTCTGATGCAAGTTTTGGTGTGACGGGGTCTGATTTAAGGTACCTTAATTTTGGTTTAAGTTCTTATATTTATTTGATACGAGTCTCCTAAAGTATTTTTGAAATTTCATGTAGTTGGATTCTGAGTAGAAGATGTAACTATAGAAAGTGTAATAGAAATATGAGAGCATAAAACCGAAAAACTTTTGTTTCATTTCTCTGCTCTTTTTTACAAGAATCTACACTGGAGTTGATTTGTTCTGAAACAAACTCTTAATCTTGGGGGTTTCCCGTGTATGATCTCCGGCTCAGTATAGGTCTCTTATCGTTTATTTGGGGAATTTCCTTTTTGTTATTATAGTTATTTCAGTTGTATGTACTAATGTTTGTCCAAGAAGACGAACGACCACAAGCAGATATAATGCCTATTCTAATCTCAGTCTACTGTTTGGACTGCAAAGACCCGTTTATGGGCTTCATTGGGATGTGTTGGTTGAGATTTTGTTTTTGTTGGTCCAATTCAATTCTAGTCTTGCAGGCATTGAATGGTAGTTGGAAGTGAACCGAGGAAGGGAAGGTGCACCAAACTACTTATAACATATAAATCTCTATATTGGCCTTGACTTGAGTAAGGAAGGTATCTCTGTTGATTCCTTCATCTTCTCCTACAAAATATGAACTCATCGTATTCACCTCCACAACCCATAGATGAACTGCTGCTGCCCATGACCTCTGCTGAAAGCAGTCACTGTCAGTGTGGTTTCTTGTCTATATGGTAAGGAGTAGGTCTTCAATCTCTCTCTTTCAAAACTCTCTCTCTCTCTCTAAATTTCTAATTTGTGTCATTTGCTTTAATCTGTGCAGTTTGTGGTTCTTGTGTTGTTGTGGGTTATTTAGAAGTTGTTGCCCACCTCTGTTTGAGCCACCAGACTCTTGAACTTGGGTTCGTTTTGACTAGTGGATCAGACTTGCCGAAAGAAATTGTTGCATCCCTTTCGCATATGTTAGAATTTCATTCTTTCATAAGGAATCATACTTGTATTCTGTGTTCATTAAAAAATGTACCCACCAATCGTGGCTGTTTTCTCCTTGAGTATCTCATGGATGGCGAAACCCTAACCATATTCGTAAAAAATTTCAAGTTTTTAATGCACTCACAATTTTGTTATTTACACATGTAAAAGACATTTTTTTTCCAAGTCAAAAGAGATCCGAGTGTATATAATAAAAATAGTGAATGCATTTAAAATTTTCCAAAACCGATAAGATAAAGATAAGGTGGTCTGGTGTTGAGAGGGGTGATACTGGCATAGAGGTATCCAAGCTGACATCCTAGTGGGTTTTTCTTAACCCCAGGAGGGTTTCAAATGTAGTATTGTACACGAACCAAAAAGAGAAGTGGAGAGAAATCCGCACTCCCCAACCGATCACCATCTCTTATTTGTCTTCTCCATCAATCACCACCCTCAGTCTTTATCTTCACCATCAACCACCATCTTTGCATCACCGAATTAACCATTGAAGGGGTCGCGTCAAAAGTGAAATGCGGGTGAGGGAACTGATTGGGCACCCTTGCACCCAAGTGTGGGATATGAAAGGAGGAGACAGAGAGAAGGTATACGAAGGAATGAAAACGTTTTGGTGAATCATATATATAGGGCCACTAATCATTCTTCAAAGAATAAGGATATAGAGAACGAAAAAAAAAACATAACAAAGTGTGGCTGCTGGGATTCGAGCCCAGGTCTCCACGGCCACAACGTGGAATTCTCACCACTAAACTACAGCCACTTCGTTGTTGTTATTGTTTTTTATCATTGATTTAATGATGCAGGTAATCAACTTGATGGTTCTTTTTGTTTATAAAAACGTGAATATAGAGAGATTTATGTTTGTTCATTGAGGACTAGAATGAATGTCAATGGTTTCCCCTCTGTAGTTTTGAGGTGGAATGGTAATTCAAAACAGTTTGATTGTGCGATAAAACCGGTGATAAACATACCTCTTTGATGAATGACTGGATGACATTTTGGTCTTTTTCTCTCAGTGAAAATACAAAACTAGCCCTTATCCTATTAGAAAATAAGGAGTTAGCAAGGAAGTACTTGTATAGTTGTATCGTTGTTGTCTAACTTGAACATAATCCAGATCCCAACCGACCTAAACCAAATTCTTGCACCCTCAAATCTCCACTAGCAGTCGTAGTCTAGGCTTCCGGGGTCACCCCTGCTTTTGCTAAAACTCCCCTGCGCAAATGCACCTTGGAAGAATTGGCTGCCGGAGGCGCCCTATACCATGATTACAACTTTCTCCTAAGTCATGATGAGTTAACCATGTAACAAGGGTGCCTATAAAACTGCCTTATCAATAATTGAGAAGGTTCAAAGATGTCCTTTATATATAAAGTTAAAAGCGCGTCTGTCAAGACAGTATTTTTAGTGGGTGGGGGAGGGAGGGGTCACCTTGAGAACTTATAAGGGGGGAGTGTCTTTGAAACTTCCCTTTATAATTTGGGGTTTTAGAAAAGAGCTTCCTCTATGTATCATCTAATGAATCATCTTCCACTTACTTTATCATTACCAATTTGGTCAAGTTAACTATTGATCAAAGAAATCAGAAATGTAGTACCAGAAAAATGTGCTCAAAGTCCATTGTGTTTTAAAACCAGATAATGGAATTAGGGATGTGTTTGGTGTTGAAATTTGACTTTTGATATGAAGAATCAATTGACTTGGAGTATCTAACAAAGATAACTAGAAAGGAACAAAAGGATGATAAAACTCATTTTTCATCCAAACCTTGCCTTTGTTAAATAAACAGATAAAAAAAATCACCTCAAATAGATAACTATACTGGTTATAATGACTGGGAATTATTAATGACAACCAATTGTACTTGCATAAGTATATAACATTTCAGATGTCTTACCCATGTAAGAGGTGTTTAATTAGTTCCAAACATTTGTAATGTTATCAAATATCATGGTTTTTTTTTGTTTGAAACCACACGAAATCATATTTCATTGATAAGTGATACAATCACAGATTTACATGGATAAATTCTTATTCTTCTCGGTTCAGCGACATGAGAGTTACATAAGTAATTTCTCAGAACTTCGAATGTAAAGTACCTCATGAGGTGAGAGAAATTGACTAGACTCTGACGAAAAAAGAAAGAAGAAAGATGAAAGGATCCTAAAGATAAAAAATGAAAAGACCCTAGAGGTCGCCAAAAAACTAAGATTAAAATATCTCAGCCGATTGAGCAACCACCGTCATTACCAGGAAGTCACCGTCGCCACTGAAGGACCACCAAATTTATTGTACTTGATATAAGGAAAACAAAATACCCTATCTCTTCTACCTTTCTCCGCATCACCACCACTGCCTCGGTACACACCATCGAAACACCACCATTGCTGAATACCACAGACCAACCACCACCATAAACACCACTAAACCCACCACCACCACCATCATTTTGTAGTGGACAGACTCTCGAAAGATTTTAAGTAAACGGACAAGATATAGTGATTGAAGTGAAACTGAAATTCAAGCATGTCATCTTGCGCCATTAACAGACTCTGTAAAAACCTAATTTCTTCAATGATAGAGATCAAAATTGAACGAAATTACTTGATTAGGGCGAAGGAAAACAATGTTTCTTAAACAATAACGGGTCTAGATTCATCCAAAGTTTTCGCAAAATTGAATTAAAGTTTGTTTCTGAAGAAATCTCCTGAAAAATCCTTTCTCGCCGGAATTTGAAACGGAGACAAACTCACGATTGAAAGTTGTTTTGTCAGAATCAGAAGGAAGATCTAAATGAGGAGAAGAGAATGGAGTGCGTATGAAATTTAAGTTTAGGATTGAAGAGGAAGAGTAAGAGAATTAAGGGTGATAATGTTGGATAAGAGGAATCCGACAAACCTTTATTTAGATACAAAGAAAGAGGAATCCGGCGAAGGGAGGACCCTTCACCGGAGAAGCAAAGAAGTTCGTGAACGATTTACTCAGAGAAAGCGGTTATCATTTTCATAATTTTTTCTTATAAACCATATTTTCCATTTTTTTCAACAACCACAAAATTTTCCCTGGAGAACAGCAAAACACTTGTATGTCCTGAAATGGGTTACAAGATAAACCAAATTCTAAGTGATGCTTAATAATTCGACCAATTTATCCGTATCAAGTTTCGCCACGGTTGTATATGTTAACAAGGAATTACCTGTTGCGCTTATCAACATCAAATTGGCAATATGCATGCATGTTAATAAAATACTGCTCCTTGAGTGATCTATATTGATCTAAAATTTTACAGGACAACACAACTCTTCTTCTTCATCCTCTATTCTCATCTCCGACCATCAACTTCATCCACCTCTTCCGACCACAACCATCGCAATTTTGTTAAGTTTGTGGTCATCCAACTCAAAATTAATTGACAATGAGCGGAGAGGACATATACATTATATTCTTAGTTTCTGGATACCTATTCTCTCATGTGGGACAATTTTCACATGCTCCCTCACATGCGAGGTTCTTTGAGTCTAGAAATGTGTTTTTTTCTTTCGGGTGTCGTGGATCACGTGTGTCTTTTAAGCCTATCACTTGTGGGCATAGCTCTGATACCATGTTAAGTTTGTGGTCATCCAACTCAAAACCGATTGACAATGAGTGGAGATGACCTAAACATTATATTCGTGATTGCTACATACCTATTTTTCCATGTGAGACTAGCCTCACACATTTATCTCTCTATTGTCAACTACAACCTTGGGTTTTAGCCTACTTAAACACCAAGGTGTTAGTCGGCTGAAACCTAAGACTCAGTCGTGACAAAAGAATGTTTAAGATTTGAAATAATATTCAAAATAACTGACAATAACAGATTGACGACAATCTTTACCAACGTACAAAATAAATGTGGCTTTAGAGATAACAAATAAATTGTGGGAGAAATTTCGCGTAAAACTCTGTACTCTGAAAAATTATTTTTGTTTGTCTAAATGATGGCCTCCTAAAATAACCACAAGATATGAGATTGAATAGATATGAGATTCAATGTGTAACTGTTTTTTTTTTGTTGAAAAAATTGTAAAAACAACACATAAATTGAGGGTTTAAGGTTTCTTCTATTTTTAAAACGCGTTCCGTTTGAAAGTCAGAGTGATGAGTGATGACTACCCAAAAAAAGAAAAGAAAATGAAAAAAAGAAGTGCTTTCTCCCCAATAAGCAAACCAAACTCTTTTCTGATAATTCTTTCTCAAGCAAAAATATTTGATTTTCACAACTCAATTTGTTCAAAGTTTGGCAATCATGCATTACTCATATCTTCATTTCAAGTCAACCCTCATTGCAATTCATCTTATTATGATCTATTTAAATCTTAGTACTCAGTCAATCTTCTTTCATATCTTTTTCTTTCTCTGCAATTTTAGATCCATTAATGCCGGTGAAATTAAAGGTTTAACTTCTCATTCTGGTGAAGTAAAAGGGTCTTTGTCGTACAAAGGTATAGAGAGAGAGAATCACTGCATTTTACTCGTTTTCATTTTGATTTTTGGTTAGCTTATTCCGGCATAAATTTTGGTTCTTGGGGTTTGGGTTTGACGAATTTTACTTGTGTTTTAGGGTTTTTAAGAGAGCTTTCAGATTCAAGATTTTGGAAAGTAATTAAGGTAACATTGTACTTAAATTCATTAAATAATTTTAAACCCATGTGAACTTCAATGAATTTTTCATGGGTTTCTTACTTATATATAGTTTTGGCACAGTATCCATTGTTCTTCAAATTCCAACCCTGTTTTCTTCTTCTTCGTATTCTCGAATTCGGGTTGTTTTTCATTTTCAGTTCTCCTTTCTCAATGCTTTCAGATTCATAGTTGAAGATCTTGTTCATGGGTTTTACAAAAGAAGTGGAAATCTGTTTCAGCAAATGCTTAGTTTGGTGAATCTGCACCAACTTCACATACTGCAAATTGTGCAACTCCATTGAGGTTTTTCTATATATTTGAATCTAAATTTGGGTTTCTAGTTTCGAGTTTATACTCCATTTATTCATATCTGAATTGATAAAAATGGGTTTTAATCGAAATTCGAATACAAGAAGTGGTGATTACTTGGAAGGAATGTTTACAGATTATGTTGGTGGAAAAGGTAAAGTGAGAGTTCAAAAGAGTCCTCCTGCTAGACTTGTTACTCTCCTTACTTGCCTTCAATTTGCTTTTGCAATCTATGCTACGTTCCTACTATACTACATGAGTCCTACTGTTGATTTACGAACTAAACCCGAGTTTGCATGGGCTACTAAGATTGCCCAAAATTGGAAAAGCTATATCATTCCAACCCATGTTCTTGGACGATACCAAGAATCGTTAACGTTTATGCCCGTAGTTTCACCGTCCGAGGTTTGTGAGCAAGAGCAGATAGATTTTGAGCAAAAGAAATCGAACGATGCAGTGATGATAAAGTTCAAGACGGAGCTTTATAATGAAGTTTTAGACTTCCAGAGCAAGTCTTTTGGGACAGAGACGTTAACCGAGCTTATGGGAATGAACTCAAAATGGAAATTAGGAGGTCCTGAAATCCCAAAAGTAACTGTGATTTTAAACCATTTCAAGAGGAAAACACTTTGTTCTCAGCTTGATTCGCTACTTCATCAGACACTCCCGTTTCATAGTGTTTGGGTACTGTCATTTGGGAGCCCGAACGAGCTTTCCCTTAGGAGGATTGTCGAAAGCTATAATGATACAAGAATTAGCTTTATTAGCTCGAGTTATGATTTCAAGTATTATGGAAGGTTTCAAATGGCTCTTCAAACGGAATCGGATCTTGTTTACATTCTTGATGATGATATGATACCCGGAAAGAAGATGTTACAGATACTATCTCATGTAGCTGGAACAGAGAAGTATAAGAACTCGGTTTTAGGAAGTATAGGAAGAATTTTGCCTTTTAGACAAAAAGATTATACATTTCCAAGCTATAGAAAGTTTCGATCCAAAGAAGCAGGACTTTATTTGCCTGATCCAGCATATGGAATCACAGTGGACAAAATTGTTCAAGTTGATTTTCTATCCAGCTCATGGTTCTTATCTGCCGAGCTTGTGAAGACACTCTTCATAGAGACACCCTTTACCTTCATGACTGGCGAAGATCTTCATCTCAGGTATTAACCAAACTATTTTTAAAATATTTTGTTGGGTAATGTTACTTTTGACTCCTGCAAGTCTTTCACTAATCCATTCAATTATGGAGTATATGTGAGAATAGTCCCACATGGACTAAGGAGAGTCTCCCAGGAATATAGTCTAGGGCCTCCCCACTAGCGGACAATTGGTGTAGAGTTGGATGTCCACAAACTTAAACGTATCTTGCTTATCCCTTAGTTTTTGTTATTGCTTTGTTGTTTAAGACTATATGTAATATTTTGAATCATGTGCAGTTATCAACTCCAAAAGTACAGAGATGCGGGTTCTTTTGTGCTTCCGGTTGATCCAAATGACAAAGAAACTTGGGGCGATAGTGAACACAGACTCGCTTATGTGTCTGAAACGACTGTAATCTTCAAAGATGTTGTTCAAGTTCGAGATGATCAATGGTGGAAAGCTCTTTCTACAGGATACATGACTCAATGGGCAGCAATGAACCCACAAAAAATAGACGCCCTTTTCTATGCACATTCTCTTGATGAAGTTAAAGCTCTTTCACCTCTCCTCGAGAAATTCAGATCAACTGTTGGAAAGAAAGCTTATATTGCCGTAGCTGGTGGCAACTTCTGTCCATGTGAAGAAGCTGCAGTTGCTCTGAAATGGCCCAAGTTAGTTTGCACGGAAAGAAGATTCAAAATTTTCGATTTAGGTGTCGGGGCCCTTTCAGGAATATCAAAATCAGAAGTTCCTGTTGTTCAATCTGTCTACTCAAGTATGAAAGGTTTGATTAAAATTCACAACCCAAGTGTCCTAATCACAGTCGCTGATATTGATTCGAATGTGAGGAAAGCTCTAGCTATGTCTTCAGAAGCTAATCTAAACAAGACAACGATGATTCTTCTACCAAGGTCCTCAATCTCTAAGGTTCTTTGGATGGCCGATCTTCGATCAACTGCATTGCCAAGTAAGAGAAATATAAATTATATCAAATCAATTAGGAACATGATCAGTCTTTTGATAATTCTCTCTTTCTTGTTTAATTTTGAGTTGAGTTAATAAGCAAACATGTTTTTAAAATGCAGATTGGAACAAGATGCAGCTATCTGTAAACATTATCACCCAAAATCGCGCTTCCTCTCTCACTAGGCTTCTAAAGTCTCTCAGTGATTCATACTATGTCGGTGATAAGATCTCTATCAGCTTCAACATGGATAGTAAAGTCGACGAGGAAACTATAAAGCTAGTGAATTCATTTGAATGGCCTCATGGGCCGAAAATCCTTCGAAGAAGAATTATTCAAGGAGGATTAATCCGAGCTGTCAGTGAGAGTTGGTATCCATCATCTGACGATGATTTTGGTCTCTTACTTGAAGACGATATCGAAGTCTCTCCATATTACTATCTTTGGGTAAAATACGCGCTTTTAGCTTACCACTATGACCCACAAGTTTCTCTTCCCGAGCTCTCCTCAATCTCTCTTTACACTCCTCGTTTAGTCGAAGTGGTAAAAGAAAGACCCAAGTGGAATCCGACCGAGTATTTCAAGCATATTCACCCAAATACACCTTATCTCCATCAATTACCTTGCAGTTGGGGTTCAGTGTTCTTCCCTAAACACTGGAGAGAATTCTATGTTTATATGAACATGAGATTCACAGAGAATGCAAAGGAAAATCCAGTTCAAATTCCAAAATCAAGAACAAATGGATGGCAAGCTTCATGGAAGAAGTTCTTGATAGATATGATGTATCTCAGAGGGTATGTAAGTCTTTATCCGAATTTCCCGAACCAACAAAGTTTCTCAACAAACCATATGGAACCCGGAGCTCATATTAGCGCGAAAGACAATATAGTTAAGCACGATAAGACCGATTTTGAAGTTCCATTATTGAAGGATGATTTTCGAGGGTTTTTACCAGGTGGGAAATTGCCTCCTGCTTCAAAATTACCGGCTGTGAATCTCTTCAACAAGGCATTGTCTCTAAAGGGAATGAAATCTGCAGGAGCAAAACTAGGACAAGATGTTATAAGTTGTGATAATTCCACGGAGATTGTTGTTGTCGATAAAGATACAGGTTTGCCGAGTCA
Organism: Eschscholzia californica; assembly: GCF_041429995.1. NCBI lineage: Eukaryota > Viridiplantae > Streptophyta > Magnoliopsida > Ranunculales > Papaveraceae > Eschscholzia > Eschscholzia californica. The sequence goes on from NW_028238198.1 coordinate 17,380,548, forward strand.
TTGCTCGAAGTTCTGATTTTCGATTTAGTCGTTTTATTAACATTCTTTGTTGTTATTTGTCATCATATATTCTTGTTGCTAAATGTGTTTTTTTTCTTACATATAAGTTTGGGATGGGGAAATGAAGTGTCAGATAATGTAGTGATGAGAAAGAAAGTGAAAGATCTTTTAATCCCTTACGGTTTAGGAGAATTATAGATCTTGCTCTTCATTTGTTGCAGTCAGTTGGAGGATCTTTTCCCATCAAATGTAGCCAAAATTGGTTATGCTAAATGAAAATTTGAATTAAGTCTCTCTCTCTCACTCCACCTTGGGGGGTCTTGTGATCAAACTAGCCATGTTTCAATTTATTGTATCCTCCTACTTAAATGCCTAATGCCTTCATAGACCCCAAAATTTTAAATAAACTTTATGAAATTTGACAATCACCGAGTTACATCTCTAAGTTTGAATTCAGATCGAACCAAAAACATACACCATTCTCCAACTCTACAAACATTGTTACTTTTAGATACTTGTTACATCGATCTAGAAACAAGACAATAGATCACCAAATGCCAAATTATCTCATTAATTAAATTTACTAGTAAGACCGGTCATTACTTAAGAAAGTTTAACTGCAACCTGGGTTGTTTGTGGAGAATGTCAATTCAAAACAAATGATCTTAATAGTGAAATGGAGTACTCTCATACGGTAGAACTCACATTGTCATTAAGAGTGTGACAAGTGTCAACACATAATTGCTCAAAAATAATACACTATTATTATCAAGGACTACTTAAGAGCATCTCCAATGCAAAACTCTAATTAGCTTATGTGTTGAGTCTCAATTGAGATTCTCTTTCCTATGTGGCTAACTTGAGTGTCTCTAATTCAAGTCCTTCTCCAATGCAACACTCTAAAAAACTCTAATAGAGACACATGTCACAGATATATTTAATAGAAAAAAGTGGTTGAGAAAGAATGACTTTTTATTGGTCCAAAAATTAAATTTGATGACTAGGACACTTAAGACTCTCAAAAGAGATCTCAGAAATAGAGTTTCTAGTTGAGACATCTTAAAACTTAATGCTTCCACATAATCTTAAGATCTCAATTAAGTTTTGCATTGGAGAGGTTTTTTTTCAAAAAAGTGTCCATGGACACCCGATGGTCATAACGGTCAGTGTCCGACCGGCCCGAAAGAATTGGCGGACGGTCACGGTCAAAATTCTATGTCGAAGGACCGACCGCTAACCGACCGACCAATATAGACCGTCCAAACAACCGACTGGTACGAGTGACCGAAAAGGTTGACCGACCAAACTGTCCTCATTTTCAGAAGTTGCCCGTTGAATTTTATAGACATATGAATATATGACGGTCGTTAGATATAGTCATATAGTCATCTGGAAGACAAACATTAGTACATGGCCTAATTATATTTTGTCAAATGATGATCAACTGTTTTTTTTCTTTTTCATATTTACTTTTGATTTCTTGGTTAAACATCTTCATTTGTAAGTAATTTTGTTTGTGGTAATTAAAATAAAGTTCTGAATTTAAGTAAATTTTATTGGAAAGTCCGACCGAGGCCGTCCGGTGTTCGACTGGCCCGGTAAGATAAACGGTCTTGGACTGTCAATGGACAGAGAATTCTTGAGAGTGACCGTCCGAGTCCGCCCGAATAAATAGGTGGTCATCAAGAGTTTATGTCCGAGTCGACCGGTTCGATGAAGTTAGAATCCGATACCGACCGGTCCGAACCGATTTCCATCCTTAGCTGACACTTAAGATTGAGTCTTGCACTGGAGATGCCCTAAGATCCTTAATAACTCATAATTGTTTGTTTATTGTAAGCCAGGTGGCTAACATAAAACCAAATATTTACAATTTGTAGGACAGGCAACGTACACTGCCGGTCTAGACGATGTCTTAAATTTCAATCGTAATTTTTTCACGAAAACGAGGACATTCTTATAATATTTCAAAGTCCAACGAGGATATTTTCGTCTCCTTTCATTTCTTCGATGATTTCTTGAATGAAAACCGATTTGGTTTGAAGAAGAGAAGAAGATCGTGTCTCTCCATATCTCAACTCTGCCCTTCGTGTAAATCCATTTTCTCTCTCTAAAATTTCAGTCTCAGAAGCGATCGATCGATCAATCAACCTGGTGTGCTTTCTCAACCCTAATTTTGTTAATGAATTGAATCTGTTTTCCTTTTTTTCTCTTATAATAATAATAATATTCTTTCTTTCTTGTTTTGATTCATGTCTTTTTTTTTAACATTTGTTACTGATTAAAATGACTCTCGATCTATGAATACTCTTTTCCGTTTATTAAACTTCTTCTTCTTCTTCTTCTTCAAGTTTTAGGGTTTATTGTTCTTCTCTACTTCTAGCCTTCTAGGGTTAATCATTTGTGTTAGTATTAATGTTTATGAGGTGTTCCATTACGCTAATGTTCTTAGCCCTTTCACTCGCTCAGATGTATTACAAGTGTATGAGTTATTAAAATTTTAGTTTTTTTTTTGTGGATTTAGGAATTCAATTTCAAGTTTGATCGTTAAAACCCTGATTTAGCAGCACCTGGATTCTTGGTTAAAGCGACCTTGATTAATGCACCATTAATAATTGTTTACTCTTTATTCTATTACCCGAATCTCAAAAATAAAATTACTTTGTAGGAAACAGATTAACCTACACCAAGTACCAAGTTTAATCTATCTTAAGTTCTTAACATATAAAGTTTTTTCGTTTCCAGAGTTTTGACCTTGCTTCCCCATTTAGAAGTTTCGTATTGATTGGAATGCTGCATTTACACTGATATCTCCGTTCATGCTGGTGCTCTGAGTTTTGTATATACTGGCTCAATTCATGATGGGAACCCCTCATCGCATGTAAGTTTTCAGGATTTTGTATAATCATATCCCCTCATCGAGTAGGCTTCTAACTCAGATGGTAATTATGGTTTTCATTTGCAGTGGAGTTCCAAAGAAATCAAATGATAATGCCAGACTTGTTATCACAACTATAATGGGAGTAGTATTTGGATTTTTTGTCGGTGTTTCATTTCCATCTATTTCAGTTAACAAGGTATGTATGGACGCAAGCGATTTTATCTATGGTAGCCACACCATTTATTTTGTCTTTTGACTAATTCTGAAACCTTTACAGTTTACCCTTCCTTCTGGGCTTTTATCATCCATTGATGTGTCCAACCACGATGGAGGTAGTAGAGTAATCAGAAATTCCCAGCCTCACGATCAAAATAGTACATTCGAAAATTTAAAGGTACTCTTTCTGCGAAGTCTTACTTGTCTTTTAATATAGATTATTAGAAAAACAGATATTCAACTAAATGCTAAAAGATACCACGTTTTCAGATGATTTATGTTCATTCCTTGTGTACTGCTTGCAGATTGCCTCTTTCTCTTCGTCATTTCTGACCATATTAGCAATCATAGCACTACATTAGTTGTTAGCTTACTTCAGTTAGGTTGGTTGATGTAGTGAAGCTTTTAACTTTGGATGCTTTTGAAAAAAATAAAGATAGATTAGAAACAACTTATTTACATACAGTAGAAAAGAAATTTGTATGAAAATTATTCTGAATTTCTAATCAACCTTTTGTTTTAATTTTTTTTAAAATGAATATGCTCCAGTGATCTGTTCATCTGGAAGGACTATATCTAGTGTGGCGTTTTCATGAGTGTTGAGTGACCTTGGAAATATGTTTAAATCTAATGTCATATTTATTTTACCAGATATATGAACCCGCAAATCCTCGTGGTGCAGAGATGCTTCCGCCAGGGATTGTTGTTTCTGAAACAGATCTCTACTTGCGCAGATTATGGGGTGATCCCAAGGAGGTGAGTTGTTGAATCCTTCACCATATGTTATTTTCTTTGTTTCAGATTAATTGGATAATAAAAACAGCTTTACTGATGAGCCTATAATCAATTTGGTTACGGTTTGATGTGTATGTTGAACATTTTGGACTGCGAGATTGTAATTGTTCTACCAATGCCTTATAACCTGCAGGATCTAAAAACTAAGCCGAAGTACTTGGTGACATTCACAGTTGGGTTTGAACAGAGAAATAACATCAATGCAGCAGTGAAAAAGGTTATATAAAGATGGATCTCACTATTAATCTTATACTTTTTTATTTTATTAAGATGCTTAACATTTCTCTCGTTCTGCTTCTTTATTGTCAGTTTTCTGATGACTTCACAATTTTATTATTCCACTATGATGGTCGGACGAGTGAATGGGATCAATTTGAGTGGTCAAAGCGTGCAATCCACATCAGCGTAAGGAAGCAAACAAAATGGTACATTGTTAATTTTTTTTTTTTGTAAAGAAGATATTTTTCTTAATTTTGTGTAGCTTTTTCTTAGTTCTGACGTGACACTTTTCATTATTTTTTATAGGTGGTATGCAAAACGATTTCTCCATCCAGATGTAGTTGCAGCTTATGATTATATCTTTATTTGGGACGAAGATCTTGGAGTTGAACACTTCAATGCAGAAAAGTGGGTTTCTTTCTTCATATAGTCAAGTTCCTCACCTCGTGTAAATCTAAATAGATATTTAAGTTAGTTTTTATATTTTATCCCTTCATCCAGGTATATCCAATTGATAAGGAAGCATGGTTTAGAGATCTCTCAACCAGGCCTTGAGCCAGATAAAGGACTAACGTGGCAGATGACAAAGAGGAGAGGTGACAGTGAAGTTCACAAGTAGGATATCTTGCACTTGTCTCTCCATCTTTTCATTACTTTCTGAAGCTTAACGTGAGTTTTGTTATTATATCCAAAAATCCAGAAGCATAGTGTAATTGCCTTGTTATGTATAGGGATACAGAAGAGAAACCAGGCTGGTGTTCTGACCCACATTTGCCTCCATGTGCAGCGTATGTATACTTTTCTGTTATTCTGAATTATATCCTTGTTCACTAATAAATCAACGAATAAAATTCATGTTTCTATAATCAATTTAACCCCCCAATCCAATTGGAGGCAAACAGCTACCGATTCGATTTAGGAGTTCTAGTAGTGCCTTGTAATATCATCCTGCTATTTTTTTTTTTGTATTTAGTGACTCATTTGCATTTATGCAGTTTTGTGGAAATAATGGCACCTGTATTTTCACGTGAGGCATGGCGTTGTGTCTGGCACATGATTCAGGTAGTTGTTTGTATGTGTTTATAGAACTGCTCCTTTATTTGTTTACTATTTGTTTTTTTTCAATCTCCCTCTCTTGTTGAGAAACTATTCTCCTACTGTTTTTTTGGTTCCACATTCAGTAACAGAAATCCTTGATGTGTTTTATAGAACGATTTGGTGCATGGATGGGGATTGGATTTTGCACTAAGAAGATGTGTAGAGGTTGGTGACTACTTTTTCTGGCGCATTTTATTCCTTATGTATATATTCACATAAAACCTAAGGCAGATGAGACAGATTGAAGTTTCATTTACTGGTTCTGGAAAAACAAAACCCGATAACAACCTTCGTACAACAAAATAATAGTTTAAAGAAAACAATGAAAACTTAAAAAACAAAAGCAAATCCGTTAACTCTGGAAGACTTCAACTATAACTGAATTTCGATCGATCTCTAACTTCCATAGCCATGTCCTATTAAGGTCGATCATACACTGTTTGAAAGGCACTTCTGTCCTTAACGTTTCATTATTGATATACTTAGCCAAAATCCAAGTGAATCATCTTCGAAAATTACAAAACATACACAACAGTACACCAGATTTTCCTAAAGCGCGTTGCGCACTATAACAGTCATAACTCTCTCTTTGTTAATCCGTTTCGACCCAATCTTGTGCCGTCAGAAAGGTTATCTCATTTATAATATTTTGTTCTCAGGTTGTTTCTCCTAATTTCAATTAGAATATCTCCGAAAAGCACAAAACATACGCAGCAGCACTTCAGTTTCACTGACCGTATGCTGCGTGTTCTAACACTCGTATCTTTCTCATCCGAACTCCAAATAACTATTATAATACCTTTCAGGAATCGTCACGAGACGAGCTACAATATTGTTGAAGACTATAAATTCTTAAGAAACCTCTAGGACTAGCTAAACACTAAAACCAGTAAGCAGTTCTCAAATTTGCTGAACAACATGCAGCTCGCTAAAACAGTCATAACTTTTTCGTCCGAGATCACCATTGCGGAAATCTAATATCCATATATACATGTAACTTGTAAAATTTCCCAAATGTCCGTGGTTGTCGATCTCTGTAAACTTGTTTACTATCAAACGCCAACTACGCTTAACCTCCTCCGACACTTTTGTCTTTGATACCACAACATCAATATGCCGATCTGCCCATGACAAACTTTATAAGTAGATTAAATAGGTTATTGGCCAGCACGTAGGCCTTAAGAAAAACATGAACTTTCCTTTTACTGTGTTGTAGCCAATGAATGTCTGCATTTCCATCTTTTTCCAAAGCAAACACTTCCGTCTACTATATTATATAGGATTAAGTTTCCTATTACATATGCACTTTTTCATGTCTTTTTGTACACAGCCGGCTCATGAGAAGATTGGTGTGGTTGACTCACAATGGATTATTCATCAAGTAATACCTTCTCTTGGTAACCAGGTATGCATTATTAATTTTATGTCAATTTACACTAAAGATTCTGATATGAAACGGAACATGCGACTAGTGTGGAAGGGGGTGGGGTGGAAGACAAGAGGCGAGTCAAGTTTTAGATATAGCTAATTGGGGACTTAAGTCCAATTTTCCAGTAGTTCAGAATCTGATATAGCGAAATCTATATTGTTTGCTTCTGATGTTCTTATTCTTTTTTTGTTTTCCTTTCTATCATTTGTGATGCTTAAAACTTATAACTCCAAACTTTTGCTAAAATAGGGTGAATCAAGTAACAAGAAGCCATGGGAAGGGGTATGTTCCTATCGACTTGATATCTTGAATTGGTCTTCGTCCTGATTGTTGTGTTTACTATTTTTCTTTAGAAGTTGGATTCTATTGATTATGATAATCTAAAACTTAAGCCTATGGGTATTATTCTCAATGGTGCAGGTGAGAGAGAGGTGCAGAAGCGAATGGGCAGAGTTCCAAGATCGGCTAGCACGAGCTGACCAAGCTTACCTAGCTACTCATACGAAGAAAGGGTAAAACTAAGATTATTTTTTAATCTTATGTTTTTCTATGAATGCCTCAATCTTTTTACCTTCTCGGTGAAGAGGGTTAAGAGAGTTCAATTTTTTAAGTGAACTTTTCTTCCTTGGAGGGTAATTAGTAGCCTAGAAATCTTTATCTATCGATTGATTTCCACGAATTACATGAGAAGAAAATTTCACTTTCTGTCTATAAACCCAATACCTGAATCATAGTAAGTTGGTTAAGTCTTGTTTTTCAGTAATTGATTTCGTCTAGTTTCTCTGTTGTGCCTGATTGTGTAGTTTGTGTTATAAAAATCGTTTAGTATCTTAACTTTTAGTTTCATCGCTTTCCTCCTATTTCATCTTTCTTGTTAACTGTCTGATTCATAACCTGGTCTCCCAAATGGATAGAGATTAGAGACACCTTTTACCATTTACCACCATTGAAGCTGAGTTTTTACTGACCTTGGTAGTAACATCTTGAGGATTGAGAGCATCTCTTGTCTTTTCAGCAATGCAAAAGAATGAAGAAACATAATGTTCCTTTTTTTGTTAAAGAAACAGCCCTACCCACTTTTAATATAAATTTCAAATTGCAATCAACTTAAGAGTAGAGAAGCTCATTGATGCAGCATTCAAGAGATTTAAGTGAAAAGAAAACGGAACGAATAAATCTTCAACAAATCTCAAATACACCGATGAGTGGTTTTCCTTTATGTAGCTATACCTTTCCTACTGCATCGATTTTACAAATTTAGTCCAAAATTGTCTATAAATTTTAATAACAACCCAATTATTTGGAAGATGGAACATTAGGCTTTTAAATTCAGCTTTTAATCTTTTATGATCTAAAGTTTGATAATTTTGTTGAGATTTCTCCCAATTTTGCTCTGCAATCTAAATAACCCTAGAGAGGGACGAGGTTAGTGAGAAAATGGAAGAAATAAGCGGGAATAGGTGTTTAATGATGATAAATGGATGATGAAAATGATATTTGGGATCCTGGTGAAGAATTTAGAACCGCACAACCACGACAAGAATAACAAACATTTAGTACTTCAAACATTGTGGTCTAGACGAGTCTAGAGACTAAAACTGCGCAGCCGCGACAAGAATAAAAAGTATTGAAAACCCTACAAATTGTAGTCTAGAGTCTCAACTGAGTCTTTTTTCCCTGTCTATCTTTTCTTATCTCTCACCTTCGTCGACAGATTTTGAAGCGAAATGTAGTAGAAAATTCTTCTTCGTCTCACTCGATAAATCTGGAAAAGGAGACAACAGAGACAATTCTCATTTGCCTCCCGACATATTTGTAAGGAAGACACAAGGAAAGCTCCCCCTTCGTCTCTTGTGACATATCTGAAGGGGGGGGAAGGGGAAGCAACCCCTTTGTGTTTTTTGACAAATCTGGAAAGGGAATCAACCATTTCGATCCGTTAAAAATGAAGATTCTTCAAATCCAGATCTGCATTGGAAAAAATAGACATAGATGGAGAAAAAGATAGAGAGAAGAAGAGAAAGAAATGATGGTGATTCAGGCAATTTGTTGTGAGGTGGTGGTGGAGGAAGAAGAAGAGATGCAACTTTTTCCTATTTTTTTTTTTTTTTATGTTAGTGTGTCGTGCAGCAGGTGGTTGGCTGATCACGACCAACTTTCTGTGAATAAAAGGAAAATTAATTTTGAATAAAAGGGCAAATAGGGAAGGGGAACGTATGTTGTTGATTATAGTTGACGGTAGAAAATGTGAAAGAAAGGACCAAAGCAGAAGTTGGTATCTCTTGGGAGTCAGTTTGGTGACTTGGCCGTTTCTATGGGGCCAAAATAAAATTAGTACAGAGTTACAACTTACAAGGGACAATGAGTTACCGGTTTACCAGGTTATGTGTGTCAATAGAATGTCGGCGTCACAGTCCATTAAATCAGCTTCCTGATAAAAAACAACTTACCCGATTAGTTTACAAGGTGAAAGTGTGTCGGCACATGTTATATAACCAAGACGATTTGATTTCTTATCCTCCAATTAAATTTTGTGGTTGTTGATATGTTAATCAATCTCAATAGATATAATTGAATAGGAAATTGGACGGTTTATGATAACATTCTAGATAATTATAAAAATTCACGTTCCGAGAGTTCGTTCATTACATCAAAATAGGGGTGAGCAACGATCAGTTTTTTCGGTTTTGGCCCAAACCGAAGCCGAACCAATAAATGGTGGTTTGACTAAATCGTCGGCCGAAGTTGAGCCGATCATTCGGCCGGCCGACACGGTTCGACTCGGTTTGGTTCGGCTCGGTTGGGTTCGATTGATCGGTTCAACCGATCACAATTTAGAGAAAATTGTAAACTAATGTTGTTCATTTCATTGCACATACCAAATAAAAATTAAGAACCCATCATATTTTTCCGTCATCACATATGTTCAAAATAAAAATAAAAAATTCTACCATTACAAAATAAAAATAAAAATAGAAGTGCGAATACAAAATCTATAATTTTAAGTTACTAACTAAGAATGAGTTCTGGTAAATAGAAAATTAGTGAAAACTTACCTTTAAAACCTTTCAATCAAGTTGAATAGGTGGTTGATGAAGCCCACAACAACAACTAGGAATGAGGACGAATAATAGTATGGAAGACTTGATTAGGGGTTTTGTAATTTTTGTTTCCTTTTTAATTTAGCATTTTCTAACTTTACAAAATTATTATTTCATTTTTCCTTTGGGTTCGGTCGGTTCGGTTTGGGCGGTTTCTAGAAACTTGCTCATTATGTAATTTCTTGTGTGTTCATTGCTTGTCAAGTGAAGTAGGTGATTTAGGTCTAAAGTTTAGATCGGAAAATCCCAACGTCACTGTCCAATTTCTAGTTAGGAATTTGCAATTCCGCCATATCGTCCCATAAGATAGTCTTCCTTAAAGAAAACTTCTTTAAATGATGGCGCTTTCTCATATTTCACATGTAATGTCACATTATTAGACTAGTAAAAAGATAAAGATAGGGATATTCATCCAATTGTTCCTTCTCATTGATTAATTTGGTGGTAGTTAGTTGGACCCCATGACTCATCATTGTTAGATATGTTATCACCACTTCCACCTTCTTTGAGAAATAGTATATAGAAGTTATAATGTTATAGTTACCACAATTTTAAGTCTCTTTACTCAAAATCTTAGATCGGATAGTTTATTTGTTTTTGTCGGCATGTAGATTAGGAAAGGAGAAATTACATATTTAGAAACAATGGTAAGGGTATCACCAATATATATATATATATATATATATATATGAAGAGAGAGATAGAGAGTAAATGAGAAGGATCTTGATGCAAAGAGTAGAGCTCAAGTTATAAAGAAAATGAATAGAAAAGGGCCATCATTTACCATATCAATACAATTCAAAGCAACCTCTCTCCCACTCCATACTTTTTGTTTCTTATCTCTTAATTTTATAATAGATTATCACCAGTCCTTTTTTGTTTTTTTCGCTTCTAAAACCCTTTAAACCCCAAAGTGATCGAAAATAAGAACTGATCAATTATTTTTCTGTTAACATTAAGAAGCTTTGTGTATTACGGGGGCAATAGGGCGAAAATTTATCGGTGGACTATTTTCATATAACTCAGAAAGTAAAATAATAAGATAAAGTGAGTTCTTAACCAAACAAAATAGGAACTTGTGAATGGGTCTTAGCCAAACAAAATATAACTTATATTTTGAGTTATTTCCCAAATGACCCCCAATTTTGTAACCAGCTTCCTGCCTGGCCCACTAAATTAGCAAAATACTCATATGACCTCTTTTTTCAATTATCTTTAACTATTTTCAAAGATTTTTTTGCTAATCTAGGAGGCCAGGCAGGAAGCTGGTCACAAAGTTGGGGGCCATTTGAGAAATAACCCTTATATTTTTAACTACAAAAAACTTGAAATTGGACAACTCAACTTCCTGTAATAGATTTCCCTTTACTTGAGACTGATTTTTCCACATAAATTTCCGAGAGTATTTGTAATGATAGTTTTGGCCGAAGGTTCTCTCCTAATCTCCACAACAGTAAGCGTGAATTCTACTGCTACTCTTTTAGAGAGAGAGAGACAGTGGCGTGACCGAGAATTTGGGAGCCCGGTGCGAAAAAAATATTTGGGGCCCTTTCTCCACTGATATCAAAACGTAAACTCTTTTCACACATTATACGTTTAGTAATTATCTCTTAAGAAACTAAGTTCGATAAGAAAAAAAGTTTAACTCCTTCCGTGAAGTTGAATACTTATTCTAAGTTGTGTATTTTTTCATCCCAAATACTTCTATGCAAAAACCATACACATTTGACAACACTCCTTCCACGAAAAGATAGAACAATAAGTATTCGACTTCATAAACATACAAACTAAACTAATAGTTTATCACTTTATCCATAACTTAATACCATAACTAATAGTTGTTATTTTTTTGTGAAGAAAATAGTTGTTGTTAGAAACAGTTGGAGATAATAACGAGTTCATAAAATAAACAAAAAAGTGACTGTTTGTTGGATTGAACTTGAGACCTCTTTGTTAACACTCAAGAGGTTCACCAATTCAGCTACATCACCATCTTGTTTCATTGTGTACTGCTAAATTAATATAACTAATCGGAATTTAGGGCCCCTACCTTTATAAGAAAATTATGTGGTTTGAGGGGGCCCGGTCGCACCCCCTCAAACACGCCCCTGGAGAGAGAGAGAGAGAGAGAGAGAGAGTCAGAGAGTGGCAGAGTCTTTCTTGTACAGATCTGCCACAGTTGGTTTAAAAGTAGAGAAAATGAAAGAGAAATCTGAGTAGGACCCTCCACCCATGTAGTAAGTAAATCAATGGTTGTTTTATGAGAGAGAAAGAGAAGAAATCTGTTTCATTCATTAATTTACTCTCTACCAGAACCAGAAGTAGAACCAATTCTCTTTCTCTCTGAAACAGTAGTAGTAGGAGTATTTGAAACTCTCTGTTTTCGTTGCTGACTTCTCTGCTAGTTACTACTAGTATTTGAAAACAACAGTTAGTTAATTGAATTTCTTTTGATTAGCTTAATTACATGCCAAGTTTCATCTTCTGATTTTTCTTTAATTTGCAGGAATATTTCATTCAAAATACTAGTACTGAATTTCAGAAACAATTAAAGCCTTTGCCATTATTGATTGAATTTCCCCCCATTTACTACTACATATCTCACTTGCAGTTGCAGTGATTGAATTGCCCACCCATACCCTAATTGTCTTTTTCTTTTTTTTATTCTTCTCTTTTAAAATACAGAATTAGTTTCTTCTGAATATTGGCATTTTGTCGGAAAGCAATCCCACATCGATGGTGATACGGAGTGTGGTGTTTTTCTTAAGAGATTAAACACCTTTCTCTAGTGAAGCCTTTTTCCTTTTTAAAATTGTGAGACAAAGGTGTGCCAAACGGGCAGTACGACCCTATTCTCAACTATATAACATATACTAGTTAGTGCCGCTTAACGGTTGGGATAATCCTATATTTGACGTTCAAACTCTCATAATTATAAGGCATTTTCTAGGGTTGAATATTTGTCTGGTCTGGAGTTTTATGGGCACCACAGGCCAACCATATAGCTTACCAGAGACTTGACTTGATAAAACATAGTGAGGTTGTGCTTAGGGGTGGTAATTTGGTCCGAACCGGTGGGTTTTGACCCGAACCCGCCCCTAATAGAACGGGTTTTACCTCCCCGTTTATTAAATCGGTTGGTAATGGTATGAAGATAAAACTATTTACCGGGTTCGGGGCGGGTTTGGGATTAGGTAGTAAAACCCGCCCCACCCCGATTAAATATGTTACTATGTATTATATATACAATAGGTTTCTAAAACTTTTTTTTATCTTATATCATCAATTTAACTATTTTATATTTTATATTATGTAATAAGTTGTAGTGTTTATAATTGATAAAACCGAACTGTTATAAAATTTTGTTTATAATATCTATATTTTTTTATTAATATACCATATTTGAAATAAAAATATAAAATTTATGTTTATATCCGACCCGCCCCGCACCGTTTCATGTTAAACGGAGCGGGGCGGGTCGGTAATGGTTAAATAATTTTTAATCGGGCGGGCATGGTAAATAATTACCCACCCCGATTAACTCGGGACGGTAACGGTAAAATTCGTTTACTAACGGGGCGGACTTGGGAAAGAAGTAACCCGTCCCAAACCCGCCCTGTTGACATCCCTAGTTGTGCCCGAACAATTTCGACTGAGTATCTTACGTGAAGTAATAAAACAACCCAAAAAAAAGGGGCAGCCACAAGCCGAACGTTGATGGGGCCAACTCCCATTGGACGAGCCATGTAGATAGAGAAATGGGTCAGGCTAGTGAGAATCGTTTACATTAACATTTGACCCCATTTTTGGGGCCAAATAGTATTTTACTCATGTAAACAAGTAAAACATATCAATAATGTGATAGTGAAAAATTCATAGTGTAGATATTGAGATGCATTATTTGATTTGAATAATAATGTTCCTGGCCCTACATCATGTGCCACATGTATGGTTGAGCTGTCGGTGGAATATTTCTATTCTTACAAAAAAAAAAAATGAAAAAGAAAAAGATCTGTTTATAAATATATACAGACGATCTTTTAGATTGATATAAAGAATTGGGTATCAGTTCCTTGTTTATCTATACTTCAATTTGTAGTATTCTTATATTGGTGATTGTTCTTATAAATGAGAAGAGAATTGGAGAGTTACTTTGTGGTTTAATCATTCGTATGATTTTGTTTTAGGTAAATATGAATGGGTCTAGTTTCATAGATGAAATGGACTTGAATATCTGTGGGGATTTCTTCGATCACTTTGACGATTTACTCGACTTTCCGCTCGAAGATGTCGAAGGTAAAGAAGTTACTGGAGGAGACAACAATGGCTTACAAGACCTTTGGCCAACAATGCCATCACCAAAAGAAGGTTTAATGGTTCCTTGCTCTGATTTCCCCAACAGCAACTGCTCAGAACTTCCCACTGAACTTCCTGTTCCAGTGAGCTTATTACTCTTTTCAATCTCACAGATTTTGTTTATTGTCAATTCTAGTTTCTGAGGGTCACCCATTTATCTATTTCGTCCATTTTTTCACTTCTAATTAGATTTCTTTGTTTCTCTTCTCAGCATGAAGACAGTGCTCAATTCGAGTGGTTATCAACTTTCGTCGAGGATTCATTCTCTGCTGAAAGCTTCATTATTGATCCGAATTCCTCTACCAATAACAAAACAGATGGTTCCCATTTGTTTCAGACATCTAGTCCTATTTCAGTTCTTGAAAGCAGTAGTTCTTGTTCTGGAGGAAAGACAACGTCTCTTAGTCCTAACACAGTCATTCCTGCCCGTGCAAGAAGCAAACGTCCACGTCCGGCAACTTTCAATCCTCGATCAGCTCTCAACCTCGTATCACCGACAACTTCCTCCATAATGGACACCCATGATCCTCAAATTTCAACTTCTGAATTATCATCAGAACTAGAGAACTTTGCAGAATCTAATCCACCATATATACCAAAAGAACTTGATGGGACAGAACAGCAGAAGAAGAAAAATAGAAGGAAGAAACTTTTATCTCCTCTGCCAAGTAGCAGTGTTGGCTCAGACCAAGGTGATTTACTTCAGTGTCGGCAACCTGCAGTTGCAGTTAGAAGATGTTTGCATTGTGAGATAACAAAGACTCCACAGTGGAGAGCAGGCCCTATGGGCCCAAAAACCCTTTGCAACGCGTGTGGAGTCCGATACAAGTCCGGACGGCTCTTCCCCGAGTACCGTCCTGCTGCAAGCCCGACATTTGTAGCTTCTTTGCACTCCAACTCCCATAGGAAGGTACTAGAGATGAGGATACAAACTGGTGAGAAGTTTGGACGACAACCAAGAATTTGACGAGTTCAAAACCAGAGAAGATAAACCCAATAATTCCAGTTATATTTGTCATCTATATGTTCTTCCTATTTTAGTTTTTCTTTTGGAATGTAGTTTGTACAAAGTAGTGGAGAGAGAGGGAGAGAAACTTGAAGGTCAGGATTAGGAGATTTAGGTCTTAAGAGAAGATTATGCTTCTAGTTATTATAATGTTTGTTTTTGTGGTGGGAATATTTTTGCAGTGTTTATTACTTTGTAAGTGATTGTTTTCATATCCTCTCTCTATGGGCAATTTGAGTTTGTCTAGTTACTCCTTGTTTCCATGGAATTTGTGTTTCTTATCTTTCACCTTTTCGAATTTTTTTAGTATATATTAATGAAGAAAAACGTTACGGAACAAGAAAAAACCAGACAAACTCTAAGCATAAATCCTATGAGGATTGTCGTGATTCTTACTATTGATGATTCTGATCCAAGAACAGTGAACCACATCAAGCCACATAGGACTTCTGTCCATGAATATGTCTAGTTCTTGTTCTCTAGCATTGGTCATTAATTAAAAATTCTGGTGCCGAAGTGGTTACCAGAAAGAAACAAAATTTCTGGGTTGTTACCGGTGCTCAAAAGGAAACACGATTTTGAGAAGAACCCATTTCTTCCTTATCAGTCACAACCTAAAACACTGAACAACAAAAAAATAGAGGCTTGAATAATAACACAATCAACCAGAAACATAAACCTAATAATATCCATTCATCCCCAGTGGGGAAGATGATACTGTACAAATACAATTTCTAGCAAGAAAGGATCAGAACGTAGTGTGTTTTTTATTGGCCCTAAAATGTCTTTCTTTCTTCAGGTCAGTTAATACAACCTACCCCTTCACTCCTGAACAACACCAACCTCATGATCAACTCTCCAGTAATTGCTATCGTTAAACTCTAATTTCTCTTCTCCATCTTCATCGGTTTTCTCCGTTACTGTTTTCGCCATTATATTCCTTTTCAGAGGTCCCGCTTCCCCTACTATTCCCTCCTTCAAAGCTTGTTCCATTGCCCTCTCTGTCCCTTCTAACTCCACACCCACAAACTCAACATCTTCTTCGAACAATGATGGAACACTTGCCTCATTGTTCGGTCCAGGTCCGACTTTTTCAGAATTCTCTGGGCTAGTACCATTTGCTAATATAATATCAGGCTTACTGGGCTTCTCATTGGATGCAACTGATGATGAATCCCGCTGTTCCCTCACCCAATCAGGTTGGCTTCCACATGGGTCACCATTGGCTAAACCACCTTGGCCATTGGGAGAACTTGCCTTCTCATCCCAAGGGTTAGTGTATTCCCCGTTTGTTGGGCTGTTCTCCATTACCTCTTCAGGGGAGGAACTTGTAGCGGAACCTGAAACCTCGGCTGTAGAAGTTTTGGTGTCAGTTAACTCCTCTTCTTCTCCCACAACCACCTCATCATCACTGCTACTGCTGCCACCATTTGCTACTCCATTCAAGTTGATTTCATCTAATTTCTCTACAGAAGTGCTTGAAGGATTGCTATCAGTTCTATCGTCTCGGAAAGCAAACCAGTTTGAGTTAGTGAACAAACTGCTACAAGAGAAAAACATAAAGATTAGTCTCAACCAGTCATGACAATCCTACAAGTAATTTAATTCTCATAAGAGTATACCAAATTTCTGAAAGGAACTCCAAGCTGCAGTTCAGCAGTATCAGACACACTCATGTGAGCCGATTAGGTCTGCTAAGCTAATAATCAACTAAGATGATATATTTGGATTATATCATTCTGTGATATCTAACTTAGATTTCTGGTCATTAGCCGTGATTCTTATTATTTAAGCATCTTAAACTCCCTATTCTCCGAAACTGCAAGTGTAAGTAGTACAATACACAGAAGTCGTACCTCTCCTGGTCCTCACCCAGCCTGAGTGAGGATATCACAACTTCAGCTGATTCATCATCAAAATAGACATCCTGCAATTTTTCAAACGATAAGTAAGATATACATAAATTATGCACTACTGAACCATAAGAGAAAAAAAATACTTTTTCATCACAAAATGATGCAACTAAACATAAAGAAATTGACAATACTACCTCATCGTCCCGCTCAAGAGACCCATTAACCTGCAAGCAAGAGAAGAAGCAAAGAACCAGAATTTATGAGATCAAAGAAAAGATTATTTTCTAAAATGACAACAGTTACATTTTAGGTGAGAATGCATCACACGATACCTGTTCGGCGTCATCATTTTCATATATGCTGTATCTAAACGCCTGGCTCAGATTATTTGCTAGCGCTGCTACATCATAATCTCTATCTTGAAGTTCATCATCATCACTGTCTCTCATCCTGTCATGTAACGAACTCGGTCGGCTGCATAATGTAGCAGAAAGATGAAGTCCAAGAAGGTAAATACCATCACAATAAACCAAAAGGCAGAAGTTCACGTTATACCAGTTACACCTTAATTTATGTAGTGCAAACTTATACTTCAACAGAAATAAAGACAATCTGATATCCATAAAATTCAAGAAAAACGATAACTCCTCCGCAGAAAATTATACATGGCTTCAAAAGAAAATGACTTTATCTTGTACTTTCACCCCTACAATATGATATGCACCAATAAAACATGAAGCTTACCCACAAGCCCACCGGTTGACATTTTCTACAATATTACGATCTTGTAGAATAGTTGCTTGCCAATCAACCCATTCAGCATTTTCCTGCATAAAGTAAATAATAGAGGTCATCCTTGTGACAAGTTCAAAACATATACCAAGGTTCTGGATCTGGAAATAATGATAAAGACACATCAGCTGATGTTTATAAACAGTAGTAAGAGGGACCAACAAAATTCATCCATGGAAAAGTTTTTCATTATCATAGGAAGCCAAAGCAGGTGTTTGTTTGCTATTTAAGTGTCCGGGTACTGTCTGTTAGCTACTAATTTGCGTATATGAAGCCAGACTTTGAGGGCCAAGCTCACGAGGATCAGACTAATTTCTAACTTCGCAAAGGGAAGTAAGGTCTACACGCAATTCAGTTGTCTATGATTTCATTACAAGTTAAAGCGGAAGCAATTTATATTCCACGTACAATAGAAGTACATCACATGACGACTACAGAGTAAAAAGAAAAAAATAGCTGCATGTGACCACCCAAGTAATATAACAAAATTTCCTAAATATATATATATATATATATCACTTGATAACATCCTAATTCCAAAATGGCTAGTTTTAAGGCTCCCCTCATTACTGCTAATGGCGCCCTTCCATAGCAAAATTTGTGGGGTTTCATGTGTAAATGGGGCGCCTATAGGAATAATACAGCCCCCCTGTTGAACTTCCGTTCCAAAATATTTACTTTAAATATTAGTATTTGAGGGGAGAAAAGGAAGCTGAAATTCAGACCTGGATTAACTCTAATAGACTAAGGATCAAAGAGTACAAAATCGAAGTAAATTAAAGGTGACACAGTCATAAAATCAATATTGCAATGAGATATCAAATAAATGTGAATGTGGTCAGTTACAAACCTGTAGGTACGCCTGAATGTGATTATTGCCATTTCCCAGCTGAATAAGCTTGTTACAAATCCGTGTAATATGCCCAAGATTGCCTGCTCGAGGTGCCCACTTGCCATCAGAACATGATGTCGGCTGAAGTCCAAAGAATTTGTTTAGATAATGTTTTATATCATGACCAGCTTCACTAATTGCGGTACAACCCATTACAGAAAAAAACTCAGAATGGGATATGGCAATAATATAAAGAAGCAAAGGTTTCTGGTCTACTTACTGTATTGTACGAGAGAGAAGAATTATATCGATAAAAGTAAAATATACTAGGTTTATGTTCTACTAAATTTATCAGTTTCTCTTGATTTGAAAAATCCCAGAAGCCAGAATATGAGCTCAAGTTAAAATATAAAAATGAGAAAGTTCAAAGAAGTTTTGAGCAAAACTTGGTGCACCCAAATAATGTTGATGTTGCACGCAGTAGAGATCAACTATTTAAATAAAATAAATAAGAACGATTGAAATGAATGAACCGGTACACTTGGTATTATCACTAAAGAAAAGACTAATGCATTACCAGATTTGAACCACCAGAAATAACAGAATTCTTGTCAGCGTGGAGGATTTTCCCTACCACTTCGCAATCTCTAAGGAGATGGTCAATAACAGTATTATCTTTGCTCTCCAAACATGACAATATGATACTCTCCACCTGATGATGCAACGCACTATGAAATGGGTACCTGAATATATGGTGACAAGCATTCGTAAGCTTATGTTGTTATAAAATATTTCAGGAAATAATTAAATGAAAATTGAACCAACAGCTTACTCAAAAAAGAGATCAAGTATTCTCCTTACAGCACCAGAGCTAACTAATTCCCTCTCAGCGACGTCATTGCCAGTTTTCAGCAATACTGCGATGAACTCCACAATCTAAAACCAATAAAAATATCAAATAAGATTTGCAACAAAAATTGCAAAGAAACCTGATGAGTGAAATTTAAAGGACATAGTTTTCATTTCCGTAGTCCTCATTTTCTACGTAAGGTAGATTACTATCCCAGTAGCCCATGATACTACCAACAAAGCATGTGGAAGCTGGAAACTTCTAAGAACTGCTTAGAGAATATGGTAGCTTCCTAATAAGCATTATTATTCTACTTCGCCAACATCTTTGAAGGCAAAGACGAATAAATATAATACTCTAAGACACTTAAGTCAGCAGCAGATAACTAGCTCTCAACGTCTTATTTAAAACCTTACATCAACACCAATCCATGTCCATATGTCATAACTCATAAGACAATTTGGGTATAGACAAATGTTTTCCATATTCTTTCAATTTGTGAAGAACTGGACAGAAATTCCATGGTAAAACAAACCTTAAGGCGATACTTCCCAAGAGGAGGCCTCAGTTCACCATACGTAGTAGGTAAGACCTTATCATCCGAGCATACCTTCAAAAGCGTAAGCAAGTGACCTGCACAAAATAAATGAGGGCCACAATTTAGGATGCTGCAAGGGAACTTTCACTATACGAAATCAGAAATGCTTTGTAAGATTAACCAATCGAAGCTCACTCATCCAGCATCTTCCAATATAATTGTCAACCACAAATATGAAGAAAATAAGGAACAGAAAATGAATTACCAGAAGTATCAAAACATCACTTTCCAGACTAACAAGTGAATGAAATATATGACTGCAGTATGTATGATTAAACATATATACATATAAAGATGAAGAGAGCATTTGATATGAAAACTGAAATTACTCAGCATTAAATAATCTCAAAGAGATACTTCATACTGTTCGAAACAAAGATGACAGATAAGCATGTCCTCAATTGCTTTAGAGTGAATAATTATACAAAGACGGATGATTCCAAGAAGTATGTTGAATGCTGTCACAGCATGTAATCACTTTAACAAAAGAGTTATTACTGATGCTGAAATTGAGGTTTCAAAAACTAGAAGCTTAAACGAATTAAGTATCAGCTTTTCAAATGAACAGATACGATTTGCCACTTCAGAGCTTTCCACGAAGAACTAGACCAGTAAGCTACACAATAGAGTATACCGTGTTTGGCTCATATCGAAGAGCCGCCAGCGATTAAACAACGTACTCCCAATATTTCAAAGAGCATAGAAGCTCCATTCTTCGATTCCATACAGTAATTATATAACTGAAAGAAAAACAAAGACTTAAAACACTATCACGTTTCTGTTTTACATTAACAGATCTCATGTTCCACGGGGATATGACCCAAGGTCCAAGAAACTAGGCATAAAGGAAAATCTACAAACGAAGATATAAGTAAAATGATGAAGACAAATTCAATGAGAGAAGTAGCATGATTGCATAGGAAGACAACAAACAAAACAAAGCCAACAAATACTCATAATTTTAATATTAATTCGAAGTTTCAAAAAAATAAATAAATAACTAATAAAGCAACAGCTTACCAAGCTTTGGCAATATTGCGCCGACCGTCTCAGGATTTACAGGAATTTCTGGTTCATATAAGTGTTGGTTGCCCATAGAATGCACTAATGGAGAATAAGCTGATCTTTTGGGATACAATAAAGATATACACACAGAAAGTGAGTCGACGAGGCCGGACTTTAACTGTGAATCTTCCAGTGCATGATCAAGTATCCTTTCAACAAAGCTGCACAGGAATAAGGCAGTGGAACTTCATCACATCAGTATACTATATACTAAAAGAAGAGCCTCAGTGATGAAAAAAAAACTGGAAACCTTGGGCTAGCGAGTTTGACTGATAGAGCTGATGGTGCATTGCGAGTGATGGCACATAGTGTTTCTGCTGCGTTAGCATGAATTTCTGGAGAACTCTGATCATAATAGAGAAATCCGTTAAAGATGGAAGTGGTTTACAGTATTACCCGGTAATTATGACTAGCGACCTACTTATGATCGGCAAAGTGACATCATGAGGGAAAAAAATATATTTAGGATATTTGTGGGGCAAGGAGACCCATTTTGGAGTAATAATATCCAATAAATGATTTGAAGCATCAATTCCTGATAAGGATAATGATATAATATTTCAGAGTACGCATCTGTAATATCCGAACCTTGACTGACACGAAATAGTTACAAGTATTATGACTAATCACGCGAACAGTACGCCAAAACAAAATAAAGCTAACTTCCTAGAGGCTAAGAGATATCAAGGTAGTTGCGAGTGCAAGTGAACATTCAAGAGGTAGAAGCAATATAACACTAGCGACTAACTGATTAGCTCAAAAACCAAAGCATCCTGGGAAAAAGACAAAAAACCACAAGAAAATCCTAAACTTGTGAAGCATCAACTAATTTAATATTTTAATGGAAACATCTTAACTGTAATGTTATATTTTAATATGCATTTCGAAAACTCACTGATGGGTTCAATTTATCCACAATCATTTCTAGCAAACTGGTGTTTGCTAACCAGTCCATCACATCCATGAAATTGGGATAAATATGGTCATCAGCGCCAACAAGCCGGATCAGAACCTGTGAATGAAGAGTTTGTCAGTAAAGAGTAGTCTTCATCCTTTCCAGGGGCGTCGACGTAACAAAACTTAATGCATTTTAAGACAGAACAATGCTTGCTGACCTCCATTATAGAGGTGATTCCTATCAGATCAACAAGCTGCTGAAATACATCTTGATGAGCCTGATATTGAACAATATAATACATCAATACAAATCGAAGAATTACAGAAACAAGCAGATCGTTAATTGTTTTCAGGGGTTATAACATCCACTTACTTGTACATAATTCATAAGTGAGACTGTCTTTCGCAACATAAGGCACACAACAACCTAAAACACCAGACCAATAGTATTAGCAAACTAAAATTACTATCAGATCTCACAAATTACAAGTATGCTCTAGAACATCACATGATCAGAAGACTACTACATGAAACAACAAAGTGTACCTTGCTGAAATACCCAGCCAATAAAGTACTGTGAGGGCGGTTTGGATTCAAGAAAGAGAACAGTAAATCCATAAGCTGTGAACACAAGATTTACTTAATTCACAATCAAATCAACTGCTAGAAAGATGCATGAACAGCAAAACAAGAAATTACCTCCTCTTCCTCTACTAAGGTCTTCAGAATAACATCAATTTCACAGGTAAATATCTCACAGGCAATGAACGGAAACCTAAAATCAAGAAATGGATGATCATTAAGAACAAAACAAAACTTAAATATCTGTTTCTTAAATATTAAGACATTCTAACTATTTTCTACTCCTAATAAAATTATTTATATCAAGATTAAGGTTACTTGAAGGTCCGTTTGCTTTCAGCATCTTCCGGGGCTTCTTCGACAATGTACCGCAGCAACTGCTCTACTTGAGCTCTATCTCTTAAACTGAAAATGCATAAAAGAAAAAGTCTATTACATTATCTTTTCCAAACATGAGCCTAAATTTTAGGATAAATGATAACATAACAAAAGGATCCAATAATGTTAAAGCCATTGCTACCAATGTAAATGTAAACTATATGGGAGTACTCCTTCACATTATCCTAACTTCCTAGCCCAGTTTCAAGGACTTCCAAGAATTTCAGATTTTCCATTACATCAAAAATTCAAAATACTCTTTATCATCTTCATTCTCAACAAAAGTTGCGCTGTCAATTCATATTTATTTGTTATCATCTCACGGCACTTGAATTAATTCTGCAGTACTTATTTGCTTTCATTTTGCATATGAAAGATTTTGGGATAACGAACATGATCAATTATCTTATTTCGAAATTCAGCTATATGTTGAGATCTTCACCAGCATTCAACGCCATTATTACTAAACATTGGCTCCTTTCTATAAAGTAAGTGCAATAGAAGTGGTTAAAAAGCATCCAGCAGTTTGGTGTTGTGTAGAGAACCTCTCCATCCATTGATGACATGAAACTTGATGAAGATATCACACTTTCAGGGTCTTTCCATGCTAGCAAAATTACTCTTTAACCAATTCGTGTAGTTTCACTGAAACCTATTGCGTCCCCATTCCCGACTTATTATGTAACCATTAACCGCAAAGACTGGGCATCTGTGCGAAATTGATATATCAAGGAAAAGCATCAATAATCGACATGTTTAGTCCCAACTACTAGGGATTGGTTTACCAAGTACTATCCACCATTCAAATCTATCTAGATACACGTCTTCTCTTAAACACTTCTCAGATTTTCGCCTTCCACAATCCCACATTCACAAATGCCACCATTTCATGGTATCAAATAATCTTGAACAACTTATGTAGTATATCTACAATTAAGATACCTCTGGTTACTTAGAATATGGATTTTTTTTTTCTTCTTATCCTAACATCTCCTCATATATCATATTTCTACCATCATTCTGTAAACACCTAGTTTTTTCATATTCTCAAACTAATGCTACAAGGTTGTAACAAAAAGACAAAAACATAAAAAATGATAGTACAACACTCAAGGAAGTTTGGAAAAAATAGTGGAATTTACAAATTTATGAGTCGACTATTTAGAGCTTTGCATTCTTGAATTATCTCTTCCTCGTCTAGAAGCTCTTCCAAAGTGAAAGTCTCCTTGTCTAGAATCGTTTCGACCTGCACGGAATTATACGACGGAAGGCAGTACAATTAAAAGAGTAAAATGAAAAGTAACTTCACAGTTCACAGTCCTACAACCCCAAAGTTCGTACTATTAAAAAAACAGACGGAACTCAATATTTTGTAAGACTTGGTACAGAATCAACAGCTGCAAATAGGCAAAAAGCTAACAGTATCACCCACAAATGCTTACCATGTAAATTTAAAAGCGAACATCCGTGCACGTACAAAATTCAATTTGAACCCGAAATGTAAATTCAAATTCTAAAAACTGAAAATGAAGAGAAATCCTAACATGACAAACTTAATCAAACGTGAAATCTAATGAGCTTCATTTTAATGATGAAGAATGAGAAAATAAGGACATGTAGTTAAATCAATGGAGTGCCTATTTGAATTTAACAAGAATCAACAAGAAACCTGATAAGCAGATAAAATGAGTAAAGTAAATCCAAACAAAATCAAAATTTTGATCGCTAGGCTACGAAATTTTGAATCATAGATCCACAACTTAGGTCAGTAACTATCTTCAATTCTTGAACAAAGTAAAACCCTACTTATAAGTCTAACAACAAAATACAAGTTGGAGTTCAAATCAGAGGCAACAAAGAAAAAGACACCAAAAAGGAATTCAAATTCAAATCTCTAAGATTCAAAGAAAGAGGTAAATAACTAGGGTTTGGCTTACAGGAGAAGAAGCAGATAGAGGAGTCATACGCCAAAACATCTTTACTGATTAGTATTCTTCAGTAGAAAGAAAATCACAAGTTTGAAGCTGACAAGTTTAAGATCTGTAAACCCTAGAAAATAATCTTTTTCAGATTCAAGAATAATTTCTTCAACCTGATTGCAACAAAAGCAAATATAAAAGTATCTGGGAGTTGAAATAAAGAAACCCTAAATTTCTTGCACATGCAACTGGGAGAAAGAGAAGGAGATAAATCCGGATACTTTTTAAAGATCGAAAGCTCCAAATTCGCCTCCTGTTTGCTATGAATTGAACCAAGTGGGAAGAAAATTGAAATCGTAGAGAAAATACTTGGGTAAAGAAAATTAATCAATTCCAAATTGGTCCCTAATTTGTGGATCATATGCAAATTTGGACATCATATCTGGGCGACTTGTAAATTGGCCCGCCAAATCCAGTTTTGTTTCTGGAATTATTACACCAGGCAGGCACGCAGCAGGCAGGGCCGTGCCTGAGGATTTAGGGCCCCTGTGTCAAATTTCAAACAGGGTCCTTTTGTCTGCAAAAAACGAAAGTTGAGAGAACTTTTTGTGTAATTTTTGTATTTTGCAACGACCTAACGGTAAAGAAAGATTAGATCATTGATAAATCTAAACTCAAAGTATGAACTCAATATATTATTGACAAACATTTTTCATGTAAAAAATTTCTCGCTTGACGAGCCTTTTATTTTCATAAAATAGAGTCTTGGAATTTAAGAAATGAAAATTAAACTATGAGAATAACTAATCCACATTCGGGGTTGTTTGATTTTTCCATAACGACAAATTTTTATTTTTTAGATAATCCAATGTTAGAGTCTTGTAAGATTCTTGACAAATTATCGTATTCTTAATGTGTAACTGTCTAAAAATTATAATTTTGACTTGAAACGGATTTGAAAGAGAGGTGATGTCCAAGAACAAGAAAATAAGACAAACTTTGGAAAGAAATATACGTTAGAGAGCGACGAGGAATTTGTGATTTGATATCTTTAGTTCTTTTTAACTGCCCATACTATATAAATTAAAATTAGTATTGAAATCGACTATAAAACCTTTCTTTTGAATTAAACTATAAAGATATGGCAGAATTGGCAATGGAGACAAGTATTGTGCTTTTGATAAAAAAAAAAAAAACGAAGGCAAATTCGCAAAGGAATGTCGCACTCGTAACCTCGTGCGCGGGAAAGGAAGGCAAGAACACGGTGGAGCTACTACAAGTTTGATGTCTATCTTTTGATTTTTCTGATACTTAATAGTTTAACTCTACTGCTTTGAGTCAAATTGGAGGCCCCTTGTGGTGAGGGCCTTGTGCGGGGGCACGGCCCGCAACCCTCACCACACAATGTGGAACAAAACCTCACACCACAGTGGGTGGTGGCTAAGTGAGGACAAAATTGTACATGTGGAGGGTCCACGGTGTCGCTGCGTAATCTGATGGTTGGGCGAATCGTGTGTCTTCGCCAATGTCGAGGCCTTTTGGGGGGGCTCGTGGAGCCTTCGCCTAGAACAAAACTCTGTACCTGTGTGAGGTGGTTAAAGCGGGGACAATATCGACAACTGCTAGGGCTTGGGGCGTCACAAGTGGTATGAGAGCCGAAGAAGGCTCTGCGCTGAGGGTGGAGGGATTGTGATAGTCCCATATCGCCCATGAGAGTGTCCGGAGCCTGGTCTACAGGTGTACGCTCAAACTTCATAAGTACCAAGGTCTTTTAGGGGGATCGTGAAGCCTTCGCTAAGAACAAAACTTTGTACCTGTGTGAGGTGGTTAAGCGAGGACAATATCGACAACTGCCAGGGCTTGAGGCCTCACATCTCAAATTTCCACTTAATATTAAGAAAAAAAACTACTCATCTAAGAAATGACACATAAAAACGTTAATTTTTAGACTGTTGTATCAGAGATGTCTTTTGAATTGATGATCTCAATAATTTTATCTAAAACAGAGAGTCTTAATTCAGACTTACATATGGGATCATTTGGATTTTTTGAATTTTACATTGCAGATGTTGTAAGTATGAAGGATAACTGATGCCAACAACTAACAGCCCAGTTGGTCAGTGCATCTACTCCGCAATACGGAGGTCCCATGTTCGATTTCATGAAAGTGAATATTCAGAGGTATAAAAGAGTAGTTTGTGTAGGCTTTAGGCCATTTCATTTCGTCGGCTTTAGGTCATTTAATCTCGTCGGGCTTCAGGTCAGTAGTGTTTCGACAGTTATCGTGTTTATCACATCCTATCAATGTATCCATGCCTTTGTAATCTCGTAATTTTGGGTCAAATTTATCATTGTGAGTAGTGATGACACGATTTATACATCTTATTAAGTACTCCCATCTTGTTATTGTGCTAGAGCATCTCCAATGAGAGGCTAAAAAGAATCTATAAGTTTGTATTTCAGGTCTCAAGGTAAATTAGAGATCATAAATTCTTTTGTGCTCTCGCATAGAAATTTCTAAAAGTGTTTTGTTTACTTAATAAAACGATTATTTTTGTAAATAAAAACTTATTATTCTAAAAAATATATGAAAGTACGATTGTTGTTGGTTTAAATTCAGATGTTGATAAGTTTGACAACTAAAAGCATCTTAAAATGACTCTCTAACAATGTAATATCCTTTTAAAATATCTCTATTGGACTACCACCACATTATATTTTCTTGTTGAAGAACCGCCACATTATATTAGAAATATAAATTGAATTTTTCATTAGAAAGATTTTTTTTAGTAAAAATTGTAAAAACCTAATGTAGCACTCAGAATTTAAAAATTTAATATTACATGCTATAGACGTAATTAGTCCTAAGATTTACAAAAGTAAGATTAGAGGAAAATTTGCTTTATACACTCTCGAATTAAGGTGGAGATTATCTCTTCCCTTTGTTAAATTAATAGTAGTGGATTACTTTTATCTCGTTCCCTCTAAAAATGGTGGAAAGTTGAGTTAGCTTATGATGCACATGGTCAATAAAGATCATCAGCTACTTTTCTTGTGATTGCGAGCAGGAATGCGACTCTTACCAAAATATACATCGAGATATGTGTTTCGAAAATCACTTCTCTTTTATTTGATGTTGGCCATAGATTCCAATTTCATTTTCGTTTGCGTGTATTGCATAATCCTCCATGAATGGTTCAAATTTGTAAATGTGTCCCACTTGTGTCCCTATTTGCATCCAACCAAAATGAATTTAAACCACAATTTTCGTTTACATACAACAGTATAATTTTACAAATGATTGATTACATTTTAGCTCCTCAAGATGAATACCTCACCTATATGGCCCCTAAAAATTACTATCTTTTAATATGATCTGTTTTTTTATTTCTTACGTAAGTTTACTCTAACAGTGTATTTCTATCCCCTTTTTTTGTTTTTAAAAGTATTCATTTACATCCTTCTCTATATTTTTTTTAGCACAAGGGTTGTAAGCAACCGTTGATTGTCTGCGACTAGCTGAGACAACCCATGACAAGAAAATATAAGATCTTTTCTTCTTCTTCTTCCTCTTCCACCATTCCCCACCGGACAGCCACCACCATCTTCATCCTCTCTTCTTCTCACTACACTTTTCTCTCTCCCCTCTCACCCTTCATCTCTCTCCGACTAAGGTTCATCTGAGAAGGAGAGGGGGCCCCTTCCTAATAACTTTGTAATGTACTCGGATAACAAAATCTCGAGCGACACACTCAACAGAACTGAGATTTATTTTAGTCGCACACCTTCATGCCGGATGTCATAATTATCTGCCCGTATTTCCTCAGTTCCTCCTGTTGCTGTAGTAATCTTAGACTGATCAGTATACTGCCATTACCCCTGCATATCTCAGTTATACCTCATTAACAACACAAAACAAACACCATTATCCACCACTATGATCAGTAGGCAACAGAAAGAGAGGTTCGGCTGAAAAAAATTCTAACTCTATAAATATTCTATGTTTTGGAAACTAACAATTTCACAATCTAAACTGAAGAAAGTTACGCAAACAGAACAAAATCTACAACAAAACTTTCAGTTTCTAATGGTGTATAGATATTTGAGGTTCATAAATAAATAATTAGACAAAAGACCAGTTCATGAAGACGAAGGCGAGACAGTGCACAGTGTTGTCCTCTGCTATGACTTTCCAGGCTATGACTTGCTCGTACGACACATGACGGCCCATTGTTGATACACACAGTCCAGCTGGGAGATATACATAACCCTACAAAGTAATATTAAAACATTATGTAAAGAATATGGGTGTTGCTCACAATAAATGACTTGGTAAAACCTGTAAAATTAGGGGCGAACTTCGAATCTCATTTTAATAATTTGATCAAGAAACTTCTATAGACCAAGGTAGTGCCTACGCCTATTTTGTTTGTTTTTTTTTTTTCCGAATCAGACTTCTGTCCTACCTTGGATAGCTCATTTAGATTGATTTTGAGTCCGTTTAAGTCGGGCTACTAAAAGATAGATGAGTCAAACTAAGTCAATGAGAAAAACAGAAAACTGCCCAAATTCTTATTTCTGAACTCCTAATTGTGCCCTTTCTTTGAACTTTTCACATATGGCCACATAAATAAGAACCCAGATCATGCATCTCAAAGTAAAGAAAATTTTGGACCAACAATTTGCTAATCTCCAAAAAAGTAGAATTACCTGTTCCATTAATTTGGTAAAGTCGAAGCACAATGTCTTCCGACCTGCCTCATCAAATATCTTATCCAGGCTAATGTCTTGAAGAGCCACCATTGTCGTCTCCAGCATATCAAGCCCAGCTTGGTTTGCAAATGTGAATACTGGCAGTGACTGTAAAACCCGAACAAATCAAATTACACCAACTTTTTTCAACTCGTAATGTTATAAGTTGCCCTAATTCTTTCTAACACATAATCACAATATACACATATTTACCATGCTCCTCCTAATTATTTTAGAAATGAAACATCAAAAGCAATTTTTTCCTCAAGGAGTTGTAGGCATACCTTCATCGAGCAACATAATATAGCGTCCTGATGGTGCCACAAAAGATTCAACATAGAGTCACCTCTCTCGTGGATGGGTCCAAGCAACTCAGCTCCTAGATAGAAACTGATAATATCGAAGGAAAGTTTTTTTATTAAAGAGGATATCCATGAATATTCATAAAGAAGTATTTCTTTGTTTGGCATTACGTGAATGTTTGCAAATATTCATACTTCATAGTTGGATTATGTTTTGGTTCTCTTTTTTAAGTGCAAACAGAACATGCAAACCAACTTTTGGTTAGTCCAAGTCTGACAAAAAATTGGTGAATAATTGTAGCTGTATTTCCAACTAACAATATTGCACCTTATTTTGCTGAATTTGTTCGAGCTAACTATGAATTTGTTCATGATAGCACTTCAATTAACATCGTCAAGGCATATACAAGGATGTGAACTTGTGACCACTTGCAGAAGTTGTCAGCCTACCAAGCCTCTAGGAAGATGCTTAAAGTCTAAAGATCCCTAAAATCGAGAATTTGAAAAATTCCAGTTCATGCATGCCATTTCGTATTATGAATTAAGGACTTAAGGTAACTCTAAATTCGGTAAAACTTGCCTGTAGCTCTGGCAGATCCACTGAGCAAGCGTTAGAGCTTCAGGAGAACCTGCAGATAGCTTGGGCCTCACCTGGATGTGAGGTCCAGAAGGATCTATGGCCATGGCAACCCTTTGTACAGAGGAGATCACATTGCGTACATATTGTCGAGCCATGGCTGCAATTGTATCCTGCATATGGCTCTCAAAAGGGAATTGGAAGGCAATGATCAACACTGAACGTGCACTATATGTATTAGGAGAAGCATCTCCACTTCCACGATTCGTGGATGGACCCACTTCAAGGCTTGATGCAAGGTCTAATGTACGATTTGCAGCCAATCTGTCCTGCACTTCACTCTGTATAACTGTATAATTAGTGCGCGACGTAGGTATAAACAGATGACATTTCCAGCTATTGGAAGTGTTTAAAGAAGAGGTGTACGATAAGAACTCAACTGGTCTTGTATCCAAGGGTATGATCCGAAATCCAGAGGGCAGCAGGGGAGCATTATCAGAAAACATTTCATCGATCGGGGCAAAAATAAGTTCTGAGCAAGCCCCAACAGCATTCTCACCTCCTCCACTATAAATCTGTGCAGACCTTACCAACATCAGAGGTATTTTTTGTAATAGCAAATAAAAATGACCCCTGCCATATTTCCTACTCTCAATTCATTTGAGCTACTCTCGTTACATGCTGTCTACAATATCCAAATGAATTAAGCAAGTTCCAATTTTAGTTGTTTACTTTCAGATTCTTCTCTGGTAGACAATAAGTAATTTCTACTGTCATTTTAGGAAATTAGTAATGTGATATAGCAATATATATTTCAAGAAACACTAATACTTAAATAAAATTGTAAAAGGAAATTCAGGAGCACCTGCAGGAGATGGACATCGAGTGACAAAACAGCTTCTTCCTGGGTAAGAGGACGACCTTCAAGACGAATTATTTCAAGCATCTGAAAGATGTTCAGCAAGCAAATAAGAAGAGTTAATGCTGCGAAGAAAGGAAAACTTAATATATCATATCAACGGTATACATTAGTAGTCCTATTGTTTCAAGTTTAATCTCTTTCTCTCTCCCCGTCATTCTGGTTATAACCGCAAGGCCAGTCCATTCTGCAAGGAAATTTCATGAAAGTCTGTATTGCATTATGTGTTTTTTTAACTACTATGCTAACGTGGAAAGTTTTGTTTTAGTGAGTTCCCTAATATGGTTAGGGACTTTTTAGAACATTGCTAAATGAGGACCCACTAGAAATGAGTTCACAGAATCTTGAATATTTTGAGCCACATGGTCTGTCTTTAAGGAAACCTATAATTATGAGATAGCATTACCCAGGCCAACATGAGTTCTGACTTAATATAATCTTTAGTATTATTATGAGAGGGAGAAAGAGAGAGAGAGAGAGAACCTCTTCGCGTTCGACTGTGTGACCAAGTGGCATGATGATTTGGCTTCCAGAGAACCTATTGGACCTCAATCCCCCGAAGGCATGAGACCCAGCCTTTAATGATGCAGCTGTATAGGCATCAAAGTTGTAATCTGCCCACTCAGACCGATGCTCCCTCAAGAACTGAACCAGCAATGCAGGATGGACATTCTGGCAGTAGGGAAAACAATAACGAATTAGTTGGAGCCAAAAATCTTTGCCAAAATTTATCCAGCTCGTAGATAGCGGACCCAAAACACCAAATTGAAGGACACTGTCTGCCTCATATCAGAAATTACGTCATGGATCTCAGCTTCAATTTATTCTATTTAATTTAGTCTCTTCTAATAGTTCCACAGTTGTGATGTAATAATGAAAAAACCCACCAAACATTTGGAGACTGCAAGAGGGCTAACTATAGGTTAACTTACTTGTAGTAGCATAGATGCCTTCACACATAGAACACCGCCAGGCAATGAAACAGCATTGCTAGGGTTTGCGATTGTGCTCAAGTTCTTGCCAGAATTAACTATGACTACTACATCTTCTGAACCATCATTGTTCATCAATGACCACCCATCATCATTGAATCCATTGACTGCATCATTGAATCCCCTACAAAATTGAGATCGGTTAAATAGTAAAGTTCCACAGGATACGTAAATACATTAGACACCTGCATCATATTGAGCCACTGAGCAAGAAAAAGAAAATGAGAAGTAGAAATCACCTGGTTAATCTTTGACTAAAGTTTCGTAAAACAGCAGGCTGCCTACCCAAACCATACACCACTTCACCACTTGCCTCCTGAGCTACTTGCCTAACATGGCGTAGTGCCTTTCAGAAAGATGTTACAGTCAATTGCCGTTACATAATTTTCACTTAAATTGCGGAAAGAGAAGGAATACAAAAGACCCCCAACTATATGCTGAATTTTTTTGTACTATTCAATCTTCAAATAGTTTGATGTAACAAAAACCAAAAGAAATGAAAATGAAGAGTTCAGAAAAAAACAGAAGCTCATTGAGTTCACAGAAGTTGTATGCATCAACATGCTCAGATATGATTAAACAAGCACCTGACGTTGGGATGAACATCAGGCAGTTGACACTTGACAACATAATCTGGTCATATCATGGAATGGTTAGTTCTTTTAAATTAACTGATGCGCCCTGAGACATGGATCTATATGCAATCCAAATATCTCGTACCAACTACCAGGACAGCTCAGTCACAGCGACTATTTAGTATTCTGTTTTCAGCTGCCTTTCGTTCTTCGTAATATGATATCTGTATGGAATAACATATTGGCTGAGTTGATAGTACTTAAAGATGTCCATTTCTTACCGCAAGTGTCATCTTCTGAGCTAGGATATTTGATGACTGATAAAGTGGTCGCAATACCTCGGGCACACTCCATGCCTACACGGGAGGGGACTAGAGAAAATAAGTCATTGCTACATAGGCAGATAAGTAAAGCTCTCACTCAGAAACCAAACCTCGAGATCCAGATGGTCAACAATGTGGACAATAGAGCCTCCTCCCTCACATTGGCGAACCAAGAAACCACTGGGTAGCATCTCAGCTCTAACAAATTGGGGAGCAGCAGTTGCATTTGGGCCAGGACCAGAAAGTGATCTCTCACATACCTTTGCCAAATAAACCACAAAGAGCACTATAACTTAGATTTTCTCGCTACACCATGCTAAAGTTGCTAAGCAACTTAAAATAAATTATAGTAAAAAGAACCGCAGAACAAATTTGACAAGTTCAAGGGGAGGGGAGACAATAGACAGTAAAGAACCTTATACAATAAATGTAAGTAATATGTATGAATTATGATCACTTCGGTTCATGGGGAGTGAGGATGATCCTTAAACATGTGTAAGACACCACAGATGGAACTACAGTTTATCTAAAAAACATACCACAAGACTGCCATCTTCCATATTAGTTGTATATCTCAAAGTCCAAAAATCTCGTGCAGGAGCTAGAGTAGTTGGAGCATACATCTGAAAGCAACTGTTATGTAAGTACTTCAAGTGGAATCTAAAATTGTTTCAACAGAAAATACAAAACCAAGGTTACCAGATTCGTGGTACGCTCCGGTACGCGGTACGAAAACGGGTACGCGGTACGCCTACTAGAGTGTATTCGGTACGTGTGGGGGGGGGGGGGGGGGGGGGGGAGGGTATACCTATTCGGTACGATAATCCGGTACATAATTCGATTAATATAAAATTTCTCCCAAAATTCTTCACTAATAATTGTTTTGTAACTAATTCTCCCATTTTCCGATTGTGTTCATCCCAAAAAAATTCGATTGTGTTCCTACCATTCTTCATAAGAATCGGTTCGCTAGATTGGGCGATCTGGTTCGCGAACGTACCCTAAAAGGGTTCGCGCGAACCAGATCGCGGTTCGCAGGGGGTTCCAGCGAATCTGGTAACCTTGTACAAAACATAAGAAATGAAAAAAAGGCAAACTCTAAACTATTCTTATTCACCTGCATGTATATGAGTTCAATTGATCCTCCATTTCCAGCTGGAAACATGGTACACACTTCAAGCTTTCGGCATCCATGGAACCAAGATGGGCGGTCTTTGAGAATTTCCACAATCTACCAAGTAGTCAGACTGATATGTTAGATTTCAAGCAACTCCAACTGTATGTACAAACAAAACAATCTAAAATCAACTGATATAACAGCTTTAGATTGTCAAACTGAAAAGAAATTTAAGTATTTCTTTGGGATAATATTTCGACAGCATGCATTTATTCTTGCAAAATTGAGCGTAATTCCCTGAAAGGTAGAACATAGTCATCTAAGTAAATAACTGAAATGGTTCATTTGGTTCCACTAGCCACCTAAACATATTCAAAAAAAGCTTGTCATTAGCTTTATACTATGACCTAGGTTTCTTCTAGTGCTTGGTCTCTCTCCTTCAGTCCTTCGCTTATGCTGCTTTAATTCACATAACAAATAGTTAGTTTGGTAAGAGCTAAGGCATACCTCTGTTGGTTCCAAACTTACTAAACCACAGGCTCGTGATGCCACTCCACTACAACTTTGTGAAATTGCAACGATCCCAACTGATTCCGGACCAGGCTACATACATCAGAAAATGAATACAGTGAATAGTCTCAATGACAAACGATTTCTGCCCGAAGAATTTTGAAGCTTGAAAAGATAAAAGCCAGCGCATTTAAATTTGGGTAAGAATAGAACCTTCATCCCAGGCATCTGAACCCAATTGACAGAAGTTCCTGTAGCCTTCCCGAGGAACTCTGCCAATGTCTCCTCTGCAATTGAGAGGAGTCTGCCACAAACACAGAAGAAACAGTTACAAAGATCTGTGTGTGTGTGTGTGTGTGTGTATCTGAGAGAGAGAGAGAGAGAGAGAGGGGAATTACCCGGCGGGGTTATTAGCATCATGTAAAGAATGTCGAGAAGTGGTAACCACAGACTCACAGCTTGTATCAGTCGTAGCAGCTGCCTGTAGGAAAACTTATTGTACGTGAGAAACCTCGTTTAACTTTAAGTTTTCACTTCATATCAATACTTATTCAGTTCTTCTATACATTAGGTGCATCCGAAATTTATTTCCTCCCAGAAATAAAAAATCTATTCCAGTGAATGGCATTCAAGAAATGCTTTTTTTTTTCCTTTTTTGCTTACAGAATTATGCAAAAACACTGAAATGTATAGAATGCAAATGAAATGAATAGCCTTCTACAAATTAAATTTTGATAGATTCTTTCTTAATAGAATTTCAAACATTCGGATTCACGCAAACCAGATTACCAGGTTAATAAATTTCCAACAAGGGCATCCAAAATAAGGTAGATGAACAGAATAAGGACAAAGAAACGGTAAAATTGCAAAAGAGGTAAATGACGGAAAGCAATGGCAAACGTAAATTTCGAAGTGCCAAAGGAAAAAAGATTAAAGTGGATAAAGCTTACAATATGCAGTTGTTGACGCATGTAACTGTTCTCATATACCAGCTTAGACACTTGTTTCTGAAGACGATCATTCTCATCCATCAACAGCTTATTCATCGCAGTCAATTTCTTGTTCACCGTCTGAAGTTGGCAAGCCTCTTTCCTCTGCTTCTCCCGACATCTGCATTTGAAGGAAAGAAAAAGAACAAGATTCTTCTTGGTTAGGCAATTTAACGGAAGTACAAAAAACAAAGTAATCCCGAGATATTCAAACTTATATTCGCTCTCTATAAAGGAGAACAAGAGTTGATAAATCACTCAGAAACGAATGTTTTAAACGCTCCCGTTGGTGCATTTGTATCTATGTGCAATAGGATCGGATTCACGGATCTCTCGGGTCGAGAAATAAGAGGATAAAAACATTTCCTCTTGACTTTTTTTCAAATTCTATAAATGTTGGTTGATCGTATATTTCATTGCCCCGAACCCATATTCATAGGGGGTTCAGGAGAACCAAAATCGAGTATGGAGAAGAAAGCACGAAACTTGCTCAAATCAGGCATCTTTTGATTCATAACAATTCCTTAAGGCCCTATAATTTGCATGGACAGTGATCTGAATTCTGAACAAAAATAGTAAACTAATCAACACATTTCTCAAAAGAATTATCGAACTTGCCTGCGATTTTGAAACCAGACTTTGATCTGCTTGGGCTCAATGTTAGATAGAATAGGACAGTCACGAACTAGTTGTTGTCTCCTCATTGAACTAGGTTTTGGACATTCAGCATAAACTCGTTCAAGTGCTTCAACTTGCTCGGCAGTATAACGTACATACTTGCCTGAATCAAGATGATGATGTTGTCTCCCCATACTGCCGATACTTCCACTGCTGCTCTCTCTTTGTTGCACGAGAGCCATCGCCATTTTTTGAACTCAACAACAAATACCTGTTGTAGAGAGAGAAAAAGAAACTATTAGTACATTTTTCAGTTCAAACTTTCTCTCTCTCTCTCCTCTCTCTCTAATACTCCGTCACTGTAGCAGATCAGGATCAAGTTACAGGTTTTCAAAACCCTAAATAATCACTGATCAGGTTTAAGAAGGAGATTTTAGACAACCGTTTTTGAACTTTGAAGGTTTTATATATTTACTAACTTTCAGGCAAAAATCACAAACCAGAGAAAAAATAAAATCTCTCCCTTGATAAAACTTCTTTGTCCTTCTTCAAAGTTCTTGAATCGAAACAAACTTCTTTCTTTCTCTAACTTTTAAACCTTCTTCGACGATCTTCTTACGAAAAGTGAATTTGAATCACAGAAAATTAACACAACTTGATTTCGACCTAAAACTTAGTACGGACGATACAAAAACAAATTCTCGCCTCAAGAGAAGCAAACAAAATAATTATATCTACCTAAACAAAACTAGAATTAAAATGGTACTAATCGGATGAAAGTATCACAAATCAAGCCTAATTTTACTCAAAATCCGCTACAAAAACACTTCAATTCAAACTTAACTTTAAACCCTATAGACGGGGATAAACAAACAGGAACCCTAACCGGAGAAACAACGGGTAGAGAGAGAAACAGAGGGAAGAGAAAGAGAGAACGCTAGAGAAATGAAGGCTAGAGAGAGAGAGAGACTTAACCAGTGTCCGCCTTTCTGAACGAAAACAGAGGGAAGCAGCTGGTCTCAGTTTGTCCGAACACCAAAGATACTTCATTTTATATAGAATCAATTTTACTTATTTAACCTCGTGTTCTCCAGAAATGACATATAGAGGGTCTATAAACTAAACGCCCCCATGTAATTTCTGTAGGCGCCCTTTTACCTTCAACTCTCTCACAAATTTTGGGTAAAGCAACAAAGTGGAGCCCTTTAGAACTGGCACATTCAATATATTTAAACAGGTCAGTCGATCTTAGGAGATAAGTGCAGTGGTCCATTTTTATTGAGTGTAGCTTGGACAGGATCTAAAGGAGTGTGATATGTTGAGCAATAATGTTTAAACTCTCTAAATAATTATACAAATAATTATAGGAGAGAAGCAGTTACAAACTCAAACCACCACTGATGCACATCTCCTCCCGCTCATCTCACGTCCTCTCCTCAAATCTCTCCAGAATAAATTAAGGAGACAGTTGCATGGATCAAAACTCACAATACCATCATCAAGGGCGAAAGTGACCATGTGAGGCATCAAATCCAACTCGGCGTACTCGTTTCCACTAAGTCCAGCCCAAAAGTCTCTTGGT
The DNA here is from genome assembly GCF_041429995.1 of Eschscholzia californica. NCBI lineage: Eukaryota > Viridiplantae > Streptophyta > Magnoliopsida > Ranunculales > Papaveraceae > Eschscholzia > Eschscholzia californica. The sequence goes on from NW_028238198.1 coordinate 17,418,674, forward strand.
GGCTCTTTGAATCAAACTTTACAAGTTCATTCCAAAACTCAAACATGCATAAGGCTAAAACTCTTTAAAGAATGTTATCCACGTGTTCGAATTTTTACGCGTAAAGTCTCGACGCATCTAGATCTCCATGCATCACGTGGATATAATCAACAGAGTCAAAGATTCTCCACACGTAGAATATCTCCATGATGATGAGGATTCATGCACGTAGTCAACTTGCATCCAAAGGCGAATGTCTCACTCATTAATTAGTTATATAGCGTGGAAACATCTTACCCGTTGTCATGATCATATGCGTCTATACTCGGATCAGTTTCAAGATAACACGAATATATTATTATACACGTCATATTATTCCGAGAATCACGTCAGTATATACTTTGTAACTTATTGAGGGTCTCGCAACGAAGAAGAAGAAAAACAAAAAGAAAATGAGAAAGTACTCGACACCTTTGAAATCAGTTGACTCTAGCCAGTTTTAGACAAAAATCAACTCGAGACCTCTGATTTTGAGTCAAACAGAAAATAGAAGTGCATCTTTTGAGAGGAGGCGCTTTTAATCGCAAGGGCAAATAATATATGAGAGGCACTTTAAAACTTCTCTTCTTCAACTTACTCCTCATTCATATTACGAGTGAGCATTTGTTGGTTAGATATCAGTTTCTCAGTTTGGTGCAGTTGATTGGTTCAATTGATTTAGAAGTACTAAAATGTTAATCTTATCAGTTTAATGTACCCAAATCACTAGATGTATTAATCTTTGAATAAAAAAGTACTTAAAAGTTTGAACTAAAATGTACCACTTTGAACTAAAATGTATAGTTTGTTGGAATCGGTACCTAGCTCAAAAGTAGTTGGACCGTTTTTCACTAATTTGATGTACCTATATTCATCAGAATTTCGAGCAAGACGTCTCGTTGGATTCGTCTTGTCGAGCTCTTGAATTTAGACTCAAATTTGTCCAAATCCGATTCTGTATGAGTGAGTTATTACAAAATTAGTCTGGTCCAAGACTCTGAACTGGGATTTTTGAGTTTGTACCACATCTATGATGGAGGAAACGTTTTATTTCCTTATATAGAATCTTCCATATATTTATGGTATGTTGGTTGAAATGGAAAAGTGTTTCACGTGGTTTGCACCATGCAAATCGCGCACGTGCGGCGTTGGCGAATGGGCGTTTAGGGCACTTTTGAGGCGCCCACACGCACTTTGCACTTACGCATAGTTGCGAGGGGCGATTGGAGCCTTTGATTTTACGGTCATAGATTTGATCTGACGGTCAGGATGATTGGCGTCCTTAATGGCACCCGAAAACCAACAGTCAAATATGATTGTTGGGAAGCATCCATTCACCTATAAGCACATGTCTGAAGTGTCACCAATACTTCTATAAATACCAAAAAGAATCCAGCAAACAAAATACGAAAATTTTAGCATTCAAAGTTAAGGGCATTTAGAGTTTAAACAGTCACTTGCATCTGGTTCTTACTGCTTGTTTGAAGTTCGCACGCTTTCATAAAAACAAAGTACTCTTGGTCGTCATCCTGAAAGGTATAGCCGTTGTATCCTGGGAGACAAACATCTGACTAGTTTTAATACTAATACCAGGGTGTTCACTGTTTTAATGAAAGAGACAACTCGACTCGGCTTTCTCTCTCTAACCTTTTAATCAATTTCAGTTTTAAAATTATCTTTGTTTTCTTTTTAATCTGTTTAAAAAATAGTAATATTTTATAGACTTAAAGTTATCTCTGAATTCATTTCAGAAAGACACTCTAAAGTGTATCCCTGTTTTTTTTAAAACAGGAAGACCGGATTCTTGATTTTTCATAATACCAGATAAACAATATAGTTACCTTGCATTAAAAGGCATAGTAAGCTTTGAAATTATTAAAATGACATATACATATACAATAGTCACATTTCCACATACACAAATTTTTCTATAAGCATGTTACGCGGGATTATGACTATATACATTAGTCATTTGGAGGTCTTCACGTAGTAAAATTACATCAAGAATTATAATTATAGGTTTTAAGAGAATAAGAGTCGAGATTTTAATATTTTATTGGGTTGTTTGAAGAAAGAGAAAGTGAATCGTGTGAAAAAATCAATTGAAAAGTTTTAAGCGGTTTGAAGAGAAATAGAGAGACGAGAGAGAAAAGTAGTAGAAATGATTAGTTATTTTGATTTTGAAATATTTATGCTGGAAAGACTCTTTAACAAAAATGTTAAGATTTACCTAAAATACTTCAACGACGTAGATTTATGATTGTCAAGTTATGACATGCCAAAAAGATCTATGTCATTCGTTATATATACACACCAACTATAGATTTATAATGTCAACAGTTGGTAGCCAAGTGGTTCCAAGGTATTGACATAAAGTCTAGAAATCCCTAAAGGTCTCAGGTTCGAATCCCAGAGAAGGTGGAATCTTTGGTTATTTGAATTGGTATTATTAAGGTATAAATAAGGTAGTGTAGTTGGACTACAGGTCAGGTTATGTTTGAGTGGGCTATAAGGCCAGGTCATGTTAGAGTTTGAGTGAGCGAGTAGCAAGCTTATCACATCTTTGATGTATTCAATGCCAATTGTACGACAATGTAATCGGTTTCAAAAAAAAAACTATAGATTTATAATTGTCAAATTATGACATGACAAAAAGTCTATGTCATTTGTTATATAGACACATCATAATTGTAAAATTTGACTAGTAGATAGCTTGAATTACCAAACAAGTCAGTAGAAATGAATATAATCTTTTCAATATTACCGGGCGATTAACATTTTGAGGGAGCCTAAAAGACCCAATCAATTTTTATTTAGGATGATACTATATGCAACTTCAGTTTTGCTAAGGACAACTATTAGACAAAAATAACTAAATAGAACTAATTAAAATAATGTCTTAAATTGCTAATCAACACCAACACCAAAAATCAAGTGTAACTGAATTTCTCCTCTTTCTATACAAAACTCTAAAAAAATTATTATACAAAATAACTAAATAAAATTAATTGAATATTGTCTTAAATTGCTAAACCCATCACTACAAGAAAAAAATCAAATATGACCGAACTACTTTTTTTTGAGAAAATAATCCTAACTACTATGACTTAGTCAAGCTTGATTTAAACCTTAATAGTATATATTTCATTAAATCATACGGCTATACGACTAATTCAAAAAAAAAAAACGGCTATATGACTCTTTTTCTTTTGGTGAAGAGAGGATTATGACTTAGTCAAGCTTGGTTTAAACCTTAAAAGTGTATATTTCATTATATCAAACGGGTATTTATAAATTAGAAGTTTGATTTATACATAAAATCATACATAATGTTAAGGTTTTCGTGTAATGTTAAGGTTATATAGAACAAAATATATTGTGTTATTGTCAAATTAGTAATTCTTTAAAAAATATTCGATCTATTTTATATTTATTATATATCGGGTCTAAATTGTTGTAATGTTTGTTTTTTAGATTCTCAATATAATATTTGCTAAATAACACTAATAAAATAAATTCTATTTTGTTTAATAATTTAATAAAAAAAAAGTTGTGTCTAGTAAGTAATTTTGGAGAGTTACAACTTAGTTGTATTTAGCAATTTAAGATTCAAAAAAAATACTTTGTTAGATAAAACCAATAAACTAATTTTGGTGTTGTTTAGCAATTTAATAAAAAAGAAATGATTGTGTCTAGCAAATAGCTATGTGAAGCAATTATGCAGCTTCGTTTAGCATTTGTCTTTACTTAAGATATATAATATAACTGTGATTTTTCACCCACTATTTGGTATGTTAGGAACAAATAGCCAAACAAAACCTCCATATTATATGATTATCCAAAGAAAATGGGGAAAGACCTTTTATCTATTTTCTAGAGTCAAACTCTACTTGACTTTGATTCAAAAAGGTCCTATTGGAGTCAACCGATGAGGAGAAACAATTTGAAGATATAAAGGAAAACATGTTACATGTTTTATCTTGATCAAATAAAACGCAGGAAAGAATTTTAAGAGGCACCTAGTAGTTTCATTGAAATTATTGCTATCTATAAGTCATCTCTTACGTGATAGTTCTTTACATATCTCGCTCTATTTATTTCTCTATATTTATTGTCTAGTTTTTCTTGAACTGAAAAGATTATACGAGACATGTACACTTCATACATCATACTGATACACTATAATTTTATTCAGAGATTTTAGATCTTAGATAATGTACTCGGATTGGGGTCGGTTTGTGTTGGGTTGGATCATGTTAGAGTGGTCTCATGATCAAAATCATTTTTGTTTTCAAAAACAGTAATAGTTTTTAGACGTAAAATTATCTCTGAATTCATTTAAGAAAGACACTCTAAAGTGTATCCCCGTTTTTATTAAAACAAGAAGACCGAATTCTTGGTTTTTCATAATACCAGAGAAACAACATAGTTACCTTGCATTAAAAGGCATACTAAGCTTTGAAATTATTAAAATGACATATGCATATACAATAGTCACATTTCCACATACACAAATTTTTCTATAAGCATGTTACGCGGGATTATGACTATATACATTAGTCATTTGGAGGTCTTCACGTGGTAAAAATACATCAAGAACTATAATTATAGTTTTTAAGAGAATAAGAGTCGAGATTTTAATATTTTATTGGGTTGTTTGAAGAAAGAGAAAGTGAATCGTGTGAAAAATTCAATTGAAAAGTTTTAAGCGGTTTGAAGAGAAATAGAGAGACGAGAGAGAAAAGTAGTAGAAATTGATAGTTATTTTGATTTTGAAATATTTATGCTGGAAAGACTCTTTAACAGGAAATGTTAAAATTTACCTAAAATACTTCAACGACATAGATTTATGATTGTCAAGTTATAACATGCCAAAAAAATCTATGTCATTTGTTATATATACACATCAACTATAGACTTATAATTGTCAAATTATGACATGACAAAAAAGTCTATGTCATTTGTTATATACACACATGACACATCATAATTGTAAAATTTGACTACTATACTGTGGATTATTTGGAAAGCTAGATGCGACAGCTACTTCCAGTGCATTAAAGCCGAAACTAATGATATTATAAACACTATTAAAAGTTACCCGGAAAAACATTATGAGATCTCCATAAAAATTCAGACAAATGTAGAAAAGTGGATTCCCCCTAAAGAACCATATTTGAAGATTAATGTCGATGCCTCTTATACTTCTATCAACGCCTCCATCGGCACGGGACTAGTAGTCCATAACAAAGAAGCTAAATTTATAGAAGCTGCTGCGGCTGTATCCAGGGCCAGAAATAGCGAAGAAATTGAAGCCATTGTCATCCTTAATGGTATTCAATGGGCGATAGATCGAGAACATAAGCACATCATCATTGAAAGCGACAACTATAACCTCATAAAGCACATCCAAGATCAACGTCACGCTATCAAGTGGCAATCCAAGATCTATATCCACAAAATTCAAGAGATGATAACAAAACTTGACAGCATTCTATTCCAATATACAAAGAGGGCGCAAAACTCCCAAGCTGATCTAGTCGCCAAGTGGGCTAGGAAGAAGAATAGGGATAATACATGAGAGCATGTGTCTTACTTTTTATCTAAGCAGTATTGTAATAGAATTTTAATTTAATTTATATAGTATCGCTTTCAACAAAAAAAAGGAAGAAATAGCCAAACAAAACATCCATATTATATGATTATCTAAAGAAAATGGGGGAAGACCTTTATCTATTTTCTAGAGTCAAACTCTACTTGACTTTGATTCAAAAAGGTCCTATTGTAGTCAACCAATGAGGAGAAACAATTTGAAGATGTAAAGGAAAACATGTTACATGTTTGACCTTGATCAAATAAAACGCAGGAAAGAATTTTACGAGGCACCTAGTAGTTTCATTGAAATTATTGCTATCTATAAGTCATCTCTACGTGATAGTTCTTTACATATCCCACTCTATTTATCTCTCTATATTTATTGTCTAGTTTTTTTTGAACTAAAAGGATTATACGAGATATATGCACTTCATACATCATACTGATACACTATAATTTTATTCAGAGAGATTTTAGATCTTAGATAATGTACTCGGATTGGGGTCGGTTTGTGTTGGGTCGGATCAGATTAGAGTGGTCTCATGATCAAAATCATTTTTGTTTTTAATGTTGTTGTTTTTAGAACCTTAGTACGGAGCTCATCCTTGTCTTTGTAATATTACTTTGCTTTTTCTTATAAGAAAGGAATAATAGAGTGTACTTCCTTAACCTCTCTATTTGGGCCCCTCTTGATTCCAATCAAGGCTTACTTTTAATTTTTGTTAGGGGTCCCTTATGTTTTTCTCTTCTCTCTCTCTCTCTCTCTAATGCATGGCTATTACTTCAATTGGCCGTTTGCCTAAGGCAGTGGGGATGAGACCCTACCATGGCACCATGCCACCTACAACCCTTGTGAAGGCTATGCATGTGTTTGACTCGCGCATGGCTTCTCTCTCTACCTTTGCTTGTTTTGCACACTTAGTACACACTAAGGTGTTGACATCATTGTCCATTACATGCTCTGTTTTTGTCACACTATTAAAAGCTTTGCACTATTTATAGAGAAAAGATGCTTTAATTTCCATGGGTAGTTGAGGTTGTTGCTCTAGCAAATCTTATAGTCAATTTGTGGTCACTAATTGGGTCAAGAGGTCATTCTCCATAAATATGAAATGTGATTGATTGAATTTGTACAATTATTCATCTCAAAATAACTGTTTGATGTAAACCATTGACCTAAAATATAAACAACAATGATAGACCTCCCGGCTCATTTCCCGGCCGAAACCCGGCCGGGTGAGTTGGCTTGCCAACCGGGAGTAAAATCATGAGTTGGCAGTTGCTTAAGTTGGATTTATATAGAATTTAAAAGTAGTCCCTCATAGTATGCTTAATTATAGTTGAGGACCCCCATAAAACTCACCAAAAGTCAGATTTTTAATCAAGAAAGTTGTTCACTTATTTCTCGCTCTCTCTCTCTGTTGGAAACGAACGCCACCACCACCACCACCACCACCACCGAGCTCCGACGTCTTCTCGCCCATGAAACCCTAAATTTTCTCTTTCATTTTCCACAAGCCCTATTCAGGTATTTCTTCCTCCCTCACTCTCTCTTTCTATCTTATTTTCTCTCTCTAACTTTGTGAATATCATACTTTCTAGGTCATCCATAACTTTCTGATTATCATAGTTTTTAGGAACTCAAACTGAAATCAAACATAATCAACTAGTTTTCTCCAAAATGAAAGATCCATTCTTAAAGAAAAACAACTTTTCCTTCCTACTTATTTTCTCATTGTCTCTTTTCCTTTTGGAAAGGAGTGGAAGTTAGGGTTAGGATTAAAGTAGGTACCCAACAATGAGTGGTGTATTTATGAAAGAATCTTACTTTTTCTCCATCTTCAATTAGATACTACCCAACCTCTATTTCAAGTTCAGATCTGTTTCAAGTTAGACAAATGGTGTATTTATAGCTCACCTAAATTGCTTGTTTGGCGATGAACAATAGAAATTGCTTTATATGAGTTCTATTTTAGCTCCCTTAAATGAGACAAGGCCATGGGTGTTAAGTATTTGTTTAACTTGATGTCAATTATAATCCTCCTTCATTACTTGATTGGGCTCTTCCATTGATCAAACAAGGTGAGTTTATTTCAATTTATGATCCTAGAATTCATCTTCCTGATGATTTATCTGTTATTAGACAATTATCAGTTTTAGCTGCTCAATGTGTTCGATCAAATGCCTCAAAGAGACCTAGTATGATTGAAGTTGTTAATTCCCTTAGTATTGCTAGTAACAAAGTTTCGTCTTCTCCATTATGGAACAATTTTAGAAGAAGGATTATGAAAGAATCGAAATCGTAGTTAATGATCTCCATTAGAGAATGGAGTTGTATCTGATTTATGTAAGAATTAGACTACTTTGTAACTCTTAAAGATTAGTTTTTCATAGATGAATGTATTTTCAAGCAATTTGTATCTTATCTGTTGTTCTTGTCTTTCATAACGGAGGCGTCTACCAGAGAAGACATCTATGATTGTGATGACATAACGGAGGCGTCTACCAGAGAAGACGATGAAATAAGCCGCATTGCTGAAAAACTTATGTCGTTAGAGTTGGAATCTCGTAAAGCCATGGAGCACTATCAACAATGTGAAGAATTGAAGAAACAACTTATAAAAAGCGCAAAGTTGATGTTGAAAGACATCGGAAAGATGTAGTCATTTGTATTGCAATGTACTATGTATGTAGTTTATTTTGGGTTATTTATGTTGTATGGTTTATTTTCATGTAATGTTTTGTTTTGTATTGTCCAGTATGGTAGATGGAGGAACGACAACCATTGTTACAGACATTAAAAATCTATCCTCCGTTTTTAGAACAAGAAGAATAATGGTTCTTGTTTATGGGTTCATCTTAACTTTTATCATTTTTACTTCTTTCATGGTTTTTAGACCTTCTCCAAATTTTTCATCACCATGGTTAACTAATATCTTCTACACTCACTCTTATTCTTCTTCTTCAATCTCTGTCAATGATTCAACTTATAGATCTCAAGTTCCCTCTTTTCTCTCTTATTTTCTTCCCAATTCTTCTTCAAAACCCACCAACACATTTAACACCTCTTCTTCCACTGGTAATCTATCAGAATCTGGAGTACCCACATTGAATAGGAAGGTGATTGGTGTTGGGTCATCACCATTACCACAACCTTCACCATTAGAGCAAAACAGAGAAAATGCTAAAGCTCCTATCTCCTCTTCTCATTCTACCATCAAAAAATAAAGAATTGCAGGGACAATCAAGTTACTATAAATTCAAAATCATTTATTTATAATAAGAAGGATTCATGAACATTAACCTGCTCACAGTATATTTACTGTGGCAGAATACCCAACGGTTCATACCATTAAAAAAAACAAAGAAAAACAGAACAGATAGAAACTAGACACTAATAAATCAGAAACTCAGAACCCAAATACCACGACCAACCAAACAGAAACCCCAGCCAACAAGAACAAGCAATTACCACCACGAAGACGAAGGACCAAGTGAAGGGTCGACTCCTTCTGAATGTTGTAATCGGCGAGAGTACGCTCATCCTCCAATTGCTTTCCAGCAAAGATCAACCTCTGCTGGTCTGGAGGATTCCTTGTCCTGAATTTTCGCCTTAACATTATCAATGGTGTCAGAGCTCTCAACCTCCAAGGTGATAGTGTTTCCGGTAAGAGTCTTCACAAAAATTTGCATACCACCACGACATATACAATCACAAAATAGACCTGAAACAATTTCATTTATTACCAAATCAAATACTAATATAAAAAAAAAGAAGATCACTCATTACTAATCTATTAGAAAACTAAAATCCATAACTCTTGAAAATCTAATAATGAGGAGGTAGCCAGAAGAATATGATAGTAGGATCACAGCAACACTCATCAACCACACAACAACCTTCTTATTCGTCGGCTAAAAAATCAAATTCATCGTCGGGCTCGTCGATCAATTGGAAATGTGTCCTTCACTAGCTTGTAATGTTTGGAAACAAAATGGGAAATTTAAATGGGCTTTTAATCGCCATTCTCTGCAATTTATACGTACTTCAATTATCGAAATGTTTCTTTCCTTAAAGAAATTTCTTATTAAAGCTCAAAATCAGTCTAAACTTATGGGTTTCTGCATCTAAAAGCACAATCTCAACTAGACAATGAAGAGAACTCTAAATGCTATCTCAATAACATCAAGAAATCATCTTTGGGTATCCTTGGAATCACTTTCTAGCTCTAGGTAAGCTCAATTTCAGAGTAACTAGCACAGTTCTGCTAGAAATTACACTAAAAATATAACAAAACCTGAATCTAGTATTGCTCCATCATTCACATTTCCTTTTATTGTTCAAAGTGAGCATACATTTTCTAACACAGTTCTGCTAGAAATGACAAACTTATATAAACATTTATTAACTAGAACCCAATTCAAGAACAAAAACCCAAAAAAGTATGAAGGTAATTGAGGGGTTAAGTATCATAATTTTAACCTAAAATAAAAAAAAACCTATCTTCTTATTGTATTAAAAAGAAACTCACCTTGGTTTGTACAGAGATGAAGAAAATCGACTTCTTCAAACTTGTAGAAAGAGAGAGGGAGAGAGTTAGACAGAGAGAAGGTAGAGTAGAGATAAAAAAAAAGAAATCAACCTAACTTACTTATTAAGTGATTTTCGGTTGATGTTAAGTGATTTAGGTTGATCCTTTATCAAGCTTGAGCTTGAGATGATTTGTTTTGGATAGAAAGAAAAAACCCTAACTCGGTTTGGTAGAACTCGTGAAAGGGAAACTTGAGAGCAAGGAAATCCGACTTTTCTCTAGACTTTTATAAAAGTCCTCAACTATAATTACATTAAATACAAGGGACTACTTTTAAATTCCTCAAAAAACTAAGTTAAATTAAGTGCCAACTCATGATAGAACTCCCGGTTGGCAAGCCAACTCACCCGGCCGGGTTTCAGCCGGGAAATGAGCCGGGAGGTCTATCATTTTTGAAATATAAAAGTGTAAACTTTTGAGAGGTATTTAAGGTTTATTAGTACTTTTTGTATTCTAATTATTAAAATTGCATATTTATCATATACGAATGTGTTACGGAAAAGTTTTCACTTTTGGCAGAGTAATTTCGTCGCTTAAGTATGAATTTAATTTGGACATCTCCTAAAGCTTAAATTCATTATTTATGTATAGAAGCATACTTTCATAGACACATAAACTAAATACTAAAGTTCTATTCCCTATCAAGACTATATTTCAATTCTAAGTGGGAATAAATTTTGTGAATAAAAAACCATCCTACATTATATTAACGACAGTGCCACTTGGACCAAAGAATATACCCCGACCAAGCACAAAACTGAACATAACGTCAGCATGATAACAACACTCCGTTTCTATATTAGTTTTGACGGACTACTTTTTTCAGAGTCTAGTAGCATTATCGATATATTAATATTTAATAGACATCTAATAAAGATCTCTCCCACCTCTAACAAATTTTGCATTTTAAAAGCAACTTAAATAACTTTGATCACTTATCACATAATGCAATTATTATTTGTGTGGGATCAACTTTTGTAAACACAAATATTCTTGATACCATCTAAAGTTGAACTATATTGTTATAGTAGATTAATGAAAAGGATAATAAGCAGGATTTTAATAATAAATAATAAAAAAGGTAATCATGAAATCAGACATTACTAATTTATTTTCCTTCTACTTATACTTAAATTTATCTGTTTATGTATAATTTTCATATAAATAAGATTGAAGAGAACAAAATAAAACAAATTACGCACTGCTTGGAATATCATAACATTGAATCATCAAACTATATATGATTTACTGTGTGATTTATAATTTTGCGGTGCCTTTAAGCTTTATATCAGTGGAGGCTCAGGTTCTGTCACAAACCCAAACTGGATCTTCAGGAAATTCTATAAACGCCCTTAATTGTTGCCAAAAGGCCCTCTTTCTTACGAATTCGGCCCAAAACATGGGTTTAGCCCGGATCTTTAACAATAATGGGACCATTTATTGAACTTCCCCAAGTCAGGGTATTGAGCTAGAGAAATTCTAAAAGCGCCTTTGCTTGATATTGTCAAAGAAGTTACCCTAAACAAAGAAGTTACCCTAAACAACATTACTTGTTTATATTCTTTAATAACAGAATCAATAAATGATGAATTTCAAGTATCTATTCAGTAACCTCGAGATTTTTTAAGTTGATAATCACCTCTCTCCTACTTTCTTTTCAAAGTCGCAGGTGCGAGCAAAGAAATAGAAACAACTGACTGGTACTCTGTGCGAGGCATAAAAAGTCATGGATTAATATTCAGTTGACAGTTAAAATCTTCAAGAGAAACCTTAATTATTAAGTTTCTTCTTGATACGTCTTAGAATTAAAGAATGTCACATCATCTTAAAATCCAAATTAATTTTTACATCTCAAATTTTTTTTAGTTTGAATCTTGTATTAGAGGTGTTCGTAGTTCTGCAAGTTAGGAATAATATTTCTAACGAGTTTATCTTTCTATTGAAAATGTAAGAGTCTAATGAGGCAAGTCCTGTATTAGAAAAGTAGGAAGCAATCAATTAGAAAGCTCAAACAAATGAGCTTCCTTTTGTCATGTATTTAGCAAGTACAAGAAAAAGTCCTACAAATTTAGGACGGCCTCAAATTTCCAGCAACCTCTCTAGAATCATCCAATTGGAGCAAATGTCTCTCTACCACACATTTCATGTCCAAAATACCCAATTATTGTGGAGATATTTTGTTTGTTTAGGCAAAAAAAACAGTTTCCACGTTGTCCACGTGGTTTCCCTTACCATCGTTGCTTCTTTTCTTACCTGTACCGACAATTTTGTTTAATTTGTTTTTTTCCCACTTTTTTTCTATATATATATTGCGTTGTCCATAAATTTCATTTCCATCTCAATCTCATTAGACTCTTATTGGCTTTCTTCATCATTTTCTCCTTTGTCCAGAGAACACAAATTCGAGAAAAGTTTATTTTTGTTGTTACATAAATGGCAAAAATGGTGAGAAATGTATTATCATGGATGGAAGTAGCACCAGCAATTCTCATTTCGCCGATAAAATCTTCCAATTGTCCTTCATTAGAGACCATTATCGAAGAAGACCCGACAGACGATTACGATAATGATTTCGATGAAGATTACTAATGATTGGCCATCTCTTTTTTCAAGTTTCAGATTTAGGGTTTGTTTTGATAATTGGGGTGAACAGACCTTATTAGAGTTGTTTGTTAGGAATGATGTTTATTATTAGCTGGTTGTTGTGTTTACATGTAAATTAAAGACACCCTTAGTATTCTACTTATCTTATTAACAAAGGCTTCTTCTTTTTATTTGCAATAGGTGTTATTTCTTTTAATCTCTAATCTTCTTGTGTTGTTTGGATTGTATAAACATAACTTTTAGGGCTATATAGCTCCAGTGACTACCAATTGGCTAGCCAAGGTAGTCCAAAACTACCCGACAAAGCTCATTGGTACCTTTGAAAAGGGTGCGCCTATAGACACCCCTCTTTTTTAACTGTTTGGCCGCCGCGCCCTTAGCACCCTCACGGATTGGGGTAGTCCAAGGGCACTCAGACTAGACCTAATCCATGCTGGGAACTACACGGATTAAGATAGCCTATAGGGACACATACACCTTTGACTACCCGTATTTGGTTAATAACTTAATATGAATGGAATCTGCTGGTGTCCCAAGGGCCCAGGTCAAAGGTGCTTGAGGTTGCCTTGGATCCAATGGCACAAAGCGCTCCGTGGTAGGTATAGCCAAATTGGGGTTGTTTATAGATTTCCCATAGCATTAGGAAGAAACCCAAAATCTGGGTTGGCAAATGCGGCTAGGGTTGTACCTGTGTGGCTGGTGGTAGGGTTGTACGGTTCCTTCTCGTGGTTGACAAGATATGTAAACTCCGAGTGGTGATCCAAAATACAGGAGCCAAGCTAGAATCTAGCTTGGGTACCACCACCACCAGCAGATAGAAGAGATACTCCAACAGCTCCAAAAATGAATACAAAATCTACATTTCTAACCTAATATTAGCAATTGATTACTGCATAAATCATGTTGACAGTAAAGCTATCGACAAAGAGCCAACAGATTTCTAACTTGAGTATGACAAGACCCGATGGACCATTCAATGGTATGGGTTATTACACATGAGCAACAAAAGATTTGCAGGAAAGGGTTTCAAATGATGCCCCAGTTACAATGCACATGTCTGTTTTTCGTAACAAACAAATTTTCACATTTCAATTCCAGAAGGACGATATCGTTTTGACGACAAAAGTAAATAAGCATATACGGATTGGTTGTTGCAATGACACAAGCATAGTCTTCTCTACCAACCACGAGAGCTAAGAGATGCAATGACAGGTCCCAGCGTCGCATCCACTGCTTTGTTCCAAATGTGTGCAAACTCTCCACGCGATTTATTTCCAACTACTGGTTCAGTCATCTGTTTAAAATTAACAGCAATATTACCAAACATTATTTTCGTGAATCTAAAAAAGTAACGATCGATACATAGAATGCACTATCATCAATATGAAACTTGAAAACTTTCAAAGATCGGCATCCACTCTGTGTATTTCATTTCATATCATTAAGACTTCAAAGTTCCACACTAAAAATTCATCAAGCCCAATGAACAAGAAATAATAATGCTTATACAAAATCTTATGAGTCCTCTTTCTCTTGAAGTTGGTCTGGAGCTATGATGGAAGGAACCAGCAGAAAAATTCCCGATACAACTTGATACAAGAGAAAAGAACAATTTAGTTCTTCACTTGACGGCAAAGAATTGTTACTAGAAATTACATAATCATGACAAGGGAGTAACATATCGAAATCATGTTTACGTCCAAGAAAATTATTTTGATAAAAATCTCTGCTACCGGTGGCAGTTTTGCAGTCTTCATTATATCGAGGTTTGGAAAGAACCTCGAGGAATTGGTTGAGCATTCATCCAAGCTTTACAAGATATTTTCTTGGTTCTATTCCTTAAAATTATATCAGCATGCCTATCAGAATGACTCATATGCATTTTAAGCTAGGCCTCGAGAGTTAGCAACCGTACAACTACAAAACCACCAACACGGCCATAGGAAAGCAACCAAAGACACCACTAAAGATCGTGTACCAATGTCTAAAAAAGTATCGCTTCTTTAGCACAAGGTGGTTTTACTACGTAAAGTGTCAAGGTATTAGAAGGGTAACTTTGATTCTAGTAAAACCTAACTATGTTTTACGGGTACATGAATGATTACAATATAGTATTTCATGAAAATTGGATAAAGGAGATTACGAAAACAAATAAGTTATAATTAAAATCTAGGGTTTCAACGAAAATGACTTGAAATTAGAAAATGGATTCTAATATACCTGTGATTGAGATAAGGGTCGTGGCTGAATTTCTGAAATGGAGCTGTAGATACTCCTTCGTTGCTCGAAAACAACAATACCAGTCAAAATGCTCCCTAATGCAGCGCCAAGAATACGCTCCTGTGCGAAAATCAAACCAAGCGAAGAAGGAAATTTCAGTTTCAGAAAAGATAGGCAAAAATATCAAACAAGAATCGGCCGAAATTGGGGAAATGTAAACCCTAGAAATTGATATTGGCGGATTAATAAACAACAAAGCGGTTCCTGGTGATAAAATGAAAGATTTCTTTTTTTTTGTTTTACCTGAGCAAGAACGCTAATCATGGTTGCCCTTTTGGTGATCTTCGTCGATCTTCAACAAGGTTTTCTGGAAAATTAGACGAGAGAGGCTCCCTTCTTCAATTTGATCATTAGACCGGGAAGTTCTTCTATACGCGCCACTGTTATTGCCGCAAAATCCCCGAATCGCCTTTGTTAAGTATTAAAGGCGCCCATTTACGTTGTTAAAGGCGCCTACTTCCCTCACAGATTTAACATTCGCCTTGAGGGAGGCGCCTTCAAAACTTATAGGGTGCCTTTCAAACTCACCGCCACCTTTTACGTGGCATCCTTGGTTTTAAAATTTCTTTTGTTTCGACCACAGTTTTGCACTTAGATTGAAATTTTTGGAAGAACAGTAGTCTTTTACATGAAAAACCTTGTAATTTCTCAAATTGGGTAGAACAAAATTGGGAGATTTTATAGGGCCCCCTCATTTTTGTTAAAAGGCCTCCCCTCAGTGATAATTTAGCAAGTAGAATGGTTCATGGGGAGGCCTTTTAACAAAATTGGGGAGGCCTTATAAAACTTCCCAACAAAATTTATAACGAGATATTCATTTGAATTTTCCAACTAGAACCCATACTTCTATCAACAACAAAAAAAAAACTAGAACCCATACTAGAACCTATACTCATTCTCTAATTATAAACACCTTGACCATTCCAATGGACCACCACTATCCATTTCTACTGACAAATAGAGAGTGAGATATATAAAAAATGATACCTATCTCGTTTTTAAAGTCATTCGAAAAGACATTTCCCAAAGAGAATAAAGTCAATTAGGTCAACCTAGAATGACCAATATTTCAAAAGTCTTTTGTGTGCATAGCGAAAACATGCGTCTTGAAGTGTCTCAGTTTTAAACAATGCATTTTTTTAATTTTCGGAGTAACTCTCATTGTAGAACTATTTAGGCCCTTCTTCTAAAAACTTCAATTGGGGGTTTGCATGTGAGCTTTACTTTTTGGTACCTCACCAAAACGCTAATTGTGTTGCATATGATGTGGTAAATCTGTTGCAGAACGTGGAGTAAAAATGCAACTTAAAATGTTGCAAAAAGTGACAAATCTATTTAGAAATGGAGTCCTACAATGTATTTACATTGCCGAGAGGTGTTTCTAATGTCAAATGCTTACAAAAACTTTATGAAAATGACGCAAAAGTAATATTGAAAGCTTCCAAGTAAGTTCTTTCTAAAGAGAGATAGAAGTGTCATAATTGCATGAAAGCGCATACAATGTCAAAATTTTCTAAGTTACTTACAAATTTTTTATGAAAATGATACAAAAGTACGTACAACCAAGTTTTTACGGAGTTGTTAAAAAACGCATCATTGTAATCGGATGAGAAACATAGTCAGACGCACAAAGTGTAGTATTTGCAAAAGGAACTTTTATGAGGTTGTTCAAAAGTAATTAGATGAAAACTCTAACAACTAGTTCTACAAAATAATTACCAATGGTGTGGGCTAAAGCTTTAAATCCAGTTACAGGCAAAACTGTCCAAAGAAAAATGACGTATCAAAGCGTTGTCGAAAGTTGTCCATAAGTGGCTATCAGAAGAGTCATCAAAAGTGCATTGACTTATATGTGTGTTATTATCGAGATACGTAAATATCTCACTCTAATAATCCAAGATCAACGGTGGCAAAATAGGATTGAAGTCAACTGAGTATTATTTAATCTGCGAGATCTATTTAAACAATATTCAAATTTATAAACTCTTCGACGTCTAGCGCACTAATTTTTTTAAATTGTTTTTTGGTCTTCTTCTTCTTCTCCAATCTCCACTTTAAGAGATCAGATCAGTCAGATCTCAAACTCTAAAAACCCTAAAACTTCAAATTCTCAAACAATGGCAACTAAATTTCTTCTCTTTCTTTCAATTTCATCTCTTATAATCGTAAGTACCTTCTGTTCATCAACTACTCCATCTAAAGAACAAGTGAAGAAAGACGAAAATGTAGATGATGAAGATCTGAGTTTTCTTCTTCAAAATGAAAATCAGAAAGTCGATCATCATCAAGCTCATCACGGCCATCATTACGGCGGCGAAGGAAATTACGAGAATTACGGTGATTACGAGTCTTCATCATCAGGTTCAGATCATGAACAATATAAACAACCTGAATTTGATGAGAAAGATGTTGTAGTATTGAAGAAAGATAATTTTAGTGATTTTGTTGTGAAGAATAAGTATGTTATGGTTGAATTTTATGCTCCTTGGTGTGGACATTGTCAAGCTCTTGCACCTGAGTATGCTGCTGCTGCGACAGAGTTGAAGGGAGAAGCGGTGGTGCTCGCTAAGGTTGATGCTACCGAGGAGAGTGAATTGTCGCAAACTTACGATGTTCAAGGTTATCCGACTGTGTATTTCTTCATTGATGGAGTTCATAAACCTTATCCTGGTCACAGAACCAAGTAAGTTCAAGAATTCTACTAGTACCGTTTTATTTCAAATGGTAGACTAATGCTAGGAAACAAGAAAAAGTAAAGAATCTTATGTGGCTTGTCGTGTTTCGCTGTTCAATAGATCAGAATCGTCAGAACTGCGAATCACAACAAACTGCATAGAATTTTGGTCTCGAGTCTAACTAGTTTTTCTAATTTCCTATAATCTTTTTTAGGGACTCATCCTTTTACATTTCCCTATAATAAACTCCCTACGTAAGCCGTGTTATTTTTCACATTAGATCTAAAATCTGATTTGGGATTTGAATTTACTAAGTCTCCGGCCTAAGTTGACTCTGACTTGGGGCCTGGAACGGTTTGAGTCAGATTGAGAACTTACGCAGTGTTTTTTTCCGATCAGATCTGAAGAAATTTGTCACAAGGTCTGAGTTGACTTGGGTCTTAGAATTTCTTGCTTTTGTTTGATTCGTAATGTCTAACTCGTCTGGACGACTGTTTTGACTTGCTTTTGGGTCCATATATGTCACTATTGAATTTCAGACGAGTCAGATTTAAACAATGAAAACTTGAAAAGAAACACACTACCAAACCATCTGAAGTCAACCTGAGTCAGGCGACTCAGATGAGTCAAATCTGAATAAAAACAAACAAACCCCACGTACCCACCTTACTCTTTAATCTTTTGTGTTGATATATTTATCTCCATGAGAATTAAGTTTGAATCTGAATAGTGTCTGGTTTATTTGAATTCTGCAGAGATGGTATAGTGAGTTGGATTAAGAAGAAAACAGGACCTGGAGTTCACAACATTACCACGGTGAAGGAAGCAGAAAGCATAATAAGTGCTGAGAATAAGCTAGTTTTGGGTTTCTTTAACTCTTTGGTGGTAAGTCTGACAAAACAGATTATAAAATGTTAAACATTTCAGATCTGATTAGTCAAGTTGTTGTTTCTTTAAGACATGAGCACTTTTTCAGTTAATTTCTATGGCCAACATGTATAATAGTCATG
Source organism: Eschscholzia californica (assembly GCF_041429995.1). Classification (NCBI taxonomy): domain Eukaryota; kingdom Viridiplantae; phylum Streptophyta; class Magnoliopsida; order Ranunculales; family Papaveraceae; genus Eschscholzia; species Eschscholzia californica. The sequence goes on from NW_028238198.1 coordinate 17,437,448, forward strand.
GCCACTTGAAATCTTATCTGTTTCGATACATATCCTCAGTGCTATTGACTTTCTAGTTGACATTGAAGCCAAGCATTTATTAGGAATAGAATGTCTACTAAGTTTGTTTGGTTTGGTCCACTAATTTAGTCCCATATTGGTTGTGGAAGGGGATGGAAGTCGCTTTGTAAGTATGGCGGAAAGCCTCACCTCTTGAGCTTTAGGGTGAGAGAGTCCTGAAACCACTTGGGGGTAAGGAAGACCCAAAACCAAGCCGCCCGTCATAAAGTCAATTGAACTGCCTTATGGGTTTGGCTAAGTCAATCTCAAAAGCTGATTATATTGTAAACTACGTCTCGAATAGGATACTTTTACCTTTTAAGCAACTCATTTCTTATGATTATTACGTGTTTATCGGGCTTTATTCATGAAGTTTCATTCAAATGTTGCAGGGTCCCGAGAGCAATGAGCTTTCTTCAGCCGCAAAACTTGAAGAAGATGTCAACTTCTATCAAACAAGTAGTCCCGATGTGGCAAAGCTTTTCCAAATTGAGCCCAAGGCTAAACGCCCAGCTCTGGTCTTGCTGAAGAAGGAGGCTGAGAAGTTAAGCAATTTCAGTAAGTTTTTGTTGCCTTTTTCTGCAGCTCTGGGGTTTCAAACAAAATGTAAGAAAACTATAATCTTGACATTTGGTTCGTTTCTTCAGATGGGCAGTTTACGAAGTCCGCAATAGCTGAGTTTGTTTCTGCAAATAAGCTTCCACTTGTAAACATTTTCACAAGGGAAAGCTCTTCTGAGATTTTCGAGAACCCCATCAAGAATCAGGTAATGGATGTTGGAAAATGAGTATTTATTCTTATTCATTTAAGAACTCAACCTATTCTTTTGTCTTAACATGTTCACTCCTTTCTGTTTCTTCATTCAGATTTTGCTCTTTGCTACTTCATCAGCTTCGAAGAAGGTTCTCCCATTGTTTGAGGAGGCAGCAAAACTTTTCAAGGGAAAGGTAAGTTTGGAATGTACATCTCTGAGTACTGTATTTTTTACTAGTTAAGTTCAGTGCAAGAAACGTATATCATTTCATAGATTACCCGACATTACCGTGTCTGAAATTGATCACAGAGTTTTTTGGAAAACTGTTTCATCCGGTTTTTTGGTATCAGCAACTTTTACTTTTTCTGCTTTCAAGTGTTCTCTTAAAGCATAAACCCTTCAGTTCACATGTACTGTTCCACCCGTATCGAGATCATAACCGCAGAAGTAGCTATTTTGCTAATGACCCTGCCTTTTCTGAGTTTATTGCAGCTTCTATTTGTCTATGTGGATATTGACAACGAGGAGGTCGGTAGACCAGTTGCAGATTACTTCGGTATTGCTGGAGATGGCCCAAAAGTAGTATTTCTTTCTTGAATATATTCCTAACACTACTTTTTCCGCTGACAATCTGTTAGATTATTTGAAGATGTCCACTTTGTTACAGGTTCTGGCTTACACAGGAAACGAAGATGCTAAGAAGTTCCTACTTGAAGGAGAAGCCACCTTAGACAGTATCAAGGTTCCGATTGTTTCTCTTTGCTTTTTTATTGAGGTTAAAGGAATAATTGAATTCAAGGTTAATATATTTAGTCTACTTTAACCTTTGTCCTTCTCCCAGGCATTCGGACAGGGTTTCTTGGAAGACAAGCTTAAGCCTTTCCTCAAGTCTGATCCAATTCCAGAAACTGTAAGTGTGATTACATTTTTTAGGCTTCGTATGTTCTTTTGATTGAGTTGCCAATATATTTCGCTCATTCAAATACTTTGTCATGTTCGAATTGGAACAGAATGACGGTGATGTGAAAATAGTGGTCGGAAATAACTTTGATGCTGTTGTGCTGGACGAGTCAAAAGATGTTCTTCTTGAGGTTGTACCCAAAATCCAATCAACCCAAATACCTTGTTTCTATGTTTGTGATATCATTCTGATATCCTGTTTTGAACCAGATTTATGCACCATGGTGTGGACATTGCCAGAATTTGGAGCCCATTTACAACAAGCTAGCAAATTATCTTCATGGAATTGATTCTTTAGTCATTGCCAAGATGGATGGAACCACCAATGAGCATCCCAGAGCTAAGGTATGGCATCAATCAGTTTTCATTTATATTTAGTTCTATCTCTTACTTCCATAACAAGTAGATCCTTCTGTACATTATCCATTTATGTACTGTTGATGTTATCACATGCATACTTGACTCGAGTTCAATCCAGGGACCCAACTCAAGTTCACCCAGTTGACATGGCTCGAGTCCCTGGGGTGGGACTCAGACTCCAGTTCACCCAAAGGGCATGGCTTGAGTTCACCAGAAGGACACAGCTCAAATTCACCACTAGGTTACAACTTGAGTTTCGCCCCAAGGACTTCCTCAAATTCACACCATGGACTTGACTCCAATTCCATCATGGGGACTTTGCTCGAGTTTCACCCCCCAAGAACTCGGCTTAAGTTCCACTCTAGGGACACGGGTCGAGTCCCATCCCAACAACTCGGCTCGACTCCGTCCCAGGGAACTCGGAAAATGAGTGGAAAATACAAGCTTAGCCAAGTTCCCAGCCAAGTAACTCCACTCGTGCTCGGTCCCAACTGAGCCAGGACTAAGTCTCGAGCCCAACTACTTATTATGACCATATAGTGTTCAAGCGTGCACGACAATTGCCCGAGTTCATCATTTTAGACACCTAATAAGTTATATAGCTCACCATTTACCTTCAAATATGAAGAAAGTGATGATACATTGAGCAAATCAATTTTTTTTTTCCTTCTTTTGCAGTCCGACGGGTTCCCCACAATTCTTTTCTTCCCAGCCGGAAATAAGACATCCGATCCAGTAAGTCGAGTTCAAATCTAATTCTCGTTGTTTTATAACCGTTTTCTTCATATGGAAAATATATTCAAAGTTAGTAGTTATTGACACATACGGTACTTGGATTTGAGCAGATAATAGCTGAGACAGAGAGAACAGTAGTTGAATTCTACAAATTCATCAAGAAAAATGCATCCATCCCATTCAAGCTTCAAAAACCTGAAGTCCCACCTGCTTCCAAGAATGTGAAAGACGAATTATGAGATGGTATGTTAATTGATTGTTTGTTTGTTGTTTAAATGAGAGAAAGCTCTAGTGACATGAAAGAAGGATTTTGAAGGGTAATGTGTCTGACTTATTTTGACTATGATTTAGTGGGTATTTACCTACCTATCTTCTATTCAGAAGATCAGATGAGTTTGAAGAAATTGGGTTTTCCTGCAGCAAAAAAAGTTTGAACTTATCTCAAACCGAAAGATAATAGAATTATTAGTCTCAGAATTGAGTTGTACCGAACTAAGGGTTTGTGGTAGGAATGGTTTAGTCTTCCACATTCTAGGTCATGGGTTCGAACCACGCTGACAATTAAAAAAGAACTAAGTTTTTTATTTCTTGGAGTGACAAAACCAAACCATCCAAAGTTTTGACTTTCGGATTAGGTTTTTATTTCAAATCTGACTTTTGGTCTGAAATAACTTGAGTGAGATTTCATACTATTTTCGTGATGTCTGCTTCGCTCGGCATGAATGACTAATCAACTTGACTTTTGATCCTCTTTTAGGACGAGTCAGGCCAATCACACTCTACCAATACAAAAGATAAAGGGTTATTTCCCTAATGGCCCCCAACTTTGTGACCACCTTCCTGCCTAGCCCCCTACTTTACGAGAAATGCCCATATGACCCCCTCCCGTTATAACACCGTTACTCTCTCTCTTCCATTTCTTTTCTCTCTCCTCCAACATGTTTTCTCTCTCTGCCACCTCGTTAAAACCTGCCAACTCATCATCTTCTCCGGGAAGGTCGCCGGCCGACCAATTTTCCGGCCGGCGACCTTTAAACCTAAAAAAAAAAAAAAAAAATTTTCCATCTCTCCTCTCTCTCTCTCTCTCTCAAAAAAAAAAACACCTCTGATGGTCCGTTCCGGCAGACCTTAAAGGTCCTCCGGCGAAGGGTAACCCCCTTCGCCGGAGTTTAGAGAGAGAGAGGGAGGTGAAAAAAAAGAAATTTTTTTTTTTTGAGAGAGAGAGGAGAGATGGAAATTTTTTTTTTTTTTTTTTTTTAGGTTTAAAGGTCGCCGGCCGGCGACCTTCCCGGAGAAGATGATGAGTTGGCAGGTTTTAACGAGGTGGCAGAGAGAGAAAACATGTTGGAGGAGAGAGAAAAGAAATGGAAGAGAGAGAGTAACGGTGTTATAACGGGAGGGGGCCATATGGGCATTTCTCGTAAAGTAAGGGGCTAGGCAGGAAGCTGGTCACAAAGTTGGGGGCCATTAGGGAAATAACCCAAAGATAAAAAACCACTACCTTAAGTAGCGTCACTTTATATTGTCTGGATTTGACTAGTTTTAGTTTTACAATAGTCTGTTAGTATCTCTTTTAGACAATGCTAGAAAAACTGAAAGTTTAAGCCTAATCAAAACCTAAATGATATTACGCGTGAGGCGGGGACTATTAGAACTATCATTTACCTTACTTCGACAAAAAAAAAACAATCATTTACCTTTATCAAAAGCAAAACAACTAAACAAGTAAAGAATGAGTAGGGGATTTAGGCGTATTATTGTTTTTGGCGCCTAAATTAAAAGTAAAGAGCTAAAGTATCCATCTACCAAGTATCCTCCACACGAGTATGTGATGGTTACAGATAGTGGAGAACCACAGTGTTATGAAGAAGCCCTAGATGATGAACACAAGAAGGAGTAGTTGAAAGCTATGCAAGATGAAATTGAATCATTGCATAAAAACAACACTTTTAAGTTGGTTGAAAAACCTAAGAATAAGAAAATTCTTAAAAATAAGTGGGTTTTCAAATCAAGACCGAAGAAAGAAATTCACAACCACGGTATAAGGCACGCCTAGTGGTGAAAGGATTTGGGCAGAAGAAGGGTATTGATTTTGATGAGATTTTCTCTCCGGTGGTGAAGATGTCCTCTATACGGTTAGTATTGGGATTGGCTGCAAGTATGAATCTAGAAATTGAACAACTAGATGTCAAGACCGCTTTCCTTCATGGTGACTTGGAGGAAGATGTGTATATGGAACAACCAACAGGGTTTGAAGTTAAAGGTAAGGAACACTTGATTTGTAAGTTAGAGAAGAGTTTATATGGGCTGAAACAAGCACCAAGACAGTGGTACAAAAAGTTTGAATCATTCATGAAGGATCAATGGTATCACAGGACGGCTTCAGATCATTGTGTTTTCGTTCATAAATTTCCTGATGGAGATTTGATTATACTTCTACTTTATGTTGACGATATGTTGATTGTTGGTCAGGATGCTAATAAAATTAGCAGGTTAAAGAAGGAACTAAACAAGTATTTCGATATGAAAGACTTGGGTCCAGCAAAACAAATTCTTGGCATGCATATCTCTCGTGATAGGAAAGCTGGAAAACTTTGGCTATCACAAGAAAGATACATTGAGAAGGTTCTAGAAAGGTTCAATATGGACAAAACAAAACCAGTGAGTTGTCCATTAGCCAGTCACTTCAGGTTGACTCGTGATCAGTGTCCATCAACTAGAAGTGAGAAAGAAGAAATGGAGAAAATTCCTTATGCTTCAGCTGTAGGAAGCTTGATGTATGCAATGGTGTGTACAAGACCGGACATTGCATTTGCAGTTGGAGTAGTAAGCAGATTTCTTGCTAATCCAGGCAAAGAGCATTGGTTAGCAGTGAAGTGGATTCTGAAGTATCGTAGAGGTACGTCTAAAGCTCGTATATGTTTTGGTAATGATAAGCCAATATTAGTCGGTTACACAGATGCAGACATGGCAGGAGATGTAGACTCTAAAAGGTCCACATCAGGCTACTTATTTACATTTTCAAGGGGAGCAGTGTCATGGCAATCTAAATTACAAAAGTGTGTAGCTTTATCTACTACAGAGGCAGAATATGTTGCCATTACAGAATGTTGCAAGGAGATGTTATGGATGAAGAGGCTGTTAGAAGAACTTGGTATGAAACAAGATAATTATGTTATTCATTGCGACAGTCAAAGTGCCATCCACCTCAGCAAGAATTCTAGTTTCCATTCCAAGTCCAAGCATATAAATGTGAGATACCAGTGGATCCAAGATGTTCTTGAAGAAAAGGTGTTGAAGATCGAGAAAATCCATACTGACGACAATGGTTCAGATATGATGACAAAACCATTACCCAAAGGCAAGCATGAGCTATGTAGCAGTGTTGCAGGTTTGGGGATGGTAGGTCCCTCTTCATAAGTCGGGAGGGGGAGTTTGTTGGGGTCCCTCCTTATAATAAAAGGACTCCTAGTTGGAATAAGATTTCCCTTATTCCTTGTTTGGGGAAAAAATAGAAGTTTCTATTTTTTCAAGCCTAAAAAGGAATTCCTATTTCTATTGGTAAACCTCCCTATTGATCATTATAAACGGGAATGAAAGGGAAGAGATTATTACACAACAACTTCCAGAACAAAGAGAAGTCAGAGAAAAAGAGATTTCTGAAGTGGTTCTTTCAAGAGAGATTGAAAGAGCAAAATATTTGTTTGAAGAAAAGAAGATTGTTAATCTTGTGAAGCAATTTAGTTTGTGGTTATCTTCTTCAACCTTTAGTAATCTAGGATTTGTTCAAATCCTAAGGAGTAAGAAATTTTATTTCTTTGTTTCTTTGTTCAGTTTATCCACCATAGGTTTGGTGAAGAGTTGTCCAAGAGTGTTTCTACACATCTTGAAGAATTGTGTAACCCATTATTTAATTATAGTGGAAGATTTCTGGACTAGGTCCCGTGGTTTTTACCTTCTATCTTGGAGGGGTTTTTTGCCACGTTAAATAATCTTTGTGTCTCTACTTTTACTTTCACATCGTTTATCTTCGTATTCCTGAACAAGTTAATTAGGTTATTTTTCCTAACAAGAACAATACTAGAAAAACTAAAAGTTAAAGTCTAATCAAAACCTAAATGAAATTAACGACATTCTCGATAAGTTCTCTCTAGATCGTGATAGCTTCGTCATGGTATAACAAAAATCCCAAAATATGAAAATGGCAACCCATAATAGCTCCGCCATACGCGTGAGGCGGGGACTATTAGAACTATCATTTACCTTACTTCGCCAAAAAAAAAAAAACAATCATTTACCTTTATCAAAAGCAAAACAACTAAACAAGTAAAGAATGAGTAGGGGATTTAGGAGTATTATTGTTTTTGGCGCCTAAATTAAAAGTAAAAGGCTAAAGGCACCTTGACTTTAGCACCAACATCAAACATCAGGGGTCTCCCTTCGCCGAAGTTTCTTCTTTTTACTTTCTTTTTTTCGTTTCTTTCCCTTTTCTCTCTTTTATGGTTGGTTAGATCAGGCTGTGGAGGTGGATTCAAAGGGGTTTTGGGCTTCAGATCTGGTGGTGTGTTAGTGGTGGTGATGGGGTTTGGATATGGTGGTTGAGTGGTTTGGTTTAATGAAAAGATCTGGTTGATGGGTGTGTTTAGAGGTGGTGTTGGTTGCTGGATCTGGTGGTGCGAAGTGGTGGTTAGTGGCGATTTTTGTGGTTCCATCATTGGTGGTATCACTTTCTGCCTTTAAAAAGAAGAGGTGCTGATGAGCAACTGTTCCAGAAGCAACAACAATACTAAAGGAAAAAAATGGTTTAATTGAGGATATAAATCAAGAATTGAAGTATTTATGGTTTGGTAGACTTTTTTGAATTGGGTTTGGTTGGATTGCTACTGTCCAAATCTTGAATTGCTAGTCGAGTCTCAACAATTATGTGTGGGAGAAATCATGGCCTTTGAGATTTGTGGAGGGTTCCGTTACTAGTGTTATCTATCTTGTTTTTGATAAATTCAAAGACATACTTTTCGATTCTGGTGGTCCTCGATTACAAGAGAACGTCTTCATGTACGCAAATTTCTGTGATGTCTGAAGCTGCCTAGTCTAACACAAATAACTCTTTTAGAGGGTTGTGATTATGGCGGTGGTGGTGGTTCAATGGTGTTTAAGGTGGTGGTGTGATCTGTGGTGGTTGTTACTATCTTCAAAACTATGGCGGCGACGGTTTCCCGATTATAGCGGTGGTTTTCCAGTGACGGAGGTAGTGTTCCGGTGACGGAGACAGTTATCCGGCGAGGACGGCAGTTTGCCGGTGACGCCAACATTTTTCCGGTGACATTAACAATGGTTGTCTTAGTTTTTTTCTTGTTATTTTGTCGACTTTTAGAGTCTTTTCATTCACGATCTTTAGGATCTTTTCATTTTTCGACCTTTAGGGTCACTTTATCGAGTCGGTGTCTAGTCCAATTTCTTTCCCTTCATGAGGCACTTTGCATTTAAAGGTATGTAACTCTCATGAAGTTTTCAGAGGAGAGAAATAAGAATTATAATCCATGTATCATTGTGATTTTGTCACTTATTAATGGAATATGTTTCCCTTGGCTCAAAAAAAAAAAAAAAAAAATGTTCACCCAAAGGGTATGGCTTGAGTTCACCAAAAGGACACAGCTCAAATTCACCACAAGGTCACAACTTGAGTTTCGCCCCAAGGACTTCCTCAAATTCGCACCACGGACTACACTACACTCCAATTCCATCGTAGGGACTTTGCTCGAGTTTCACCCCCAAGAACTCGGCTTAAGTTCCACTCTAGTCTTTAGGGACACGGATTGAGTCCCATCCCAAGAACTCGACTGGACTCCATCTCAGGGAGCTTGAAAAATGAGCGGAAAATAAGCTTAGCCAAGTTCTCATCCAAGTAACTCAGCTTGTGCTCGGTCCTAACTGAGCCAGGACTAAGTCTCGAGCCCCACTACTTAAATATGACCATATAGTGTTCAAACAATTGCCCGAGTTCATCATTTTGAATACCTAATAAGTTATATAGCTCACCCTCTACCTTCAAATAAAAAGAAAGTAATGATACATTGAGCAAATTTATTGTTTTCTTGTTTTGCAGTCGGACGGGTTCCCCACAATTCTTTTCTTCCCATCCCGAAATAAGACCTCTGATCCAGTAAGTCGAGTTCAAATCTAATTCTAGTAACAGTTTATATTCAAAATTAATAGTTATTGACACATATGGTACTTGGATTTGAGCAGATAATAGCTGAGACAGAGAGAACAGTAGTTGAATTCTACAAATTCATCAAGAAAAATGCATCCATCCCGTTCAAGCTTCAAAAACCTGAAGTCCCACCTGCCTCCAAGAATGTGAAAGACGAATTATGAGATGGTATGTTTGATTGATTGTTTGTTTGTTGTTTAAATGAGAGAAGGCTCTAGTGACATGAAAGAAGGATTTTGAAGGGTAATGTGTCTGACTTATTTTGACTATGATTTAGTGGGTATTTACCTACCTATCATCTATCTATTCAGAAGATCAGATGAGTATGAAGAAATTGGTTTTTCCTGCAGCAAAAAAGTTTGACCATATCTCAAACTGAAAGATAATAGAATTATTTTAGTGTTAGAATTGAGTTGTACCTAACTAAGGGTTTGTGGTAAGAGGTTTAGTCTTCCACCTTCTAGGTCTTGGTTCGAAGCATGCTGATAATTAAAAAAAACTAAGGGTTTTATTTCTTGGAGTGACAAAACCAATCAATTGGAAGTTTTGACTTTCGGATTAGGTAGTGTGTTTTTTTGTCTAACTCATATTTCAAATCTGACTTTTGGTCTGAAATAACTCGAGTGAGATTTCATACTGTTTTCGTGATGTCTGCTTTGCTGGGCTTAAATGACTAATTCAACTTGACTTTTGATCCTTTTTTAGGACGAGTCAGGCAAATCACACTTAACAAAACAAAAGATAAAAAACCACTACCTTAAGTGGCCATTTTTTATTGTCTAGATTTTACTAGTTTTAGTTCTACAATAGTAGTTAGTATCTCTTTTAGAACAATACTAGAAAAACTAAAAGTTAAAGTCTAATCAAAACCTAAATGAAATTAACGACATTCTCTATAAGTTCTCTCTAGATCGTAAATGGCAACCCATAATAGCTCCGCCATACGCGTGAGGCCGGGACTATTAGAACTATCATTTACCTTACTTCGACAAAAAAAATAATCATTTACCTTTATCAAAAGCAAAACAACTAAACAAGTAAAGAATGAGTAGAGTTCATCAAAAAAAAAGAAAAAAAATGTAAAGAATGAGCAGGGGATTTAGGCGTATTATTGTTTTTGGCGCCTAAATTAAAAGTGAAGGGCTAAAGGCACCTTGACTTTAGCACCAACATCAAACACCAGGGGTGCTTATAGAAGCACCTTTAATTAGTAGTTGTTTAGTGTTAATCTCGAGGTTTCTTAGTTCTGACGAAATCATTTATTGGGTGGAGAAAACGAAACGTAAGTATCCCTGAAATCGAGTGCCTAACTAAAATCCTTCCTTCTTCTCGTCCTTTCCGTTACGATTTTCTTCCCTACAATTTCTCGTTTCTCATTGTCTTTTTCCCGTTTTATCAGTTCACCCTAAAAAGTCGTCACTCTTTAACACACTTTCTCTCCGTTTTCAGTTGGTTTCCACCCGTGACCCGCCCCAAGTATAGGGACGCCCACTTGGTTAAAAGGGTCACCATCTTTATCTATATAACAAATAACATAGGTTTTGGTGTCATGTCATAACTTTGGTTTATAAATCTCATCCGTTAATATCTATAGTTCAATTTTCACCATTGGATTTTTCCCACTAATTTAACTACCTCTCAACATATAACTCCCCACTTATTCTTAAAATAACTACCTACAATTTTCATCTTAAATTTGTGTTGCTCATGTTAATATTGAGGTAAAAAATAATTTTATTTTGATTTTCAAATCACGAATTTTGTAGGAATTTGGTCGACACTTCTTTTTGTTGTATGATTGTAGTTTGTCTTCATCTACTAACATGATCGACAAATTATCCCGTGGCGGAGACATGAGTTATACCCTAGTAAGGATATATTTTACATGATTTTGTGACTTTGTCTTATTGTCGTGTTAGAATCTTTTTTTGGGTTGAAACTTTTTTCTGAATAAGTAGGGAGTGCCGCAACCACTTTTCTTCGCGTGGTCATAAGCCATCGGAAAATCGTCATTATCAACGAATTCAAAAATTTGTGTCTATCTACCAATTTGAACAAAAACACAAAATAGAAAACACTAATTTTGAGGGTGCCCCTTTACACGAGGTCACGAGTAAGAGTTCCCCTTATACACGAGGAAGTTCCAACTGTCATCAGCCATACACGATCTATTCGGAAACTTAAGTTACGGAATCCACGTTTATTTCAACTGTTTTTACGGTTCCTTATAAACCGCTTTTACGAAATAATATAAAATACCGGATTTTTATTTTTTCGTGTGAGACTATCAGTTTACTTCGAAAACTGAATTCACCCTCTAAACATTTTCTCTCTCTAAAATCAAGATCTACTCGAAGAACAAGAAGAAACTTCTTTTTCTCACTTTCTGAAGTTCCAAGATTTGATTTAGAGAGAGAAATGGCGAAAGCATTAGCAGGAGGACTATCTAGGTTTTCTGTCTCCTTGATGTTCTTACTTCTTCTTTCTGTAGATATTGTTATATCTGCAGATTCACCAACTCCTTCTCCTCAAAGCGGAGGCGATTCTCCTCCTCCCTCTACCAGAACCGTTTCACCGGCATCTTCTCCCTCTCCTTCTCCGGCATCTTCTCCCTCTCCTTCTCCTTCATCTTCTCCGGCTTCTTCTCCTTCAAATCCGGCTCATTCACCGGAAATTCAATCTCCTCCTACACCTTCGCCGACTGAAAATGCACCTAATTCTTCTCCATCTGATTCACCGGCTCCTTCACCAGCAGAAGTAAACGATATTAACCACAGCGGCGATGAGAATTCAAGTGAATCTTCTCCTCCTTCATCAGGCGGATCTAAAACAGGGAAAAAGGTAGGAATTGTTCTTGGTGTGTTTATTGGTGCTTTTGTTGTTGGTGTAGGAGGATTTATTTATAAAAAACGTCAAGATAATGTTAGAAGATCACAGTATGGGTATGCAGCTAGAAGAGAACTACTCTGATGATGATGATAAGAAAAGTAATACTTAATAATTAGGGTTTACTAGATTGGAAATTCTTTTATGAGATTGATAGATTATATCTGAAATTGGTTTTATAGATTATAAAATTATTCAAGGAGAATTAGGGTTACTGAAATGGGATTTATATATTCAAAATATTAGTTCTTTTTTTGTTCTTTTGTGTTGTTTCATTTCCTGTAATATTCCAAATTTATTAGTGTTAGTTTTTGTTTTTGGGGTCTTTTGTTTATTAATAAGATTGAGATTATAGATAAGATTATTTTTTGGTATTTCACTAAGGTTTTAGATGTGTAATCTAACCCTATTTTGGTGTTTGTTTTCTTTCTTGCATAGGCTAAGTTGTTTCAAATAATAGATTCTTGATTTGTCTTATGTTTGATTCAAATATACATTAGATTAACTCAAGAGTCAACAATTTATACAAGTAAACAAACGTTTGAAATCAACCTAAGTAATACATTCAAACCATTAGACGAGTCAGATACGAATCTCTGGGTCTGACAGAGTGGTAAGTATATACTGTTAAGGTAGGAAAAGCTACATGGACCCATAAGGACATGAACAAGTGAAGTAGTGAGCTACCCATATATTGTTGGCTTATGGCTACTCTGCCATTAGATAGTTGGACCTTTTGATCCAAATCTCTAAACGGTATACTCGTCATTACAGTCGCACATTGTGGCAAAAGACGAAGGCCTTGAAAAAAATTTATCTAGCAGAAATTACTATTTTAATTCACGTAAAGAAAAAAAATCAACTCTGAGATGATCTGAACTATCAACCTTTTCATTAAATGGGATACGAGATTACAATGGTGGCTATAATTGCAGAAATACCTATTGGTGTTGAATAAGAGGCCTTCTGCTACTGCAAATATCTATCATATGTATAGATAAAAGGTTGAGGAGAATGAATTCCTCTTCGCATTTTTGGGTTTTTTTTTAATGATATCTACTTGCAAAGAATCATCATCGCCATTTCTTACTCTTCTGCTGGTGCGTCCACCCAACGACCGTGATCTTTTATCAACTGGATCAATGCATCGGTTGCTTGTTCCATCTTTATTCCTCTCTGAACAACAGTCTGCCACAAAAGTAGAAAACAACAATCTCTGTTTCATTGAAGATACTAAACCTAATATTTTTATACTTATTATGTATTATGGTGGAATGCCCTAACGATAACCATGAAAATTGGTGTCGATGTTATGAATATCAGAGAGGCTCGGAGGCCAACCTAGAAGTGTCTCTCTTGGGAGTTAGCATTTATTTAGGTTGATTCAGAACTATAGTACCTAAGAGCATCTCCAATGCAACACTCAATCTTAGATACTTCGAGTGCCACCTAGGATTTTTTGAGTTTTTGATTAAAAATCCTCTCCAATGCAACACTCTATTTGGATCTCTAAGATGACGCGTCGAGAGTGGAATTAGAGTGTCCTTTTCAGATATCTCTAATTGTCCAATTCATCAATACTTGATTTTCAACCAATAGAAATCGAGCCTTCTATATTTTCTAAAATAACTAATTATTTATTTACAAAAATAACTATGCCACATAAGTAACTAAGATAAGTTTAGAGTTTTGCATTGGAGACATAAAAAAAATTAAGAATCTCTATTAACGCCACCTAGGAGTGAGAATCTCAATTGGAACTTGACACATAGGATGAATAGAGATTTTTTTGAGTTTTGCATTGGAGATGCTCTAAGGTCCAAAGCGGAATTAAGATGAATATAAGGAGTTGGGGAAATTCTAGTGGTTGATAATAGAGTGGGTTTCTGAAATTTTAAATGGAGGTTTTACCTTTCCCACGTAGAGATCAATCTTTCCAGGAGAGCCACCGACATAACCAAAATCTGCATCGGCCATCTCTCCTGGTCCATTCACAATGCAACCCATGATTGCTATCTGCAAAAAAAAAAAAAAAACAGATTTTTCTTAGTTTACATTTTGACAGAAAGTGAGTTGCTCAAAATTCATTTGATAATCAGTTGGTGCAAGAGTCTGAAGATTACTGAAACACCGGGCAAGTGTGATGTCTTCTCTCTGATTTCAGCACTTATCTCTTGCAGGTCGAATAATGTACGACCACATGATGGGCATGAGACATATTCCTGTAAATGTTCAAGCACCATAAGAAAATAAACTAGATATCGTGCATCTCAGCCCTTGGAGAGAAATTCTCTTCCGTTTCTTGTCAAGGATTAAGTTTTTTTTTACCGTCTTTGTGTTTCTCATTCTGCAACCTTGGAGTAGGTTGAAGGATGTGCTCCTTAGAAAATCGAAGTCTTGGTCTGGTGCTTCTAATAAAACCCCATCACCAAGTCCGTCGACTAAAAGAGCTCCAGCGTTGCTACCAGCACCAATGACCAGATCGTCTCTGCACGAGAAAGAAATGTTAGTCAATGAGTTTATCAAATGGAATCCTCTTAGTTTCCACATAATTCAATTTAATATGCGAAGAGGATAGTCACCTATGAATTCCTTTGGGGAACTGTAAATGATGGATTACTGGGGTTGTTAATTCATTGTCTCCTAAATATTCGAATAGCCTGCAGCAAAAGAAAGAGATTAGCTATGACAAAGTCCAATAGAGAGAGAGAGACTATAGCGTAACCAATATTACCTTCTTGCGGCATGCACTCTGCTGATTTTGTCGTCAGCCCAGGGTAGCTCGTGTAAGAGTAGTGTAGCGTCAACATCTTTGAGAATGTCAAGCTTCTCAAAGGATTCATCGCCGCGAACAGATACAGCCAAGCGTGTACCTGGAAGATGGTTTGGAAATCAGAATCAACAAAATATCCCTTTAACTCTATATCTGCACAAAGAGAAAAGTAAAAGGTACTACCTTCAGGCAACAGCTTGTAAGCACCGGATGATAATTCCTTGAGGTTTACTAGGACAATGGCACTAGGCAAAGGTTTTGTTAGCTGTTCTGACAAAGGAGTCAAAACCCCCATACTAACATCAATCAATCTTTTCAGAGCCAGGCGCTGAAAAAACAAAAGAGGACTCTAAGTCGGGCATCATGTTTTCACTTTTCACTTACATTAAAAAACCACGCAAGTGATTTGGATCACACGTTCAAATCAAGATGCAAAAGTAGAGGAAATGAGTATAGGCATACAGCATCACTATCTTCAACTGCAGGAAGCTCTCTCAGAAGGATAGAATCCACAGTTGCTAGATCCTGTTGACAGCATTAGAATTTGTCAATATATTTGAAGTATCAACACTGAAACCAAGTGCAATAACCTAATTTGTTCATAAAATGAGAACTTGGAATACCTTAAACGGCATGCCAACAACGAGCTTTGCTGCAAGTGATTTGTAAAGGAGTTCAGGTTTCTGGTAGAATAACAGGCATGGACAAGAATCAGCAACAGAATATAAAACTCAGATCTGAAATCTGAATATTAGTTTTAGTGCAAATGGCAGTCCTACTTTTGTTATAAGTTGAGATATACCCAGTCTCGAGCTTTAGGTATTGAGCATTGCTCTATTGGACGAAAGAAATCCTACTCTTCTTATATTTACTTCTATTCTCGCATTCACTTTTTACGTTGGGATTAAGGACCAAACAGAAAAATCAGTTATGACAAATCCAAATGCTATCTAGAATTCTAGATGGTGGACGGTTATCAAGGACCTTAACAGTTTCACATGCCCAGAAAGTTAAAAAGGAAAAAGTTTAAATAGCGTGTAAAAAATATAAGGCGTACATTCAACTGATCCAAGGACACAGACATAAGAACAGAGCCATCACGATGCAGGACCCCTCTATAATCCACCTCTTCTCCCTGTATTTAAGAAAAAGTGTTGATAAAAGCTTCAAAAAAATGAAAATGCAGTCAAGATTTAAAAGTGGAAGAAACTCATTCCCAGCATTTGGCAAAAACAGACCTCTTTTTGTACTGGTAATTGACCACTTCTACGCTGGAAATCAAAATAGTGTCGGTGTTTCTCTTCAAATGGTGCCTGAGTCAACAGTAGGAAGTCAACATCTCTAAAAAGATTAAAATAAGATTTTGAGAACCTTCAAGATTACTGGAACCCTACCACTCCTTTTTGAAGATCTGATGCTCTCATTCCGAGGTTAGCCAGCCTCCTGCAAGGATCTATCTCCTCCTCAGGTGCTTCTGTGAGGGAAACCCTGATTGTATCCCCTAAACCATCCTGCAAATAAAATGAAGTTCTTTAGCCTTTTAAAGTGTTTTTCAAAATGACAATTTTTCTATCTGCTCACAATTTGTCTTTTTTCAGCAATCTACACAAGCCACCGAATGCTGCTTTACGGCCGCAAAATGCTACTTTGACAATATTGTACAACTACACGCGGAATTACGACAGACAAACAAAGCAGTACCTGAAGAAGAGTTCCTATACCAATTGCAGATTTCATTCGTCCATCTTCACCTTCACCAGCTTCGGTAACTCCCAAGTGCAGAGGATAATCCCATCCTGCAACATACATCTCTGCGACAAGCAACCGATAGGCCTGGACCATGATCACAGGATTGCTCGCTTTCATCGAGAAGAGAAAATTATGGTAATCTAACTTCCGGCAAATCCTTGCAAATTCAAACGCAGATTCAACCTGTTTCAAGATCAACACAAATATGATACTAACACCATGACATGAAAAAAAGTTTTGAAATAAGATAAACTAGTGAACCTTCCTAGAAGCTCATGACATTCAAAGGCAGGTCACCCACCATTCCTCTAGGTGAGTCACCATAGTAGCTCATGATACGATCCGAGAGGCTCCCGTGGTTTGTCCCTATACGCATTGCTCTCCCATACTTCTTACATTTTTCAACTAGAGGAGTGAACACCTGGTTTAGAAACAACAGAAATCCAAATTCTTTCAACTCACATGAAGAAAAAATTAAGGAACTATTCAATTGTACCGATTTTCTTTTTTGCAATCAATCAATACAATCTGACAGAAATAGGGAAATTTGATGTATTTGGAATACACTATCTAAATATTTATGTTGTGGTACATATTAAAGAGCTACTGATCGCTTAACATGCCTCTGCAAATAGAGTAACAACAAGAAAATGACCTGCTCAATATGCTCAAGCTCCTTCTGATAGTCATCTTCTGTGTATTCTAGTGTCTCAAACTGCGCCCGTCTATCAGCTGCATACAAATATCAGGATCTGTAGGACAAAAATATCGAAGGAATCCGGTATAATGGAAGGTGAAGAAGTTACCGAAGTTTCCCGGGTTGACACGAATCTTGTCAAAACACTCAGCCACTCTGAGTGCGACAGAAGGGGCAAAATGAATATCTGCCACCAAAGGAATATTGTAACTGCGTAGAAATAATAAATCACTATATATTAGTGACAAGAATAACGTAAAATAGCAAAAAATGTGATCTGAGAATGTTGAGACGAAATCAGTTATGGCATCAGAATCAGAAACAAGCTGCACAATGCAGGTCGAGAAAAAGGTGAAAGGGTTGGTAGAAAGACGTGGACTGACTTAATAAGAACCTTAGTGCTTGGATGAAGGTATGCTACTACACCTAGATAAATAGAAATACGGAGTATAATGTCCTTTCGGAGCCTGACTATATATATTCCAGGGTGTAAAACTTACTTTTTCTGAACAAGGGTGTCCTTAATTTCGAAGCAAGCATCTGCCTCTTTCTTCCCTTGAACTGTTATCCGAACAATATCTGCTCCTTTGTCAGCTATTCTCATTACCTACTAATGTAAGATGAATCAGGAAAGCAGGAGTTCTTTTGCTTTCATAAGAAATCTCAAAGACATCTTATCATTCTAATCAATTCTGTTGCGGAACTTAACTACTTTCAACAATGTTGTAACGTCAAATTGAACCATGTAAGTACTTCTCTTTTAAATTAACACAGTTCCAACCCTTCTGCAGTTGTTATAGAGTAGTTTACCCATACTAGGTCCCTCATAATTGCAAATATGACAATTAATGAAATGTAAGCTGCTGTTTACTGGTGAAAAAGAGGATTGTGGGAGAGCAGATCTTCATTGGTCAAAGATTCAGCCAACAAAGTTGATACTAGTTGATTATGAGATAAATTTTCAATTTAGGTTCCCTTTCATATAGATTCGTCAGACTAAGGAAGTTTACACTTCACATAGTAATCTAAGGAAGATAAAGTAGAGCGAATGGATTAACCTGTTCGACGGTTGCAGCAACATCCTTGGTATCAGTTGTAGTCATAGTTTGAATTCTAATAGGATGCTCACTACCAACACCCACGTTTCCTATCATCACGGTACTTGTTTTCCTCCTAACGGTCTTGTATGTCGATTCACAATATTTTTGCCTCGGAACTACATTCGAAAAAGAAGCCCCACTCAGATACAAATTAAACAATCTTATTACGTGACATGCAAAATTCACCTAGTGAATCAATAGAAGCAATTTGCAGCCAAACTTATCCAGAAAGACCAAATAATATGAAATCAGCAACAACAGATCATTATTAAGAGGTTAGATAAATCTTTACCTAAGAGAGGACTTCCATCTGAAGCAGGTTGAAGTTGAGCAACATCTGAACCATCAGAATTTGAATTCCTAATCACTGATAATACTCTTTCTCTAGGAAACTTAATCCTCTTAGAAGAAGTAACCTTCACAAAATCCACACTTTTCGTAAAGCTCAAAGCATCATCTTTGCTTTTCAGACCAAAAAGTGAAGCCGGAAGTACTCCGGAAGCCATTTCTAACCTTCATAATCAAGAAAACGAACACAAAATCCAAATTCAGCTAATCAAACTCAAATTCTTACTAAACAACTATAAAATTACACTTCGAAACTACTAAACGAAAATCCATCAGTAATTCAGAAATTATAGGAAATCTGAATTTCAATCTCAAAATTGGTTAGAAGTTCAAATTGAAGAGAAATTGATAATGAATCTTTACTTACAGTAAACCTGAACCTCGAAATTTGAGATGAAGAGGTTGATGTACAATGAGTTTTGATAAGAAACCCTAGAAATTAGAGAAGGAAATGGAATTCGAAATGGAAGAGTCTGGAGGAAAAGGACTCCAATGATGGACGTATTTTCGGATGCCTCTCAGTCTCAATCTTTCTCTCTCTAAAACTCTCTCTCTCTCTCTCTCTATATCTGTGTGTAGGTGGTGTGAGAGAAGAGAAGGGGGGTGTTTGGTAAGAAAACAAGTCGAGTGAATTTTTAGGAGGGGGATAAGCTGTCACTGGGTGTAAAAATGAGAGTTTGTCATGTCCATAAATGGAAGTTTAGGTCGTTAAGAACGCATCTTTGGATGACTAGAAAATTATATTCCGTCTCAAGAAAACGACTTATTAGATGAGTTTAATGGTTCAAAACAGTTTGGTGGGTAAATAGACTCCACGGCCTAACTCGTTTAAAAGCAAAGATGGTGGCGAACGAAAATAGAGTCTGGTGTAAAATTTTATTTCGGATCCTTCCATATATTAATATAAGAAATAATTTTATTTTTTCATAAGTAATGTAGCAAACAAAAATTTCAGCTTTGAATTACATAAGGTTTTCCGTTTTTAGATGAACGTACCTGAGTATAATAATTAAATATGTATTTGGTACTTCAAATTATTTAGGGCTTTGGAGTTTGGAAACGAACTAAAAGGGCTATTGTCTTGACAATATTTAAGAAATTTTGTGTGTCCATTAATTCTTTCCCTCAAGTCATACAGAGTTTTCAAGTGGTCAAGTGGCCCAATAGACCCAACAAGTTTGGTTGAACTCTTCTAATCTTCTTCGGCGTGCGCTATTGGGCTTTGGACATGACGAAAGGGTGTATTTATAATCTTGAAAAGTAAGAAAAAGAAAGAAAAAAGGAAACGCCGCTGCCGGGGATCGAACCCGGGTCACCCGCGTGACAGGCGGGAATACTTACCACTATACTACAACGACTCTATTGCAAGTTTGGGTAATTCTGTTAAAATATTTTTCTCGTGTCTATAGATACTTGATGGGCATGGCACAAATTGGTCCTTTTAAGGCCCATATCAAATAAACATGACTCACCTCAACGAGGTCTTTATGGAGATATCTGCCTAGGTCGAGGGAAATCTCTAGTCATAGGGGATAATGTGGAACAATCTACCATTAATGAAACTACTTTATTCTTCCTATTGTGACAACTAAAGAGACACAAAAGAGATTTGAACAACCGTATTTTTTTTTAATGATGATGATAACCATATATAGAACTAAGACTTAAACCTAATATACATCAAATAATATATGTCGGATGTATAAGTATTGAGACGTTGGATGTTCTACGAGAGACAACCCTTATCTTGGTCAAACCGGTCGGCGGTGCCCTTGTTTAAGGGCACCCAAAGTTTGTCCAATACCACCGGCCCGCAAGTTGGAGCGGAGGAAGAGATCTGACACAAGCCAACTTGGATTCTAAACGACTAAACTGGTCGAAGCCAAGGGGTTTGGTAAAGATGTCGACAATCTAATAAGCGGACCAGAGATGTGTGGTTTGGACTAGACCTACCTCCAACTTGCAACTTCTCACGAACGAAATTGGAGTCTAATTTAATGTGTTTTTTTCATTCTTGGAAAACAAAATTGGCCACAATGTGCAGGGCGGGAATGTTATCACTATGGACCGTGAAAGGACCAGGAACGGAGATACGAAGATCTCGAAATAGGTACTGAAGCCACTGAAGTTCAGTCATCCATCCTATCATCGCCCTGCTAACCGCTTATTTGTAATTCTGGATGTATTTTTACAAACAAAATAAATAAACATAAGACGTTGTTGATGAGTTTATCTTCATGGCGAAAAAATGATAGTTGATGTGATATCAACACTTATTTCTATTATATCTAGCTGCAAATTTTGATTGACTGTCACAATAATTTGATGTAAAGAATGTCTTTCTTCGTGGTGAACCATTTGAAAAAATATGTAAGAATCTTTCACCTGGATGCATGATAACTGAAAGGCAAAAGAAAGTGTGTAGATTGAGGATACGGCATCATTTAAATTTCTTCTCATCCAAGAACAAAGCCAATTACATCCAGAGAGACTTTCCGAGTAAGAATATATGGAATAACATCATTCCTCCGAAGATCTCTTTTGTTCTATGGGCTTTGTATCTCCAAGCTCTTCCTACTCTTGATACTCTTAAGCGAAGAGGTTTCATCTTCCCAAATAGGTGTGCTCTTTGTAACCATGAAGAAGAGACTTTTGATCATTTGTTCTTTTCGTGTTTCTTCTCAAATCAGATTTGGAACTCCCTTACCCCATCTTTTATCAAGCTCTCAAATTCGTCAAATCGTTTCAAGGACTTAGTCGACTCAAATACTCTCCCAAAGTCGCTTGATAGGAAAAATTTCTTGAGATATGGAGTTCCTTATGCTATAATTTGGAGCTTATGGGAAGAGAGAAACACAAGGATCTTCGAAGAAAAATGTAAATCGGTAGAAAATCTTATAATTTCGATCAAAGCTCTCCTTTTTTACTGGTCTACAAACCAAGAATGGAAGTCCTCCACCACCTTTTCAGAATTAGTTTTTAGCTGGGATGCTCTTATTAGCATGTAATCTTTTTCTTTTTTTCTTGTTTTCTCTTTGTAGTTGCAACCTTTGCAATTAATGAAATCTATTTTACCCTCTTCAAAAAAAAAAAATTGAGGATACGGCATTATATGGACTAGTACATTCTCCTAGAGTCTGGTTTGGTCGTTTCACTAAATCATCCTTGCCAACTTTTGGGTATAAATTTTTTTGAAACAATATCTTTCGAACAACAACATAAACAAGTTGCTTCTCTCATCATATATGTATACAAAATGATGATATTCACAGACAATGATTGAGAAGAAAGAAGACTTTATAAGAATATTTATTAAAAGAATTTGTACCGAAAGATTTAGCGTCTTTGAAATACTTTATGGGAATTGAAGTTTCCAGATCTGACAAAAAAACTACGTATCTCAACCAAAATATGCCTTAGATCTACCATTATGATTGTCAATCAGCCAACATTTACTCGATTTGAAGATAAAATATTCTTATCTCAACCAACAAAATTTGTATTGAGACATAACGATCAGGTACTGATTGATAGGAAAGATACCAAAGACTCGGTGGACGTGCTTAATTAGGCCACACACGACCAGATTTTGACTACTATGGGGAACAATGTAAAGATGTTACGTGCATTTTGAGGTATCTAAAAACTGCTCTTGGAAAGGGAACTGTATTTTCAAAATATAAAAACACGATGATAACAAAATCTACAACAATGCATGCTAACTGTGCAGGAGATTTTTCTTTTTGAGGAGAAAACTTGGTGACATGGAGAAACAAGAAGCAACTTGTTGTTTCATGCATGGTCTAGCATAAGAGCAGAATATATATAGAAAGCTAGCTTTGGATGTTTGCGAGGCGTGCGAGCGATTGGAGTTTCTTACAAGATTTTTGGTACCCTCCGAAGAGCCCATCCAGTTGTACTGCGCGAAGAAGGCAACTTTTGATATAGCTCACATAGTACCAAACATTTAAGGTTGATAGGTTCCCAAGTAAAGAGAAAATCTGGATTAAAATGTTGTAGAACTTCTAAAGATTCGACTTGAAGGCCAATCAGCTTATATTCTTACCAGAAGTGCGTTTAGTGGAGTGCGTACAAAGTCCTTAAAAAGATTGGACATGCATGCGTAATATCTATGCACCAATTTGAGGAGAGTGTTGAGATTAGGTGAAATATTGTAATTGATTTCTCTACCATATAGATTTCATACACAACTCGTCAAGGATCAATCATCGTTGCTTTAGTTGATGTAATTTTAGGGGATATTTAGCGTTTGGGTCAAGGATAAGTACCGGCTTTAGTGTTTAGGTCACAAGTTTGTCCGTTATAGGGTCTGAGTCACGGACTAACCATTGACCACGTTGACTAATGACGTAGTTAACTAGCGCCATTAGTCAACGGGTCAATGGTTAGTCCGTGACCCAGACCCTAAAACCGGTACTTATCCTTGACCCAAACACTGAATCGCGTGTTGTGAGCCGTTCCAAAGAGGGAAATAAATTTGAATGCATTAAAATCACAAAAAAGAAAACAACTTTGAACATCAATTCTTCCAGGAACTAAAATTGATGGATCAATTTGGTCTTTGTTGTTCATAGTAATCACCATGATTCTTTCTTCAACCAAGTAGAGAAAATTTCGTCCATGAAATTCAAAATCCCTGATAAACTTATAGATGTTGATTTCTCATTCAAATATCGATCTAAATCTTAAAAAAAAAAAAATAACTAATCGATTTGTTGTTTGAACAAAAAGCATTTTTAGGTCAGAATCATCAGTAACATTTGACAGATCTATATCGTAGATATTGTAGTTGAGGAATTTAGCCATGGTGGAAACGAATGATGATTTTCCAGTTCCTGGAAGACCGTGAAGAAGATAACTTCGTTTCCAAACACGACCTAATCGATGATAAGATTGTTTTAATTTAATAAAAGATTGTAGATCTGATTTTACCTTGTTTTTTAGATCTGAATCCATGGCGATTGTATCGAAAGTTGTTGGATGAGTAAATGAACAGATCTCCACCTTTTATTATGAAAAAGGGAGAAAAGCTAGGATTTTATGAAGTTGGGGGGTTTTTTAGGGTTCTTGAGAGTTAGGGTTTAAGAGAGCTTGAAAAGAGGGAAAGAGAGAGAGATGACCGGCAAAAGCTTGGCCGACCGGCCAATGCTTACGGCGACACGGGAAGGAGTTGAGCTCGGTTCATGGAAGGTGGCAGTAGCTTGGACGTTCATGGAAGCACCCTCGAGTTTGGAATTTCGAGGGACTAACTCGGTTTTCATGGCAGCAACAAAGGGGACTTGGAACAACTCAAATCAACTCGTGTTTAGTGTTTGGGTCAAGGATAAGTACCGGCTATAGGGTCTGGATCACGGACTAACCATTGACCATGTTGACTAATGACGGTAGTTAGCTATCGTCATTAGTCAACATGTCAACTGTTAGTCCGTGACCCAGACCCTATAACGGACAAACTTGTGACCTAAACACTAAAGCCGGTACTTATCCTTGACCCAAACACTAAATATCCCTAATTTTAGTATGGGCTTTAGAGAATGGAAAGGAAGACATATCCTGCCTTTTATCCAGAGAAAGAAGACATATCCGACGGATTTTTCTCTATTTTCAACGGCTATACTCCGTCACAAATAGACTTCATTTTTGCAATGTTTAGAGAATGGATCTAAAATGAAGCTATATCTTGCCTTTTATGCGAAAAGAAAACCCATTTAGTAGTTTTAGCTACGGACTCAGTCGAGCTATTGGTCAATATGTGTTATGTGGAAATTACTTTCATTGATCGATCTACATCTCAATCGAGTAATAGATGAAAACTTGGTCCTTTCTCTTTATGCATGTAAGATTTGTTCATACCTGTTAACATTTTTTTGCTACTTCAAAACGTCATGAAATTAAATAAAAATATCACACAGAAAGTATTCAATTGTTAAATTAGCATTTTAACACATCTAATTGCCAAAAATAAACTTAAGTTGAAAAGATAACTCGTAATCTAGACGGATACAACTTACAAGCAAGAGTACTGTTATTTGGTTCGAAAATGTGGACAGATCATAGTCTGAGAGCTAGCGGGCTATATGACTATATCAGATATGGTGAGTCCCCACATTCAGACCAATAGCACTTTTGTACAATAAAAACCTCACTTAATTTAGACGCCCTAAACAATTTCGAATTTACAAGCTTTCAATATTAATAACTACTAATAAGAAAGAGTGATACATAACCATCAATAATGTATGCCACACAAAGCTGAGACTGTCATGTCTACACGGATTGCAAGGGCTATAATCAAACATGTAGCTATACAAAGCTGAAAAGCAAACCCCTAAAAAAGTACCCCTAACACCTGCAGCACTCCAATGAAATAAATTCTAGTCTTCAACCTACCTGCAACATTGTGTAACCCATTAAGGAAAACCTAGTCCTACCTAGATCTAGAAACAACTTTGAACTAGTTGTTAGGGCATGCATCAATTAATGATTGTTCCTGCAAGCAATATAGAAATTGAGAAAGAGAGAAAATGTTAGTCAAAGTTCATGAAAATCTAAAAACCAACACTACTTGATTTAAACATAAACTTTTGACCTAAAAATGAGAAAGCATTTGTTTAAACGAGTGAATACAGTATTATGGCTTATAGTCAATGCTTTAAGGCTTTTAGAGAGAACAATAGTTCTACATTCATATAAGGTTGAATTTACCCTTTTAGGAAGAGACCCATATGATCTTAGCTAAGATGAATATATATAGTGTTATTACATTTCATTTTGGACCTTCTAGGCTCTCATAATTTATACAAGTAGTCCGACATATTTCGTTTAGGTATGGTGTTTATGTACTAATTATATGTAGTATTCACGATGTCTATGTAATTGTTTTGACAAAAGGATTCTCAGAGTTATTATTACACTACAAGAATTGAATAAAGACGCTATAAACATGACATAACATGGGTTCTTATTAAAAACCATAAAAATCCTTCAAGGCTATTCTAAGGTGTCTTAAAGTCCGTCAACACTACCTTTACTTTATTAGTGTCTTATATTGGGACAAACCGATAAACCACTTCTACACAGAATCGAACGAGTGAGCTCTAGGTCTTCAAAGAGAGAGAGAGAGAGAGAGAGAGAGAGAGAGAGAGATACAGACTATTTGACCATATGCTCACTTGTTATCTGATTTCTTGAAACCTTGAACGTAAGCTGTCTTAATTGAATGAGTAACGAATAAATGGTGTATTTTCTATTTAGAAATGGATGTAACCCTAACAGGGAACATTCCTCTAAAGCAATTAGAAACATACCTGTTTTAGGGTTTCAGATTTTGTATATGTATGCACCTGCACCTCTTAGAATATATATATATACTCAACCATTTGTAATCTCTGTTGTCATCTTCTTGTAAACCCTTGAAATGAATTTGGGCTCTCAAAAAAAGAAAAAACATATAGTATACTTTTTCCTTGTTTAATTCTGTGATTTTATGCAATATTAACATGAAATGATGAAAGATCTAGAGATAGGAATATTAATAATATATAGATCAAACACAACAAAACACAATATATGAATGCTATATATGCTTGGATCCTCATACGCCATATACAAAGACCATCACATATGTGATGAAATTTTGGAAATGGCATACAGGGAGCCAGGCATATCTACTTATATGTATGTATTTAAGTATGCATGCTCATATAACATGCAAATGTGATCATCATCATCATCAACATCACCATGACAAGTAACTAATTAAATGACCATATATAACAACAATAAAAACACCATTAATCATCTCTAACTAGGGTTCTAGCTAGAGAGGAAGAGAGGGACTTTTGATGGATGGTTGTACATGTGTCTTCTTAAATGAGAGGGAATTGGACAAAGAGAAAAGATGAGAGAGAGAAATATGAAGAATTTAGTGATTGATGAAGAGAGAAGACATTTCTGCAGGACTGCAGATAGATCTAACTACAAAAATAATTAAAGACATGAACTAAAAAACTTATTCATCATCACCAACTAACCTAATAGTGATCTACAAAAAAAAAAATTTAGGGTTAAGAAACAAACCACACCCAAGTAAAGTAGCTAGCTAGTAACCCTAATCAGCTCATGAAGAACTAATTAATAAGGTAGTTTATGAAGTGGCAACAAGAAACCCACAGCCTCATCACCTATAACTAAAGGAATAGAGAACCTAGTTACCCATAATTTTGAAGGAATTAATTAGGAAGAGAGGGTAGAAGATGGATATTGAAATGAAGAAGCTAACATGATGAGTTAGCTAGGGTTTGTGATAGATGGAGTAGTTCTATCTACCAGAAGGAGTGTGAGGTAAATATAGGGGCCAGGGTAGAGAGAATAAAAGAGTTAGAGAGAGAAAGACAAAGAGACAGAGAGAGATGGGTCACTCAATTCCCTAAACTTTAGTAATTTTTTCATCTCCTTTTTCTAGGTAGACGTAAAAAAAGCAACGTTTCTTTTCTACTTCTGAAACTCATTTTGTCTACAAGTGTTTGGATCATTTGTTGATTCTCTCTCTCTACTTCGATCATACAACTCTCTACTCTTAATTTCTCTCTCACACGCTTCTCTTCTTCCCCTCCTGCTTCATTCTCTTTATTATACTTTAAGTGTTCATGGTTTTTTTTTAATCTTAATTATTATTACCAACTTAATTTCTCTCTCTAATTTGTTTGTTTATACTTCTTTGATACTGACTCAATTCCATTTGTTATCTAATTGTCTGTTTATAGTTAAGGTGATGGTATATACATGAACACGTCATTATTTACTTCCGAGTCATACTCTATCTCTAACTATGTAGACTCTAATTAATATTTAAGAAAAGGACTTGGTCTAAATATGTAGCATTTCATGTAGGTTATTCTTATGTTCTTAAGGACATTCTTCCGTTGAGAAGTTCTATTCATCCCTCCATTTTGGTCTTTTCTTCATCCCTCTGCTGATGTGGCGACATATCACTTGAGTGTGGAGCAATTGGAGAGAGAATGGTGAGAAAATATTCTCCAGAGATATGTCGCCACATCAGCGGAGGGATGAGGGAGAGATCAAAATGGAGGGATGAATAGAATTTTTGGTCTTTTCATAACAACCATGATAGGAAAACCGAAAAAAGTGACGTGAATTTAGCGTGAATTCCCATCAAACGATTCAAAATCACCACGTTTTCATCAAAAGAGAGAAAGTGGCGTGAATCTAACTGTTGGATGGGAATGGGAATTCACGCCATTTTTGTCGGTTGTTGTGACATTTTCGTTTCATTAATTCCTCGATGACCGGCACTTAGACTTCAATGATATATTTGCTAAAATAATGGATCGAGTGACTAGTTTTTAAATTTAATAACGTTGTTGATATATGACGAGAATAACAATGACATTGTAAAATTTAACAAACAGATACATAAATGGAAAATGACAGGAGATGCTACAAAAGTAGACATACCCTAGACCTAAAAAAAAAATCTCCTGTCCATCTAAATTGAAAAAATCCATCAAGAATAACAATGTAATGGTAAAATTTTAAATAGGCAAGATAATTATGAGAAAATATTTGTTTCCTCCAATAATATATAGTCCACACTCCACATAGACAAAAGAGAATAAGTATATGTTAATGTCACCTCAACTAGTAGAACTCACTTTTAAAATATGAGACAAGTTTCTATGATTGATGAAAAAGAAATGGTGATCACTTCCTATGACCTGGCTTACTCTTTTGACAAGGTCATGAATGGACCACTTAATGAAAACAAACCATATATATCTAACTTAGAGATAGATCCTCACTTGAATTCATGACCTAATAAAGGTCTTAGTACATAGTAATTAGCATATAACCATTCAAGATAAAAAAAAAGGTAAGTTAAATTAAAAATGAAAACATAAATAGAATGAAATATCTATTAATATTAGTATAAAATAATGTACTACTCCATAAAAGATCAAATTAAATAGATTAAAGGCAAAAGATGTTTTACATTGAACTCCTAATTTTGAGGATGAAGTTCATTAAAAGTTAAACAAGAATGTTTTTGATTAGAGAGAAGCATGTTTAATATCTTAGGATAAAAGTTAACAAAGACATTTATATGTCTAAATATAATATAATATAATTGGCATGGTATTTTTGCCTTGTAACTTGAAATATGAAGTATATTAAACATATTTCTCTAAAGTATGTTTTAAACCATGAATCTTATAATTATTCTCCTCTAAGCTAGCCTAGCTAGCTAAGTATAGGGATGGGCTTAAGTATTTTTTATAATAATGTTTTTATGTAATCCTAAAAACATTAATTATTTTAATCATTATCATTTTGTTCTTAGGTTTTCTTGGGTTTAATGCATGTACAGAGACATACTTGGAGCAAGCAGGCTAGCTAGCTAGCTAGTGAGAGAAACAAAACAAATATTCTAGAGAGAGAAAGAGAGGAGAAGAAGAGGACAGTCAAAACTCTTAATATTAACAGTTCATTTGATAGGAGCCGATCTATTGTTTTTTAAAGAAAGGCTGCATCTTTTGTTTTCTGGTTAATTGAAATGTAGCATTTGGAGAAATGAGTTTGAATTATCAATCTCATATTACCAAAGAACTAACTAGGGTTTGTGTTTCTTTGTGTTGTTCTTTTACATGAATGTAGAATTGGATTTTTATGTGTATTTTTCCTATTTAAAATGAATTAATACATGTTTATAAATGGAAAAATATTTTCTTCAAA
Source organism: Eschscholzia californica (assembly GCF_041429995.1). Lineage (NCBI taxonomy): Eukaryota > Viridiplantae > Streptophyta > Magnoliopsida > Ranunculales > Papaveraceae > Eschscholzia > Eschscholzia californica. Next base: position 17,466,836 of record NW_028238198.1, read on the forward strand.
AAAAACATGGAAAAATACAATAAATCATGTTTAACATACGAAAGTAATTCAAAATTTAGAAATGCAAACACTAACATGTTTCGCTTTCGATTGATCTTGATCAACTCAACCTTTTCAAATGGCTATAACTATGAAAATTGAGATTTGTTAGGTACATATCTCGATCAATTTACTGACCTAAAATATGAAAGGTTTGAGTACAAATTGTAATGATTTTAGTCTGAAGAATCATATGAACATTGTCTTACGTTGGGGAGGCATTAGATTTGTTGAAAGTGTTTTGAATATGGGGATATCTAACCCGATTTGTGACCCTCGAAACAACTTTCAGGATTTTTGACCTGACCTGTTTCGCAATGCTGGTCTTTGTTACTTGTGAGGCGAAGCTTCTCTTTACAATGGGTGTCCATTTATGATTAGGAATTACTAGAAAGAGAGGCGGTTATGTAGTGGTATTAGGGTTTCCAATGAGCTATATAATCTAAAATCCTAGAAATATCATTTGTTATTCATTCATAGTGGAAATCATCGCATCATTGTTCGCCGTAGAGTAGGTTTAATAAACCGAAACACGTAAATATCTTGTGTTTTTTTTGGAAGTCAAATATCTTGTGTTTTGTATGATTGTTTACTTTCTCTACTGCTTTTCTTGGTTGCTCGTTCTTCGCCGCAACAAGATTTTATGAAGTAGGCAAATCTTGGACAACTCTTTCCGAACTAATTTTCAAGTAGAGTCTGGGCTTAAGAAGTCACTGTAACGTGGTGCAAGGGTTAGTGTTTAAGTGGAGGATGAAGGGCTTTACCCCTGGCTTTGTCGATTTCAAGAAAGTTAAGTCCAATGAGCTATCAATGGAATAACTTAAAAGTGGCCTGGACCACCTAAAATGTTGTTCGGCAACATAAAAATAATTAACTTATCTACTTAACTATAATTGTTTTGTGATCGGGGTAAAGTGATGGTATCCATGGGAGTGCAAGAGAGTGACCATATGAGAGTAGTAATCCAAGAGACAAAGAAAGATAAATAAAGTGGATAGGTGGTGGTGGGTAAAGTTAGAGTTGAAAGGAAGGAGAGGGGGGGGTGGGGAATCAAAATTCTTTTTGATAAGTGTCAGAGTCGTATAGTATTAAGCTGGAGGAGGAAAACCTTTGGTGTTTGGATTGGAGTCTTTTTGCTAAGATTCTGTGCTTTCTCTGCTTCCCTTTCCCTACTAGCCCTGCCTGCCTGCCTGCCTACCTGTTTTACTACCTACTCTCTCTCTCTCTCTCTCTCTCTCTCTCTCTCTCTCTCTTCAATCTCCAGCATTCTGCTGCATGCTCGTTTACCTAGGTATCACGTTTAAACAATCCCCAACTCCAAAAAGTAAACCACTTCTCTTTTATGACTCAAAGTATTTGGAGCTTAATGTTTAAGTGACATGAGTAAGCTTCAATGCCACTACAAAGAAAAATAGACACGCCACTACAAAAATGAGGACAGCTTGAGACGGCATAAAATCGTCTAAAGCAGAAAAACACCTTCAGAAAAAGTTATTTCGGACGGCACTATCAATAGAAATACATTTTCCGATGGTAAGCAGGGAAATTTACATATTTGCGACGGAATATATTAACAGTACTGTCGGAAATAGTTTTTATTTTTATAAGAAAAAAGAATTGGGAGCCAATATTTAGAAGAAAAAAGATTTGATAATTAAAGTAATACAACACACCAATTCAAGACATTCTTATTCAAACTTCTATTTGCAATAATAGAATACACCTAGAACAAGTAGAAGAGTAAAAATAGTTTTCAATCTTTGCTTCAACCATCATACTTGTTGAGCTGAGATATATGCAAAAAAAGAAATCATACTTAACTGTTGTCCATTCACATACAAAGATTTTAAAGTTCAGTGCGAACTGAACACAAGAGTTGTCGATATCAAGTACATCATATTATTTTTTTCTTATCTCAACATCCTAACAAACGAGTTTTAAAATACGAAGAAAAAATAGAAAAAGTAATCATCTCTTACAAATGGAATCTCAAGATCAGTAATTGCCGCTCAGACCTTGAGGTGATTGAGGTGGCTAGCCTGCTGCAACTCATTGAAAATATTTTTTGTTATCCTTCCTTCTAATCTTTTTCTGAGAAAGAGGTAATATATTGATTAATATGCCGAGAAAGCACTGAAAGTGTGGAACTTACATTTAGATAACATCAACTCCCAAGAAAACAAGATGACTGAGAAAGGTACCCCTATGAAAATTCTAGCTAGTTGGCAAAGCCCAAGAATAAATAGTGTCTTGACTTCTACAATTATTTGCTCACCGCCTTATCAACGTTGTCTATTAACAGTATGTTAAAGAAGCCTATAAAAGGTGACAAGCTCGCCTTAAACAAGGCACGATTACAACTTTGATCATAAGCTGAATCTTAAGCTTAACGACCAACCAAAGTTCCAATTGTCTAAGCTCAAGACACTCAATATCTTAACTGCATGCCAGCAACTGGCAGCCAGTTGGTCAGTGCATACACTCTGCAATGCGGAGGTCCCAAGTTCGATCTCATGAAAATTCAGTCAAGGAATATTGAACTTGGGTGTCATTTCATTTCGTCGAGCTTTAAGCCAGTAGTAATTCGGCAGTTATCGTGCTAATAGCACGTATTGATGTATCAATGCCTTTGTAATCTTCATGTAGTCAATCTTCAAAAAAAAAAAAATTAACTACAGGAACATTTTGACTCTAGCAGATCGAGACTCAACGAAGCAGTCTCTCATCCTGAATAAAAGATTCTTGGCTAACTCCCTTTACCAAGCCTTCGAAGATCAGCTAGGACACTCTTCTTCCAGCATTCATACTTACTCTTATTAAAGAAAGCAATTTTCCAACCCCACAACAGCACTAGAAAATAACTTTTTTATAAGAAAAATTTTGTTTTCTTTCCCATTAAAAAAAATAATGTTCCTAATTCTATTTCTCACTTAACAAGCGGACCTTAAGATCTAACTAAAACCACTGAAAATGTAGTACATTTAAGAGAGGTGTAAAACCACCAACAAAAAGTTATATGACGAATGATTAAGATTTTTTATTTGAAATTGTGAACAGACTGAAGAGCCCTTTACAGTTACATTAAACTAAAGCAGAGAAACTAGATAACAAAAGTAAGAATGAAAACAACATTGTAACAAAATTTTGTCGGATGCTAATTACACCACTTTTATCGTCCCTCAATATATTTTATAAGTCTTCTATTAGTGTTTTTTTGTGAAATTGTCAGCGTGCCTCGAACCCTTGACCTCTAGGGTGGAAGACTAAACCTCTTACCACTCCAACCAAGGGTTGTTGGCGTCTTCTATTAGTGTTGCCGGTGGCATCTCAGCAGTCCCCGAATTGGATCACATTTTTGAGAGATAGTTGGTTGCATGGTTTATCTCCCGATAGGCATGTAAATGTTCAATCGAGCATTCCCCTAGTTGCATCCAAAGTGACTTGCTCTCTATGAGGATTCTTGTTAGAGTGAGCAACGGTCGGCCAAACCGACCAAGTCGAACTTGGTTGAACCAAACTGAATGATTTTTGGGCGGAACTAAAAAACGTTCGGCTCGGCTGAAAAAGCGATCAACCGATTGATGTGGTTTAGCTTCGACTTGGGATTTTGAATACTGCCCTGCCGAACCGTCTGACCTATATAAAATATACTTCTAGATAAAATGGAAGATTTTTTTGTACTGTCAAGGTCATCTGTCTATTGAACCTGCACCACATCTTTTTTCTGTGTCGAGGCAGGAGCTTATTAACCCCCGACTTTTTTTTTTTTGGCTCCAACCAATTTATCAACACAATCCTACATCAATTATGGATGATAAAGGATTTTTTTTTTTTTTTTTTTGATGAGAATATGGATGATAGAGGATAGGACCACCTGACCATGTGGAAACAAGTCATGTCTAGATATGCACCTGAGGCTAGTAATGCTTTTCTGTTGTACTTTGAAACAAGACCTAAAATGAGACGAAATTGCAGCCCCCCCTCACTGAGGCAGGCCTCAAGTCATTTTCTTTACAAGCTGGTTCAGGTTAGACCTCATGTGCCCACCACCCTTTCTTCATCATAAAAATTAAGCTGATCTATAGATTCCATACTGGTCCAATCAGATCTACCTCAGTTAGGATATTTTTGTTTCTTCTTCTTTCATCTCTGACTCTGTCAACATAAAAGTATTCCCCCATGAATGTGACACTATTTTCCAACAAAGATTACATTTACTTTTGATTCTACAACCCAGTTTCCATCTTTGCCAAGGATGGGGCAGAGCCACCAATTGTCACTCGGATCGACTAACTTGACCAGCCATCCGACGTAAAAAAAAAAGTGATTCTGTACTTTGTCGAAACCTAAACTATCAAGATCTAAGCCATATCAAAGGAAAGTTGGATAATGTATGAGTCGAAATCCACTCTTGAGAGGGCTCCTAAGAATCTATGATTAGTGGGTTTATGCACTAACCAAGCCTACAAATTAAGTAACAAATGAGTCTGGCCCGCTCACACCCCGGCGACCGGGAAAGTGTTTGTTTGTGGCTGCATAATTGTCGTCAACCTAGACCCTATAAGTATCTACACACGTGCATCCAGGGTCGCCCTAAGCAGATTTAAAATTTGGAGCCTATATAATGCATTTAAAAAAAAAAAAAAAAAATAGTAGAGATCATTGAAGGATTTGAACTCTTAACTTCTTGTACATAATCTAAATTCCTAACCATTAAACTACACCTTAAATCATGTTATAAATTTATTTAGAATATAATTATTTATTCGAACCTAACATAAAACATGCAAAATGAGGCCATTCACTATGTTGGGGCCACTAAAGCCCCCTGCTTGTATTGTGATCGAAGGACAACATACAAGGGCATTCCATTTTTGACTGAAAAACCTACGACGACCTCTTAGTTTTCTCTCTCATTCGCTTTTATCTTCTCTCATACAGAGTGGTTAGTTTCTCTCTCCTAACATGAGATCAAGTTTCTCTCTCCTAACATGAGATCAAGTTTCTCTCTCATAGAGACTTATAGATATTGCTTTCTCTCTCTTAACATGAGACAAAACAAGCTCTTAATCACTCTACAAAGAACATGTGTAAATAAGACAACGATTTTTAACGTGGAAAACCTCCTCAACGCGAGAAGTAAAAACCACGGGACTCTTAAATTAGTTATTATTTTATTGAGAGAGAGAGATTTTAATTTCTTTTTTTAACCCTTTAAATTTATTTTGTTTCTTTTTTCTTGAATTAGTTATTTTATTTCTAAGAAGGAAAAGATTATTGTTTTTAAATAGGTAACTTTATTTTTACGAAAGACTATATTTTAAATTTTGTGAAGGGTTTCTAGACAATATCCTTTATTAAAGATGGATGTCTGTCCCAGTCATTGTTTTCCCGATGTATTTTCTATCACATCATACAAAACCAAAGAAGTTGATCTGCCTTTAGAACATGAACTATTTTTCTAATGAAATAAAATAAAATCCTAAAGTGTTCTTATCAAATTTTGCATTTCTTTTTTCCTGAAAACACATGCATCACATAACTTGTTTTGAGATCTAACTCCATTAGAAAAATATACATACACGCAAAACAACTAAAATTACGAATAACTTGTACTCAGATTTTAGGTTCATATCTTTAAACAGTAGCACCACACAAGTGTGATATGTGTACTTAAATGTTTACATATTTGAATCACCACTGTCTGCCATGTCCATTTATATTCAGCTAACCCTAAGCCCAAACCAGTGACTCAATTGAAAACAAGAGTTGGTAACCCATATACCTTCTCAAATGTATAAATATTGTTCAAAACAAATTTCAAATGTTGTGAGTTTTGATTGTTATAACAAATACTATCATAAACTTTATATCTTATTTAAAAAAATCCTTAACTTCAACCTATACAAAACCATAAAAGAGTCGCAGTTTGGTCAGAGTATCGATTATGTTAGTACCCTTCCCTGTTCTCTGTCAGAATCTGCTCGCTGAAAGCTATTCCTCTTGCAACAACATAAGTATTGAGAGATCGGCCCTTCATCTCCAACGACCCACGGATGTTCCGAAATAGCATTCAAGGTTAATCTATGTTTTGGATCTGTGAGAAAGGAAACATTCAATTCAAAATTAAAGAGTAAGAAAAATATCGAGAAGGAAAAGAGACCATAGAAATAAGAAAGAAAAACTCGAAGGGATACTACTTACCTTTGCAAAGAATTCCTTCTATTAAGTTCTTAAGCTCTGAATTAACACCATCAGGTATGATTATGGGGTTGTTTACGATCTGACGTTAAAGCAAATACTTCATTAATGGCCCTCGAAAGGCGAAACTAAAAAACTGGCAATGGAATTCCTTCTCGTTTGAACAAGTAAATGACGAAAATGAATTGATTGAAACAACAAAGAGGAGTCCGCACACCTTGTCATATGTATCTTGTAATGTGTCTCCAAGGAATGGGTACTCGCCGAGCACCATATAATACAAGGTAACACCTAGAGCCCAAGTGTCTGCAGCTTTACCATGGTAAGTTAGACCTGGTAATCAGAAGGAAGATTTAACATTTCATTAGAAGAGTAAAGATTATATTGTCACCGATCTCGCAAGTGAAGTTCACAAATATTTGGCAGTTTGGTTCCTCACCTAAACAACACTCTGGTGCTGTAAAAACAGGAGTCCCAGGAGATCTCCGAAGTTCATCATTATCTTCCTGTAGATGAGAAAAGAATTCAGAGAAAGTTAAGAGCAGAACTAAGATTCAAGTCATCTCTGTTAAGAGAATGGTCACCAAAATTTGACAGGTCATTCATTCTTGGCCAGCCAACAAAATCAACAACATCAACTAATAAATATTTTTCTAAAGAACTATGGCACCTCACTTGTTGACACGGTCAATGATCTCCGAATGCATAAATGCATTATTTGACCAACACTTGATGATCTTTAAGAGTAGATCATAAAATTCATTACAATGGTAAAGCATTAAATTTAATTGACCACTTCCATAAATTTCAGCACTGGTGGTACTAGTTCTAGTTTTCTATGATCATATTTCCCACCTTTCCTTTACACTACAAAAGAGGGTAGTTGAACATATAGGGCCAATTCCTCCACTTACATATAGTTTAGCATAGGAGATGCTAACAACGGAATTTTATTGAATGTGGTTGTACCTCAGTCCTAAACAACCGAATTGCTACGTTTTAAAAATAAGCACTCTCTGTCCACGTAACCATCCAGTAAAAGTTAGCACCAAAAAGAAGTGGTACCTCAAAGACTTGGCTGACACTGAAATCTCCTATCTTCAAAGAGCCTGTGCTTGTAACCAAAAGATTGTCGGGTTTAATGTCTCCATGCACTATATTCTGTCGGTTATAAGATCAAACACTTGAATGCATCACATAATGTAGATAGAAAAGAGAAGCACTAAAATCATATTAAGAAGAAGAGGAGTATAGACAGACTAAATGTTTTCTTCTGTCTTCAGGTAAGGTAAATATAGTACATCACTATGAACACTAAAAGAAAACAATTCTGGAATACTGGATCATTAAAAGATAATGAAATTAAAATCAATATCATACATGCGCATGGAGATACATGAGCCCAGCAATTATGTCCCTTAGGTATTTCCTGACAGTAGTTTCCTCTAAGCCACCTGAAGGCCCGGAACCATTGGTAGCCCATTTCCCTTCTACGTATTCCAGTACTGCAAAGGAAGTAAAAAATTTTGCAAGTTGGATTGAGCATTTGTTAGAAATTTTTTTTATATATTAGATCTTAAGATTCCTAACATGAACATACGGGGTAACTCCGTAACTAATGCATGTAACATGTAAGTACAAAGCCTAGGAAATAGAGAGTTAATGAATACCCATGTAGAACTGATCGGTGTTGGGGTCATCAATCACTTCAATGAGATTGACTATGTTGGGATGATCCAACATTTTCATGATCAAAACCTGCAAAAGAGATCAAGTGGTGAACAAAAGACCATTTAACATTTTTACCACCAATGATATGACACAACAAAGAGAAAGCAAATGACATATTTAATTGTACAAATGATATTGAACCTCGTAAATAACAGAAAAAGATACCAAATATAACAAGCTTAATGTGTCATACCACAGGTAGAAATTGTTTTTTCAGAAAACACTAATTCTTCTGTAGACTTCTCCAGAGAGTACACTACTTCTACATAATAAAAGACGCCAACAGACAACTAAGGCCCCACTTTTCATAACTCTCTCAATCTTGCGACAGTTTTTATCATCATACCAAGTCAAATGTGGTATAACTTGGCTCGCTCGTTCTACTAGTTTCATATGGAAAATATTTGACTTCAGTAGATCCAAAATCACAATGATAAGCAAAAGAATGTTCATGATGCTGATCACAAGGGTTGTAGCGAACAACGCCTAGATGTTGAAATAGGCAAATAATCATCAGAACTCAATAAAGGCACAATGTGGAGCTTCCAACATGCAAGAGCTATCTGACATCTCAATATAGTTGAAATGTTCAAAACTTAGGTCAACTGATCTTGATTCCTTTCAAAATGACATGACCGAACAAAATGATTAGGCCCAACCTTCAAACAATTTACAAATACTACTCAAGTCATCAATCAAAACTTAAAAGGAGCACCATCAAGCTGCCCATGAACAAACCAGATCATTTCTGAAAAATATTAGTAAAGAAGAGCAGAACCAGGGATAGAATTTAAAGCCTCCATCAAACACAGAAAAATAACGAGCGCAACAATTAGATTGACTCATATAAGATCACAAACCTCTCGAAGAACATCAGTCATGGCAGTCTCCGACGGTCCAACTCGCAATTTCAATAGATGAGACTTGTGGAAAGCCTGAAATCAAAAATCATTAATATAAACACTAGGGTTTTTCAGGTTAAAGTGTGGAGAATTATATTCAAACATATCCATTTAGTCCCTGACGAGTAACTAGAACACTCTACACCGGTAAAGCTGGATTCAAGCATAGAAAATAACATTTAAATCTTTAACCAATCTGCATGCTTCTATAACAGAGGTTTGAAAACTACCTTGATAGCATACCGCTTTCCATCTTTAGTACTACGATACAAGACCTGTAGAACCGCAACAGTAGAGTGCTTTCACTGTGGTGAAAAAAAGTGTAAGCTAAAAGTATGTAAGCAAAAGTACACTTACCACTTTCCCATAGCTTCCTGATCCAATCTTAAACTCCCGAACGTACTCATTTACCATTTTATTTCCATCTTCATCCTGAGAATGCATCAATTGGAGAATAGTCATTCCTCCTTCAGCTTTGCGCTCGTATAAGTAAGAACAAAGAAGACAAATATGAACCCAAAAGGTACAAACTAAATGACTTGAGATTTCTCAAAATTCATACCCTTTATGCCAAACTTTGGTAATATTGTACTAATGCATAAAATCTCATATAACGACTGGAAAATTTGCCTAACTTGTCTTTCTTATCACCGCGATGGTGAAAATTCAACTTCAAGCTTAATGGAAAGACCAAGTTTAATAATTGGTCTTTCCGTTAATGGTTTCTCCCCAATTAATAGAAGATCAATTAATGATCTTGCAAATTTGCGAACTACGGTACTGAATAACTCTTCCACCACCACAGATTCATCTTGCCCTCATTCCAATGTGTCAGAACTACTAGAAGTTGGAAGCCCTAAGCAGATAGAACTCCACGATATTACAGCTCAAATAAAGTACAAACTCAAAAGTATGATGCCACCCGCACCCACTCACACACACAACAAGGATAATTATTTATTTACCTCTGACCGAACAACATGCCGAGTCTCCTTTACAGGAACTTCCCTGCATATAGTTCCACTTTGAATTCTAAATAAGAGAATCTCTTCAGAACGCTTAGATGGGCTCTGAAACTCACCATCACTTCCATTCGCAATGTCAGTAGTTTCGCCATTATAAAAACTACCATCATCATATACATCATCATCATCTAACAAAATATCATGTGACCGAGTACGGAAGCTTGGAGTCAACCGTAATGATCTTATGGGCTTCCTAATGAACCCAAAACAACTACAACATCCCATTTCTTTCAGCCTTGAGAAAAAGAAACACCCTTTGAATAAAAAATACTTACTCCAACGCCTCAACTATAAGTAAAATACCAAACAGTGTATATGGCGAATTAATCCCCCTACCTGTAAAATAATAAGTATAAACTTTAAATTTGGAAAACATTTGAAGTCAATAAAGAAGGATAAAAATAAGTTCAAGTTTCGCTTTCTCAAGCTACGGTTTCGTACACAAGAGCCTGCTACTATCTTTGATTGATATCTAGGGTTTCACATTCAACATAATGACCAATAATTGACAAAACAAGTATATAGTTTTCATAATCATGTAAGCAATAAAAGAAACTAATAATACCTTCTTGGAGGAGATGAAAGGGGCTTAAACCCAAACAAGTTTTGCTATTCTAAAGGGTGCCATTCACACAATGGAATGAAGCAGCAGATGAAATCGATGCCATTTCGATTCAAAGCTAACATTTCGAGGAATCCACTTTACTCTAACTTGAGAGCGTCTAATCAAAAATGTATCTTTCCAAAAACACCTTCAATCCTTGCCCTTTTCAAACAAAGGAAAAACAAATCAAACCCTTGGAATAATACAAGATCCGTTGAATTTCAGAAAAAGAACAACAAAAAAATGCCCTAATTTCTAACCATGAGAGAAATATGAAAATGCGTGTTTATCCAAAATAGGGCATGAACGATCGCGAGAGTACAATATGAACGAGGAATTATGAGAAAGGAATGAATTGAAATTCACAGTACTCACCTTGAATCTGTATTTGAAGTACCAAGAAAGAAGACAATACGTTCAAATACCTAGCTTTGGTTTAACGGGCGATGAGTTGAGATGAAAAGGGGGCAATTTGAGTTGAGAGCTGAAATTTATATATATTCAATGGTGGACAAATCTTAAACTTGAAGGAACTGATTCAGAAACCCTAGTTTTCGATCTTTAATTAAACGGAGGCGATTGATTTGAACGTCGTAAAGGGAGCCAGGTAATTACAATGCATAATTAAAGACCAATTAGGAAAACAAGCTTTGAAGTTTAGTGATCTCTAGGATCTTTAATTTGTAATCTTTATGATCTTTTTATTTTATTCTTGTAATTTTGTACCCATTTCCCTTCACGTTGTTTTTAGTTTTGCGAGTTTCATTTGTTATTTACTTTAGTAAATTCATGTAGTACTCAAAAGAGTCAAAGCAATCAAAACCATGTAATATTTTTTTGTATTATTTTTTTGTTTATTTTCTCTTAAATTAGTTATTATTTTATTGAGAGAGAGATTTTTATTTCTTTTTTTAACAATTGAAATTTATTTTGTTTCTTTTTTTCTTACATTAGAATTTTTATTTCTAAGAAGGAAAAGATTATTATTTTTTAAATAGGTAACTTTATGACTATATTTTCAATTTTGAGAAGGATTTCTAGATAATGACCTTTATTAAAAAAAGATTTTTGTCCCAGTCATTTCCCTTCTTTTTATTATAAAAATATTCATTCTTTGAATGAAATTCTGGTTTATCTCAAAAAAAAAAAAAGTTTCAATATAGAATTCTCAATTGTCAACAATTGATTGCCCAAGTGGTCCACTTTGTTGACATAAACTACAAAATTCTGGAAGTCCCAGTTTCGATTATCAGAGGAGGTTGTTTCCATGGTTTATTGAACTTAGGTTATTAAGTTATAATTAATGTTGTTGGGCTTTAGGTCATAATTTAGTTGGACTATTGGCCCGTTTTATGTAAGAATTTGAATTCGGCAGTTTGGTGCTTATCACATCTTTGATGTATCAATGACAATGTAATGACTATCTTAGATCGTAGTCAATTTCCAAAAAAAAAGTAAATATAGAATTCTCAAACGTTTACAATTTTTAACTTGTAAATTCTAGGTAAAAGAAAAAAGTTGTAAATACTGAATTTTTTTTCTCTCGACAAAAAAAAAAAATACTCAATTTTTTACCATCAAGACATGAGAATGATGCATCACTAATATCGTAAAGTGAGAAACTAAAATTTCTCCCCAAACACACCCTTCCTTTATGGTGTACAACTAAAGTTTTTTCTAATCAATGGTGCATCCAAATGAAAGCATTTTTTGGTTATAAAATTTCGGAGGTTGTCGAATTTGGATATGTAAAACCAATTGCCTATGCAACACATGAAGCTCTCTCTCAGTCCAAAAAGATAGTTTGAGAGAGGCCAGAAAGAAGGGAAAAAGAGTCATTGTTCTTTCTCTATCAAGTTATTGATGAGGTTGTTTTCGAAAAAATCTCAAAAGCTGAAACATCTAAAGTAGTGTGAGATTTGTCACAAAAATCCTGCAAACAGGGGCGGATTTGTATGTAGACTAACCCAGATTATAGCCTGGGTTGGTTCTTAACCCTTTTTCACCTATAGACCATCAGTTAAGGAAGACAGCCCGGATGGTTTAGGCTTTGTCTCCCGCACCTTCGGGTAAACTTTCGATTCCCACACAAAGCATATTTTTTTTCTCTTTTTTTAACTGCCCATTTGAAAGGATAATTGCATTTTGGCTCCCAATTATAAGCAAGTCATGATTTTATTCTTAATTCGTAACCAACTGCAATTTTGACATTCAATTTTGTCCAGACTTCTTATTTGACCCCCCCCCCCCCCCCCCCCCACATTTACTATTTGCACTTATTTTGTTGTATTTTAATTGTTTCGATATGCTTACATATTTTTTTCTAACATCTTGCTCCCTCATATACTTCATCTTTTTCTCCTCCTCTTAGTCTTTTTTCACTTCCTTAGTTTCTCTCAGTCGTTGTGGCGAAAAAGAGGGTCTCGTTTAGGGCTGGAAAAAAAGTCTACAAACCTGAAACCGTCACAAGCGGATTTATCCCGACCGACCCGATAAAATCAACGGGTCGGGTACGAGTTTTGAAGTGCTACCCGACATCCCGCCCGAACCCGCCGATAATCTTTACCCGACATAATAATGTCATCCATTTATAAGTTAATACATATGCACATTATATGTATGCTTGCTTGTACATATTTATGTATGCATGTATAACACATATATATGTATATATATATCATTTAAAGTATTTGAAGTGTATAATATAGATACATATACATATATTGTTGTCCAAGTCCGGAGTGCCCTTGACACAACATTGTTAAGAAAAACTTAATTAAATTTTAACCTCGATAGCAATTTCTGTATCATCGAAATAGAAATATTTTGTCATTTCGACTGAGATATTTTGAAACTTTAGTGAAAACCCGATACTCGACCGCCCGACACTAGATTTTTTAAATAACCCGTCTGATTAAACTCGAAAGCCCGAATGGACAGAATATTTCCTCTTTGTAGACATCTAGCTTAGAATGTTTACTAAATATTGTTTTATTTATTGATTTTGTTAGACAAAAGAGTTTATGTCCTACTTTTTTTCTTTCACCTCAAATGTAATATAAAAAGAAATTCGTTTATGAAATCCTAGACATTTCTATTAGTAGAAACAAAAAAATATCATATAATGGTTAAACATGTGAACCAATTGTAATTAAATAAAACAATGTATTTATCTTTTACGAAGCATTGATACCATTATACATACAAACTAATATGTAAATTTTATTTAAGTCAGCCCTGTCTAGAACAAAATCCTGGCTCCGCCCCTGCCTGCAAGGGTGATAAGAAGGTTAAAAAAATGTAAGGTTGAAGATTGGACGAGGTGAACTTGGATCTCTTCATATGATTAACTCTGAAAATATTTCTGATTATTTTTCTTTAGTTCAATCTTTGTTAATCAATTGCAGGTTAACGACGAACAATTAAGTCATCTACGTGTTACTAAAAAAAATCAAGAGATCATTGACAGGTCGTTTTGACTATGTTGTTGCTGCAATTGAGGAAGGAAATGATCTCTCAACTATGTCTGTTGAAGGTTTAATGAGTTTATTATGTTCCCATGAACGTAGGATGAAACATAGAGCTATTGCAGGGTCTATATGACAAGTTTTTCAAAGCATAGTGACTTTGTTTGAAAATGTTGATTCTAGTGGTGAAGAAAGTCATGGTAAAGATCTAAAAAAGTTAGGAAGTATGACAAATCTATAATAAGATATTTTCGTTGCAAAAAATTAAAAATATACTAATTTCTCCGATACTGATGATACTTCAAATCTAGAATTACGTCTGAATTCAACCCTATCTCGAGCTATGCTATCAAGATTTATTGACTATGTTGTAACCAATTTCTTTAAAAAAGTTATGTTGGTGGGATGATGTAGGGGTGGGAAAAAGATCCGGAAGACCGTTATCCGACCCGTTCGACCGAGATAAAAAGTGTCCATGGACACCCGATGGTCATAACGGTCAGTGTCCGACCGGCCCGAAAGAATTGGCGGACGGTCACGGTCAAAATTTTACGTCGAAGGACCGACCGCTGACCGACCGGTACGAGTGACCGAATAGGTTGACCGACTAAACTATCCTCATTTTTAGAAGTTGACCGTTGAATTGGACATATAAATATATGATGATAGTTGGCTATAGTCATATAGTCCTCTAGAAGACCAAACATTAGTGAATGGCTTAATTATATCTTGTCAAATGATGATCAACTGTGTTTTTTCTTTTTTATATTTACTTTTGATTTCTTGGCTAAACATCTTCATTTGTATGTAATTTTGTTTGTGGTAATAAAAATAAAGTTCTGAATTAAGTAAATTTATTGGAAAGTCCGGACCGAGACCGTCCGGTGTCCGACTGGACCGGTAAAATAAATGGTCCTGAACGGTCAATGGACAAAGAATTCTTGAGAGTGACCGTCCGAATCCGCCCGAGTAAATAGGTGGTCACCAACAGTTTATGTCCGAGTCGACCGGTTCGATGAAGTTAGAGTCCGATACCGACCGGTCCAGACCGATTCCCACCCCTAGGATGATGTAATGAAGTTCTGCAAGAAAAAAAAAAAACAAACTCCACCTTAAAGCCTTGGCCACCTACAAAATATGGGCTAATCACTAATTTGTGATCTAAGGATGGTAGTGGGTTATATTCAAGGTTGCTCAAGGGCCAAGGCAATGACATTAGTAGTGTTTCATAGCGAGCCATGGCAGCCCGGAGACGGTTGTTTAATAACTACGTGCGACCAAAAGTTGTTGCCTAATACGCATAACCCATTTACGTATGGGAGTGTCATCATTCATTTGGTTATGGCTGGTCAAAGTAGAAACACTAGTCTAGGCGTTAAAGTTGATAATAGTTAATGTAGCTAGATGGATCATTACAAAATGGATGAATAAATCAATTAGGGGTTGGGCAAAAGGCCCAATCCTTGACCCAAAACAAGAAGCAGGTCCACTGCAGGAAAAGAATAAGGTGCAGGTCCAATGGTTAGGAGGTGGGGGTGGAATTTCCGAAACACCCTTCTTTTTTTCGAAATTACGAAACGGTCATCGAAAAATTCCCGGGAAACTCTAAAATTTTTGAGAAATAATCTGACACGCCTCCCATCATACAGTGTACTTTCCATAAATTTACAAAATTGCCACCGAAAAATTCTCGGGAAATGCGAATTTTTTTGAGAAATAGTCTGACGCACCTGACATAAACCTTGTACGGTCCACGAATTTACAGAATTGCCATTACAAAATTTACCAACTTGCCATTGTCGTTCTTTTTTCCAGATTTATTTCTTATTTATTTTTTATTTTCTCCCACACATATTTCTCTCTCCAATCTTTTTAAATTTCTCTCTCCAATCTCAACAAATTTCGTTCTTTTTTCCAGATTTATTTCTTATCTCTTTCCAATCTCAACAAATTTCTTCATTTTTGGTAGTTTTTCTTGAATTTGTACAAGGAAATTTTCTCGTGTATCGGGAATTATTTAGTGTACTGTCCATTTTTTGGATATGTACTATACATTTTTGTACTGAGAATTTTCTTGCGTACCCGGAATTGTTCTTTGTGGTGGTCATTTGGTTATGTACTAGACATTTCTGTTCTGGGAATTTTCTTGTGTACAGGGAATTGTTCTATGTACAAGCCATTTGGTTATGTACTAGGCATTTTTGTAGTAGGAATTTTCTTGTCTACCGGGAATTGTTCTGTGTACTCGCCATTCGGCTATGTAATAAACATTTTTGTGCTGGGAATTTTCTTGTGCACCGGAATTGTTCCGTGTACTAGCCATTTGGTTCAATACTGGACACTTTTGAACTGAGATTTTTCTTCTGTACCGAAAATGGTTCTGTGCACTGGCCATTTGGTTATGTACTTTGATGTTTTTAGAGATGAAGAAGATAAAATGTGAAACAAATAAGAATGATGAAGAAGAAAAATAAGAACATAAAACTTTTAGAGAGAGAAAGACAAAAAACTTTGATGTTTTTAGAGATTGAAAGAGATGAAGAAGATAAAATGTGAAGCAAAATAAGAATGATGAACATCCAAAAATAAAAACGTAAAACTTTTAGAGAGAGAAAGAGCAGAAAATTTATGTTCTTGGATATTGAAAGAGATGAAGAAGATAAAATGTGAATGTTTTTAAAAAAAAAATGAGAGAAAGAACAGAAAATATAATGGGCGGGATCCAAAAAAATTGCCTGAAATTTCGTCAAAAAAAGGCGCCATTTTTGAATTTTCAAAAAATCTAAATGTTTCTCTGACATTACGTCATGTACGGGGAATTAATTGCTTTGCTGTCATCCGTCAGATTGTCAGAAAACACGGAAATTTCCCGTGAAGGGGTAAAAGAGGGATAAATAAAATAAAAACCAAAAAAGTGTGAGTTGTCCTGACAATTTGGACTGGGTTCTCATTTTTGTTTTGGGTTGGGGGTAATGCTTATTTACCCTCCATTTTTTGGGCCTCTCACTCAAAAATCCTAAATCAATGACATCTTTTAGTCTTCCTAACAAAGTAACAAACAGAGGATTCAGATGATTTAGAGTGAAGTTTTTTTTTTTCTAATAGTAAAACGGATTTGTAGAATTTGAAGAGTAGGATAGATAAATTATATTGGGATTCCTTTTCCTAATAGAACCGATTTTTGTATTCGCCGTAAGCATAAACAAAGAACACACACTAGGAATTAAGAGTAGGAGTATTACCGATAAACATTCACAACAATATCCAAATTTCAAACTCGTCACAAATGATAGATGAAGTTTTAAACATAAACAAGTTCTGTAATTCAGACTCATCATAAGTTTGATTAGATGGAATTTTACAGTGAATTTCGAGTAAAATTTCAATATTTAAGGCTTAAAGTCCTCAAGGGATGAAGACATCACCAATGTTGTTGTGCCATGGATCAGCCAAGTGAGTAGCCAGATTCTCCAATGGTCCGGTACCGGGGTAAGCTGATTGTTGAACACAGAAGCCCACGAAAGCCAACAAGGCAAGACGGCCTAAAACAACACAAAAGAAATCACAATTGTGGTTAACTTAAAAGTTGATTGTTGAATGGGAATATATGATATTGATATAGTTTATTAAGAGTTTGATAAAATTACCATTTTTGATCTCTTTAATTTTGTATTCTTTGAATTTGACAGGGTCTTTTGAGTAACCTAATGGGTCGAAAGCTCCACCAGGGTATTTCTTCTTTTCAGGATCTTTCTCCATGCTCCTCTGGTGTTCAACAAACGCGATCGAGAGGAATTCAATGACTAAGATTGTTGGTAATGTACCCCAAGGAACGGGGTTTCCTAAGTAGGATGCTTGACCATCTGGTAAAGCAGCCCATTCTTGAGCTTTCACCCAATTTCCCAAACCTAAGGCTTCTGGTACCAAGATCCCTGGCTGCAAAACAAAGTCTCAGAGAAAGAGCGACAAAGAGAAAGACAGACAGACAGACAGACAGACAGACAGAGAGAGAGAGAGAGAGAGTATAAGCTTACGACAGCGAGCATTGCCCATCTGCAGTGAATGAGTTCAGATTCCTTGAATCTTTCCAAATTTTCAGGAACTTCTCCTAGCCGAAGAGGATCGAAACCAAAGTCACTAGTTCACAAAATTATCAAGAACAACAAAGAAATTAGTATGAAAGTTAAGAGGTTCAAATGTTCTTTAAATAAGATTCTTTCTTGATTTTAGTTCTATAATATACCCAGGAGCAGAGCCATCAAGGTAAGGAGGGCGAGGTTCGCCTGGCATCCACTCGGCCGACATGGCGAAACGTGAGGAGGCATTGGAGTAAGCACCGGGAAATGCTACTGAGGATGAGAATTTGGATTTAGAGGAAGAAAGAACAGAAGGAAGAACAGCTCCAATTCCAGAGGTTCTCAAAGAGTTTGATGCCATTTTTTAGAAGAAAGTGTGATTTGTGAAAGGAGAAGGATTCTCAAGGAAGTAGTAGTAGAAAAAGGGATATAAGAGAATCCCAATGGAGGTTCTCATTGGGTGATAGAAACTCATCATCATTGATCCATGTGGCATCTGTGAAATCCCATAGGGGTTGTACACCTAGGCATATCCAATGAATTTGTGGATGTTGTTTGGGATTTGGGATAAGCTTGATTGAGTTTTTCATAGCAGGGACAAAGATTATGAGGTTGGGTTCTTCTCTGCCAAGCGTTTGCTTCTATTTGTAGTTATGGAGGGTTACCGAGATGGCGAGATGTACTGATCAACGGTAATGCCAGAAGAAATTACACGTCAAAGTCTACTCCAAACCTACGTGAAATCGACGATTTCATTTTCGAGTCAACTCTGTTTTTCTCTCTTGATAGACTTTTTTTACTTGCCATGAGCCGTTCATTCCTATTTAGATCTCGAGTATGTCTACTTGTGTAGCCTCTTTTATCATTTGAATATAAATAACAAAAAAGAGTACGTTCAATCTTTCCATTTTTCTAATACCTACTTTTTTTAAAAAAAAAAAAAAAAAAGAAACTATTGTTTAGAGAAACAAAAATATTTTCTGAAACAACAATGAAACACAAGACAGAGACAATGAACTTGCCTCAACTTATGATAGGGGACCTCAACATTATCTTCCATCCTCATGAAATAAGGGGAGGAAGCACACCCTCTGCTCAACAACTTAGACAACTTACATCCACTGTCCTAGAGAAGGGATTTCTAGAAATTCCTTACATTGGTTCATCCTTCACTTGGACAAATAATCAGGGAAATGACACATTAGTGGAGCAATTACTAGACAGAGCTCTAGCAAATCAAAATTGGCTCAGCCTCTTCCCTCATACCACAGTTTCTCATTTGCACAGGATAGGTTCAGACCATCACCCCATTCTACTCCACACCACAACTGAACCAACTAGAAGAAGCAAACCTTTCAGATACAACCCTATTTGGTTCAATGATCCTGAATTGGAATCCCTCATAAGCTCCCATTGGTCCCAAGAGGACATATCCCATCCAGAGGTAAAAGTCCACAACAAACTGCTTGGACTTCAACCAATTCTCCAAGATTGGAATAAACATCACTATAATACTCTGCTAAATCAAATCAATGATATTTCTTCCCAAATACAATCCTGCAGAGACAAAAGTAGATATACTACTCTGCTAAAAAGTTTGAACTCTTTACTGGATGAACAGGAAAGGTTCTGGAAGCTTAAATCCAGAGATAAAATCATCACCTTGGGAGATAGAAATACAAAGTTTTTCCATGCTTTAGCCTCATCTAGAGCTAGGAACAACAGAATCAGAGGGCTTAAGAATGAGACAGGGAATTGGGTAGTAAAAAATCAAGATATAGAATCAATTCTCAAAACACATTTTAATTCCATCTTATCTTCAAACCTCACCACACCCCTCATGAACCTGGAAAATCTCTTTCATCATAGCATCACTGAGGAGAATAACAGCATGTTAACTAACATTCCTTCCTCTGAGGAAATTGAGCAGATAGTCCACAATCTCAAGGCTGATAAATCCCCTGGACCAGATGGTTTCTCTGCCTCCTTCTATCATCAAAATTGGGATACTATTGCTTTTGATGTTATTAGCATGGTGCAGACTTTCTTCATATCTGGAATTATTGCAGAAGACATCAATCAAACCCATATAGCCCTCATCCCAAAGACTGCAAATCCATCCCAACCATCTGACTTCAGACCAATAAGCCTTTGCAACACAACTTATAAAATCATTTCAAAGATCTTAGCAAACAGGCTTAAACCCCTGCTGGACTCCATCATAAGTCCAAATCAATCAGCTTTTGTCCCTGGTAGGCATGGGACAGATAACATAATCCTAGCAACTGAGATTGCTCAGTCTATGAGGTATCAAAAAGGCAAACAAAGGTACCTGGGTTTGAAACTTGATACGAGTAAGGCTTTTGATAGAGTGGAGTGGAACTTTCTTCTTGACATTCTCAGCAAGTTGGGGTTTTCACCCAAGTTCTGTAACCTGATCCATCAATGCATCAGTACCAGCACATCATCTGTTCTTCTAAATGGTATTCCAGGACCTCTGTTTAAACCTTCTAGGGGACTGAGACAAGGGGACCCCCTTTCTCCATATCTTTTCATAATCTGCATGGAAGCCTTTAGTAGAATGCTACAAATGCTCAATCCTTGGGACTAATACAAGGATTCAAACACTCATCTACATCTCCTGTTGTTTCTCACCTGCTATTTGCTGATGATTGTCTTTTGTTTATAAAAATGGACATCCCTTCTGTCCATAACCTTCTAGATCTTCTTCAAACTTTTGGAAGCTCCTCAGGCCAAATGATAAACTTCAACAAAAGTGGCCTGTTTTTCAGTTCAAATGCACATAAGAAGCATTGTAGAATTGTGGCCAGAATTCTAAAAGTTAAGCATATCAACCAGCAAGATCCTTATCTTGGAACAAATATTTTTATCTCTAGATCAAAAACCACACCCTTTCTCCCAATCATAGAAAAACTTCAAAAGAAGCTTAGTATTTGGAAAAAGAACCTTCTTTCTCAGGCAGGAAGAGGAGAGATGATTAAGTCCTCCTTATCTGCTGTCCCTAGATACCAGATGGCTTTGTTCAATCTCCCAAAGAAGATTACAAAAGCTATTTCATCTCTGCAGAGAGATTTCTGGTGGGGAACTAAGAGTAACAACAAACCTCTCTACCTCAAGAACTGGAGTTCTATATGCAAACCAAAAGTGTTAGGGGGTCTGGGATTTAGAGATACAAAAATTGATAATGAAGCATTAAGGAGCAGACTGAACTGGGACATTAGAGCTAATCCAAACTCCCTTTGGGTCAAATTCTTGGCTGACAAATACAAGTTTGACACCCAAGCTACTCTACCTGTCCCCTCAACAGCATCTTGGTTATGGAGGAATATAGCAAATAACCAACATAAGATTGACCAACACATCTTCTGGGAAGTTGGAAATGGACAAAGTATCAATATATGGGACAGTTATTGGATTCCAGGAATACCTCCCTTGGGCCACACAGACTCTAACAGGAACTATACTTAGGTCTCTCAACTAATCACCTCTTCTTCAACTTGGAATCTTACACTCCTTCAATCACTGTTCCAAGCTCATATAATTGACAGAATCCTTTCCATTCCTATATCTTCAAACCAAGACACCATTAGATGGAACATCACTCAAGATGGCAAATACTCTGTTTCATCTATGTATAAGCATCTGACTTTCAATAGTCCATATCAAACTTCTGTGATTGACCCTATTTGGAAGCAAATATGGTCCCTCAGAGTACATCCGAGAATACTTCTCTTCTTATGGAAAATGAAAAATGGTATCCTTCCTGTCAACCTTCTCCTCAACAGATACATGGAAAACATCCTCACTATATGCCCTCTTTGCAAAGAAAATGATGAATCTATCATGCACCTTCTCCAAAATTGCAAAGTCACACAGGAAGTGATTAATCATTGTTTACCTTCTCATCATCACCAGCCTGAGGTAACAACATTTGAGGAATGGTTCAAAGTACACTATGATAAGGGTTTAAACATCAGCTACAATAACTCCCTAACCCCCTTAGAAACCATAGCAACCATTATTTGGCAACTGTGGAAACATAGATGTGATATAGTCTTTAGGAGTGGAAATCTGGATCTTCAAACACTATACCTCTCAGTAGATAGTTTCATCACAATCCAAACTATGAACCTGAGAACATACAAATCAAACCAAGCACCTACTATCACTAACTGGTCACCACCTCCTCAGGGCCTATACAAATCAAACCAAGCACCTACTATCACTAACTGGTCACCACCTCCTCAGGGCCTATACAAAATTAATTATGATGCAGCCTGGGACAGAACATCACTAACCACTTATATTGCTATTTCTGTTACGGACTGTACAGGTACCCAACTTGCCAAAGGATCAACAAAACTCCTAAGCAGATCGGTGGATGAAGGGGAGAGCAAGGCTTGTTATTTTGGCTTGGTATGGGCAAGAAGACACAACATAAATCGTCTTATTTTGGAGGGAGACTCAACAAATGTTTCCAACTTTTTGAATGGTCGACGGAATACCGTTCATTGGACTGCAAAGAAGGTCTTGAAACAAGTGAAGAACATAGCTACTTCTCTTGATCAAGTAGATTTTGTGTTTGTAAATAGGCAGTTCAATTTCTTAGCTCATAACATAGCAACTAGTTCTAGGAAGACAAACACTTGTTTCTTTAATTGTCTTCAAACTTGCACTATATCTCATTGTAATATCCTAACTTCTTATTAATAGATATTACTTTGTCTCAAAAAACACAACTTCTTTTTCCTCCTCTCTTTGCTAAATCTCTCTTTGTTAAATGTCCCTCTTTGAAACTTTGACTCTATCTCTCCCTTAACCTCAAGAGTGGGGGAAGTTTCAAAGACAGATTTACCAGACTGGGAGAGAGTCTTAGAGACAAATTTAACTGACTGAGAGAGATTTAACACAGAATTAACTGTTACCGGCAACCCTTGTCATCGTGGAACAAAAATGGCTTGGGGAAAACAAAAGGAAAAAAAATTTCGTACCAAAAAATTTGTACCCAGACTAAAAGTATTGTTTTCCCTTTTTATTTCTTACTGTTCTTTTAAAATTTCTTTACGCCATCAAATTTAGTATATTTTTTTTGAGGGGTGATTCAATGAGCTCATACTTACCGTATGAGTTTGAACTAATTGACCATTAGATCTTAAAGATATCTAGGAAAGATTTTAAAGGATAAAAAGTACAACCGTTATATTCCTAAATTTAAGGGAGGATTAAAATATCAAAATAATAAGACATATAGTGAAACATAATTAGAAAAATTGTCATTTCTTATCACATCAAAATAGCAAACGATTTTTGAGGTTCCTCTTCCCACGTGACATTGTCCAACCTAACTACTTCCACTTTTTTGTTCCTATCTCTACTTTGATTAATACCAAAAAATTATGGTGGTGGATATTTAATTTTTTTGGGATATTTAAAATTAAATATTATATATTATATTTGAGAAATTGCTAGTACCTTACACTTTTACTTCACAATTTTAATGTCTAAGGGGGTAAGGTGAACATTTCAAACACTTTCTTTTTCGATATCTTCCTACAATCTCATTAGATAACTCACTCTACCATGACATATATGGGAGAGTTAAAAAGCTAAAAGACAGAGTGAAAGAAAGGGGAATCAAGCTCTTGTTGATAGGATATCTGACAAATTTATAAATCACTCGACCATGTCATCGGTGTTGCCTTTACAGATTAAACATGTGAAACAATGACATAAAAAATCTAACTTGCGCCCATGATTGTGACATAAAAAATTGCTTGGTAGAGTAATTCTATCATTTTTTATTTAAAAAACATGTATTCATGTGGCCAAAGATATAAACTCTCTCTCTCTATGTATGTTACAAAATGACGCGATTGTAGAAGATAATTTTGTTAGTAATTTCTTTGAACATCATTTTATGTTTGAATTTTGTTTTTTAATATTTGAAAAGATAGAGTTACCTAATGAGATTGTAGGAGAATATCGAAAAGTGTTTTTAAATGTTTAGACCTTAGACATTAGAATCCTGAAGTAAAAGTAATAAATATTTCTGGAATATAGGATTGAGTTTTGAATATCCCAAAGAAATTAAATATGGCCACTGTTTTGGGGAAAGCATTAAAGTTTTCGGGGAAGACGGTGGAAAACAAAAAAAATTAAACCAAACACCCCTTTAATGTCGCCAAAAAAAAGTCGTTGGCCGGATGTTGCCGGCGACTTCATCATCTTCTCTCTTCTCTTTCTCTTTCTTCTCTTTCTCTTTCTTCTCTTTCTCTCTCTTCTCTTTCTCTTTCTCTTTCTTCTCTCTCTTCTCCCTCTCTTTCTTCTCAATGTCTCCGGCGAAGGGGAGGAGCCCCTTCGCCGGAGCTCGTCTGGTTAAAGAACATAAGTCTCAGATGATCCAAAATGGGTATTAGAGAATAACCCGGATGATGATGATAAATTTCCAAAGAATGATCCAATCCATGGAAAAGACAAAATTATAAAAGCCAATAAGATAGATCTTGCAGTAAGCTTTAAAACCCTAGAACTGGGTACCCTAATAATCAATTGATTATCAGAAATTGAATTCAAATTCATCTTATTATTGGGAAGAAACCCAGAATCAAAATCCATATCTCTTTAAGGGTAGTTGGCAAAAACATAAATTTGAAGCTTGAGAGGGAGAATTTAAAGAAATTAGATCACAAAAAATTGAATATTAGAGAGAGAGAGGGGGAGGAGACGGGAGGGGAATTGGGGAGGGGGAGAGATAGAGAAGAAAGAGAGAGGATGAAGATGAAGAGAGAGAGAGAGAGAAAGTTATTAGCGACTGCTAAACCTGGCAGCGGTGTGGTTTCCACCCACGAGGGCCACACGAGTAGTTCGGATTCTTGACCAGAGTAACAATCAAGGGCGGATCTATGTGGAGGCAGCCCCTGGCTGCAGCCAGGGGCTGAATTAATAGAATAGTAAGGGCTAATGCAATTTCCTAACAAAAGGCCATGGTAGCCAGGGTGGTTTAAACCCTAACTCCCACACTATAAGTCACGGGTTCGAAACCCTGCTCCCCCATTTTGAAGTTCTTTCTTTTTTATTGACTTAATTTGGTTTTAGCCCCTTGTATTTTGCATTTTTTCCTTTTGGTCTCAATTTGTGACCCCTATTTCTGGACTATATTCTATTTTGACCCTTTTTTTTGCGACGTCAAGTTGTACCCATTTCTTTAGGTTTCATACTATGTTCTAATAATGTCTTTGTCCATAAATTACCAATGGTCACATACATTATAAACTCTTGATTGTTCATTTTTCGTAAGTTTTTGTTGTTTAAACTAATAACGAAATTTTCACGTAAATCTTATTTCTTCTAATGTGAAGTTTTGGGATCACTTGTTTTTTATCGAAAAGTTATATATATATATATATATATATATATATATATATATATATATATATATATATGAGAACAATAGTCGAAGAAAATCTTGTACGTGGCAAATTTTTTGCTTTTGAAATACTACTTATTAGTGCATATATATCGAAAATGAAAATTTTGCTCTCTTAGTTATTTTAGGCTAGTCCGGGTTAACATGAAATCCTAGCTCCGCCCTTGCCTTATACTTTCTGTAACTGTGTCTATTTATGCTAATCATTCATTCTACCATCTCTCTCTCCTAGCGAATCATTTGAAACAATTGATAATAATTTTTGAGCTGCTAATATCTCAATTTATATCCTTGATTAGTTAATTTAGTTGATTATAGTTAGCAAATAATTTGTTTTCCAAGTGTCTGCCTCTTATATGGTTGGGTTTGATTCATGTGTATGAGATGACACCTAACTTCGGCCAAGAAAAAAATAAGTCTGCGGCTTTGTGCAGTCAAAATAATTCACAAAGAATAAATACTTAGTCAATCAAAATTGACTTAGGGGAAATCTTTGTTGTTGGTCCAAAAATGTAGTTGATACTACTTTGCTGCAAATCTCCATCTTCACCTTGCTCAACCACTAAAACTTCAGACTATTAACTGACTTACCACCCTTTTTCCTCTCACTCTCTTCTTCTTTTGTTATCTATCTCTCCATTTCTTTCTTTTAGAGTGGTGGTTGGAAGTTGTGATAGTGGAACCAAGGGCGGATCTATGTGGCTGCAGCCAGGGGCTGAATTAATAGAATAGTAAGGGCTAATGCAATTTCCTAACAAAAGGCCATTGTAGCCAGGGTGGTTTAAACCCTAACTCCCACACTATAAGTCACGGGTTCGAAACCCTGCTCCCCCATTTTGAAGTTCTTTCTTTTTTATTGACTTAATTTGGTTTTAGCCCCTTGTATTTTGCATTTTTTCCTTTTGGTCTCAATTTGTGACCCCTATTTCTGGACTATATTCTATTTTGACCCTTTTTTTTGCGACGTCAAGTTGTACCCATTTCTTTAGGTTTCATACTATGTTCTAATAATGTCTTTGTCCATAAATTACCAATGGTCACATACATTATAAACTCTTGATTGTTCATTTTTCGTAAGTTTTTGTTGTTTAAACTAATAACGAAATTTTCACGTAAATCTTATTTCTTCTAATGTGAAGTTTTGGGATCACTTGTTTTTTATCGAAAAGTTATATATATATATATATATATGAGAACAATAGTCGAAGAAAATCTTGTACGTGGCAAATTTTTTGCTTTTGAAATACTACTTATTAGTGCATATATATCGAAAATGAAAATTTTGCTCTCTTAGTTATTTTAGGCTAGTCCGGGTTAACATGAAATCCTAGCTCCGCCCTTGGTAACAATAACTGTTTCATCGCTGCACCTCCATATTTTTCACCACTCTCATCAGAAGATAATTTTTGATTCAGATCATTTAACGACAATAACCCATTATCTTATACTATCATTCAGAAGAAGAAGATGAATTTCATCAACTAATTTTGGTGGTGAAACATGAAGGTCAGAGAGAGATCACGATGGTGGTGTTTTGTTTTTTTGCAGTGAGATAGAGAGAGAGAGAAAGTGAATAATTTATGGGATGGATTAGAGATAGAGAGAGAAAGGGGCTCCTCCCCTTCGCCGGAAATGGAGAATAAAAAAAAAAATCGCCGGAGATGGTGTAGTCGTCGGAGATGGTGGAGTCGCCGGAGAAAAGAAGAAGAAGCTGAAAAGGATTTGGTTGTTTGGGGGAAATAAAAAAATCTAATTTTTTTTTGTTTCCACCCAAAACTTCACACCCCGGAAACTATTTAGCTTTCCCCAAAGCACTGGCCTTAAATATCCACCCCAATATATTTTTGGTAGTAATCAAGGTAGAGGCAAGCAAAAAAAGTGGGTGGCCAATACATGGACAACTATTTTTTTATATGGACAACTATTTTCGGGCCCGGTGCGAGTCAATTATGTTTGATTTAGTTGACTTTGATTTAATAAGGGGACAACTCCATAAAGTTTTAAATACTAACAGTTACTAACTTGCGGACCATTAACAAAATAATAGTTCAAAATTGAAAACCCTAGATGAATGAAGAAGACAAAACTCATCAATCTCTACTTCTCTTATTTTTTAGTAAACTATAGTTTCTACCACTTATCTTTGTTTTTTAGTGAACTATAGTTTCTACTACATTCCTTTGTTTTTTTATCAAGCCCTAGATGGGTTTTAATCAAACCCTACATTGATGAGGTAAAACTCTAACTTTTTTAATTTTATTTTGTATTTTCGTTTGGATAGTATGAAAGAATACAAAACGATTTCAAGGCAAAAAATCGAAGTGAAGAAGAAATTCCAAGAATTTTGTGGAAAATCTACGAAGATATGCTAGATTTTCGTGGCAAGTTTCCTTCTGTCTTGCCAAATTTTCGTAGGAAATCTACGAAATTGGCGAGTCAGATTTTTTTTTTTTTTACAAAAACTCAGAAATTAAGATCTCTCGTGCTTTGTCGATTTTCCACGAAGCATGAACAACTCTACTTGTTTGTAAAAAAATCTAGGATTTTAAAATTTTTGATTTCTAGATTTTAAAAGTTTAACGGATTTTAGGGTTTTTAGATATGATCTTTCTGGTTAGGAATATCTTTCACCAATTCCCTTCCCTTTGTTTGACGTCATAATCTTCTCCAAAAAAATTCCCTCTCTAGAATTTTGGGTTGATGATGAAGATGAAGTAGTAGAAGAAGACCAAACTTACTTAGGGTTTATGAGAAAAGAGGGAGGTGTTAAAATAATACATCTAATTCTAAGAGGACTTGAATGAAAATAATAGAGCCTTAGAAACTGGTGTCCATATAAAAAAATTAATTATTTTGGTTGTTCACATAAAATAGTTGTCCATATAAGAAAAATGGTTGTCCACGTATTGATCACCAAAAAGTGGTGGAAGTTTAGATTGCTACGTCCTCGCCCTGGGGAGGGTTGGCTATTTTAGACTTTTAGTGTAAAAATAAATGGCAATTTTCGTAATTATATTTCACTATGAGGCTAGTTATTTTGATATTTTACCAGTCCCTTAACTTTAAGAATAGTACAGCTGTACTTACAATCTTTTAAATTTTTCGGAATACCTTTAACATCCAATAGTCAATCTGCTCAAGCTCATATAGTTAAGGTATGAGCTTGAGCTCATCGAATCACCACTCTTTTTTATTTCTATCTAATTCGTGACTCCTAACTCTGTCTGAATAAATTGTAGTTCAAGTTTATTTGGGTCCATTTGAATAAGATGATTCAGAGGCCAAAAAAGAAAAACACCGCCTATTTGCGGTTGGGCTTTTCTTAGATATGGTACGGTACACAGATCTATCATATGGTTGTATGGACGCCCTATAATTCATGATTTATTCTTTGATTACCTGAACAAGCCCAATAACACAGAAATGACCCTTGATCCATGAACTTCCCCACAGAAATACTAAACATGTAAAAGAATTCTGTGCACATTCTTAAACAACGAGGGATTTAAACAATGAGGGATTTATGCTTGGTGAAACCAAAAATATCATGAAAAGTTCATTCCGTGGTTAAGCTTCGGAGAAAAAGAATTAACAGCCCAACCAAAAAGATAGTAAACCCAACGAGAAAAATATATTTTGTGGGTCAACTTCTATTATTCTTGCCAATCATTCTAAAGTTTATAGCTACAAAGCCATTTTTCGATAACCTGTTGCATGTATGTTTACAAGATGAACCCTTCATTCTTGGTATCATTCACTGAATATTTTATCCCTAAGAGTAACGAAAAACCCAACGAGCTTACAAGTTAAAACAAAGTGCTCAATCCATGATATGATCAATTGGGTATTAAAAAGTCAGTAATATGTTCGTATTGACAAAAATAGATAAAAATTCTGCTAGAAAAGGGAGCAAACTCATACCTCAAATCTAATCTTTGATGGGTTATTATTGTTTGTGATTAGAAGTACCAACTTTGTTTGGTATTAGCGATTTCTCCTTTGAGCTGGTACTTAGAATGCTCTCAGAATTGGTGGGTTGGTTTTCACCATAACCAGGTCTCATCCAGATCTTCACTTGTCCTTCCCGGCTTGCAGTGAGAACTGATTCTTGGGTAAATATCAAGCCCGACAAGGGTTCGGTGTGAACACGGTGGGTTACTACAGGAGAGAGCTTTGGCACATCACGCATGCTTGGAGCAGGTTGGAGAGTACCTATTGGGCTAATGTTGTCCCAGTGAGAAGATTGACTTCCAGTGCTATATGTTGGCGATCCGCCTGGAGGACCTCGACGAAGGGGAACCACTAGCTCGTCTATAACTAGGTCCCATAGAAGCAACTGTGTATCCTGCATAGATGAGAAGTGGGAAAAAACAAATTATGAGCTCCTTCAAATGATGAGTGGAAAACTATAAACGAGGAAAAGCAGATAACTAGATTTCCGTAATAATCAATTTTTGAGTTTCTACATTGAACCTCGAATTAAAGGTTTAGAAGGACTACACTACAGAAGGAACCAAACACAATGAGCAGGATTAGAATTCCAAGAGAACGGAGAACCAAATTGAACTCTGATATCCAACAACATTTCATGCCTTGAAAGTTTCCTGAGCTAGTAAACTGAGCGGAATCCCAAGAGAACCGATTGAACGGTAGATCCAACAGATATTTTGCGCCTTCAAACTTGAAAGTTGCCGGACTAGTAATTGCAAACCCAAGAAGCCTATGTTCGAGATGGAACTGAAAGCTCTTAAGCTCATCAGACAAATATCAAGGAGACCTAGTGAGTGTCTACAACTATTTTTGTCGCGAAATCGTATTTTCTAGGGGAGACTAATGAACCCTTAAAATGGTATTTAGGAGTTGTACATGTCTCAAAGACCTTCCTATGTGATATTCGTTTCTTTAAGATGGAAAGGCTACTCGCCATGCTCACCGGAGGGCATTAATCCAGTACTTGGTTTAAATGAAACCCAAAATATTTCATATGTACTGCTAAAGAACAAATATAATGAAGGCACTGATATCTTTACCACATATACAGTAAGTCACATGGAACCTTACCTGACCAACAGAACCAAACCGATACATGACATTTTCACCTGTGTCATCTGATGTCGGTGATGACCAGTATGAGTCAAAAGAAACACCACTAACCTGCAGGCCGTAATATATGAAGTATGAGATGGTTTGTGCAAATGAAAGAGAAGAACCATTTAATAGAGTTTTTCTCTAAAAACATTTAGTAGAGTGCTTACCCATGAGTTATGTCCTTCTCCCCAAGCTACTACCTTTCGATCATCCATGCTCCAAACTTGTACCAGATCATCTTCACCTCCAGCCAAAATATATTTTCCGTCCATGCTGGAAAACATCGTCTAAACATCAATCATTTTGTTTCTCTACAAAAAGCTTAGGGACAGTCCTTGTTGCCAACAAACTACTTTACCTCCAAGAACAACAAAGTAGAGCACCATAATAGCTTTTTCCACCACATATTAGCTGTTCCTTGGAGTAGTCAAATACTCGCAAGTAACCTACATATAGTAGTTGCTCATGTATTAAACTTGACTGTAGTGATTGACGAAAATTATGGGTGTTAGATTAAAAAAGCTACCATCTCTTCCAACAGTTGCCAAGTATGTCCCATCTGCTGAGAAAGATATGCTATTGACTGAACCTTGACAAATATGCCATCTAGCAATTGGATTACTCTGCAAGATAATAAGAACAAGAAATAAAAACCATAGATGTTGGAGTTAAAATAATGTTTCTTCAGACAACAAGACAGCATCTCCTTTTCCCGTTAAAGCATGGATATATATCATTGGAATTTCTTTTCGGCAGCACGAAAAAGTTAAGGTTACTTGCGAGAACTTAAGGTAGAATTCGAAACTGGGGAAACCCAATTGATTTGCAAATTGTTAACCTATATGTTAAGAAGACCGCGTGACGAGAACTTTGACCTGAGTATCTTATGTGTTATTTTAAGGCATGAGAATATATCCTGAAATGCTTGTAAACTATGAAAATAAAGAAGAAATTTAGTTTGTAAATAGTAGCATTCACATTATGTCAGTTATATCTTCAAATAGATCTAGCTAATACATTTATAACATTCATAGAGCCTAGATATGCTAACCGGAAATAAAGTACTGTATGTAAGAAATGATCTATCTAACTCACACCTAGGCATATGTCCAACAGAGAATATGACACAACCTTACTACAGAACTCGTAGAAAATAGAACGTCTATGTAACGAAGCTTGAGAAAAGAACTTCGAAATGACTATTGGGCTAGGAGCCTTTATTTAACTTGAAGACGGAAGGCAGGAATTCAAGCTGAAGATTTGAGAATCCCATGGGCTAACAAATAGACCAATAACCCCTTTTGATATTGAACAATACGACTTCCTAAACCTATGAACTCAAAGATTCCTAAACCTATTGATTTTGAGCTATTATAGCTAAACTGGTCTCAAGAGAAACCAGTAGCTTGAGAGGGTAACAACAAGACTCTAGTTTGCTGAAAGCATTTAACAAGATGCAGAAAAAGATGTTATCCGTTGCAATGATTTAGACGAACAACATATTCATAACCTCAATATCCAACCCACATGTACAGTAGTATCTGGCGTTGCTGAGATTAACAAGCTAAAAATGAATTTGCAGTAACTTTAATTGATATATCGTGTTATAGTTAATGGTGATTCTTATTCCAACAGTATAACGTCATGAATCAATAAGATGTTTTCACCCTACTTGACATTCGAAAAGGCTCAGATATGGTACATGTTTTGTTCCATTGAAATAAAATAATTCATACACTTTCCTTGATAGACAAGCTACCTGCCTCTGCGACTTTGTTCTTTACTAATCAATCAACTCTCTATCTGAATCCAAAAGGCCAGTTTATTCTACATTTTTATGCTGGTGACTTATAGGATAAGGAGATATTTGTCATGCAATTTTTATCATCCATTAGTTTCTCAGTTTTTCCTTCATAATCAAATTGTTCAAGTATAAAGTACCAAAGGAAACCACAAGAAACTACTAAAGGTTATGCACATGCACATAGTGAGAACATATTCACAAGCAATAGGATTACCTTACTAGAGCGGGCATGTGCAACGGAAAACTGAGTTTGATCCCTGACAACAGGAAATGACGATTCAGCAGCAGCATCCTTGCACTAAACATATACAGTAAAATAGAAGTCAATCTGTATTTGAAGCATCACAGACTGACATACACCCAAAGGAAAAAAATTGTCAATATTGAGATTTGAGATATGAAGCTTACCTTTTCATACACGTACAAGTTTCCATCAGCGTGAGCAACAATAAAAGTGTTATCACCTTCAGGCACCCAAGTAATACTAGTGCACCGGCTGAAAACAGCTAGTTGCTACCAATGTTAGTTCAGTTTAAAAAATACATGGTACTCAAAGTCCTAGATTATCAAGATATCTATTGAGTTAGGTTTTTTAGCATACCATGTATATAAATTAGTACATTATGTGCATGGCAAATAATTATCTCAAGTACATCCAGAAACTCTTACAAGATAAGGCAGTTACACCAACAAGATTGACTAGAGCGGTACATATACACACGAGAACTTTTGGACTCATGGGTTCTCTACAAAGTTTTATAAGTCCAAAAGCACCACTTATTCTATACAGATATATATATATATATATATATATATAGAGAGAGAGAGAGAGAGAGAGAGAGAGAGAGAGAGAGAGAGAGAGAGAGCAAAGACTTGCCTGCTATTAATTGAACCATCTTTGTTATAATGATGGGCACCCACAAGCTTCTTTCCAACATCTTGCAATTGTTGTCTTAGTGACACCGAGTACACTACCAAAAACCAAACAAGTTAACAAGAGGGGCATCTAATTTACTGCAGAGACATCTATCTAAATACAAGTAATGGTTCTACCATCTCCAGAGTTCAATCCGATAATCAAGTCATGCCCATCTTTCGCCTCAGGATCAAATGCATGACAAATAGGATTTGAATTACTGAAATGAATCGATTTAATAGGATCCTATAGTCAAAATATGAACTCATTAGAACCATTTTCAACCCAAAATTAGACGCAAGAATTTGTAACCAAAATCACAATGACAACATAGAAAATACCCAATTACCTTATCTTGTGAATTGAAATCACTAATGAAAATAGTGTCTCCCACATTGAAGATCAAGTAGGTTCCTTTACCATCATAATTCGAAGTAATTGGAGAATGACTAGTACTTGAAGAACCCATTGAAGCAATCTTACCATTCCCAGTAAGTGTTTTACTTGAACCATTTCCTCCTACAAAACTAAGTGCACGGCTTCCATTACCTCCCCCCAAAAGCCTAACAGCAGCTAATCTCACTCCACTACCAGAGCTAGAGCTTGAAGTTGGGGTAGGAGGTAATTGTGCAGGTTTATCTTTGAGATGTGCTATAGTTACCTTATAAAGGGAAAAAAAACCTAAATTTAGAGAGAGAGAGAGAGAAACTGATTTTAGAGAAAGAAACATAATAATAAACCCTTGAATGAAATTTACCTGAGTAACAGCTTTGCCATGAGCATAGTGAAGAAGACCAGTAGGATGAGTTTTCTCATACTGTAATTTATAACGACCTTCTAGGGTTTTGAAATAGGTTTTCAAACCAGGTGATTGAACATTCGTTGAAGAAGAAGAAGACATCATACCGTTGCTGTTGTTGTTGTTGTTCATATCGAAGAAAATTGATTTCAGCGCATAAGATCATCACAATGGTGAATTTCCTACACCTTTTCCCCAAATTACTGATTCTTTCGTCAAGTACAAATGAGGAATCAAAATCGGAAATCGATCAGAAAGTTAGATGTTGTTTTGAGTTTGACCTCGATTGATTAAAAATCTAAGTAAAATTTTACGATCGGAATTAGGGTTTTGGTGATTTGGGGGTCAAGCGATTGAAAATGAAGATGAGAATTGTTAAAAGTATTTTCTCTCTCTAGTATTTTCGTCATGATTATACAGTGTTTCTGTCTACAGTTTAATTATTTAGTGGATTCATTATCATGATATCTTTGACCAATTGACTCAGATCTCCCTCTCATGAAATCTATGATTTTGTATGTGGCAGCAGCTACCGGTGGGAATTGGTCCCGCCCAGGCCGGGCATTTAACATTGTCGGGTCGGGTCGGGCAGGTCGCGCTTTGAAACTCTCGATTCTCGAGTTTAGTCGAACGGGTTATTTTAAAAGTCCTGGTATCCAAAACTTGTCCAAGTCAGTCAAATTTTTCGAACTTCTCAAGTATTAGGTTTTCTCCGAGAACCGAAATTTCAAATAAAATATTTTTGTTTTTTATTTTCTACCACAATCGAAATTTCATTCCTTGATTTTTCACTATTCAAGAAAATGACACCTATGATCAGTATACATGTATATACATCCATTTTAATGTGGTCGATGTTACGGGGAAATAAAGAAATTTTCCGGGGTGTGAAGTTATGGGTGGAAACAAAAAAAATTAATTTTTTTTTGTTTCTCCCAAACAACCAAATCCTTTTCATCTTCTTCTTCCTTTCACCTACCATCTTCAGCGACAACTTTTTTTTTTTCTCCTCCTCTCATCTCCGGCGATGGGGAGGAGCCCCTTCGCCGGAACTAAAAAGAAAGAGAGGGGAAGAGAAGAGAGAGAAGAAAGAGAAGGAGAAGAGAGAGAGATAGAGAGAGAGAGAGAGAGAGAGAGAGAGTGAGAGAGAGAAAGAGAAGAGAGGGAAAGAGAAGAGAGAGAAAGAGAAGAGAGAGAGAGAGAGAGAGAAAAGGGAGATAGAGAAGATGATGAAGTCGTCGGTCGTCGTCGGCACCATCCGGGCGGCGATTTTCTACCGGCGACTTATAAGGTGCGTTTGGTTTGATTTTTTTTGTTTTTCACCGTTTTTTCCGGAAATATTTCTGCTTTCCCCAGAGCGGTGACCTTTAATATCTTTGACCAATTGATTGAGATCTCCATGAGATGAAATCTACCATCTTGTATGTGGCAGCAACCACAGTCTAGAAAATGGGAAGGAAGTTTTGGGTCATATTTTGTCATAAATCAATTGAGGGGTATTTGCTTATGCATTAAATTCGGTTTAGAGACAATAACTGATTCGAAAAAGATTTCAGAATATTTATTCTGATATCGACATAAATCACTTTCTCGAAATGATTTATATTAATTTTGATTGAATAAGTTGATTTTGGATTTTTGAGGAAAAAAAGAAAGTTAATTTCCATTTAAAAGGTTAAAAAAAATGATTTGAAATGGTAATTACCATTCATCTTAACAAATTATATTGAGTAGCCGAGTCGGACTCTGCTTTGTCATATTCAAACAATAAAAGAAAACGACAGAAATCTCTTAGATATATTATATATAGGTCCACTAAGAATTCCGAACTTAGATAATTTCCTCTATTGGGGTTGAAAGTGTTATAGGAAACACATCTAATCGCTCGTTCGACCTTTCTACTAATTTTATTATAAAAAAATAGAAAAAGAATAGGGTATCAATGGAATGACTTTCATGGGATGAAATATTGCTAA
The DNA here is from genome assembly GCF_041429995.1 of Eschscholzia californica. Classification (NCBI taxonomy): domain Eukaryota; kingdom Viridiplantae; phylum Streptophyta; class Magnoliopsida; order Ranunculales; family Papaveraceae; genus Eschscholzia; species Eschscholzia californica. The sequence goes on from NW_028238198.1 coordinate 17,502,911, forward strand.
AGAGGTGCAATTTTTCCAAGATTCAATCTTTTCCCACCTTATAGGTTAGTTGGTTAGCTTGTATTTGAGAAATAAAGAAAGAAAAAACAAGCACTTGACCTAGTGGGTCTGGGGTCCATGGTTTTTAGGAACCTAGTGGGTTTGGGTCCATGGTTTGTCAATTGTCAGAACTCCACTTATGTTGTCCATATTTGTACAACAAATCAGACTTAATTCTAACATGAAATCCAACTCAGAGATCTAAATCGACTCGAGTAAGACTTTAGAACATTTGTGTTTGTCCGACTCGTGGTGTCTGACTCAGTTGAATGACAGATTGTGTTGATTTTAAGTCCTGAATCAAACAAATCAGATCCCGACAAAGAAAAAAACACACACCATCGTAGTCATTCAGAAATAAACAAAAAAACATTACTAATTATTTTAAGTATGAATTGCGTTGGATCAATTGATACATGAATAAAGAAATAAATAAATTGTTTATCTCATATCTGAAATTCAAATAAAAAGAAAATCAAGTACTATTAATCCATTCTTCAATAATCTCAAAAGAAAGAATGCTAATATCAAACGTGGTCTAAACGTTCCCTTCTCTAGCCAAGAAGACTAAACTAGATCTTTTTGCTTCTTCTAAACAGGAAAAATACTTTCGGCAAAAGGCGTAAACAAAGAGCGAGCCGAAGACTTGATACAGCCAATCTGTTTCATTTTAACCTTATCGAACATCTTATGTTTCCAACTATAAGTATATACAGAAACATACTTCATATGTCTAGATGGATCCGAAAAATATTCTAACATCATCTTGTCTGTTCCTGCAACACCACGAAAGTAAAGAATCTGATTCATATCCCAATTGAATGGTAATAAGATAGTTTCTTCAATCCAATTTCGATTCTCATTGTTGTTAATTTCATCTTTTAATACCCAAAACTTCACAATGTGATCATTCATTCTATAAGACAGAGCTATATGGCCGTCTACTTCGACTAAACCTGCAATCTCAAATGGGCCGAAACGTCCAACAATATGAGGCTGGCAAGTGAGAATGAACTCAGGAATAGGAATGACTCTGAACTTTTCCTCTCCAACATCAAACACTACTAAGACTTCAGGATCATCATTTTGATTACGTTCATATTTTTTACTAGCATGAGAACTATAACCCATTCCCCATTCGCTAGGCATATGTTTATTATTCCAGTATAAAGAACCATTCACATAAACAGATTCTCCTTTGACCTCATATGGTGGGACTTCATCGATCCTTCTCCACGATTTGTCATCGCCTATTGTCAATATTTCACAAACTAGATTGTATTGGTTTTTGAATTTAAGCCCGGGTAAAGTGTGGCTTCCATTTACTCTCCATATGCTGAGTACTTTGTGTTTATTAGTTGCAGGATCAAATCCGAAATGATAAGTTGGGCGCATAGCGTTAAATGCTTTGAATACAAACAACTTTCGCTGTTTTTTTACTTCCTCGTCTTCTTCTTCTTCTTCGTTTACCTCCTTGTGTTCTTGTTTTAGTTCTTTCTCATCATGCTCATCTTCTTGTTCTTCTTCTCCCTTTTCTTCTTCTCGTACTTCATTTTGTTCTTCCACTTGTAATTCTTCTTCATGTAATTGGATTACTAATGTCGATTGAATCCATGGTGAAATTTGACGAGTACTAACATTATATAAACGAACAGAAAAGGCTTCCGAGTGGATGAAACAGATCAAACCATTTACCAATGGCAAAACCTCATCATAAAATAATGAACTACTCTTCCTTACGGAATAAATGTTTGCTCTTGTTCTATATCTCCCTTCAATCAATTTAACTGTCATGAAACACTCCTTGCATGAACGTCGTAGTGAAAGCTTTGAATCCACTCTCGACCAACCTTCCGTTAATGGAACAATGACAAGAAAACCAATACGATTTTTTGATTGAGTAAGCTGCAAATCAATCAAGCTCGAGTCTTTTTCGATTAAGTACTTCCAGTTTTTACATACAGATTTCAACTGCATTAGTGATTTAACAGGTAGTCTGCTGAGTATCTGAACCAATGTATCAACATTATAAATAGGCTTCGAATTATCATCAGCACCACCACCATTAACACATTTACTCTTACTCATCTTCTTCTGGGTCACGACGTCCTCTTTTTTCTTTCCTTTTCTTAGTCCGCGGCATTTCTATAGATAAAGTGATAATTCAAGTCCAACAAGAACAGAGTTTGAATAAAAACACGATAAAAGAGTGATGTAACAGTTTTATTTCAATTACAACGTTATAACGGTAAGATTGTAAGAACCATGTCGAAAACACTAATGGGAAGTTTGATAGGCAATGCTGAATGCTCAAACTTGTTAAAGGAAATGTGTTTTCACCCCAAGACTTGGTAAAAAAAGTCGACCAAGTATTTTAGAGGCAATTCCATTTTGTTTAGGGTGTTCATCACCCACTTTTTTTTCTCTCTTTCCAGCAAAAACTTACCGGCGGACAATATCCAACCAGCGACCTTAACCAAAAGAAAAAACTTCTTCCTCCAAGTGATGAGCCGGTATACCCATGTCAGGTAGCAGGTACCCATGGTCTACAAGTGGTCCATTCGGACTCGGACGGACTCGCCCTGGTAGGGGGTACCCACTTCCTAAGGTTCCTACTCCTAATCATATCTTACAACAGTTTTTCATCCTGGGAAATGATAGAGTGACTTAGAAATTGGTACTTAGTGGGTGACATATTTCCTCATTTAGAAACAAAAGCGGTCCCCACCGTAGTCAAACTTTGAAAAAACCTCGTCTTTTAGTGATTCCACATCAGCTGGGCATTAAAATGCCCAGAAAACTGGGCACTCTAGCATCTCCCTTTCATCCTACTCTGCACTGCGGAGGTCCCAGGTTCGATCCTATCGAAGTGTAAATCCAGGAATATTGAACGTGAGTATAAATAAAGTAGTTTCTGTTGGCTTTATGCCATTTAATTTCGTCATGCTTTAGGCCATTAATTTCGTCAAGCTTCAAACTAGTAGTAATTCGGCAGTTATCGTGCTTGTCACATCCTATCGATGTATCAATGCCTTTGTAATGACCATTGTAGTCAATTTAAAAAAAAAACAGGTTTTCAACCAAAAAGACATGAAATAGAAATAATATTTATTCAAAAAATTATAATGGTAGCGCACCCACTACCTAAGCCTAAAAAAATAGAAAATGTGGCAAACTCCTAAATCGAAACCTAGAAAAGTTTGATGATTTTGATTAATTCTCAGTGAGAAATTACGTTTCTTCGTTAAAGTTAAGGAATAAAGATAAGGAAAAGAAACTAATAAAACAGATACTAAAAGAGATACAACTCCAGAAACTAGGTTTAATGAAACATACCTTCCTGTCCCTATAGGTAGCGACATGCACCATCCTTCGTTGTCCTGATGATGAAGATGATAAACAACTCTTTCTTGCTGCTTTAATATTTACGACTTAACACTTGAAGAAGAATTTACTTTCCTTAGGGCAAATCCAACGTGAGGGGGGAGCCCAGCCCTTCCTTTCTAACCCTGGAGACCCGGGGCTGGGCTCCCGGCGGGGCTGGGAGCCCCATGCTCCCGGGCTCCCAAACACGGCCGTTGGGAGTTCCAACGGTCATATTTGGGAAGGATTTCGCCCCACTTTATTTTTATTTTTTATTTTCTTTTTAAAATAATTTGTTTTTTTTAAATCTTGTTATTATTCTAAATACTTCTTCTTTAGGTATTTTTCTCTATTTTTTTTTGTGTTTATCTTTTTGAAATTATCTATCTCGGACAATATCACATTTAATTTATAGTCGAAATCTAATAATTCATAGTCGAAATCTAAAATCAAAATTTCGCAAACGTACTTCGCGCACGTACATTATTTGAATTTGGGAGCCTCTGTTGGGAGTCTGATGTAGGGGCTCCCAAAATTCAGGGGCTCCCCAAATTGGGAGCCTGAGCCCCACATTGGACTTCCCCTATCTAGTATTTACATTGCCCAAAAGTGAAAGGGTGATTTAGGAAAATAAATAAATTTTCGAGGTACAAAGTTTTAGATGGAAACAAAAATAATTTGACATCTTTTGTTTCCTCCAAACACTTAAACCTTTATATTTTTTGTGGTCAATATGTAGACAATCAAAAATCTTATGTGGACAACAATTTACGTGGACAAACTATGTAATCAGAAAACTTATGTGGACAACCAATTTATAGAGGGACATTAATCTAATATATTTGACTGATGTCCTCTAAAAATTAGAGATGTTAATTTCAGTCCTTTTTCTTCTTCCACAAACCCTAGGCAACATTTGGGTATTCTTTTTTCTTCTTTGGTTGTGTTTGATATCAGGGAAATAATTCCATGGAAATAAAAAAGTTTCATGAAAAGTCTTCCACAAAATTTATTATGTGGAAATAAGAGTTCTTTCATTTGGTGGTCATTTGTTATTCCGTAGAATTACGAATTCTGTTATTTGGTTGACAACTAACTTCAACGAATATAATATTCAATTAAGAGTTTTTATTTACTCTTTATGTAGTCAGAATGATTTTTTATTTGAGTTATTTTCTATTTGGCCCCCTACTTTGTGACCAGCTTCTTTTTTGACCCCCTATTTTTCATAAATTCAAATTTGACCCTCTATTTTCATGTAAATGGCGTAACTACCATTCCTAATTTCAAAATGAAAATATTTTAAAAAATTAATTAAGTTGACGTGGAGAGAGAAAAAAAACTAAGTTGACGTGGCAAAGAGAGGTGATGAGATGGAGGATAGAGGGAGATAACGTACATTTAATGGTAACGAAAAAAGAGATCATCTGGATATTTTTGATAAAGTATGGGCCTACGTGGGAAGTTGATCACAAAGTAGGAGTTCTTTCCAAGAATAACCCTAATTAGTAAGAAAGAAAAACATACACTTGGCTTCGTGGGTTCGGGTCCATGGCTTTCCAGAACTCCATGTTGCCTGTAGATATGTTGATAAGAATAGTTAAAGGGTTATTTTTCAAATTGCCCCCAACTTTGTGACCAGCTTCCTGTCTGACCCCCTAGATTAGCAAAAATACCCATATGGCCTCATTTTCTGTTATCTTTAACTGTCCGTTACTCTCACTCCTCCACCTCATCTCCTCTCTCTGCCAAGTCACCTAAAACGCCACATCATCATCTTCTCCGGCAGGGGTCGCCGGCTGGCCAAATTTTCGGTCGGCGACCTTCTCCTCTCTCTCTCTCTAAATTTTTTTTTCTTTCCCCTCTCTCTCTCTCTAGATCTAGAGAGAGAGAGAGGAAATACAAAAAAAGGAAAAAAATTTTTAGAGAGAGAGAACTTTTTTTTTATGTTTGAAGGTCGCCGACCGGAAATTTGGCCGGCCGGCGACCCCTGCCGGAGAAGATGATGATGTGGCGTTTTAGGTGACTTGGCAGAGAGAGGAGATGATGTGGAGGAGTGAGAGTAACGGACAGTTAAAGATAACGGAAAAAGGGAGCCATATGGGTATTTTTGCTAATCTAGGGGGCCAGGCAGGAAGCTGGTCACAAAGTTGGGGGCCATTTGGGAAATAACCCATAGTTAAAACTCATTCAGACATATGTACCACAATTCAAACTTAGGTGCTGTTTGTTTTTTTATTTTTTCAGATCTGAAATCTGAATTGGGACCCAATTCAGATTTCAGATGTTTGTTTTTAGACGCAAGAAAATCTGAAAAGTTAGCTGAATTTAGTCCATGTCTGAATTGGGCTGAAAATGAGGCCACTTATTTCAGACTTTAAAACAAGTCTAAAATACAAACCCAATATCTGAAATGTGCGAAATGACGCTTCTGCCCCCTCTGTTTTAGAAAATTCTCTTCATTTCTACCACCACCACCAACGACACCACCACTAGCCAAACATCACCACCACCATCAAAGACACAACCACCAGTCGAACACCAAACCAACAAAGTCACAACCACAAAAGACACCACCACCAGCCGAACACCATCACCAGCCGAACACCACCACCAACAAAGTCACAACCACAAAAGACATCACCACCACCACTAGGCACCATCACCAAAACACAATATCACAAAACCACAAAAAGGTTCCACCACCACAAATCTAAACCACTACTAACAAACCAGTGAAAAACTTGGTAGAAGTCGGAATAACAAACCAGTGAAAGATTTGGTAGAAGTCGGATCTGACGAAACCCTTTGCCAGAAAACGGAAAACTGAAATCAACTCTGTCTTAACCCTCGCCGGATCTGGCGAGGGTCGTCTTGTTCGAAACCCTCGCCGGATCTGGCGAGGGTTTAAGTCTCTGATCTTCGAGACAGAGAGAGAGAAATAGCTTCTGACTTCTTCTTCTTCGAGTAGCTTCTGATCTCCTTTGAGAGAGAGACGGCTTCTGAACTTCCAGAGAGAAAGAGAGTAAGAAAGAGAAGAGAGGAGCAGCCATTTTTTTTTGTTGAACAGAGGAGCAGCCATTGAAGTGTGAAAAAGAGAGCAGAAGCGAAACCTAATTTCTAGGGTTTTTGGTTGAAATAGAAAATAGGGTCTTTAGTTGAAATAGAAATAAAGGGTATTAATGTCAAATTTTCATTTCAGATTTAATGATTCAGACTTAAAAAACAAACATCTTAGTGGTAAAATAATCCATCAAATTCAGATTCAGCCAATTTAGATTCAGCCAATTCAGATTCAGACAGAAAAAAAAACAAACAGCACCTTAGACATAAAAGCGACTCAAGATCTGAACTAACTCGAGTCAGATTCTAGAACATTTGTTTTTGTGACTCGTGGTGTCTAACTCAGTTGAATGACTAATTTTGGTTGATTTTAACTCCATTTCAGTCATACAAGTCAGCTTGAAACAATGAGGAAAAACAAACACACTCACCATCTTAGTGACTTAGTCATTCAAAAATAAACAAAAAAGAAAAACAAATTATTTTAAGTATAAATTGGATCAACCGGTAAATGAATAAATAAACAAATAATTTGTTTTTCTCATATCTGATATAAAAAAAATAAAAAATAAATCAAGTATTATTAATCCAAAAGAAAGAACGCCATGGAACTTGATCTAAATCTTCCCTTCTCGAGCGTCTTGTTGATGCTTCTAAACAAGAAAAATACTTTCGACAAAAGGCGTAAACAAAGAGCGAGTTGAAGACTTAGCACCGCGGACCTGTTTCATTTTAACCTTATCGAACATCTTATGTTTCCAACTATAAGTATATACAGAAACATACTTCATACGTCTAGATAGATGGGAAAAAAAATTCTAATATCATCTTGTCTGTTCCTGCAACACCATGAAAATAAAGAATCTGATTCACACCCCAACTGAAAGGTAATAAGATAGTTTCTTCCATCCAACTACGATTCTCGTCGTCGTTATATTCATCTTTGAATACCCAAAACTTCACAATGTGATCATTCATTCTATAAGACAGAGCTATATGGCCGTCCACTTCGACTAAACCTGCAATCTCAGATGGCCCGAAACATCCAACAGTACGACGCTGGCAAGTGAGAATGAACTCAGGAATAGGAATGACTCTGAAATTTTCGTCTCCAACATCAAACGCTACTAAGACTTCAGGATCGTCATTTTGATTACGTTTATACTTTTTACTAGCATGAGAACTATAACCCATTCCCCATTTGCTAGGTATATGTTTATTATTCCAGTATAAAGAACCACTCACATAAAGAGATTCTCCTCTGACCTCATATGGTGGGACTTCATCAATCCTTCTCCATGATTTGTCTTCGCCTATTGTCAATATTTCACAAACTAGATGATATTGGTCTTTGAATTTATGCCCATGTAAAGTTCGACTTCCATGTACTCCCCATATGCTGAGTACTTTGTGTTTCTTAGTTGCAGGATCATATCCAAAATGATAGGTTGGACGCACAGCGTTAAAAGCTTTTAACACAACCAACTCCTCCCGCTGTTCTTTTAGTACTTTTAGTTCTTTCTCATCATCCTCCTCTTCTTGTTCTTCTTCTCCCTTTTCTCCTTCTCGTACTCCGTTTTGTTCTTCCACTTGTAATTCTTCTTTATCTGATTGGATTACTAATGACGATTGAATCCATGGTGACATTTGTCGAGTACTAACATTGTACACACGAACAGAAAAGGCTTCTGAGTGAATGAAACAAATCAAACCATTTATCGATGGCAAAACCTCGTCATAAAATAATGGACAACTCTTCCTTACGGAATAAATGTTTGCTCTTGTTCTATATCTCCCTTCTATCAATTTAACTGTCATGGAACACTCCTTGTAGTATAAAGGTCGTAGCGAAAACGCTCGACGCCATGCCGACCAACCTTCCACAAATGGAACGATAAAAATAAAACTGAGACGTTTTTTTGACTGGGTAAGCTGCAAATCAATCAAGCTCGAATCTTTTTCAATTAAGTACTTCCAATTTTTGCATACAGATTTCAACTGCATTAGTGATTTCACTGGTAATCTGCTAAATATCTGAACCAATATATCAACATTATAAACAGGGTTTGAATGATCACCACCACCAGCATCAATACATTTACTATTATTCATCTTCTTCTGTGTCATGTCTTCTTCTTTTCCCTTTCCTTTTCTTACTCTGTCACATCTCTATAGATAAAGTGATAAACCAAGTCCAGTAAGAACAGTTTTGAAAGGGAAAAAAAAAACGATAAAACAGTGATGTTACAGTTCATGGTTGTTAATATTTCAGTTACAACCTTATAACAGTAACAACCATGTCGAAAACGCTAATTGCCTGCGTGATGGGCCAGGTAGACCCATGCCAGGTAGCGGGTCCCTGTGGTCTATTGCGGACTCAGACAGACTCGTCCAGGTTGCCGTACAAGTGGTCCATTCGCATTCGGGCTATACAACTGGTCCATTTGGACTCGGACGGACTGCCAGGGTAGCGGGTATCCGAGGTCCGTTTTCCCAGCCTTAGTCTTTTATTTTTTTATTTTTTGGAATTTGACTTCGATGTACGATTACAATGGCACATCAAAGATGTGATAAGCACGGAAACTATCAGAATAAACAAGAACAGGCCTAAAGCCTAACTAAACAATGGCCTAAAGCCCATCTACATTATTTATGCCCTAATAATCCAAAATTCAATAATCCAGAGATTCCACCTCCTCCGGGGATCGAGCTCCGGACCTCCCGGGACTTCTGGAGTGTTGACCCCAGCCTTAGTCATAATAACAGTTTTCATTAGAAAAACAACATGAAAAGAGAACTAAGTTTTTTGACTTTGCCCCCTCAACACTAGTTGGTAACTGATTTTACCCCTCAATAATTGATAATTAAGTTTACTCTTTGACACTTGCTATTTTAGACCACCCAACCCTATCAAACAGAGAATGTGGCAAAAATCCTAACTCCAAACCTAAGAAAAGTTTGATAACTTTGATTTCTTGTAAGTGAGAAATTACGTTTGTTCGTTAAAGTTAAGGTATAAATGCAAGGAAGAAAGCTAAATAAACTGATATAAGAAGAGAAACTAATAAAAGACAACTCTAGAAACTAGGGTTAATGAAACATACCCTCATGTCCATGTATATAACGGGACGCCGCATCCTTTGTTTTCCTGCTGAGGAAGAGGAAAATCAATACTCTTCCCTCTGCTCTTATTGTCACGACTCTCACAGTCTCACTTCCCTACCAAATTTGAGTTTTATCTTTCAACAAAAAAAAATTGAGTTTTATCGGCTAATAAACAATTGAGTTTACTCCCTCCCTAAAAAAAAGGGCCGCACTTTGGAGAATAAAGAAACGTCTTCCGAGAACAAAGATAATTTCTAGAAAGGTCAAAATAATATTGAAAATGAGTAGAAAAACACAAAACATTTGAAAATTATTATTCAGGTCAAAAAGTGTGCAAATACTAAAATGTCCCTTTTTGTTATTTTGTGTAACTAAATTCTTTTATTTTACTTTAAATTTTAAATCGATATAACTTTTGTTTGAGATGTCGGATTTCCTTAAAAATTATATATTTAGAAATGATTTTTCATTAGCTTTCTAACATGATCCCTTTTCAATATTTTTTTTTTCAAAAAAAAAAACTCAGAAAAAAACGCCGTTTTTTTCCTTTACGTTTTTCTGCAAACGTGTTTGCAACAATCTGTTATGCAAACGTGTTTTGCAAAAATCTGCTATGCAAATGTGTTTGCAACAATCTGTTATGCAAACGTGTTTGCATCAATCTGTTCTGCAAACGTGTTTGCAACAATCTGTTCTAGGGTTTGAATCAAATTGGGGATTGAGTCATGGGGTTTGAATCAAACTGGGGTTTTGTTATATTTAGTTAAATTTAAGGTTCATGGTGGGTATGATTGTATTATCTGATTATGATTTCGATAAAATTGTTGGGTTCTTTCAAATTTGCATTTTAACTTTAGGGTTAAATAAATATGAAGATCTCTTGAAAGCTGAAGAACTCGTGAAGATGACGAATGAGGTAAGAAGAAGATTGGATCAAAAGAAGATTGGATCAGAAGAGGATTGGATTCGAAGAAGAATCAAGAAGATGAAGATTTGGGAAGAAGAATGAAAATAAGTCAAAAAAAATTCTGAATTTTAGAGAGATAAAGTTTTAGTTGGTGAGGGTATTTTAGAAATAGAAAAAATAGAAAATGACCTTAATAGTAATTACTAATATTATTTTAAACTTTGCAAGTTATTATACATAATATTTTGGTAAATTCTATCTAATAGGAAAAGATCAAGGTTTTTTTTTGTTATTATGATATTTTTTTGAACCCAAACAACCATTTTCCCAAAGGAATATTGGTCGATTAATTTTTTTTATTTCTATTTGGCACTATATGGCTTCCAATTTAAGGAGTTAAACAAATTAAATTTATAGAAGATCTTATAAGAGAATTTAGAAGGAATTTTTATAAACTTAAACAAAATCTTTCTAGTGATTTAAACCCTAAACTCTTCTCGTTTCTTCTTTTCTTCATTTTCTTCTCCAAAACTTTGTTTACCTCTCTCGAGAAGGGATGAAGAAACTTGTTTTAGACGTCTTATGGAAGATGTTTAAGAACTTGAAGAGATTTTGTTTGATGATTTCTAGAGTTTAGAATGTTTTTTGTTTTTTTATCTCTCTAATTTTGTTTCTCTTATTTTAAAGAAGTAAAGGTAGTAGGGGTTGGAGATTTGGGGAAGATAAATAAGAAAAGTGGAGGAGAAGTGATGAAGAAGATGAGAATGGATGAGTTTTTCTCCATAGAAGAAGAATGAGGATGGGAAAGGACTTCAAATAAAAAATTTAAACTTTCTTACTTAAAGTTAATTTTTTAATTATAAATTTTTTTTGTATTCCTCATAAAAAAAATATGTCGTAGAGATTTTACAAAAAACGCGGATTCCCGGAGATTTCTCTTTAGTCCCAAAGGCACCGCCATAAAATAACCTAATTTAGGGCATGTTTTACTTCTTATTCCTAGAGTAAGGGTTAATTCCATTTTGACACCCTAAAGATGATCACTTCACCAGAATGCCCTCCTAAGATGACTAACTTTCATTTTGCATATTTTCGTCAGTTAACTTTAAACGTTGACCCTTTCATTTCCTTTATATCCTTCCTTACAAATGAGGTTTGCGGCATGTCCCTTCTCTTTCATAGTCGACTAGAATTGGTCGTCGGTTGGCCAACTACTGGCAACCCTACCCAAAAATTAAATGTTTTCCTCTCTTCTTATCCACTCTCTACTTCTTCCATTCTCCCCCCCCCCTCTTTTTTTCCTTTCTTTTTCTCTAAACGAACTCAGCAAATCATAAATTTACTGAAAGACGTATTCTTTGTCAGGCAACATCAGATTTGTTTCCTGGTGAAAAAGACAAAGGGGTAAACAGAAGCACAGTTGCTTACTCCTTCGTCGTCTGCGCGATGGAGAAGACGAAAGGGTAAGCTTCGCCTTCATCTTCTCTGTCGCGACATCACACTGATATTGCGCGAAGGGGCGCTGCAACGAAGATATAAGGGTAGCTTACCCCTTCATCTTCTTCCTTTAGCAGATCCCTAATTTGCATAGATTTGCTGAGTTTGTTTAAAGAGAGAGCAAAAGTAAAAGGGAGAAGTTAGAGGAAAAAGATGAGAGGGAAGAAAAGAAGAAGAAATTGTAAATCCCGACCGACGCTGGTGGGAGGACAGGGAGGAGAAAAAATGATTTTCTTTTAAGTGGTGAGTCGCCATACTAGTCGACTGTGGAAGAGAATGAACATGTTGTAGGGATTTACACCCTTCTACTAGTGTTTATAGTGGAAATATGACATCTAATGTCTACACTAGTATTCCCAGGATCACATGCAAAACTAGTAATTAATCTAATAGAGATAGTAGATTACCTTAATCGCTTTTCCCTCGAACTAGTTGAATTGATTGAAGAAGACCAAGAGCTTCAAGTGTAGCTCCTCTACTTGGGACACGAGCAATCAATTTGATCTCCCACCTTGTTGTATAGCTAGCACACCAATGGTGGTTGGAAAAGAAGAACACCTTCTTCTTTGACTAGATTGATAGTTAATGGGAATTAGCTCACTTTCTCCTCTCTACTTGATGTGGTAGAGTAAGAAAGCTTAGAGAGAAATTCCACACCTTATTCTCTGCCCTAAGAGTGTTTATATAGAACCCTAATAAGAATCCACCTCCTTTTAGATTTCCTAAAACACCCTTTAGAATAAGATTTAGGGAAATAGTCGAAAATAGCAACTATTGGTATTTTCTCAATTCCCTAAGGAGGAGGTGTCCAAACACCACGAAAATTGGCAGATATAATGTTTATTATATCAGCAACTAACCCTCCAAAATTCAGCCCAATCCGAGTCCTAGAAGTACCCGAACCGGTCTAGGCCCAAAAACCCTGTTTTTGGCCTTTTTGTACTATCTTTGCCTAATTCCTTTTTAGGCCTATGAGATATGTTTATGGGACACTCCCATGATTATATCCCACTCCCACTAGTCATATCCTAGATCAATTTGTCACTCTTATGTGTAACCCGTTGTAGAATCCGATCGAAGTTAGCCGCGAATTACTTCGTAATTCGACGATCGTAGTTGGTCTCTAGCTACAACTCTACGATCCCTAAATCAATCGGACTTGATGATCTTCCATCTTCCACATCAATTGTCCTATCCGACAATTTGTTCGCATTGTCACCTTGGTCGAAGGACATCTCCTTCAACTCCTTCACATGTCAATCCTAACTTTAGAAGATCTGCTGAAGGTACGAGTGAACTACCAAAGTTGGTTGACGAAATGGAAACTAGTCATCTTTAGAGGCCCATTTTGATGAAGTGGTTATCTTCAGGGGGAACAAAATGAAAGTAAGTAACCCGTACTCTAATGTAGTAGTAAATTGTAATTTACCCAAAAATAAGAGTAAATAGCAAATACCATTCTTTTGTGAGAAACTTGCTCTATCCAATTTGACCACTTCGGTAAAGGGCAACCTTAATTTTTCTTTTTTTTAACCCTTTCTTTTTCCTCTATCGTCCTGATGAATATATTATATATTATATACATATCACTAAAGTGTAAGCATGCCACTAAAAAGTTTCTGAGCAAAATTGTTAAAAACCTAGAGATAAAGAGGGGGAAAAAGGTACAGACGTTCCATAAAAGACCTCTCCACCAACTACGAGGAATTGTCCACCACCCTTTGGTGTAACGGTTGGACACCCCTCTTAAGACCATGAGGTCGTGGGATCGAGTCTCGGTGGAAGCAGTTACCATCAAGATTTATCCTATGTAATGTAGGCTATGAATAATGTAATAATTTGTCGGGCTTTAGGCCTCTTCGTTGTCGGGCTTTAGGCCTCTTTCAGTCTCAGTTTAAAGTAGGCGGTTATCGTGCTCATTACATCTCTATGATGCATCAATGCCTTGTAACGACTAACGTAAACCGTAGTCGAATTCTCAAAAAAAAAAAAAAAAAAAAAAAAAACTACGAGGAATTCACGCCTGGTAGACTTGCATAGCTGGCAAAAGAAAGTAGACTTTGTTAAAATTTTCACTTTAGTCCTCTAATTGCTCCACCTTTCAGAACCTGGAACAGTCCAAATCTAGTAACCCAATTCGTGTAGTTTTTGAGCATAACTAAATATCCTCGGGGCATAATGACTTGGTCAATTAAGATTGACTTAGGTCCGATATTTTTTTTTAGACAAAAAGTTTGCTTGATTAAACTTTGCTCCTTAATATTTATTTTCTCCCTCTTGCTCTCATGATGCCCTCTCTCCCTCTGTCTCACACTATCTTTCTCTTTCTCTTTCTCTCTCCCTCTCTCGTTCTCTCTCACTATCTCTTTCTCGTGCTCAGTGTTTTCTCTTTTTTAATATCTCTCTCTCGCTGTAGATTTTTTTTCTCTCTCTCTCTCCCACTCTCTCGTTGTAGATCTCTCTCATCTCTCTCGTTTTAGCTTATCTTTTTGTAGATCTTTTTTTCTCTCTCTCACGCAGTCTCTCTCTCTCTCTCTTTCTTGCGGTCTTTCTCTCTCTCTAGCGTTATCTGTAAATCTCTCTGTAGAGATTTCATAATGCTCTTTATTTATTATTGTCCTTAAGAAAAGCACTCACTTGAGATATTCAGTGGACTACGAGATTGTATAGAGCTTTCATTAAATTTTTCTTTTTCAAGAATTTCTATGTTTACTTGTTGGCTAGACTCAAAGGTCTTGACTAAAAAGATACCAACCCTGACAGAGGTACACCCTCGTTGACCTCCCACCTTATCACCTTGAATAAGACAAAGAGTAATATCGTCTTTTCACATCTTTCGAAGGGTGTAAATACACCATATTACCCCTTCTACTGTTATCCACATTGAATAGATGATGCATGAGGGGGTCAAGAAAGGTGTACTTCAACCATTTTCCTAAAAAAAAGATCATGACATGGTAAATCAGGATGAGGTCTGTTAAGAGAGGAAGAAAAATCCAGTATATACTAAATAGAAGAACAAGAACAAAACAAATTGGATTATTTCCCTAATATCCCCCAACTTTGTGACCGGTTTCCTGCATAACCCCCTACTTTATCAAAAATACCCAGATGACCCATTTTTTAAGATTCCGTTATAACACTGTTAACTAGTCATCACCTTCTCTCCTCCATCTCATCACCTCTGTCTGCCACCTCATCGTCTTCTCCGGCAAAGGTCGCCGGCCGGACATTTTTCCGGCCGGTGACCTTCAACCATTAAAAAAAATTAATTTCTCTCTCTTCTTCTTTTTCTCTCATATCCGTCCCTTTCTCTCTCTCAACAAAAAAAAGGTAGGTATGTCCTGTTAAAGAACATAACAGAACAGAGATCTGTTCTTTAACAGAACAGAAATCGAACAGAACAGATTTGTGTTATGTTAAAGAACATAACAGAAATCAAACGGAACAGATCTGCTCTGTTCAACGATCAAAACATACCTTGAAGGTCTGTCTTACCTCCAGCGAAGTCGCCGGAAGTCTAGAGAGAACAGAGAGAAGGGGGGAAGAGAGAGAGAAAAAGAAGAAGAAGAAGAAGAAGAAGAAGAAGAGAGGAAATTAAAAAAAAATAGAGAGAGAGAGAGAGGTGAAAGAAATTAAAAAATTTTTAATGGTTGAAGGTCGCCGGCCGGAAAAATTAGGGGGCTATAACGGATGAGATGGAGGAGAGAAGGTGATGACTAGTTAACGGTGTTATAACGGAATCTTAAAAACGAGGCCTTCTAGGTATTTTTGATAAAGTAGGGGGCTAGGCAGGAAACCGTTTACAAAGTTAGGGGCTATTAGGGAAATAACCCAAACAAATTTATCCAAATTATCTACAGCAACGCAGATGCAAGTGCAACCCGTCCATCTTCTCAAGATGAAGAAAGGATTGAGAAGAAAAAAAATTAATTTTAAGGGTTATAAGAGAAAGATAGAAATTTTCATTTCCCATTGACTAAATTTCTTTCATCATCTTATTTAGCCCACAGAGTTCTTCTCCTTATTCAGGCCAGCATTCTGCTCAAGCTAGTAGGAATGGAGGCAAACCCCTTACAATCCTAATAGGAATAAAGGTTTAAGAACGAGACCAAGAAGAGTTAGGAGTTGGGGAAAATGGAATGTTGAGATTAGAGATCCAATTGGAGGTGCTGAGGTTTGTTAGGTACTATTGAAACTGCAGAAGCAGCATCAGCTAATGAAAGATCTTCAAAAATGTTTAAGTTAGATATAGCATCAATTGTAGAGAGAAGAACAAGAACATCACTGATAGTTACTATACGAGGGATTCTTCTCTCTGCAACCGGATCTACCCCGCATCTATCTGTTTCAAAAGAATCTGAGACTCATTCATCTGCACTATTTGCTCCCCATGTATTGAATTCTGATTCCCATGTTGAAGAACAACTAAACTTAACCAAGGAAGTGAACAGAACAATCACAATTGCAGAGAGCGAAGAAGGTTAGAGAGAGAATAAAAAGAAAATACTCTCTTGAAAGTGACAGATGGTTGGGTTGCAGGTCAGCCGCCACTTCTCGAACATGGGAGGAGAGATGGGACATATGAAGATTAACCTTTAAAGAAAGAGTACTAGTATAAGAAATGAAAAAGGTGAACGATTAAAGTGTAAAAAGGAGAATTCATTTTTGAATAAATGAAAATAGAAGGTCGGAAAAGAAACTGGTAAGAAAGTAGGCGGCCAAAAAGAAAATAAACCAATAGTAATGGGAAAACCATTTTGTTCATTAACTTTAACATATTTTATCATACAAACACATACAGTAAGAGGCAGAAGAAATTCATAGCCGCAAAATAAAGCCCAAGTTGTAAGTATGAAAATGGTCACTGAGATATATCAAAATGAGAACAAAGAAGCAACCAAATTACCAACACTACAGCAAACTCTCTGAACGGAAAAAAAAAATACCAGAATAAGTCAAGACCAAACAGTAAGGAGTCGTATTTAAGCCTTCTCACTTCTTTAAGACACTGCAAAATACCAACCAAAAGCTTCCTCAGGATAAAGCAGGCAATGCAACATATTAACTTTTGTTTCTGGACTTGTCTTTCAAAAGAAAGATCGCATAAGCGAAATGGCACTCTGTAAGAGTCTAGTTATCAGGCAAAGCCGAACAAGGAAGAGCGGGATGAGCCTCCACATTATATATATATATATATATATATATAATTATGTGCAGATTTCAATATGTTAAATGAATGAAGCTCTATTTCTAAAGATTTTTCACTTTCTCAAAAGCCACTTGAAGAATTATGTCAGGTGACTCGAGGGAAGCAACCAATACTTCACAAGCATTTTGTTAAGTTTAGGGACGGTTGTTGTGTACTACAAGCTTATTAAACATTCAAAATTTTAACGATTACATGATATATTAGAAATTAATGATCTGAGTATAAACTAAAATGATCAAAGGAGTATGATGTTTCTATTACCTCCTTCCCACTTCCTAAGGTGGCTGCTAATACAAATGAGCACATAAAAAATGACAAATGAATAGTCTAGAAAGATGGTTGTGGTAGTTGAGTGCAAGTTCGAAGTGAACGTAGGTGAATCCGAGGATTTGACCCACGCAACCACTTGAACCCAGTTACTAGCCTCAAATGGTCGACTAGGTCCCCATAAAGTTTGGGAAGCTGGTGGATCAGTATTTTAAGTGAAGCTACTAATTGATGTTTCCATCAGTTGCTTCTCCACTAATTCTTTTAGGAAAAAAAATGATACAACATTTATGTAAAAAGATAAGATGACAGCCCTTTTTTTTACTTCGCTTCAATAATATATAGACTTAAAATGTTTTACAACAATAAATATGAATGTTGTTACTTCTTATGTTGCATAAATTTAAGTAATGCTTGTAAGTTTTTTTCTATCTATCCCTCGAGGCGAAAACAGACCGTCTCGCCTTGATACATGCCATGAGGCGCATCTACTGAATTTTAAAACGTAGCTATAGACCACTCTTACCAATTGTTTGAAAGGTTGATGGTGGATTTAAGGTCGAAGTTTGCCCATGCGTAGTAAGCTAACAAAAATTAATAATCTGTACCTAAAGTCATGTACTCGATCTAGAGTTGTGAGAGTGATGGGACTTACTTGTACAAGTAGGCAGCAATTCCCAGGATTATACACAACAGAATAATATCGATACAGAAGTTCCTACTGGACCTCAGCTGGAACAGAGAAAGAGTAATACACTTTTTAATAACATCAAAATTGAAACCTATGCAGTACGACTCGGCCGAGTCAGCCGAGTGACTCGGGACTCGGCTCGGACTCGGACATACACCGAGCCGAGTCCTGACTCGGATCTGACTCGGGTCGTTACTAGTATATGCCAATTTTTTTTCCCTTATTTGTCACATATTAATTCTGTTTTTGAAAATATTCTAGAAATACCAAAATTTTCCGTTTCCTTCAAAAGATTATTAGTAGTAAGTTGCAATTACAAAGTTTATTAGTAGTAAGTATTTAAACCTTTGGAATAGCAAAAGATTTTCTAGAAATATACCAAAACATAGTTATAGAAAGTTGCAATTTAGTAGTAAGTATTTAAAATCTTTAGAATACCAAAAGATTTTTTAGACATAAAAAGAAAAATTTATTAGTAGTAAGTATTCAAAATATACCAAAGGATTTATTGAATAAAATATTTAAACTACCAAAACATAGTTTTAGAAAGTTGCAGATTAGTTGTTAATTTTCAGTTTTGAAGTTTGAACATGATTACATTTTGAATTGCCGTATTAATCATATTATATGGAGTACATACATTAGTAACTACTTATGGGAAGCAATGAGATCGACTCTGGCTGACTCGGCCGAGTGACTCGGCTGACTCGCCCCTTGACTCGGACTCGGATCTTGGCCGAGCCGAGTCCGAGTCCGAGTCGTACTACTTAGATTGAAACAAACAGCACAATTCAATTTAAAAAAAATTGATACTGTAACTTAAACAATTCCATCACGAAATATACCTGGGTAACAGTCTGCTTCAGTCTAACGTTGGTACTCTTAAGGTCAGAGGCAGCCCTATCCACCTGTAGTGAGATACAAAAAAGAACGTGAGACAACACACAATATGCTATTAAGCTGTATATCGTTATTTATTCATGTGTCCTTGATAGAGATGAATGGCAGCAACCGTTTAAGGCATATGGGAGACGTCAAAAGAAGGATTGCCAGACCCAAATTCTGATTTGGCGTGTCTTGCATGAATGGCCCACTAAGAACCTTGAATAATGCAGGCCTGATCCACATGTCTTTGTGGAGATTCTACTAGTTTCTAAGTATTAGGATGGTTAAGTGTCTTTAATGTCTTTTAGTGTCTCTTTAATGTCTTTAATGTCGTCTAGTGTCTCTTTAATGTCTTTTATGTCCTAGGAGTTTAGAAGTTTAAAAGTCTAGAAGTATGGGATATTAAGGGTCAGTTTTAGGCTATATATAAGGGTTGTATTCTGCTGTTTGAGGACAGATAGAGAGTATTCCAGCAGCTAGTTAAGCTTTATGTGTTTGTGTGATGCAAATACCCCAAAGGCGTGATGCCTAAGGGCTCTAGGAGTGATTCCTAGTTTGTACTGGTGTGATACTAGTGCGTTATTTCTTATATCTATAATATAATCAAGTTAGTTTCTTCCTTAATTCCAGTTTCCCATTTCTGTCCTACATCAGTCCTAGCTACATCTAAAAAAATGAAAAGGAAATTCAAAAATAAATTTTCACCTTGTCATCAATCTCATCGACCAAAGGCACTTGTCTGTCCAGTTCCTGCACATATTACCAATATCTCATTTGTGTTCTTCCATAACTCGTGAATAAAAATAACTTGAAGAAAACCAACCTCGTTCATGTCATGAGCCATGTTTTTAAGTGTATCTAATCCTTCTGCAATAACATCAAGACCTTGATCCTGCACAGGCACCAGTGTTAGAATATACAGTTCAAAGAAACTTTGTAGAATAGTATCAATCTAAAGCACTCATAATACATAAAACCTAACCGAGGATCAATAATCAAGCGTCCCCCGCTTCTAGTATAAACATAATAAAGCAAGAGTCACTAAGTACTTGCCTGTCTTATTTTCCGCATTTCATATTCTTGCTTAAACTGACTTGACTCTTCCGTTTGCTGAAAGAATTCACTATCAAATTTTCCATCTGTTAAAGGTAGTTCAGTAGTTCAGAATAACCATTAGCAGTTGATTACAAAATAATATTATTTCCTTTTACATGACAAGGACTCAATACATCTGTAACTGCGGAAACCAATTAGTAGAAGACCTATAGGTAAGTTCCAAGAAAGAAGACCTATAGGTGACACCCCAATTCGATAACCAACACAAACCATCCATCAAGATATCAATTAATAAAGATTATAGGATTAGTAGAATTTCAAACTCGACCAGATTCAAACCAAAATATGAAACTTGCCAGAGGAAAGTTGACAACTCAATTTATTATTAATTCTCCTCACCTGCTGTGGAGTCAAATTTGATCTCCTGACGAGAACCTGAAGCTGCCCAACCTCCATTCTTTCTTGCTGCAGTTGAAGTCCCATCCGGTATAGCCTGAATTCTCTCGGTCAGACCCAATACTAAGTCATTACGGGTTACAAGTTCTTCTTTGGACAGCCCTTTGACCTGAGATGTTCATGAGTAATTATTATTATTATGGAACTACATTCTATGAAATAACAACCAAATTTGTCAGATCTCAATCATAAAATATTATTTCAGGAAATGGGTTCCTAACGGGCCCTAACTAACAACAAAAGCACCAACTCAGTAAAGATACCCTACATGTAAGAAGAATCACAACTGTAAGAAGAACCATAGGGTAAGAATCACACTGAAATTTGGTCCATCAGGAAATGGGTTCCTAATGGGTTTTCTTATCAAGCTAAACATGTGAAGGCAGACATTTCTCCTACCTAATTCTCTTTCGGCATTCAGTCCTACATTTCTAACAAGACCTTAAGCAATATATGAATTCAAATTCACTATAGGGGAAGTTCATAGCTAGTACAATTCATGATTAGCTTGATAAGAAAACCTAAAAGTCTCAAACCCTTAAGACTTGTTCTCATATTCGTATATATCGATAATTTGATATTGCTACTTGCCTACTACTTCTATGACAAATCAACGAAACCATATTAGACTAAATAAAAAGAAAATTGCTAGAAACTACGCAACTGAAAACCTAATTACGGACGAAATCGAAATCATAAAGATCCAACTAGATATCTAGAGAGAGGAGAAAGAAAAATTACCTTCTTAAGAGCTAATCTCTGCAATTTAGGCACTTCCTCAAGCAATCGAGCCTTAGTTCGTCGAATCTCAGCGTTAATGGCAATAGTAGCAGCCCTATTCGTCTCATTTGAAGCATCTTCTGCTTTCTGTGTAACGATAAACAAGTCAAATGCTTTTGATTAGATATAAGAACAACCCCTAGAAAGAGAAAGAGAAAGAGAAAGAAACAGATCAAATTAAACCTGTAAAGCTGCTTCAATGTCGTTTTCAACGGCGGCGTAAAGACGAGCGAAGGCATCGTCACCGGAGACGTCGAGATCCTTTTGCTTGTCGATATCGTACTTATCATATTTCTTACAGATCGAATCGACTCGAGTGAGAATGTCGATCACACTCATCTCTCTGCTAGATTATAGATAGAGAGAGAAAATCAAGGATTCGAGGAAACGTGTAAGAGAGAGAGAGAGAGAAGAGGAAGTTGTTCGATCGGTTTTTTTTTTTCTTCCCTGGTCGAGTTTGATGGAGTCGGAAAAACAATTCCGAAAGAGCGTGGCGTGACAAGAAAACAGCCTGGTCTCTGGTCCTACTACTATTTTGTGAGTATTTTGAAGTTATCCCTACATCTATAAATATTACAGATGCCTCCTTTGACTAATTTTCTTTTTTGGAAAGTGACTATGAAAATCATTACAATGACATTTGATACATCAAAGATATGACAAGCATGATAACTGCCGAATTAAACTTTGAAACAAACGGGTCTATAACCCAACTAAACTAGTTGCCTAAAGCCCAACGAAATAACGGCTAAAACACATCCAACTACATTATTTGTACTTTTAATAACCCAAGTTCAATAAATCATGGAACTCCACTTCCTGTGAGAATCAAGCGTGGAACATCCACGATTTTTAGAGTTTATGTCAACACAAGCAACCACGTGGGATGATTTGTTAAGCATGATTTTTTATTACAAATCAAGTTCAATGGTGGTTAAACGAATATTCGTTAGCCTGGCTTTACATTACAGGGCAGGTGGGACGATCGAGATCTTTGTCCCATTTACATTTATCACCCGTCTCTACCAACGGAAGACTTTATATTACAGGGCAGGTGGGACAACCGGGACCTTTGTATCATTTATCACCACTCTCTAGCAACGGAAGGTCATTGACGCTTTAGGTAGAAAGAGATTTGTTGAGGATGACAACAAAAAAAAAAATTTTGTAGGATTCCCTAACTTCGATAAATAGACTATTACTAAGATTAGATTATCATACTAGGAGTGTATATGTTTGTAATGTGATAGTTTCTAAGACATTTCACATCATTACTTTTAATGTATTATTTTGCTGCGCGCTTCAGGTCATTGTGTTTCACATTGTTGATTGTAATGTATTAAATAACCTTCAAAAGGAGGTTACGTCTTTTTTCAACCACTTTATAAACGCGTTAGATAGCAATGTATGCATTGTAGGAAGCAATATGTTTAAGGTTGAAATAAATTTCAAAGTATTTTACCTAAAAGCTTTCCCAAGTAAGATGTGCATTTTAGCCTACTAATAAAAAACAAAACGACCCTGGTAACAACCAAGTTGTTGAAGTCTAAGACACTGGTAATGACTAAGTTGTTGAAGTCTATGAATTTCATCCACCCTCGGAATCAAGGGGAGAAAGAAGATGAAATAACATAATAGATGGGCGAGTGATGGCTAGTAGATGGTCCAATTGATAAAACGATTTTCGATAATCTCTGAGGATTCGATCCATCTTATTAATCAAACTACTCGATGCTCATATATATGCAAAGTTGGAGAAAGATGAACTTACATTATACAAAATTAATATTTAGTTATGAACATACCAAATATGCTTAAAACTCTATTTCATACTGCATCTAGGACATGCCAACAGAAGAATCACCAGGTTGTGAACAAATGATACAAGGAGGTTGACCCTCAAGCAGGAGTTTCGTATACGTTTTACCCGCTGATCTAGCATTGTACCATTCACAAACTCACATTTTGCATTTTCCTCCATCAGTTGGTCTCAAACTGCATAAAATACTCAGAAAAGACTAACATATATCACAAATACATAACATTGTTCCATTGTTAGATCAAATATGCATTCACCATGTGAAAATGTTGCTTAACCTCAGCTTCGGAATATGTTTCCATCTGCAAACTTATTTTCTAGATTCGATGAAGAAACCTACTCTAGAAAAGTGTTCGATTGGCTGACTGATTAGGACTATTTTATCTATTTACCTCACCTTCTTCTTAATCCTGCAGGTTAATATTGCAGACAAAATCAGGGGAATTCAATGTCTTGATTTCATTAACATCTTTCCGCGTCCTAGTACAAAGACCATTTATATCTAAACTTTCTTCACTTGCATACCACTTTTGTCTCTTCTAAACTAAAATTTACATATTAAGAGTTCAAATTACTTCAATCATAAGAATACCACATTCTAAATTATCAACTAAAGTCTCCTTAATCTCTACCCGACAGACAATCTTACGTCTACTCCTACTAGAACTCAACAAAGTAGTCCAATCACTTCATCCTCCTAAGATGAATTTAGGAAACTAACTAATGTATACTACCATTCTATGTAGTGGGTTGAGGACCTGACCTAGCCGAGGTCGGTACGAACATGATACCTCAAGCTCCAAAGAAATGAGCTTGGGGAAATCTGTCTGAGTCCGCCCATTCTCGGGCAAATTCACATGTTACTATCGAGCTTAAGAACATAACTCCAATGTATAAGTAATGCAACTCCATACATCTTCTAGATGATGTCTACAATTTGTAAGACTATTGTAGCAGAGCATGATCGAATCTAAACTAAATAAGAATAGGAACTATACGTTTCAGCTGAAATCACACAACAACACGACCAAGAACATTCAAACTTAAATCTCGAAAGCTATTACTGGTTCAAGGAAAAAAGTAAGCCTACCATGTAAATTTTGCTAAGACTATCCCAATAACTATGAATATCTAAAACAAGATACTCTTAAATCGAGCAATCAAGTAAAGGAGATCATTACCTAATTCTAATTGAATCAACCTATTCTTTATGGCAAAATTGTGATGACCTGAAATTTATCTTTCTAAATCAAGAGTATATGATGTAGTCTAGACTGCAAAACTAAGGAACTGAAACCCTAAAAAAAATACTTAAGCAAAAGTATGCATCTACAAACTATGGTGAAACTAGTTTAGGGTTTGGAATTTGATTTCATTCATCATAGAGAATACATGGATGATCAGATCCATAATTGAATAACATTTTACCAAGTAAACTTGTACAGGAAAACTTCATTCAGATGTCATTCATATCCAACTAGAGATATCAAAACAAAACCTCTTTGTCTCTTTCAATCCAGAAATAACTAATGTTTAGAAAGAGATAGTAAGCAAGAAAACCTTCAGAGTTTTACAGCTCAGAATCGATCGTGGTTAAACTAGTTATCTGTAAATCAATTTAAGAGAGAGAGAGAGAGAAAAAAAAGTACAGAGATTTGTTGAGATTTAAAATCAAGCACCGCCAGCAGATTTGTATCGGTAAAGCTTTCCGAATACGTGAAGAGCAGTAACGAAACCGATGAAACAGAGACTCGTCACGATAACAACAGTAGGTGTGATCTTCAATCCTGGTGCATCATCTGTGTAAAACCTCAACATGTTGCTTCCATTTCCACCAACACTGAATCCTCCGCCACCACACCAGAACTGGTAACTCTTCGACAACGCATACCAGCTGCAGCAGCAGCTGTTCCACGAGGTGCGGCTCCGACTGTTCCCGTTGGACGAGATCTGCCGGCGGATGATGAAGATTGCGATTGAGATGCTCCTTTCGCCATTCTTGCCTGACCTTAGAGAGAGACGAGAAACTAGAAAGAGAATGGTCTAGAGAGAGAGAGAAAAAATTCGTCTTTCGTATTCTCTTTACTTATTTCGAGCCCTGGTTTTAGATCGAGATCGGAGTTTTCAAGGACGGTCATTTTGATGATTCGATGTAACTGGACGTAGGATAGCGATGACAAATCCCTATTTATGTATGTTGAGATCTAGAAGTGCATTTCAACTAACGGTGTCTATTAAGGATATAAGCAATTAACTGCTAGCCGGTTGTATAACGAAAATGCATAAAAATCATGGTTGTTAGGTGGTAGATAAAAATACCTTGTTTACATAATTTGGTTAAAGTCGAGAAGCAATAAAGACAACGAAATACCCATCTTAATTTCATTATTAGGGGTTAAATCCAATTTGGCTACCAATACTTGATCGAACTCTAAAATTTGGTTCTCATGTTTATCCAACTTTCAATTTAGTCTCCAAAACCATGAATTTGTCAATCGAACTTAACCGCTAACAAATTTTTTATTTTTTGTCTTTACTCTATAAGTAATTCGCCTTTTTTTTCTCTTTCGAATTTACCATCGATCGACCGTCTGCCAGCGACCTCCAACTTTTACTTTTTGTCTTTTTCTTTTTTCACTGAGAGAAGAAAGATAAATGGCGTGGGTGGAGGGAACACATATTGAAAGAAATGGCAAAAAAAAGAAAAAGAAATATTGATTATTAAGTTTAACTAACGAACTGATTCTTCTTAAATTTCTCCCTTTTCTCACCAACCTCTTTGCTTCTCCACAAGCCGAACAAAATCTGAAAAGTAGTTTGTCGGCGAAGGGATTCCCTTTGTCGAAATCCGTCATTTAGCGATGGCGGATATCCTATTTTAGAAAGAATCATCTTTTTGGAGTGCCAACAGATTTGGAAAGAAGCAAACATAGATTAAAAGAAATTTATGTGAAAGATGTTTTCTGATTTTTTAAGATCTTCTCTTTGAAACCCCTTGTTCGAAATTATGTAGTTATTAAGAGATCATTTTTTGGGATACAATTTAAGAAGATGTTGATGAATTAAGCAAATGACATGAAATCCAGATAAATGGTAATCAACACTAGATTTGATGGGTTCACACCGTGAAAATTCATGAATTCACCATCAATTCTATAACACTACAGTGGCAAAAGGACATCATTCTTATTGATGATTGATGATTGATATAAATGACTATCTCCTACTTGTTCTTCATCAATTAGGAATTTTACAAGATGAAACCCCAACGTATTACAGTTTGGAATTACAACATTTTTTGGTAGTTTCTTATGGGATTATGATTTATGAATTTTAGTGTCATTGTTGTATGTTGGGGGGGGGGAGGGGGGGAAGGAGATGCTTTGGAATTCTACTTCACCTTAACAAATTGGAAGTAACATATGTTATGTGTCTGAAGAGATGACGAATTCAACGAATCGACTGAAGAACACTCTATTACTATCACGATATCGCTCAATTTAGGTTTGATTCGACAAAAATGTTGTAGATATTTTGACTTGTATGCAATGTTGCTTCATTCTAAGGATTTGGCGTCGCAAAAAACACGGAGAAGACGAAAGGAAAAGAGAAGAACCATTTATCTTCGCTCAACAACTTCAGTCTGACAGACTCGCAAGCTCTCTATGTTTTTGTCGATTCTTCAGGATTGCTTATATTATCCTCATGGAAAACATATTTGTATCTATGGTATAAATAATGGATATGCATTGTTCTGTCTTATCATGGCCTTTAAGGGTTTCGTTATGGTCATGAGGGCATCGTTATTCAATCAATGACATCTACTTGGTTCATCGTTCCTACATATATTTTAGTATAATAAAGTTTAAGATCTTTAGGGTCTTCTCATTTATGATCTTTAGGATCATTTCATTTGTGATCTTTAGGGTCTTTTCATTTCGTTATTGTAATATTGCACTCCTTTACCTTCATATTGTAATTTACTTTTGTAAGTTTTGTGTTGTAATTTACTTATGTAAATCTCATGTTGTACTCAAATGAGTCAAAAGTCTCAAAACTATGTAATGTACTGGATTGAATTCTTGTATATGAATGAAAATTCTGGTTTCACTAAAAAAAACTAACGAACTCATGGTTTTAGACCCAGATCAAACATTGGACAAATATAGGTGACTAAATTTTCATTAAGCACAATTTTTTTTTTTTTGTAATGGATCAAATTAAATTTTGATTGTTCAGAAACTGTTGTATCATCTAGTTGATATGATTTCTGATGCTCATAGATTCTTAGGACTTCATCTGTATCATCTTCATAGTTATTCATTTGATGAATCGACAAACTGAAAGGAGATGAAAATCTATTTTGATGAATCCATATCTGGTTAAACAATTTGATTTTCTGGATTTCATTTTGTGTTTATATGAATCAATAGATGTTCTGATACGTTATTTCGATCTCGTTGTTTAGTTTATCTTTGAACAAAATCTCGTGTATCTCAAACTTTTAATTGGTTATATTTCTCTAAGCAACAAGAAGATGAAATTAGGTTTTCATGAATCGAGCTTTGTTTCTTCAATTTGTTTGTTCATTTTATGTCTCTACCAGATCTAGCTTATGATCTCGATTAGTTTTGTAATTAATTCAGTTCTTATATAATCAAAATGAAAATTTAGAGAAAAAATATCATTATGGATGCTTTTGGCGAGGTAGTGAATTTTTTAATTGGTTGCATTAAGTTTGCGCAAGGGTCGTGTTGAGTTTGTAATGAGTTCGTGTATAATAACGAAAGTATGGTTACAAATCAGTGAAAAGCTCTCTGGTGAATAGTTAACCGCGAACATAAAGTCTGATTAATTAGTTGAGTTGGGCACGAGTGAACTGTTTGTTTGAGATTTATACCAATACCTACCGATTATTTTCACGAAACATATGTGTGTAGTCTGTTGTCGAATAACATGAGTCGAGCATACATATAACAAGTACCGACAGGCAAACTCGGATTGCAAGTTTTTTTCACCCCGATTTCCTATGGTGTGATTTTTGTCACATTCTCATTCGAATAAGGTTAACGAGGTGCAATTAAATGCGCAAACCGTTAATCATATAGTAGAGGATTTATTATGTGATTTTGATGCACTCTAATGTACTAAACATCATTAGATAATAAATAATTTTTCTCCTGTTTTGCCTACTACTGGTAGTCCAATTGGTCAGTGCATATGCTCCGCAATGCAGAGGTCCCAGGTTCAATCCCATGGAAGTGCAAATCCAGGAATATTGAATTTGGATATAAAGAAAATAGTTTATGTAGGCTTTGTATGGGCAAAAATCCGCCCCACGAGGTGCCTGTAAAATAAAGGAAACAACCGCTTCGTAAGGGTAAAATCCGCGAGGCTAAATAAGAAGGCCCGATAATGGCCCAAGTCGTTACTCGGGTCACCGAATCCATATCCGTTTGGCACTAAGCGTATCTGACACGTGTCACGCGATAGCCACCTGCCAGTACTAGGCAATCTTACGGCCAGAGGATTATTGTGCAATCCATAACCGCACTAGTGGTAAATATCCCGTATCTGCCACTTAAAGACGGGTGTTACTGGCCAGTAGCTTAACGCACACGCGGTAACATCTTAGCCGTCCCTCGAGAAATTCGAATATTCATCTGACGGTCAGATCCTCTTGCCCCTAACGTATCTCGCAGGAGTGATGACACGGAATAAATACGTCGGTTACTAGCTGGTTGTCATCAAGGCAATCCCTTTCCACCACTATAAATACGAGAAGCAAAACTCAGACAAAGGCATCGAATATTCGACTGCAATACTCGAGTAATCCATCTTCACTACCATTCCCATCGATAAGTCTCTCAAAGAGCTCTCCATTCTTCCAAAGTCTCTGACTCATCGTCTTAGAAGTTGGGAGATAAGAGCTTGGTAGTCCCGAATTGAACAGTAATTGGCTAGTCGTATCGACACCATTACCACCACCACCTTATCGCAGAAGAAAGCTCTCAAGTCTCATATTCCTCTCATCCAGCAGTAACTAGCTGGCCGTAATACCCTTTTCGCAGTAACTAGCTGGTCGTATCACCATCCTAATACGGCTACCTCCTCACCACATCACTCCCCTAGCGATAAGACGCTAGACGTATCATCATCATCCATCCAACGATTCTCACCGTCCGATCCACTTACGACCAGCACCTTATCGCAAGTTCACTTACGACTAGCAAGTTAACGACAATATATCATCACCATCACCCTCTTAGTACAGTAAGTATATCATTACCGTGGGGATCTGTTCCGACAACTCCACGAGCCGAGACACCTAAGCACTCCGACGACGGTTACCTCCTTATCGACCACTTTCTTTTGTTTATATTTGATCGAGTGTCTGACTTGACCGTCGGAGCCCCCTTAGGCCGGCACCATCCCGGTGTCCCCGAGGCTTCACGATCTTTTCTCTCTTTTTGTGTGCAGGTTCTTTTCGACACGTAGCCGGTCCCCGAAGCATCCGACCCGACCCGACAAGACTTTTGACCGTCGACCCGTTGACTGTCAGACTTTCCGACCCGTAGACATTTTACCGTCTACAATTTGGCGCTAGAAGGAGGGGGCCAGCCACTAACTACCGAAAAGACAAGTACCATGGAAGGAGACATGTCCAACGCTTCTGTGGATTTTTCATCACAACTTGCTGCACTCACTGCCCAGATGCAAGAAAACGCCGAAAGATTGAGAGCTTTGGAGGAGGAGAACTCTACTGTCCGGGCAGAGAACATGCTACTGCAAGAAAGAATTACGGAGTTGGTGGTTCCAAGAAGACAAAGTTTGGGGGACAATCGACCACCTCCCAACGGTTCTGAAGCAGGAGGACCATCTAATCGCCCGACACCCCCTCACAACACTACTGCAGGCTTCACCACCAGCCAAGTAGGGACAGGATCCGCAAGTGCTCCATTCATAGCTCCAACACATACCTTTCAACAACCTCTCACTCCACAGCAGACCATGGCTGCTCCTCTTTACTCATCTTCCACTATTGCTATGCCTACTATCTTCCCTATGCCTACTCAACCCACCATGGCTTCTAATCCCTTATTATTTTCACATACAGGTACCCCTTTAGAGCAAGCTTTAGCAAAGAGGCTAGCTGAAATGGAGGCTCTGATCACTAGAATTCCAGGAGTCCCGACCCCCTTCAAGAAGAGTCTTCCTCAAAGCTATGCCGATTCTCCGTTCGTCGATGCAATTGCTCTGGTAGAGATGCCCAGAAAGTTCACTTTTCCCAACATGAAGATGTATGACGGCACCTCTGACCCAGACGATCACATAGCCTCTTACAAACAGAGGATGTTTACTGCTGCGATTCCGAGGGACTTGCGGGAAGCGTGTATGTGCAAGAGTTTTGGGTCTAGTCTGAATGGCCCTGCTCTGCAATGGTACACCAACCTCCCTCATAACTCGATTGCTTCATTTGCCCAGCTCACAGACACCTTTGTCGAGCAATTTGCAAGCAGTAAGAAGCTCGAGAAACTCTCTGGTGATCTCTACCGAATCCAACAACGAAGGGGTGAACCACTCAGAGAGTATGTGGGAAGATTTAATCGGGAGAAGGTGTCAATTCCTTACTGCAACCAGGAGACAGCAGTTGATGCATTCAGGAAAGGTTTACTGCCAGATGGGGAGCTGTACAAAGAACTCACCAAGTTCAATTGCACAACGATGGAGGATGTTCTTTCCAGAGCTTGGGTTGAAATTAGGTGGGAGGAAGACGAAGCCCACAGAAACAGATACTATTCACAGGAAGATAGGTCAAGAGACCGTCACTCCAGAAGATACGAACGACGGTCAGAGGCCAGGAGCAATGATCCTTACCCAACCAGGCGACCAATTCCAAGGGAGAACAGGAGGCCATTCAACCCTCCATCTAATCGTCAAAACGAGAAACCACAAGGACCCATCCGTACCAAGATTCCAGAATACAACCTCAACATTGAGCCAAGTGAGGTGATTGCTGTAATGAAGGGGATGGGTAACACGGTAAGGTGGCCAGGGAAGACAAAGACGCCGAGCGACAAGAGGGATACTTCCAAGTGGTGTGAATTCCACTCGGACCATGGGCACACTACTGCAGATTGCATTGCCCTCAGGCTTGAAGTTGCTGAGCTCCTAAAGAGAGGTCACCTCACCGACTTACTGACAGATAAAGGCAAGAAAACCATGTCCCAAGGAGATGCACGACCCAAAGAGCCAGAGGAGCCGATTCCAACATTGACTTGCAACATGATCACAGGAGGCTCGGAAGTGAGTGGAGTAAGCCACTCGGCAGCCAAAAGAAATGCACGAATCACAGCCAATCCAACTGCCCACTCGACAGAGGCGTCGACTCTAACTTTCACCAACCAAACCATCAGCTTCGTTGACAACGAAGTCTCAGGGCTCGTCAACCCTCATCATGACGCTCTTGTCCTCTCTCTCACTATTGCAAATGTGTTAGTTAAACGCATACTAATTGATAACGGATCCTCCACTAATGTCTTATTTCTTCATGCCTTGCTAGGAATGGGACTAGAAGAATCAAACATCTGCCGACGTTCTACTGTCCTTATAGGATTTAGTGGAGAACAGTAGTATACCTTGGGAGAAATCGTGTTACCAGTATATGCAGGAGGAATTAACCTTAGCACCACTTTTGTGGTACTGGACTGCCCATCAGCTTATAACATGATCCTTGGAAGACCTTGGATCCATGAGATGAGGGCAGTACCATCAACATACCACCAAGTATTGAGGTTCCCAACACCTTGGGGAGTACGGGAAATCAAAGGAGACCAAGGAGCTTCCAGGAACTGCTACAAGAACACGATGAAGGCTCCCAAGAAGCCCTTGTAGCAATTACAGAACAAAGTGCCCCTTAACTCGAACCTTAACCAACCGAACATGGAGGAATTAGACGAAGTCCAAATCAACCCCAACATCCCAGAGCACAAAGTTCAAATTGGAGCACAGCTAGCTCCTACTCTCAGAGAAAAACTCATTGAATTCCTAACCGATAACTCTGATTGTTTTGCTTGGTCTCATGCAGATATGACAGGGATAGATCCCTCTATAATAGTTCATGAATTACAGGTAGACCCTTCCCATACCCCGGTCAGACAGAAAAGAAGGAAATTCGCACCAGAACGCAACAAGGTAATCAACGAGGAGATCCAGAAGCTACTTGACATCGGATCTGTAAGAGAAGTGCACTATCCAGATTGGCTCGCTAATGTGGTGGTCGTTAAAAAGAAGAATGGTAAGTGGCGGGTATGTATTGACTTTACAGACTTGAACAAAGCATGCCCTAAGGATTCCTTCCCACTACCTCACATCGACATGCTAGTAGACGCCACAGCCGGACATGAACTCTTGAGCTTCATGGATGCATTCTCGGGCTACAATCAGATCCTTATGCATCCAAACGACCAAGAGAAAACCGCCTTCGTCACGGAAAGAGGTATATTTTGCTACAAAGTCATGCCTTTTGGACTAAAAAATGCAGGTGCCACCTACCAAAGGCTCGTGAACAAAATGTTCGCCAACATGCTAGGCGACACTATGGAGGTCTACATCGATGATATGTTGGTCAAGTCATTAGTAGCAGAACAACACTTGGAACACCTCAAACAAGCATTTGAGGTACTCAGGAGGTATAATGTGAAACTAAACCCCGCTAAGTGTTCTTTTGGTGTGTCCTCTGGAAAATTTTTAGGGTATATGGTGACTCAAAGGGGGATCGAAGCTAACCCAGATCAGATTAATTCGGTGATGGGTATTCCTTCCCCGAAATGCATCAAGGACGTCCAAAAGCTTGCAGGTAGAGTGGCGGCACTTAGCCGATTCATTTCTAAATCTTCCGAGAGATGCTATCTGTTCTTCACCACTCTGCGAAAGGGGAAAAATTTCGAGTGGTCACCCGCCTGTGAAGAAGCTCTACAACAGCTGAAGAGATACCTCACTTCTCCACCTTTGCTCTCCAAACCAAAAGATGGAGAGAAATTATTCATATACCTTGCTGTTTCAGAGACAGCGGTAAGTGCAGTACTCGTTCGTGAGGAAGACGGTAAGCAGCTGCCTGTCTACTACACTAGCAAGTCATTGCTCGATGCTGAAACTAGATACAGCCAACTAGAGAAGCTAGCCCTTGCCCTTGTTACTGCAGCCAGAAAGCTGAGACCTTACTTTCAATGCCACCCAATTGTGGTGGTTACAACTTTCCCAATGAAGAATATTCTTCACAAACCAGAGCTGTCTGGGAGATTGACCAAATGGGCAGTGGAGTTAAGCGAACATGACATCAGCTACCAGCCAAGGACAGCAATCAAATCTCAGGTACTGGCCGATTTTATTGCTGATTTTACACCTAACACCTTAGTGCAGGCACAAGGAGAATTGCTCCATCTACAGGAACATAGCCAACTCAAATGGACCTTATCAGTAGATGGTTCCAGCAACATGAATGGAGTAGGACTTGGTGTTGTTCTCACCTCCCCAGAAGGTGACCTAATCCAACAAGCAATAAGATGCGGGTTCAAAGCCACCAACAATGAAACAGAGTACGAGGCCTTGATCGCAGGTATGAACTTGGCAAAGGAGATGGGAGTCTAGAAACTTGCGATAAAATCAGACTCCCAACTCGTAGTTAACCAGCTACAAGGAACCTACCAGGCCAAAGACGTGAAGATGGCAGCCTATGTGTCGCATGTAAAAGAACTACAAAGTCAGTTCACCGAGGTTAGTTTCGAACAGGTACCCAGGCTCGAGAATGGGCACGCTGATGCCTTGGCCAATTTAGGGTCATCAATTCCAACCAAGGATGCACAGACAATACCCCTAACGCTACTTCAGTGGCCGGCAGTATGGAAAACAAAGCCTTCAGAGGTAGCGGTTACAGATGCAGAAGAGACCTGGATGACACCAATAATCAGGTACTTAACTAACGATGAGTTGCCACAGGATCGAAATGAAGCTAGAAGGCTCAAAGTCAAAGCTGCAAGGTTTTGCATCATGGACGGCCAGCTCCTTAAGAGATCATACTCTGGGCCTTACTTGAAATGCATCACCCAAGAGGAATCCAAGTATGTCCTCAAGGAATTACATGAGGGGGAATGCGGTAACCACTCTGGCGGTCGCAGCCTGGCCAACAGAGCACTGACTGCAGGTTACTACTGGCCGACTATGAGAGCAGACTCTACTGACTATGCTAAACGTTGCGACAGCTGCCAGAGGTTCGCCCAAACTTCCCACCTCCCTCCAGAGAAGCTAAGTTCAATTCTATCCCCATGGCCTTTCATGAAATGGGGGATGGATATAGTAGGCAAACTACCAACAGCCCCAGGCCAGAGAGTCTACATGCTTGCTGTCACAGACTACTTCACTAAGTGGGTGGAAGCCGAAGCCTACCACCAAATCAGAGACCGCGAGGTAAAAAGTTTTGTTTGGAAACATGTCATTTGCAGGTTTGGAGTTCCCAAGGAGATTGTCACAGACAATGGTTCACAATTTATCAGCTTTGATTTCCAAGAC
Source organism: Eschscholzia californica (assembly GCF_041429995.1). Lineage (NCBI taxonomy): Eukaryota > Viridiplantae > Streptophyta > Magnoliopsida > Ranunculales > Papaveraceae > Eschscholzia > Eschscholzia californica. Next base: position 17,537,619 of record NW_028238198.1, read on the forward strand.
TTCTGCAAGGAGTGGGGAATCAAACTAAGTTTTTCGACTCCTAGATACCCTCAATCCAATGGGCAAGCAGAATCGTCAAACAAAACGATAATGAACTCACTGAAAAAACGACTCAAGAAAGCTAAAGGGGCATGGGCAGATGAACTACCAGGAGTGTTGTGGTCATACAGAACCACTTCAAAGACCGCAACTGGGGAAACCCCATTTTCACTTGCATACGGTTGTGAGGCGGTAATACCAGCTGAAACAGGAGTTCCCTCTGCCCGATACCAGTGGACCACAGAAGAAAGCAATTGGGAGCTACTTAACCATAACCTGGATACGGTAGACGAGGTAAGGGACATGGCGGCAATCAGGAATGCCGCATATCAACAGAAAGCAGCCAAACATTACAACAAGAACGTCAGGGTTCGTACATTCAAAGTTGGCGACTGGGTTCTGAGGAAAGTATTTCAAAATACTAAGGAAACAGGAGCTGGCAAGTTAGCCCCTACTTGGGAGGGCCCATACCTCATTACCAAGGTAGTGGGACAAGGAGCCTACAAACTTCAATCAAAAGATGGCCTAAACATAGGCAATAGCTGGAATGCCATTCACTTACGAAGGTACTACTTCTAACCTTGAAACTTCTCCTATTTTGCCTTTTTTCCAAAAGATCACCTACTGACTTGGGCGTCGGAGGGTTGTTGGCTACGCCAACAACCACCCCTCACTATCTACGTGTGATGACAGGAACTGTCTCCAAGACACAACAAAGTAGCAAAAACAATAAGAGGCTGGACGTCAGAGTCGAAGTCCAAACCACCAGAGGAGTTCCGCACTTCGACTGGGGGGCATGAGGATACTATAAGAAGACTATGAAGAAACTGAAGAACAATACGGGTTAAGCAACCCTCACCTGTCTAACAGGCAACTCGAATCACCAGGCACCTAAGTTGAATGACGAACACTTCTTCATTTGACAACAACAAGTTCAACGTACTGTTCATCAAAATTAATTTAGAAGGAACAAAGTCCCGCACTTATTCCTCAAGTTCAATGTAATGTTCTTAAATCTAAGATATCACTTCCGATGTAAACAAAAATTTAGAAATAAAATCTCAAGTATTTATCCAGTAATTACTTGTGTTTAAACTTTATCAATATCGATGTCATTTCACTACAAGGGCATCTAATTACTTGTCTGGAGAGAAACAGTAGGTCGCTAGACGATCCCAAAAACAAAATGAAGTGTTGGTCGTATCACTTTTATAAGTGAAGATTGGTAACCCATCCAAGATGGGACAACAAGCAGCTGGTCGTCACCGGAACACAATAAGGTGCTGGCCGTATCCCTGATATAAGTCAGGACTTGTAACCCATTCAAAGTTGGGACAACAAGCTACTGGTCGTCACCGGAACACAATAAGGTGCTGGCCGTATCCCTGATATAAGTCAGGACTTGTAACACATTCAAAGTTGGGACAACAAGCTACTGGCCGTCACCTGAACACAGTAAGGTGATGGCCGTATCCCATATATAAGTTAGGATTTACAATCCATTCAAGTTGGGGCAACAAGCTGCTGGCCGTATCACTTATATAAGTTAGGATTAGTAATTCATCCAAGATGAGACAGTAAGTTGTGGCCGACGCCTAAACGCAATAAGGCGCTAGTCGTCTTCCCTACATAAGCTGGTATCACAACCACCCAACTAAGAAGAATAACAACAGGTACATAACCATAGCAATACATCTTTAAACGAAGAGTCTCAAAGAAATCCAGTGGGTTCACTTGAACCGTTAAAATACAAATCCAGAAGTCTAGCTGAACCAGGAGTCAACAACAACATATATCCGACGCGTGTCGTCCAAACAAAAGGGCTGAGCGCCTGACGACACACGATGACGACTACATATAGTTCGTCAACAACAATATATATCCGACGTGTGTCGCCCAAACAAAAGGGCTGAACGCCTGACGACACACGACGACGACCAAATATGGTTCGTCAAATAGAAAAGAAATCAACAACACACATAGTATTTCTAAACAAGTCAAGTAAAGGAAAGCACTAATGAGGCGAACTACCTCAAGTTGCATCATCACCCCTCATCACCTCGTCCATATCTATCGTCATCTCTCCCGCCCGTCGCTCCGCCAAAAGCTCCTCGTAACGAACCCGCCAGGCCTCTATGTTATCATCCATATCCCATCTGTCGGGCCCATGCTCGCGGTACTCGACGAACAAGTCTGCACGAGTCCGTAACGCCGCGTCAGTTGCAATCTGATCCCTCTCACGGGGAAATTCATCAACTAGCTGTTGGTTGTACGCCGCTTCTCTCTCCAGCACAGTGTACCGCCCCCGAAGATCCTCCAACTCTCTCTCCCGGGCACGCATCCTGTCACCCTGCTCCTGAAAGGAAACCACCTGGCTGTCGTAGCGAGTCTGCAATTGGGAGAATGATCCTGTCAACTCCGCAACTCGGTCCACACTCTCGCTCAACTGACGACGAGAGGAAATCGATGCCATGAAAGCCTACAAAAACCAAAAAATAATGATGAGCTCGTAAATATAACAAAGAATAGCTGCAACTTAAATGAGAGGTGAATACCTGGTAATGGTGCGAGACACCATAGTCTGCGCCTCCACAAGGACCATAAGCAAGGAACTTCTGGTGGTCCTCAGAAGAGAGCAGTTGATCTCCTCCAGTAGATAGGAAAGTGGAGCCGTCAAAGGGAGAAGCAGAAGGATGATGCCTCCACATGGGAACCCCACCAGAAGACCCAGATAGAGGTATCGCCGAATAAACCGGCTCTGAAGCTGGGGCCTCCTCAGTAACAGGAGTAGACGAAGAAGAATGCGGAAGAGAACTCGAACCAGTACCTGCCTTGGACCTCTTCCTCTGGCCACCCTTCCGGATGTCCGAGTAAGGAGCAGAGATGTAACCAGATCCCACCATTTGCGATGATGCGAATGACTCTGTACTTGCTGAAGGAGGTGGGAAGAGTACCGGAGCACCAGATGACTCTTGGTAGGCTAGAAGCGCACCTCGAATCTCTATAGCCGTCGCAGGAACAGAAAGGCGATTTGTTAAAGTCGCACCAGGAACAAAGTCCCACAAAGGAGTACCTGAAATAAGGGAGTGACTCAGAAGGAAGGCAGAACTCCTCTCTGGATCGCGACGCTCAAACAACTTGGAGATCCTCTCCTTCCAATTCTCCAGCCGCTCAACGTTCTTATTGTTGAACGAACAGTCTGTCAAAGGGACAATACACACTTAAACTACAACAATGTAAAAACATGAGGTATTCCACGATAAACAATAACATACTTACGAGCATCTTGCCAATGGGAAGGAATCTGTCCTACCCCTCGGTCACCATAAACAAGGTCACCGCGAGCAAGGAAATAACCAGTTTGCCACTTTCGGTCGGTAGCCGGCATTGCAGTGATTAAATGAGCACCAGGCTTCCGCAATTTGAAACCATAACGACCATTATCCCTGGAATGGCTCGTCAAGTGATAGAAGCGAACTACATCGCTAGCTGAAAGCTCTACCTGCTGTAGGTAGGCCAACACTTCCAAGCACAAAAGAAGTCTCCACGCGCTAGGCATGAGTTGTGAAGGAGCTATCTCGTAGTAACTCAAAACCCCATGCACCAAACGGGGGACGGGAAACCTAAATCCCATCAAGAAGGGAATTATGTAGAATGCGGTCCAACCGCCATGGTCCTCGTCGACAAGTTCGTTGGGCTGCGGAAGCCTAAGCTCTATGGAGGCAGGGATATTGAACATGAATCGTATATCCTTTAGTCCGTCCTCCGTAATGGTTGAAGCCGGATTTACCGATAGACGTTTCAAGGTCACTCGTTCGAGCACCTTCTGTCGCCGGAATTCAGAATGTTCTGGCACGCGAAGCGGCCTAGAGGAATTACCGTGTCCACGATGACTCATCCCGGATGGCAAAAGTCTGTAGGACAAAGGGATAAGGTTTCAAACCCAACAATTGGTTTGAAGGGAACATTCAAACGAGACATAAGCCTAGTAATTCACTCAAAGTATTGATTCTGGCAGTAGTTCACTCAAGGTATCGATCCTAGCAGTAATTCACTCAAGGTATCGATCCTAGCACTTATTCACTCAAGGTATCGATCCTAGCAGTAATTCACTCAAGGTATTGGCCCTAACAGTAGTTCACTCAAGGTATCGATCTTACCAATAGTCTACTCATGGTATCGATCCTAGCAGTAACTAACTCAAGGTATGCAATCTCAAAAACACATGCCAACAAATAAGGAAAGTAACTTAGAAGATCAAACGCTATGAACATTCAAGAACGAAGAACACAAAAATTTCAAGCAAAAAGCTCAACAAAACCAAATAGGGGAGAGAAAAATACCTGATTACAAGTGAAGAATCCCCAAAAAATCTCTCTCTTCAAGCTTCAAATGGTAAGTAAAATAATGATACTCCACCCCCTTTATAGGGTCTAATCCAAGGTGTCATCCACCTCCTTCCCGCCAAGGAGGTCCCCGTGTCCGAGTACCCTCGAAAACTCCGGATACGCACAAAGCGACTGAGTGACCCATGGACACGCAGACACACAAAGACGCAGCAAGGACCCTCGAAACGCGAGAACAAACTAGGTGTCTCGGGGGCACTCGATTGACGGAAGAAGGTACGGTACCAGCGCCGGCGCGCGTCGGCGCGCCCGCGCAGACCCGAGCAGGTCGTCCCGGACGACCAGCGTCCGCGCAGTAGCAAGCTGGTCGTCCCGGACGACCAGCGCCCGCGCAGTAGCGAGCTGGTCGTCCGCGGACGACCAGAGGCCGCCACGTGGCGCGCTACTGCGCGCCCCGCGCAATAGCGAGCTGGTCGTCCGCGGACGACCAGAGCCCGCCACGTGGCGCGCTACTGCGCGCCCGAGCAGTAGCGCGCTGGTCGTCCCCGGACGACCAACTTCTGCCACGTGGTGCGCTACTGCGCGCCCGCGCAGTAGGGCGCTGGTCGTCCTCGGACGACCAGCTTCTGCCACGTGGCGCGCCCGCGCAGTAGCAAGCTGGTCGTTCCCGGGCGACCAACGCGTGATATCCGAACCACCCCTTGCTGCTCCGTCGCATCCTTTTCCGCGACTATTTTCTTTTCGACAAGTCCTTCCGTGATTCTCTGTCTGACCACGTCTCCACAACCTATCGGCGCCTCGATAATTCGAGCAAAACACTCTACAATGCAAAGTGGCACTCCCGCTAATAAAATATGATCGAGATGCGCACTCTTCCGCTGACATGGTCATACCTCACTACTCTCTAACTCTGCATACAGACTTAGAGAGTGGGGGGCAAATTGTATGGGCAAAAATCCGCCCCACGAGGTGCCTGTAAAATAAAGGAAACAACCGCTTCGTAAGGGTAAAATCCGCGAGGCTAAATAAGAAGGCCCGATAATGGCCCAAGTCGTTACTCGGGTCACCGAATCCATATCCGTTTGGCACTAAGCGTATCTGACACGTGTCACGCGATAGCCACCTGCCAGTACTAGGCAATCTTACGGCCAGAGGATTATTGTGCAATCCATAACCGCACTAGTGGTAAATATCCCGTATCTGCCACTTAAAGACGGGTGTTACTGGCCAGTAGCTTAACGCACACGCGGTAACATCTTAGCCGTCCCTCGAGAAATTCGAATATTCATCTGACGGTCAGATCCTCTTGCCCCTAACGTATCTCGCAGGAGTGATGACACGGAATAAATACGTCGGTTACTAGCTGGTTGTCATCAAGGCAATCCCTTTCCACCACTATAAATACGAGAAGCAAAACTCAGACAAAGGCATCGAATATTCGACTGCAATACTCGAGTAATCCATCTTCACTACCATTCCCATCGATAAGTCTCTCAAAGAGCTCTCCATTCTTCCAAAGTCTCTGACTCATCGTCTTAGAAGTTGGGAGATAAGAGCTTGGTAGTCCCGAATTGAACAGTAATTGGCTAGTCGTATCGACACCATTACCACCACCACCTTATCGCAGAAGAAAGCTCTCAAGTCTCATATTCCTCTCATCCAGCAGTAACTAGCTGGCCGTAATACCCTTTTCGCAGTAACTAGCTGGTCGTATCACCATCCTAATACGGCTACCTCCTCACCACATCACTCCCCTAGCGATAAGACGCTAGACGTATCATCATCATCCATCCAACGATTCTCACCGTCCGATCCACTTACGACCAGCACCTTATCGCAAGTTCACTTACGACTAGCAAGTTAACGACAATATATCATCACCATCACCCTCTTAGTACAGTAAGTATATCATTACCGTGGGGATCTGTTCCGACAACTCCACGAGCCGAGACACCTAAGCACTCCGACGACGGTTACCTCCTTATCGACCACTTTCTTTTGTTTATATTTGATCGAGTGTCTGACTTGACCGTCGGAGCCCCCTTAGGCCGGCACCATCCCGGTGTCCCCGAGGCTTCACGATCTTTTCTCTCTTTTTGTGTGCAGGTTCTTTTCGACACGTAGCCGGTACCCGAAGCATCCGACCCGACCCGACAAGACTTTTGACCGTCGACCCGTTGACTGTCAGACTTTCCGACCCGTAGACATTTTACCGTCTACAGGCTTTAGGTCATTTCATTCGTCAGGTTATAGGCAATTTAATTCGTCGGACTTTAGGCTCAGTAGTATTTTGCCAGTTATTGTGCTTATCACATCGTCTCGATGTATCAATGCCTTGTAACGACTACCGTAGATCGTAGTCGATTACTAAAAAAAATGCACTCAACAAAAAAAAACTACACTCATTATATAATGTAATTGCATCGTTAACCATGTAATTGCATCGTTAACCATGTAATGGCAGATTTCTAATGAATTCCAATGTCTTACATATCTTCCCATCAAGCAATTACTAGATTCATGTTCTATACTTGCCCCTAAAATGGTCTTATTGTTAGCCGATATTTTCTTCAGCCTCTAAATTTGACCAACTAAATTTATTTCTAATAGTAATTGTTTAAGATGGGACCTCCACTTGTAACAATGGGGGGCAGCCTAAAGTGAAGTCTGCCAATAGTAAAATACAGTTCCCTATAAATAACTCACAACGGGCCATAGGGTCGGAGGCTCGGAGCAGACAGTGAAACAAGGAAGAAAGGATAAAAAAGGAGCAAGTACTTGGGGGCATTCCGAGAATTGAACGTGGGACCTCTCGCACCCTAAGCGAGAATCATACCACTAGACCGAATGGCCACTTTGTTTATTTTTTTTTGAAACCAAGCGAAACTTTTTTCATTCATAAGTGATAAAATCACATTGTTTACATGGATGATAATTCTTATTTCTCTCTTCAAACTTCACGAGAGTTGCATACCTTTAAATACAAAGTGTCTCGTGAAGAGAAAGAAATTGGACTAGACACCGACTAAATAAATTGACCCTAAAGGTGGAAAGATGAAAGGATCCTAAAGATCACGGATAAAAAGACCCTAAAGGTCGAAAAAATAACTGAAAAAAAACTAAACGGACCACCAACTTTGTCACCGGAAAACCGTTGTCGTCACCGAGAAACCACCTCCGTCGCCGGAAAACCGCACCCCTCACCGGAAAACCGCCTTCGTCGGGAAAACCGCATTATCAAAGTTCATCTTTTCCTCTTCACGAATCACAATCGTGATTAAAATGATTTTAAAAACCTAATCCATACCCTCCATTGTAGATTAATTCGAATATATTCTTCAGATTTGGTTTATGATTTCTCATAGTTTTCTATACTTACTGGAAACCATAAACAAAACCCTAGTAGATCAACCCATGTTGGAACTATGAACCATCGACTGAGATCCATTGTTTTTGTTGTAGTTGTTGTTGCAGAGAAAAGAATTAGGATTTGAATGTGATTGTGAGAAAGAGAAGAAATGAGATCTAAGATCAATTATTCCGATGAAGAGAAAGAGAGAGATCAAGAGGAAGAAGTAGAAGATAATAGAATCTATATTATCTAGGGATAATGAAAGGGAAGGGAGCGGGTTCACCAATTTTTCCGACGGTAACCGCCACCAGAGGCGGGGCCACCAGGGAGGAAATCGCTCCGCCCGACTCTCTCAAAAGGCCACTTTGTTGTAATACTTAAACATAGGACTAAGTTTTTAACATGTGAATTAGGGTGATGAATCAAATTCAAAACTTAGGAAGTACATAAAAAAAAAATTCAAATTGAAAAGATAATGTCTTTGATAATCTACTAATTTGAGAAACTAAGATGTTTGACTATATAAAGTTACATCTCACTAATTATGTGAATTTTCAATAATAATGCAAGATGTAGATGGTCTCTATTTCATAAAAAAAAAAGATGTAGATGGTCTCAATATTAAAAGATAAAATATTTCTTGATTTTAAAAAAGAAATTAGATCAGTTAAGTTTGTTCCACGTTAGCTACGAAGTGTTTTCTCGCAAAAGCTAACTCCATTGACATATAAGCGAACTCCATTGACATAAAAATACACGAACATTTGCTAATACTTTTCACAAAACAAATCACTAACAATTTCATATACATTATAAAAAAATAACCATACAGTTCAAAGCAAACGATTGGTGAAGATGACCATATGAAAACTGAATTAGCAAGCGAAAAGGAAAACCACGTACAATCTGACCATAGTCTCAATGAAAACTCAAACCCTTCTCAATCGATTACAATAAAAATTATCTACAAGCACGAAGAACGGGAACCAAAGGATCGTGGGTGGATGACTTTTGTGTCAACGTGTTCAAGGGGGTAAAAGTCATCACCACAAAAATAGCAGCTCTAGGTTTAGGGTTTGGATAGACACCATGATTTGTGGTAATAATCATACAAACACAAGGATATTAATGGAAGAAGAGAAAATTAAAGCTACTAACTAGTAAATAACCAAACAAATAAGGGGTAAAAGTGGACGAAAATAAGCATAAAAGAGGGGGCAAAAGATAAAGAAAAAGCAAAAATAAGTAGTGAAAAAAGAAAGAAAGATAATTCCGGTTTAATAGTAGCGCCGTGGTTGAAATCCAGGCTGTTGCTATCTTCTCACGTTTTATTTCTTAATCAGTTTAGAGAGAGAAAGAGAGATAAAACTCTAGAGAGAGAAAACAAGAAGAAGAAGGTCTAGGAGAGAGAGAAAGAGGAAGAGGGACGGCGATATTTATTAGGGTTTCTAATTTATTATTTTTTCTGTTCTTATTTGTTTATGTGCTGATTCGACTACAAATCTAGGGCAAAACAATCGTTTACTTACAGAGAGCGGGATCTGATTTGTGAAAGCCCTAATAATGGAGATTTGAAGGTTCTTTCTGTTGATAGTTTTTTATGGTTTTGGCGCCCCGAAACCCTAATATTCGTGGGCGTTGACATAAAGGATTTCTTTTAGGTTTCTTGTTTGCTTATGCTATTTGGTGTAATTCTTTCATGCCGCCGGAACCCTTGCCTTGGAATCGGAAGGATTTCTTCAAAGAGAAGAAGTACGAGAGATTCGATTCTGTAGGTTATTTTGCAAGATACCATAACTCTTCTCATCAGGGATCTCGGGAGTTTTATCGACGGGAATCAGATGATTTCCCCAGACCTCTAGGTATGTTTCTTCTTCAATTTTCTTTCTCTTTGCTTGCCTTCCTACCTGATTTGGGTTATCTCAAATTAGGGTTTCGTGAAATTGCAGACCTTTTGATTACAATAAATTTCGTCAATGGATGCCTAGTAAACCACTGAATTCGATGCATCCGTAAAAAAAAAAATTGATTTGGATATTTCGTCCCCAAACTTGGTTTTGCCCTGCTCGGCCTGATGATTTGCGAGAGATCTGGGATTGCTTGTGCATTCCATATGGTTCCATCTTTCTCTTTTTTGTGCTTAAAGTTCTTTGTTTGTTTAGATAGCGATTCAGAATTGTTTTTGTTTTGATCTGCTGTAGGTCATGGTAGGTCTAGTGAGAGAAGGGGTGACGAAGAGAGCATTTTCAGACCTTCTATGTCCCGTAGTGAGGGGAGATATAGCCGGAACAGCCACGAAGTTAGAGGACCTGTCAGCCAGATGGACTGGAGGGGACGTTCGAGAGAGGATATCGATGGCTCAATTAATTCTTTCAGCAGGCACCATGAGTTAGGTGTTCAGAGGTCAGTCAGTGATCTCGTAACAGCTCATCCTCGTTCTAACCTTGAAAATTCACCAATTGATCACCTTCATACAAGGGATGAGCGTCATAAGAATGGTAATTTCGATGGCTTAGGCACAGGCCATAGATTTGAGAAAGACAAATCAGGGGGATCAATCCCCTGGAACCCTGTAAAGTGGAATCGTTCAAGCAGCTTGTCGTCTCGGGGTTCAGGTTTGAGCGAGTCAAGTAGTTCAAGGAGCACGAGATCTGAATCTAAGGAAATTAAGGCTGAGTTGCCTTCTAGAGGAATAATTCCAGTTCGATCCCTTTCAGTGGAGCCTTCTGGATGTGTGCCATCTGCTAGGAATGAAGAAACAAGTTCTAGGAAGAAACAACGGCTTGGATGGGGTCAAGGGCTAGCGAAATACGAGAAACGAAGAGTTGAAGGCCCTGATGAGAGGCCTGATGTGAGCACAAGGACTTCACAAGATACGATACCGAGCTTGTCTGATAGGAGCCCAAGAGTTGCTGGTGTTTCTATATGTTCTTCTCCTCCATCTTCATTTGCTTGTAGTTCATCTCCAGGTACATACACTTACTAGTTATCTTTTCTTTTACTAATTCTGCAGTTAATGCTAAAACTATAAATTTGTTTTTTCTGGTGATTTTCACTTTGGCTATTTATGACGTTCTGAAATAGGTGTCTGGTGTGGTGTCATCTTGTATTAATCAGGTTTTAAAACACTGACGGAATTTGGTTTATCCTGTATGAAGTCTTTTACCAATGAGCTTTCCTAGTTTGTCTTGTAAATAGTTTAGAGTGTTAGCTTACTTGGATATTTTAATCCCACCCTCCAGTTTTTCACGCTTTGGCATAGTCGCGTGCGATATCGTTAGTGCATCTTTGTGAATCGAGTCTCACATAAGCTGCGGTTTAGTTTGGGACATCTGGTTTCGCCTTATGATCGGATCAAGTGTTGAAATCTTTTGTATGATATGTGAACTTATGAAGTGATACCCTATGAATGAAATAGTGCGAGGATGTATCACGCTTTTGACACCACGGGACTGATATTCCAGCCTCCTATCTGTCCACTTGCTAGACAGGTGAAACCCTATGTTTCTTCGCAAGAATAACAAGTTGGTACTACAACAAGAAGCTATTTTTTTCCGATTTTGTGGCCAGCAACTCCAGACAGGTCATTTTGCATTTATGGTTAACAATTAGGTGATTGGACAGTATGCTGAAAAATTAATTATTCAAGTCAGTAATTTATTTTTATCAATCGTTCAACTGCCTTTTAAAGTATTGGTTCCATATAATTTACTCCTACGTTCTTAAAGTTTGCAAACATATCGCTTGGAATTTGGAAACCATTTGAGAGTTCATCTGAAACTGATACCATGATTGGACTTGATCTTCTATCCAATCTTATTGGTTTATGTTCATATAATTTTCCTAATTTCGGTTGTACTTGCATCACTAATAGTACAAACATTTTTTCCGAGCAGGTTTGGAGGAAAAGTCTCTTAATAAGAGCTCGAGTATTGATTGTCACACAAGTTCACCAAATCACGAGTTTCAGTATTTCACCGAGCGGTTCTCAGTAAATGTGGAAAATCTGGAGTTCACTTCAAGTTCTAAATTGAATGGTCTGCTTCTTGATTTGCTGCAACCAGAGGATGCAAGCTCTGGGGACTCAAAGATTATGAGGTCTACTGGTATGAATAAGTTACTTCTGTTGAAGACTGGATTTTTGACTGCGGTGGAGAAGGTTGAAAGTGAAGTTGACAAGTGTGAAAATGAGCTTAAGTTATTAAATACTGAGCTTGAAATTAATGGTGCTTCTGAAACAGTTTTTGAACCCTTACAAGTGAACTTAGAATTAAAACCTAGTGAAATAGCTGGTGCAGTATCTCAAGCAGTACAGAAGCCTTCTCCTTTGCAAGTAGCATCTCTTGATGTTGTGAACTTGGATAAGACAACTCTATGTGGTGATACAACGAGACAAAATAATACTGAAGTAGAGGATGACATAGATAGTCCTGGAACAGCTACATCAAAGTTTGTTGAACCACTATTGCTGGAAAAGACAGGCTTCACATCTGACTTTGAGAGAAACACTGGTTATACTTCTGTTTCCAGGAAAGTGGGTTGTAGATCACCTCAAAGAGAAAGTTCTTCCTCAATTGAAGAAAAATCAACAAGCGAGCCTTGTACCGAGGATGTAAAGCTCACGAACGAAATGTACAATGTATCTCATGGTTCTAGTGATTCAGGTTTACTTTCCAATGAAAATATTAAATTAAGTGAATCAATATTCGAATCCAACCGGGATTATGCGAGAAATGCGTCTGATGAATTAACTAAGTTATTGCCATCTGATGGACTCAAAAGTGATAGACCGCAAGCAATTAATATTTCATGTGATCAAAACGATTTGCTCGTTAAAGAAAAGCTTTTGGCGAGAAATCATAGTCGAAGACTCAAAGAGCGAGTTCTTTCTCTTAAATACAGAGCACTACAGCACATGTGGAAGGAAGACATGCATATGATTTCCATAAAGAAGAATAGGGCTAAATCACAAAAGCGGTGCGAGCCGAGTTTTAAAATTTCGCACAATGGGCATCATAATCATCGGTTTTCCGTTCCTTCTCAATGCACTTCATCTGGTATGTTTAAGGCTTTCTTTTTCTACTTAAATGCAATTTTTTATATTTCTTTTCCGTTCCTTCTCAATACTCAATTTTTCATTGCAGCAGGTAATTTAAGCCTCGTACCGACCAGAGATATTGTTGATTGTAGCAGCAAATTTCTATCAGATTCTCGACTGAGGCTACATAGGAGTTGTTTGAAGATGCCTGCTTTAATGTTAGATGAGAAGGATGAGAGGTTTTCGAAATTTGTTACGAATGCTGGCTTAGTTGAAGATCCCATTTATGTTGAGAAAGAAAGAAAGATGATAAACCCGTGGACGCCTGCAGAAAAGGAACTATTCCTGGAGGTGCTGGCTATGGTTGGAAAGGACTTCAAAAGAATTGCTTCTTTTCTAGATCACAAGACCACAGCTGATTGCGTTGAATTTTACTACAAGAACCATAAATCGGAAAGTTTTGAAAAAATAAAGAAGCTGGAGCCCAGGAAGCAAGAGATCTCATACCTAGTGACGTCTGGTAAGAAGTGGAATCATGAGGTAAATGCTGCGTCTCTTAATGTGATAGGAGCAGCTTCCTCTGTTGCAGCTAATGCTGGTGATAATATGAAAACTCAGCAATCTACTGTTGGAATGTCATTCCTGCCAATAAACCGTGATCGCAAGTCAAGCAGTTCAGATGTGCCAAGGAATGAGAGGGAAGTTGTGGCAGCAGATGTTTTGGCTGGGATATGTGGTGCTGTATCTTCAGAAGCAGTGAGCTCTTGCATTACTAGTTCTATTGATCCCATAGAAGGTTCTCAGGAGAAAAAGATGCAAAAGAGGAATTCTTTGGTTTATCGCTCTTCGACACCTGATATTGTGCGAAAAATTGATTGTCAAGAAGCCTGTTCAGATGAGAGTTGTGGGGAATTGGACTCTGTGGACTGGACTGATGAGGAGAAATCAGTTTTCCTGACAACCTTCAGGACTTACAGTAAGAACTTTACAAAAATCTCCAGTTGTGTTGGGACCAAGTCGACAGAGCAATGCCAGATCTACTTCAGTAAGTCACGGAAGATTCTTGGTCTGGATTTAATCCAGTTTGAATCAAGCACACCACTGAATGATGGTAATGAAGGAAGTAGTGACACAGAAGATGCTTGTACGGTGGACATTGAGTCCGCACCGTGCAGCATGCAGTCGTGTACGAAGATGGACGTCGAGGCTCACATAATTGACAATACATCAAGGAGTGACGGAATCTCTCTTATTAATACTGAAAATCTCAAGTTAGATGAAAATAATGGACTGGAGCAGTTGAGCTGTGAGGAAGCTGGCCTTAGAAAAGTTACAGGTGATTGTTGCAGTACTGTCAAGACTGAGTTGGACATCAGTGGGGAAGACAATTTAGTGAAGGAGTCAGGGATGAAGATTACTGCAACCCCAGAGATGTCAAAAAACATAGATGTAATGGTGGAAAGACATGTTGAAAAATTGAGTTGTGATCTACCTGTGCAAGGTCTTGAAGAGGCTGATCATCCTACTGAAACTCAAAATGTAAAAGAGCAGGAAATTAATGGGACATTGTCATTGAATGATGAATCATCGTCTGGTGGTAAGCTAGGAGGACCTGGCAAGCCTAGAATAGATGTTTCAACAGAGCTCAAGTGCATTCTGGATTCTCCTGCTGATAAGCTTAAAGAAGAAACATCAGGAGTACAATTTTTGGTGCATGGGAGTGGTAGTGATCGTAGATATGATGTGAAGAATGGTGTGGGTATGGTTAGCAGTAGAAGTAGCTCATGTTGTGTTGTACCAGAATTGAAGACGAACAAAAGTTCTCCTATGAATGGAGCTGCTGTGCCACTGGGGTTTAGTTCGACTCCAAGTTATTACTACCAGAATTCCCATGAGCGAGTGCCTTCTCGGCAGGAGTCTGAGGTCAATGAGTTGCAGCAGAAAGAAAATTTACCTTCTCTCTCTGCAAATCTGTCGTCGAGAAATGGGTCTTCAATCCAGCGTGAATGCCATCTTGGGGAGTCTACAACAGTATCAACAGTAAACTTGGAGGACCCCGGGAACGAGCAGCATCAGAAATTAGGAAGTACAAATATTTATCAGCCATATATGACAGGACATAACACACCTAACCAGGTTGAGCCCTCTCAGATTCTCAGAGGTTATCCACTAAAGGTGCTTAGTAATAAAGACAATAATGGGAAAGTTGAATCAATTGCCCATGATAGTCATTCTGTGGTAAAAAACTTCTCAAATGTAATCAGAGATTTACCATCAAATCAGTGTTTGCAACAAGGCCTTCATCAGGAGAAGAGAAGCGGTGTGAAACGTCCACGTTTGTCAACGGACCTTCCACCTATAGGCAAGAGTAATGAACAAACACCGATCATTCATCCCCGGAGTAACACCGATACAGAGAAATCTCGGAGAACTGGTGATGTGAAACTTTTCGGTCAGATTCTCAGTCATCCCGCACCTGTGCAGGCATCATCGCAGACCCCCACTACGAAGCCCTACAACTGGAATGCATCTCCAAAATTAAGCAGCAACAAGTCATCTGACTTGAACCTCATGACCAGTAATGGGGGGAGAGATGGAGCTTCATTGGCGTCAAAGTTAGAGTCTGGCAGTTACTCAGGATTAGAGGGATACCCGGTGAGGAGTTTTCGTTTCTGGGATGGGAATAGAATACAGACGGGGTTGTCTTCGGTGCTTGATTCTGAAATCCTATTCCCGAGTTACCCTCCACCTATGCCAGTCAGTGATCATCAGCTTCAACCACTGCAAACGGTAGTCAAAAGGAATGACCGGAACTTGGGTTGTGTTTCAGTGTATCCTAGTAGTGATATCAGTAGGACGAATAGTAATAGGACATTGACTGATTATCATAAGATGTACAGAATCGATTGTGGGACTAAAGATGGAAAGCAACATGAGTTATTCTCAGAGATGCAGAGACGTAATGGTTGTGAAATGATACCGGGCTTCCGGCAGCAGCAATACCAAGGGCAACAAGCAGTGATGGGGGGGATGAATGCGATGGGCGGCAGCGGAATCCTGGGGGGCAGTGCTGGTGTTTGTAGTGGCGAAGCTGGTGTGTCAGATCCTGTTACAGCGATACAGTTGCATTATGCTGCTGTTGCTGAACAATACAGTAGTCAGGCTATGGCAAGGAAAAGGAGACTTGGGCAGCAGCAGGAGGATGTACGCCCAGGTAGGTAGTAGGAAAAAAAATAGAAAAATCTTCATTGTTGTGGCAGATCAATGATCAGAATATGGTTCTTCTAATAGAGAGAGGTCATTTGAGGTATACTAATCTTGTATGCCCAACTCTTTTGTATAATAGTTTTTTTTATTTTGTGATACACCTTAAAAAGTGGGGAAGGCGGAAAAGAAGATGTGGGAGGGGGGTTTTGATTCTTTTGTCAGAAGATTTAGTAGTCTCTTGTAATATGCCGCAGCTATCTCTGTTTGTTGTTGTATTTGATGATGGAATAGCGCATCAGATAAATAATCTCCCTAACTTTTGGTGAAGAAAGAGGCCCAGTTCTTCCTCAGGTTTCTCTCTCTCTCTCTCTCTCTCTCTCTCTCTCTCTCTCTCTCTATTATCAATTCATCTGTCTCTTAGTACATTTTTGGTTAGTTTAAAGACTCAGTGTATACAATTATTTTTACATTTTTATTCAGACTTCAGTACAGCAGGAAACTAAGGAACTTTGAATCTCTCTCTCTCTCTACATATATATTTGTTTGATTATGTCATTTATCATTTCAGCCTGAAGCAAGATGATGCTTTACTCTCCTATGCCTCTTTGGTCAATTAGTTTTTATGGCCATTTTTTTAGTCCAAGAATAGATTTGTAATTTTCATCTATACCTCCGGCCACCCCCTCTCCGTTTCTCTCTCTCTCTCTGTCTCTCTCTCTAATTTTATTAGATTGAGTTGGATGATTCTGGAGATGAACTTGTTCCGAATTCAGAACCAGGTTATATTAGATTCAAGTCAACATTGAAGTGGTCTAATTATATCAGATTGTGTGGTATTTTTCCTTTGGTTCCATTGCTCCACCAAGAGTTTTGAAAGGTTAGAAGTTGCAATATCAGATATCATTAGATTTCCGATAGAATTCAGTTGTGATGGGTAGATAGATTTCAGTTGGAGAGAGATAGAGAGAGTTCTTAAACGCAATAGTAATAAAATTCATTAAACTGAAACTGTCTGGGGGATCGATAAAATGAAAACAATTCTGAGTCCTGCCTCTTATTCTGACCATCTGTTAATTCAGTTAGTTAGTAACACAGATTACCCGTCGAAGAAGGTCCAGTAGTCATACCCTTGAGCAGAAGTGGATCCCATACCACAGTTTCTCCACATTTCCCACTTCCTGCACTAACGGCTTGCATTTCACTGGACTTTTCAGTTGACAATGTTTCCTGATCTGCCCTCTTTGTTGCAACTGATTTGAGTCGAATTCTTTCGGCTCTAGAACCAATAACTTGCCCTAATATTGATGCACCAATTGTGAAAGCCATTGCCGTTTTTGGCATCAATACTGATTTCCTTAGCATAGCTATGAATGGAACAGCTGCATGAACAGCTATAAACCAGTTTACTGAGAACTTTTCTGTGTGTTCTCTCCATATCCCTAGAGGGATATTGACTGCCATTCCTAACATTCCAATTGCCAACATCTTCGTCGATAATGCCTGAGGGCGGAGGGTTTTCACGAGGGCTGTCCTTGCCAATGCTGCTCGAGCCGCAACTATTGCAGGTGGGCATTTGAATTTCATCCCTGGCGGAGGTTGCAGAGCTTTTGTTATTAAGGGCACTACATTGCTAACTGCCCTATACGACTTGGCAATTGGGCAGTTCCCCTTCTCCAGCCACTCGTTTCCCACGGCTTCATGTGATGAATCCTTTCCCTAAAAAATCAAGGCGTGAAGTCAGGATAAGATTTAGAGAAGATTGAACTCTTCTGTATATGATTGTTATCTACCTGTGAAGACTGGTCCTTTCTCTTGGAGGATTTTGAATTGTTTTTCTTCTTGAAGAAATCAAAGCTGAATGGCCCTCCTAGTCCGAAGGCTGAGAGACTAATGGTGGCTGCCTTTGCTGCCAAGGGATTGAACTGCATTGGTGTTGGCTTAGACTCCAAATTCACAGAATGCAGGGATGTTTTTCCTGATAGTGGAACAACTCCATCGTGCCCATGGAATAGCCTAAACGCCATACCGAAATTGGGTCCATCTTCGAATATCGGACCTTTTGCTCCCCGCACCTGAAGAAATTAACGATTCTTCAAGTTTTGAGAATAGTTCATATGACATGAGCAGCAATTGAGGATCAGGCAATCAGCAGTGAAAGTTATTGGGTTTATCTACAAAGTGAAGTGAAAATATGAAGATAATAAAAGGGTACGAAAGAAGCTTACAGGGATTGAAAAATTCGGTGCTGAATTAAACGTAAATGTAGTAGGTTCATTGATGTTCCTCAGAAATGGGCATCTTTGAATGCCCTCATCAGCAAAGGTGCATTCTGAGTTTTGTGAATCTCCATTCTTGTTGCCAAAGAAGAAGTCCATTTCTACAGTTCAGTAACCTGCAGACAGAGATACAAGGAAGTGCATTATGAAATAAGTAAGAAAGTACTATCAGTTCGGCCGGAAAGAAATAAGATCATTTCCACATTATCCGGATCAATACAGACCGAATGAAAAATCATGACATTCAAATTTAGTTTCTCAAAAAAGGGCAATAGATCAAGGGGAACATGATGGAAAAATCCCCAAGTATGTCTGACTTTACTGAACTGCCTTGAGCATTGGCAGAAACTTCATGTCATCCTAGACATATAAGAATGGACTCAATTATGCCCTCAAATAACCAGATTTCATACCAACAACAACTATTCAGAAAGCAGCAATTCTCAAAGGAATCAAACCCTAGGTCACCAACCAACCAAAGGATGAATCCAACTCCAATTGGTACGAACACGAACCATTTCAATCACATTTTTACAGACAAAATTGAATTACAATTTAAAAACACAACAACAATTAACAAGATTTAAGTACTCTTAAATTAGCAAAGACACCCAGAAAGAAATTGACATCAAATTCTTAAAATCTAACAAACAACAAAACCAAAAAGTGTTCCTTACTCAATCCAACCTACAAGAGATCTCATTGGAATTCTAGGGTTTTCAATAGAATCAACTATACCTTGAGAGACGGCTAGACTGCCTTATTATGAAGAAAAACGGGACCTTTTCGAACAAATCGAAGAGATAAGAGACGTATAGACAGAATCAACTAGTACTGAAAAATGGGAGAGGAAATCTAGAGAAAGAAAGAGTTAATAGAGAGAGAGAGAGGTTTACTGTAATAATTTGACGTGGTTCCCACACGCCAAATTTGACGAATTATCAATCCTTTGAGAGTTAGGTGCCCACGAACTTCTCGTTTTTCTTTCTTCTATTAATAATTCAGAATGAACCGTTGGATTTTGATTAGTTTTGACCGGTTGTTTCTTAACCGTTGATATTCCGACAAATACTTGCTGGTGGTTGGGTACCCCAAATTTGTCTGCCTCTTTTACCCTATCTATGGCACAAGTGGCTATGGAACTTCAACAATGCTAGGGGGAGTCTCATCAAAAAAAAAAAAAAAAATGCTAGGGGGAGAGCACCCGACCAAACTGCTGTAGGGCCCGTACAAAACACAAATTGTGAGATGTCCCATGTGCAATCCGGGTGCCTACAATGCTTTAAGCGAGGTTCTTCTCCCACCCCGAAAACACTTTCGCCAACTAATAACCCGGTTGAATTCGTGGCGAAACACTTTTTCTCTTTAAATCTTATCCGCACATATTCTATTGAGAATCAACTGGATATTGGACATTTTTTTTAACAGTATGTATCTCATTTTACAAAAAGATTTGTTCCATGGACTGAAGTTATCGATTGATTTTTTCGAACCATACACCATTTTTGTTCATTTTGAAGTATATTCTATATCTCATTAAGGTTGTGGCAAAACAAGATATTGCATTAAATCTCAGGAATTTATGTTCTTCAATTCTCATTTTCTTTTAACCAACATGTAAATTGTACTAACCAATTAGGCTGAAGATAACTTAGCAGATCACGTCTTCTATGATGGTACGGTGGTAGAGAAGAACGTTAAGAAATATATTGTTTTGTTTGATGGTGTTACGTTTACCCACTTTTTTGTTCTTTTTTTTTTTTTTTTTTTTTTTTTTTTTTTTTGTTGAAAGGGTAAATTATATTAACTAACATAAAAGGGTCTTATTACAATACATTTTAGAAATAATAAAAGGTACATTAGTCCATGATTGATTCCTGTTCCTCTTTCTAGCCCACTTAGCCAGCTTATCTGCCACCTGATTGAACTTCCTGCTTGTGTAGGAGAATTTAACTTTATCCAGACGTCGCTTGATGTCTTGAATTTTCTTGATATGAATCTTGGATTGCCATTGTATATCGTAACTTTGATTCTTTAAATGTTGTATGATATTTTTATTGTCACTTTCAATGATAATATTATTATATTTGTGAGATTCAGCCCATAACAAGCCGTTTAAAATCGCAATGGCTTCGCTTTCTTCTGCGTTTCTGCTTCTCGAGACGGTAGTACTAGCTTCAATAAATTTGGATTCATTGTTATGCACAACCAAGCTTGTTCCTATGACATTATGAATGTCCAGGAATGAAGCATCTACGTTGATTTTTAACGAGGAACTGTCCGGGGGGTTCCATTTTCCTGATTCTATTTTGGTTTTTGTCGGAGTAACTTCTGTGTATTTAGGGAAGGTGGAGATCATGTTTATAATTTTGACTAGGTTGTCTATTTCATATTGGAAGCAATGGTCGCACCGAATTTTCCAGATTATCCATAAAATAATGGCAAAGTGGGTTTTATCAGTCGTGAAACAGATTTGTGATTCCTGCTCCCAAGAAAAAATCCAATCTGCAATCGAAGATATTTGTGTCGACTGAATATTAAAGTAAAACCATATATTTCTGGCTAAAGGACAATGAAGAAGCGCATGTTCAATAGTTTCCGTCTCTGGACAGTTAGGACACGACAGATTATTGTCAATGTATTTACCTATTCTAACCCTCACCGGAAGGGCTTTATTACAGATCTTCCAAATGAAGAGCTTAATTCTGGGGATGACTGGGATGGTCCATATGAAGTTCCAGTTTGGAGCGTTGGGTATAGGAGAGTTTATACTAGTACAAAGATTATGGTATAAAGATTTAACCGAGAATTTACCTGATTTAGTTAGGGTCCATTTTCTTTGGTCTTCTTCGTTGGCTGCTAAGGGAATAGCATGAATTAAGTTAACAGTGTTACTATCAAATGTACTATTTAGCAGAGCTTCATTCCATTTGGATTCCTCTATCAGCTGCGAAACTTTAGATAATTGGGAGTTAGTATTATTAGTAATAGGATGTTGCAAAGATGGAATCCAGTTATCGTTCCAAATATCAATCTTATTACCATTGTGTACTTCCCAAGCAATATGTTTTTCGATGTTATTCATCTGCTTGCTAATATTTTTCCAATGCCACGAATGATGAGGTTTAGCTGGCAAGGGGTTTTCTGAGTGGCTAAAGTATTTAGCTTTGAGGAATTGCACCCATATAGCGTTAGGTTCAGCTTTGATCCTCCACGCCAGCTTACCTAACATGGCTTGGTTATCAAGTTCTGGGGGATGGATACCAAGCCCCCCAAGATTCTTAGGTCGACAAATCGAGGACCAACTTTTCGTGCAAATACCTTTAGACTTACCCCACCAGAACGACTTTTGCAAAGTCGAAATGCTCTTGCAAATACCCTTTGGGAGGGTAAAGCATTGCATCTGATATCGGGGTACGACCGCTGCTATTGTCGAAATGACAATGGTACGCCCAGCTTGAGAAAGGAAATTGTGATTCCATTTCTCTAATTTATTTTTAATCTTCAGAAGAATGTCATTGAAGACCTTCTTCTTATGCGCCCCTATAAATAACTGGGCGCCTAGGTATTTTTCCGAAGCCGAAGCATATTTAACTTTCAGCATTTTCATAATGAGACGCTTGAATTTTGGATGTGAGTTCTTGGAATAGAAAATATTGGATTTACTATAGTTGATCATTTGGCCTGAAGCATCACAAAAAGTTTTGAGAATATGCTTGAGAGTCTGAATGTTATCTATAGAATTCCGACCAAAAATAATGCAATCATCTGCGAACAGAAGATGAGAAATTTCTAGGTTGGGGTTGTTAGTAGGGAACCCTAGGAACTTATTGCCATCGTGGTCCGCATTAATCAGCTGGCTGAGACCTTCCATGGCAATGGTAAAGAGAAAAGGCGATAGAGGGTCGCCTTGCCTAATACCCCTAGTGGGGAAAAAAGTGGGACCCGGCCTGCCATTAATGAGAACCGCCATCGAGGATGTTGAAATACATTGAGTAATCATCTTGATCCAGTGATCAGAGTAACCTAATTTAGTCATAATTTTGGTCAGAAAGTTCCACTCAATTCTGTCAAAAGCTTTGGACATATCTAATTTCAGTCCAAAGTAACCCGTAGAACCTTTTAAGGTTTTGAGAGAGTGAATAATTTCCTGACCTATTATGACATTATCCGTGATTTGTCTCCCCGGGATATAGGCAGCTTGGTAGGGGGAAATAATGTTTTGAAGGGAGTGTTTAAGCCGATCAGCCATAATTTTCGTAATAACTTTATATGTGGTATTAAGAAGGCTAATGGGTCTATAGTCTGCTGGCGTTTGAGGTGAAGTGGTTTTGGGGATCAGACAAATATGGGTGTGGTTAGTTTCCGGAGGTAGCTCCGCCGAGGTAAAGAAATTGTGAACTAAACTATAAATATTAGGGCTAACTGTATCCCAGTTCGACTGAAAGAAGAAAGGGGGATAACCATCGGGCCCTGGGGCCGCCTCTTTTTTCAGGTGTATAATAGCTATATCAATTTCTTCCTGATCTGGGATACTAATTAGCTCTAGGTTTTGATCAGCAGAAATGGTGGGTTGAAAAAGGTTGAGGTTGTCTATGCTCGCGTTCTGAAAAGAGGAAGAGCTAATGTTCAATAAATGCTGGGTGATAGTAGCCTGAATTTGGTCTCTATCCTCGATCCAGTCCCCATCCGTATTTTTAATAGCTTTAATCTTATTGTTCCTATTGTGTTGAATGGCTTGAGAGTGGAAGAATTTAGTATTTTTGTCTCCTACTTCAAGAAAATTGTTTCTGGATTTTTCTTTCCAGAGAATTTCTTGATGTTTATAACATTCTTCAAGGTTATAGTTTAATTGAGTAAACTCTTCTTTATTAGTAGTGACATTAATCTTACTGATGATATTTTTTATGTTGTTTTCTATATTTCCAAAGACAGTTTTATTCCATTTAGTTAAGTGCCTGCTAAGCTTCTTAAGGTTAACCTGAATATTATTATGATTAGTCCATTTATTAGCAATAAATTCATGGCAATCGGGGTGGGACATCCAAGTTCTTAAGAATTTAAAGGGTTTAGGTTTGTCATTGCTATTATCTATCTCTGCAAGAAATATGGGGAGGTGATCAGAGCCTACCGTCTCCAAGTGACTAACGCTATATTTGGAGTTGATACTAAGCCACGAGAGGTTAGCTAGCGCCCTATCTAGCCTTTCTTGAATGAAATTATCGCCGAATTGTCTATTGTTCCAAGTGAACGGGGATCCTATAAAACCTATATCCAGTAAACTCAATTTATTGATATAATGCAGTACTTTAGGAGTGTGAGAGTTAGAGACTAATGAGCCACCTATTTTGTCTTGGTCGTCTAAAATGGTGTTGAGGTCCCCTATTACTATCCAAGGTATATCCTTGTTAGTAACAAGAGATTCTAAGGTTTTCCACGGCTTAAGTTTATTGTGATGATGAGGACAACCATAAAAGCCCGTGATAACATAACGTGAGTTGTCATTAATATTTTCTACTTCCATGTGAATAATATTATAGTCCGAATAAACCACTTTAAGATTAATACTATGTTTCCAATAGGTTCAACAAAGTGGTTATCGTAATGTTTCGATATTTTAATATATTTGTTTATGTTTATAGATTTAGTTTTAGTCTCGGCTAGGAAAACTATATCGGGGTTCAATTTATTAATCATGTGCATTAAGTGTTTCCGGGTACTAAAGGAGGAAATCCCCCTCACGTTCCAACTAAGGATGGAGGGGCTGTTATTCTCTACAGTCATCTAGAAGAGGAAAAGAGAGAGAGAGTTCCTCAGGCCTCTCAGGAAAGGGCCACTTATAAGAGTAAGGTCCTAAATCAAGGGAAAATCTAATGTCCAAGATGACCTCGAGGGTGCCTCTAAGAAAAGGCTGAAGGTTATCTACTAAAGGCGAACCCTTGCGACTCAATCCAGCCCACTAGACTGAACTAAGAGACTGAACCCTATAAAGAGGCTATTGGCACCTCCAGAAACCTCTCTCCCTTCGCCTAAGGGGAAATCAGAGTGTAAGGCCAGAGAGGAAGAGAAGGAGGTAAAGACTGAGAAAGAAAAGCACTAACCAGGTAGCTAATAAATAAAACAGAGTAGTTATCGAAAAGATTAAATCAGGGGAGATGAAAACATTAAATATATTTAACAGTCCATATTATAAACTACATATCATAACCAAGATTACTACTGAAATTAACAAAACTAGCAGATAACTATAGTTTAATAACACTTAACAAAACACCAACTTAAACAGTACAAAAAACTAACAGATTATCAAAAAACCAGACTATCAACCATGCAAATAAAATACTTATAGCTTGATTGAACCGAGAACAGGCTACCCATTGCTTCCTTCAACTTTCTCCTCAGATTGTAAGCCAGGAGATTCCATGATTGAATCAGTAAATAAATGCCTACGACGTTCCTCCAAACTATCAATCGATTCGGGGGAAGGCGTATACCAGCTTGATGGGCCGTAACCTGTAATGGAAGAGGACCTCGAAGAACTGCCTGAAAAACCACTGTGGTGACTACCCAAGATAGGAGAAGTATAGCCCATCCTATGGTCCTTCGACCTCTTACTCATAAATTGGTTTTGATA
Organism: Eschscholzia californica; assembly: GCF_041429995.1. NCBI lineage: Eukaryota > Viridiplantae > Streptophyta > Magnoliopsida > Ranunculales > Papaveraceae > Eschscholzia > Eschscholzia californica. The sequence continues at coordinate 17,562,511 of NW_028238198.1, forward strand.
ACCTTCTTCAATCTTAACCTCAACTAACCTCTCCAAATCTTTTCTCTTGCCTTTCTGTTGGAATAACTCGTGAGGAGGGATAGTGTGAGTTTGATCTATAGAGGGAGGGACTACAGTAAGGGCCCAATTATCAGCAGGCCCATGAGCCACGAAATTAACTTCCATTGGAACACTATCTAAATGAGGATGAACTTGCATGCAAGGAGTGATAGGGTGCTCAACAATTCTACATTTGTGACAGATAGCTTTAGGGAATTTAAAGTAGCTAAAATTAATCGGTTTCCCACCATCTGTAAATATAGAATGAAGAGTAGCTAAAAGTGGGGTGCGAACATCATACATGAATTGAACCCGAATATTAGAGTTAGTCACCAAACTGAAATTCTTGGGTTGGATCTGAATGATGAAACCCATGCATGAGAAGATGATTTCTAGGTCGTGACGATTTTGAATCGAGGAGGGTAAACTTGAAAAACTACACCACATGGGTTCCTGCATGAGAGCAGGAACCTCTCCATGAAGAGGGAGGTCAACCTCTTGCAAGACAACTAAATACCCTCTTATAATCCAAGGACGTCCAAGGTTAATCTCATTCATGGCTATTAAGTTTCTAGGTTTGATAAGGAAGTGGTTAGGACCAGTGGCAGAGGGAGTAATACGACTCTCTCTGAAAAACCTAGATTGAGCTGAGAGGTGTTTGCGAATAAATCCTATGCCGTAATCATAGTGACAACAAAGACGGCCTAAGTAGCCAGAAGAGATTACCTGCATCTCTTTGTTTTCAGAAGGCTTAGGATAGTTAATAGTGAGCTTGCCGTAATCTGACATAGTTAACTGGATCGACATGAGTTGAGCTAGTTCTTCAATGTTGTCTTTAGAGTTTGTCGACATTGAAGAAGGAGGAGAGTGAGGGAAAGAGAAGATGACAGTATGAACCCTAAAGATGAATCCCATATATATAATGGGAAAAAGAGACTTCAACTTGATCTGGCCCAGAGAGGATTTCCTTCTCCTCTCCATGGAGCCAATCCAACCTAGCACCACGTGTGAGACGGAAACCCTCGGTAATCTAGAATTCTCTAGGGACTACCTCTGTTTTAATCCAAGTGTGAGAAAACCAAAACCAGATGATCGTGGGGAAGCCGAACGTCACTAAATCCATAGAATCCGGCGCATGCGTGAAGGGGAATGAGTAGCCTTTCTCGGTTCTTTAATTTAGTTCCGCCACATGTTCAATAACGAAAGAAATTAAAACAGATGTTAGTAATTAGATGAGGGTCAAAATTACCTAACCTGATTATGCTCTCCTTCTGATTTATTGATCTTCCCGAGATCCTCTCTCTGATCTTGTTGAGTCTGCTTGCCTTTCCAACGCCGAAAAGCAACGATTTGTCTTAACTCTTCTTTAATGTTGCTGAATCGTTCTCGAAAGATCAAGTTAACCACCAATGGAGATTCTCCTTGCCGATTCGTATCCGTTTTCCTTTTTGCATGCGTGATTTAAGACTGAAGTTATGATGGGGGTGTTAGATGGTAGAGCTTTTAGGGTTTCTGAGTGAAAAGGGGGGGGAAGATGAATCGCGCTGCTGACGTCAGGCGACAACTTCTCTCACCCACTTTTTTGTTTGAAGTTATTAAAGAATGTGTATTAAGTAATCAAATTTTAGGCTCTATTGGATTACATTCTATTTATTTTAAGATAGCTTTTACTACTATGCACCATTTAGATAACAGACCCTAGGTTGAGTTTATTTTCTAAAACGATTTTTTTTTTGTTGATCTGTTAAATTGAAAATAAGAAATGAGTTTTCTTTTCGAGTACCCGTGTCAAGTAAGGTGTTGTAAAATGCTACGTATGTACGCTATAAATTCGACGCATACCCTTGAATCGGCATAACATTTCGCAACTTTCACCTAATAGTGTTTTGTAGGGGTGGGAATTCTACCCGAAAACCCGATACTCGTCACGTTTACCCGTGCCCGACAATGTCCATGGATGCCCGCGCCCGAAGATGGGTACCACCCGCCCAGCCCGATGATTTTTCGTGGGCGGGCTCGGGTGAAAAGCTCTGCCTGCCACCCCGCCCATACCCGAACCCGATATGCTCACCCGACGGGTGCCTATAGATGCCAATCACTCTGAGTGTCGATTATACTTCACTATAAAGCCCAAAGTAGATTTAAGGTTTCTCCCAAGATATATAAACTAAACATTGAAGCAACCCTCCACATTGAATCTGAAAATTTTGGTAGCATAGAGAGAGAAAAAAAATCTACGTTGTCTCTCTAGCAGTTTCTCTCTTATTTATTAGACCTTCTTCTGCCAACCTTCTTCTGCCAACCTTCTTCTCTATTAAATAAGTTATTGGGATCATCTTCCATCTCTATGTAGTGGTCAAATTTTAAGATTATTTTGATGTGAAAGAAGAACAAAGAAGAATTAATGAAACATACAAAGACAAGAAAAAAAGTGGAAGACAACCAAGTCTCATGTTTGCATATATAGATTATATTACGGAATCTAAGTATTTCTTTCATTCTTGATTTATAAGTTTTGTAAAGATTTGGTATCAATTTGTTTAGAGAAGCTTATTTGAACAATATCAAATTTCTAGAGTTTCCTGATCTGGTAGAAAATATTAGATAAAGAAACCCGATGCCCGATTTGCCCGAAGCCCGACTTGCCCGATGCTTTAGTGGGCTTGGGCGGGCTTTGATCATAGGAGATTTCAGAAAAGCCCGCCCGAATCCGCCCGAGAACCCGAGTGGGCAGAGGAGAAACTTACCCGACCCGCCCGAGCCCGACTCAGAATTACCCGCGGGTGCCCATACCCGCCCGATTCCCACCCCTAGTGTTTTGTCATAACAAATGTTTAGAGGGATAAAGGATATAAAGGAAGAGATGCATCTATAGTACGTCGTCAATGTATTATGTTTGTAAGTCGTGATTTGCGGTTTGGTGTTGTCATAGATTTAAATAGGAAGGAACACCGAAGTAACTAACCCTATCTTACCCATAAACATTTGTTATGTATCTTTTATTTCATTCACCATCTGAGAATCTGAGGATGGTCCGATAGCGAACTTTTTGTGCGACATTAATGTTTTATACATCTCTAAGGAACTCTTATGTTAGTATATCACTACCAAGTCGTGCCTTTACGTTTTAGTAGAATATTTTTTAATGCCACAATTAGTTAACTTTTGATTATCTGCTTCTTTCATTTTTGCCGATGTAATTTCTAAAAACGATACTAATCATCCATGTATGCAGTGAGCAGGGAAATGTTAAAGATGATGTGGGAGCAAAAGGGTTCAACCCAGGATTGATAGTATTGCTTTTCGTGGTCGGATTACTATTGACATTTCTTGTAGGAAACTACATCCTTTATACTTACGCGCAAAAAACTATCGGACCAAAGAAGAAGAAACCCTTATCGAAGAAGAAGCTGAAGAAGGAAAGGTTGAGGCAGGGCGTGTCAGCACCAGGAGAATAGAAGTTTTGAATATCTTTCTGATGGATCATTATCCATGTTGAGAAAGGAGTTGTTCTTGTTAACCAGATAGAAGAGAAGCATTCACATATACTTTCAAGTTTAACTTTTAGCACTGGAAAGTGATACTGGTTTAAACTGTTAATTTGGGGGAGATTGTTATCAACATTTACTTGCAGACTAGTGTTCAGTTTTTGCATTTCTTCTCTTCTAATTTATGAAGATCTCTAGCTTGTTTGTGTCGGGTCCTCATTTATATACGCCCTTACTTTTCGAATTGATTTACAGAATAACATTTATGAATTTGAAGACACTGCTGCAACTGAATGAAGGTAGTGTTCCTTTTTACCCAAGTCAGAAATGAAATCTGAGGTCTCAAATGACTCGAGTTGGATTTTAAAATGTTAGTTTTGTCTGATTCGTTTGAATGACATATTTGGGTCAGATTTAACAATGAGGGAAACAAACACAGCTGGAGTCATGAATATATCAACTGTGGCAGAAGTGAGTCGCAAAATCACATGTTGATTCACACTGCTCTCGCTGCAGTTCATCACCCATGATGTTTCCGCAGCAGATACATGATCTTGAAAGTGACTCACAGGTTACCTGTGTCTCACCATCAGAACAAAGGAGTCAAATGAAATATTAGATACACGTCAGTCTCAGTGCAAAGGAAACGATTTCAGTTCTATCGGGAATACGAAGGTCTTTTGTTTTCAATTTTATCCTTCGACTATTATCTGAGCCACAAGAAATATGGGGTAATAAAGATGTGAATATCCACGGAAACATCAAATGAAGTGAAGAAGGAGAACTCAATTGACCAGAGCAAAGAGTGGTTCAGTAGATTTTCAGGGATAAGCTATTGATGTTAAGGCAAAATTTAGTTCGTAATGTGAGACTCTACGTATTTAAATTTGGATAGAAGAATTCGATTTTGCTAATGTAAATAAACCTGCAAATGCCTTCATTGCGTTCTATCTAGGTCAAGCAGTGATTTGCAAAGACGCCAGAAGAAGATCCTATCCTCTCCACATTACTACCATATAGAACACATGAGGTAATACTTCCAATCAGATCTGGACGTATGATACGAGTGTCAGACTTAGAAGCACAAGGTAAATTCATACACCGGATCAATCAAAACACATTTACAACGTCAAAATAACGGGTAAATAGTAATCAAATAATTTAAAGATAACACGATGTAACAAAAAACACGACTTAAATATATGATGGTAAATGATAAATGGAGTACAGTGCCCATAACAAGATCATTTTATGCATTCTCATACACCAAACAAGGAAGATATATGTGTCTATGCAGTACGACTCGGCCGAGTCAGCCGAGTGACTCGGGACTCGGCTCGGACATACACCGAGCCGAGTCCTGACTCGGATCTGACTCGGGTCGTTACTAGTATATGCCAGTTTTTTTTCTTTATTTGTCACATATTAATTCTGTTTTTGAAAATATTCTAGAAATACCAAGTGACTCGGCTGACTCGCCCCCGACTCGGACTCGGATCTTGACCGAGCCGAGTCCGAATCGTACTGCTTAGATATGTGTTGCTGATAAGTAATCCATATCAACAATAATCCTCCAAATTGGACTTCTTCAGTATCTCTATATGGGAGCCAGGATATTGGTTTCTGTGGTCAACAATAAAACCCTACTCATTTCCGTACTGACCTTTAAAGCCAACCCCACTTTCAAAAACGTTACTTTTAGGTCATGTTTGGCGCGCGGGAATGGTGTGGGAATGGCGTGGGAATGGAATGTGATTCCTGGAAATCACATTCCAGATCATTGTTTGGCTAGCGGGAATGACGTGGGCCCGGGAATGTGATTCCCTCAAAACGAGGTAATAGCAAACCCACGGGGGAGGTGGGTTTGGGGAGGTGGGTTTGTGATTCCCATTCCCCCGGAATCACATATATTGATATTTATTGACAAATATATCCTTACCAAAATATGGAATTACCAATTTTATTTTTTTGTGGGTTTGGCATTAAAAAGTACTATGTATGTTTATGAATAAAATTTAATTTTAGATAAATTTCTATTCTAAGTTTATGAATAAAATTTTATTTTAGATAAATTTTTATTAATACATTTAATTACTATCTTTAAGTTCTAACCCTTTGGTGTATCGTGTTATTATTTCATATCTACGAATTTGAATGAATAATACTGATTTGAATATATAACAAAGTTGATTTGTATTTTATGTAGCTTAAGTAAGGGTAAAATTGAACTTTTACAAATGTTTACATTCTTATTCCTATACGAACCAAACAAGTAATTCGGAATATGTCTGGAATCAAATTTCCATTCCTAGTCAAACCAAACGTCAAACTACAGTAATCCTATTCCCAAGAATCACGTTACGGAAATGTGATTCCCAGGAATCACGTTACGGAAATGTGATTCCCAGGAATCACATTCCATTCCCGCGCGCCAAACATGGCCTTATTGTCTAGCATACTAGCAAACACGTCTGAGCACCTTCAAAACATTTCAGATGTCACATATTTCAACTAATACAGATATTTCTTTGGAAAAGAAAAATAATATAGAAGGTTGATTAGTTAATCAAGCTTCAAGTAGACTACGGGAGCTTCCCAATAAGTTAGTCAGCCTTCTTCTTAGACCCTTTTGACCTTCTTCACTCCCAAGTCTTCAAATTCTTAATTTACTTTATAAATTTCACACACCAATAACAATATGCCAAGTAATCTTTATATCTTTTTTTTTTTTTTTTGGAAGTCGACTACGATCTTCGTATGTCGTTACATTTGGCATTGATACATCAAAGATGTGATACGCTCAATAACTGCCCACTCAAACTGAAACAAGAACCGGGCCTATAGCCCAACATGACAATGGTCTAAAACCCAACTACATTATTTACACCCTAATAATCCCAAATCAAATAACCAAAGATTCCACCTTCTCTGGGATTCGAACCTGAGACCTCCAGGGATTTCTGGAGTTTATGTCAACACCTTAGAACCACTTGGGCTACCAACTGTTGACAATCTTTATCTTTATATCTAAAAGGGAAAATTTGACATACACCTCCCTATTATATGAATATTAGGACTGCACCCCCGTTTTTTGAAAACTTTTGATATATACCCCCACCCGGACGAAAACCGTCAACTCAGAGTTAAGTTGGGCGTGTGCGAAACACACGCGCCAACCATGACGATTTTACCCTTTTGTAGTTGTTGAAATATTTTGAAATATTTTGACATACACCCCCACTATTATATGAATTTTTGTACTACACCCCATTTTTTGAAAAAACAAAATTTTCCAATTTGCCTCTCCAACGATCATCTTTTACCTTTTGTCTTATAAACTTATTTATCTTAGACAAACTAAAAGATCAAAGTGAAAGAACTATTTGGGATATCAAACTATAGAAAAGATGGGAGGAACTATTTGGTATGTCAGTCATCAGTGGGGAGATTTGCGGTTTGGACCCCCTTTCGTATAATTCACTTGCTGTTTGGACTCCCTTTTTCCAGAGTTGCACTTTGGACTCCCTTTTGACGGAATCAAAAAAGAATATTCCGTCTCTAAAGTTATGCTTTAAATAATTCCCAGGTTACCTTTATTTAATTGATATTGCACTTAGGACCCCCTAGTTTATTTAACTCAACAAACCGATGTGTGCCACGCGTACGGAGATCGAGAGTCAAAGATTCAGTCCATATAAAAGGAGGAACCCGTTGGCCCAACTCTTACCCACGGTTATGTCTTCTGAGCCCTAGGTTATATCTTCAGAGACCACCATCGTGAGCTATCCTTCTTCATCAATCAAAGGATAATTATCAAATTGACTAGTAAATGAATCAAAATAAAAGTTGGATCAAAGTCTATCCTTCTTCTTCTTTCTGAAATGAGCCAAAGTCTCTTCTTCTTTATGTTCTGTTTAATTATTTGGTTGACTACTAAATAAATCAAAACAAAAGTTGGATTCAATTTTCCATTATCCCTATTCAAACTAACAAAAACAGAGTTGAATTAGCCCCAATAAACATGCAATTCCAACCGAAATCAAATAAATAAAACTTTAGAAACAACAAATTTATCTTTAAATGAGGATTGATTAACAAAATGAACCGACTTCTAGTGCTTGTAATTTGTACCGAGGTTGATCAAATCGCAAGAGTTAGAGAGAGAAAGTCAAAAATAGAGTTTCATTCACTCTTCAACTTCAGTTATGAAACAAAATGGTATAGAGAGAGATTTAAAGCGAAAAAGTGGAGAGGGATTTAAGAACTTACAGCTTCATCTCCTTGTGGATTTTGTTTGCAAGCTATCGGGAGAGAATGGAAGAAGATGAAGGTCAATGGAGGGTTTTGGCAGTGGATGGGTTTCTTTCTCCCAGGGTTAGCTCGCGGGTCGACTATTTAGGTTTAGTTAACATGTGGGTTAAAAGATAGGGTGGATTAGGTCATGTAAAGGGTAAAATAGTATTTTCATCTTAAAAATATTTTTGCACTGTTATATTTAACTATTTTTTTGCAAAAGGGAGTCCAAAATGCAACTCTGGAAAAAGGGAGTCCAAAGAGCAAGTGAATTATACGAGAGGGGGTCCAAACCGCAAATCTCCCTAAGTTTTTTTTTGTTGAGTATTTCATCAATGGCAGAAGAAGGAAGGTATGTCAGTCATCAGTAAGTTAATTCCTAACTTCATTCGTTGTTCTTATTAGAATTTTCATGAAACCCATTCTAGTACAATCCACCAAACAATTAAAACCACCACCAAGAAATGGTGCATCTACCTCCCATCTTTTCTATAGTTTGATATCCCTAATAGTTCTTTCGCTTTGATCTTTATCTTGTCTAAGATAAATAAGTTTATAAGACAAGAGAGAAAAGATGACCGTTGAAAGGCAAATTGCGAAATTTTATTTTTTCAAAAAATGGGGGTGTAGTCCAAAAATTCATATAATAGTGGGGGTGTATGTCAAAATCTCTGAAAATATTTTAACAACTACAAAAGGGTTAAATCGTCATGGTTGGCGCTTGTGTTTCGCACACACCTAACTTAAATCTGAGTTGACGGTTTCCGTCCACGTGGGGGTATATATCAAAAGTTTTCAAAAAGTGGGGGTGTAGTCCTAATATTCATATAATAGTGGGGGTGTAGTCCTAATATTCATATAATAGTGGGGGTGTATGTCAAATTCTCCCTATTTAAAACAATTATAGTAATAAAACATAGACAAATCAAGAAAATGAAATCCAACGGGGTTGGCATCTCTTTAACTCCTAATCTAAGTAGTCGATATCACAATTTATCGATGATATATCAATATTGGCAACTACCAGCCCCAGAAACAATACGAAGGCATAAGTTATATTGATCTGGTCATAATAGTAGCGCCCATCTAGGAATAAGTCGTTCTTATCCCCCCAAAACAAAACTATCAATCAGTCATATTGGTCTATAAATCATTTAGACTAAAAGAAAGGTTTTTTAAGAGTCTCTTTCAATTATGAACAAAATCAGACCTCTTTAATACATTTATTTAGGTTCAGATGGTTAAGTATCTAATTTGACTTCAAAAGGTGGACCATCTTTCGTTGAATCAAAAATGTTTCCATCGCTCTTCAATTTACCAGTGTAAAGAACAGTCATATTAGTCGATATCACACCAATAGGTTAGTGTCATTGTTGTATGTTGGGGGGGGGGGGGGGGAGTGAAGGAGATGCTTTAGAATTCTACTTCACCTTAACAAATTGGAAGTAACATATGTTATGTGTCTGAAGAGATGACGATTCCAACGATTCGACTGAAGAACACTCTATTAGTATCACGAGATCGCTCAATTTAGGTTTGATTCGACAAAAACGTTTTAGATATTTTGACTTGTATGCAATGTTGCTTCATTCTAAGGATTCGGCGTCGCAAAAAACATCGAGAAGACGAAAGGAAAAGAGAAGAACAATTTATCTTCGCTCAACAACTTCAGTCTGACAAACTCACAAGCTCTTTATGTTTTTGTCGATTTTGAGGATTGCTTATATTATCCTCATGTAAAACATATTTGTATCTATGGTATAAATAATGGATATGCCTTGTTCTGTCTTATCATGGCCTTTAAGGGTTTCCTTATGGCCATGAGGGCATCGTTATTCAATCAACGAAATCTACTTGGTTCATCGTTCTTACATATATTTTAGTATAATAAAGTTTAAGATCTTTAGGGTCTTCTCATTTGTGATCTTTAGAATCTTTTCATTTTGTGATGTTTAGGGTCTTTTCGTTTTGTTATTGTAATGTTGGATCTGGTGGGTTTGAAGTTAAATGTTTCAGCAAGTTTTTTGACCTTCCGCCTATGGCGACCCGAATCATCCGGGTCCATAGCGCATAATTTTGACTGGTAAGTTTCAGATTGATTTGTAAACTATCAGATAGTTTTGGACTTTTTGGTTGGGAATTTTTGAGCAGATTGGCAAGTTGTAAAGTGAGGTCATTACCCGAGTTATCTTCATTTGACATGGTGACTCGGTAATGACTGGTTGTGGTTTGGGTAGATGATGAGCAGATTAAAAACCATGCTCTGATACCATGTTATTAAGAGAAAATTAAGAAAAAGAAATTGTATTGAAAGGAAATTGTATTGCTTGATGATTTTACAAGGGAATAATAACCTCTATTTATGCTATTGTACAATGGATCTATATTAAGAAGGCAAGTTGTCACTGGTTGTAATTCTTGGATATGAAAGGAAACCATATATTTGGTAAAGGAAACCATATATTTGGTTCCTTAAATATGTTGAGGATAAGAGACAATCTTGGTGATCCATATTCTTTCTTTATTTCAACAATATTTGGTTCCTTAAATATGATGAGGATAAGAGACAATCTTGGTGATCCATATTCTTTCTTTATTTCAACACTCCCCCTCAAGTTGAATTGTGGGATTTCCAAAATTCAACTTGTCCAGACAATTGTGAAGGATTCTTTGATTAACTGATTTTGTTAAAATATCAGCAAGTTGGTTTTCTGATCGCACAAAGAGTAGGGTAATGATCTTTGCTTCCAGCTTCTCTTTGATGAAGTGTCGATCTACCTCTATGTGCTTCGTTCGATCGTGTTGTACTGGGTTCTCTGAAATTTGGATGGCTGCTTTATTATCACTTATAATCTTGCTAGTTTCTTGTGGTGGATATCCTATCTCAGTTAAGAGATTTCGCACCCATAGTACTTCAGTTAACCCCCTTGCTATCCCTCTGAATTCAGCTTCAGCACTTGAAAGAGCCACTACCTTTTGTTTTTTGCTTCTCCAAGTCACGAGATTTCCACCAACCAGGGTAAAGTATCCTGACGTTGACCTTCGATTGCCTTTATCTCCTGCCCAATCTGCATCAGTGTATAATTGAGTTTCTAGATGCCCATTAGGTCTGAACAAGACTCCATGACCAGCTGTTCCTTTGAGATATCTTAGAATTCTTAAGACTGCATCCATATGAGCACTCTGGGGCTGATGCATAAATTGACTTACCACTCCTACAACATATGCTATATCAGGTCGAGTGTGTGAGAGATATATCAGTTTTCCTACCATTCGTTGGTATCTTTCTTTGTCAGCTAGCTCTGCTTTTTCCTCCATATAGAGCTTTTGGTTCACAATCATAGGAGTATCTACTGGTTTGCAATCGACCATTCCAACTTCTGCTAGTAAATCAAGAACATACTTCTTTTGACATATGAAAATTCCCTGTTTCGATCTTAGAACTTCAATTCCAAGAAAGTATTTAAGTCTCCCTAGGTCTTTCATTTCAAACTCTGTAAACAAGTTTTTCTTTAATCTGGCTATTTCTTCATGATCATTACCTGTAATAATCATGTCATCAACATAGATTATTAGACAGGTTATGAGGTTGTTTCTCTGTTTCAAGAACAATGTATGATCAGAGTTACTTTGCTTAAATCCATAGTTCTTCATGGCTAAGGTGAATCTGCCAAACCATGCTCTGGGAGACTGCTTCAAACCGTACAGAGATTTTTTTAGAAGGCATACTTCCCTTTCTCCAAAGTTATTGGTGAACCCATGTGGAGCTTCCATATAAACTTCTTCTTTAAGCTCTCCATGTAGGAAAGCATTTTTTACATCTAACTGGTGAAGTGGCCAATCTTTATTTGCTGCTATGGAAAAAAGAACTCTGATAGTATTGATCTTTGCAACTGGAGAGAAAGTTTCCGAGTAATCAATCCCGTACGTTTGAGTGTAGCCTTTAGCTACCAACCTAGCTTTATATCTTTCGATTGTACCGTCGGATTTGTACTTAATTGTATAGACCCAACGACATCCAACTGTTTTCTTCCCTGATGGCAAGACACATTTTTCCCACGTGTTGTTTTTTCTCAAGGCTCTCATCTCTTCTTCCATTGCATCTTTCCAGTGCTTTGATTTTAAGGCTTGTTCAGTGTTGTGAGGAATTTCTTCAGCATACAGAGATGAGGAGAACGCCTTGGCTTCCCTAGAAAGATTTCCTTTTGCTATGTTAGCAATAAGGTATCTACATCCCCGAGCCTCCTTTTCTGGAGAATATCTTTTAGGTGGGACTCCCCGATTTGCCCTAGGAGACAACTCATATCTTCCCCTTGTATCTTGTGTTGGAGAATTTTCCTGTTCCTGTATATTGTCATTTTCTTCTGTAGTTTCATTAGTAATATTCTCAGCAGTTTCAACAGGATCAGGTAGAATATTAGGATCAGGTAGAATATTAGGATCAAGTGGAGTGGTACTTACCTCAGGTATCAGGTTGGGAGCAGTTTCTTGGGTGACACTGACATTCAGAACTTCTGTATGTGTGGAAGGAGGAGACTCATTTTGGATACTGTGGCTTCTCCCTTCTTCACATGTCACATATCTCATCCAACTCAGTGTGCCAAGAGATTCACTCTCCCCTTGGCTGCTGTGTTGGGAGGCAAAATAATACTCGGTTTCAAGAAAATCACAGTTCATAGTGGTAAACATATGTCTGGTTTTTGGGTTGTAGCATCGATATCCCTTTTGATCTACTCCATATCCAACAAAGACACATTTTTCAGCACATGGATCGAGTTTAGTTCTGTTTGACTTAGGTATATGGACAAAAACAGTGCATCCAAAAATTCGGGGTTCAAGAGTAAGAATGGGGGGCAGTTTTGTGGTTTCTGAAAGAACTTGTAATGGGGTTTTTGTTTTTAGGATTTGAGTGGGCAGCCGATTAATAAGATAAGTGGCCGTAGCAAGGGCTTCTGGCCAGTAAAGTTTGGGAACCTGTGATTCAATTAGAAGGGCCCTGGTTATTTCTAACAGCATGCGATTTTTTCGTTCCGCGACACCATTTTGTTCGGGAGTATGGGTGCAGGTGGTTCGATGAATTACGCCTTTGGTTTGGAAAAATTGTTTCATATTGGTGTTAACAAATTCCCCTCCATTATCTGATCGGAAAATTTGAATGTTTTTTTGAAATTGGGTTTGGATCATGGTGTAAAAAATCTTGAATTTCTCAAGAACTTCAGACTTATTTTTTAATAGATACACCCACGTCATTCGTGTACAATCATCCACAAATATCACAAAAAAACGAAGATTTTGTCCACCAATAACTGGAGCTGGACCCCATACGTCCGAGTGGATTAATGAAAAAGGTATATCAACCCTTGTGTTACTTGGTTTAAAGATTTTTCGATGACTTTTAGCTAAAACACAAGTCTCACAATGTGTCTTATAACTGGAAGGAAGTAAATTAGGAAATAAAATATGCAAATAACCCGTGGATGGATGCCCCAATCTTCTATGCCATAACCAGGCTTCACGTTCTGCTGTCCCATGAGAAAGCATTGCAGTACCACTTTGAGTCACCTCATCCACGTAATACAACCCTTGTCTTTCAGTGCCACGCCCAATAATCGCTCCCGTCCTGATATCCTGTAAAATACAAAAAGTAGGTTGCATGGGGACGGAGCAATTTAACTCTTTTGTTACATGACTTATTGATAAGAGTTTATGTGACAAGGAGGGAACATAGAGACAATTAGAAAGTTTAAGAGTTGGAGAAATTTCAATTGTTCCCCCATTTTTCACATTCATTGTTTCTCCATTCGCTGCTTGTATATATGATTTTGTAGGCTTGGTTGATGTGACAAAATCTGATAACTCGTAACTCATGGTGTCTGTGGCTCCGCAATCAAATATCCATGATTGTTCTTGTCTTCTTTTAATATAACTTTTAGGAGGTAAATTGTAATTAAATAGAGAGTAAGAATGGGTTTTTGAGATGTCTCTCTCAAACCCAATACCTGTAGACATTGAGAACCCCCATGCTCTTCTTCATCATGTACCATAGCCATTCCCCCAAATCCACTACTGTTCCAATCACTGTTATAGGTGTTGGCGGCATCATTGTTGCCCACTGCAGAAGAAGCTTTCCCTGTTTCTTGACCATTATTTTTTATTCCTTTTTTGTGACCGTCAGACCACCACTCGGGATATCCGACAAGCTTAAAACATTGCTCTTTGGTATGTTTTGTCATACCACAGTGAGTACACTTAAGGTGAGACTTGTCCTCTTTGGTTGATGGTCCGGGTTTTTTTCCCTCTAGACGGTGACCCTTTGTTATGAGCCCTATTCCTGTTTCGGAGGCACTCAAACCGGCTGCTATGTTACCTGCATCAATAGACATTGCTCCTAGAATGGTCTGGTGAGCAGCCTCTTTACGGACAGCCGCAGAGGCTGCTTCTGCAGTTGGGAGAGGTTCTAACCGAAGAATTTCCCTTTTAATGGGGTCATATTTTTGATTTAGGGCATTTAAAAATTGAAAAAGTTTCTGTTCTGACCTGATTTTTGAGTAGGTTTGGATGTCTTCTGGACACTTCATGGGATTCGGATCGATTCGGTCAATCTCACCCCAAATACCTTGTAGTGTAATCCAGAAATCTTCAAGAGAACTTTCATTCTGTTTGATGTCATTTGCTTTAACGTGAAGGTTGAACGCCTGCAACTTGTCTCTACCACTGCTATATGTGACCAACAGAGCATCCCATAACGATTTTGCTGTGGGAAACTCGGTTAGATTGCCCGCAAGTACTGGTTCAATATTCTGTATCAACCATGAAAAAACAACTAAGTCGTCTTGTTCCCATTGTTCGTAAGCTTCATGATTTGGATCTGGTGGGTTTGAAGTTAAATGTTTCAGCAAGTTTTTTGACCTTCCGCCTATGGCGACCCGAATCATCCGGGTCCATAGCGCATAATTTTGACTGGTAAGTTTCAGATTGATTTGTAAACTATCAGATAGTTTTGGACTTTTTGGTTGGGAATTTTTGAGCAGATTGGCAAGTTGTAAAGTGAGGTCATTACCCGAGTTATCTTCATTTGACATGGTGACTCGGTAATGACTGGTTGTGGTTTGGGTAGATGATGAGCAGATTAAAAACCATGCTCTGATACCATGTTATTAAGAGAAAATTAAGAAAAAGAAATTGTATTGAAAGGAAATTGTATTGCTTGATGATTTTACAAGGGAATAATAACCTCTATTTATGCTATTGTACAATGGATCTATATAAAGAAGGCAAGTTGTCACTGGTTGTAATTCTTGGATATGAAAGGAAACCATATATTTGGTAAAGGAAACCATATATTTGGTTCCTTAAATATGTTGAGGATAAGAGACAATCTTGGTGATCCATATTCTTTCTTTATTTCAACAATATTTGGTTCCTTAAATATGATGAGGATAAGAGACAATCTTGGTGATCCATATTCTTTCTTTATTTCAACACAACCTACTAAAAGCCGATGAAGTCTTTGACTAATGGGATTACTTTTTACTAATCACTAATGGTAACATAGTAACTCAATACAACATTACTATTCAAATGCCTAATTTAATTAAATCACTAAACATAAACGGTTTTAGTTATTTGAGTCATAACAATAATATTGAAAATACATAAAAGAACATTTCATTATTATTAATGAGGTTAATATAGATGCAGCCAAGAGAGACGCATAACGTCTCGGTATATGTAGCCAAAAGAGACGCACGTAGGAGAGAGAAATATTTTAACTTTATTTGTACTCGTAACGGCGTTAGCCAAAAGGGATCTAACGCGCCCGTAGGCCGTGGTGGACAACCTAGTTTGTCAATAATTTCGTTATAGAAAAAATTCATAAAAAAAGGAAAAGAAAATATACTCAACCATATGATGGAGAGTCAACCGTTGTAAGCCCAAGTGGTTCCAAGGTGTTGACATAAATTTCAGAAAGCCCTGGAGGTCCCAGATTCGAATCCCAGAGAAGGTGGAATCTTTGGTTATCTGAATTGGGATTATTAGGCTGTAAATAATGTTGTTGGGCTTTAGGCCATGTCTAGTTGGGCTATAGGCCCGGTCTTGTGAGTGGGCGGTTATCGAGCTTATCACATCTATGATGTATCAAATGCCAAATGTAACGACATACGTAGATCGTAGTCGACTTCCAAAAAAAAAAAAACATATGAAGGAGAAAGACTTAACTGTAGGACTTTACAAAAATGACCCATTTACATTTTAGAGTGGGAAGAAAAACAACAAATAAGATAGACTCTTGTCTTTATGTTTAGCCTCTCAAACCCCTTTAAGAAATTAGATTATTTTTATTCAATGAGGATACAAAAGATCAAACAAAAACGTGTAAAATTACAAAAGAGAAAAAAATGTAATTCTTACAAAATTTACATAATCGGTTTAGTTATCAAATAGAAAAGAATACCAAATTCTCACTTGTTTGGCAATAATTTTGTTATAGAAAAAATTGATAAAAAAGAAAAAGAAAATATACTCAGCCATATGAAGGAGAAAGACTTAACTGTAGGACTTACATAACTGATTTAGTTACCAAATAAAAAAGAATACCAAGTTCTCACTTGTTTATAAACATTAATGCAAAATAATAAAGAAAAAAAAAATCATACCTAGAAAGAAAAAAAACATCTTCACAAAGATTATGTGTTTCTTCTGAGAGTAATTCATAACTTTCACCTCGAAAATATGAGAAAAATCTACTTATTCTCAATCCAAAAAAGAAAACAATACAACACTCCATCTCAAAGGAATTTCAACATAATTTGAATAAGAAATGAAAAAGAAACTTCCATACTGGATAAGAAACCAACAATGTATAAACAAATGGGGGAGTAGAAGAAAATCTAACATACAATTTTTAAAATTTACAATTGATTATATAACAGAAAGGACCAAAAAAAATAACAGAAGAAAAATATTAAGAAATCCTTCCTGGAGATATTAGCTCCAACAATTCTTTGGGTCCATCATAACCTAAATTGTGAACAAAGAATTTAATGAGAAAAAATAAAGAAAATATGAAAAATAAAGAACAAAAATATGTTGATCTGCCATCTTTCGGAACCTGCAAAATTAAAGAAAATATATTAAGTAGACCACTAAGAACAACAACGTCACATTGGTTTCAAACTAACAAAAATGTGTAAAAGAATCAGAGGGGAGAAGGGAGATGAAAACCAGCAAATGAAAGAACAACAATAAGAAATTAACTATTTCATTTATGTCCCACGACGCTCTCCCGTAAATAAGTATACAGAAATAAAAAAAAACTAACAGTTTTCTTTCTCCCACGATTTTCTCCTTTAAATCGCATGTAATACCTACAATTGAGAAAAATCAACATGAAAAATAAACTGTTACATAAAATAGTGAGAATAAGAAAGAAGATTTTAGTTAGTATTTGTTTTGCTTCTAATAAGTTTTCTTCTTAGAATTACAGGAACAACTTTTTCATTGATTTTGACACAAAGTTAGAACCAATCAATGCCATTAGAGATTATAAAAGAAATTCAAAATCAGGATGCCAACGGAGTTCGCCCATCACCTCTTTCTTTAGAGCATCTCCAATGCAACACTCAATCTTAGAGCATCTCCAATGCAAAACTCAAAAAAATCTCTATTCGTCATATTTGTCAAGTTCCAATTGAGATTCTCCCTCCTAGGTGTCGAAAATAGAGATCCTCAATTCTTATATGTCTCCAATGCAACACTCTAAACTCTTTTATTTTACTTACGTGTCATGGTTATTTTTGTAAAAAAGTAATTAGTTATTTTGGAAATATACGAAGACTTGATTTCTATTGGTTGAAATTTAAATATTGATGAGTTGGACAATTAGAGATATCTCAAGAGGACACTCTGAAAATAGAGTGTCCTCTTGAGATATCTCTATTCCACTCTCGACACATCATCTTTGAGATTGTAGTTGAGTTTTGCATTGGAGATGATTTTTTAAGAAAAACTCAGAAAATCCTATGTGGCACTCCGAGTTTCTAAGATTGAGTTTTGCATTGGAGATGCTCTTAAAAACTTTGAGTGCCACTTAGGATTTTTAGAGTTTTTTTTAAAACTCATCTCCAATGAAACACTCTATTTGGATCTCTAAGATGACGTGTCGAGGGTGGAATAGAGATATCTCAAGAAGACACTCTATTTCTAGAGTGTCCTCTTGAGATATCTCTAATTGTCCAACTCATCAATATTTCATTTTCAATCAATAGAAATCGAGTCTTATATATTTTCTAAAATAAATAATTATTTATTGACAAAAATAATTATGCCACATAAGTAAATAAGATAAGTTTAGAGTTTTGCATTGGAGACAAAAAAAATTCAGGATCTCTGTTAATGCCACCTAAGAGTGAGAATCTCAATTGGAACTTGACACATAGGATGAATAGAGATTTTTATGAGTTTTGCATTGGAGATGCTCTTAGCCTCCATTCAAAACGTGGGATACCTAACTGTCCATTAATTCGTTATGTAATTTAGTCACAAATGGAACAAATCAGGAAACTAAATTCATGATTTCCTCTATTAGCTCCCCACCAATTTCTCTCTCCCACGATTCTCTCTCACTATCTAGGTAGGAAATCATAAATGACGTTAATATCCTGTAACTGAACTTTGAGAAGATAACATTAAATGTTATTTCCATATAAAAGTGAGGGTAAATAAATACAAGTGTAGTTTTGGTAAGTTACAACCGCCTAACAAAAAGAATCGTGAAGAATATAATAGATTTAGAGTCGTTGGAACAACAAACTATAGATATAAATCGGACGACTGTGAATATCCAAGAGATAAATCAACGACTCACCTCAAAAACACCATTGCGCTTTATATAATAGATTTGTTATTTAATCCTATTAGTATATAATGTTGATGAACATTTCTCTCAAAAAGTAAACATTTCGGCTACCGTGATCACTTTTTTTTTGTCGCCAGAATATCGGCCATTGTGGTCGAAATATGTTTAATATTTCGACCATCGCGAGTGAAATATGTCCAAAATTTCGACCAATATTCATATTTCGACAATAATGTTCGAAATTTTGCGCATATTTCGACCATATCGGTCGAAATTTTGGACATAACTCGATTACTTCGTCCGAAATATTCCTTTTAAATTTTATTTCACCATTTGTTCCGTGTTTTTCGATACAAAAAGAAATTTTTTCTATTAAATTCTTTTTATCCTTTTCTGATTAATTTTAAATATTAAAGTAATATTAATATTATCATTTGAAAATAAATATATGATGATTTATTTGTTTTTCAGAGAAAAATGTCTACTTACCAAAAGTACTAATGTCCCTTTACTAATCGTGTCCCAATAAAGTGCAGACATATCCCTTTATCAAAGACCATATAATAGTATCGCCGTGGTTGAAATCCAGGCTGTTGCTATCTTCGGCCATTGGTAAGGGGAGCTAGGAATTGTTGTTGGGGAGCTGTAGTACAAAATTAATTTTTTGTACTACAGCTCCCCATACCAATTTAGTGTTAGGAACTATTTTTTTGAATTTTAAGTTAAATATTGAAATACAAAGGGATTAGAAAACGATTACAGAATATCTAAATTCAAAAATTTTAATTGTAATTTTTTTGAAGATTGTTTTTTGTTCATGATTTAAGATTTCAAGTATAAAACAATAATGTTTCATTTTATAATGTTTTTTGAAGATTGATAATTTTAAGTTAGATATGATATGAGTTGCAATAGAGTTTTATATTAATTTTTACTCTAATTCAAATTTATCTATATTGATGTGTTGGAAATTTTCGTTAAACAATTTCCCCCCAGTGGAGGGAAATATGGTGAAGGAAACTGCATATATATGATTTTTTTCTTCAACAAATTCCCCCCCGGACGAGGGAAATTAGACGAAAAAAATGTGAAAACAGTAAGTTTTCTTTTGGTAACCACATATATATATATGTTATTCTCTTAAACAAATATATATATATATATATATATATATATATATATATATATATATATATATATGTTATTCTCTTAAACAAATTTCCCTCCAATCGAAGGAAATTAGGCAAAAAAAAAGGGGAAAAAAAGAGGCACATTAGTAAAGTTGCAAGCACTATGTTTTTGTCATTGTAATAGAACTTTAAAAAATGAAAAAACTAGGCACACTAGTAAAGTTTCTTTCCATTTCTGAAATTTGGTGAATAGTGTGATTACATTAGAGATATAAATATCAATTCTCTTCACAAAATAGTCACAAAAAGATTCACCAAACTATTGTCAATTTTACTCATAATCTTTATCTTCATCGCTTGAATCGTTCCATCGCTTGAATCGCTCGCATCTTCTTTGTTTGAGACTTGATTTCCTCTTTCAACAGAATGTTGGTAATAAAATTACCATCAAAACTCTAGATATAGTTTTTAAGCTAGCACAACAATATTAAGTATAGATTAAAGAAATTCCCAATGCTATTCAATTTGTAATAAAATTCCCGTCAAAACCTTAGAATAAAACTCATTATAATTCCTACTCAATACTATCCAATTTGTCTTCTCTATTTTCCTTGAAGTAGAAAAGATTTGCAGGAAAATGGATGAGATTGAAGAATTTGGAATAAAATTTTATATTGCTAGCCATCCAGAAGACCCATCTCCATACACATCTTCACCTTCATAGATTGTTTGTTTCTTGGAAATGGATGAAATTATGAAGAATTCTTCATTAATGGTGGGTGTGATTTGTAGTGGTAAAAAAAACTCACTAAAATCCTAGATACAAAACTCAATAAAACCATAGAAATTAGAAGCGGTGGAAGAAGAAGTCACAAGACTTTGGTTGATGTCTTCTTCATTAGCCAAAATACTTTGTAAGTAAACACCATAGATTTGTAGTTGATGAAGGAAAGAGATTGTCGGAGGGGAGATTGGAGAGTCGACTTCAGAAGAGAGAAGAGTGAAAGAAGAAGAAAGTTTTTTTTTTCTTTTGTTATTTATCAGATATTTGACTATGTTACACTTGAGTCCTTCAAATTATGATTAAAATCTTTAACATAGAAGGTCTTTAAAATAATAATCCAAAAGTCTTATCTCCCCTTACTAATTTCTATAGCTCCCTAACTATAATAGCTCCCCAACAACAATTTTCAGCTCAGCTCCCTTTACCAATCACCCTATCTTTTCACCACAAAAGATAATCAGTTTAGAGAGAGAGAGAGAGATAAAACTCTAAAGAGAGAAAACAAGAAGAAGAGGAAGAGGGACGGCGATATTTATTAGGGTTTCTAATTTATTATTTTTTCTGTAGGTTATTTTGCAAGATGCCATAACTCTTCTCATCAGGGATCTCGGGAGTTTTATCGACGGGAATCAGATGATTTCCCCAGACCTCTAGGTATGTTTCTTCTTCAATTTTCTTTCTCTTTGCTTGCCTTCCTACCTGATTTGGGTTATCTCAAATTAGGGTTTCGTGAAATTGCAGACCTCCCTTTTGATTACAATAAATTTCGTCAATGGATGCCTAGTAAACCACTGAATTCAATGCATCCGTAAAAAATATTGATTTGGATCTTTCCTCCCCAAATTTGTTTTGCCCTGCTCGGCCTGATGATTTGCCAGAGATCTGGGATTGCTTGTGCATTCCATATGGTTCCATCTTTCGCTTTTTTCTTGCTTAAAGTTCTTTGTTTGTTTAGATAGCGATTCAGAATTGTTTTTGTTTTCATCAGTTGTGTTCTTTTTTTTGGGACTTTTATCTGCTGTAGGTCATGGTAGGTCTAGTGAGAGAAGGGGTGACGAAGAGAGCATCTTCAGACCTTCTATGTCCCGTAGTGAGGGGAGATATAGCCGGAATAGCCACGAAGTTAGAGGACCTGTCAGCTAGGTGGACTGGAGGGGACGTTCCAGAGAGGATATGGATGGCTCAATTAATTCTTTCAGCAGGCACCATGAGTTAGGTGTTCAGATGTCAGTCAGTGATCTCGTAACAGCTCATCCTCGTTCTAACCTTGAAAATTCACCAATTGATCACCTTCATACAAGGGATGAGCGTTATAAGAATGGTAATTTCGATGGCTTAGGCACATGCCATAGATTTGAGAAAGACAAATCAGGGGGATCAATCCCCTGGAACCCTGTAAAGTGGAATCGTTCAAGCAGCTTGTCGTCTCGGGGTTCAGGTTTGAGCGAGTCAAGTAGTTCAAGGAGCACGAGATCTGAATCTAAGGAAATTAAGGCTGAGTTGCCTTCTAGAGGAATAATTCCAGTTCGATCCCTTTCAGTGGAGCCTTCTGGATGTGTGCCATCTGCTAGAAATGAAGAAACAAGTTCTAGGAAGAAACAACGGCTTGGATGGGGTCAGGGGCTAGCGAAATACGAGAAACTAAGCATTGAAGGCCCTGATGAGAGGCCTGATGAGAGGCCTGATGTGAGCACAAGGACTTCACAAGATACGATACCGGGCTTGTCTAATAGGAGCCCAAGAGTTGCTGGGGTTTCTATATGTTCTCCTCCATCTTCATTTGCTTGTAGTTCATCTCCAGGTACATACACTTACTAGTTATCTTTTCTTTTACTAATTCTGCAGTTAATGCTAAACTACAAATTTGTATTTTTTGGTGATTTTCACTTTGGCTATTTATGAGGTTCTGAAATAGGTGTCTGGTGTGGTGTCATCTTGTATTAATCAGGTTTTAAAACGCTGACGGAATTTGGTTTATCCCGTATGAAGTCTTTTACCAATGAGCTTTCCTAGTTTGTCTTGTAAATAGTTTAGAGTGTTAGCTTACTTGGCTATTTTAATCCCACCCTCCAGTTTTTCACGCTTTTCCTGGCTTTGGCATAGTCGTGTGCGATATCGTTAGTGCATCTTCGCGAATCGAGTCTCACATAAGCTGCGGTTTAGTTTGGGACATCTGGTTTCGCCTTATGATCGGATCAAGTGTTGAAATCTTTTGTATGATATGTGAACTTATGAAGTGATACCCTATGAATGAAATAGTGCGAGGATATATCACGCTTTTGACACCACGGGACTGATATTCCAGCCTCCTATCTGTCCACTTGCTAGACAGGTGAAACCCTATGTTTCTTCGCAAGAATAACAAGTTGGTACTACAACAAGAAGCTATTTTCTCCGATTTTGTGGCCAGCAACTCCAGACAGGTCAAGTTGCATTTATGGTTAACAATTAGGTGATTGGACTCTAAAACAGTACGCTGAAAAATTAATTATCTTAAGTCAGTAATTTCTTTGTATCGATCGTTCAACTGCCTTTTAAAGTATTGGTTCCATATAATTTACTCCTACTTTCTTAAACTATGTTTGCAAACATATTGCTTGGAAACCATTTGAGAGTTCATCTGAAACTGATACCATGATTGGACTTGATTCTCTATCATATCTTATTGGTTTATGTTCATTTAATTTTCCTAATTTCGGTTGTACTTGCATCACTAATAGTACAAACATTTTTTTCCCAGAAGGTTTGGAGGAAAAGTCTCTTAACAAGGGCTCGAGTATTGATTGTCACACAAGTTCACCAAATCACGAGTTTCAGTATTTCACCGAGCGGTTCTCAGTAAATGTGGAAAATCTGGAGTTCACTTCAAGTTCTAAATTGAATAGTCTGCTTCTTGATTTGCTGCAACCAGAGGATGCAAGCTCTGGGGACTCAAAGATTATGAGGTCTACTGGTATGAATAAGTTACTTCTGTTGAAGACTGGATTTTTGACTGCGGTCGAGAAGGTTGAAAGTGAAGTTGACAAGTGTGAAAATGAGCTTAAGTTATTAAATACTGAGCTTGAAATTAATGTTGCTTCTGAAACAGTTTTTGAACCCTTACAAGTGAACTTAGAATTAAAACCTAGTGAAATAGCTGGTGCAGTATCTCAAGCAGTACAGAAGCCTTCTCCTTTGCAAGTAGCATCTCTTGATGTTGTGAACTTGGATAAGACAACTCTATGTGATGATACAACGAGACAAAATAATACTGAAGTAGAGGAGGACATAGATAGTCCTGGAACAGCTACATCAAAGTTTGTTGAACCACTATTGCTGGAAAAGACAGACTTCACATCTGACTTTGAGAGAAACACTGGTTATACTTCTGTTTTTAGGAAAGTGGGTTGTAGATCACCTCAAAGAGAAAGTTTTTCCTCAATTGAAGAAAAATCAACAAGCGAGGCTTGTACCGAGGATGTAAAGCTCACGAACGAAATGTACAATGTATCTCATGGTTCTAGTGATTCAGGTTTACTTTCCAATGAAAATAATAAATTAAGTGAATCAATATTCGCATCCAACCGGGATTATGCGAGAAATGCGTGTCATGAATTAACTAAGTTATTGCCATCTGATGGACTCAAAAGTGATAGACCGCAAGCAATTAATGTTTCATGTGTTCAAAACGATTTGCTCGTTAAAGAAAAGCTTTTGGCGAGAAATCGTAGGCGAAGACTCAAAGAGCGAGTTCTTTCTCTTAAATACAGAGCACTACAGCACATGTGGAAGGAAGACATGCATATGATTTCCATAAAGAAGAATAGGGCTAAATCACAAAAGCGTTGGGAGCCGAGTTTTAGAATTTCGCACAATGGGCATCATAATCATCGGTTTTCCATTCCTTCTCAATGCACTTCATCTGGTATGTTGAAGGCTTTCTTTTTCTACTGAATGCAATTTTTTATATTTCTTTTCCGCATCTTGAAAATGATATAGGGTTGCTGCAGTCAATGATGTCAAAATCGTACGGTTCCCGATTCAGATCGTACGATCTGAATCGGATCGTACCCATTTTGATTTGACTCGCACTGTAGATCGCAATCTACACTAAATCAGACGATTTTTATGCAAAATCGTTTTTTGAATCATGAATCGTGGGATTCAGGTTGAATCCCATGATTCAGATAACTTGAAGAAATGAATAGATGAAGATGGTTTCTAAGGTTCTTCAAAAGTTTTCTAAACTTGTCGAAGAAGGAAATGTAAAAGTCTTGCTAGCTGCCATACTTCTTCATCTTGTACAGTTCTACTGCCTTGCTAATCTCTTCCTCTCTGGTTTTTTCTTCTTCTTCTCTGTCGTCTTCTTTCAAGGTTTTTAGAGAGAGAGAGAGAGAGTAATTTCTGGTTTAATCTCTCTCTCTCTCTCTAAAACTTCCCCTAAACCACTCACGGGTCAGAGAAAGAAAGCTCTCACTCTCTCTAAATTTAAAGTCTTGTCAATACAGCTCACATACCTTTTTTTTTCTTTGTTAGTATGAAACTATTATGTTTAAGCCCAAAGTAAGAGAATGATATACTGAGTGCAATTAGTTGTATTATAACTCTTAAGTCTTAATTAATTAATTATATTTTTAATATAAAATAAATACCTAACCTAATAGATCATTTGAAATAAGTTAGATAATATAATATACATAAGAAATATAGACGCCTGATAAATTTAAATCTTACGATTTACAATACGATTTGGCGATTCTATTCATCAAAGTAAAAAATCGATTTACGATACGATTTACGATTTGACAACATTGGCTGCAGTTCAGTATCAGTTTATCTACCTCCTATTACTGCATGTTGCTACATTTTTGTCACTGTATCCAAGTTCAAACGTTATCCGCACTTCTATTAGCAGTCCCTTAACAAAAATATATATCCATCTCCCTGTTCTTTTCGATGTTTTTGGTAGAGTTTGATCGATGTGCTTGTGCTTGATATCCTTCACCTTTTAGTTTCACTGTTTTAGTTATATGGGTTGGTGTTGTTTGGATTGCATTTGTGCTTCTTGACTCTTGTTTGTTCTTCTATCTCATCTCAGTTTTTCATTGCAGCAGGTAATTTAAGCCTCGTACCGACCAGAGATATTGTTGATTGTAGCAGCAAATTTCTATCAGATTCTCGACTGAGGCTACATAGAAGTTGTTTGAAGATGCCTGCTTTAATGTTAGATGAGAAGGATGAGAGGTTTTCAAAATTTGTTACGAATGCTGGCTTAGTTGAAGACCCCATTTATGTTGAGAAAGAAAGAAAGATGATCAGCCCGTGGACGCCTGCAGAAAAGGAACTTTTCCTGGAGGTGCTGGCTATGGTTGGAAAGGACTTGAAAAGAATTGCTTCTTTTCTAGATCACAAGACAACAGCTGATTGCGTTGAATTTTACTACAAGAACCATAAATCGGAAAGTTTTGAAAAAATAAAGAAGCTGGAGCCCAGGAAGCAAGAGATTTCATACCTAGTGACGTCTGGTAAGAAGTGGATTCATGAGGTAAATGCTGCGTCTCTTGATGTGATAGGAGCAGCTTCCTCTGTTGCAGCTAATGTTGGTGATAATATGAAAACTCAGCAATCTACTGTTGGAATGTCATTCCTGTCAATAAATCGTGATCGCAAGTCAAGCAGTTCAGATGTGCCAAGGAATGAGAGGGAAGTTGTGGCAGCAGATGTTTTGGCTGGTATATGTGGTGCTGTATCTTCAGAAGCAGTGAGCTCTTGCATTACTAGTTCTATTGATCCCATAGAAGGTTCTCAGGAGAAAAAGATGCAAAAGAGGAATTCTTTGGTTGATCGCTCTTCGACACCTGATATTGTGCAAAAAATTGATTGTCAAGAAGCCTGTTCAGATGAGAGTTGTGGGGAATTGGACTTCGTGGACTGGACTGATGAGGAGAAATCAGTTTTCCTGACAACCTTCAGGACTTACAGTAAGAACTTTACAAAAATCTCCAATTGTGTTGGGACCAAGTCGACAGAGCAATGCCAGATCTACTTCAGTAAGTCACGGAAGATTCTTGGTCTGGATTTAATCCAGTTTGAATCAAGCACACCACTGAATGATGGTAATGAAGGAAGTAGTGACACAGAAGATGCTTGTACAGTGGACATTGAGTCCGCACCGTGCAGCATGCAGTCGTGTACGAAGATGGACGTCGAGGCTCACATAATTGACAATACATCAAGGAGTGACGGAATCTCTCTTATTAATACTGAAAATCTCAAGTTAGATGAAATTAATGGACTGGAGCAGTTGAGCTGTGAGGAAGCTGGCCTTAGAAAAGTTACAGTTGATTGTTGCAGTACTGTCAAGACTGAGTTGGACATCTGTGGGGAAGACAATTTAGTGAAGGAGTCAGGGATGAAGATTAATGCAACCCCAGAGATGTCAAAAAACATAGATGTAATGGTGGAAAGACATGTTGCAAAATTGAGTTGTGATCTACCTGTGCAAGGTCTTGAAGAGGCTGATCATCCTACTGAAACTCAAAAGGTAAAAGAGCAGGAAATTAATGGGACATTGTCATTGAATGATGAATCATCATCTGGTGGTAAGCTAGGAGGACCTGGCAAGCCTAGAATAGATGTTTCAACAGAGCTCAAGTGCATTCTGGATTCTCCTGCTGATAAGCTTAACGGGAGTACAATTTTTGGTGCATGGGAGTGGTAGTGATCGTAGATATGATGTGAAGAATGGTATGGCTATGGTTAGCAGTAGAAGTAGCTCATGTTGCGTTGTACCAGAACTGAAGACGAACAAAAGTTCTCCTATGAATGGAGCAGCTGTGCCACTGGGGTTTAGTTCGACTCCAAGTTATTACTACCAGAATTCCCATGAGCGAGTGCCTTCTCGGCAGGAGTCTGGGGTCAATGAGTTGAGCAGAAAGAAAATTTACCTTCTCTCTCTGCAAATCTGTCGTCGAGAAATGGGTCTTCAATCCAGCGTGAATGCCATCTTGGGGAGTCTACAACAGTATCAACAGTAAACTTGGAGGACCCCGGGAACGAGCAGCATCAGAAATTAGGAAGTACAAATATTTATCAGCCATATATGACAGGACTAACACACCTAACCAGGTTGAGCCCTCTCAGATTCTCAGAGGTTATCCACTAAAGGTGCTTAATAATAAAGACAATAATGGGAAAGTTGAATCAATTGCCCATGATAGTCATTCTGTGGTAAAAAACTTCTCAAATGTAATCAGAGATTTACCATCAAATCAGTGTTTGCAACAAGGCCTTCATCAGGAGAAGAGAAGCGGTGTGAAACGTCCACGTTTGTCAATGGAGCTTCCACCTATAGGCAAGAGTAATGAACAAACACCGATCATTCATCCCCGGAGTAACACCGATACAGAGAAATCTCGGAGGACTGGTGATGTGAAACTTTTCGGTCAGATTCTCAGTCATCCTGCACCTGTGCAGGCATCATCGCAGACCCCCACTACGAAGCCCTACAACTGGAATGCATCTCCAAAATTAAGCAGCAACAAGTCATCTGACTTGAACCTCATGACTAGTAATGGGGGGAGAGATGGAGCTTCGTTGGCGTCAAAGTTAGAGTCTGGCAGTTACTCAGGATTAGAGGGATACCCGGTGAGGAGTTTTCGTTTCTGGGATGGGAATAGAATACAGACGGGGTTGTCTTCGGTGCTTGATTCTGAAATTCTATTCCCGAGTTACCCTCCACCTATGCCAGTCAGTGATCATCAGCTTCAACCACTGCAAACGGTAGTCAAAAGGAATGACCGGAACTTGGGTTGTGTTTCAGTGTATCCTAGTAGTGATATCAGTAGGACGAATAGTAATAGGACATTGACTGATTATCATAAGATGTACAGAATCGATTGTGGGACTAAAGATGGAAGACATGAGTTATTCTCAGAGATGCAGAGACGTAATGGTTGTGAAATGATACCGGGCTTCCGGCAGCAGCAATACCAAGGGAAACAAGCAGTGATGGGGGGGATGAATGCGATGGGCGGCAGCGGAATCCTGGGCGGCAGTGCTGGTGTTTGTAGTGGCGAAGCTGGTGTGTCAGATCCTGTTACAGCGATACAGTTGCATTATGCTGCTGTTGCTAAACAATACAGTAGTCAGGCTATGGCAAGGAAAAGGAGACTTGGGCAGCAGCAGGAGGATGTACGCCCAGGTAGGTAGTAGGAAAAAAAATAGAAAAATCTTCATTGTTGTGGCAGATCAATGATCAGAATATGGTTCTTCTAATAGAGAGAGGTCATTTGAGGTATACTAATCTTGTATGCCCAACTCTTTTGTATAATAGTTTTTTTTATTTTGTGATACACCTTAAAAAGTGGGGAAGGCGGAAAAGAAGATGTGGGGGGGTTTGATTCTTTTGTCAGAAGATTTAGTAGTCTCTTGTAATATGCCGCAGCTATCTCTGTTTGTTGTTGTATTTGATGATGGAATAGCGCACCAGATAAATAATCTCCCTAACTTTTGGTGAAGAAAGAGGCCCAGTTCTTCCTCAGGTTTCTCTCTCTCTCTCTCTCTTTCTATTATCAATTCATCTGTCTCTTAGAACATTTTTGGTTAGTTTAAAGACTCAGTGTATACAATTATTTTTACATTTTTATTCAGACTTCAGTACAGCAGGAAACTAAGGAACTTTGAATATCTCTTTCTCTTCCAAGTGGTGCAGTCTCTTTATTGAGCACTCGTTGTTCTAGACGAGTGTTCAATCCCTCTTGACACGTGTAGCTCTCGTCTTATCTCCTTCTTTAATGAAGTCGAGGGTAGAAATAACTCTTATTCTCATTATAACTCTCTTCTGGTCTTTCATTTCTTCATTAAGTAGACCCCAACTAATGTGTCTTCTCCTATCCCCCTCATGATCTTTTTCATCAGAAAGGGAAATGGAAAGATCTTGAGGATCTCATGGAAGTTAAGATTGAAGTAGATGTATGTAAGAAAGCTTTGTTTAGGAAGTCAAAGGACTATGATCAAGGAAGCAATTCCTCCCTGGTTAACAGCCCTGTGTTATGGTATGGTGGTAACTCCTCCTCTTCTATCCACTCAACCTCAATTCCTCCAAGCTGGTATACACCTCCTGCGGAATCCATTGACAGCCAAGAGGAGAGGCGCAGACACATATTCTTAGACTCTTTGTTGGCATGTCCTGGTGACTCCACTGAGGCCAGAGAGGAAGGAGTTCTTGACTAGTCATGCTCAGTTGATCGTTTTTAGTTCTATCTGTTTATAGTTATAATAGTTGGTTTTGTTCTTAGCTTTATCTGGTGATTATACTTTTGGTCTGTCTTTGAAACTTCTTAGCTTACTTGTCTGTCAGTGACATCTTTCGGTTATCTTTTGTTTAATCACATTTCTAATATAAGATAGGAATGTGATTTTGCTTGCTAATCCACTTGCATATCTGTGTTTATCTGATCTTTAGTCTGCTAGTTTTACTTCAGGTTTATATTTTTACTTACTGTTTAATCTTCTTTGCTTGGTTGTATTCAGTTTTATCTTAGTGAGGTTCTTTGTTGTCTTTTTAGCTTCTCAGCTTGTCTGTTGCGTTTTAGGGTTCGTTTAGTTTGGGAGACCCTGGGTAAAGAAGACTTTCTGCCCTTTGAGCTGAAAGTGGATAATAACACCCCTTGGATAGTGATAGGAGACTTAAATAGTATCCTTAATAGTCAGGAGAAAGAGGGCGGCTCTAATGCTTCTAATTCCTAGATCCCTAAAATTCTCTCCCACATCAACCATCTTGAGCTGATGGATATAGGATATCAATGCAACCCCTACACTTGGAATAATAGGCAAATTCGGAGAAAACTTGATTCAAGAGAGGTTGGATAAAGCTCACACTAACCTCACCTGGCTGGAAAATCATCAATCCTCCGGCATCACTCATCTCGAAGCTGTAGGCTCGGATCACCTTTCCATTTTGCTTTCTGATTTAGACCATAACCACCCTAAACCGAAACCGTTCAAATTCCTGCGTACTTGGATGTCTCATCCAGACTGCTTTGATTTTATTGCTTCTAAGTGGACTAGCAATTCCAACATCCAGGTGGAACTCAAAAATCTTAGTAAGCAGCTCACTAAATGGAACAAAAGAGTTTTTGGCAACATTGAGTGTAATATTAAGAGAATTACAGAAGCTCTTCAAATCAGTAAAAATGGAGAAGAGATTAACTGCCTTAACAATCAACTGGAAGATTGGTTTAGACATCAAGAGAGCTTATGGAAAGAAAAATCCAGAAATAACTTTATCTCTCTAGGAGACAAGAACACCTAATACTTCCACTCTCAAGCCATCCAACGTAATCGTACCAACAAGATCATGGCTATTAAAGATATCAATGGTGACTGGCAAGAAGGGATCAGCAGCATTCAATCTACTTTTACCTCTCACCTCCTTAATATAAGCACTACTGCCAACACTAAACCAGACGCCAAAATCCTCAACCTTTTCCACAATTCCATA
Source organism: Eschscholzia californica (assembly GCF_041429995.1). Classification (NCBI taxonomy): domain Eukaryota; kingdom Viridiplantae; phylum Streptophyta; class Magnoliopsida; order Ranunculales; family Papaveraceae; genus Eschscholzia; species Eschscholzia californica. Next base: position 17,593,586 of record NW_028238198.1, read on the forward strand.
TCCCCCTCCCAGAATCTAGATCTCACCGCCATTCCTGATCATGAAGAAATTGATAGAGGTATTAGAAGTCTCAAGAAAGACACGGCTCCCGGTCCTGACGGCTACCCCCCCCCCCCCCCCCCCTTTTCCAATCTAATTGAGACACGGTGAGTCCCGACATTCACAACCTAGTTCATAACTTCTTCACTTCTGCTGAGCTGCCCCCAGAAGCCAACCATACCCACATTTGTCTTATCCCGAAAACAGTTATCCCGCAGACTCCTGCTGATTACAGACCTATCAGCCTTCTTAATACCACTTACAAGATCATCACGAAGATTCTGGCTGATAAGTTTAAGCTTACCTTATCTCCTATTATCACCCCCTTCCAAGCTGCTTACATCCCAGGTATACAGATTTCGGATAATATCATCATAGGTCAAGAGATTATTCATTCGCTCAAAAAGATGAAAGGCGCTACAGGTTACTTTGGCCTTAACTTAGATATGTCCAAAGCGTTTGATCGGATTGAATGGAATTTCTTGACAGAAATTATGGCTAAATTAGGCTACTCGGATCACTAGATTAAGATGATCCATAACTGCATTACCACCTCTTCCATGGTTGTGTTGGTCAATGGTCGCCCCAGAGACATTTTTTTATCCTTCTAGAGGTATTAGACAAGGAGATCCCCTTTCTCCTTTTCTTTTCACCATCGCCATGGAAGGTTTGAGTCGCCTTATTGCTGCAGAACATGAGACAGGTAAGTTCAAAGGTTTCCCCACAAACAATCCCAACTTGGTTATCTCTCACCTCCTCTTCGCTGACGACTGCATCATCTTTGGTAGGAATTATCTCGATAACATCCACACCCTCAAAGCCATACTTAATACTTTTTGCCACTCTACTGGTCAGATGATAAACTACAACATATCTAATATTCTTTATTCCAAGAACTCACACCCGAAATTCAAGTGGCTCATTACGCGCACCCTCAAAGTCAAATATGCTACCACCTTAGAGAAGTACCTCGGAGCTCAACTCTTCATTGGAGCTCAGAAAAATAAAGTTTGTAATGAGATCGTTTAACAAATCAAACATAAGCTTGAGAAATGGAATCACTCATTTCTCTCCCAAGCAGGGCGCACTATTGTCATCTCGGCAATAGCCGCGGCCGTACCCCGATATCAGATGCAATGCTTTGTCATTCCCAAGGGTACTAGCAAAAGCATTTCGACTGTCCAAAAGTCGTTCTGGTGGGGTAGGTCCAGAGGCATTTGCACCAAACCTTGGTCTACAATTTGCCTCCCTAAACGCATGGGTGGTCTAGGTATTCATCGTCCTGAACTAGATAACATAGCCATGTTAAGCAAATTAGCCTGGAGAATCAAGTCAGAACCTCATGCTATGTGGGTCCAGTTTTTAAAAGCTAAATATTTCTCGCACACGGAGAACCCGGACCCTGCTAAATCTCACCATTCTTGGCAATGGAAAACCATCAGCAAAAATCTTCATAATATCGAAGAATTTACTACATGGGAAGTTCACAAAGGTGATAAGATTAAGATCTGGGAGGATAATTGATCCCTTCTCTTCATAACCCTCCTTGCAACCATCATAACTCTAACCTGACCTCCGTTTCTCAATTTATCTCGAATAATAATTGGAACGAGGAAACTTTGTATAACAACTTTGATAGCAATAAGACGAATCTTATCAAAGCTATTCCCATTAATAACGAAGGAGAAGATCAAAGGAAATGGACCCTCACTGAATCAGGTAAGTTTACTGTTAGTTCTATGTATCAACACCTTTGCATTGGCACATCAAAAAAAAAAAAAACACCTTTGCATTGGCATGAACTCCCCCATGCCCCAATCCCCGAACTGGAACTTTATCTGGACTATCCCTACGGTACCTAGAATAAAAATCTTCATTTGGAAAATTTGCTCTAAAGCTCTACCAGTGAGAGCAAGAATTGGTAAATAGATCGACAACAATCTGACTTGCCCCAATTGCAATAATATTGAATATATTGAGCATGCTTTGCTACACTGGCTGATGGGTCATGAAAATGCCCCATCTGAGTCGTTTAATTTAGCCAAGTTAGTTCTTTTCGAGCCTTTATTATAATAAAGTGGTTGGTTTTCTTGATTAGGTGTGTTTTGCGGAGTTAGGTGTGAAAATGGTTAAAAATGAGAAAAAGATACACGGAGGGTATTTTGGTCATTTGGAGTCAAGGGTATTCTGGGAAATTTGGACAAGGTCAGTGACGAGTGAAAAGTAGAGTCCGAGACGAGCTCGTAGGAGAAAACGGAAGTCAATTCGGAGTCTGGAAGAGTGAGATATGCATAGCCAAAGTTGGAGTCAAACAATGTAGACTGGTGGGACACTTTCGGGCACCATTCTGGCTGGTGGGATAATAGCAGGTGACGTGGCACAAACCGGACAGCAGCATGTGGTCCCTCTTTTCACTTTTAAGCCCTTCAAAAATTACTTTTATACCCCTCCTTTTTGTCTCACATTATGTTCAACCAATAAGAAATCATTTCTTGAGTAGAAAGCAACCCTAACTTCCTATTTTAACCCTCTCTCTCCCATTTTCTCCCAATTAACTCCTAAAACCCTAGCCATCAACCCATCTATAAATAAATCTCTACCTCTTTCATTTCTCTCTAGACTTGAAAACCCTCTCAATCCCCTCTTACCTATTTCTTTCTCTCTTCTCTACTACTAAATCCATCTTTTCCATTCTTTTTCATCTTTCTCTAAAACTACTACTTCTTCTCTACCACTATTCTATCTTCCATTAATAGCCTTTTCCTTTTATCTCTTCTTTCTACATCTAATTTCTTCCTTCTCTTTCTTTTTTCTTATTTGGATGGCAATAAAATAACTATTACTTGGATTTCTTGGAGTAAAATTCTTGAGCACAAATGGAGCAAATCTTGGATAAAATGGAGATACATGGGAATATGGATTTTGAACATTCTTGGTGATTTCTTTTCATTAATTTCTTAGTATTTTCATTTATTTTACAATGTCAATGAATGTTACTCTAGATTTCATGTATAGTTAACTTAGCAATCTAAGGTTGTGAATGAAACCCATTTTGGATCTTTGTAACACTTGTTCTTGATTAATTAAAATCCCTTGATGTGCTTTAATGTCTATTGATTGTTTATCTATATGGATTGGATTTTCTTTCCATTACTCGTGCCTCATAATTAGATATTTCATACTTTCGTTAAGTTGTTAGATGGAGTATGCTTTTTAGATGATGAATAATAGTTAAGCAATCCGAATCTCTATAAGGAAGTCAATTAGAATTAGTAATTATAAAATTGTTTTATCTAGAACATCATCCGGAATCCAAATAGTTCATTATATTGGATCCTGAGTATATACAAAAGAGATTAAAGTAATTAAGTGCTTGTTTTATAAAGTGAAATTATGCGGGGGATTTTATAACCTTAGATATCCTCTTACCTCTTTGATGTAGAGGAATTGGCTGAGAAATATATGGATGAGATCGAAGCGGCCAAATACAAGGGTGACAGACTAAAACGGCCAAAATCGAAGCTACGGGTGTCGGAATTGGACGAAATTTTGAGGGATGGTGCGAAATAGCGCTCCGGTCATTCTTTGTCGTTTCGCCGCAACGGGCTCACTTTGAGGGGCAAATTCCATCGTTTAGGGCTTCAAAACGGACTTTTACTAGTTTTTTTTTTCTATTTTTGGTAATTGTTTTCAGTTTAGGATTTCTACTATTCTAGTATTTTATTTTTTAGGAGTTTCTATTGGAGTTTGACCAAGATTAGGAAACCCTAAGTCTATATAATGAGGGCTTAGAAGTTGTTTCAGTCATTCATTCAATCAATAAAATTCAGTATTTTAGTATTCTTGTTATCAATTTCGGTTCAATAGTCTTTAGACGGAGTTCTAAGGCTTTTTATCAGTTTTCCGCTGCGTCACTCTCACTTAGATAGTTTTATTTATTTTCTTATTTCTTGCAAATCAATTATCAAATTTATGAAGTGGTTTGTGTGTGTGTGTTTTAGTCTAAGTAGTTATTAACATCTCTATTATCGGGTCAAACTCGCCTTTAATATCCGAAGTTGCCTACCTATCCGTTGGGACGATTCACGAATTTACTAACATACTATAATTTGACCCCGTATACTCACCAAAAGATAAAGAGACACATCAATCTAAAGAGAAGAGTGGAGAGACATTACCATAACCGAAGGAGATAAAAGATGATACTACCAAGGCTCATGTATAAAGAGGTTCCAAGTTGATGTCAAGCTCGCGTCATCCCCAAACTTGGAACAAACCACGCCTTAGAAGTAAAACATATAAGAATTGCTCCTAAAAGATCAACAAATATCATGAGAATGAATCACATAAAAGACATGACCTCATACAAATCTACCACTAACGTGGGTATACACGATTGCATTGAACTATGCAATTAGCCTTTGATTCTCTTGATTTCACACTAGAACACGAGTTATGTCTCGTGGAGGGTTTCAAGAGATGATACCCACAAACATCAAGACCCATCTCAATCGGTCTAACGATCATAAAGCAAAAGACGGAATATTTGGGGGTCAACCCAAAGAAAGCTAGCTATATACAAATGGTAATCGTCTCACAACTAAGTACACACTATAAAGTGCAAGTAAGACGATTGAAGAAAATAAGCCATCCCCAAACTTCGTGGATGCACGTTCCACTAAGTAAGCATAAATGCTAGGGGCGACGACTAAGAAGTCGTCAAAATGATCGACATATAAGTGAAGGGCTAAGATGTCAGTCGAAGGCAAAAAGTCATCTGGAAGCTTAGTTGATAGAACATTCACTAAGTCCATAGACATTTTAGGAAAGACGACTGAAATTTCCCAAAAGGGATCAACAACCGAGTTTGAGATCATGTGGAAAGTCGAACTAGACTCTAAGGGTAAGGCAATAGGCTCGGGGACCAAATCAAGGTCCATGGTTTCCTTAGCTAAATAGTCTGACAAACTATCCAACATGTCACTAACTACTACGTCATCAATATCCTCAAAGGCATCTGGAGCCTCACAGTCAGTTATAACATCATGTCAGGCATCTAAGACTGATTCCCTACAAGTGTCGAAAATTGAAAAATTCAAATAGTGTCATCCCTAAACTTGTTCATAGAGCCATCATCCTGAATCTCAAAGTCTAATGTAGTCCTATCATGATGAGACGACACATGGTGAGGAAACGAGACAACAAGGTTATCAGTTTGTTCAAGTTCTTGGGTCTTTTCAGTTGATTCGTCGACATTTAACTTAGTACTAGGGTATGACGTATTACCCTCGCCATCGGACTTAGTACCCTCTTGAGTTTGGGGTGGTAAAACCCCTTCCTCGCCGGCTAATAACTGTGATGTAATCATCTGTACTTGATGATTTAGAGACTCAAACTGATGATTTAGAGACTCAAACCTCTGTTGTAACTCTTGTTGCATTTGAATCTGCGTCTGTTGAAATAGATCTTGTGTCTCTTCATGTTGTAACATCATTTCAGTCAGACGACTCACAGACTCTAATTGAGATCTATCTTCAAGAGTCTCTTCGTGATAAGGCTCACAAGTGTAATTAAATGAAGACTCTTAATAATAACTCCCACCGTACATACTAGGATCATACCTGCCTCTAAAATCATTGGTCTCAGAATAATGTGGACTATAAGGTCTCTCATACATATTTAGTGTCGGACCATATCCATCACTAATTCGACCATCTCTACACATCCGTCGGTATTCTCCTAGGGTCATACGAGATCTGTCATGCTCAAATGGTCTATTCCCCTCACTAATCGAAACATCCCTACACATCCGTTGGTATTCACCTAAGGTCATATCAGGTCGGTTAGTGCGGGGAATCCTCGAAATAAGCTCATCATCATCAACATCGAACGGCCAACCGTTACAAGAACGGGCCATGATTTAACAATATTCAAAGATGGTAGCACATAATCACAAAATGGGAACTAACAATTATAGAACAAAACAATCGCCCAAAAGTAAGAAGGAAGAGATAAAATGTGATACTATCGACTTTTCGTTTTACTTAACGATTCCTTCCTTTCCTTCGCTCCTATGTCTCTTCCGGCTATTTCCTTGAAATGGTACCTAAAAGAAAATAAACTATAGAAAAAACAAATAAAGCAAATATGTCTAAGTAAGAAATTAACACTAAACTAATGAACAAACCAACAAACTATATCCAAACTACTAAACCTATCCCCGGCAGCGGCGCCAAAAAACTTGATAAGCCTAAAATTAGGTCTTTTCTCGCAAGTATACGGGATCAAGTTATAGTATGTTAGTAAATTCGTGAATCGTCCCAAGGGATAGGTAGGCAACTTCGGATATTAAAGGCGAGTTTGACCCGATAATAGAGATGTCAATAACTACTTAGACTAAAAGACACACACACACCACTTCATAAATTTGATAATTGATTTGCAAGAAAAAAGAAAATAAATAAACTATCTAAGTGAGAGGTAAGAGGATATCTAAGGTTATAAAATCCCCCGCATAATTTCACTTTATAAAACAAGCACTTAATTACTTAAATCTCTTTTGTATATACTCAGGATCCAATATAATGAACTATTTGGATTCCGGATGATGTTCTAGATAAAACAATTTTTATAATTACTAATTCTAATTGACTTCCTTATAGAGATTCAGATTGCTTAACTATTATTCATCATCTAAAAAGCATACTCCATCTAACAACTTAACGAAAGTGTGAAATATCTAATTATGAGGCATGAGTAATGGAAAGAAAATCCAATCCATATAGATAAACAATCAATAGACATTAAAGCACATCAAGGGATTTTAATTAATCAAGAACAAGTGTTACAAAGATCCAAAATGGGTTTCATTCACAACCTTAGATTGCTAAGTTAACTATACATGAAATCTAGAGTAACATTCATTGACATTGTAAAATAAATGAAAATACTAAGAAATTAATGGAAAGAAATCACCAAGAATGTTCAAAATCTATATTCCCATGTATCTCCATTTTATCCAAGATTTGCTCCATTTGTGCTCAAGAATTTTACTCCAAGAAATCCAAGTAATAGTTATTTTATTGTCATCCAAATAAGAAAAAAGAAAGAGAAGGAAGAAATTAGATGTAGAAAGAAGAGATAAAAGGGGATAAAGATGATAAAAGAATATGGAAGTGTAGACGGTAAAATGTCTACGGGTCGGAAAGTCTGACAGTCAACGGGTCGACGGTCCAAAGTCTTGTCGGGTCGGGTCGGATGCTTCGGGGACCAGCTAAATGTCGAAAATAATCTACACACAGAAAGAGAAAAGAGATCGTGAAGCCTAAGGGACACCGGGATGGTGCCGGCCTAAGTGGGCTCCGACGGTCAAGTCAGACACTCGATCAAATATAAATAAAGTGAAAGTGGGTGATAGGGAGGTAACCGTCGTCGGAGTGCTTAGATGTCTCGGCCCGTGGAGTTGTCGGAACAGATCCCCACGGTAATGATATACTTACTGTAATTAAGAGGGTGATGGCGTTGAAGTATTGTTGTTGACTCGCTGGTCGTAAAGGAGACTTGCGATAAGGTGCTGGTCGTAAAGGGATCAGCAATAAGGTGTTGGTCGTAAGTGGATTGGACGGTGAGGATCGTTGGATGGATGATGACGATACGTCTAGCGTCTTATCGCTAGGTGAGTGATGCGGTAAGGAGGTGGGCGTATTAGGATGGTGATACGGCCAGCTAGTTACTGCGAGATAGTGTTACGGCCCGCTAGTTACTGCTCAATTCGGGACTACCAAGCTCTTATCCCCCAAATTCTAAGACGATGAGTCAGAGACTTTCGAAAAGTGAAGGACTCTTTGAGAGGCTTATCGAAGAGAATGGTAGTGAAGATGGATGGGATTACTCGAGTATTGCTGTCGAATATTGGATGCCCTTGTCTGAGTTTTGCTTCTCGTATTTATAGTGGTGGAGAGGGATTGCCTTGATGACAACCAGCTAGTAACCGACGTATTTATTCTGTGTCATTACTCCTGAGAGATACGTTAAGGGCTAGAGGATCTGACCGTCAGAGGAATATTCGAATTTCTCGAGGGACGACCATGATGTTACCGTGTGTGCGGTAAGCTACTGGCCAGTAACGCCCGTCTTTAAGTGGCAGATACGGAACACTTACCACTAGTGCGGTTATGGATTGCGCAATAATCCTCTGGCCGTAAGATTGCCTCGTACTGGCAGGTGGCTATCGCGTGACACGTGTCAGATACGCTTAGTGCTAAACGGGTATGGATTCGGTGACCCGAGTAGCGACTTGGGCCATTATCAGGCCTTCTTATTTAGCCTCGTGGATTTTACCCTTACGAAGCTGTTGTTCCCTTTATTCTACAGGCACCTCGTGGGGCGGATATTTTCCCGTACAATTTGCCCCCCACTCTCTAAGTCTGTATGCAGAGTTAGAGAGTAGTGAGGTATGACCGTGTCAGCGGAAGAGTGCGCGTCTCGATCATATTTTATTAGTGGGAGTGCCACTTTGCGCCGTAGCGATGGTCGTTTCGAAGTTGAGTGCCTTGCTCGAATTTCGAAGGTGCCGATAGGTCCCAGAGACGTGGTCAGATAAGGGATTACGAAAGAATTCGTCGGAAAGAAAATGGTTGCGGAGAAGGACCCGACGGGATATCAAGGGGTCGTCCGGGCGACCATAGATGCGCGCCACGAGGCGGATCATTCTGGGAACGACCAGCGCGTTCCCGCGTTCCCAGCACAGGAACGCGCCACGTGGCACGCGCTGGTCGTTCCGGGAACGACCAGCGCATTCCTGTGCCGAGGGCCATTCTGCTTCTTTCCGTTCGGGTCGGCCCTCTCGCTTTCTTTTTGTTCGGGAGTCGCACATTCTGCTTCCGCAGATATCTTAAGGGTCCTTGGGACGCTTAGGTTGTTCGCGTGTCCGGTGTCCGAACGTATTTGCGCGAAAGACCTCCTTGCGGGAAGGAGGTGGTGGGTACCCCTTGGATTGGACCCTATAAAAAGGGATGACAGGTCATTGTTTCACTTACCACTTGGAGTTTGGAGAGAGATTTTGGGGATTCTTCACCTTGATAAGGTATTTTTCTCTTTCTTACCTGATTTTGTTGAGTTTTTTGCTTGAAATTTTTGTGTTCTTCAATTGTTCTTGATTCGTTCTTGAATGTTCATAGCGTTTGATCTTCTAAGTTACTTTCCTTATTTGTTGGCATGTGTTTTTGAGATTGCATACCTCGAGTTAGTTACTGCTAGGATTGATACCTTGAGTAAACTATTGCTAGGATCGATACCTTGAGTGAATTACTGCTAGGATCGATACCTTGAGTGAACTACTGCTAGGACCAATACTTTGAGTGAATTACTGCTAGGATCGATACCTTGAGTGAACTACTGCTAGGACCAATACTTTGAGTGAATTACTGCTAGGATCGATATCTTGAGTGAATTACCAGGCTTATGTCTCGTTTAAATGCTCCCCTCAAACCAGTTGTTGGGTTTGAAGCCTTATCCCTTTGTCCTACAGACTTTTGCCATCCGGGATGAGTCATCGTGGACACGATAATTCCTCTAGGCCGCTTCGCGTGCCAGAACATTCTGAATTCCGGCGACAGAAGGTGCTCGAACGAGTGGCCTTGAAACGTCTATCAGTAAATCCGGCTTCAACCATTACGGAGGGCGGACTACAGGATATACGATTCATGATCAATATCCCTACCTCCATAGAGCTTTGGCTTTCGCAGCCCAACGAACTTGTCGACGAGGACCATGGCGGTTGGACCGCATTCTACATGATTTCCTTCTTGATGGGATTTAGGTTTCCCGTCCCTCGTTTGGTGCATAGGGTTTTGAGTTACTACGAGATAGCTCCTTCACAACTCATGCCTAGCGCGTGGAGACTTCTCTTATGCTTGGAAGTGTTGGCCTACCTACAGCAGATAGAGCTTTCAGCTAGCGATGTAGTTCGCTTCTATCACTTGACGAGCCATTCCAGGGATAATGGTCATTATGGTTTCAAATTGCGGAAGTCTGGTGCTCATTTAATCACTGCAATGCCGGCTACCGACCGAAAGTGGCAAACTGGTTATTTCCTTGCTCGTGGTGACCTTGTATATGGTGACCGAGGGGTAGGACATATTCCTTCCCGTTGGCAAGATGCTCGTAAGTATGTTATTGTTTATCGTGAAATACCTCATGTGTTTACATTGTTTTGGTTTAAGTGTGTATTGTCCCTTTGACAGACTATTCGTTCAACAATAAGAACGTTGAGCGGCTGGAGAATTGGAAGGAGAGGATCTCCAAGTTGTTTGAGCGTCGTGATCCAGAGAGGAGTTCTGCCTTCCTTCTGAGTCACTCCCTTATTTCAGGTACTTCTTTGTGGGACTTTGTTCCTGGTGTGACTCTAACAAATCGCCTTTCTGTTCCTGCGACGGCTATAGAGATTCGAGGTGCGTTTCTAGCCTACCAAGAGTCATCCGGTGCTCCGGTATTCTTCCACCTCCTTCGGCAAGTACAGAGTCATTCGCATCGTCGCAAAATGGTGGGATCTGGTTACATCCCTGCTCCTTACGCGGACATCCGGAAGGGTGGCCAGAGGAAGAGGTCCAAGGCAGGTACTGGTTCGAGTTCTCTTCCGCATTCTTCTTCGTCTACTCCTGTTACCGAGGAGGCCCCAGCTTCGGAGCCGGTTTATTTCGGCGATACCTCTATCTGGGTCTTCTGGTGGGGTTCCCATGTGAAGGCATCATCCTTCTGCTTCTCCCTTTGACGGCTCCACTTTCCTGTCTACTGGAGGGGACCAGCTGCTCTCTTCTGCGGATCACCAGAAGTTCTTTGCTTATGGTCCTTGTGGAGGCGCAGACTATGGTGTTTCGCACCATTACCAGGTATTCGCCTCTCATTTAAGTTGCAGTTATCCCTTGTTATATTTACGTGCTCATCCTTGTTTTTTGGTTTTTGTAGGCTTTCATGGCATCGATTTCCTCTCGTCGTCAGTTGAGCGAGAGTGTGGACCGAGTTGCGGAGTTGACAGGATCATTCTCCCAATTGCAGACTCGTTACGACAGCCAAGCGTTTTCCTTTCAGGAGCAGGGTGACAGGCTGCGTGTCCGGGAGAGAGAGCTGGAGGATCTTCAGGGGCGGTACACTGTGCTGGAGCGAGAAGCGGCGTACAACCAACAACTAGTTGATGAATTTCCCCGTGAGAAGGATCAGATTGCGACTGACGCGGCGTTACGGACCCGTGCAGACTTGTTCGTCGAGTACCGCGAGAATGGGCCCGACGGATGGGATATGGATGATAACATAGAGGCCTGGCGGGTCCGTCACGAGGAGCTCCTGGCGGAGCAGCGGGCGGGAGAGATGACGATAGATATGGATGAGGTGATGAGGGGTGATGTTGCAACTGGAAGTAGTCAAGTCAGACACTCGATCAAATATAAACAAAGTGAAAGTGGGCGATATGGAGGTAACCGTCGTCGGAGTGCTTAGATGTCTCGGCTCGTGGAGTTGTCGGAACAGATCCCCACGGTAATGATATACTTACCGTAATTAAGAGGGTGATGGCGTTGAAGTATTGTTGTTAACTCGCTGGTCGTAAAGGAGACTTGCGATAAGGTGCTGGTCGTAAAGGGATCAGCAATAAGGTGCTGGTCGTAAGTGGATCGGACGGTGAGGATCGTTTGATGGATGATGACGATACGTCTAGCGTCTTATCGCTAGGTGAGTGATGCGGTAAGGAGGTGGCCGTATTAAAATGGTGATACGGCCAGCTAGTTACTGCGAGATAGTGTTATGGCCAGCTAGTTACTGCTCAATTCGGGACTACCAAGCTCTTATCCCCAACTTCTAAGACGATGAGTCAGAGACTTTCGAAAAGTGAAGGGCTCTTTGAGAGGTTTATCGAAGAGAATGGTAGTGAAGATGGATGGGATTACTCGAGTATTGTTGTCGAAATTGGATGCCCTTGTCTGAGTTTTGCTTCACTTTATTTATATTTGATCGAGTGTCTGACTTGACCGTCGGAGCCCCCTTAGGTCCGCACCATCCCGGTGTCCCTTAGGCTTCACGATCTCTTTTCTCTTTCTGTGTGCAGGTTATTTTCGACACGTAGCTAGTCCCCGAAGCATCCGACCCGACCCGACAAGACTTTTGACCGTCGACCCGTTGACTGTCAGACTTTCCGACCCGTAGACATTTTACCGTCTACAGAAAGGAAGAAGGAGAAGGTTATTAATGGAAGGAAGAATAGTGGTAGAGAAGAAGTAGTAGTTTTAGATAAAGATGAAAAAGAATGGAAAAGATGGATTTAGTAGTAGAGAAGATAGAAAGAAATAGTTAAGAGGGGATTGAGAGGGTTTTCAAGTCTAGAGAGAAATGAAAGAGGTAGAGATTTATTTATAGATGGGTTGATGGCTAGGGTTTTAGGAGTTAATTGGGAGAAAATGGGAGAAAGAGGGTTAAAATAGGAAGTTAGGGTTGCTTTCTACTCAAGAAATGATTTATTATTGGTTGAACATAAAGTGAGACAAAAAAGAGGGGTATAAAAGTAATTCTCAAAGGGCTTAAAAGTGAAAAGAGGGACCACATGCTGTTGTCCGGTTTGTGCCACGTCACCTGCTATTATCCCACCAGCCAGAATGGTGCCCGAAAGTGTCCCACCAGTCTACATTGTTTGACTCCAACTTTGACTATGCATATCTCACTCTTCCGGACTCCGAATTGACTTCCGTTTTCTCCTACGAGCTCGTCTCGGACTCTACTTTTCACTCGTCACTGACCTTGTCCAAATTTCCTAGAATACCCTTGACTCCAAATGACCAAAATACCCTCCGTGTATCTTTTTCTCATTTTTAACCATTTTCACACCTAACTCCGCAAAACACACCTAATCAAGAAAACCAACCACTTTATTATAATAAAGGCTCGAAAAGAACTAACTTGGCTAAATTAAACGACTCGGATGGGGAATTTTCATGACCCATCACTGGCCTCTAGCGAGAAATGTGTGGTTTTATTTTAACATCATTTCAGATAAAATATCCTCGGTGTGAGATTGGATCTTCTCCTGGGAGACTTCATCGAACAATGGTAAAACGCCTAATAACATCCACTATGCCATTATCTTATGGATTATCTGGAAAGCTAGATGCGATCACTGTTTCTAACATGAAATAAATTACATCTATACTATTACAAGAATGACACTTAACTATCCTAAAACCGTAACTTCTCAGAGAAACAATAAACCTACCCCTCAAGACAAATGGCACCCACCAGAACCGTTATGCTTGAAAATAAATGTAGATGCTTCCTTTATAAATGTCGAATCATTTACAGGTACAAGTCTTATTATTCACGATTCAAATTCAAATTTCATAGAAGCGAACACAAATACTATCAGGAGCAGAACCAACGAGGAAAGTGAAGTCATAGCAATCATAAACGGACTGTTATGGGCAGAAGCAAATAACTATAACAACATCATCATCGAAAGTGATAACATCAACATCATCAATAACATTAACAGAGTCAATCACGGTATACAATGGCAATCCAGCATGCACATTAAAAAAATTCAAGAAATCAAAAGGAGGTTGCATAAGGTGCAATTCAAACACACGTCCAGGAAATTCTACTCTCGGCAGACAAGTTAGCGAAATGGGCCAGGCAAAAGAACAAATCGAAGACTTGGCATAATGTTCCTAGTTTCTTAGTTAATCTGTATTGTAAGAATATTTTGATTTAGTTTCAATAAAGTGAACATAGATCAACAAAAAAACATAACTTTATTTTACAATGTATTTGACATAACAAAACCTCCTAGAGTTTATCTTCTAAATAAAATTTGAATATGATTGGAGACTCAATTTTCTAAAAGATTTGTTAAAATGTATTTGAGTCAGATCAGTACTCGGCTCTAAAAGAAAGAGTCAGATGAGTATGAGTCAAATTCACACAATGACAGAAAATAGACTTTAAAAAACCTCATCTTGGCCTATATTTGTTAATCTTTGTAATTGCAATCTGACTGAGCTGAAACGGAAAGTCAGTCTGGTATTAAAGAGGAGAAGGAGAAACCCTTGTTTCCAATTCCCCGAGATCATCGTCCCTTCTTCCAGGTACTCATCTCTCTCTATCTCAAAGATTGTGATTGTGATCCAGAAGATACCAATTGATTTACTATCCTAGTAACTTCACAATCGGATTCTGTATTTAAATTTATTCATGAATGTCTTGTAGAAAGAAGAGAACTGTTCTCGTGCTTGATTCTTCTAGGTTTGTAGATCGACAGGCGGACTTACATTTTGTGTGAACACATGGTACGATTCAATCATTTTGAAACCCTTTTTTCATTTAGAAATTTCTGGTTATTATACATGGTTTAGGTTTCCCTGTTTGATTTGATTTATATCAAAAGTTCTCTAAATTAGGAGTTCGTGTGTGTGTGTGCATCATCTTACTCCAAAACTTGTTTGATCTGTGAAATTGAGAATAATCTTGGTTATATAATGATAACTTAATAGGGATGAAAGAAGAAATGAGTTTTGTTTTCGACTAGCAAGATATATCTATATTCTAGATTACAAGGATGGGAGGATTCTTACAAACCTAACGACTGCCAAGTCAGGTGTTGTGAAATGCTACATATGTACGCAATAAATTCGACTCATACCCTTGAATCGGCATAATATTTGGCAACTTACGCCTAATAGTGTTTTGTCGAAACAAATTTAGAGGGGTAAAGGATATGAGGAAGAGCTGCATCTATAGTACGTCGTCAATTTATTATGTTTGTAAGTCGTGATTTGCGGTTTGGCTTTGACAATTTCACTTGTATATGAGAAAGTATGCTAAGAAGTCATTATTGGGTAATAAGCACGATTCACCTTATATAACGTCGTCATAGATTTAAATAGGAAGGAACGAGATTAACCGAAGTAACTAAACCCTATCTTAGCAATAAATATTTGTTGCGTATCTTTTATTTCATTCACCGTCTGAGAGTCTGAGAAGGGTCGTCTGAGAGTCTGAGAAGGGTCCGAGAGCGAGCTTTTTTGCGACATCATTGTTTTGTACATCTCTACTGAACTCTATGTTAGTATATCACTACAGAGTATGTAAAGTCTTTAAGACAGTTACCAATTGGTATGCAGTTCAGTAGGAGGAAGTCATTAATGAAGAGTTCCAAAGAACTCCAGAACCTGTTAATTGGGAGAAGGGAAAAAGTTCAAGTAGGAAACTGTGACACGTGATGAAAGAGCCATCTTGAACTCACCATAGCCTTTAACATAAAATTTACTCACGAAAAACAGTTTACTTATACGTAATACATCTAATAGCATCATTTTTTTTTATTAACTTTTGGTTATCTGTTTTTCTTCATTTTTGCCGATGTAATTTCTAAGTATGATACTGATCATCCATGTGTGCAATGAACAGGGAAATGTTAAAGATGATGTGGGAGCAAAAGGGTTCAACCCAGGATTGATAGTATTGCTTTTCGTGGTGGGATTACTATTGACATTCCTTGTAGGAAACTACATCCTTTATACTTACACACAGAAAACTATCGGACCAAAGAAGAAGAAACCCTTATCGAAGAAGAAGCTGAAGAAGGAAAGGCTGAGGCAGGGCGTGTCGGCACCAGGAGAATAGAAGTTTTGAATCTCTTTCTGATGGATCATTATCCATGTTGAGAAAAGAGTTGTTCTCTTTAACCAAATAGAGGAGAAGCATTCACATATACTTTAAAGTTTAATTTTTAGCACTGGGAAAGTTATACTGGTTTAAACTGTTAATTTGGGGGAGATTGTTATCAACATTTACTTCAAGTTGATCTACAGAGTAACAGTTATGAATTTACAGAGTAAATTATGAAGATCTGTAGCATACAAACTTAAGCCCTAACTTTTCAAGTTGATCTACAGAGTAACAGTTATGAATTTGCAACTGAGGTTCTAATGAAGGTAGTGTTCCTTTTAACCCAAGTCTCGAGCTCCTTTAAATGGCTGACAAACACAGCTGAAGTCATGAACATATCGACCGAATGCTGAGGGGAACAAACACAGCTGGAGTCATGAACATATCGACCGAATGCTGAAGCTGATATCTCAGTTTAGTTCTTCCTCGAGAAATAAATAGTACAGATTTAGGTCTATAATGGCAGAAAATATTATTAGTAATACATGAGAATTTGGTCTTTGTAAATTGAGAGTGCCATAATATAGAACAATTGAAATACAAAATTCAAAAGCAGATCTTATTATTTATGGTTTTTGGCCAGCACAAACTGTACTGTTCACTGCAGTACTTCACATAGAACTCTAATACAAATCGCAAATATGTTTCGAAAAAGACATACATATATATCATATTATGAACATAGTAGATTACAAGACTGAAATGCTCACGCGTTACCACCACCACTACCACGACCCATCATTTGCTCACCTGGAGGAATCATGACCAAGACTGGCCTACCATTGAATCCAGGATGTGGCATCCTACGACGAAGCTCCCGGCCTTCCTGGCAGAGAGAACAACTGTGGCAGAAGAAGTGAGTCGCAAAATCACATGTTGATTCACACTGCTCTCGTTGCAGTTCATCGCCCATGATGTTTCCGCAGCAGATACATGATCTTGAAAGTGACTCACAGGTTCCCTGTTCTCACCATCAGAACAAAGGAGTCAAATGAAATATTAGATTATTCGGGTTCTAGTTCTACCATCTAATGGGATACATGTCAGTCTCAGTGCTAAAAGGAGACGATTTCAGTTCTATCGGGAATACGAAGGTCTTTTGTTTGCAATTTTATCCTTCGACTAGAATTTTATTTGAGCCACACGAAATATGGGGTATTAAAGATGTGAATATCCACGGAAACATCAAATGAATTGAAGAAGGAGAACTCGATTGACCAGAGAGTGGTTCAGTAGATTTTCAGGGATAAGCTATAGATGTTAAGGCAAAATTTAGTTCGTAATGCGAGTCTCTACGTATTTAAATTTGGATCGAAGACTTCGATTTTGCTAATGTAAATAAACCTGCAAATGCCTTCATTGCATTCTACCTAGTCTGAAATTCCATACAGAATTTCCATATATAACAGATACCTAAACTTCATAGAAGTAAGAAAAGCTTTTGAAGATCTTGCCCGACTTCTACCACGTAATTACTAGACAACCCTCAAGATATTTCCCATACAAAAAACGGAACATATTTTTCTTCTGCAAGAAACCTTGAAAACTATAAAGCATGCCATTTCAACTATTAAAATAAGCATAACTTGCCTCAAGATTGAATCTTCGGCGCATTGCTGTGCGGCTAGGATATGAAAACCAAGGTGCTAACCAGTTTGAACCAACAAGTGAATTTCCAAGCAAGAAAAGGCCAGTATAGGTCAAGCAGTGATTTGCAAAGACGCCAGAAGAAGATCCTATCCTCTCCACATTACTACCATATAGAACACAAGGGGCAATACTTCCAATCAGACCTGGACGTATAATACGATTGTCAGACTCAGAAGCACAAGGTAAATTCATATCCCGGGTCATCAAAACACATTTACAACGTCGAAATAACAGGTAAATAGTAATCAAATAATTTAAAGATAACACGATGTAACAAAAAACACGACTTAAATGTATAACGGTAAATGATAAATGGAGTACAGTGCCCATAACAAGATCATTTTACGCATTCTCATACACCAAACAAGGAAGATATATATGTTACTGATAAAAGCAATCCATATCAACAATTATCCTCCAAATTGGACTTCTTCAGTATCTTTATATAGGAGCCAGGATATTGGTTTCTGTGGTCTACAATAAAACCCTACTCATATAATCATCCGATTTTCCGTACTGACCTTTAAAGCCAACCCCACTTTCAAAAACGTTACTTTTATTGTCTAGCAATAGCATAGTAGCATACTAGCATGTTATAGTATAAGACTCTAAACACGTCTGAGCACTTTCAAAACATTTCAGATGCTACTTATTTCAACTAATACGGATATTTCTTTCGAAAAGAAGGTTGATTCGCTAATCAAGCTTCAAGTAGACTAGGGGAGCTTCCCAGTTCCCAATAAGTTAGTCAGCCTTCCTCTTAGACCCTTTTGACCTTCTTCACTCCCAAGTCTTGAAACTCTTGATTTACCTCATAAATTTCACACACGATTAACAATATGCCAAGTAATCTTTATATCTAAAACAATTATAGTAATTAAAACATAGACAAATCAAGAAAATGAAATCAAACGGGGTTGCCATCTCTTTTACTCCTAATCTAAGTAGTCGATATCACAATTTATCGATGATATATCAATATTGGCAACTACCAGTCCCAGAAACAATACGAAACACATAAGTTATATTGATCTGGTCGATAATAATAGCAAACAGCTAGGAATCAGTCATTCTTATCCCCCCAAAACAAAAACTATCAATCAGTCATATTGGTCTATAAATCGTCTAGACTAAAAGAACAAAGGTTTTTTAAAGAGTCTCTTTCAAAAATCCAATTTTTGGTTCCTTCTCAATTCTTGTAACCTAGTTTCAAAACAATAAATTTCTCAAACTAAGGGAATTAGAATATAGGAATATCAACTTTTATCAGCAATCATTAGCTTTCTCACCCCTAATTCTGTATCAATTCCTCGACAACTTCTTCTAACCTAATTCCACCCAATATAATAATATTCTATAAACAAATATCAGATCTGATGAAATCAGGAGAGATAATTATATAGATAAAACACAAATTGATTGGAATTATACCAAAACTCCATGAATTGGGTTTTACAAAATGAAGAAATAACTTACAGACTTCAAGATCGCTACTACAAAACTCATCATTCTGGCCAAGACAAGAGAATAAGCTCGAACTCCATTGATTACGAGAAATAGGTTCACCAACAACACTTCCATGATGACCACCACCACCACCTATAGGTAATCCATCGGCAGGCCATCCAACTCCAAGACCATATTCCTCTTCAGTTTCCGTCGATACTGATTTAGTCTGTGTTGTTGTTGTTGTTGTTTTGTGGATTGGTTCTTGGGGTTTGGGTTGATCGGGAAGAAGAGGACTTGATTCTTCAGGATTCGCCATTGAAGCAGCGATACCCTAGAGAGAGAGAGTAGAGAGAGAAACTTTTATGCTTGGAAATATGGTATTGACAAGGAAAATGAAATAGGCTGGTATTTGTTGTCAAAGCCTTTTGGTGAGAGATAATTATTGGAAGGATTATTTCGTTGTTGTCTAAAGAAAGAAGAGAGAGAAAGAGTAGAGAGATAAATTAATGGACGGAGTCGTTGTGAAATATCAACACTACATCCCTAACAAACATTTCCAACCAAAAAAAAAACAATGCACAATTCGGTTTTTAGAAATTGGCCAACCTATGGGTGAGCAACCATCCATTGACAACTATTTTTTTTTTTTTTTTTTTTTAGAAGTCGACTACGATCTACGTATGTCGTTACATTTGGCATTGATACATCAAAGATATGATACGCTCAATAACTGCCCACTCAAACTGAAACAAGACCAGGCCTATAACTCAACATTGACAACTATTTTTTAATCGGCCAAAATCGAGACGTTTAAGGCTTCCGTTTCGTCTACTTTGGTTCAATCTTACCCATTGGTTTTACTAATTTGGAGTAGGGGCCTTCGAAGTGTAATATCTTTTCAAAATTAAAATCCTGCATCCCAGACCAAAAAGAAAATAAGCAAATTTTATCTCCAAATGTTATGTGGTGTGAATTACGTTTCAAATCTATTATTCCTTAGGATGTATTTGAAAAATGGTGTCGCCAAAAGTTAGTATATAAATCTCTTCAACTTTTTTTTAATGTAAATCTTTTCAAAAGTTTTAAGTTACTTTATGAAAGAGAACAAATTTCCACTCGAATAATTGAATACCTAGAACCCGATTAGGCAGCTCATCCGATGCATTCACCGAGATGATATGTTCACGAAAAAATTTGTATTTTTTTTCGCCGTAAATCGTGAGAAAATTCTTTTTAAAATTTGACTGAATCTGGAGAACTACCCGAATAGATTTATATTCTCAGGAATTTTAGACTATTGTTCCAATAGCACTACCCCCTAGACCCTACATTTTCACATCTCTTCTCCACAATGGGAAGTTTTATAGACCTCCCCAATTTTGTTAAAAGGCCACCCCATGAACCATTTCACTTGGTAAATTATCATTGAGGGGACCCTTTTAACAAAAATGAGGGGCCTTTAAAATCTCCCCTCCACAATTGGGGGGTTCTTGCTCTTTTTCGCGCGTTTCTTATTTGGCGGGTTATAAATTCTCTCTCTCTCTTTCTCTCCTTGTTGTTTCTCTCTCTAAGCCGAGCAAGATTTACTTGTACGAGTATCCAAAAACAACTTTTGATGATCATATCATTTCTCTTCGATATTGTTTAGAGGTTTTATTTGGTTATAACGATTATATCTTGAAACTAAATGCTTATCTTGTTTCCATTTGAACCCAAATGCAACCACAGTGAGGTTATTAGGGTTTCTGTTCAAGAAATTTTATATTAGATGTAATATACTAGTTAATGAATTCTTTGTGAGATGATCTTGTTGAAATCATGAAATCAAGAGTGGTTAATGACGATATGGAATTTTAGTTTGGTAAAAGATATGGTGATTGAGGAAGAGAAAACAGCTTTGGATTATCAATCTTCTCAAGCTGGTAATTAATTAAAATTTGCTTTGATTTTAGCTAGTTTATGTTTCTATTTGAAACTTCGAATGATTTATATTGAAAGAATAGGACCTGTGGAATCGACACCAAATAGGGATCGAAACCCAAAAGGAAGAAAAAAAACCCTCTAGAAGGACTACCCCTATGTGAAATCGTGTTCGTAGTAGGCTCTCAGGCCTCATTTATATATGAAATCAGTGTAACTGATTGTATAAGCCTACGGTTTCTCGACTTTACTGGAAGGAGTAGTTTTCACCGAGACGATCTCCCAATCTTTGGCACCTTTCCCGGCCCATTGAGTCATAATGTCCTGTATAGACTTTATAAGGCACCATTTTAGCTTCACGAGTTACGACTTCAGGAAGAAGTCTCGCGCCTTAAAAGAGTTCACACGATGGATAAAGAGATTTTTGATACCCATCATTCCAATCGTTGAAGTTGCGCCTAATAAGAAGTTGTAAATAGTTAAAATACTCCTCTACAATTAGGAATACATGGGTAAAGGAAGAGTTACTAAGAAGTACATATTCATCTTGTTGGTGCATTGTGTAGATTTATACCTATACAGATTGTGTAGTTTAATAAACACCAGGATCTGAAAAAAAATCTTTTTCTTTTGACATGTAAATATCTAAAACTTTTGACCGACAATTTTGAGAAAATTTTCTGAATCAGTACAAATTTAGATCATTCTTTTTGTAGGTCATGAAGGGTATGCTTGAGATGAAGGGTATGCCTGACCACAGATCTCCAAAACTTGTTTAGAGGGAATACGGATCACGAATTTGAAGCTATGGAGAGGTTCCCGTTTCATAAGAATGAGAACCTGAGAAATATGGCCAATGAATTGGTCAACGAATACTTCGGTCAATATTATGGGTTGAGGGTTACAGACTAGTTTTGCTTGGGATTAAAGGCTGGACTACTGATCCATATGTGTTCATGGTATTCCCCCTCTACATTCGTTGTCGATTCATATGTGTCGCAATCTACATTTGTTGTGCATGTAAGGTCTCTCTGTGCAGGATGGATGATGCTGACGGGCCAACCCTGATTCAAGATTTTATTTCTTTGGAATCTGGCTGCTGGCATCATATTTATTGCGTAGAGGAGCCTTTGATGCACTTCTGTGTGTTTGTTGTTTCTCCTTCTTTAGTAGTATCATATATTTTTCTCTATCTTCTTCCTCTCCTGCAACTAGTTCTTGTTCTTGAACCAAGTTAGATGCTTATGGCAAGAACGTCCCCTTAACTGCCTTCCTTCTTTAGTAGGATCACATAAAATTCTTATTTCATGCCTCCTGTTTGTTGGCAATGTCCATTCTTATCCAGACTGTCCCCAGCTATTTGCTCTCCAATAGTGATAAAGAGCTAAAGACAGTTATATTTTTGTCTCAAAAGTACTTTCGTTTATCTTTTCTGAACCGTTCGATAACCAATGAGATTCATCTGCGTACCCTTCTCGCATTACTGGAAAGTCTAAAATATCCTATTAAATAGATAAATTATTGTGGTAATCAAAGGAAGCACGGGTTAGTAGGAGTCTGTCTTAGTCATGAATTGTCCTTCTTGTAAAATTGTAGTCCGCATTAAAGAATAAATACTTGCATAGTTGACGCATTTAAACTATGTACAGTGAGCTCCCGCTTATTTATGTGAGCAGGTACTCTTGATATTGAAGGAGCCAGGTAAACATTCTGTATCTCCGTTGTATTAAATGTGGCTGTGAATGCTCTTACTTTGTGCATATATATATATATATGTTGTACTTTTTTAGGCATTTTATAAAAATGTTTTGTTTCTTTTTAAGGGTAAGACAAGGATTACTTCACAAGCCTTACAGTGTGCAGAATAATCCACGGCTTCTGGAGTGTAACAGTTGTGTGAATCTTAGTTTCTGAAAGAAATCGAACCAGGGACTAATGGGAGTAAATTAGTTGCGTAAAGATTAGTAGTTCTGAATGAAATTCAATTTATAGTTGATGAGTGAAATTGACATTGAGAAAAAATGAACACGTGAGAAATGGGAAATGGATCAAGTTGTGCAAATCTCAGTGCCTTAAAATGTATAAAAATATTAGTGTGACGTAGATTAGCTCTCGGTATTTGGTGTTGAATTGATCCTTAAAAATTAATTAACAGTTGGTTGGTTCAGAGGGTAAAGTTCGACCATGCTCATTAGTACCTCGAGGTTCATGTCTAAATCTAGGCTTTTCGTCTAAAACCTCCATGATACATTATGTTAAGATGTTGAGGAGTATCTATCCTAACAACCCTGGTTTTCTTGATGTCTATATTTTGATTTTGTATGCTATATATATCCGAACCTGTGCTAATTTATAAAATTCTTTTTGTAGGCTGTCTGATGCGAGGGTGCAAGCTTGTTGAGAGGGAATACATGATCAATGAAATCAGAATGAAGACCTGAGTAATATGGCCAATGGGTTAGTCAAAAAATACTTTATCGACGACTAAGGGCACGAGGAGTACTAACCAGCTTCACCTGGGAATACGGCCTACTGATTTATGGCTCTTCATGGTACTCCATCACTACTTCCATATTCTGTCTGTATATTATGCGATCTACCTCTTTTTTCTCGAAATTCCTCTTGTCATCTCTCTCTCTTCAAACTAAACCAAGCTAGACTAGCCAATTATCTTACTCATGTTCATGTTTGCTTACATATTACACCAATAGAGAGTTAGAGACAAATCTAGGTTGACAAATTTGAGTCTACCCACCCACCTACTCACTATGAAATCGCGAGTTTGATTCCTCTATCTGCAATAATGAGAAAGGTCAAACAAGTAGTCAACATGGAAAAGAAAAAGGAAAACAAAGAAAACATTGATATATACACCCCTACACCTTCCATTCCCTCGAGAGTACTTCGCCGAGTTCCATGATCTATTAGTTGTGCATAAAATGTCTCTCTATGCAGGATGGATGATGCCGGCAGGCCAATCAAGATTCAAGATTTTATTTCTTTGGAATCTGGATGCCGGCATCATCTCTCCTGCGTAGGGGAACCTTTGATGCACTTCGGTAAGTTTGGTAGTTTTCGATCTCTTCTTCCTCTCTGTTGCTACCAGTTCTTGTTCTTGAACAACTGGCTTAGATACTTATGTCAAAGAAAACTAAGCCCTCTATCTGGTAGAAGCTGAGTGACTGATAAATTTATAGAATTTTGGTTTCATGCGTCCTGTTTAATTGCAATATAATTTTTTCATCCAGACTGTCCCCAGCTAATAGCTCTCCACTAGTCATAAAAAGCTAGAAACATAATTACTTTTTTGCTCGAAAATGACAGTCCTTTGTCTGGTCTAGACCGTTCGATATCCTTTGAGATTCGTTTATGTACATCACGAGGAGCACCACATGTTACTAAAATATCTTACTAAACAAATTATCCAATTATGGATGTGGTTTGGGATTAAATAACAAAACAAAATATTTGCATAAATGACACATTTAATATGTATGCTGAGATCAACTCCTGTATGTCAGCAAATACTCTGCATCTAGACTGAGTTAGGGTTATCTAGGGTTTGCTAGTTAACCACTCTTTGTATCTGTTGTTTAAAACGTGTGTATGTGAATATTAGTATGTCCAATTAAGTGCATCTTTTGCTTGTCCTTTTCTTGGGTTGATAAAAAGGTTTTTGTTTCTTTTTAGGGTAATCCCACTGCCTTACAGTGAGGCACCAGTGACCAGTATAGCTGCCACAGTGCCACGTTTGTGGATCCTTTCAGAAAAGTCGATTGTACGTGATTCCTGAGGTGCAAGTCAGATGCAAGTCTGTGTCCGAAAGCAATCGGACTGGTGGGCCGATGGGTAGTGAAACTTGTCGTGCTAACCTGAGTAGTTCTGAGAGAAACTGAATCGATGGTTTATGGGGTGGGTGGGGGTAAACGCGGTTCTGCACCTAGAAAGAAATCGAATTGGTGATACGTCTGGGAACAAACTCTGCCGTGCAAACCTCGGTGGCATTATGTTTAAAGACTTCCAATAATGTTTGAGTAATTAGCGATGTTGAGTGTATCATTAACTTACAGCGCAGGCAGAATTAAATGTTTAAAGATTGTAATCAGCACTGTGAGTATCTGTTATAACGAGAGAAGTTGGCTAGGGGTCTAATTTAGATTAGCAATTATAACAATGTTGAAATAGATTCATGAACTATTAAAAATATTGATACTAGGAGCTAACAACATATTTCTAGCCTCTAGGGTAGCCGGCCCATCTGTATGGGTGGACGGAAAAACCAAAACCCGTCATAGACACCCAAATCAATATGCTTGAGCTGGCAAGCATCTGAAGCCCCCTGGGGGACGCTAGTCTCCCTCCTTTCCTTCTTTCTTGTGTGTGGGTTTAATAAAGATTTGGAAATAATTACAGAGATAACGTGTGTGCTATTTGTAAAATCTGGTGTGCTTCTAACAACCACTTTAGTATCACCACTTGATTATCGAAGTGGTTGATAGTGTTAGACATAAACTTTAAAACTCTCGAGGTCACAAATTCAATTAAAGAGGTGGAGGAGGTATAGATCTTAGTCCACCCCTTCCTCGAACACTTCAGACTTGGTTGGGGTGGAACCAAAATTATGGGTTGATTTAGTGTTTTTAGGTCAGAGTCTCCTCTTTATACAGTACGGGAAATTTGAGCTAAAAAAAAATAGCTCAAGAAATGGGAAGAGGCGCTCTCCTTCATCTACTTCGGTCTCAGTCGAAACAAATTAGGGCAACGAACTTTCAGAAAGGTTCCCTTCTTCTCCCTTAACCAGCCTTCTTCTCTTTCTTATTATTTCAGATTTAGGGTTTTATTTTTCTCGAATGCTCTCTTGTTTTCGTTCTGGATTCATAAAATGAAGCAAAACCCTAATTCTTTTGTCGACATTTTTTAAAGTTTAATTTCGTAAGTTTTTGTGATCTAAATCAGTAAATTGTATAAGAGAAGTAGAAGGAGTTTAATAAATTTGACTTGTTGAGGAAATAAATGATGTAGAATTTAAATTCTGTGATTCTGTTTAAGCATATTAGATGTGTATTTGCAGAAACCCTAGGCTTTCTTTTGGTGACCTGAACAGCTGAACTTGCCTATTAAGTTTGATGCTTAGAAATTGTAGGTATGATCAGTATCAATTTTGCAGATCAATGGTATGATCTGAATACTCTGTCTGATTCTAAAAATACCTTTTTTTGGGGGGGAAAAAGTCCCATCCTGTTTCAACACTGAAGTAGTTTTCCAGATATTCTGATATAGTATCTAGTATGCAAAACTAAATCATTAGGGTTTTTCTCATGCATGAACATGTTGATTATTACTTTTACAAATTTCCCAATACATTATTATTACTTGTTGGAGTGCTTACGGGTAAGCAACCATCTTGCCGAAACCCTTAGGGTATAATCTTACTCGCTATATCCGTTTGTCTATCAGGCTTTCATACTTGTCGGTCAGAGGCATGGACTCATTCATCTGCTATAAAGACCAAATTCAACTCTGCCATGTTCTTGAGTTCACAAGAAAGATGGGCTTCTTCTTATTCTCGAACCAAATCATCACCAGAAGATGATAGCAAGATTAGCATCGGACCACGAAAAAATATAGAAGCTGGGCAAGTCGGCAAAGATTCAGGAATTGTTTATCATGGTCCAATCTCATCAACAATCAAGAAAGTAAAGCTTCTCTCTCTATCAACTTGTTGTCTTTCAGTATCTCTAGGTCCAGTAATAACCTTCATGACTGCACAAGACATGAATGTTATAGTGAAAGGAGCAGTTGCTTCATCTGTCATATTTCTTAGTGCTACCACGACAGGAGCTCTTCACTGGTTTGTAAGTCCTTACATTCATAAGCTGACTTGGCAACCTGGTTCCGATAGTTTCGAAGTTGAGATGATGACATGGTTGGCTACATTTGTTAAGAAGACAATCAAGTTTTCGGATATAAGACCAGCAGAGACTAATAGACCTTTCGTGACGTTTAAAGCTAACGGGGAGTTCTATTTTGTTGATAGTGATCATTGCCACAATAAAGCTCTATTGGCAAAGCTAACTCCACAAAAACCATCCGAATCTGCTTTAAGAAATCTATGATTTGAAACGAGGAACGAGCTTCAAAGAAGAATTCGAGGTTATTGTTATTTCGAAGAGTTATAGTACTTTAATTGAACAATTTTCCGTTCAGTTGTTTTGAGGACCTTGTCGGTACAGGCTGGTTGTTTTGAAGACCTTGTGATCTGGGTACTGAATTTTGGTGTTTTTTGATGAAAATAAGTTGGTTTTCGAGGTTTACAGCTTAACAGTTAAGATTATGTTATGACAATTGTTTCTGTTCTCAGTTTTATGCTTGAATCTAGATATCAATGATTTATTTGTGTAGTTACGAGTTCTGGACATGCATCCAGTAGAGCTGCAGACTATCTCGCGGGCTTCTTCCCCTTCTCTTGAGTTATACCTGATTGGAATTTTGTGTCTTGTTTAGTTCATCTCTCTTGTTCTGCATTTCTTTAAAAATAATGATAGAAATTCAATAGAGTGGGTTAAAAGTCTGGTTCTAAACATTTCTATGAACTACACAGAATCACTTCCACTAGAGTCATGGAAACGATTACACTTTTATGGACTAAATTTTCTTGCCGACAAGCACAACCAGAATGACATCAACGAGACATTTTTTTCTTATCATAAACTCAAACTTGCAGGTAAACGTGTTTGAATACAGCTAGTCATTTCAACTAAAGGGCTTGTGAACAAGAGTAATCAAGAAAAGGAGGAAGATCGAACAATAGAGTTGATATAAAATTCTAACTAAGAATGTCCTGAATTACTTCATCCATTTTAACCACAAAATGACCACACTGGGTAACATGGAATTCTTAGTGATCAGTATCTATGATCGTACAAAAAAGGTTTATAACAGAAGTGACAAGCCTTCCTTCTTAGGTGCAGGTGCAGCTGCAGCAGCAGTAGTAGGAGAAAGTTTCTTGTTTCCAGGAAAAGCTTGACTGGAGATGTCGACGAGAGCTTTGAAGCTGTAAGGCTCATGCATGGAAAGCTCTGATAACACCTTCCTGTTCAGCTGGATGTTTTCCTTCATTAACCCATGCATGAAATTCCCGTAATTCACCTGTCGTTTGTGATGAAAAGAAAATGATCAGATACCGAAAAACACAACAACAAAAAGACCCCCAACCCTAAAACTGTTAACTCAATTCTAAACCCCCCTTGAAGTACACAAAATCTTTAGCATGATCTCAAGATTAAACTAGGAATCAACCCTTCGGAGATTCAAACTATCTACCCAGACATTCTATGATATCACAATATCAATTACATAGCAGGATACTATAGACTACATAACGATCTAAGGATATATCACCCTA
Organism: Eschscholzia californica; assembly: GCF_041429995.1. Classification (NCBI taxonomy): domain Eukaryota; kingdom Viridiplantae; phylum Streptophyta; class Magnoliopsida; order Ranunculales; family Papaveraceae; genus Eschscholzia; species Eschscholzia californica. The sequence continues at coordinate 17,621,754 of NW_028238198.1, forward strand.
TTGGCAATATAATGGATATTTTGGCTTATTGGGTATATATATCGCACTATAAACTACATACTGAAGACTAGATAGAGACCTAATATACGGTGGAAATGATTAAAAGAAAAGCCCACGATAAAAGGTAAGCCTACTGCCCTCCTCCTAATAGATAACACCCAAAAGTGAGCAAAGGACTAAAACCCTACTGCCCTCCTCCTAATAGATAACGCCCAAAAGTGAGCAAAGGACTAAAACCCTACCCACTAAGTATAACAACTAATACATAGAAAGAGACTTCAAGCGTTGGTTGGACATCTCTCAGTACTTCTGTATGCCACTTGATGTGTAAAACAGCACCACCTTATACCTAATAGATGCTCTTACTTGACTGAAAAATTAATAACATATGCAGACAGATGAATAACAAGTACAACATAAGGACTAAGATCGACAAAGTTTTATAGTGAGTTGTATGTAGAGGCTATATGCTTACTCCGTGCAACCGAGTTCCAGCATTGATACGTTCAATCCAAAGGGAACGCATATCCCTCTTCTTAGTTCGTCGATCTCGATAGGAATATTGTAAAGCTTTTTCCACTCTCTCTCTTGCTATTCTTATGCAATTCTTCGCTCTACCTCTAAACCCCTTTGCAAGTTGGAAGATCTTCTTCTTGTTCATGATGGCTCTTTAACCCTTATAACCTCTCTACTTTCCTAAATCCTTGAGTCTGGTACAGAAAGCCACAAGGAAATCATCATTTATACTATATAAGATAATAACAACATACAGATAAAACACATAAAGATTGGAATATCAACAACACGCTATCTACCTAAACCATTTGCGCATTTATGCGTCCACAAATGGAATACGATTTCCGGGAATACCATTCCAAAATGGTGATTGGTACACATGAATAAATCAAATTTCACATCCGAAGGAGGAATGTGGTTCCTCCTAAAGGGACGATCCTAAAGTAGGAGGTGGGTAGGTTTGCGATTCCCTATCAATTGGAACCGTCGATCAAATGATCTATGGCCAAAATCACGCTCTAACCAAACCTAACAATATAGTGAGGTACTGCAATTACTAGGAATTACAGTACAGGATTATTATCCTACTAATTGCATTCCTATCCCATGCGCCAAACTTGGCGCTTAGGAATTCGGAGTCCATTATCGAGGACTCTTTAGGGCTTTGAAAATCAAGCAAGCAAGCGAAGTTGGGAACATGTCAAACTGAAACAACAAAAGAAATCTCAACATGGGTAAAGATCTAACCAATAGAATATCCAATCATGCATTATCAAGTCTATACTCGAGAATCATAGAATTCACATTTCTTTAGTTCCCTCCAAATGAAAGCAAATCAACAAATGTTCAGATATAAAAAAAGATTTGAACTTTCGATTCATTCCTAGAAAATTTTCGTGATTTGAAACTTCTTAGTGATTAACATCCTGTAATGTGATTTGAAACGTAGACTTCACATCAAGTTTACAATTGTTCGGAAAATATTACCCTCAAACTTGGATTTGTTTGGATGTAGAATTCGTTATTTGTTATACCATGTAAAATGGAACTTTAAAACCCTAAAAAGGTCTGTGAATGGAAAATACAGGTAATCCCTAACAGAAGGTCTCTAAAACCCTAAAACACTGGTTATTGCACACAACAAGATAACACAGAAAAAAGAGAAGGAGAAGACTGAAAACTACTACTCCCGTATAACGTTCAATCGATTTTAATTGAAAAAACTAATTGAAGTTCATTTTCATTGTTACCTGGGAATCTCTGTGATAACTGACTGGCAAGATTCCTTTCTTGAGTAAGGACTTGTATAGAGATAGAAATGAAAACTGAAAAAAATCAACAAGTGACTAGCTAAGTGATGGCCACCGGACTGCGCTGATCCGAAAGCGACCCCAAGGAGCCGTGCCGTCCCATGCCAACAGGTCACGGGACCAAGGGCTGGAGGTCTGATCGGTTAGGACTTAGGTCACAGTAAGGACCAGTGGGATCAAGGATGGCAAGGGAAGGACTCGTGTCCTGATCAGTTAGGGCACAAGAACGCCGAAAGTTCAGTGTTGCGATGGGCCATAGTGTATACCTGGCGGGGGCTTGTATTTAGGTCTCCCCTACCTGTTTACCTCGTCACATGGAACCACACATGAAGACATGTGCCACGACTTTGTTAGTGCACGAGAATGATTCGTCCAACATGTCATAATTCAATAGGACGCGACTGGTTTTGAGCTCCCTAATCCGTGTACCCTGTCGTGCAGCATGATACGGGAATGATTCATGGTCGAAATTATAAGGGACGTGAACTACCCGTGCAACATGTCAGAGGTTGGTTAGGCTAGGTTAGTTTTTGACTCTCCAAATCTAGTTACCTGCCTCATGGAACAGAACGATAACGATATGGGGATTCTCTATTCCTCGGTCTGTAAGGACAAGGGAATCTGATGATGCGAAAAATGACCATCAGTTGACTAAGGTCAATGAGTCAAGAGAAGACCACCAAAATCGACATCACCAGAATCAACACAGAGGATACCTTCTGCCCTGGGCTATAAAGGCCAGGGAGTTGACACAATATATAAACCGTGACCACGGTTTTATGAGCGCTATAGGTCCCATGGTCTAGTGGTTAGGACATTGGACTCTGAATCCAGTAACCCGAGTTCAAGTCTCGGTGGGACCTTTTTCTTTTTTTAATTTTTCGAATTTCAACTTTCATGCATACCTTCAAGGTTTTAGTTACATCATACCCACCACTTTCTTGACTAAATCAGAATGGTTATGATCCTTCTAAAACTCATCAAACAGCACATTTGTATAACTAAAACAACCCTCTATTCCCCCTTTTGTTATATTACCAAGAATCAGTCAATGAAGTTCAGTTATAAAACTATTATTTAGAACAACTGAATCAAATTGACAGCTTCTTTTTGTTGTCCAAACAAAATAATCCATTCATTAATGGTGTCAATTTTCCCTACCTTCCCACTCTACAAAACCCATTCTTCATTTCTCTTTGTTGAATTCTCATTTTTAATACCCATTTCTTCTCTTTCAAAGATAAGTTTTGGGTGATTCATCCTTTCTGTGTGTGATCTGGGTGTTCTTATAAAAATCAGGTATTGATTGTATAGTGTTTGGGTATTGTTCTTAGTTGTTTTGTGGCAGATTTGTGATGATTATTGTTTAGATTTTAATGGGTAGCCATTAGATCTCTGAATGTTTCCAAATTTGTCTGTTCATGATTTTACAATTCAAGCAATTTGAATCAAAGTTGGAAGTTCATATTTTTGGTTGGTTTTGTGTGCAAATTTTGATTTTTATGTTTATATTGTTTGGGTTTGATTTTCTATCATAGGATCAAATTAGGGTTTTGATAAGGAGATTATGGGGAGAAAAGGAAAGTGGTTTGTAGCAATTAAGAAGGCTTTCAGTCATGAATCAAAGGAGAAGAAAGAGCAGGTTAAAAGGACTTTTCCAATTTCACCATTTTCCTTTTGAATTCAAATATTTTCTTCAATTTGATCTTATTGAGACATATTTTTCTTAAAATTTAACAGAGAAGAAGTAAATCAAAGAAGAAAAGATTTGTGAAAGAAAAACAAGAAGATCCATCTTCTTTGCCAGTTGAAATCACTCCAATATCACCACCTCCACCTTCTGAGGAGGTAAAACTGACAGAAATAGAGGAAGAACAAAGCCAGCATGCTTATTCTCTCGAACGTGCAACCGCTGCAGCTGCTGAGGCTGCTGTTGTTGCTGCGCAAGCAGCTGCCGAGGTTGTTCGCCTTACAACCGTATCACGGTATCCTGGAAAATCAAAGGAGGAAGAAGCTGCCATTAAGATTCAAACAGCATTTAGGGGTTATCTGGTATTAGCCTTCTTCCTGTTCATATCTTGTTTCTTGTCAAACTTTTTTGATATTTAGATTATCTCGTGAATCTCGGATTTTAAATGGTAACTCGAAGATGTACAGAAAGTAAATTAAGATACGGGTAGGGTATAGCATTCACTGTTTTATGAACAATGAGTTCCATAATGAGATTTTTCCGGTACTCCGAAAAATCAAAGGAGGGTTTATTTGGTATTATTAGCCTTTGTCTTGTTAATGTTTGTTTCTTGTCAAATTTCTGTGATGTTAAAATGCATTTGCCTCTAAGTTTACCTCAGGGAATTTTGCGGTTTAGGATGATCTTTCAAAGATATATAGAAAATATATCAAGATGTGGATCGAGTATTTCATTTTTTTATGAATAATATGTTCGATTGATGGGATAGATTTTTCACTATATGTTTTCTTTTTCTTTTTTTATATTTTCGGTTTAGGCAAGGAGAGCTTTACGAGCTTTGAAGGGGTTGGTTAGGTTAAAGACACTGATAGATGGACAATCTGTTAAAAGACAAGCCACCACCACTCTTCGTTGTATGCAGACTTTGGCTCGTGTTCAGTCCCAAATCCGTTCAAGGAGAATTAGAATGTCAGAGGAAAACCAAGCTCTTCAAAGGCAAATTCAGCAGAAACATGAGAAGGAGATCGAGACTTTGAGAGTCTCTGTAAGTTATTCCTTCCTTATCGTGTTTTATGTTCTTCGGTTACAGTCTACTCCACTTTGTTGCTTCATTTGGTTCACGTCTTTCTCGTTGTTTTCCGACAAACGGTGCTCTTGCTTAACCGCATTTTGATTCTTCTGAATTTTAGAAATGACTTATTCCCAAAAGTCTCTAGAACGGTTTTATGTATTTACTCATCTCCACCTTCCATAAATTTTACTTCATACATGAGTTTCATCTATTATATTTCTAGGACGGTTATTTGTTACATTTTAAGATCATGGTTTTATAAAGAAATGATTTCATTAGTGCAAGCTGTTTAAGAAAGGCTCAATTCATTTCCATCCCGTCGATCTGAATCTTCCCTTTTTTATCCATGCCCGTCTCTATATACTACTTTATGCTTTAGGAATTCCTCTTCGAACAATTTGTTGATAATTAGACGCAAGCTTGTTATTTATCGATCTATAATTTTCCAAATCAAGTTTCTCAATGTAAGTTAACCTTTTTTGGTTCTATGGCTGTTACTCTGATAACAGATGGGGGACGATTGGGATGCCAGTGTGCAATCTAAAGAACAAATTGAAGCAAAACTGTTGAACAAACATGAAGCTGCTACAAGAAGAGAACGAGCACTCGCTTATGCTTTCTCTCACCAGGTAATTTCCTATTCCTGTTATATTAACCGAACTGGTGATTCTCGGAGAATTTCTTTTGTGCATACCTAAATAAGGTATCCTGCTCTTCCTCGCCTAACTGGTTTCGACTATTGATTTAACTCGAGGGAAAGCATTCTGTTACGAGTTCTTTTCAAATATGTGATCGAACTAATCGTTATGCTGGGCTTTGTTCAGCAAAATTTGAAGAATTCGACAAAGTCTGGCAACCCAACCTTCATGGACCCAAACAATCCTCAATGGGGATGGAGTTGGTTAGAGAGATGGATGTCAGCTCGTCCATGGGAGAGTCGAAGCCCAACAGTAAAAGAACCAAAAAAAGATCAAGGAAATTCAAAAAGTGGAAGTCGAAATGTAGGAGGAGAGATAAGTAAAGCTTATGCCCGTCGTGAAGTCAACCCTGATAAGCCTTCACCAACAGCTCAAAAGCTGAACCATATCGCTAATCGCCAGTCACCGTTCACCCCTTCTTCAAAAGCAGCATCTTCATCTTCTATAACCGGCAAAATCAAACCTGCAAACTCTCGTGGAGGCGGTATATGGACCCCAGATGAAGATTCACGGAGCACAGTCAGTTCGCAATCAGATAAGCCACGAAGACACAGTATTGCTGGATCACCTATGCGGGATGACGAGAGTCTAGCTAGTTCACATACAGTCCCAAGTTATATGACTCCCACTGCATCTGCAAAGATTAAGGCCCGATTGCAAAGCCCGTTAGGAGTTGAGAACCATGAGATAACACCAGACAGAGGGTCGGTCGAATCGACAAAGAAGCGGCTATCGTTTACCGGATCTCCTAAAGCTGGACAGCAAAGAAGACATTCAGGACCACCCAAGGTAGCTCCTCTGTGAAAGAAATTGCCAATGGATATAGATAGTAGCTAGCTTGGTTGATACTTGATACAAATTTATTCATTTTTCATGTCTGTAATTAGGATATCGACTATTGATTTGTGGGGTGCATAAAATTGTCATTGGGTTGTTTCATGAGTGATTTGATTCTTTCATTTGTTTAGTTGTTTAGGGTTCTCACATTTTGGTTTTCATGATCAAGAATAAAGAACCCCAAAAGAAATTTCTCCTAATAAATGAATGAGTTAATTATATGGATTGGAAATGTGGCTGCAAAGGAATATTCTTGTATTATTTGTTTATAATATGGTTAATGGTTTCATAAGTTCTTCATTCTTTGAGGATATTTGGATAAAGTATATGGGTGTAAAAGAATATTTTTATACTATTTGGTATAATATGTTGTCATAAGCTTGTCATATGGTAGAAATAAGTAATCTCTTGATACAAAGAGTACAAACTTCACGCTCATATAACTTTTCGTAATAATTTGAACACACGTAGAGGTCAAATGTAACCAAATAATATTTTGATATAGCCAGAGTACATCATTACGAGAAACAATTTTGTACCCTTCTGATATATTTAATTTAGCCGGACGAGGCTTATATTATAAAAGTCATAATTTTAGATGTATTTTTAATATGATGAAATTGTAAGAGTAGAATCTGCATTTAGAGTTTGATATTTGGTTAACCTTAAACATGTTAACTACTAACCTGTATTATTGAAAAAGAAAGTCTTAACTTATTGTCAACCCATTAAGAACTATGATTAGACTCATATAATTTGGTTAATCAAGTACTTCTAATCTCCAGTATGATCAATGAATTAATTATTTGCCTCAGACATGGTTTCCAAATCTTTGGTTACATAAAACGTGATTTCGACTAACATATGACCTCATACCACCAATAAGATCTAAAGGCCTTTCATTTCTGTGGTCCATTTACTATGACCAAGTCAAGTGCATTCATATACCGTCCCACACTATTTTCTTCTCAATTTTGGTCGAGAAATTACTCTTTCTTTCGCAGTAAATCTCTTTCTCACTTTCACCAAGTCCTCACACAAGCTAGAGAACGTCAGAAAGCAGAAATCATATCACCAAATAAAAAATCTCAGAACAACTGAACTTGGTGATAACCATCTTAACAAACGCTAGGAATCCGCAGACTCAGTGGCGTGGCTGAGAATTTGGGGGCTCGGTGCGAAAAAAAAAATTATGGGTCCTTTCTCCGATAACATTAAAGCTTAATTTTCTATTTCAAATGTAATACATTTAGCAAAAATCAAAATGGACTAAGTTAGAATTTTTTTTTCTTTCTTCACATGAATCTAAGTTGTATATTTTTTCTTTCGAAAAATTTATTTAAGCAAGAATGACAAACATCGAAGTAAACTTATTCCATAAATGAAACAACAAGTATTACACTTCGCAATTAGTCTTTAACTATACAAACTAACCTAAATTTATTGGAGCAAAGCAAAACTAACATAAATCTACTTGATTATCTATTATTAATAGTTGTTGTTGTTACTCCTAATAGTTCGAGATAACAAAGAGTCGACAAAATAAACAAAAAACAAAGACCTTGAAAGTTTTGAACTTGTGACCTCATGCTTATTTTGTAAGTTGTTTACCAACTAAGCTACATATCATTTTTTGAATCACTTTACATTGTCTAGCTATTAGACTTGGTCGCAATTTAGGGGCCCCTAGAACAAAGTAAAGATGTTGTAGTTTGAGGGGGCCGACCGCACCGCTGACACCCCCTCAAACACGCCCCTGCGCAGACCTAATTCGAAGAGTATGATGGAATACAAGTGTTCGGATCAAATATGCACACCATGGGAAGAAAAAACTTATACTGTATTACTAAACAAGTATTGTGATGCCCCGTGTCCCAAACTGGACACAAGCACATCCAGACAATTCACATACGAGATAAAATTTCGACAGAGTCTCTCTGGAAATCGAATCAACTGTACCTGTAAATTCTGTCATAAGAAATATTCACTTTCCACACACACAATCTAAACACAGCTGAAGCTGTTAAGGTGTCTTTCAAGTTTAGACAGTTAATATATCCTCATAGGTATGAAGTACATATGTATTTGAGTTTTTTTTTTTTGTTGAAACGTATGTATTTGAGTTTGATTTTTCCAAAATTACAAAACTTGGAACATGAAGATAACCAATGTGCAAATAACCAAAGAAAAGATATAGGAGAGAGAGAAATTAGATTTTTTGACGCATAACTGCGACGGAAAATGAGGAAAAATATGGTGTGTGTATAACGTGTGTATGTGTGTATAACTTGTATGTGCATAGTAATTAGGGGTTTTGTGTGTGTTTATGTATATACACTGACATTTTTTTTTGTTGAATACACTGACATCTTTTTTGACTGAAACAAAAATTACCTTTCATATGAGTGTAAATAACAAATTTGGTGAGTGCATTTAAAAATTCTCAAAAGGATATTTCATATTTCTAGCCCAAGTACGGATATTACTCGTTAAAAACGCACTCTTTTTTGTTACTTGGCCCAAGTGTTTATAAGCATATTCAAGGCACTCGAAGGCAACTGAAGAACCCTATTTTTTTTTTGTTAAGAAACTGAAGAACCCTAGACAAATGAAAATCGAAGGCGCGAAAAATCATCTGTGACTGTCTGGCGGATGCCAATCTCCATCTTCTCAAACTCAAATAAATGGTGAGTGATCACATTACATGCCCTAATTTCAATACATTTTCTTCTGTTTTCTTCAGTCCTTTTATTTACCCTAATTAATATCTATATATATTATTGATCTCTGTAAGTGTGTTTCTTGATTTGAATGGGAAAAAGGCGAAATTTTGGTTGTCATTTCAAGTTTGATTGGTCAAAAAACTTTAGGGTTTATGTATTAAATCTGATTATTGAGAACTTGAATCCCCAAATCATTTCAGAAAATTGAATACGCCTTTTTGATGCATTTTCTCAAATATCGATTGATTATTTCTCTAGTATTGAATAATTTTTATAGCTTTATCTATCAATTTTAGGTGAGTGAATTGACGAGGGTTACTTTTGTGGATGGATTAGGCTACACCATTTTTTGCAGGACTAGCAGTAGCTGCTGCTGCTCTTGCTGGTAGATATGGGGTTCAAGCTTGGCATTCATTTAAAACAAGACCACCTACCGCTAGGTTGCGAAAATTTTATGAAGGAGGTTTTCAACCAACAATGACTAGAAGAGAAGCAGCTCTTATTCTTGGTCTCAGGTAAGCATAGTTCAATAAGAAATTACAAACGAGGAAAAACTTAAAATTATGTGAACACAATTAAGTAAAGGTTGAGGTTCGGGTCATGACATGTTCGAAAAATAGCCTGAGCCAACCCAATTAGGAAGCCACAAAGACACACAAAGGCAACTTCACTGTATTTTTCAGCTGAATAGATAGGAAGTGTTTTTTTTTCCACAAAGTAACTGAGTTTCATATCAGATTCTAGGAAGCAACTCAAAGAAATAAGTACTTCGAAAAATCTCATAAAAGTGCCATACTAAGCCTAATTTGATTCAAAAGACAGCTCGAGTAGACATTCAATTTGAGTTGTGACGGTATGGAAACGACCCACGACCAGTTAAAGACACAAGACACGAAACAACACATTAAGGAAATTTTCATTATGTTTCATATGAAAAACATAGGAAGTGGCTTCTAAATAAGTGAGCGTTTGAAATCAGATTTTAGGCAGCAGCTCAACTCTGCTTTTGTTTTAAAACTGATTATCAGAAAAGTAGAGTTAGGATTACTTTATAACGAGATCTCAAATAGAAGTACCCTATGCTGTGAAACTCGGGCGAGTCGGCCGAGTGACTCGGAACTTGGCTCAGACTCTGGGGTAGTCCGAGCCGAGCTCGGCCAGGTTCCAGAGTTTCGAGTTTTTTGAGTGTCTTGGCTGACCTCGGCCGAGTCTAGGGTCTGACTCAGGCGTAGCTTACTCGTGTGACTCGGAAACTCAGGTCCGGCTCAGAATTGTAAGAGTATTTTGGAATTAAAATCTGACTTGATGCATATTATATGTAAGTGTTGTCTGGAATTCTTGAAACATGATGATGATGATGATGATGATGATGATGATGATGTGGATGTTTAGCTGTTTAGGTTACTTATTAGTTGGTTATTACTTATTTGTTTATTACTTACTAGTTTGTTATTAGCTTACCAATTAGTTTCTTAATAGTTGAAGTCTTGAATTTGATTAAGTTATGATTTGGATATTTTAATTTATACTGTAGTTTATTTTATTATTCTCTGAATCATTCGTCTTTATGTAGTTTACATGGAAGGTACAAGCACTAAATTTGAATTACATGCATAGAATTAAGATAAGAAATAGATATATGTCATGATATAATAAAAAAAAACCAGAATTTTTTGTCACTTGCACTTGACTCGGCCGAGTGACTGAGGCTCGGCCCTTGGCCGATCCCGAGCTGAGTCCGAGTTTAACAACTTAGGAAGTACCAAACGAAGCCTAATTTGTCTAAAGTTGTTTCAAGCAGAGATAGTGCGACTCCAGACAAAGTAAAGGAAGCACATAGAAAAGTGATGGTAGCTAATCATCCAGATGCAGGAGGAAGCCATTATCTTGCTTCGAAGATTAACGAGGCTAAAGACGTGATGCTTGGGAAAACAAAAGGCGGCGGCTCTGCATTTTGAGACAACAGCTTTTCTCCAGGTTTACACTATCAACTAATTTTGTTTAAGTTGACCGGAGAATAGTGCTTTACCTTGCCGAGAAGAAGATAGAGAAAAAGGAATAAGTGTCGCCTCACCTAATTCCCATTTTGCTGAGTTTGTTCCTATATAAATTTGAGTTATCTTCTTATTTCATGGAAAAGGGTAATCAAATGGTAATCTCTGTTGAATTCTTTCTTAGACTCAAACTTTATCTTTGCCTTTTTTGTTTCCTTCATATTTCAATAAGAAATATTTTTACTTCTTTTTGGGTCTATGCTCTTCAAGCTTATATAGATGTTTTTGGTTCACGGGTCCGTTCTCTGTGGGAGCTAGTTATTATTTGTTTGATGTGGGGTGGATATTCATTCTATTATTTTCGAGAAGTATCTCAATGAATTGTTGGTAATATGGTTCATCGATGTTGAAAGTGCCTTGAATATTGGAGTTACGCATAGCCATCCGTGGTTCTTTACATTGATAGCTATTCTTCTCCCTTTTTCACCTTGGTGAAAGAAGAGACAAAGAAGAGGGCAAGTATCCAATATATTGATGGTCTCCTAAAAGAAAATTGAAGCAAGACAAGTTTTTAGGCACTTGTGGTTTGCTGTGGTGTTTCTGGCTTGAAGATCCAGGCTCTGAATATGTTAAATGGAAGGAGCTTGGAATCTGTACTCTACCAGAAATCAGGTGCTTATAACCAATTTAGGGGTGTCCCTAGAAGTCGTTATGAACTTCATCATTTTTGGTATACTTATTTTGAAGTTCATATATGTTGTGAAAGCTAAGAAATCGAAATAGATTTGCAACAAAAAGAAAATCTGAAATAGATTTGCGAAAAAAAAGATTGAAATAGATTAGAGAAAGAAAAAAAATATAGATTGCTAAGTTTCATCCTTTTTATTTTGTTGAAACCTAAATTCATCCAACTTAGTGTGCTCTTCTAGAGTCTTAAAAAGATTTAAATCATCTACATAGATTGCAACAATAACAATTTTCTGATTTATTAATCAATACAAATGGTGAATCTTCGTAACGATCCATCTTGATTGAATACGCATTTGTCGACCCATGTAACGATCTTTTTAACGATCTTTGTATTGACCCATCTGTCCTGATTGTTTTAACCCATCCAATTTTTGTTATTCCACATCCGTCCTGATTATCTTAATCAACGTAACGATCTTTGTAACTTGATTGAATGCACATTTGTCGACCTTAACTTCAATGTTTTATGCAATGTATACATTTTTGAGATTTTTTTACTCAATACACAGACGAATTTCATTAGTAATATATCCTTCTTTCAAAAGGTATTCGCGAAGGTGATTATACCTAGGGATGTCAACGGGGCGGGTTTGGGACGGTTCATCCCCTTCCCAATTCCGTCCCGTGAGTAAACGGGTTTTACCATTACCGTCCCAATAATTAATCGGGGTGGATATTCAATTACCATAACCGTCCCAATTAAAAATTGCTAAACCATTACCGACCCGCCCCGCCCCGTTTAATATAAAATGAGTCGGGTCGGGTCGGGTTCAAAGTATTTTGTTTCACAAAAGTTATTTTAGTTTGAAGTAACATAACAATTGTTAACAAAATTTTGTAAGACTTTGAGTTTATCAATCATAAACACTACAACTACTTAATAATATAAAACATAAAATAATTAAATTGATAATATAAGATTAAAGTTTTAGAAACATAACCTTAAATAAAACAAATATTTAATATATAACATACTAATCGGTTCGGGGCGGAGTTTACTATCTAATACCAAACCCACCCCGAACCCGATTAGTTTTTTTAACTTCATACCAAACCCGAACCGTTTAATTAACGGGGCGGTAAAACCCGTCCCATTAGGGGCGGGTTTGGGAAAAAACCCGCCGGTTCGGGCCAAATTGCCACCCCTAATTATACCACATCATCCTGATTGTTTTAACCCATATAACGATCTTTATAATTTGATTGGATACACATTTGTTGGCCCTAACTTAAATGTTACAGGCAAGGTATATCCGGCAGAGATTTTTATGTAGATGTCATTATTAGGTAAGTCATATAAATATGTTGTCACTACATTCACTAGACGTGTTTCAAGACCTTCTGATGCTACCAGACTTATCAGGTATCAGAATGTCATTGCTTCCATTACAAGGAAATATGTCTCTTGAAAATCAATACCCGGTTTTTGAGGAAAATATTGAGTAACTAATCATGTTTTATATCTAACAATTCATTTGCCTCATTTCTTTTGCTTACCAATACTCATTTTTATCCTTTCAACAAAAAAAAATACTCATTTTTATCCAACAAATTCTACATTTTCTGGTGTTCGAACTACGGGTCCAAAAACCTCTCGCTTTGATAAGGACTTTATCTCCACTTCAATAACATCTTTCCACATTGGTCAATCTCTTCTCGGTCGACATTCTTCGATACTTTGTGGTTCAAGGTCATTATTATTTGTTATTACATGCAGATATATTATAAATGCAAATTTATTTTTAGGAATAACGTGTTGTGAAAGCTAATAAATTGAAATAGCCCAGAGAAGAGAGAAAAAATATATATAAGCTAAGAAACTAAACTTCATTCTACCTTAAGAATGTAGTAAAATGTTCTACTATTTCTTGTGCATATACATTGTGTTAGAACTCTTTTTATAAGTTTTACTACTGAAATACATTTGCAAAAAAAAAATGAAGTACATTTATGAACATTTATATAATGGGTTACATGTAACACATGAATGTGTCCTTAAGGTGTAGGTTACTAAGACCTCATTGGCAGGGGCGGAGCCACATAGGGGCCCGTGGGGGCGCAGGCCCCCACGGCTCCGCGATAAATACGTCTTTAGGTGTGAAAATCTCAGGGTCGGATTTCGGTATAGTATAGATGATTGCCAATTTGTATCACAAAGTTGTAGTTGGCTCGGTGGATGAGTTCTTTGCCGTTCACACAACACGTCATGGGTTCGAAACCCATTGTCTTACTATTATTTTTAGGTTTTTTGGGTGTTTTATTGTGAGACCTTTTAAAGGTGCCTTGTCTTAGTGCTACAGCCTCCCTCAAGACAAATACTTATAAGGGGGCTTTCTAAAATTTTCAATTTATTTTTGTCTATCTAGTTAGTACATCAAATTTCCTTTTTAACTCCTTTTTTTTTTTATCAAATTTCTTTTGTTCCTATTTCTTTGTAAATTCATCCAACTTCAGATTGAGTTATTTGCATCCCCATATAACCCTTGGGTCCTATTAATTCTTCATTCTTATGTATATATACAAACATTATTTAGTTTAACTGCAAATGTTACTTATTTATGTTTAGATTTTAGTAAAAACATGTTACAGTTAGTTGTAGCCTAATTAATTGATAGTATTGCATGGACATATAGAAGTCATTGGTTTGAAAAACATATGATTTTCTTTTCGCAATTTAGACTTATAACTATTTTCGATAAAGGTTACTATTGAAGCTCTGCAATTCGTCATTAATGACTGTATTTTTTTTTTTTACAGTTCAACAGTGCCCCCACAAAGAAAAGTTTCTGGCTTCGCCACTGCTCATTGGGGTATATGCTAATATTAAACTAGTCAAAACATGGCAACAATAACCATATTCGATGAAATATCAATAAAATTATCATAAAATGATGACTTATATCTGTGTACTTTTATAGAAAGAAAAAGAGATTTTTTTTTTTATCTAAACTTAACAAGGCATTGTCAAAGTCACTCGACTTATGTGCTATAAGCAGACGACTTTATTAGCACCCAAGTTATTTTTGAAAAAATCTTAAAGCACTCGCCTTCACTAACAAGCACCCGTTGACCCTTATACGTAACACATTCAAACATCAAATAACATTTTAAGGAATTTTTATATAGCTGATTAGAGATTTCCCTTAGTTGGAAATCGACAGAGAAGAACTCTTGTTAATGATCTTCTAAGTGTGGGAAAGAAAATATAGAAAAAACAACACTTAAAATTTAGATGCATATAGAGTGTTTGGTTCAATATTCACTGACCACAATAATAAATTATCTGCTTATAGTACAAAAGTCGAGTGTTTTTAGCAATACCCTTACTAATTACCATGTGGTTGGTAACCATGAGGGAAAGAAAACTTTCTCTTTGCTACGTTGATTTTGTTTTTATAGCATCATCCACGTTGCCAAAACTATCTTACAAATAACGATAATATCTCACGCACGCACGCCACTAATGCGAATATTTCAGTCCGATATTGTACATTGTCGTTTTGTATATCTGAAATCCTACCAACCCACCACCCGATGACATTTAGAAAGGGAGCGAGAAAAAAGAATTAATCAAATGAGTAACGGTATCAACAACATTTTATAGATCTCTCTCTCTCATCCAAACTTCAATGCTTTTTCGAGTAAATTTGAAAAAAAAAAAAATCATTAACTTCACAACGCCTAGTAAATTTCCCCTTTTATGTGTACACTTGTGACATGGTTATCCACAGTGGCAGAAAACAACACTCTCATTTTTCCGCTTCTATTATCTCTCGTCTTTTTATAAGCGCACTTCAATCCCCTTGTACTTTTTATATTCTTTCTTCTAGAAATATTCGTCTTCATCTTCTTCTTCTCCAACCAATTTTGTCTGAAACTTCATCATTCAAAACCTCAACAATCTTTTCTTACCCCACTTCTTGTTCTTCTTCTCTCTCTCTCTCTCTTCGATTCAACTGAAGAACTTCCGGTAAGAAAAACAAAATGACTGTATGTCTTATTCAGAATTTGAACTTTGAAAATGTTATTCAATTTCATTTAGGTAAAGAGATTCTAAACAAGTTTTGAGTTACTCTGATTGAGTTTTTAATGGTTTTACTTTTTGAGTGTTGAATTTCATAACCTACTTGCTTAAACACTTGAATGTTGACGGAGTTTATCTGATTTTGATTATCTTAAGTTCTTGATTTTGTTTCAGTTTCAGTAATCAATTTTCGTAATGAAGATGTTAAGTTTGTTTAGATTTTTTAGATTTAGGTTTTGATATTGATATTGTGTTTGTTTTGTTTCAATGTGAAGTTTATTGGTAGTGTTTGGTTTTGTTTAATCTGATATTATATTAGGTTTGCATGCAGAATTACTTGGATTAGGTTTTCATAAATGGTTTCTTCAAGTGATCCTGTTGAATCCTTCTTTAATTCACTTAATGCTGTTAAAGAAGCACTTTCTCCACTTGAATCTGGATTTCATCGAGCTGCTAAAGATCTAGAGTTGTGTTGGGCAAGTCACTCAAATGGTGTTAAAAATCTGGAACAGTTTCCTCAATTTTGGGTTTTTAAAAGACCTAATAAGGTTGAGAGTTCTTCCTCAATGAAGAATACTGAGTTTTCTGATGTGGTTAGTGATAAAAGAAAGACAGAATCATCAGCTAGGTTTGCCCATAAGACAGTTCTGTCTAACTTGTTTCAGAACTTTAGAAACAATGAACCAAAGACTACTGAATTTTCGAAGAAAGTATTGGAAGAGAATGGATTTGGAAAAGATGATGAATCTTGTATGAATTGCTTGCACTTTGCTAAGACATGGTCTGTGATGGTTAACAATTTTGTTCAGGCGATTCCGACCCTTTTACAGAAAGCTTATAAGAACGAAACTGATTTTCTAGGTTCGTGCAAACAACCATTTTTGGTATTTTGTTCCAAACCAGAGCAGTGGAAAACTGATAATGAATTTGGTTCAGTAGAAGATAAGGGTAAAACATCCAAAGAAGGAGAATTTATGTCGTTGGAACTCTTATTGGGCGCTCTCTGTGATCAAATTATTCTAAATATTACCCAAGAAAGATGTAATAAGAGCCTTGATGGGAGAGATGACTCTGCTCCTGAAGTGGGTTATCAGGAAATGATCGAGGGTATACTGCAAGGAAGAAAAGCAGATGTCCACGTATTCTTACGAAATTTGCCATTTGCGAGAGTAGGGGGTGTACCGTCCAGTCTGGTTGGATTAGATGCCATTAAGGAAGAGGATAATGCTTTTGTATCTTCTACTGAAAATACGGGAAAAATAGAAAGTAATTTACCTCAAAAGTTTGCAAATGGATTACTAAATATTCCATTGTCGAAAGTAGAGCGGTTAAGGTCCACCCTGTCCACCGTTTCTTTGACAGAATTGATTGAGCTTGTACCTCAATTAGGACGCCCCACTAAAGACCACCCCGACAAGAAGAAGCTATTCTCCGTGCAGGATTTCTTCAGGTACACAGAGGCTGAAGGTACGTAACTTCTCGGATTTTTTGTTGCCAGCAAAAATATTTTCATTTGAGCAGAGCCGCATAGGTTCGTGAAAAACAAACGGCTAGATGTTACTATTACCGCTCTATATATGTCTTAAGACACATCATGTTTATCCTCATGCCAATACAATAATAATTAGATTCATTGAAACTTAAAGGAATACAATATTGAAACCATTGTGTTACAATTTCGGAATGTTTAGGTTTCAATGACCCCAAGCAAAATTCAACATACATTGTCGTTTTGTGATTTTTGGGTTGGTGGCAGTGTTCATGTCGACATGGACAATTGAATTCAATCAAATTGTAAAGACGTAAAAATTGTTGAAACTTTTGCGGAAATGAACACACTCATAAAATCTTTCGGTTTCCATGTCTACCAAAGTTTATACCGTATCCAAAATTTAATACCGTATACTTTTCAGAGGATTGTATGAATTGCAACAACATGGTAATATACGAACTCTGTTTAACGTGTTATTACCTATATTTAACTTGCGAATTGCAACTATAGTGCTGCTAGAGAAGGTGCAAGAAGTGGTTTGCTAATTCTTCTTACATTGTTCTTTTTGCATGAATGTCATAAATGATTAAACCTCTCACTTTCGACCAACTGTGTGTGCTTGCAGGAAAGCGCTTCTTTGAGGAGCTGGATAGAGATGGTGATGGCCAAGTAACTCTAGAAGATCTTGAAGTTGAAATGAAAAGGAGAAGATTACCACAAAAATATGCTCGAGATTTTATGCGACGCACTAGAAGTCACATATTTTCTAAATCATTTGGCTGGAAACAGTTTTTATCGTTCATGGAACAAAAGGAACCAACCATACTTCGAGCTTACACTACTCTCTGTTTGAGCAAGTCCGGGACTCTGCAAAAAGGTCAGATCCTGACATCCCTTAAGAATGCTGGGCTTCCTGCCAATGAAGATAATGCTGCTGCCATGATGCGCTTTTTGAATGCGGATACTGAAGGGTCTATCTCTTATGGACATTTCCGGAACTTTATGCTTCTTCTCCCTTCTCATCGGCTTCAGGATGATCCTCGGTAAGATAAATTTATTTTAATTATTAGGTATTAGCAGATATTTTTTTCAAGGGTTAATGTAGTTGGTGAGCTAGATCGTTCTAACAAACATTTACTGATCTGGGCTAGATCAGATATCCCCCTACTTTTCTTTTGGTGTTAGGTTTGATATCTTCAAGAGCTCTTGACAAACATTAGAACAAGAACCCCCACATAGTCACACATGGTTCACGAGTGCCATATTTTTTTGTAACTTTAGGAGTGTCAATTACGTGGTAATAAACAAGGATAACATAGACATTCATGTTCTGTCGCATTCACATCACAGATTGGAGAAGGTGCATGGCTGGGAGCCAAAATGGACACAAGTAATGAGTGATTTTTGTTACCTTTTCTTTTTGTGATGGTTAATGGTTTATTGCTTTATTTGGATCAAATTGCCAACTAATTTGAGAATTAGTAATTAATGGTCCGACCTTCCGTACAAACTTTCAGAGAGTCGTTATCATCACTCGATAATTTCCCATTTTAGCGGTGTGTAGGTAGGTCAACTTTTCTGAATAATGTTGCTCGATGCAGTTTTGACTAGCCACAAACCCAAAAAACTTACTTACTCATTTAAGATTAAATCCATATTTTAAGTACGCATATCCATCTGATGTCTTTGTTTTCTTATTATGTAATTGGCAGATCATTGGTATAATTTATACTATGGTCCATATGGGATCGGTATAAAATCTATGATACTGATGTAATGTAATCTGGAATTATATGTACAGGAGTATTTGGTTTGAAGCTGCTACCGTTGTTTCCGTCCCACCACCTGTGGAAATACGTTCTGGAAATGTTCTAAAGGCGGCTTTGGCAGGGGGTCTTGCTTGTGCACTTTCTACTTCTCTGCTTCATCCAGTAGACACAATAAAAGTTAGTGTTATACTTCTATGTCTATTTCTTGATGCAAAATGGGTCCCTTAGATTAATCATCTGGAGAAGAGTTTCTAAGCTGTGAAACCCCTTCTCTATTTAGAGTACCTAATTTGAAGTCCTATCAATTTAAGATGCTTTTTTCTATATTGAATTTTGCAATGGTTTCATTGTCCATCAGACTCGAGTACAAGCGTCTACATTGTCATTCCCGGAAATTATTTCAAAACTTCCTCATATTGGAGTTCAGGGATTATACAGGGGATCTATCCCAGCCATTCTTGGTCAATTTTCAAGGTCAGATCTCAATTTTGTTTTACTTTCTTTACATCTTTTGAGTTTTGCTCACTTTTTTGTTCATTCTCACAGCCATGGATTACGAACTGGTATCTTTGAAGCGAACAAGCTTGTATTGATAAATTTTGCTCCGGGTCTCCCAGCGATTCAGGTAAAAGTATTATAATCTTATATCACGCGAGAGGCAACGATTTACAAAAACATAACCAGTGGCAACACCATACCAACTCTAGTAACACTCAAGTTCTTATATAGTGAAACTTAAATCTGGTCTACTTGTTATTTAAGGTGCAATCCATCGCATCCTTCTGCAGTACTATCTTGGGAACTGCCGTAAGAATACCGTGTGAAGTATTGAAGCAGAGGTTGCAAGCGGGCATTTTTGATAATGTAGGAGAAGCAATTGTTGGTACTCTGAATCAAGATGGTCTCAAAGGTTTCTTTCGTGGAACTGGTGCTACTCTCTGCCGAGAGGTTCCTTTCTATGTTGCTGGTATGGGTCTATATGCCGAGTCCAAAAAGGTATGGAGTCTTTACCAATATGAATGCGAATCGTTCGCAAGAATCATGCTTCAATTTTTTATAACTCTGTCTCTTCCCAATGGAACTCCGTATATCTGAAAAACATTGATATCTCAATTTGATTTATTTGTGATTTTTCCTAAACTGATGCTCAAGTACTATCTATTACTATTTACTAGCATGTCATTCTAACAAAACGCCAATATTTTATCTTTACAAATTATCGACTTCTTTTTATCCTTTCGGATCGCGACACCATTTCTGTATATTGCTTGTGGTTTAGACGAATAGAGATATACCCTTGTTCATATCTTATTCAACTTTGATAGTTAATACATGTTTATACCAGAATCTCTATTGGCATCTATACAAATTACAGATATGGTAACCAATTTCACATGTCAAGGGGGCCCCGTATTACGTTGCATTTGCACACCCCATCCTCTTGTTATGACTCACACTAGTTTTTTGAATTTGTAACTAAAGGGAGTTCAGCAACTTCTAAGAAGGGAACTGGAACCTTGGGAAACAATAGTCGTCGGGGCTTTATCTGGTGGACTGGCTGCTGTCGTAACAACTCCATTCGACGTGATGAAAACAAGGATGATGACTGCACCTAGAGGTCGTTCAGTTTCAATGTCAATGGTGGTCTTCTCTATTCTTCGAAAGGAAGGACCCATTGGTCTATTCAAAGGAGCAGTTCCCAGGTTCTTCTGGATTGCACCATTAGGTGCCATGAATTTTGCAGGATACGAGCTCGCAAAGAAGGCAATGGACAAAACTGAAGAGCCTATCAATGAGCAGCTTCCTCCAAAGAAACTCGCCAATGTTAGCTGAAGTTTCCCCCGGTACATTCTAGCTGTTTAAATGCAATTTTGTAACTGCATCATTTTATCTGTCGGAATCTGTTGTCAGAATGACTCAATACCAACTTCCTTTTGTTTATTTACAAATCATCTCACCAGTTGTATAGTTTTGTTCAAAGATGTAAAGTTGAACAAGCTAGTAAAAGAGAAGTTCTGAGCAGAAATCCCCTTTTAACTTTTTTTTTTAATTATCTTATGCTGAGTCAAATACTGGTCATCTTTAATCAAGTCAAGAAGTCAACAGACTAAATAAGAATGAACAAGAGTAGGCCCTCGCAGAAGCCATTAGGGAAGTCACGGAAGTGGATCCAATAAAACCTTGCCACCTGATCCCCCTAACATAGGAGGTCGGCATAAGACCTTGAAAGCTTGAACCCCACACTGAACGAACTGGAGCTACATCTCTGATTCTCTTCTCAATTTTCATGGAAGAGTCCTTGCGTGTTCCATACCTCTTTTTTTTTTTTTGAAAGACGACTACGATCTACGTACGTCGTGAAATTTGACATTTGATACATGTGATAAGCTCGATCTACGTTCCACACCTCTTTTAGACATGGAAAATGGACAAGTTCTTTTTATGAGGAACACATACAATATTCGTCACAACGAAAAGGGGAATGGTAACTCCATTATGCAACCTCATTGCAGAAGTATTTTGACAATGCTTTCGAAAATAAGTAGATGTTATTCCAACTTCATTTTTTTTTATATCCAGGTTAACATTCTTCACAGACGTTATTATGTTGACAATAGTGTCCCTATCCATGATGAACTATAATCATGGGTGCTTGTGAGTTTTGATATAATCAACGTGCTTCTTATTAGTTTGTTTGTTTATTTAGGAATTGTTTATTGATGGGCTATTTCATTTTTGGGCCCTTAGTTTGTGACCAGTTCTCTTTTTGGCTTTCTGTTTTTCCTAACTTCAACGTTGCTCCCCTTTTGTTAATAACCTCAGTTAATTTTAATAGTTAATTTTTTCTTGTTGTCATAGTTACCTTTCTTATAGAAATGATTTCTCTAACTTCATTTTCTCTCTTTTCCAAAAAAAAAAAAAACATTTTTTTATAACTAAGAGTACAAAATGGAATTAATTCTCAAAAAGTTTAAAAACATTAAAGTCACCTCATCTCTCACTATCTCTCTTCCATTTCATCACCTCTCCTTCCATTCCATGTCTCTCCACCTCGTCATCTTTTGTTACGAAGGTCGCTTGTCGGCCTCCGGTGACCTTTGAACTCAATTTTTTTTCTCTCATCTTCTCCTTCCTTCTTCGTCCCCTCTCTTCTTCTTCCCATCTCTTCTCTTTTGTTTATCTACTTCCTCTCTTTCTCTACGCACTGTCTGCGCGAAGGGGAACATCTCTTTCCCTCGTCGATCGTCGGACGTCTCGTTTTTAAATCCAGACAAATTTGAATCTGTAACTTTAGACAAGGTCTGGTCGACCCTTTGAGATCCCCCTCTCCTTCAACGGACTCTGAGTAGAAAGAGAGTGGGATTAGAGAAAGAGAAGAGGAATCAAGTGACTAGAAAAATCAACCACTCTAGACAAAGAGGTCAACTCTGGATGAAAGACCGTTTGCGTCCTCGTACTCGTGTCACCGACTGTCCCAACTTGATATAGATAACCTAACCTTTGTCGGGTGTATTTTAATATAATTGCTGCACTGTCTCCGGTTTGTACTCGGTCTCTCTTGCTTATCATTCAAGTTTGTATACTTAAAAGTCGGAGTCTCTTTGATCGGCACCACCCCATCGTCATGAGGACCTTATTAGGGTCACATGTGTTTTGTCATCAGACAGGTTAAAAACCGAAAAACGTTGTCGGTGTCCATAAAGTAATTATGAGTGACGGTCTGACTTCCAAACAACCTGTGATTCTTTTAACTTCATGACCCGCAATTTCAACCCCTCACAACGATAAATCAAGTTCGATTCACAGTGAATGTAATATCTACCTTTATTGAATTGTCTTCAATTCTCATAGTTCATGTGATTATTTGTGATATATCCCTTCTATATTGAATGTAATGAGTTTTGGAGTATATACTATAAAAAACATAAATATAAAATTATAGAAAAATTGAACGTAGTACTGTGGTTGTTAATTGTCATATAAAGAACCTGAATAATCAATCCCATAGGGCATAATCTTAAGAGAGGAAGCAAAACTCATTAGTTACCTACTTTCCTATTATTTCAATTCAATCCAAATAAACATACACTAAATTTTATTTGCTACAAAAAAAAAAAACAGTGTCAAATTATTATTCCCGACCGAATGAACTTCCGTCCCCACATGCATAAAGAAAAAGAAAAGAAAATAGGGATCTACCTACCTACCCGACCAAAACATAAATGGCATATATAATACCAGGAATATAACCCAAAAATGTTAACAATAAACAGATCCAAAATTCCACCTGCAATTTCAACAAAACCCCATTTCATTTCATCTATCAAGCTGCAAAATTAATAAGTTAGAAATCAGAATTGACAAGTCTAAAAATTAGGGATTATTACCCCACACCCATAACGGAGAAACACTCCAACTGGTGGCAACAGAATTGCCAGAACCACTTCTATAAATGTCTCTGATCCCATTTCTTTGTTTTCAATTCTAGACACAGAGAGAGAGAGAGATGAGAGGACTTTTGATGGAAAAAAAAGGACAAGTTTTTGTGGTGATGAAGATAGAAGAAAGACAACAAATATTGTTGTGATTTAATTTTTGTTGCCAAGTATTTTGTCTATTTCTACACGTGTTTAAAACAACATGGAGCCAACTTCATACGTGCGAAGTTTTAGGGTCAGCTTTGTTTCATGATTCTATACTTCCAAATCCAATAGCGAGATAACTACAGTGTATCCGATTATTCCATTAGTACAGAATCAATATATAATCCAATGCTTCAGATCCGTTTGACTTATTCTAAACGTAAGCATCTGTGATGTCCACGTCAGCTGAAGCGGACCAATATGGCCTTGAGTTTAAGGGTGCGCAGTGTGGATTTTAACCGAGACAAAATGTTTTGCTGGCATTTTAAAGCATTTCAAGATATATCTATATAACAAAATGATTTTATAGACATTTCAAGAGATTGAGTTTGTAGATAAATTTTCATGTAGACATTTCAAGATATTTGATCCGCTAACAAAATATTTTGTAGACATTATAAAATGTTAAGTTCCTTCACAAAATGTGCAGGAGATATTTATTGGGAGAATTTGACATTGACTCTCGCTTTTATATCGATATTAAGACTAAACTCTTAGTTTTTTTTTTTTACTTTTGATTTACACACCCACTAACATGGAAATTAAAATGTAAACAACGACACTTTTGTCCTGATTCACATTGTTATTCGAACAACTGACATTTAACTAGAAATTAACGTTTGAAGTCGACGTGAAGATGTAAATCAAAAGTTTCAAAAATATTGGAATTTAATCCTACTATGGACGTAAAAGTAAAGGTCAGTGTCACAAACTCCCTTAGTTTTACTATTTTTACTCAGATTTTAATGAATTTATTGATTTTGCCTCCACAAATACTAATTGAAACCTCTCATGCTAAACTAAAGGTCGGTGGACAAGTGAAGTCAAAATTTGAATGAAAACGTTTTGACATGGAGGAGAAACAAAAAGTCCCGCTCTTTTTTATCTTTTTCGGTCTTTCCTAACGACTAGTCGTCTCAGAATCAATCTGATGTTATTACGAGGGGAGAGAGAAAGAAAGAGGGGCCATGCCATGCCGCCATGGCCATGGCCATTGCCATGGGGAACTACAATACCACTACTAGTATGAACCCTGGATCTTATTGTATGATCTCTTAAACTGTACAAATATGAGCGCTGAATTACTTATTTCTGGTGTGAATTGGTGGTGGAAAGTTGAACTATTTTGGTTTTTATAGGGAAACCGCGACAAGCCTATCATGGCTGAAAGTTAATATACGCTGAAAATTGTTTGGAGCTTCCACAATTGCTCGTGATCTTGCACTCTCTTGCTTCCCATTCATCTGTAAAAGAATTCTTTTTCTGATCTTCATTTGGCCTGCCTTGTTTGCAGAATAGGGTCTATGGAGGTGCCTCAAAGGTCATCTCCGACGGCAACTCGAGCTGCCCGCCAACTTAAGATGCCAGGATCAGAAACTGATATAACCTCAACAAACACTGTGAGTAGGACATCTAAAGAAAAAAGCCCAAATGTGGCCGTCCTTCGAAAGTCGCCCAGAAGCTCAGCAATAGAGGTAAGTAAAATCGGTATACAACATTTTATCTTCTCAAGAATGTGCTATTATATATAGTTTTCTGCTGCATCCCTTTTGCACTCTGCACTTCTGAAGGTCTCTAAATTTTTCATGCTTGTCAACCTTGCTTGTCATCCTCCTGTGAACTCCAGAAAAAGCATCCAACCAGAGTAATTGAGTTGGAGTCTCAGCTGACACAACTGCAAGAAGAGATGAAGAAAGCAAAGGACCAACTAGGTTTGTCAGAATCTCGTAGCCGACAAGCTAAGCAAGAGGCTGAAGCAGCGAATAAGCAACTTGTAGCTATTACTGCAGAGCTTGAAGAATCTCGACAACAGTTTCTGAAATTGACTTCAGAAGATGGTAGAATCCAAGAGTTCTGTAAACTGTATCAAGAACGGGACCAGGCATGGCAATCTGAGCTAGATTCTTTGCAGAAGCAACATGTGGTTGAATCAGCAGCGTTGGCGTCTGCCGTAAATGAGATACACAGACTCAAAATGCGACTGGAAACGGTTGCTAAAGCTGAGACTTCACCGAAAGAAGAAAGAGAAACAACACATACTGAGTTAGAGATATTCAAACTAGATATGACTGAAACTCTTTCTATCGTTGAGAATATGAAAGCAGAGCTCAAGGATTGCAAAGAATCCGAAGGTCAATCACAAATACAGCTCCAGGAAACCCTAATGCAGTTGGAAACAGCCAAGACAACAATCGAAATACTCCAATCTGACGGCCTAAAAGCCAAGGAGGTCTATGACGCTATGGCTTCCGTGTTAGAGAAGTATAGGGTACAAGTAAATGCGCTTGAAATACTTGTCAGCAAGATTCAAGCAGACCCTTCAGGTAATACTATGCTCTCAGATAAACATAACGAAAATGGCGAGACTATTGAATCTAATCAGCTCATTTTGGAGCTTATTTCCTTGAGGTTGGAGGTGGATCAGTTGAGAAACAAATTAGGATTTGCTTCTAAAATTAGATGCCAGAAAGAAGAGGTACAAAACTCGATACACATATATCAACTTGCTGATCAAACTTCCACGGAATCCGAGTTACTGGCAAAAGTGCTGAAAGCAAAAGCAGATATGGAAGAGTTGAAGACAAATCTAATTGATAAAGAAACTGAGTTATTGAGCATTTCCGAAGAAAAAATAGATTTGAATTCAGAGATGGAGAAAAATTGGCCAAACGAGACAGAATCTGAACTTCAAAACTTGAAGATTAGTATTGCAAATTTGAAGGCAACCATGACTGACAAAGAAAACAATGTGAAGAACTTGTCAGAGGAGAACAAGATACTGAAATCTGAAATGGAGAAGAGGAGTGAAGTGACTGAAGAGCTTGATGTCATGAAAGAAGAGGTAGAGAGGAGTAGCAAAAGAGCTGTATGGGTAGCTGAACAACTCGAAGCAGCTCAGACAGCAAATTCAGAAATGGAGAGTGAACTAACAAGACTTAAAGTGCAGTCAGATCAATGGAGAAAGGCAGCTGAAGCAGCAACATCAGTTCTTTCAACTGAAAATAATGGGAAATTCGATTTCAGTTACCATCCTGTAAATATACATTATTCATCTGACGATGACGATGGATCACCCAAGACGAGAAACATGTTGAAGAAGATCGGAATCTTGTGGGAGAAAGGACAGAAGTAGATCCGAATTCGCTCTTGTTCATTTTGTCGTTACGAATCTGTCCTCTTTTCTTCTTCTTTTTTTACTTCGTTATTTCGTAGAGGAAAAGCAGTGTGGGTTATAGGTATAACATTGTATAGGTAGGTTAGAAACTTTTCTATGTACATTTGAATTTTTCGGTTGGGGTTCCAAACATGTTAGTAAGGTTTCTTGAATCACTTTTCTACGTATATTTGAGTATTGACCATAATCATTCACGCATAAATTACTTTCAATTTATGATATTAATAAACAAAATCACCACTAAATCACTTTTATTGAAACTATTCATTTATAATAAACTTTTTAATTAGGAAACCATTTTCATACACCATGAAGATAACATAGATCAAAAGTAAACTTATTATCAGGATCAAACTAATACTTATGCACTAGTATTATTTACTTGACTATAGCTACGATGCCAACAATCTATCGATAGAGCATCATTGACTCGTTTCCCCCAATATGCAAATATGTAAAAATTCTTTTTGAATATATTATATTGACATATTCCAGGTAGTTGAATAGAGTATATGCACTTTGTAGAACATCTATTCCAGTCTCTCGAACCCCTATATATATCAACACTGGTTCCATAAACTTTTCCGTTCTCGTCATTGAAATACATTCTACACCAAAAAACGGTTCTGTAGAAAACGTCATTTCGAAAGCTCCAATGAAAAGTACCATTGTAGTTAAGTTGTTGAACACCAAGATCATCATCTTTAGATTTGCAGTGAATAGCAAGGGGTGATTGATTTGCTAAATCATTAACAATGTAAGCATTGACTTTGCTATATATTGTTTCTCCTTTTGCAGTAACTTCTGAGAATAGTACCAAACAAAGAATGCAACTTATTAAGAACCCCCCATACTTTGAACCATCTGCCATTGTTGTTAGTATATTGATAACTATGTCTTAACAAGATTGTTAAGACCTATAAATAGAATAAGTTGTGCCCTTCCTATGTGCACCTTTTGGAAAGATAGAGCTTTTTTCTTTTCTTTTATTGACAAAATACAATCTGTTAAGATATAGGCTATTTAAAGGTTTTTTCTATTATAAAGTAGTCCCTGATGAGTTTGGGAGTTTGTTGTGAAAGATTTCAAGGTCAAATCTTAGAGATGTATTAAGAAAAAAAAATATTTGTATGGATTTCCTAAGACCTTGACCAATCTTGTGATCTTGGGAGATTAGATCATTTGAAGATCTTGAAAATTAGATTAACTCAAAGATCTTCATGAATATATAAATCATAACAAAACATTATATCATATAGATATTTATACAATTCAGTTTAGAAATCATATAGATGCATACATTGATCCATAAAAATCAAATTATCTCAAAGATCACTATTATACATAATTAGTAGTAGTTATATGTTCAATTAGAGGACATCAAAAGGTTAATTTTGTACCTTGTTGCTCTTCGATTTGAAGGGTCATTATAGAAATAAGTCTCAAGTAGTGACCTGAGGTGATTGCTCTAGACTTTAGGAAAACTTAAAATTGGCCAAGTCTAGGTGTCTAAAAGCTTCAAGAGTAAAAACTACCAAAAGCAAAAGATGTTATATATACATATATGTATTTGATTTTATCTTGTGATTTTCGATATTTTCTTTGGTTTGCTTGACAGGTTTGATCGGTTCGATTTACAGAGGAGACTCTGCTGGATCTTTTGTCTCGTTTGTGAATTGTCGGGACGTGCTCATGCCTATTCTGGAGCACGGGGCTTACCAAGTTATCAATAGGGGAATGATCCGAACTGATACTAGGCAAATGGTACAAACAGTAATGAAAATTGTTCATAGACCAAGAAGTGTTGATTAGGGATCTGTCTTGATGCTTTGATTCATCCCCACAAAACCTTTTAAATTCATTCGTACTTAGATGTGTTAATGTAGATAATATGAATTACATTTACTTTGCATTTATCTTATTGTTTGGGTCATTTGTGTAACTTGTATATGCTCTCTTTTATCTATAAATACAAACATACCCTATTCATTAGGGTATCTTGAGCTGAAACCTTTACATGGTATCAAGAGCAAACTTCTAAAAACCTCTCTAGTTTTCAGTGCCTCCTCTCTCATGGCCGACATTCCCTCCACCCTGCTTCTCAACACCCTCTCTCCTCTCCTTCTCACTCAACTTCTTCTTCTTCTTCTCTTCAAACCTTCCCTGCTTTATCCAACATTGCAAATTTGGTGCCCATTAGGCTTGATAACACAAATTACCTTCTCTGGAAAAGCCAACTTCTCCCTATCCTTCACTCTCAAGATCTCTTCAAATTTGTCAATGGCTCCTATCCACCTCCCTCTGAGTTCTTATCTTCCTCTTCTGAGCTACCCCTACCCTCAACCCTGATTATGTCTACTGGTATCGTATTGACCAGATGCTTCTATCTTGGATTAATGCTACTCTCACTGAACCAGTACTTAGCCTTGTTCTTGGCCTCACCTCTTCCCAAGCAATTTGGGAATTTCTTGATCAAAACTTTGCTTCCATTAACTCAGCCAGATTAATGAACTTGAATTTACAGCTTCAAACATCCAAAAAGGGTTCTCAATCGATTTCTGAATACCTTCTTCGTATTAAATGTCTCTCTGATTCTCTGGCTGCTATTGGTCATCCCATTGGTGATAATGAGTTGGTTCTTATTGTTCTCTCTGGTTTGGGCTCTGAGTTTGAAAACTTTGTGACTTTTATCACTACTCGAGTCATCCCTCCAACTTATTCTGAGCTTCAATCCCTTCTCTTAACTCAAGAGTTTCGTCTGGATCTTCTTCGAACTCAAAGCATTCAACCCACTGTTCTTTTCTCTCCTTGACTCCTTCTTCTCCTCAACCTCGTCCTCAATACTTCTCTGGTCAAAGAGGTTACAGAGGTCGTTATTCGAGAGGTGGAGGACGAAACTCTAGAGGATTTAACTCAAACAGAGGTAATTTTCAAAAACATACCTCTCAATCCTCTGTTCTTGGTGCTCCACCTTCTCCCATCATTTTTCAATATTGTGGTAAAGCTGGTCACTCAGCTCGTCAGTGTTATAGTTTACCCAATCCAAATGATTTTGCTCAATCCTTTGCTGCTATGGGTCTCTTCTCTGCTCCAACTGATCCAAATTGGTATGTTGATTCTGGTGCTTCAATGCATATAACATCTGATGCAGCCTCTTGCTCTGCTTGATCTGAAGCCTCCATTCCTGATCACATAATGGTGGGTACAGGACAAGTTACTCCTGTTACCGGTAGTGGTAATTTTCTTCTCCCTCACTCTAAATTTCTTCTTAAGAATGTTCTAATAGCCCCATGTTTTAAGAAAAATCCTATTTCTGTTTCCCAACTTCTTCGAGATATTAATTGTCTTGTTGTTTTTCATCGTCATGGGTTCTTTGTTCAGGACATTCCAACAGGGAGGAGACTCTTCGTAGGAACGATTGATGAAGGCCTATTCCGTCTATCGACAACTAGCAACCCCAATCCAATCTCTCTGTTTGCTTCATCTTTTTCTTCTGCTGCTTCAGCTACATCTGATGTCTGGCATCGCCGATTGGCTCATCCTAGCCTGCAAGTTTTTAATTCAGTAATTAGGAGTAATGCTTTAAAAATTAAAAACTCTGTAATGACTTTAAGTAAGTGTTTAAGTTGTATTTCAGGGAAGCATCATAAACTTCCTTTTTCCTCTGTTCTTCACTTATCCTCTGCTCCTAATGAACTTATTCACTCAGATTTATGGGGTCCATCCCCTGTGTCTTCTTCTTCTGATTATCGCTATACTTTGTTGCTTATTGATGATTACACACGTTTTACTTGGCTTTATTTTCTTAAATCAAAATCCGAAGTTAAAACTATTTTTAAAACTTTCAAAACATTTGTTGAAAAGCAGTTCGGTTATCCACTAAAAATTCTTCAGACTGATGGTGGAGGCGAATATGTCAGTAATGACTTCTCTGACTATCTTGTTCAAACTGGCATCCACCATCGTCGTTCTCGTCCCCACACTCCGCAACAGAATGGAGTTGCAGAGCGTAAAATCAGGCATTTAGTGGAGACAGCTCTCTGTCTTCTTCATCATGGTTCGGTCCCTCATAAATTCTGGCCAGAGGCTTTTCAAGCTGCGATTTATACCATTAATCGATTACCAACACCTATTCTAAATGGTTTATCTCCATTTGAGAAATTACTAAATCAAAAACCTAATTATGATTCACTTCGAACATTTGGTTGTCGTTGCTATCCTCTTCTTACTCCCTATCGCACCTCCAAGCTTGATTTCAAAACCAAACCCTGTATTTTCCTCGGATATAGTCCCAATCACAAAGGATTTCGATGTCTTGATGAAGCTTCGTCACGAATTTTTATATCTCGTCATGTACTCTTTGATGAAGATGTTTTCCCCTTTGCTCTTCAATCTTCTTTGAATTTAATTTCTCAAAACCCTAATTCCCCTCCTATCTCTTTAGAATGGACGGTCTGACCTGGTTCTCTTTCTTTGACATCTGACCGTCCATCTCATCTGACTCAGCAACGCTTGCCTAACGTGTCGTCCCTTTCACGTCCACCTATTACTCCCTCTGTCCCAAATTAAGAGTCCACTATTCCTTTTTTGGATGTCCCAAATTAAGAGTCCCATTCCTTTTTTATCACATAAAATCCCTTACTTTTCCATAAATACCCTTTCTTATATGTTTCCAATATGTGGTGCATTAATTAAGCTAATTAAGACATTCGATTATTTCCAATACAAAAATTTGTTTTCCAATGAACAAACCCATTCTTTTTAGATTAACCAAGTGAGAAATTAATATGGTTACATGTATTTCTAGAATAAATATTGTAATCTTTGAATTAGTTCAAGAAAAACTATCAAATAAATAAGGGTAAACATGGAAGAAGAGAAAATGTGAAAATAAGTTGGATTCCCAATATGGGACTCTTAATTTGGGACAGAGGGAGTACTATTTTTCCAGCTGTTACGACTTCTCCCTCTTCAAACGGTCCACCTGGCCCTATCATTTCTCCTATTATACCTCTTTCCACCTCATTTCCTCAGGATCAACCGCGTGTTCTCACCTCTCCATTGCAAGGACCACCAGGACACGTGGCTACTTCTTCTGCTGTTATTCCTTTAACGACTGTCAACGCGTCTTCTTTGCCATCTGGTCTACCACCTTCCCACCTGTCATCTGTCTCTCCTCAACAGATTGGTCCCCCACCACCTTTACCTCCACTTTCCTCTTCTCTGATCAGCGATCCTCCACCATCTTCTGCTGTCCTTCATACTCCTCCTTTACAGAAATCATCCAACTCTCTTCATCCCATGATCACTCGTACTCGTGATGGGACTAGAAAGCCAAAAGTTCTTCTATTTACAACTCCTTTTTCTTCATCTTCTTTTGATGAACCTTCTACCTTCTCTCAAGCTATGAAGCATGATCACTGGAGAGATGCAATGGAGGAGGAGATTCAAGCTCTTAACAAAAATAGTACCTGGTCTTTGGTTAAAGCTCCACCGAATGTTAATATAGTGGACTGTAAATGGGTTTTTCGCATTAAACAAAAAGCTGATGGTTCGATTCAGAGATATAAGGCTCGATTGGTGGCTCGTGGCTACACTCAGCAATTTGGTATTGATTATGAGGAAACTAATAGTCCAGTAGTTCGTTCCACAACAATTCGAAGTATTATCTCTCTTGCTCTCTCAGGTATTTGGCAAATCAAACAATAAGACATTAAAAATGCCTTCTTAAATGGCAATCTTCATGAATTAGTTTACATGAATCAACCAAAGGGGTTTGAAAATCCTTCTTACCCTAATCACGTATGTCAACTACATAAGGCCATCTATGGCCTGAAACAGGCTCCTCGAGCATGGCATCATCGATTCAGCTCTTGTCTTTTGGGTATGGATTTTAAGCAATCAGTTTCAGATCCCTCTATGTTCTGTTATCGGTCTACAACTGACATTTTGATTTTATTATTATACGTTGATGATATCTTAGTCACTAGTTCCTCTACTTCTCTCTTACATAAGTTTATTGCCAATCTCAAATCGAAATTTGAGATGACTGATCTAGGTGACCTAAGTTATTTTTTGGGAATGGAGGCATCTCGATCATCTGACTCTCTCATCCTCACTCAACAAAAGTATACTAATGATTTACTTCGTCGTTTTGGTCTATTTGACTCCAAACCAGTGGTCACCCCTGTTATTTCTGGTTCTAAAATGTTTAAATTGGATGGAAAACAATTACAAGACCCTCAGCTTTTTCGAAGTCTAGTTGGGGCATTACAATATCTTACCCTCACTAGGCCAGATATTGCATATGCTGTGAATCAAGTATCGAAGTTCATGAGTAATCCTACATCAACACACTTGATTGCTGCCAAAAGAATTCTTCGATATCTTAAAGGGACTTCTTCTCTTGGTCTTTCTTTCAAAAGAGCTGCAGCTCTTCCTATCATTGGTTACTCAGATGCTGATTGGGCTGGCTCACCTGATGACAGAAGGTCAACAACTGGTTTTGCTATCTTTCTTGGTCCTAATCTGATTGTTTGGGCTTCCAAAACTCAGTCGACAGTTGCGAGATCCTCCACAGAAGCAGAGTACGGAGCTGTTGCTCATGCTACTGCTGAATTGATTTGGTTAAAGAACTTGCTGATTGAATTAGGATTGTCTCCCTCCACTGCCCCAATTGTGTATTGTGATAATATCAGCACTACTTATCTAACTGTTAACCCTCTCTATCATTCAAAAACAAAACATACAGCAATCGACTTTCATTTTGTTAGAGAACAGGTGAAACATGGTGCTTTGAAGGTTCATTACATACCAGGGGACTCTCAGATAGCTGACATTTTCACTAAAGGGTTATCTTCTACAAGGTTTCAAGATCCCAAGTTCAAGCTCTCTCTTGTTCCTTCTCGTTCGGCTTGAGGGGGGCTGTTAATGTAGATAATATGAATTACATTTACTTTGCATTTATCTTATTGTTAGGGTCATTTGTGTAACTTGTATATGCTCTCTTTTATCTATATATACAAACATACCCTATTCATTAGGGTATCTTGAGCTGAAACCTTTACAAGATGTCCCATCCTGATTGCAAACGTTCATTGCAAAAAAAAATTGGGTTCATTATTCGACAAACCAATTCCAGAAAACACTTCGAAAACTCAGTTTCAAGCTTTATGACTTGAATAAAAAGTTTTTAAACATATTGACACGAATACCAATACTCTTATCCGTAACATCCAAAATACCACACATTCTGAGTCTTACCATATGCTGTAGGCGGGAAGGAATTGGTTTGACTCGAGTCAATAGTTATTGACCTCTATAAGCACCCAACGACTAACCAAAAATATAGAAGGTGAAGTTCACCCCCATCTTCTCTTCTACCTTGTTCCATAAATATGCATGAAGCATCAAATAATGGGTTAGGGATGTTTATATACGTCATTAGAGATTTTTTCCTTTCTTGAAAATTGGTTGGAAAGAACTATTGTTGATTATTTTCTAAAATGTCCTTGGGTGCCCAAAAGGCGGACTACCAAAACTACATCATTTTCATCAGAAATGTCACTTTTTCTCTCTTCAATAACCGAGCGTCTCGCTCTTAAGAAACCCTAAAAAAATCTTTCCCAAAAATCTTCACCCGACACTCAAACCATCCGTCTCTCTCTCTCTCTAAACTCGAATCGTCCATCTCTCTACAACCCTCTAATCTTGCATAGCTTCAGGTGAAAATCTTTCTTTTCCTCTTCAAATCGTTGTACCCGAAACTGAAACAATTGATTTTTACCCAAAAAGCAACCGGAAACGTCATTAAGAACCATCATGTAGCTAAGCAACTGAAACCCAAACGGAAAAGGTGGGGTATTTATACAGGTTATTGTATGTTTACGATTTTTCTACAATGAAGTTTTGTTCAATATTTGTAATGGTGTTTTGGGTTTATTGTGTTTTAGGATTTATTGCGTTTTTGGTTTTGACGAAGCAATATATGTTATTCACAATACATTTGTTGATTTTTATTGTATATAATGAAAAATGTTCGTGTGAGTAGAAAGAGTTTATGTGTATGAAGTAATACATTTTTTTTACTAGAAATGATACATTTTTATCAACAAAAAATATAAAATATTGATTGTAAAGTTTTTTTTCTATCAGGTTTGAGACTGTATATGTTATTTACAATACATTTCCTGTACATGTTCATCTATGAAAAAACAATATATGTTATTTACAATTTATTTCTCGTTTTGTGTTATACATAATGGAAAATGTAGTTTGGAGACTGTTAATTACAAATATCTTAATGAATTTTTTTCTCTAACAAGTTCAAAGAACATCAAACAGAAAGAAAAACAAGTTAAGAGCAAATCACTCTCGATTGAAGTGATTTTATAACATTTTTTGTTAGCTTTGAATAAATGCAAAGATGATTTGTATTGTACATTATATGCAGTTTTCAATAAATGATGAAAATTGTTAGTCTTATGAGGAACATTCTTTGAAATTAATTTGAGAAATATCTGGCTGATCTTGAAACAGAAAAGGTATATATTGATTCAATCAGTACATGTTTTTTATTAGAAATGACACATATTGATTGAAATTTTTTCACCTAAATATATTGTCCATTGTAAATAATGTATATTGTTCAATATAAAATACATTTTGGTACTGTTTTTGTTTTAAATAGTATATAAATATTATGTTATTTATTAGATATTTTCCATCTTACACTGAATATATTCATTAATGTTATTCATTTGATACAGGTAAGTGAGAGAGTTGTTGATGAAGAAAGTGAACAAGAAATAAAATTTTGAAGTATGTGGTTCTTGATTTAACTCGCGATTGAAGTTCATCGTCTCCATTATATGTATACTAATTGCATCTAACATCACTGTAATTGGAAGTACTCTATCATGTCGAATATGGTTGTTGAATGACTCTGATAGTTGTGAAGATATAGCAGTGTACCTATGTAACAATAATAGATTAAGAACTTGTTTAGGAATTATCTTAAATGTGTAGATAAACTATGATATGTCCACTAGAAATAATGTTTTCTTATTCATAAATAATGTATAATTTATGAACAATTCTCTGCAATTGGAAAGCATGTTTTGTTTTGCAAACGTAAGAACGATAATTATATGCTGAAATATGAAAATTGTTGAGATTTGATTATCTTTGACCGGGATTGGAAGATGTTGGCAACTTTTGACCCACCCATCTCTATCATTTGGGTAATTGTCAAACCGAAATCGTGACCTGTGCTTATACTACATTGACAAAGGGCGAATCGAAATGCTTTAGCACCGCCTAGACACAACTGACCAACTTGAGTAAAGATTTTATGTCAACCATCTGATTTTAGTATGATGTTCTTCACTACGTTGGATGATTTTGTTGGAAATTCCATATCTAAATCCTAAACTACAAAGGCAAAAATGAAAAAAATAATCAACAAAATGTATAATGTATAAAGTATAAAGGAAAACAAAACAAGTATGGTACATTTTGTATAATGTTTTGTAAAATTTGTAATGTTTTTAGTAAATAAAATGTTTATTTTTTGAAAAGTCGTTTTTGTTATGAAATGAAATATTAAACATGAATGATAAATAACGCATCATTCAGGAACCAAAACAAGAATTAATAAAAAAAAAATAGTGTATTGTAACTACATAATAACCAAACAACAAATATGTGTTTTGTTTTATAAAAAATAAGTAATTTTTTGTAAAAATATTGTATTCCAGAATCTGTTAGAAAAGAAATGTACAGAAATCTAGTTTGGATCAAAAGATAAAGAAAACGATGATGAAAATGAACTAAAAACTGGTAGATGATTAAAATGAACTAAAAACTAAGAGATGGTGAAAACATAATCGAAGATGATGAAAGGATAAACGGATTTAAACATGATGAACAGAGGCGGAGCTGTTAGTGGGTTGAGCCGGACTGTAGCCCGGGTCAACCCACTAACATCCAAAAGAAAACCTACCTCATGTTTGGTTTGGCTAAAGTGGTCATTTAACCTATTATTGCTAATAGCTCAGGAGTTCGGGTCCCACCCTTCTTCTTTTTTGAATGAGAAACTATTTTATTGAATATAAGAGTGCGTTTGGTTTGGGTCCTTTGGGATGCTTTATATATATAGACATATTTTTTTTTTCTTAGAAACTAGATTATATGTTATTTGAACCTAACACAAATCTTTTTTAAAGTAATTCTTGTTTTTACACATATCAAACGTAATTATATAAACTTTTTTTTTTACACGAAAATTAGGTTTTTGGCAATTTTTCTTATTTTAAATTTTCTTAAATCAAATTTAAAAAATTCTCTATACAGTTCTAGTTCCAACGATAACTATGTAATATGAGAGATGCTAGAGTGCCCAGCTCGGTACCCACTAAAATGCCCAGCTGACGTGGATTCACTAAAATATAAGGTTTTTTCAAAGTTTGACTCCGGTGGAGACCGCTTTTATTTCTAAACGAGGAAATTTGGGCATTTAAGTGAGCATTCTAGCTGGGCACTCTATCATTTCCTGCCTAATATTTTCATTTAGTTTGTCTAGTTTGAATGATGTCGTAATGTCATTGGAATTATGAAAATGTGTCACCGTTTTCATATATTTTTTTAATTCTTAATATAAAAGATATTTTTTCTTCAACAATAATTTTCAGCCCGTGTCCATTCTAAATCCTGGCTACGCCTCTGATGATGAAGACACATATGATGCATCTTAGAAAGAGAAAATTTATAATAATGGAGAATGATGATGTTTGAAGATGATGATGAAGAACCACGTAAAGTTGAGACGGATTCTACTTCTCTAAGCAGCTGGAGTTATTTCCAGAGATACAAAAAAGTTGAGATTTGATGATGGAGAACCAAAGAATGATGATGTTTGAAGATGACGATGAAGAACCACGTTAAGTTGAAGCAGATTCGTAGATCCAGTAATGGAGAAATCGAATGTGGTTTCAGTTAAGAAGTAGGGTTTAGGTTTTAGAGTGAGAAATTTAACGATTTCGATTACGGTGAGGAGATTGGAGAGAGAAACTGTGAGATAAAAAAGACTTAAAGTGCAGTCAGATCAATGGAGAAAGGCAGCTGAAGCAGCAACATTCTTTCAACTGAAAATAATGGGAAATTCAGTTTCATTTACCATCCTGCAAATTTACATTATTCATCTGATGATGACGATGGATCACCCAAGAAGAGAAACGTGTTGAAGAAGATCGGAGTCTTGTGGAAGAAAGGACAGAAGTAGATCTTGATTCACACTTGTTCGTTTTGTCATTACGAATTTGTTCTCTTTTCTTTTTTACTTCGTTATTTGGTAGATTAGGAAAAACAGTGTGGGTTATGGGTATAACATTGTATAGGTAGGTTAGAAACTTTTCTATGTATATGTGAATTTTTTGGTTGGGGTTCGAAACATGTTAGTAAGGTTCTTGCATCACTTTTCTACGTATATTTGAGTATTGACCATAATCATTCGCGCATAAATTACTTTCATTTTATGATATTAATACACAAAATCACCAATAAATCACTTTTATTGAAACTATTCATTTATTATAAATTTTTGAATAGGAAACCGTTTTCATACACCATGAAGAATTCACTATAGACCAAAAGTAAACTTATTATCAGGATCGAACTAATACTTGTTGACTAGTATTATTTACTCGACTCTAATTACGATTCCAACAATCTATCGATAGCTCATCATTGACTCGTTTTCCCCAATATGCAAATTTGTAAAAGTTATTTTTAAATATATTATATTGACATATTCCAGGTAGTTGAATAGAGTATATGCACTTTGTAGAACATCTATTCCAGTCTCTCGAACCCCTATATATATCAACACTGGTTCCATAAACTTTTCCGTTCTCGTCATTGAAATACATTCTACACCAAAAAACGGTTCTGTAGAAAACGTCATTCTTAAAGCTCCAATGAAAAGTACCATTGTAGTTAAGTTGTTGAACACCAAGATCATCATCTTTAGATTTGCAGTGAATAGCAAGGGGTGATTGATTTGCTAAATCATTAACAATATAAGCATTGACTGTGCTATATATTGTTTCTGCTTTTGCAGCAACTTCTGAGAATAGAACCGAACATAGAATGCAACTTACTAAGAACCCCCCATACTTTGAACCACTAGCCATTGTTGTTAGTATATTGATAACTATGTCTTGACAAGATTGTTAAGACCTATATATATAGAAAAAGTTGTGCCCTTCCTATGTGCATCTTTTGGAAAGATAGAGTCTTTTGATGACAAAACACAATCTCTAAAGATATAGGTTATTTAAAGGTTTTTTCTATTATAAATGTAGTCCAAGATGAGTTTGGGAGTTTGTTGTGAAAGATTTGAAGGTCAAATCTTAGAGATGTAAAAAATAAAATATTATGGATTTCCTAAGATCTTAACCAATCTTGTGATCTGTGGAGATTAGATCATTTGAAGATCTTGAAAATTAGATTAACTCAAAGATCTTTATGAATATATGAATCATAACAAAACATTATATGATTATACCACATAGATATTTATACGATCCAGTTTAGAAATCATAAAGATGTATACATTGATCCATAAAAATCAAACTATCTCAAAGATCAGTACTATACACGGAAATTAGTAGTAGTTATATGTTCAATTAGAGGAGATGAAAAGGTTAATTTTGTAACTTGTTGCTCTTCGTTTTGAAGAATCAATATAGAAATAAGTCTTAAGTAGTGACCTGAAGTGACTGCTCTAGACTTTAGGAAAAGCTAAAATCAGCCAAGTCTGGGTGTCTAAAAGCTTCAAGAGTAAAAACTAACAAAAGTAAAAGATGTTACATATATGTATTTGATTTTATCTTGTGATTTTCGATATTTTCTTTTGTTTGCTCGCAAAATGAAGACCATGTGGATGGTTTACGAGGATTGATGGTTTTAGCTTCCGCTTAGTAATTTTTATGTTTGTACGCGAATGCATGGTTTGCATGACAGGTTTGATCGATCCGATTTACAGGAAGACTCTATTGGATTTTTTGTCGCGTCTGTGAATTGTCGGGCCGTGCTCATACCTATTACGGTGCACGGGGTTTACCAAGTTATCAATAGGGGAATGATCCAAACCGATACGAGGCAAATTGTACAAACAATAATGAAAATTGTTCATAGACCAAGAAGTGTTGATTAGGGATCTGTCTAGACGCTTTGATCCATCCCCACAAAACCTTTTAAATTCATTCGTATCTGGATGTCCCATCCTGATTGCAAACATTCATTGCAAAAAAATTGGGCTCATCATTATTCGACAAACCAATTCCAGAAAACGCTTCGAACACTCCGTTTTAAGCTTTATGATTGGAATAAAAGAGTTCTTAGACATATTGACACGTATATCAATTCTCTTACTCGTAACATCCAAAATGCCACACATTTGGAGTCTTACCATATGCTATAAGCGGGAGGGAATTGGTTTCGCTCGTGTCAATTGTTACTGACCTGAACACTCTATAAGCACCCATCCAACCAACCAGAAATATAAATGGTGAACTTCACCCCATCTTCTCTTCTACCTTTCTCCAAAAATATACATGTCGCATTGAATAATGGGTTAGGGATGTTTATATACGTTATTCGAGGTTTTTCCCTTTTTTTCGAAAGAAAAAGATGAAAGAAAACATTTAAAATTTAGAAGCTTATAAAGTTTTTAGGTCAATAATGTTCATTGAAATAAGTCACCTGCTTATAGCACAAAGGTCGGGTGCTTCTATCAGAAACCTAGATAGAATAGGTATATCTGCACAAGTACGTTTACGACGACAGCCCACTTTCTTGTTGGCCCTAAACCCATTAAATTGGAAGCCCAACCTGAGTTGGATATAATAAGGACATAAACGTAATATAAATGAAAAACAAGCCCATTGTCGTAAACTCAACCTAGTAGTACATGATGTCCAAATAAATACTAAGATGTATGGGGTTAGGGTTTCTTTAGACGGCTTTCTAGTTCTAGGGTTCTTCTTCGTCTCTGCTTCTCTTCAACAGTTGTTCTCGGAGAATCTCTTCTCACATCAGCAATCATGGGGTAAGAAACATAAACCCTTTTCATCTTTCAATGTTTTCATCTCATATTTGTCATTAAAACACTTTCGAATCATTTTTAATGTAGATTAACTTTATTTATCTGAACCAGAATCTAGGGTTTTACTAGTATCTGATTTTATGTTCTAAATGATC
The DNA here is from genome assembly GCF_041429995.1 of Eschscholzia californica. Classification (NCBI taxonomy): domain Eukaryota; kingdom Viridiplantae; phylum Streptophyta; class Magnoliopsida; order Ranunculales; family Papaveraceae; genus Eschscholzia; species Eschscholzia californica. The sequence continues at coordinate 17,662,709 of NW_028238198.1, forward strand.
TATTTAGTGTTTGATACTCAACTTACAAGCTGACATTAGGACCATTTATTTGATTTTCTGTACTGGGTTTACGTTTTTGATTATGAATATATTGTACCTGAGACTGTCCCTGGATCTCTAAATGATGCAAAAGAAAAACAACTTTCTAATTTGTGTAATGAAATTTTCTGAACTAGATTCATAATTGCCATTATTTTGATTCTGTTGTGGCCTTAGATGTCATTTATCTCAGAAAAAAGGAAAATTGCAAAAAAGGGATTAGGTTAGAAAGTCGAAGGCGACTGTGTTTGAATTTTTCTGTTGGAAAAATTATTGATATCACATTATTCCCAGACTGAGTTGTACACTCCGTTAAGAGAATTATTGACGAAAATATGAATGTTGTACAGGAAGACACGTGGTATGGGAGCTGGTCGCAAGCTCAAATCTCATCGTAGACGACAGAGGTGGGCAGACAAATCATACAAGAAATCTCACCTTGGAAATGAATGGAAGAAGCCATTTGCTGGTTCTTCTCATGCTAAGGGAATTGTTCTTGAGAAGATGTAAGACTAGTACTTATATATTCTCTTTTTGTTACTTGCATTTTTCTTTTGGTGCTTTTAGTCATAAGACTCTAACTTGTTAGTTAAAAACTGAACAATGTTTGATGTTATCTTACAGTGGTATTGAGGCTAAGCAGCCTAACTCTGCTATCCGAAAATGTGCTCGAGTTCAGTTGATCAAGAACGGGAAGAAGATCGCTGCTTTCGTTCCCAACGATGGTTGCCTCAACTACATCGAAGAAAATGTAAGTCATTTCATACCCCTAGTGGCAAATCAACGTTGAAGTCTTTCGGCATCAAAGAGTAATAAAAGTTATAAGTCTCTTCAACTCTATAACTTCTTTCTTGTTGTAGGACGAAGTGTTGATTGCTGGATTTGGACGTAAAGGACATGCTGTTGGAGATATTCCCGGAGTTAGGTTCAAGGTTGTGAAGGTGTCTGGTGTCTCTCTATTGGCTTTGTTCAAGGAGAAGAAGGAGAAGCCTAGGTCTTAAACATATCTAGTTCAGAAAATGTTAGCATTCTCCTACCAGTTTCTCCCATTTTTCTATTTCTTTTTTGTTCTAGAATGTTACTTCCATCTAACTATTTAGGATTATCTGAAAGTTTCTGCAATTTTTTTCTATATTGAACTTGAGAGTTACCTTTTGATGCAACCAAAAACACATTTAAGCTCTCCCTTAATTACGTTTTCATCAAGTCTTGTTTACCTAATTTACGTTTATTTTGGCTCTGATTCTCTCTGAAATTTTTGTCAGTCATATTGATGACTGATTTTGTATAATCCACTTCTAGTTACCCTAGGTATGTATAGAAGATGGAAAGTTGTTTATAAGCAACTTGTATGACGGAATAGAAACAGTTATGACAAGAACAATGGCTGTTCCAAGTAACAGTTCAAGTGTTGTAGGTTGCATACTATTTTCTGTTGAGAAGAAACCATTTTCTTCCTGAACTGTTACAACTGTTACATTGCTGTCTTGAGAAGATTTTCAACTTAGCTAAAAAAAATGAAAAAGCAGTTCCAAAGAGTCAGGTTGGGGAAAAAAATGACGAAATGGTCCTTGAAAAACAAAGTATTTATGGTTCATGTCATCGGAAATTACAAAATTGCCATCGAAATTTTCTCGGGAAACGATTTTTTTCTGAAAAAGAATCCGACAACCCCGCCCATCAGAATCTGTATTGTTCAGAAATTTACGGAATTGCCACCGAAAAATTCTCGGGAAACGAAATTTTTTTGAAAAATTGTCTGACGCACCGGGAAATTATTTTATTTACTGGAAATTTTCTTCTGTACTAGACACTTTTGTACCGGGAATTTTCTTGTGACCGAGAAATTATTTTATTTACCGGAAATTTTCTTCTGTACTAGACACTTTTGTACCGGTTTGAAATTTCGTTTGAAAATTTCAAATTTTCATTAAAATTTGAATTTTATTGTGTACGGGAAATTATTTTATTTACCGGGAAGAGATGGTTTGCTGGGCGGGAATTTGAAATTTCGTTTCAAATTTTCTAAAAATTTTGAAAATTTGAATTTTCTTGGAAATTATTTTATTTACCAGGAAGAGATGGTTTACTGGGCGGGAATTTGAAATTTCGTTTGAATTTTCAAAAAAAATTGAAAATTTGAATTCTTTTGTGTACGGAAAATTATTTTATTTACCATCCAGTTTTTTTTGTCAGAAAACGTCAGCATGTCCCGTCCAAGGGCAAGAGGGAGATAAAAAAAAAATCAGGAAACAATGAGCTGTCCTGACATTTGGATTGGAAACTCATTTTTTGGCAAGGTTGGATTTATTTTGGTTTTACCCCCCAAAAATTGGACCTTTCACTCAAAAATCCTTTGTTTATCTTCCTTGTTTTTGCGTTTTTGCGTTTTTGCACAGCCCATATATGGACCACGAAGATTGTGCGTACAAAATCTCGTAGAACATTTATATTCATAATAAAGTTCTATAATAACCATCTCCCTAACCGTTTTCAATTGTCATTGAGGGAGGAGGAAGTGGGTAAAGGTGGTGGTTTCTTAAGGTGACCCGTCCATTGATGAAGACTGATGTCTCGTCCATTGATGAAGATCGACGATTTGGTAGTTTGTCATGAATAGTATGGCACCACGATTCGTCCATTGATGAAGATCGACGATTGCTTATTTAAACAAGTACGGAAATTATAACAATTAGGCATCTAACTATCAATCCATAGTCTACATATCCAACCGATTGCAAGTGCAAGAAAAAAGAGTTCGTGATTGTTTTTACAAATTCAGTATGACAGACTTGCACGATCTCCATTTCTCCACTTGGTTTGTGATTTCTACTTATGCTTTAGTACAATAAAACTGGGCACTCTAGCATCTCCCTTTCATTTACTTTTTGGCTTGTTACTCCCTTTCCTTCTTACATTTAGAAGCTATATATGTATTGTACTTTATTTATGTAACTCTCATGTTGTACTCAGAGGAGTTTAAAATCTCAACCATGTAATGTTCTGGATTGATATCCAACTTATGAATGAAATTCAGGTTTAACTCAAAAAAAAAAAAAATCTTTGAATCTTACTCTCCTTATTCATATGGACACAAAATTAGCCTAAATAAGGCATTTGAGTCGCATGAAAACAAGTATACTGAAATATGACTAAAAAAAAAAAAACAAACTCTGCCTGATACTTTATATCCTACAAGATTTACTCCACTGTCCTCCATTTTCTCTTAATTTTGTAGCCTTACTCCCCAGCAAAACTGTGCAGGTCACTCATCCATACCATCTTTATAGATAAGTGAGTTCTTCAGAGGCAAACCAGAAGCTTGTCCTACTGGAATTCACCATCTCTTGACTTGAAGTCTTCGCAAGTACACATTTGATCATTCTTTCCTTCTTGTACTGTAAGGCTACAATAGGAACGGGCAGGAACACACTTAGAAATTCATAAGAAATCATAAGTTACATAGAGTAAAGTTTTCTATTTCATCCCTACTCTAAACATTATCCCAGACTTCCAGAAGTAAAAGAGAGGTCCTTCCATTTTGGAACTGCAAACCCAACGCTGGAGATGCACATATATTTCAGAAAACAATTCATTATTATTCCCATCATGGGTCTGTTTACCTAAAGGCAATGCTCAGAACTGCATAAAATTTAAGAATCTTCAAGAAATTAGCTTACCTTGAAATAAGAAGACCGTAGCTACTGGAGAACTACAACAAGTTAACTGTCTTCTTTCTGTATGCGTTCTGGCAAAGCAACCTTTGATGGTGAGATATCAATGGTTGATTCTGATGCAGACTCAAAGCACACACTCTTATTGCAGAAAGAAACATTGTCTGCCAAAGGAACACGTGTGCTCGATGGAACTTTCGTTGGGTTAGGAGAAAGGCAGGGCCGGTTATGCTTCAATGAAGTCTTTTGAAGATCCTCCTCCTGGCCATGAACAAGAAATTCGCTGAAATTGGGAGAAGTTAACATTGGATTACAAACATCATGTATGTTAATGGCATCAATGATCAAACTATCAATGATCAAACTGAGGTAGAGATGAGTCCTTCACAATTACCTCTTTCACAACGTCTACGTTCAGATCTACAGCTGCCATTTGTCTAATCAAATCGTTCACTTGATCATCAGAACCAGAATAATTTTCCTTTTCGTTGCCTTTGTGGAGTAAATGCAGGTCATTCTTCAGATGCCTTTGATCATCTGAAGTCTTTTCACCTGGCATCTTAGATAAGTTCATAACGTTTCTATGACAATCAGTTAGTTCAGTAGAAATCTGAGGTCCATCTTCTTTGCAAAACGAGATAACAATATCATTCTCAAGCGCCGTGTTATCTCGGGTACATAATCCTGTACTCAAGACAAAATCCTGAACTGTCTCTGCATTTGGCATCTCTGAAATTGACCTACTCGCAAATTGTGTCTCTCTGCTGGTCCCTGAAGATGACTCGTTAACAAGTTCTGATACACAAGTTAACTTTGTCGAATCTGTGGATATTTGACGAAGTTCTTCAGAAGAGACAGGATTTTTTGTTGCTACGACTTTGGCTCCTTGAGCATCTAGTTTAATGACGTCAGAACTTCTTACAGTTCTTTCAGGCTGGAGCTTGCTAGCCTTTGTTTTCACGGTTTCTTCTTTGAGGGTAAGAGTTCTAGGTCCAGCTTTTGATAAACCACTCCGTGCGCCAGAAGGAGATTGTGAACTGCTAGTGGGAGTATGTACTAGCGTTTTGTCCTGAAACAAATATAATTAACTTAGAATCGTCATGTTTATGGAACAGATGACAGAAAGTAAGAAGTTAAATGAAGATATTAACTAAAAAAAATAAACAGAAAATAATACCAACCGCATCAAAAAATCCAATCTTTGGTGATGGCATTCGAAGACCTGAAGGTTTAAAGCTTTTAGAGACTTGTGAAGGGTTTGAAGCTTGAGAAGCAGGACTATCTCTGCCTAAAGAAGATCTTTTTCGAGGAGAATCTGTGCCAACGTTCACGCGTCCTCTCTGAGGAGAATTAATACCAGCATTTGCCTTGAAATCATTGGGCCCCGGATTCACAGTAGAAGTTGATGAAGAGGATTCAGAAGACAAACCATCAATTGAGCTTGCAGGTGATATGATCGAAGTAACGTTCGGCTTTGGGATGGACTTCAGGTATGCTGAAAGACGAGAATTTTCAGGCTTAATTTTGTTTCTTGATGGCATTCTCAGGGAAGATCGGAGGGTTGAACCAGAAACAGGGATAACACTCTTGGAGGCAACCTTGCTTCTCACAGACTTCAAGGGGGATTTAGCACTCGAATCAGATGAAGTGCTGCCAGATGCGCTATATGAAGAACAAGAACCATTTGACTTCATATTTGTAGCAGAAGGGGAAGGACCCAGAGAAGATTTTGGGAGTCCCGAGAGCCTAGAAGAAATACTAGACCGAACTGAAGTGGGCTTCTTAGGCGCAGCAACAATTCCACCCTTGCCAGCAACTGTTATATTAAGCAGAAATTAAACTAGTCAATTCGCACTATAATATGCAAAGAAATTCTTCTGGATGTATGAAATTTCTTTTTACCCGAGGCAGCTTTTGCAGAGTTATCAACTTTGATACGGTTGGCAGCAACAGAAGTCGTTTTGGATGGTTCGGCTAAGTTTGGATTGGCCCTGCCTGATATCTTGGGTGGCTTCAGACATGAGGTATTGGGCTCTCCACTTCTTGGAGCAGGCTTTGAAAGTAAGTAACAGTAAACAAGATAAGTATAAAATAATTTAATCTGTTGACTTTCAAACAATTTGCCGCTACCGTAAAGATCATTAACAATCAATAATACAATAACATGGTCTGGTTAATACAGAGTGATTCAAACGTGAGCCATATTCATAATGAAATAATTATATGAAATGGATCCAAGAACTCAATTAACATATACCTGTACAACTGATGGACGACTAATCATCTCCTTGGTAGTAACACTCTGTTTCCTGGGAGCAACTGCAGGTTTCATCTGAATATTTCATAGATTAAGACTTCAGTTATTAACTTTTTACTGTGCAAAAAATTTAGAAATAAAAACCAAATATGACAATAACATACTGCTTTCCGCGCAGGAAGCACTGCCTTCTTTGAATCTGAGAGAATAACAATTGTTAGTTTAATGATAAGAACATGTCTAAAATAGAATCCAAAGATTTAAGTCCATTTACAACTTATATCACTACAAACAATTGGGAGTTGGAGACTCACTATTTGGTGAGTCTGATGTGGTATCTCCTAGGAAAAGTCAATCCTAAAAGTAAAAGATTATCCTCGCCTTTTTAATAGTCTCATCGATTTAAGTGACCAGTACAGATCAAGGAATCTACCCAAGTGACATTTTTAGTTTAAGGATCTTAGAGCTGAATTGGATAGTTTCATGTACCAATTCAGCTTTCAGCCCTCTTTTAAGAGGTAAAAGACACAACACCCAAGTTAAGTTCATGTGAAGCTTTCTTGAACCTGATACTCCCAATGCTGCCCTTTTCTGCCCAGGTATTCCCATTACTTTTTTACTACTTGAAGAATCCACTTTGGAAGCTTTACTGGATCTCTGAATGGAAGCTCTTACATCTTCAAACAAATCAACCTCCCCGCTTTCCAGTGTCAAACTATCACTGTCCAGTGTGGAGCTCGAATCTGCAGATGTACGTATACCTTCTTGAATGCTAGGTAATGAAAAAGGAGTGGTCTTGTTAGCTCCATTCTTTATAACAGACAACTCCTCGGAATCCAGAACACCTAAGCAATTATCAAAATAACAAATATTCATGTATAAAGAATAAAGAGAAGATGCACTTATTCGTCATTAGCATTATATGGAAGATCATGGTTTATTCGGATCATTGGACATAGTATGGTAAGGCATCTGAGTGTCATTAGAATAGAAAACGAAGATCAAATGTTCAAACAAGTATACCCTCATTCGTGAAGAACGCCTTATCCCAAGCTAAACTTTTACACAAGTTACACCCACTATTTTTCCTAGGAATTTCTGTTTCCAGGCGCTCAGATGATACTGGCTGCTGATGAATTTGATCTCTGAGATGCTCTGTGCCTTGCATCTCCTCAGCATCTTCTCCCTCCAAAAAGTCGAAGTAGTCATCCTCATTTTGATTTTCTGAAAACCCTGTGTGAATTTGAGCCCATATTAATCATTTACCTCTATTCCACCAAGAACCAAAAACAAAATGAACGTAGAAACCATGAAAAACAGTCTGAAACATCTTCGAAGAAGCAATGAAACGATGGAAAATCAAATTAGCTGCTTGCAAGTTGCATCCAAGATCAACATGATGGTATTTACGAGAAGTAAAAATGACCAATTTAAGACGTTGAGTATTCTTATCGCAAACAATTACAATTACACTCTTTACCTCAATTTGCACAAATCCAATCCTTGTGTGAGGTAAATCATTAACCTAATCGGTTCTAAGTTCTATGTTCAACCAAAAATCAGATTAGAAATGTGAATGAAGAATTCTAGCTCTCAATTTGATTCAAGAATTGTACTGTACATTTTTCATATCAAAAGAAAAATAGTATATTTCTTTGTAAAAATAATCATCTCAAACCCTAAAAGTATAAATCAGCCAAACAAATCGAAGATGGCAAATAAATAACCTATTATCTGGGAGAAACTAATAATCTTCATTACCGAAATTCAATTATCATAAAAAAGACATAGAGAGAAAGAATTACCAGAAGGAGAAGAAAGAAGACAATCATCTTCAGAACAAACATCAATCAAACGAAAAGGGTCCATATCTAAATCCATCCTCACTCGTTTCTTCGATTCAAATAGAAAAATTCAATCAGAATCGAACAATTTTCAGAAGAAAATTATCAGATCTGAAGATTGAAACAAGAAATTGAACTCGATTAAAATTGAGGAGAGAGAAAAAGGGAAATTTGAATTCTATTTAGAGAGACGAAGTTGTCGGAAACTATACGTATATCTGTTAGGTTTAAAACGGCTATTTTTTGTTTGTTTATGGAAGATGACGAATTTGGAGGAATTTCATTTCTGACCTCCCAAATTAAAAATTCAAGGAGGAGCGGGATCTTGAAATATCCCATTGGCACGGTTTCCTTTTTTGACCCACGACAACTGCCACTTGCCACTTGGTTACGCATCTACTATGTAACATCCAGTCGCATCTACAATAAATCTGGACGTCACTAATTCTTGTCAAACAGAAGTCCATTCGCATGTAGGATTTCACTTACATATTTGGTGTCTTAACCTGCCCAGATAGACTGTGTTAATAGGAAAAACATTATTTTTTTAATAGATACGATTAATTCCTGAAAAGAAACCGCTCCTTCTCTCTCTAGTCTCTCTCTCTCTTCAACTTTCTTCTTCTTCGTTCTTATTGTAGTTTTAGTGTAACCCTCGCCAGATCCGGCGAGGGTTACACCTCTCTTTCCCTCTATTCCTCTCTCTCTTTGTTCCTCTTCCATCTTCTCTCGTTATCAAACCCCGTCTCTTTTTCTCCGATTTTCAGTCTAGTAAACCATTTAAATCCCTTTCCCCTCTCACTCTCTCTTGATTTTACTATAAATCTGTTCGCGGTGGGTTATTAGATCATGCAAGATCTGGTAGTGGTGGAGTATTTCAGATCTACTGGTTTCGAGTGATCTTTGGTGCGATTGGGTTGTCTGTCGATGTGATGGTGGTGGAGTGCTTCAGATCTGGTAGACTTTTCCGGCGAAGGGTGGAGATGACTTTGGTTATGGTTTGTATATGATTAACAATGAAGATCTGGGTGGAAAAAACAAGAAATCACTTTCAACAATAACAAATAAGAAGGAATTGACTCGTTGAGACTTGCTAAGTTGATTATTCCTTCCGGTGATGACGACGGTTTTTTCTACGATGGTAACGGTTATCCGGTGATGACAGTGATTTTCCGGCGGCGGTTTTCCGGCGAAAACGAAGGGGATGTAAATTTAGTATTTTCTTAATTTGTATTTCAATTATTATTGTTGTAATTTGCTTTTAATCAGACCTTTAAGGTCTCCTTTCACGGATCTTTAGGATCCTTTTTGTCAGACCTTTAGGGTCTTTTTCTCGGATCTTTAGGATCCGGATAGTGTCTGTGTCTAGTCTAATTTCTTTCTCTTCATGAGGCACTTTGCATTTAAAGGCATGTAACTCTCATGAAGTTTTCAGAGGAGAGAAATAAGAATTCATCCATGTAAACATTGTGATTCAATCACTTATTAATGGAATTTGTTCCCTTAGTTTCAAAAAAAAATAAGAAAAATATTATGGGTTTTTTGAGTTTACCCCCTCAATACTAATTAATCATTAATTTACCCCCTCTAATAATTGGTAATTTAGCTTACCTTGAATTTAGAAATTTTGCCAAAATTAGTAAGGAAATGTTTGGCAAGTAAGAGTAAAATTATTAAAATAATGTACAAACAAAATAAATATTTACTAATAAAATTCGCGGCCAAATCAAACAATAAAGTAAGGTGAAATAACTAATACGAATTATATTGAGGAATAATTACTCTTGGTAGTCGCAATTATTTCATGTACGCCAAACACAACCTTTGTGTTTTTGTCAAAAATAATAAATCTAAGCGGCTAAACTCAATTACCCATCACTGAGGGGGGTAACTTAATTACCAATTAGTGACGAGGGGGTAAGCTCAAAAACCTTAATATTATATATTGACATTTGATGTATCTCCTAATGCACCAGAGAGCATAAAAAAATCTGTAAAAAATACAATTTCAAATCATTAGAATTACATTACGGTTTTGATATTCCTTTTGTTAGCATTTCTTTATTGGGGAGAAAATTTTCTCCAAATTCCTAACTGTTCGCCTCATAAATTTGAGGGTCTTTAGAGTAATTGTTACAGCTTTCAACAAAAAAAATTATATTTGTAACAGAAATGCTTTGAAGATACTTCTTTTATTTGATAATTGAATTTACCTCCGCCAACATTACAAGTTGGATTAAAAAATTTAGGTGTGACAAACTACTTTTTCTAATTCACTTGAATTTACACGTTCTTCGTTTTCTCTTTCCTTTTCTCAACATCTTCTTTCGCTATCTTTTTTTATTTTATCGTTTTCTTCTTTACATAGAGAACGTTTTTAATGCAGGTCGTAACTTTTTTGTACTCCAAGATTGCATTTGCCAATAATCCTCTTTCATGAAAGTTGGTAAACCTAGAAATAAATAAGGATGTAGATGGTACAAGCTAGAAGCTAATCACCATGAGAAATGAGTTTAAGGTCCTCAAGCTTGAAGAAATCAAAAGCAAGTAATCTTCAATTTAAGGTTTCTAAATTTTGTTGAGATGAAGAAACCCTAGATTTGAGGATGAAGAAACCAACCATATATTTGGAGATGAAAACACCCTAGAGGAAAGAATCGAGATTCGTAAGATTTGGGGATGAAAAATCCCTCGGACTGAGAGGCACCTTTAGACACTCCCCTCAAATAACAACATCGTGGCATCCACTTAGCAACCTTCCTTACCGAGTCTTTGATGGTTTACAAACTCTCAAAAGGCACGTTCCCATATAACAGAATCTGCAGTAAGGCCAAGTCCATGTCCACCACAAACTTACACTTCATGTTTTTCCCACAAATTACAATGGAGAGAGCTTCTCCAAATCAAAGATGAAAAACCCAATCAATATTCCATACGAACAAACACACAGAAGTCAGGTCTTCAACAAAGTCTAATAATGATTTACAGACATACGTATTGTGCAGTGTGTACCAAAAATAGTTGATAGAAAGTCTGGTCGGCTGGGCACGGACCAAACCGTTAGACTACTCAGTACCACCTACAACCCTCATGTGAGAGAGTTGTATGTACAGATCGGTCACTCCGCCTGTACACATCGAGCTTCCCATAGTTGATGAATGATGACAGTGATAATGTAATGATACCATTTAAGAGAATAAATGTTTCCATTAAAATCATTTCATCCCAGCTACTAACTTACTAATGGGTCTTCTAAGTTCAGCAGAAAAGGGTAAACTGTAAACTTTTGACAAAGAAAACTACATTATGTTCTTATCATACATACTAAGCCAAATGTTACATACACCAACTCGGTCTTCCGATCTAGTACTCTAGCTTCTCCATTCGAAAAAAAACCTGTTCAAGTGAATGTTTTTAGAACTGCAGAATAAATTGGATTCATCAACAATGTTAAATGAACGAAAAAAGAAATTGAATCTCCATGACCCAATTACAATTTGTTGTATACAAACAAAGACTTTAGGACATAAACATGCGATATTAAATTAATTGATGAATGACTTCGTCTAAATAACTTAAATTGAACAATCCAAGAGGTTAAACTAGACTCCTAATTTCCTGAGATTCGCTAAAATTGAAGTTTCATGTGTAAGGCACTTATTGTTGTTTAGGCCTTCCAGACCTTGGTTATAACATAACACATTGTCTTACGCATGGGGTTGGTTTGGCATCTAGATTAGTCTGGGGTAGTATAGGGCAGGGCCCGTGCCAGGCAAGCACCTTGTACATACACAAAACTAGACTGTGTGGTGCCTAAACTCTAAATCAAGGAGACAATGATAATATATTTAGTGATAAGACTAGTGTTACACCAACTAGTATCAGAGGCGAAGACACTTTCAAGTGGTCGTGGCTGGTGTGAAATGGAAGCTTCATGTGAAGCCACTTAGTCTCACTACATAAGACTGGTGTTACAGCATCTAGTATCAGAGGCCAAGACGACTCTCTTAAGTGGTGGTGCCTGGTGTGAAATGGAAGCTTCATGTGATGGCACTTAGTCCCAAATTGCTTGGAGAGACCTCCCTAACCTTGGTTATAAAATGAGAGTTGTCTTCGGTATCCGCTAGGCCTTTTGGGTGTTTTGGCTCCTATATTGATCAGGTGGAGAAGTACAAGTGGGGGTGGCCCATGCCAAGGAAGAACCTTGTACTACTATGTTGAACTAAGCTACTGGACCTTGGTAGTGCGTAAAATTGATGACAACATGGCTAGTGTTCAGACGGCCGTTACATCAACCTTCCACCACTTTTTGAAGTAGTGAAGCACATGATATTCAAGGACAGTGACCGATTGTGATTGTGATTGTGATTGTGATTGTGATTGATATACAAAAACAAAAAGAGAAAAGGAGATGAAATGTCGACAGGAACAAAAGATAAAAGATAGCTAGATCTAGAATCTGCTTACCTTCTTCGGTAGCTCATTGAGTAAGTCGTTTCATGCTGACAGCATCCAAATTTTGCGTTGTTTTCTGAAACTTCTCTGTTAACCTAATAGACTGCAAACCTGCATTTTGAGCAAACATTGCAATCACAAGTCCGGGACAAAAATGAAGGGAGTTGTTTTTCTGGCACTAGCTGGTGCAACTAAGGACACATCCGCCAACAATACATTATTGAACCAGTAAACCTAACTGAATTATAATAGCAAGTGACCTACACTACGATATACATAAAGGGGCCAGATAAATAATACCTAATTTCGTGCAAGTTACGCATAATCTAGTGTCACTAATGCAGTTACTAAAACAAGCATTATCCAGAAGGGATCACGGAATTCACTCGAGTAAAATTTCATAATAATAAAAACAATTTACAGTATAGAAGTGAAGATACCTTAAGTTTCCATTGGAAAATCCAGCCCCAGCATTGAACCATCAATCTCGTTCTCTTCCAGAGGTATTGTATCTTCTGGGGCTTGAGGGGTGGAAGGAAGAGAAGGTTCAGGTGCTGGTAGTGGGAACTCGCTTAGTCGATAGCTGACACTCACTGGTCCAAATATATTAAATTTCTCAGCACTACTACAAGCTACTTCTGCATCATTGCGCGTCTTGAAAACAACCATTGCTGTGTTTGAGCTCCTCTCTACTTCTGTTTCAGATTCCTTCAAAGGTCCAAACCGACGAAGTATCTTATTCAGATTTGCCTCTGAAGGAACAGATTTTGAATCACTAAAACTCAATAATAATGCAGCTGGGGCAAAAGGATCGACAAGACTCATCTCTTGACCTAGATCAAAATAAGTCAACTGATCATCGTCCGTGTTACTTATGGTGTTCTGCAATTCACTTTTCCTCTTCTTAGAACTGTTAGACTGTTTCTTCACTGATCGATCATGATCACTACTATCCTGAAATAAATTTTGTGGATCAACGCCCTCCATTTTCCTCTTCTGGTTATTGCCTGACGATTTCTTAGATGGCAAAGTATATGAACCGTCAGGATTTTGCACTTTATAGGCAATCGGTGGATGATAATGTGTGGGTTGTGGAGTTGCCTGAATCTCAGTTTTTGCTTTCCTCTTGCGACTCTTGACTACTGGTTCTTCATCTGAAATCCTCTGGATCTCAGTTTTTTCTTTCCTGTTGCGTTTCTTCACTACTGGCTCTTCATCTGAATTGCTCTGGACAATTCTGTCAGTCCAATAAGCATCACCTGTGTCCTCAAAGTCAAATGTTTCAGCAGAGCTGATCTTTGAGCTGAGTGCTTTTCTGTTATTAACACCGATTTTTTCAGACTTCTTGTGCCTCGATGAACTGGAAGACTCTGAGCTGATTGAATTTCTAAAATCAGTGAAGAAACTGAGTATATCAGTCAGAAAACTGTACCCTTTCAATGGATCTCTTGCCGCTAAACAGAGTTGTGAAAGCATCTCATCTGGAGAAGAGTATTCCTTCGGAACGGTGACCTCTTTTTTGTTTGACTTTTCATGAGTTTGAAGAGAACTGTCACCGCCGGATTTGAGGATTGGAGGCGCCCCAGTAAGTTTGCTCGCAATTCTACGGATGCAATCTCCAACCTTAAAAGATTGTGGAGCAGGAGATCCAGGTTCAGCAAGACTATGGCCATTATTTTTCCCAGCCATTAAATCTGACAAGCTTCTCTCTTTCCAACTAGTAGAGAAATAATCATCTGGACTACGTTTACGTTTATGATAAGTGATGTCTTGATTTTTCTGCTTAACTCCTATAGAGGGCGTTCGATCTTGGTTCTCAGAAAACGGAGTTGCGAACTCATCAGCTTCTTCAGAATTATTTCTGTCTCCTAAGGGTAAAAGGTCTAGATTGCTTTCTGATAAACCATTGTACATGTGAAACTCGGGCAACCGAAAAACTCCCTTCGAACGATAGAAAGCCATGATTTGAGACTGAGCTACCAAAAGTTCAAGTCTATCTCCACCACCTCGTGGATTCAGTGCTAAATCTTTAATATACTGAACAAGGTTATCAGGTCGGAAAGAAGTCCCGCTCAGATATTTATCCACCACTGTATGTCTTTCCCTAGCTTCTTCCCGTATCCCAGGGTTTTCTACAATCTGAAATTTTAAGTCTGCATAGGCTTCTTCTGGTGTACAAGAGCAGCTCATCCCTAACTCTACCCGTCTACGAACTTCATTTAAGGCACCATTAACAGCATCTCGGAATGCTTCTGTACTGTTTTGTTTTTCCATCTGTGAGAAGTGTGCCCGGAAGGATTTCATTGCTGAAGCTTCATTCCAAGCAAATGTTTGATCCCCAAAATATGCTACCAAATAGTTGTCTTTCTTATGATACTTCATTGCCTGATCAGATGCATCAGATGAATTGAATATCTGTCCAGGCCACCAAGGATGGCTCCGTACTTTACCCCAGACTAAGTCAGAAATAGAGAACTCTCCTTCATTTCCCAGTTCCAAGAGGTACCTAGCAGTAATTTCAGAGTTAAGCACTTCAGTTTTAAGAGGTTGTTGCTCCATGCTCTCGGCATCTTCAAGATCGTCATCTACGCAATCCAAAGTAAAAGTTCTTTCACTTTCTGACTCTTTAGTTTCATCTCCTTTTCCATGAGAGTCATCTGCAGGAGTAATATCCCTGACAACCTCATCGTCGCAACTCAAATCATTATCTGGATTACCGAGAGAAAAATGAGAATCCATAACTTGACATCGCTCTGCTGCGGAGGACCCACCTGCAGGCTCTGTTGTAACTACAGTTTCAGCAGTTTGATTCACCATTCCAGGGGAAGTATTAACATCAGAGACATGAGTTTCCACGTTTCGGTCTTCGGGTAGTACAGATGCATGGACTTGAACCTCCGATTCCTGATAACCACCTGCAAGAAAGTCATACTTTTAGAATCTTGACCTTCATGGGGCTGAGTTGCAAAGCAGAAAATTAGTTTCACCTGTAGCCTGAGATTCGTGAACGACCATATCAATCGGGCCTGAATCTACAGTACCACAATTTATTTTTGTGTGATCCTCGGCATGACGTGAGACCGTCTCGGCCTCTTGATCTTCCTCTGAGATATAAACCTTCTCATCCAAGACTCCAGTTCCTGAAATATCATCCTTCTCCTTAGGAACCTCCTCGTTGCTTATCATTGTAATTTCACATTCCGGAGCGCGAACATCAGTAGCTACAACCACTGAAACTGACTTTACATCCAACAAAGAGCTTGTAGCTACAAAACTTGCAACACGTGAACCTGTGGCTTGAGATTCTTTAGAGATCCCAGGTAATAAATCTGAATCTACTAGCACATAATCATCCTCAATTAAGTTTTCTTTGGCAGTATCTCTAGACACCTGGTTAGAAACAGTCTCGGGTACTTCGGCAGCCATCTCTTGTTTTCCTTCATGTATGGAACTCTCTTTGTTTGCAACTTCAATTCTAGTTTCCATCTCTGTATCTTCCGATACATGAGCTTCAGCTACTTCGGCATCAGTATCTTGTTTTTTAGCTTGCGCGGAAGTATCATTTTCGCGAGGCAGATCTTTATTTGGACTAGATCCTGTGCTCTCACCCAATACATGAGCTTCATTAGAAGGAATTGCCATGCTAACATCTTCCTGTAATTCATTGATCACCCTTGATTCCCCTGCCTCTGCAATCTCAATTCTGGTTTCCTGACTCTCAGTAGAAAAGATTGAATCTACTGTAACACAAACCCCTTTGTTAGGATTCTCCTCAACAGTATCTGGATCCAATTTCTCATTTTCCTCAGATTGACTAGAAAGTGCTTTAGATACTTGGGGAACTGTTTCTTGCTTCTCATCTACTACAAAAGTATTCTCAAAATGTCCATGAGATACTGTGCTTTCTTCCCCCGGTGCCTGAGATTTTTGTGGAGCAGACAAATTTTCACCCAAATCAACAGCTCCTGAAACTACTTCCCTCATTTCCAGAACTTCTTCAGTATCCATATTGGCAACTTCACCTCCCTCGGAAACATGGACTTGCTCAACTAAAGATTCAGTAATAACTGCCCCTTTATCAAAATCCCCATTTGAATGAGGACCTGTTCTTCCATCCACTGTCTCTACTTCAGAGCACCGATTTTCGTCATCTCGTTTTTCTTCTTGTATACTCTCTTTGCTTTCTCTACTTGAAGTATCTATAAAGCTTCCATCTTTTCCAACACAAGATACATTTTCTTCCATATTACTGATTTCTGAAACTTCATTTTTCCCATCTGAAACCTCCTCCTTCTCCATAACCTCAAATTCCTCTCGAACAACTTCTATTTTCTCAACTAATGTTATACTACTAACCCCCAAACTCTCCTTTACAACGTCAATTTCACTTTGCCCTACTTCAGGCAATACAGAATCATCAAGAACTGCTCCAACCTCTTCGCCCAAATTCCCTTCCACAAGAAGATCAGAACTTTTACGCAAATTTTCTACAAGACTTTCTCCTTCACTAGTAACCTTAACCTCATTTGATGAAATTTCAGTAACAGAAACACTGATCTTGACAGAAGATTCAGTTATACTAACTCTAGAAACCTCGTTCTGATCCTCGATAGGAACAGAATCAGATAAACTCAAGTCAAGTTTTTCAGTAGTAGTTGAAAGATTTGTAGACATGGAGAAAAAAAAAACCCTAACAATCAAATATGAATAAAATCTTTTGTGAAGAATTACGAGGTTAAATAGTAAAGATAGATCTAAAAAAAGGTAAACCCTAATTTCATTCTAGAGAGAGAAAGTCAGTACCTGGTTTAGATTATTGAGGAGCAAAGATGATGGAAAGTAATCGGTGAAAGATGATGAGAAGTGAAGGCATGGAAGAGAAAGAAAAGAAAAAAAATTGGAATCCGAAATTAGACGAAGAAATCTGAAATCCCACCCCCTACCTTTTTGTCCTTCGTTTTACTTTTATCGAAAGCTAAAACAAGAGTACATATATTACTACGTTGGATATGGAAGTTCTAAGAATCTGACCTAGGGTGGACCGAAATTTTCAACATTGAACCGTTAGATTATCTTCGATTTTTTAAAATTATTTCGATCAATGGTTGACGATTTGGAAAATAAAAGATGAAAAATAATTATGAATCCTAGAATTCTTACTAGTTAAGAAAGCAAGGAAAATATTTGGAAACTGAATCCGTAATGTACGGATTCATGATTCTTTCGTCCAAATACATCATAAATTGATCGTACGGATTTCATGATTCCTTCATCCAAATACACCGTAAATTGATCGTACATCAACTTTAGCAATTTATTTCTTTCTTTTAATGGTTTCCATTCAAATTTAGTTTCCTCTACGTCCCATTCAAATTTTGTCCGGCACCTGCTAGTAGTAGCTCGTAAAAATATTTTTGTTCACCACTATTCTCAACCTCTAAGCCGCCTTGGCCCCCACCACCACTGTAATTTTTTTGCATATCCTAACAATTCACATAACTGATTAGACAAGTTCAAATTTCATGTAAATATCTTAATTCACCATTCCCCTTCACCTCGAGCACCCACTTTGGACGCCCACCACCACCATTACCATCTTTTGCATAGCTTAGCAAATTCACATTACTAATTAGACAAGTTCAATTTTGGGACGTTCATTTTGAACACACATACAATAAGAATAGTCCACATCCTCATAAATTTGTTTTAAGGAGCGAGTTGTTAAGAATATTTCTATTTCATTTGGTATGATTGCATTGTTAGATAAAATGGGATTAGACCCAAACAGATGCATTATCAAAACAATTTTTGCTTCTTATATTATCCTTATTGAGCCTATGGTACTATGGTAGACAGTATCGTGCAAAATCATTTAACTACACTCTTATTATTCGTGTATCCTAGCTCCATCATCCTTGACATTCATATTGTAGATTCATTCTCGACATAAACTATTGATTAATTGCATTAATAAGAAGTCCTTATAACGAAATTAGCAATAATACAAGTCTCTCTTCATTGTTTTAACGCTTCAGGTTTAGGGTACAATACAAGTGTTTCTTCATTATTCCAGTAGCCATTATGCTCCGTCACAAGAACCTACATTCTAGTATTTTTTTTGTCGTAAAATCACTTTATTTTGGGTGGTGGCTCTTTCCATTCAGTTCATTAGATAAAGTCTGTTGCACAACCACGGTCACTCTTTCCATTCAATTCATTGGCTATAGTCTGTTGCACAACCACCTTATATTGTGGGCGCTTGTCAAAAGCATATATGTTCTAGAATTCTTCGATAAAAATCACATTGCAATAAACCACAGGTGAAGACATGTGCATTATTTGATTCAAAAGCTATATCTTGATAAAATGTTTGAACTCACAAAAGTGAATCAAAACACACCTAAATTCACTCAAAGCAAACATAAGAGGGCTGATTGAAATTTTATGCCGTCTATTATTCCTACTTAGACACAAGTATAACACTAGACTCAATCACTCAACTATGGCTGATTTAGGAGTTCCTGAAACTAGTTACAATCGGGATAACGATAAGAAGTACGACAATAAGAAGTAAAATCAACCCAAAACACATCCATTTTCGATTACTTCTCTGATAACCCTTAGCTGTTTGAAGGTTCTTAGTTCCATCTTTAACATAATGTGAAGCATTAAAGACATGATGTTCAATATTATCCATTTGTTCACCTTGAGTTTCCACCATTAAAGCCATATCCAAGAAAACTTGGTGAAGTTCAAGCAAGCTTTTCTCTATCTCTTTAGCTGCATTATACCTATCTTTTATTTCCACCACAGTTTCAAGTACTTTCCCTCTTCCATGTTCTTGAATTGCTTTCCTCATAAAATTCTCACCACCATAATCTCCATTCGATATAATCTTTTCGATCGTTTCTTCCTCAGGGTATTCACCTGTCACTGTGAAATATCGCCTTTCGACTGTTTCTTTGTATTCCGACATTATCTTCTGCCTTAGACCTTGAAAATCTAACATTAGTTCCTTAAGTTTGTTTCTAAGCCCGTTAGTAACCGATGTTCTAGCCCGATCAATTGGACTTCCTTCTTTGTAGCCCGAGAGTCTTCGATTAGATACATTGGCTCGATCCATGTCTTCGATACGAGTCCTAATGGTTTTAGCCTTTTTCAATACACTCAATATATCATTGTTAACTCGATTTCGGATAGATTTTAGGGTTTCTGGTTTGTGCAAAGATTTGCTCTCTTCATTGGCTTCTTCCAATTTCCTCAATATGCCTTTGATTGATTCCATTTCTTCTTTTACCTTTTCTGCTTCCTCTAAGAATTGGGTCAGATTAGGATCCATTTGGTGTGGGGTTATTGATCCCATTTCTAGGTTATTTGCAGATTCATCAAGTCCAGCTTCAAGATCTTTCATGGCTTCTTTCTTTAGATTCACATAGTTGGCAAATGATTTTGTCATTAGGTCATTCATTTTGAGATTCCCCAAATAGGAACACAGTAACCCTGTTCATCATCATCAACATTATAATTCAGTGAATTAGAATCTAATCCAATGCCACTGACATTTGGGATTAAGAAAAAAACCCTCTTTCAATTTCTCTGTCTAAGTTGAAACCCTAATTCTCATTTCTGAAAGAACTTAAAAGTAGATGAAGCAGAGAAATAACTACAGAATAAGAAATCCTTTCACTTTCTCTCTCTAAGTTGAAACTAAACCGTTAAAATGAATCTAGAATAAGAAACTCAATTAAAGATTGAAAGTTAGAAAAGAAAACAGTAAAGAAATTGTTCAATGGAAACTAAGGAACTGAAACTACTTACTTTATATGGATCAACTGAGAAATTGCTAATTGGCTTGTTATCAATTTCAGCTTCTTTAACATCGATCGGAAAGTTCAGCAAGTTTCTCTCTCTAGCTAGTTGAAAGTCCCTCTCTCTCTCTCTCTCTCTCTCTCTCTCTCTCTAGAGGACGGGAAGAAGAAATGGAGGAATGTACTGGAAATGCCTGAGAGAATAGAGTGAGAACAGAAATAATGGGATCTATCAAATACTACCCACGGATTCAACAAGAGGGAAATAGCCGTTGGAAATACATCAAAACGGATATATTGATCAGGTGATGACTTACCAGTAACGGTCGATTCCTTTATGTTCCATTGCAAAATACTTATCCTGCTATTGATGCATACTACGATCTACGTTAATCATTATATTAGCATTAATAAGCACGAAACTGCCGAATTCAAAGAACGGGCCTGTAGTCCAACTAAACTATGGTCTAAAGCCCAACAACATTAGATTTTGGATATTATGTCAACACATTGCACCACTTGGGTAATGTTGACTATTTGTTAGAATCTTTAAGATGCTTAAAATCTCACCCTACTCTTAAAGATTTGTTAAGATTTTGGATTATTACACTCAAATTGTAAACTTAAGATCAACCCCAGAAAAGATATTGTTGGAAACACATTTTTTCTACAAAATAGTATTTTTCAAAAATAATGTTTTTCAACATTCTATTTTTTTTTCGAAAACTGTTTTTCAAAAATCCGTATTTTTTCGGAAAATAGGGTTATTGGGAGAAACGATTTTTCAAAAAAATAATATTTAAAGAAGCATTTAAATAAAAAATCCTAGAGGTCGTAATCAGAGGAGGTGAAATCCATAATTATTGAATTTAGTTTATTAAAGGTATAAACTATAATAAGTTTGTCGGCCTTTAGGCTCTATGTTGTTGGGCTTTAGGCTCCTTTAATTATTTGTTAACTTAGGCGGTTATTATCATGTTTATCACATCTTGATGATATATCGATGACTTGTAATGACGATATCCTAATCCATTTCTCAAAAAAGTAGATTGTATGGTTCTTATTAGTTACCAAATACACAAATAATCATTTGGACTCATGAATCCTGAGAATCATAAATCTGAATAACTCATTAATTCATTCCTTCGTCCAATAAAAATATCTTTATAGAATAAAATACATATTTATTGTAGCGAAATTAAAAAAAAATAGTGTAAAATATGTTTTGTGTCACAATGGACTATTACTCATGATTTGGTCAAAATAGATAATTAATCCAGATTTTATTGGATTAATCTTAGTTTAGGCAAAAAGTATGTAGCAAAAAAACCATCATAGTGTCCAAATTCGACTTTTTCCTGACCAAAATATGGTTCTGCTTATAAATTTGCAAAATCCATGAACTTTCAGATGCATTACGATTGTTCATAATATACCACAAACGATCATAATGTATTAGACAAAATCTTATTTTGTTTAACTCGAATACACAATCGTTTCTAAATATATTTTTCGTTTCTCACCGTAATGTGTTACGAACAAACTTATATGTTTTTTTATTAAAAAATATTTCAGACTAGTGTATCAAAATAAATTCGTTTGACAAGGTTTCAACGCTTTGGTTATCCATTCAAATCGAGAAAGAAATCGAGTATATCATCGTCTTGTTAAGCTTCATTTATTTTTTCTCTCTCTAAAATATTACTATTGTCACATGAATCAAAATCAAGGGCTTCTGTCTCTAACTTTTAGAGAGAGAAAATAGATTTAAACCATTTTCTACCAAGATCAGAACATGACTTGTCTTGATCCTTCTCGTATCTTTAGGCCATGTTTGACACGCGGGAATGGAATGTGATTCCTGGGAATCAAATGTTGGGGTCCCTCCTTATATAAAAAGGATTCCTAGTTAGAATAGGATTTCCCTTATTCCTTATTTAGGGAGAAATAGAAGTTTCTATTTCTAACCTAAAAAGAAATCTTATTTCTAGTAGAATACCTCCTTATTTATCATTATAAATAGAGAATGAAAGGGAAGAAATTATTCATACTTTCAGGTTAGAGAGTATCCTCCCAGTTGGGAGAGTTACAAGAGAATCCTCTCAGATATATCTTCTCAGGTTAGAGAGAGACAAGAGAGATGAAACAACAACTTCCAGAACAAAGAGAAGTCAGAGAAAGAGAGATTTCTGAAGTGGTTCTTTCAAGAGAGATTGAAAGAGCAGAATATTGGTTTGAAGAAAAGAAGATTATTAATCTTGTGAAGCAATTTAGTTTGTGGTTATCTTCTTCAACCTTTAGGAATCTAGGATTTGTTCAAATCCTAAGGAGTAAGAGATTTCTATTTCTTTGTTTCTTTGTTCAGTTTATCCACCATAGGTTTGGTGAAGAGTTGTGTAACCCATTATTTAATCATAGTGGAAGAATTTTGGACTAGGTCCCGTGGTTTTTTACCTTCTAGTTTGGAGGGGTTTTTTGCCACGTTAAATAATCTTGGTGTCTTTACTTTTACTTTCACATCGTTTATCTTCGTATTCCTGAACAAGTTAATTAGGTTATTTTTCTTAACATCACATTCCTGTAACGTAATTCCTGGGAATCAGATTACTGTAGTTTGATGTTTGGTTTGACAAGGAATGGGAATTTGATTCCTGACATATTCCTAATTAGGTGTTTGGTTCGTATAGGAATAGAAATGTAAATATTTGTAAAAGTTCACTTTTACCTTTACTGAAACTACATGAAATACACATCAACTTTTTTTTTTAGCATAAAATATACGCATCAACTTTGTAATATATTAAAATTAGTATTATTTTTTCAAATTCGTAGATATGAAAAAATAACACGATACATCAAAGGGTTAGAATTTAAAGACAATAAATAAATATCTTAATAAAAATTTATCTAAAATAAAATTTTGTTCGTAAACCTAAATAGAAATTTATCTAAAATTAAATTTTGTTCATAAACATAAATAATACTTATTAATACCAAATCCTACAAAAAAAAAAGAAAAATTGATAATTCAATATTTTGTGAAGGATATATTTGTCAATAAATATTAATATATGTGATTCCGAGGGAATGGGAATCACAAACCCACCTCCCCCTGGATTTGCTATTACCCCTTTTTGAGGGAGTCACATTCTCGGGCCCACACCTTTTTCGCAAGCCAAACAATAATCTGGAATGTGATTCCCGGAAATCACATTCCATTCCCACGTCATTCCCGCGCGCCAAACATGCCGGGTTTGTTAGAAATCCCTAATAAACATCCATCCTTTGAACTCAAGGACTTCAAATCTTCGTTTATCAATCTTTTTCGATTTGTTTTCTTGTTAAGCTCGTGCTCTTTAATATTCGAGTCGAGCACGAGCAATAGTCGAGCCGAGCTCGAGCAACTCGTTAAGAGCTCGGCTCGTGTACACCCTAGATTCGTGAATCAAGTTTCGTTTAATCGGGAGCAATGGCTAGGCATCCTTTAAATGACTTGCATCTCATTTGAGTGGGTGATTGCTTAGAATTCTTTTCACTTCTTCCCTAGATCTATCTTGCCTTTTTCAGTTTTTATATATCAGATCTAACACAACCTATATAGTTTTTGACGGATTATGGAACCATACTTTTTTGCACTTATTTGACTATTATTACCATGAATCCATGATCTGTAGTTTCTCTATCTCCGGTGTTGATGGAGAGAGCCGGTGGAATTCCGACAACAAAACACGTGTCCAGCAACATGATCCTATATTACTACTTGCTGACACGTGTTTCTTTCATCTTAATATAACTGGTGGTTTTTTCCCTTGCTGGCCCTGTTCCATAACTTTGTTCTATAATATTTCTTGAGCCGGAACCAGTTAGCTTATTTTGGGGGCACCCCTTTTGACCCAGGGGAACTAAAAAGGGGTTGGTTCTCATCTGTTTTGGGTAAACCTTTTGATCCCCGTAAACTGTTATTGGCTCATTCAAAACAGAGTAAGGTCCCTTCTATTTCGTTTAGCTTTGTTACTTAGTCTCAACTCTGACATCATTTTTTACCAGTCTTGGTTCTCGGTTTCACCAATCACCCTTTGCAGCTCGACTGCAGTTTCTAACTAGCTTTCCTAAGTCTTTCAGCTTGGACTTCGCTAGCAACCCTAATTTTCAGGTATCCAATTATAATTATTATCGATTGTGGTGGGATATGATTTCTTTGTCTAGAGAATACTGGGGGTAACTTTGGAACCTTCGAGTTCCGCTTTAAAGAATTCACAGGACTTTGCTAAAGTTTTGATTTTCTGTTTCCATCTCGCTCTACTGGTGCGGTTCGAATGTTATTTGGTCTTGAAGTGGTGGTCTTTATTGGATCAGATAGTAGACAACTGCCTTGACATCTTGTTCTTCGAAGTATCTCTCTTTTCCTCTTACTACGGAGAAGGATGCCCGCTGTCGAAGACACATAATGGAGGAAACTGGTTTAAATTTGATTGTGATTTTTGTTTTTTCATGGGAGTATTATCTCTTTCAAGTTTTGTAATCGTGTTTGTTTCATAAATAATACTTCGATTTCCCTTTTTAAAAAAATCAATCCAATTTTTCGTTTGACGAATTTGTTTGTCCATTTGTAGTATTAACAATTTATGAACGGTTTTTGAAGAGAGAGAAAGAGCCGAGTGGAAACTTTACTTTCCTTTCTCCGTTTTAGGTGGCGTCGCCATTAAAGGGCAGTTACCGATCCTAGTTTTCAGCCTCCTCTAGCGGTTTCGTGCGGTTACAGCAGTTTAATTTTGAATTTTTCAGTTTTTCATCGTATTTACAGTGGCTCTTAAGGAGCATTTCATCATGAGATTATGTCTCTTTTCATCTTCAATCACTATCCTTCTCAGTTTTTATAATCTTCCTCCTTCATCAATCATGGATTCTCCTAATACTCAACTCCTCCATCATTTTGCTACCTTAACTACAGAAGACTTGCCTCCGACTACGGTTGAAGGGACTGATCTGGCTAGTTCGTTCCAGGAAAATAATAAAAGGGGTGTTCTAAAATTTTTTGGTTCTAAAAAGATGGATATTAGTCAGGCTATGATCCGACTATCCCGGGTTATTCATGGACCGAATAGATTTTCTTTAACAGAATTTCAAGATAACAAGTTTCTGATTCGTTTTGCAACCACAAGTGAACTAGGGCTCGCACTAGAGAGTTCTCCGTGGACTATTGCTGACGAAGTGGTTGTTTTAAAGGAATGCAATGTTCATCTTGCTCCAGAACAACACACATTTGATACGGCTAGTTTCTGGGTTCAAATGGATGGTATACCTATGGGTCTACTAAGTAGTACTACGGTTAATAGATTAGCGGGTTCATTTGGGAATTACATACCGACTACACCAGATGATGCCACTCGGTGGAGTGTTTATGGTAGAGTGAAAATTGAATTTAATCTGGGGTTAATTCCGTTTTAGCCCCCGATTTGTGACCAACTGGCCGTTTTGGCCCCGAATTGTGTCCGGCAGTTCGTTTTGGCCCAAAAAAAAAGAAAAAATAAATAATTACAGAAATGCCATGGGGGTAGAATTGGGAGGTTGAAAAAATTTGGGGCCATTTAGGAATTTTTTGGGGCCAAAACGAACTGCCGGACACAATTCGGGGCCAAAACGGCCAGTTGGTCACAAATCGGGGGCTAAAACGGAATTAACCCTTTAATCTGAGTCAAAAACTTCCGAAAGTAGTAAACCTTACTTTTTCGAAAACAAAACTGATTGCTATTGAACTCCGGTTTGAACGTCTTCCTCGTTTCTGTATTTCTTGTGGACGTATTGACCACACTATTAAATTTTGTCCGGTCGTCTTTAATTTCACGGATTTGCTTAAATGGGATTTAAATGTTGAACAACAAGCCTTGGTTCATATAAGGCTATAAAACCTAACTATTCTGATTCTTTTAAAGTTCTTTTTTTTTTTTTCTAGAGGTACAGGGAGGGAAATGGAATCTTACTTTGCTCTCACTCAAAATCATGGAGATCATGATCAAGGCTTTTGTAATTTTAGTCCAGACGAGGAACAAAACACCCCGGTGGCCCCCCTTAAAGATTCTTTTGGAGAATTACTTACACATTTATCTCAAGCCAAAAGATCTAAGATGATGTTACCTGATGGACAGGTTACAGGAATCACAACGAACTCTTTCACTATGGATTTTGTGCAGGTAGATAAGGCAGGACCGTCCAATTCTAGAGGACAAGGGCAAGAAAGGCGACGGAAAAATTATAAACGGTCATCTCGCTTAAGTACCATGGACTCTCAACTGGAAAGGGATTCGACACCCTCAATGCCGACAGAACCATGAGTTGCCTTGCCTAGAATTGTCGGGGTTTGGGGAATGCTAAGACAAAGGCTACTTTACATCAATTCCTCGGGTCTACCAAACCCATCTTGGTGTTCTTATCTGAGACTCGTTTATCTTCTTTTAGTTTTATTCCTAATTTTAGCCAGTTTGGTCTTAATAATTGTTATCCGGTCCCTTCAATAGGTAGAAGTGGCGGATTGTTATTTCTTTGGTCTAATACTATTAATGTTTGTTTTCATTTTTCCTCTCCCAACTTAATCCATGTTACTATTAAAGATATGGACAATAAACCGGATTGGGATCTATTTTGTATTTATGAACCTCCGCGGGTCCAAGATCGATCCCAATTTTGGACAGACCTTCTTGTTCGTATTCATAGTACTTCGAATCCTCTCTGTTGTATTGGAGATTTGAATAATATTGTCTCTTCTCAGGAAAAACGGGGTGGTTCTGGCCACACCTCGTTTGTTAATCAATTTCGTTCTTTCATCGACCAATCGGGTCTATTGACTTAGGGTTTAATCGTCCGACATTTACCTGGACCAATAACCGTTCTATTCATCATTTAACCAGAGAACGGTTGGATAGAGCCCTCACTAATTATAATTGGTTATTGGAATTCCCAGATGCTGGTTTATTCCACCTACCTAGGTATAATAGTGATCACGCGCCTATCCTTCTTAAGTTCAAAGTAGCAGGACAAGTTTTGCAGACCATATCTAGATATGAGGTTTTCTGGTCTAAACATGCCAATTTTAATGAGACTATCCGTAAAGGATGGGATGAGAGCGTCGACCCTTTTCATGATAGAGTTTGTCAAGTTAAAAATGCTCTAGCTATTTGGAGTAAGTCGGCCTTTGGAGTCCTAAAAGATAGAATGAGGATTCTTCGTAATAGACTCCAAGATATTCAGACTCATTCCCCTACCACCTCTTCTCTTATTATTGAGAGTGACATCTAATAAAAACTTATGGGTTTAGAAGAGGTGTACAGGACCAAAATGGAGCAACGCTCTAAACTTAAGTGGTCTCATAATGGGGATAGGAACTCTAAGGCCTTTCATTTGGCCATGACTCAACGCCGGCAGAAAAATAAAATTCAACAAATAACTCTTAATTCTGGTATTACTATCATAGATGAGAAAGAAATTGCTAACGAACTTGTGTTGTTTTTTCAGAATTTATTTCAGGCAGAGCCTATCGGCCCATCCCCAATTGAGATCATGGAAGCATATAAACTGATACCGAACACGGAAATGGGCTACATCTCTAGAGCTCCAACTTCGGAAGAGATAAAGGAGGTGGTTATGGAAATGGGTTCTATCAAAAGCCCGGGACCAGACGGTCTCCCCTGCCATTTTTATCAACACAATTGGGACTTAATAGGTTTGGATCTTACCTCTTATATTCAAAATGTTTTCTCCACAGGCAAGATAGACCCCGTTATCAACAACACCACTTTGGCTCTTATACCGAAAGTTAGAAACCCGAGTATGGCCTCTGATTTCAGGCCAATATCATTATGCACCTCAATTTATAAATTCATCACTAAAATAGTGGCTAATCGTATTCGACCATACTTGGAACAATGTATTATGTGGACTCAGAACGCTTTCGTCCCTTCACGACAAATCATGGATAATATCATTATCACTCAAGAGATCATTCATTCCATGAACAAGTCGAAATCCAAAAAGGGGGGCTTCTCTCTTAAAATCGATATGGCTAAGGCCTACGATAGGGTTAATTGGGACTTTCTTATTAGAGTTTTGAGAGCCACTGGTTTTTCAGGTCGTTTCTTAGACCTTATTTTATCATGCATTACTACTTCTACTTTTAGCATACAGGTCAATGGGCAATTCTATGGGAATATCGTGGCTTCTCGGGGTCTTAGGCAGGGGTGTCCTCTCTCCCCCTACCTTTTCCTTCTTATCTCTCAATCTCTCTCTCTCTCCTTATCAATCACTATGAATCAAATGGTTTGTACAGTGGCTACAAAATTAATCCCTCTAGTCCTAGTATCTCTCACCTTCTCTTTGCGGATGATCTCATCCTCTTTGGGACGACCACCAATACAAATCTCACAGCCATTATCAATATCATTACATCTTATTCAAACTTCTCTGGACAACTTGTTAATTTCGATAAATCTTCCATCTTCTTTGGTAAAAGAGTGTCTTCAGATATTCAAGCTCAATTCACGACCACTCTTCAGGCTCCAAGAATGACTAATCAGGCCAAATATCTGGGTTCCTTTCTTCTTAAACTAGGTAATAGGATTGATAGTTTTTCCTGGTTAACAGACAAATTTCAAAAAAACTTTATCAGGATGGAAAAATAAACTCATATCTCAAGCTGGTAGAACTGTTTTAATTCAATCTATTCTAGGTGCCTATTGCACTTATTCTTTTAGCTACCAACAAATACCTAAGCAAGTGATTCAAAAATTGGAACAGTCAGAAAGATGCTTTTGGTGGGGTCATACAACAACAGAGAAAAAAATTCATTTCATTAATTGGGACACTATCTGTTCATCAAAAAAATATGGTGATCTGGGCATAAGGGCATTATCAGAAGTAAACAACTCTCTCATTGGTAAGATGACTTGGAGGTATCTAACTCAACCTAATTCTATTTGGGTTAAACTTTTAAATTCGAAATACATTAAGTCTGGTGATTTTTGGAGTACTAACAATCCATCTTCAGCCACTCCTTTTTGGAGAGCCATTCTCAAGACTAGAAATACTTTTGCTACTAACGTTCTTTGGCAGGTGGGTAATGGTAAAAATATACAAATCATTTCAGATCCTTGGTTAGCAGATCAACCAAATAGACGACCAACTATCATTGAAGAAATTCCATATCACATTAAACAGGTAGCAGATCTCATGAATCAAGATAATAATAACTGGGATCAAGACATTATTAGAAAGTACTTTGATCAACATACTGTCGATGCTATAAATTCGATAAGTATTAATCCTATCACATATTCAGATAAACTACTTTGGACCGCTTCTGAAAATGGAAGTTTTTCTTCCAAATCTTACTATCAAGATATCAGGGAGAGACCTATATTAAACCAAAATGTTCAGGATTTCCCTTGGAAAAAACCGTGGAAGTATCAATCTATAACCCCTAAGGTCCTTCTTTTTATTTGGAAACTTCTTCATGATGGATTAGCTACTTTGGGAAATTTAGCTAAATTCGTTACTACTATCCAACCTTACTGTAAGTTGTGCAATACAGGTGAGATTGAATCTATTACCCATCTGTTTGGGTCCTGTCCTAAGTTCAGAGATCTCGTTAACACTACTAATAATAATAGTATCATCAACTTAAGTGTGGATCCAATTCAGAATATGAAAGATCTATTAAACAGGGGTAAAAATGGAGAGGAAGATTGGAGAATTTATACTCATCTCTTATGGGGTTGGTGGAAGGAAAGAAATGCATGGTTATTTAGCTCCATAAAACCAGATCTGAATCGCTGCTGGTGGTATGCAAAGAAAGAGGTACAAGTTCTAACTCCTCTGCCTAATATTTCTTCTGATTTCCATGACGAACAGGATTCACAATGGCAGCCTCCTCCTCCTTCCAAAATTAAAATAAATGTTGATGGAGCTTTCAAACCACCACATGCGGCTGCAGGAGTAATCGCTCGAAACCATTTAGGCGAGATTTTAGGGACGAAGAAGATTGAGTTTCAACCGGTTTCGCCTCTTCACAACGAGTTGAAGGCATTCGAGTTAGGGTTTCTTTTAGGTCAGGAGCTGGGACTTGATGCATTTATACTCGAAGGTGATTGCCAATCAATGGTTGAGATGCTTACAGATTCGGCTTGTCTACCTCCGTGGCGATTATCCAAAGAAGTAGAGATGTTTCGTGGCCTAATATCTACCGTGGATATTAATTTGCAATTCTGTCCCCGTATTTCGAATATGGAGGCTCATCATTTGGCGAAATCAGCCATTAGTCCCTCACTAGAGCTTATTTAGTTATCTAGTCCTTTCAGTTAACTTTGTCATCCTTGTAACAGTTATCTTATTCTTGTTTCCTTGAATTTGTAATATACATTGGATGGTTTATCTATTTGAAAGCTTTATTCAAAAAAAAAAAGATTATGAAAAACTCTTTTAAGATACAGGTTCTCAAAATTTTGTTTCACTCCTGCTTGAAACGATCATATTTTTTTTGCGATTTCGTCATCTCTTATGAAATCTCATACTTTTCATAAAATATTATAAACTATTGTACTACTTAATTATTTATTCATAATACATTATTTTTAAGTACGTTACTTTTTCCGACTCATCACCACGTAAGAAACACACTTGTATAAATGTCATTTATGTTAAATAGACCTTCCGTCAATTTTTTTGTGGACAAAAATTTGGTATCCATTTCTTAACAACAGATTGGGTTAATTGTCCAAACCCTATAAGAAGAATTATATTAAATGTGAAATTTTTGATACAAAATCAGAATTACACCCCTTCTAACAAGCTAAAGAATATTCTGACAAAAAATACACCTTGAGATATATTAATATTAATATTAATGATAATAAAACAAGGCTAAATAAATTCAGAGGAGAGATAAGGCGCCGTTTGTGAGTGTGATAGGCGCCTCCCTCAAGGCAAATTCGAGGGAGAATTTATAACTGAAGAAGGCGCTTTTAAGACTTATAGAGGGTGTTGTTAGAACTCTCATATCAAATCTAACTTTGCTGCAAAATTACGCTAATATTACATTTATTTATCTACCGTCGGTTCCTTCCATTAGTATTTAAGACGTTACCATTTATTCAGTCGAGGCATTGACAATTCAGTAGCTCGGATTTCAACTACCATCTTATAACCTAACGATCTCGATGCACAAACTTCAGCAAATCCGAACCGTTCAACATTTCCTTCCTATTCTCGGTGGGCCAAACAAATATCTTATTGGGTGACATATATTAATTTCAATAGCCCTAGTAGTACCGTATCAGCAGTCAATGATTTCTCGCGCATTTTCTTCGTATTGAGTTGGAAAGGGACCCGGGAGAGGAAATGGCAGTTGCAAGCAAGAAATGGTGAACCAAATGGGTGACGGTGGTGTTGGAATCCATTAGTAGGAAAAAAAAAAGAGTTTCTCTCTCTAACTTTTCTCTCAGATCTGACGATCTAATTCGAAGTTCTTTCTAATTTCTTCTGGTTAATGGAAAATGGAGTTTTTCGACAACTTACCAGCTATGGATCTAATGCGATCAGAGAAGATGACGCTTGTTCAACTTATAATACCTGTTGAATCTGCTCATAGAGCCGTTTCTTATCTCGGAGATGTTGGTCTTCTTCAATTTAAAGATGTAAGTATTAAAAAAAACCTAATTAGATCTGATTGATTTAGCTTTTGTCTTAATCGAACTTGAATCGTTTGATTTGTGACATTCGAGTTCATTTAGTTGAAATTTGTAGTCTAGATATGTTTGATTTGGATCTAGTGTTGATGAATTCGGTATAATTTTCTATTGGATTGTCATATTGATGATTTTTGTTTTTAGGTTTTCTTTAAATTTGGCGGTTTGGTTTGTTGAACTGTGTGAGTTTGATCCCGTGGAGTGTTATTCTGTGGATATGATTGATGATGATCCAAAATGTATTAGTTTCGTCGATTTAGTTGTGAATTAGAGGGGCATAAACATCTAATTAGAGAATGTTCTAGATCTTTTAAGTTGGGATTGTTGTTTGTATTTAAACACCAGATACATGTTAGAGCGAACAAAACAAAGGGGTCATCTTTAGGATTTATAATTCTTAGTGTGGATATTGCTATTGTTTGGGATGGCACATAGATTATCTGTTTAACGCCAATATTGGACTACGACATTATGCATGAAATATACAAGTAGTAATAGTAAGTCGTAGATTTTTTCCGCGAGCTCTAGAGGAGGCTAAAACTGAACCACAAAAACTGATTGTAGTTACTTCGATAAGGGTGCATGGTGAACTAACGAAAATTGTGATTCAATATTCGTAGAATGGTTCATATGAATCATATTTACAACAGTTCCGGCTTGATGTTTATATTATATGTGTGCGTGTGTATGTGTGTGTGTGTGTGTGTGTGTGTGAGGAGGGAGAGAGAGATGCTAGTATACTTGAGGAGATGTGGAGTAAGAGGAAGATTGTAAGATTCTATAATTGAGGGGGGTTTAAACATATAGTTTAGTGATGTGTTTAGAATGGGAATTTAGCAATCATATGTGGGAATGTGATTAATTGGAATAGAAATTCTCTAGACTTGTGAGTGGCAGTGGGTTCATAGTAACATAGACAAGATTAACGACAAGGATTATAACTTTTATCAACAAAGAGAGAGAGGAAATCTGATAAAGAGTTTGGGGTAAGTAAACTTTAGAAGACATTATTAGTGAGAAGTCAAGAGAAAAAGGGTTGCTGACGTGGTCACTATGTGGGCTTAGCATGGCATTCGGAATGATGGAGATACCATGTTCGGAATGATGGAGATACCATGTTCGGAATGATGGAGATACCATGTCAACACGAGAGGGATCAATTACTGATACATGTTTTACATATAAACTTGTAAACTATGAAAAACTTCCGAAAAACATTCTTTTAACTATTTGTTATATAGAGCCCTTTTAAAATATTTATTCAGTTTTCATGCACTTTGAAAAACTTTTGATTTAATTATAGTTTTTCTGGAAAGGCGTTTGTTTAAGCTTCTTATATGATTATATCGATTATGCAATGACATTCCGATGCTGTTTTGTTTGTGGCAGCTAAATGATGGTAAAAGTCCCTTCCAGCGCACTTTTGTGAATCAGGTACGAGAAGTTTGGATGGATTTTTTTACTTCTTAAGTCTGGAATTCTTTCGGAACAAAATGTGCAATTAAACACTTGAACTCCTTTTACATTCTAGCGCACACACATTGTCTATTAAACCAATGATCAATTTTTACCTGAGTTTTCTTATTTCTGAAATGTTTTCTTAAAATTTTCCGTACAATGTTATAGATAGTCACATCTTGAAGCTATTTGTTAGGTAAAAAGGTGCGGAGAGATGTCGCGGAAGCTTCGTTTTCTCAAAGATCAAATTAGTAAGGCTGGTGTAGCAACTTCCTTTCATCCTGGCTTGCAACCCGGTATAGAATTGGAGGATCTAGAGGTTGGACTACTTGTTCTTATCTTTTCATCTGATGATTGGAGGAACCAGGGTTCTCTTTCTTCATCAGGCTAGCTTTATATTTCCTCTTTTCTATATTCGGTGCTCATAGCTGAAAATCATATTATTATTAGGGAATAGTGTGAGGATGAACTTCTTGTGTTACAATAGCTTAGGTAAGAAATCTAACAGAGATTATTTATTCTGAATTTGTTTGGTTTCAGAGACGACTTTCGGACCATGAGACAGAACTTATTGAAATGAATGCCAATAGTGATAAACTACGACAAACTTACAATGAGCTTCTGGAGTTCAAGATGGTACTGCATAAGGTGTGTTCTTTGTTTGACAGTGATAATTATCTGGTGACTTGTTGAGATTCAAAAAGAAAAGAGAAAAGGTTAAAAGTTTCTTTAGCAACTTTACATGATTTTGTATTGGTAGGAAGTAGACTGCTAAGAACTTTAGACAAACCTTGCATTGCTTTCTTTAAATACTTTAGCAAACGTTGTTAACACTTATTACTAACAGGCTTAAGTTACTTCGTTAATTAGAGTATGTAAGTGTATTGTGCATATATAAATGACCCTCTAGTTGTTATTGCATATAGTTTCTCGTATCAGAGCAATCTGAGTTAATTCATTTCCCTCATTACTGACAAATTCTAACTAGCTACAGCTGGTAATTCGGTAATGACTGTAGTCACTGTACTACATCCAACGCTTCTTTTGAAAGTTTGATTCTTTGTTAGTTTATAAAAATTCGTGGATCCCATATCTTCTCATATTGTATAAATTCCAGGCAGGTGACTTTATTGTTTCAGCTCCAAATGGTTCAGTTGCGCAAGATACAGAATTGAATGAAAATGTATTTTTGAAGGATGACTATGTGCAAAATGCATCATTGCTTGAACAGGTATCTTCTTGACTTATTTTAGTCATATGCTTAGTTGCACTAAACTTCCAATGGTATTTGATATTTCAAATTGAATCCGGTTCACAGGAAATGAGACCGGAGACATCAAATCAAGCTGGTTTGAGATTTATTAGTGGAATTATCTGTAAATCTAAATCTCTCAGATTTGAGAGGATGCTATTCCGTGCTACAAGAGGCAATATGCTTTTTAATCATGCGGCAGCTGAAGAAGGTGTCTTGGATCCAATATCGGGGGAAATGGTCCGCTTCTTTCTTCCAAGATTTCCTGAATCCAGTTATTAGCAAGCATTTGATTTACGAAATGTTTTTCCGTTGGGATACGCTACCATCTTTATGGTTGCTTATATCGTCTCATTTTCTTCCTTTTGTGTTTGTAACAACTCTTCTGATTTGTGCAGGTCGAGAAGACTGTCTTTGTAGTTTTCTTTTCAGGGGAGCAGGCAAGAAATAAAATACTAAAAATCTGTGAGGCATTTGGTGCAAATTGTTACCCTGTGCCTGAAGATATAACCAAAAAGAGGCAGATAACTCGAGAGGTATGCATGATGTTTCCATAGGCCAACTATTCCTATTAATGTCTATCAGGGTTGTAAGGAGTTACTTTGGCCTAAGAGACGTTTCTCCATCATACATGTCTGGTCAGGTTATATTAGAATCTGATGGATCTTGTTGTAACATAACCTTGACCTTATGTATAATTTGATTATGTATTGTTTCTAACTTATATTATTAGGTTTTTAAATTTTGGTTGTAAAGCTTGCACAGAAACATATTGGAGTGAATCGGCAATTAGTTTGTGACCTTTTTCCAGATTAGTTTCGTGACTTTTGTCTGAATCAGTAGTGACCGTCTCACTACTATGAAATAGGTTGAGGTATCTTATCCTAACCTGCTTTAATTGGCTCAATATTTTTCTTCCAGGTTTTAGCCCGATTATCTGAACTAGAAACAACTCTAGATGCTGGTACTCGTCACAGAAATAAAGTCCTTACTGATATTGGATTTGACCTATGGAAATGGACAACCATGGTGAGTAAGATTTATCTACTCTGTAGTTTGTATATCATTATCATGTTATGTCTAACAAAATACTAGTAGTATTTTGAAATATAGATCTTCATGAGCAGTAAACAGTTGTGATATATTCTTATGTGGTGTTCTGTTCTAAAGTTACCGACTTTTTTAGGTAAGAAAGGAGAAAGCTGTATACGATACCTTAAATATGCTGAACTTTGACGTGACAAAAAAGTGTCTTGTTGGGGAGGGATGGTGCCCGGTGATTGCGAAACCTCAGGTCACTTTCTTGTTACTAACTATAAATTTCGCTAGTGCCTGTTGTAAACATTATACTTATTGTTAGCTATTGCATGTATTTGTGATGCAACAGATTCAAGAGGCACTGCAACGTGCGACAATTGATAGCAATTCACAAGTGGGAATAATATTTCACATGATGGATGCAGTGGAATCACCACCTACCTATTTTAGAACCAACCGCTTTACTAGTGCATTTCAGGAAATTGTTGATGCATATGGGTATGTATCTTGATCTATATATACAACACTCCTATTACTTTTAATGGATATTATGTGTTCTAGTATAACTTTCCGAACCAAAACACATCTTAAAAAGGTAGCGTTTTTTATCTGGTACTAGTTTTTAGCGACTGGAAAAGACAAACTTCTATATTGTTTCACTTATTATTCAAGTTGATTTTATTCATCAGATGTAGTGGTTTTTGATTGCTTATAATGTGGGAATTATTCAATAGATGACTATGATATCATAACATTTTTACAATCTTGTTTTGCAGTTTTGCTAGATATCAAGAAGCAAATCCTGCAGTATATACTGTTATTACATTTCCATTTCTCTTTGCCGTAATGTTTGGGGATTGGGGTCATGGCCTCTGCTTATTGCTGGGTGCATTAGTTCTAATAGCTCGTGAACGGTCACTTGGTTCTCAGGTCTCTCTTCTTATTAGTGCACCACTTATAACCTGTTGCGTGCGCATATTAGTGGATTCCTTTACTTCGTATTTGACTTGTGGTTCTAGACTTCTAGTGATTCATAACTTCCTGTTTTTTTTTTTGTAACAGAAACTCGGAAGCTTTATGGAAATGGCGTTTGGTGGACGTTATGTGCTCCTTTTGATGTCTCTGTTTTCTATCTATTGTGGTTTAATCTACAATGAATTCTTCTCTGTTCCTTATCATATATTTGGTGTTACTGCTTATAAATGCCGAGATGCTACGTGCAGGTAAGTGTTGTTGAGATATTAGTGTTTCTAAATCGCAAAACATCAAAGAACTCTACCATCAGTATGCTTGAATTTCCAAAAGACCAAGTAAATAAGGGAAAAAGGAAAAGAAAAGAGATCAGATGCTGATTTTTTTTTACTTTCATTGTTAAATAATATTAACATGGGAATGTAATTCCAGTTACGGATCTTGTTCTAGAACAATTTTTTGCTCTAAATTTAGATCCCATATGATTCATTTTGTTTATGATACTGCATTCTGTGGAGCGAGTTGACCAACAAACATTGTGATGGCGTTATACTTTTTTTATTATAATTTATATCATTAATCATCCTAACATTATAGCTCCTATGGTTAACGGTTTCTGATCTAGTCAAGTTATTTTCCTGTGATCTCATCAGTGATGCTCATACTACTGGTCTGATCAAATATCGTGATCCTTATCCGTTTGGTCTAGATCCTAGCTGGCGCGGAAGTCGATCAGAGCTGCCTTTCTTGAACTCACTAAAAATGAAGATGTCTATTTTGTTTGGTGTGACTCAGATGAACTTAGGAATCATATTAAGTTATTTCAATGCAAGATTCTTTAGTAGCTCAATAGATGTAAGGTACATTCTTTTTTTTCCTTTTTCTTTTGATTTCCACTCCTTTTCATAAAGGACAACAGAAAAGACAACTGATTTTTTTCGTTGTCTGCAGATATCAATTTATACCACAGATGATATTTCTTAACAGCCTCTTCGGCTATCTTGCTCTCCTCATTGTCACGAAGTGGTGCACAGGCTCTCAGGCTGATCTTTATCATGTGATGATCTACATGTTCTTGAGCCCCACTGACTATCTCGGAGAGAACCAGTTGTTTCCAGGCCAAAGACCACTTCAGGCATTATCTCTATTCTTCTTATACTTGTTGCCAATGCCAACATTCAGATACTTCGCCCTGGATTTATGTTTTGTTAATTGCTCGATATTCTTCTCGCAGATTTTGTTGTTGCTTTCGGCTCTAGTTGCTGTTCCCTGGATGCTCTTCCCAAAGCCTTTCATTTTGAGGAAGCTTCATTTGGAGGTATTAGTTACTAATCTTGAAATTATTCGATATATATAGATATTTCTTTCTTTATCATGCTCAAGCAGTAAACTGCTTTGGTCAGTAGAGTGCTAGAATCACTAGGGTATTTACTTATAGTCTTACTCGGCACATTGACGAGACAGTATGTACCTCTGATTTCAAATCATTTAGAATTTCGTAAACAGTTGGTGAAAGTATGTGGTCGGAACGATTCCACGTCAACTTCTAAGTCAAACTCTAGTAAGTAAGACTGCGGGTGAAAGGAGCATTTTGCTGTTAGGAATTCGGACTGATATTAGTTCTTCAGTTTGGCAATTTCTCCTAAAGCTCAAAAAGTTGTGATCGTTACTAATATTTTTCCTTGAAATATCTGTAGAGGTTTCAAGGTCGTACTTATGGATTACTAGGGACCTCAGAAGTTGATCTCGATGCTGAACCTGATTCAGCAAGGGGACAACATCACGAAGAGTTTAATTTCAGTGAGGTCTTTGTGCATCAAATGATACACTCTATTGAGTTTATTCTTGGAGCAGTTTCAAATACTGCATCTTACCTTCGGCTTTGGGCTCTAAGGTATCATTCCCCCCATTCATTTTGATTTCACTATATTATCGTAATTTCGCTTATATTTACTGCTTTTAATGATTATAACAGCTTGGCTCACTCGGAGTTGTCAACTGTTTTCTATGAGAAAGTCCTTCTCCTTGCTTGGGGGTAAGTTTTAAATTTATTATGTCAAGGGTTTCAATGGAAAAGAGCATGGTGTTTCACCTTCAAATAATTTTTTTTTTATAGACTTCAACGGTGATGATTTCAGGTATGACAACCTCGTGATTCGATTGATAGGGCTAGTGGTTTTTGTATTTGCCACTGCCTTTGTATTACTCATGATGGAAACTCTAAGTGCATTACTTCATGCATTACGTCTCCATTGGGTAGAATTCCAAAATAAGTTCTACTTCGGCGATGGATACAAATTCAGGCCATTCTCCTTCGCTACCTTGGCCGATGACGAAGATTGATACACTTATATTCCCTTAAAAAACGCTGTTTTATTTCCAGTTATCCGCAAGCCAAAAACACAGTAAACAGAAAAGCACCTACATCGAATCTCGAGAGTAGGCTTCGTTGGGTCATTTGAAGTCCGTCTCGGCTGCCACAGAGGTATTTCTCTCTCATCTCTGTGCCGCTGTTTTGAAGCCTTAACTCAACTTCGAAATGTTAAATTCGCTATGAGTATAGAAGAGATATCTTGCTTTTGTAAATTTTGCTATTTGAGGGTATTGATAGGTCCCACCCATGTAACTTTTTTTTTTCCTTCATATCTATGTAGTTGATGTGGCCGATATGCATAAAAATCCTATATCGAGTACTTAGCTTGTTATTTTAAATTTTTGGAGCTGGGAAAATGAGATTAAGGAGCCAGGAGAGGAAAAAGAAACAAAGAGAAAAACTATGTATCCTCTCTGATGCTAGTGTTGTCAGAGAAGCAGATTTATTGATTTTTCATAGAGCATGTCTTTCATATTTTATAGAGCATTCAGTTATTAATATTCTATTTACATACACTGTTATTTCAGGTTTATGTTTTCTCTTTAAGTTTGGAAGTTATGTGTTTTATCTCCTAAATCAAGTTTCTGTGTAATTAGAATCCGATTAATCAACCTAAAGGTTTTTTTTTTCCCGAGAAATCAGAAACCTGAATGGAGGCCTGATTTGAGTTGAGTTAGATTTCAGAATGTTGTCTTCGTGTCACTAGTTTGAATGCCTGGTTTGGGCTGGGTTTTGGGTCTATTTTAATTAGGAGATTAAGATTTTAGTGGTCATAAGATAAGGAAAAAACCACTTTCAGCCAACAGAAGTGGACATCTAAAATGTTTAATATGCTAAAGCTGGGTGAATCAGCAGGGGGTTCACACACCTTTAAGATGGGTTGAAAGCGGTTGAACTGGCCAAATTCAAACCAAGTTAAGAAGATTGGAACCACAAAAATCTAAAAAAGTAACATTTGATTGGTTCCATATTTTTGTCAAGTTTGGCTAAACAAACTTGAACCAACAAATTGGGCTTGTTGGCTCTTTGATCTGATTTAGTTTTGGCCACTGTATGGCTTGTCTTCAACAGCCAATCCCTGCATCGACTGGTTGTCGTTTCAATCCAAAATAGTCGACAAGCTATGGCTGCTCACCCTTACCTTCAAGGTATCTGCATAGGATGTAAGTATTAATACGTTGATAGTGTTGAGCGATATGATTGGAAAAATTGACAAAAGTACTCAAGACTCCAAGCTATGGCTGCTCACCCTTACCTTCAAGGTATCTGCATAGGATGTAAGTATTAATACGTTGATAGTGTTGAGCGATATGATTGGAAAAATTGACAAAAGTACTCAAGACTCCACATTGGTACGCGAGAATGCATCACTAGTGATTTTGAGTAGACAACTGAACGACAACAACGGAATGGGGTTCTCAATAAGTCGGAGAATCCAAAATGTAAC
Source organism: Eschscholzia californica (assembly GCF_041429995.1). Taxonomy (NCBI): domain Eukaryota; kingdom Viridiplantae; phylum Streptophyta; class Magnoliopsida; order Ranunculales; family Papaveraceae; genus Eschscholzia; species Eschscholzia californica. The sequence goes on from NW_028238198.1 coordinate 17,703,059, forward strand.
GCCTTTTTTTTTCCTGAAATGTCAGCTTGTAATGGGTATGATTATGTGTCTCGAACCATCCACCTAAAAGGTGAAAACCAACTTGGTTGTTAACATGGGTAGGTTAGGGTGGGAATCGGGCGGGTATGGGCACCCGCGGGTAATTCTAAGTCGGGCTCGGGCGGGTCGGGTAAGTTTCTCCTCTGCCCACTCGGGTTCTCGGGCGGATTCGGGCGTGCTTTTCTGAAATCTCCTGTGATCAAAGTCCGCCCAAGCCCACTAAAGCATCGGGCAAGTCGGGCTTCGGGCAAATCGGGCATCGGGTTTCTTTATCTGATATTTTTCTACCAGATCAGGAAACTCTAGAAATTTGATATTGTTCAAATAAGCTTCTCTAAACAAATTGATACCAAATCTTTACAAAACTTATAAATCAAGAATGAAAAAAATACTCAGATTCCGTAACATAAGAAATCAACAACTGATATAGATCTATATATGCAAACATGAGACTTGGTTGTCTTCCACTTTTTTTCTTGTCTTTGTATGTTTCAATAGTTCTTCTTTGTTCTTCCTTCACATCAAAATAATCTTAAAATTTGACCACTACATAGAAATGGAAGATGATCCCAATAACTTATTTAATAGAGAAGAAGGTTGGCACAAGAAGGTCTAGTAAATAAGAGAGAAACGGCTAGAGAGACAACGTAGATTCTTTTTCTCTCTCTATGCTACCGAATTTTTCAGATTCAATGTGGTAAACTATTAGGGTTGCTTCAATGTGTAGTTTATATATCTTGGGAGAAATCTTAAATCTATTTGGGCTTTATAGTGAAGTATAATCGACACTCAAAGTGATTGGCATCTATAGGCACCCGTCGGGTGAGCATATCGGGCTCGGGTATGGGCGGGGTGGCGGGCAGAGCTTTTCACCCGAGCCCGCCCACGAAAAATCATCGGGCTGGGCGGGTAGTACCCATCTTCGGGCGCGGGCGTCCATGGACATTGTCGGGCGCGGGTAAACGTGACGGGTATCGGGCTTTCGGGTAGAATTCCCACCCCTACCGTAGGTATAATTGTTGTTCACTTTCGTATAAAATCGACAGCTTTAAGTAATATTTGTCAGTTCTATTTGATGAAAGTGTCTTGAATACGAATTAATGTTCAACCCTTTTTGCGAGTAGAGAAACCGTTTTCAGGGCCCGACTTGAAATGTTCAATCCGATTCGTTTTGTTTATATTTGTCCTAGTCTTTTACAACGTTTATCAATGTAAAGGGTATGCATGTAATTTCGGAGTTAAAAAGAGAGGCGGAGAGGCGATGGAATAAGGGTTCTCGCCTATGGGGTAAGGGTTTTCAGTGAGCTATATGAACTAAATCCGAAGAAATACATTTGTAAATTATCCTTCATTCATAGTGGAAATCATGGTGTCATTGATCCTAAAATGTCGAGATGCTCCGACGCAAAACTTGGAACAATAGATTACATGAAAGTAAGTTGCTTTATGAATAGAAATTCAAAAAGTTACTTCTCTACTTATATTAGCATTATAAATATGAGAGATAAAGAGATGGATTTAATACAATAATCAAAATTAATGAATGAAGAAGCCCCAAGAAGCTCACCATGAATATAAATAGGTAAGCAAAACATGACCTCTTTACAGCTCATTGTCTTCTTTTTTGTTTCCCTTTTGTTTAATAAGATAGTAGTTTACATCTCAAGTTGAGATTCAAAGTTAGGGAGAATGAATGAATCTTAATTATGAAATCCCATGTGAAAAAATGAATTACAATTATTTGGAGAGAGAGAGAAGAAACACATTTGATGATAGAATCAGATACAGTTATTAGTTGTGACTTCTTGGTACACTTGGTGAGCTTTTATCCTCCTTTCCTAAACCTTTCATCAATTGCTTCTTCCTTTGGTACCTATTATTCCACAGCCAAACAAACTATTTCTATATTTCAGTTTAAAGATAAGTAAAATCAACATCGTATAAAAACGGATGGGGAGTCATTCCCTTTTCTGCATTTTCAGAGGATCGTCGAAAAAAAGTCTATTTAACCTAATTATAATAAGACAAAGAAGAGTGAGGAGAAATTGGATTAAATGAATATACAATCTCAAATTCATCTCTTCCTTGGTGTCTTATTACTAGTGAGATTATACTGGAGGTAAAACAAAACTAATGGTGTGTTTGGTTGCAGGATTCCTAAGTAGGATTCCTATCAAAAGTGAAATTTGGTAGGAATCATAAATCCTTGGTCTGTTTGGTTACGAAGAATCCTAGGACTCTTGAATCCTAAGGATTTCTAATTCCAAAATTTGTATTGGACCAAAATCTCACCCTACCCCCTAGGATTTGCTAGGATTTTGGATTAATGAACCTAAATTTCAAACTTGAAATCAACAAAAATTTATTTCCTTCTACAAAATCATTATTTTTTTTCAAAATCATTGTTTTTTTCAAAAATAATATTTTTTCTAAAGACGTTTAAAGATAATTAAATCATAGGATTCTTAGTTGTCAAACAAGCCAAAAAATATTACTTGGATTCATGAATCCGTGGAATCATGAATCCCAAGGACTCATGAATCCGCAGATTCAAGATTCCGCCATCCAAACACACCATAAGTAAATTCTAAATAGAAGTAATATGTGACTTGTTTGATTCACTATTTAATATATCGAAATTATCGAAAATACAAATCGCGACAAACCACATAAAATTTCTGCAGTATTTTCTTGTTTTCAGGTAGTTTTTCGTCCAAAAGTAAACTCCAAATAAGAAAGTAGAAAGCCAACCTGTGTTAGTGGCAGACATTTGAGGAGGCTTTGAGATGAGGGCACCACCAGGGACAGGTGTCATGGGTCCGGCAACCCGGGCAGGAACTCCCATAGTCTGCGATTGATGGTATCCATAATATGGATATACTGGCATCATCGTCGCGGGTCCTTGTCCAGCTGGAGCTGGATACATATAGGCCCCACTACCATAGCTTAACTTCTGTACTCCTCAAACATAAAAACACAAAGTCAACGAGATATTTCAGAAAAGTCAACAAGATTTTTGATCCAACGGCCAAGGATTGGCAATCAATCTGGATAAACACTTACCTGGTTGTAGTTGTATCCAGTGGCGATGTAAGTTGGAGAATACCTAAAGAAAATAGAAAATTTATGTAAAGTTGGGGGGTTTTTAGGTAAAATTACACATCCAAGATGTTCAAAATTATAGAGCAAAGATCAAGGGCTGAAAATTTTGGAGCATCAAAATTGATATATACCCATAAGCAGGCAATGGGATAGCATGATGGTGGTAGTAGGGAGAAACAGGTGCTCCGGTTGGGTAGTACCACTGACCCTGACCCTGACCTGCTGGTACTGCTGATGTGGACCTTGTCCCACCGTTAGATCCTTGACCTAATTAAGAAGAAGTTCATTTTTCATCAAAACCTCCCTCGTCAAATATCAAATAAAACTAAAATAAAATGTGAATTACACCCTAAAATTTCATAGCAATTAATAATTCCATCGGCTAACGGACATGTCTAACAGTTTCTTCTAAAAAAAATGGTCTGATTAGAATTCGAGCTTGGTAATTAAAGAAGAGTAAATCATATCAAACAGACACATACTAAACATAAGTTTCTCTGTGTTCTTGATTACGGAGAGAGTTAAAAGAACTAAACAATAAACAGCGTATAAATGTACCTTGTTGTTGCACTTGTAGAGGAGGTGGTGGTTGTTGTTTAGGTCGACGTGCACCAAGAGAAGCCAAATTACAATTAGCTCTACGCCCGTTAATCATTGGTGAGTTATCTTCGCACGCTTTTTGCGCGGCTTCAGCCTCCTTAAACGTCACCTAACAAATATCAAAATTGAAAGAGAAAAAGAATGAGGGACTTCATTTAAAGAAAAAAAGAATAAGGGACATAAAGGAAATGATAAAAGAAAGTCAAATTTAAAGACTTACAAATCCATAGCCCTTGGATCTAGAAGTGGACTTATCACAAATTATCACAGCTTCCAAGATCTCACCATAAATTTCAAAGTGATCCCTCAGAGCTTCTTTAGGAGTCTCCCAAGCTAATCCTCCAACAAAAACCTTAGTCAATGTGGTGTCTCCAAAATGTGAGTTGATATGGTTGTTCATCTTCCTCCTTGTGATTGATGCTTTAAATTAGCTGCAGGTAGAGAGAGAGAAAGTTGCAGGTAGAGAGAAAGAAAGAGAAAAATTAAGATGAAGAGGAGAATTGGGTATGGTGGTGGAAGACATTAAAGGTTGATTATATAAGGTGAAGAAAGATAGGTAGTGGTGGCACAAGTGTTACAGCTTGGGAATGAAATATAAAATTATAATGGATGAGAGAGAGAGAGAGAGAGAGAGAGAGAGAGAGAGAGAGAGAGAGAGAGAGAGAGAGAGAGAGAGACTTTGGGGGTAGCCATGAACGTGCTTTGATGTCTTTTTCCTTTGTCTTTTAGATTTCTTTTTCTAAGGAAAAATTAATTTCTTATACACTGACAGTTTTTGGAATGGGGGTTTATTATCAATATGTGACTAACTTTCTATATCTCACACATTCACTGATCATTCTTCGTCGGATTTCTCTGTGGGGTTTGATATCATATAGTATTTCTAAAGAAATAAAAGAAAGAGTTAATTTTCTAAAGAAAATTTTCCGGCCGTCGCCGGAAAAAACAAGAGTGAGTTGGGGAAAGAGAGAGAGGTGAATTGGAAAGAGAGAGAGGTGAGTTGAAGAGAGAGATGTGAGGTGGAGATAGATGTGAGGTTGAAGTGAGGTGGAATTTCATGTGTTATAATTAACTTTATTTTGTAAAAATATATATAGAAAGGGTACTTATGACATTTACACTAAAAAAAGTGAGGAGAGGCTATAAAGGAAGCTGATCACAAAGTAGGGGGGCAAATAGGAATGAACTCTAAAAGAATTACAATCATAAACAACTTTTATCATATCTCATCAAAAAAAAAACTTTATCATTGGTGCAAGTATTTCAATAATTTTAATTAGGTTATTTTCCAAATGGTCCCCTACTTTATGACCAGCTTCTTGTGTAACCTCCTACTTTATTAAAAATATCCAGATGACCCATTTTTTTCGTTACCGTCAAATGTCCGTTAACTCCCTCTCCTCCATCTCACTGCTACGTCATATCTCTCGTCACCTCATCATCTTCTACTATAAGATTGTCGGTCGGTCAAAATTTACGGCTACCTTCATACTTAAAAATAATAAAAAAATTTCTATCTCTCTCTCTCCACTAGGGTTTGGGAAAACCCAAACCCTAGATTTGGTCTGGGAAAAACACAAACCAGATCTGTTGAAGCTTTAACGGTTCGTTGAAGCTTCACGGGATTGAAGCTTTAAGAGATCTAGCGTTTGGGTTTTCCCCAAACCCTAGTGGAGTGAGATTTTTTTCTCTTTTTTTTAAGTATGAAAGTCGCCAGCCGGTCATCAGAAATTTTGACCAGCCGACGACCTTATCGGAGAAGATGATGAGGTGGCGAGAGAGATGACGTGGCAGAGAGGTGATGAGATGGAGGAGAGAGAGTTAACGGACATTTGACGATAACGATAAAATGGGATCATCTGAGTATTTTTGATAAAGTAGGGAGCTATGCGGATGCTGGTCATAAAGTAGGGGTCTTTTAGAAAGTAACCCATTTTAATTCTCCATGTAATTTGTGTTTAGGATATTGTCTAAAATTTAATTTCTTGCTCTTTTAAGAACCTATAACGACGACGGTGATAGTGGTGATGGTTGTGTTGATGTTGTGAGGAAGATGAAGAAGAGATGATAAAAAAAAAAATTGAAGGGGTGCGTGATGAAGGTCATCGGAGAAAGTTCTCTGGTGACTATCTTCGGCTGGAAAAGAAGGATAAGGTGGAGAGAGTTTAAAATGAAGTGGAGAGAGAGATATGAAGTAGATGAGATGTAGTAGATGGGGGAATAGGAGATGGAGGTGGACATTAGTGCCTTAACATTTCTTGGGGTTTAATGCCATTTGAGCCGCAAGGTATTTTTTAAACTAATTAAAATTTCTATTAGTCAAATTGAATTGACAGACACTTACCGAATCAAATTAATCAGTTCGACACAAATTAGGGACTAAACAGGAACTGACCTTAATTATATTCCACATGACATCTCAGATTGGTTGTGGGCCACCAGGGATCCTATCGAGTAATCGTGATCACCGCTTCCTAAACTTTTCGATTTACTTAATAATTTTACAAAATCTCAACCATATTCTGCTCTTATTCTTCTATAATTCACTTGGGCCTAACATTTGTGGACCAACAATTCAACACTTTTCTCCATATCCTATGGGTGGTCCCTCGACACAGAAATACACCCATGGATAACTAAATAAAATCGGGTTTATACGAACTTTTGTAATTTGGATTAGTTACATTATTTTGATAGTTAATTGACAGACTATACTCAATTAAAATTGGATTTCACCATAAATAAACTAGCTTAAAAACCTACTCCTTTTTTATCATTATTTGAAAAATTATTTTATTGATATGTACTCAATAGTCATTGCATCATTATATAGCTAGATTCTATTAAAAAAATAGTCTTCGAATACACAAATAAGAGGGATGAAAAATAGAAGCTTGAAACGTGTAGTAGGTACACTTCCCTTAAAGCAATATTTGCCCCTTCTCAATCGAGATTACTTGGGTACAAGACAAATTGTTTCCTAGGATATGACAAATCTCTGTGAAATTACACCAAGTAATTTGTGGAGATTTCATTTAAGGAGCATTAGAACATATTGAAGATGGTAAAGGTTTTCGACATAATTTCAACATAGTTTTTTACAATCACATAAATCTGTTTTAGAAAAAAATTAATTTATGGAAAATAAAAAGACCCTTCTAAAGTAAAATCATTTTACAAAAAGATATATATCTCCATATATTTTTACCAAAAGACATAATTCTTAGAGATAAAATTCAAATTCAAATCTTTGAAAATAAGTTTCAATTTTATAAAAATAAGTTTATTAATTATTTGTCTAAAAATTCTAACAGTTTCATCGTGAACATATTACATAATGAATAAAATAAGTAGAATTACTATCATTTCAAAGACATTTTAGATGCAAAGCGGCAATATAAAGACTCTTAAGACATTTTTATTAGGCACGAGAGTCCATTTATTCATAGGTACCTCTGACCAGGGACGGATCCAGGATTTTCACTTAGGGGGTGCGGATTTATATACCTAATCTTTTTTGAGTTAATTCCTATATGGCCCCCTACTTTGTGACCAGCTTCCTTTATGGCCCCCTTTTTTTCGTAAATTCAAATATGACCCCCTATTTTCATGGAAATGTCCTAACTACCCTTCTTTTAAATCTTTTTTCAAAATAAAATCAAAGAAACAAACATAATTCCACCTCACTTCCCTCTCCGCCACTTATCTCTCTCCACCTCACCTCTCTTCCCAAATCATCTTTCTCTCTCTCCAACTCACCTCTCTCTCTCTCTCCACCTCACTCTATCTTCTCCGATGAAGGTCGCCGGCCGAAAAATTTTCCGGCCGGCGACCTTCAACCTAAAAAAAAAAAAAACTCTCATCTCTCTCTCTCTCTAAAAACTCCGGCGAAGGGGGTTCCCTTCGCCGGAGTACGGGTCTGTTGTCTGTTGAAGAACAGACCCGATCTGGTCTGTTCTTCAACAGACCCGTACTCCGGCGAAGGGAACCCCCTTCGCCGGAGTTTTTAGAGAGAGAGAGAGAGATGAGAGTAAAAAAAAAAAAATTCTTTTTGGTTGAAGGTCGTCGGCCGGAAAATTTTCCAGACGGCGACCTTCATCGGAGAAGATAGAGTGAGGTGGAGAGAGAGAGAAAGATGATTTGGGAAGAGAGGTGAGGTGGAGAGAGATAAGTGGTGGAGAGGGAAGTGAGGTGGAATTATGTTTGTTTTTTTTTATTTTATTTTGAAAAAAGATTTAAAGGAAGGGTAGTTAGGACATTTCCATGAAAATAGGGGGTCATATTTGAATTTACGAAAAAAAGGGGGCCATAAAGGAAGCTGGTCACAAAGTAGGGGGCCATATAGGAATTAACTCATCTTTTTTTTCCAAAAAAAACAATTAACAAAATATTTGTATTCATTAAATATTAATACATCAACAATTACAAACGCATTAATCTCACAAGAGTTCATGTGTTTGAAATGTTCTGATAATCGACTCATTATCAATTTTACTAAAAATTTATTTTCAATAAAGGCTATTAAACTATCATTCAACCACGAAACACTCATCTTGTTTCTTAAACGTTTTTTAACTAGTTTCAAAAAAGCTCTTGCAATAGAGACAGTCGCAGCCGACAAAGCTAGTGCTAAAGTGATAAGTAAATGAACTAAATAATATGTTTTATTATTTCAACAAAAAAAATAATATGTTTTATTTCTCTTAGTTTCCACCAATGTTCTAGCAAGAGCTTCAATCTCATCCAAATTTGGAAAATCATCCTTCTTCCTCGTACCGTAAATGTAATTATCAAGCTGAGAACTAAGTCGCAGTGTCAAGACTAATGAAATCTGACGGATAAAATTCAGCAAGACGCATCAACTTACTTTTGACGAAAAGGACAAATTCTCTAGATAGACTCAAACATGTCATACAACAGAACAACTCGGTACTCTTGAAATGAATTCAACTTAAAAATGGGTATAAATACATCTATAGAAAAAATACATAAATTGCATATGGGGGGATTCAATCTCACGACCTCACACTCATAACTAAAATGTAACTCATGCCCTAACCACTATGCCAAATCCATCTTTGTGTCAATATCACATATCATTAGATAAATATATACCTATATTAAAAAAGATATTTACTACTATTATTATTTTTCGAGAGTATCTATGGGGTGTGGCCGCACCCCTGCCTCTGACTATTCTCGAAGTTTAATAAATCCTGGATTTACACAGGGACCAAGCCAATTGAAAAACTATTAGGATGTAAGTTTTCTCCTTCTTAAGTGGTGTGGAGATCAAACTCATGATTGGACTTTAGACAAATCACTCTGGTATCAATCAGACAAAAACACACCTAAATATCACATTAACATAATAACATGTCACTCACTCCAAAACCAGAACCAGAATCAGGTTGAGTTGAATTCCAATTTAGCAGATAAAATTGGAACAACCTTATAGCTAGTCATTTATATCACATCACGTGCCTCTATTAACAGTGTTAGATTCCAAAACAAAATGGCGGATTTAACGCCGTCTGTTGTGACAAAGAAGAATATGAAATATTATATTGTTTATAAAGAATAGAAGAAGAAAATTAAGATAATATGATTGGTTGGCATGAAAGTGCAAATATTAGCAAGAACATGTACTTATTCACATAAAATTAGCACATGACTACATATGTCATTTTAACATGGCCAGCTCAATTCACTACAATTGAAAGAAAATTAGTTATATATAAAAAAATTTATTGATTTAATTTGTCATACGATCAAACCTGTAAAAATGTTAACCATATATTATTTATATCTAACGATTTCAGCATAAACATCTTTTGTTTTAGTTTAACTATCAAAATGACTATTTGAGAGTGAGATAAATAGTTAAAGGACTATTCTGTGAGTGTTCTTAACCAGTAGGAAAAGTAAAAACAAGTTGAATTATTTAAGTAGAGATTATAATCTCATAAAAAAGAAAGTAGAGATTGTAAGTGGCATATGCAACCAATAATTCAATTTGAGATATAAAGTATAAATAATATTATCATGTTTTTAATAATTAATATATATATATGTTTAAGTAATATAACATGCTTTCATTTTACCCACTTAAAAGAATTAGAGGTACCCCACTTAATCAATTCTTTTTGGAAATCGATTGCATTGTCGTACAATTGGCATCGAATACATCAAAGATGTGATAAGCTTGCTACCCGCTCACTCAAACTCTAACATGACCTGGCTTATAGCCCACTCAAACTCTTAAGCCCTATAGCCCAACTAGATACAAGCCTAAAGCCCAATTACACTACATTATTTATACCTTAATAATCCTCATTCAAATAACTAAAGATTCCACCTTCTTTGTGATTGATTCGAACCTGAGACTTCCAGGGGGTTTCTGGAGTTTATGTCAACACCTTAGAACCACTTGGACTACCAACTGTTGACTCCCACTTAATCAATTGCAAAGGCCAGTAGATCTGATTTATCTTTAATTTCTTTATGAATCAATAAACTAAATTGACTATAAGCCTAAATTGATTCCAGTAAGATTTTAAACTATTTTCTTTTTAGTTGAATTGGAAACACTTGCGTTTAAGAGAAGATTGATTTAAGATGGTTTTTAGTTGATTCGATACAGATAATTCCGGTTCACCATCCCTCACACACTATAAGAGCAACTCCAACTCCAGTCGTATGATGCCAAAAATTCAAATTTTCGGAATCAGCCGACTGCTCCAACCCGAGTCGATAGGGGCTGGAGTTGAGCTCAGCCTCAGCTCCACCTTTCAGCCGACCTAACATGACTGTTGGAACGGTCATGTTGGGGGGCCAAATCTGGCCATTGGAGCAAACCCAACGACCAATTATTTTCTTAAAAATATATAAAAATTACTTTTAATTTTTTAAAATTTTAATTAATTTTTTTTTAACTCTAACACATTAATAATTAAAATACATCCCACCAACGTGTTGATGCCCGATTAATTATCCAACCTTAGAAAAAAAATATAATTTCGAAAATTGTTCAGACACGTGTTTTGCATATACTCAAGATCACCCACGTTTTTCACACACTCACAAAAAACACGCACGCGCGTTCCTCACATGCACAAATTTTAGACTTCGAGATTGCGGTTAAGGTTGGAACTGATTTTTGAAGTTGAACTAAGACTTAAAATTTGGGTTGAAAAAGTAGTCTTTTTGACCTAAGTCAGACTCGGGTTGAAATTGTTCTAAGAAAAAACACAATTTTGACATAAGAAACACACACAATTTGATTGTTTGTTAAATGCATGGACTGAGGAAGAGTCAGTCATACTGAAAAGGAAAAGGGGTAGAGAATGTGAGTTGGCAAAAAGGCAGACAGTTGCACCACCTACTAATCCTCTTTTTTTTTTTTCTTTTATCAGTTTCAGAGCTTTATTTTAAAGAGAGAGAGAGATAGAGAGAGGGAGAGTTTCTCTCTCTAGAATCAAGATTTGAGGTTGATGATTGAAAGTGAGTTGGAAGGGGAGGGTGGAAACCGACATGAAATGATGGGTCAGCTCAGCTGGCTGGTAAGAGGATAGAATGGGAAATGATTATCATATCTGGTATATAGAATAAAATGAGTAGCTAAGCTGCCTGCCAGTTAATTAACTGCTAATCTCTTCTTACCCTTGCTAATCTACTTCTTCTTTGTCATCTGTGTTGTTACTGAGTCACTTGCCACTTACATCACGTGTCTTTCACGTGTAGAATTATGGCTTCTTTAAACCATTGTAATTCACATGTCCATAACATGTTTCTTTTTAAAGTTAATGCCTTCTATTTGGGACCAAATGATTATTGTGGCTCTTATTAGTGTCTTGCAATACCATCTGGTCTAAGAGCAAGTCCAATAGTCCCGGGTTCAGGGCCCTTAATTCACCTTTTCATTCAAATTTAAGGGTCCGGGCTCAGACCCTCAAAATCGACTCCAATGGGGAGCGGTCCCGGGCCCTTGAATTTGAAGTTTTAATTTCTTAATTTACTTAAATAATTCGATTAAACAATATCGATTACAAACTTAACATTTGATAGAAATTTAAATCTACGACAATACGACTAAACAACAATAAAAAAGTTAAAAATAACTAGAAGGGGTGTGGATTACTGCCAAACCAAGCTTTACGCGCCTCCATAAGCAACCGTGCACCATGTTCGTCAAGAGAATTAACATCAATCTTCATTAAGTTTATTCCATATTGTCGGTCCTTTGCTTTTTTATCGCTTTCAAGGAACCTTTTTTGAATTTCTAAAGATTCTTTCATGTGTACCATTTTTTCTTTCCCTTCCTCCATTCTACTTTGCCAATATTCCGGCGGAGCATCACCGGCTACTACTTTGTCTTTAGCGGTAGAATTTGTCGAATTTTCTCCGACTCTTGCATTTGCTTTGGCTTGTGTAAAACTAGGGTTTCAATGAAAACAGGAAAGAAGGAATTGGGGATTTTCGAAGAAGCTGAAAGAAGGAATTAGGGTTTTTCTATCCCTTTTATACTTAGGTCATGAATAACATATATGACCTAAGTCTTTGTCTAAGAGCACTCGCAACAGTCAAAGCATTTTGACTTCAGTTGATTCTCTAAAAGCAGCCACAAAACTCTTGAAGACTTTTCTATAAAGGCAACATGCAACAAGAAGAAAGTTAGTTACTCAACTAAATTTCATAACAAACTTTTTCTGTTATTTGTAATTTCTGTTTTTCCTCTTTGATCAAGTATAAAAGCAAATCAATGTAATTGAAACATTCATTGAAATAAAATAGAGCAAAGAGAAATTTCTTACATGGTATCGGTCTAGGGTTCTTAAAGATCCAAAGCTAGTTTTGTAGATCCAAAACTAGGGTTTTCTCTCAAACAGCTCAATAGCAATCATCATCTCGCAAGATAAACAAAATCAAGATTAAAATTCAGAAGATTTAACATTCATCATCATCAAAATATCAAGAAATTGAAGAATTCAGTTTCAAAAGGTTAGAAATTTACTTTTTTTTTCGGACTTCTTTCCAAGCAATCATCAAATGGCTTCATCTCAAGGTAATTTGCCCCCAATTTCATCTGTTACTAACTTTATAACTGAGAAGTTAGATGATTCTAACTTTCTCATGTGGAAAGACCAAGTAGAAACCCTTCTCAACACTTATGACTTACTAGGGTTTGTCACAGGCACCATTGAATCACCACCCCAACTTAGGATCATAAATGGGATTGAACAAGTCAACCCAGACTTCCAACAGTGGAGAAGTAAGGAGAGTTTTGTAAGGTCTTACTTGAAAAGTACTCTTTCTAAATCTGTTTACTATGATACATATGGGCTGAACTCAGCCAAAGAGATTTGGGATTATCTCTATCTTACTAATAATGAGGGTCTTGAGTCTCAAAAAGACCAATTAAGAAGAAAGCTGCAGACAATAAAGAAAGGAAATTCCTCCATAACTGAATATCTTAGAGAACTGAAACAAATTTCAGATTCTTTAATGTCTGTCAATGATAGGGTCAGTGAACCTGAGTTAATAAGGTTTGCAATTCAAGGTTTAAGTGTAGATTATGATCCTTTCACTATTGCCATTAGAGCAAATAATGAACACTTAACCTTTGCTCAACTTAAATCAAGATTAGTTCAACATGAGCAATGGTTGTTATCAAGAGACACTGACCATGAAGCTTACTATGTGAAAAGGTATAATCAGAAGCAATATGCTAAACCAGGGTATAAGCCATCACCCACATATTATAGAAATCAAGGTCAAATAAAGAAAGATGCTACAAGTTCACAAATTCAAGTCAAACCATCATCAAATTCTCAAACCAAAGTGGGTATTACGGTTGATGACTTTGATTTCACCACTGTCCCTTGTGGTATATGTAAAAGATGGGGACACTCTGCTGGGGTTTGCTATTTTAGGTATACACCAAACAAGCCTCATATGGGCTATCATTCAGAATCTCAAAATCAGCATGAGGCAAATGATTCTAGTATAGAAAACACTAATGATACTATAACAGAACCACAGTCTTACTTATATGAGGATGAAGCTTTACTTGAATGTAATAATGCTATTCTATATGAATTTGAACAGTCCAATGATGATGATGGTATTTTTTAAGAATGTCACACAGCTATTGTACAAGATCAAGATAATGATATATTCTCAGATTGTGTCTCAGTCATGACAGATTATGATGAATGTCATGTAGTCACAGAAGCTAACTCAGTTAAAGACAGGGCCTGGCTGGCTGATTCAAGAGCCAGCAGTCATATGACACACACTGCTTCAAATCTCATAACTAGTCAATCTTATCAAGGCACAAAGGCTGTTACGGTGGGTAGTGGTAAGTTCTTACCAATCACTAGCACTGGTTCTTCTCAGTTATCTACTTCTAATCATACTTTTGAGCTAAATAAAGTGTTGTGTGTTCCAAATCTTAAGAGAAACTTGTTGTCTATCTCAAAATTTACTAAAAACAATTCATGCTCAGTTGAATTTCTACCTTGGGGTTATACTATTAGGGGCATTTGGTCTAAAAAGCTCTTGGCAGAAGGTCCTATGAAACAGAACCTATACCCTATAGAAGTTCATAACAGTCTGCTACAAGATAGGTCTTATTCAGCTAATCTAGCTCAAACTTCTACACACTATGACATATGGCATGCAAGACTAGGTCACTCTCACCATGGTGTACTTCAACAATTACAAAATGAAGATAAGATTCATTTTTCTACTTCAAAAGAAAAGTCCTTTTGCTCTTCTTGTGAAATGGGCAAAAGCAAATGTCTTCCTTTTGAGGATTCATCTACAACCACCAATACTCCACTTTACTTAGTTCATTGTGATGTTTGGGGACCAGCCCCTGTCACCACACCTAATGGAGCTAGATATTATATATTATTTCTTGATGATTTCAGCAAATTTAGTTGGATTTATGCTATGAAGGTAAGGTCAGACAGTATTAAGTGTTTCACACACTTCAAGGCAACAACTGAAAATCTACTTAAAGAAAAAATTGTCTACTTTCAATCTGATGGTGCTCCAGAACTCATGAAAGGGGAATTCAAAAGTTTTTTGGACAAGAATGGTATTATTTTCAGGAGTTCATGTCCCTATACACCACAACAAAATGGGAAGGCAGAGAGAAAGCATAGACATATCACAGAACTAGGTAATACTCTATCCTTTCATTGTTCTTTACCTAAATTCTTATGGTTTGATGTTTTCAACACAGCAGTATACATAATTAACAGAGTACCCACAAAAACACTTCAAGGGTTATCACCATATGAAGTTTTCTTTCATATTGTTCCCAATTACTCCCACTTTAAAATCTTTGGTTGTGCTTGTTTTCCACATTTGGGAGTACTTAGAAAAGACAAGTTAAGCCCCAAAAGCCTTCAATGTGTATTTTTGGGATATATCAATGAACACAAGGGGTACAAGTGTTATGAACCTATATCCAAGAGGGTCTATATTTCTAGACATGTTACTTTTGATGAAGGAAACTTTCCCTATTCCAACATCCAACAGCACATGTCTAGTGGTGATCAGAATAAGCACCTCACATGTTAGCTTACCTCTGCCATCTCTCTCAAATAGACAAGCAATCTCTACTGAATTAGGGACACCTAATAATAGTACACCAGCTAATTCAGGTTCTAGAGAGTCTGGTTCAAGAGACTTGGGCATTTCTAATAATAATATTAGTACACCAGCAACATCTCCTGTTTCAGTGTCTATTCAGCAACCTAGTCAGATTATAACTAGGGGCAGAAATGGAATTATCAAGAGTAATCAACTGCCATCAGACTTTGTGGCTCATTACACATCATCTCACACTTTAGATGTTGCCTATTTGTCCATTCTAGAGTTACCTACTGAACCAAAATCTTATAAGGAAGCTGCTAAACATAGTGAATGGACAAAGGCTATGAATGATGAATATCAAGCTTTACTAGATAATGAGACATGGTCTTTGGTCCCATATGACAAAAATATGAATGTACTTGGCTGCAAATGGGTCTTCAAGCTCAAACAGAAGAGTGATGGTACAATTGAAAGGTATAAAGCCAGACTTGTGGCTAAGGGTTTTCACCAACAAGAAGGGATTGATTATGATGAAACATTCAACCCAGTGGTTAAAGCCAACACTATTAGGATTGTACTCACAATTGCAGTGACAAAATCATGGCACATAAAGCAACTTGATGTGTCAAATGCCTTTTTACATGGCATTCTTGATGAAAATGTCTACATGATTCAGCCACCAGGGTTTGCACAAACAGGCAAAGAGACACATGTTTGTCATCTTCACAAAGCCCTATATGGGTTGAAACAAGCTCCTAGGGCTTGGTTCAACAAGTTTGCCTCATTCCTTTATCAATATGGGTTTCATAAAAGTAGGACAGATCACTCAATGTTTGTCTATCATTCCTCATCAGGGACTTTAATTCTATTGTTATATGTGGATGATATCATCCTTACAGGCAGCTCAACTACTCATATTGATTCCTTGATCAAGGATTTAAGTGTGGCCTTCAAAATGAAAGATTTGGGTTCCTTGTCCTATTTTCTAGGAATTGAGGTTTCTTATGATCCAATAAAGAAGAATATGCTTCTAACTCAAAACAAGTATGCCTTACAACTACTACAGAGAGCAAATTTATTGGATTCAAAGCCATCAAAACTGCTTGTATCTACCAGTCAAAGAATTTCACTTACAGAGGGTGATGAGCTATCCAATCCAATAGAGTTTAGAAGCTTGGTAGGTGCCTTACAGTATCTCACTTTAACTCGACCAGACATATCATTTGGAGTGAATTACTCAGCACAGTTCATGCACAAGCCAACAACATCTCACTTAGTACTTGTAAAAAAGATACTTAGATATATTAAAGGGACAATGGGTTCTGGTATTAAGTTGGAAAAGGGAGATTTAACATCTCTTAAAGCATATTGAGACTCAGACTGGGCTGGATGCCCTGACTCGAGAAAATCAACAGGAGGCTACTGTTTATTTCTTGGTTCGAGTCTCATCTCATGGAGCTCGAAGAAACAGGCTACAGTTGCTAAATCTTCTACAGAAGCAGAGTATAAATGGTTATCAAATACTGCAACAGAGATGGTCTGGGTATCTTACCTCATGGATGAACTTGGTTTTCCCTTGAAGAAACCGTTCGTACTATACTGTGATAACATCAGTGCGAAGTTTCTTGCTTCGAATCCTATCTTCCATGCGAGAACAAAACATATAGAGGTTGATTACCACTATGTTAGGGATTTAGTTTCGAATGGAACCATTGTCGTTCATCATCTTCCAACAAAGGAACAGATTGCAGACATATTCACTAAAGGGATTCCACTCGATCTCTTTGATTTCTTTCGGAACAAACTGATGATTCACAAGTCTTCATCATCGGTTTGAGGGGGGCTGTAAAACTAGGGTTTCAATGAAAACAGGAAAGAAGGAATTGGGGATTTTCGAAGAAGCTGAAAGAAGGAATTAGGGTTTTTCTATCCCTTTTATACTTAGGTCATGAATAACATATATGACCTAAGTCTTTGTCTAAGAGCACTCGCAACAATCAAAGCATTTTGACTTCAGTTGATTCTCTAAAAGCAGCCACAAAACTCTTGAAGACTTTTCTATAAAGGCAACCTGCAACAAGAAGAAAGTTAGTTACTCAACTAAATTTCATAACAAACTTTTTCTGTTATTTGTAATTTCTGTTTTTCCTCTTTGATCAAGTATAAAAGCAAATCAATGTAATTGAAACATTCATTGAAATAAAATAGAGCAAAGAGAGATTTCTTACAGCTTGTTTACGACCTATTGGTCTTTCCTCCAATGGATTGGTATTAGAATCTCTTTTCCCAGATGTTAACTCTCCTGGCATGTCTGCCATTCACTTGTTATGCGACATCAAAACTTTGTAAACATGTTGGAATTTAAACATTTTTTCTTTGTGATTGTTTTTATAAATATCAAGTGCTCTTTGAATCTGAAAAAGATAAAAATTGATTTAAAAGGATATTATGAAATCAAAAGATAAAAATATATAGATTACAAGTAAGAAAAATTACCCGGCCATAGTCGTTCTCTCCGCTTTTTGGAACTTTATTTACTATCCTCAAAGTAGAAATGAAACTTTGACACTCGGTATTTATGTCACTGAAACGAGATTTACAACCCTTTTTCGTGCGTTGAGAGTTTGTAAGTTCATTAAATTCATCGGTTACTTTTTGCCAAAACATAGTAGATTTTTGGCAATTACCGACAACCGCATCAAATGTGAATTTCAAATAAGAATTAGTAAGTACTATATCTTCATTGGTAGTATACGCAGCCCGTTTATTAGATTTCTTGGTTGAAGTCGTTCCTTCAAACTCGCAAGAATCATCTAAAGTTTCATCTACCGCCGAGGGAACTCGTGAAGAATCATTAAAAATTTCATCACTTTCAAATTGGCTAGATTGATAACCGGGATTTTGAAGGAGATTCATAAATAACTCATTATCATTGCAGGAATCCATTGAAAAAGATTGAAGAAATTAGTAAGAGAGTTGGAGAGATAAAATGAAAGAGAAAGAGTTGAAATAGAGTGAAATGAGAGAGAGATGAAGGATGATTTGGGTTCAACCCTATTTATAGGGGTTGAACCCAAAATCTGGCCTTTGGGGAAATCCAACGGCCAGATTTGCTCCCCAATGTGACCGTTGGGGAGCCCCAAGGGTCCCTTGGGGAGCAAGGGGCCGCCCCTTATTTGGCTCAGCCCTCCGCCCGGGACCGGTTGGAGTCCAATGGGGAGGATGGGGTGTCCCGGGCCCTTAATTTGAATTAAGGGCTCGGGACCGCTCCCCATTGGACTTGCTCTAATCGTACAAAAATTAATTTTTAAAATGTTCTAAGAAACCAAAATAGAATTAATCTCAAAATAATAATAATAACATTAATATCTATATTATTTCTTTTTGTTGCTTCACTTCATTTCATCTCTCTTCGGTTTCACCTCTCTTTCTCCACCTCATCCTTTTTTTTCGACAGAATGTTATCGGCGAAAAACCATCAAGTGAAAAGCTCTAGTCGGCGACTTTGAACCTTAAAAAAAATTCTACTTCTTCCCCCTTTCTTTCCTTTACATCCGCCGCCTAACGGGGAAAATAAAATAGAGAAAGTAGAAAGAAAGAAAAAATTTGACTTTGAAGGTCGGGAATGTCACAGGAATCCTGAAATTCTCAGCCATTGTCCTGCCTTCAAACCTGTATGACGAATGTGAAACAAATTATAATCAGGATTTGGTTTGGAAAGATTTGGTAAACCCAGGGTCTCTTATAAGCTTCCTGTGCCACTTCCCATTATCATCAGGGACGCTTGAACACCTCCCTTTGATGATCCGTTCAAATTTTGTCTACGCTCATTATGGACAGTTGGTCCCTGGAGATTCTAAAAGCGCCCCTAAATCCCTGTAGGCGCCCATGGACTCAACTTGAGCCCAAGGAATGAAATTTCGGTTTCGGTGGAAATTTCGGTCAGTCCAAAAATGGAAACGTTTCGTAGAAATGTTTCGGTCAGTGTGGAAATCTTACAAATCTACAGAAATGATAGAAATATGATGCAATTATATATAACAATATTATTAAACCATAATTAAACATAAAAATGATGTTTAACATTATCTATTACTTCGAGGGAGTACTAACAATTACAGTTACTTCCGGGAGTAAATTGAATAACTTTTTGGCTATAACACCTAAATGATAACATTCTTACTGATAATAGTTTATAGTTAACAAACTATGTTAGTTTGAGAAGGTATCGTCAATTACACAGTTATATCAGGGGTGTTACTAAGATAAAATCAATTTAGACAGTTAAGTCAAGGCGTAAATCATTCAAATAGATTCAAAAACCATGGAAAACATAACATAAAAATCAAGATAGATCTAAGAGAAATGAAGATGAAAAGACGAAGGAAGGGATATGTTTCTAGTATTAGTTTCTCCTGTTTCTTTGCTAGATTTCTACTATGTCGGTCGAAATTTCCATCATGTCGGTGGAAATTTCGATATTTCCAACAACTTCGGTGGAAATTTCGATCATGTCGGTGGAAACTATGCAGGAAATAGTTGTAAGTGTTATTTCGTGCACCTAATCTCATTTTAGGAAACGTTTCGTGACGGGAAGTTTCATTCCTTGCTTGAGCCCCACCATCTGCACAAATTCTGGCCAAGGGAGCGCCTTTATAGTAGCTTGGGCTCCCATATACTAGACCCAAGTATTATAACTTCCTTTGGTTTCGAACATGTAAGCCCCGTAAGATGATGTAGAGAAGGAAAATAAAATAGAGACAAAGACGAAAATATAGACAGGTAGAGAAATCCACGAGAGTGTTTCAATGTTATTGTCGTTGTTATCGAACAACAATTCCACCCAAAACTATATTTGGTGGATACGATCACACATTCGTTTCACTAGACTGAATTCTATATTTTAACAAAACAAAATCCAATTTCAATGAATTAGAGATAACAAGAATCTAAAAGAAAAAAAATAATAAGAACCTTGAATACCAAGTAATGTTAAAAAAAAAAAAAAAGGCAAATTATAGGTAGAAATTATACTATTCTCATCCACAGGGGAAGTGAGACCTGGGAATCACGACAATACAGTATCCAATCTAAACGGTGGAATAATATGTCAACGGTTACGATCAAGTTCAGTCGATACGATCCCAAAGACAAAAATGTTAATATCCGATACTATTAAGGCTATTATTGTCATTTGAGACATTCGCGCTTGCCAATGTTTCAAAATATGCAAGGGGTTATGCTTCCGCCTGAAAGAAACCGGAGAAGACGTAGTTTTAGAGAGAGAAAGAACGATTTATCGTCTCCGATCTGGACACACTTTTTTTTTTTACAGAGAGAAAGAAGATAGATAGATAGATAGATAGATAGATAGAGAGAGAGAGATGGAAACTGATCTCTCTCTTTTAGAAATTGAAGAAGCAGACGATTCACTGTTAGAAATCACTACTTCTTCTACTAACTACATTCCCAATCTTGACCTTGATTCCACCACCACAATCGATTTCGCTTGCTCTCCACTTCAAATATCCAGATCTGAACATTCCATTAAACATTCTCGATTTCAAAATCCTGGTAAGGCTTTCTTTACTACTCTTAATTTTTACTCATTTCGAAGCCCTAATTTCTTCTATCAGTCAAAATGTCTGTATAGATGATTACTTTTCATGTGTTTGAATTATGTAAAACAAATTTCAGGGATTTTGAAGGATAAAGATGAGAATCAGAATCCTTGTTATTCTTCACCTAAAGATTTAAACAGCATCAACAAGGATAATCTTAATGATCACAGTATAGGTTCAAGAAGCCCTAGTGAAGATCCTCAACATGTAAAAAGGAGGAAAAAACGTGGAGGTTATAATCTAAGGAAGAGTTTAGCTTGGAACAAGGCATTCTTGACCGAAGAAGGTATTTTGTTTTTTAAATTTTTGTTGAAGAATTAAACTATAAAAGTGTGGGAAATTTGGAAGTAATTGTATTTATGGCTTTTTTTTGTAGGTGTTCTTGACCCTTCAGAACTATCTAGACTTAATCATTCACTCAATAGACCTAATTCGCCCTTCTTAGGGAGTGTTACTGAAGATGGAAGTATGTCTGGTCGAAAAAGTCCCAAAATAAGCATGAATAGCTTAGGTTTGCAGTCTATTGAAGAAGATTTGTTTGATGAATTGCCTGAGAATTCCTCAAATGAAGATTTAAAGATTGCTGATGATTCATTAAGTATGATCAAATCACCAGCTAGAAGAAATGCAGCTCGAACCCCTCAGGTTAGATTCTACGAAGATATGTACGTGTAAATTTCACGACTAAGATTATGTTTACTAATGGGTACTCATCATTTTGTCAAATTTGTGATCGAAAGGCATCTAGAAAGGTGCAGCCAACCAAGCCCCCATTTAGAAGTATGTCTCATGGAGGAGGTTGCCCAAGACCCACTGGTTTATCTTCATATCCTTAATTATCTTTCTTTGTTGTAGATGCCTTAGCGGCTTTCTTTAGAATTATGATCCTTAACCTTTTCCTTATCAATACGAATATGAAAAACGGTATTTCCCTTAACTTATTCATTCTGTTACGCAAAAGAGGCTTCCTTGTTCAAGCACACTAAATGGGACACTGAAAGACTCTAAACTCCCAAGACGCACGGTTCAGAGACCAGATTCTTCTTCAGTTTCAACAACATCCAGGAATATTGTTGTGAGTGCAAAAACCTTAAAGTGCAATAAAAAAGTTCAACCAGGTTTTCTCTCAACTCACTGTTACTTAATAGCAATTCGACAATACATGATTCAGTCTAAAAGTTCTAATTTCTTTTCATTAAAACAAAGGCTCGTCGTCTACAAAAAGTGTAGGACAGAAAGAATCCTCAACGGTAACCAGAAAAGGCCTTGGTTCTACATCTTCATCCTTCAAGCCTTCTGTTCTCCGTTCGAGTAAAACTATGGTGAGAAACTTGAATGTTTTTACTCGAGTTTAAAGCTGAATGTGGTGGTATATGTAATCAAATAATTACTTCCGTGCTTTAGTAATCGTAGTCACAAAAGTTCAATGTGGTTGTATATGTAATCAAGTATTTCAGTAATTTTTTTTGTCTTACAATGATTTGCAGTCAACTTTGACCAAGGAAAAACGTTTAACAACTGATCCAAGGCCTCTACAAGCTGCCAAAGGCAGAAAGCTTGGTCCTAAAATCACTACACCCTCTGTACCTTGCGGTGATGAACATACCACAGACGGGGAATCCGCCGGAGAGCTTGCAAACTCTGTTTCACATGATGATCGTCATTTTGCCGAAGATGTTCCAAATTCACAATGTCATCCTGCAAAACCAACAGGTTTGAGGATGCCTTCGCCATCACTTCGATACTTTGATCAGGTGAAAAACCTATTTACATCCGTGCGCTGTTGTCTAATTCCAAATTGAATTTACATGCTCTCTTTTTAACATGCTAGTTTTACGCTCTATTAATTGGTGCAGCCAAAATCTTCAGCTTCTCAAGGTATTCAGTCCCTCAATACTCAATCAAGCAGTCGTCGGGATTCATGTATTCCAAAACCCAGGAAACTTAGTCAACCAAACCATTCTGGGGAGGCGAAGCCACTGCATGCACCGCTTGGGACTGTAAAAGTGACTAAAGGGAGCATCAATGGTAGAGCACTTGGAGATAGTTCATTAGTCTCAGCTTTGAAGCCTTTGATTCCACCTACTGTAGTTTCTGGTTCTCATCCAACAAAATCGGAGATCCAAGTAAAGAATCTAAGAGTAAAAGCAAAAGGGCCTAATTGCAAGAATTCTTATAATGAAACAAACCAGATTCAGTCTCTTAGTGTTCATGATCATGCTGATGATCAAGGTGGGAAGCAGAATGGTGCTAAAAATCATGCCGAAGATAGAGTTGATAAGATTTTGCATAGTGTAAACCAGCGATTGGAATCGAGTGATAACCTATCTCGGCTAAGTACTAGATCACCTGAGCAGCTCAATAAAGCTAACCATTTTGAAAACGAACAAGGTGCTATAGCGCAAGCTCACGATGAAGTTGAGCATATATTGCATTATTCAGATATGGGTTTGATTCTGGATGATAATCCATCGCCACCACGTTCCTGCTTTACTGAACAGATCCAAAAGGAGAAATCTCTTGAGAAGCTAGAAGATGCTAGCAATGATGCTGAAGATGATGCAGAAAACGAAATTCAGCAGGTCCAACAAGATATCCATCTTCAGAATATAAATGGCAACATAAAAAATGAAAATCTTAGTGGGAGTGAATCAGACAACTTAGACATTCCACTCCGCTTGAATTCTCAAATGCAAGTGTCAGTTGTGGTTGAAAACGATAATGTGATTGATGACAGCCATGCGGAAAAGATACCATTGGGATCCGTGTGTAGTGATATGTTAATTGACACTTGTGACATTATATCTGATCTGCAGGTTGGATATGATAATTCCAACAGTGGTGCATGTACATCTGTGAAATGCTCAAGCGTTGCGCAGTCCGTCAATGGAAAATCTGATATAGTAGAGCTAAGACATCTTGGCCTAGATGAAGTAGACGAAATTCTCCATAACGAGAATACTGAAGTCCCGGTGTCGGAGAACATTATGGTTGAGAAAAGTGAACCACTGGAAGATCCCTCGAAAGATAATGGTCTGCGGATCACTTTCATAAATCCCAAAAGTGGATGTGAGATGGATACTTGTGATGTTGAATCTTCAG
Organism: Eschscholzia californica; assembly: GCF_041429995.1. Classification (NCBI taxonomy): domain Eukaryota; kingdom Viridiplantae; phylum Streptophyta; class Magnoliopsida; order Ranunculales; family Papaveraceae; genus Eschscholzia; species Eschscholzia californica. The sequence goes on from NW_028238198.1 coordinate 17,727,130, forward strand.
TAGCCTCTAGGATGCAACTGAAAGAAGATTGCTCAGGAGCCGATAACATGATTAAAGTCCAACAAATCGAAGATCCCCTGTTTGAGTGTTTAGATAGTTCTTTACAAGTCATTGACTCAGTTTGTGGTGTGGAGTTTAGAGATGTGATGAATGAAGGTTACCCACATTGCTGCTCCAGAATTGATGAAATTTTTGTTAAAGAACAGGCAAAGGAACAACTAAATGTTAGAAAGCCTTGCCCTAATGAATGTGAGGAAGTGCTGCCCAAAGGTGAGAATAAGTTGGATAGTAACGATGGCACATCACTTCAGCAAAGAATATCATCAGATGAGTATCAGAAAAATAACAAAAAAGCAGAAAGTTCTCGAGAAGTATTGCTTAAAAGTGACGATCATGAAGTTACAGAAATAACAGATGATAATGTAAATCTTTGTGAAAGTTATGATACTCCGCACGCAAAAGCAAGTGATGGTGTGGATGAGGACAAGAATGAACATCTACATGTTGAAGGTTCTCCTTTGAAGTGTTTAGAGATAAGCTCCATAGTTGAAAGTCATCAAACTGAATCCCCTTGTAAATCACCAGGCACGCACAAGTTAGAACACAGTATCCAAAATAGCGACGAATTCGAGTCATTTTTTAAATTGAGCAAAGCTCAATCTGTAAGTGATGTATCCATTTGCCGATTAGAGGAGGATTCATGCTCAAACTCAGTTGAAATCACTTGCGGAACTCCTAATGTGATTGGAGTTAATGAATCAAAAAATTATATATCACCAGAGAAGACACTGACACATACGTCTGTGGATGATGCTACTGATGGTGAAAATCAATCTGAGCCTGAGAATGGTGTACCCCGAACAGAATCTGAGGGTGCAGAAGTTCCAAAGTAAGCAGAAGGAAGCTTCTCTCTCTCTCTCTCTCTCTCTCTCTCTCTCTCTCATTTGTTTAATGAAGGTTCAGTTTAACAAACTGCATTATCATTGCAGCAGAAGAAATTCCGTGGAAGAACCCAAAGATAGAGATGCTCTCGCAGTGAAATTACAGCTGAAAGTAGCTCCTCCATTCTCAGATGAATGGTTAGCTGCTCTGGAGGCTGCTGGAGAGGTAATGCAGATTTTTATTTGTTTGCATGAGAAAGCCAAAGTATTATTACAGGAAAGCAAACATCTTGATTTCTATGATGTTCATACATTTCTGCCCTTCTAAAGATTCTTTAGTATATATTTTAACTTGAGGATTTTTTGTAAATGATGAACGAGAAAAGGCTCTTTTCTTGGACTGTGAATATCATAGATACTCCTACCTTCCATCCAAATTTATGTAATAGAATTGTTATTTTTCTCTATGTAGGATATTCTAACAATGAAGACTGGTGCAGTACAGAACTCTCCACCTGACAAGTCTGTTCCAGAACCCGGGCCATGGTCTCCTGTATGTTCTTCTTTCTCATTACCCATCCTCATTATCATTTTAATCAATCACACAACTTCCACAGTATATGGAAAGTTGAGAATGACCACTGTCATTGTCATCAAGTTTAAGCTTAAGATATAGATGATAAGCTCAATCTTTGAGGGGTAATCTAAAGGGGCATAGAACCCAAAGGTAACCTAAAAACCCTAATCATTTGGATATATGAACAAAAAAAAACAAGCTTCTGGACTTCGGCTTGACCTCTCTTTTGAAATAAATTTCAAAGTTTTTGAAGGAGAGTTGGATTCAAAGTTTGTCCAAATGGGTGGGAAAGGAATATCAATTTAGGCAGGTTTCCCTCAAATTCGAGAACATATATTTTACGTGTTGCCGCTGCATATATCGACTTTGAATGTTGTTTTCTGTTACAGGTTAAAAGGAAGCACCAAGAGATAGGACCATTTGACTGCACAAAGTGTACGAATCTCCCGCCACCATGCAACCTCTCTCCCTAACAGATAAACCCTTCCCAAGTAGGCCGCCACTGATTATTCTTTTCTAACTGTTGTGACATGTCCCTTTGATTTCTGTTCACACGCTCTTTCTTCTTCTTCTTCTTCTTCTTCCAACTTTTAGCCACTTCCTTGGTTTGCATCAGTTGGAGAAAAAAATGTACATTTGTTTTGTTTAGAATAATTAATTAATGAAAATGTTCGAGAATTCATGAAAGGATAGAACCAACTCTCTTGCAGAACCAACATAAATCAAGCAGCATTGCTACACCGAAGAAGCCCTTCGTTTTAATATATTTTCATGTTTCTTTATATAAATATTGACGTTTAAATAAGAAGGTATAACCAACAATGGTTTTTATACAGATGAGTATTAATAAACAAAATATATACGTAACTTAACGAGCCGACGGCTGGAAAGTGGAGTCGTGGAAAGAAAGATATGGCTCAGCTGCTGGGAACTCAATCGAAGCCACGTTAACGGAAGAGTTCGAAGAAATCCTTGACATGTCATCAGAATTACCCTCTCTTGCAGAATTTGTTCCTTTCTCAATTAAGATTGCATCTTGAATCTCCTTGAGCACTTCCGATATAGATGGCCTCATACTTCCATGAGGTTGAACACACATTATCGCCTTCTCGGCTATCTTCCAAACTGATTGTATGTTGTAATCATTGTTCAATGACGGATCAATTACTCCTTGAATATTTCCACTCTCAATTTGTGTCTTCGCCTGTTTTCATTATCATGGATTAGCATTTCGAAAACGATAAATAATATAATAAATGTTACAATATTCTCATAAAGTTGGAAGAAAAAACTATGGTAATGTTATATGATGCAATGCTTAAATAACAATAGACAGAGTTACACAAGAAGACATTTCCTTTACCATTATAATGAAAGACAAACACTAAAGGAACGATATAATGAACAAAAAAGGTCATTTAACAGTCCATGTTGAAGAACAAATTTTGCCTGCTAAAAAGGGTTACAACGGAAAAAAAAGAGGTTGTCGTAACGTTTATAAAAGATAGATACTGGATCAAGGTTTTAGTGAACAAAAAATCTGGAAAACGATCAGTGAGGGACTCGTTACCAAAAAATATGTTTGTCTGTTTTTATTTTCCTATTTTAACACCTTTTTTTCAAGCATTATCATGAGACATAGAGATACTGAAATTTGAACTTTTAATACAATGATATTCTACTGGCACAGAATTTAAACGACCTCAGGATGATTTTCTGCTATCCTTTAGAGAGGTTTAGATTGTTTTCGACGACCCTTAAGATGATCTTAGACAGCCCTTTCGGTGATTTTAGACTACCATTAAGATGGTTTTATATGTCCCTTTAGATAGTCAGGGATGTCCCTTAATGGACAATCATGATTTCCAACTTTTGTTGTCTAAGAAGCACAGAATGTGAATTATCTATTTAGTTGTCTAGGTCCTCTGTTTTATTTGACTAAAATTTGAGGTTTTACCATCAAGTTTTAGACTGCCCTTAATGGACAGTCATACTTCACAATTTTATTGTCTAGGAATAACAGAATGAGACTTACCCACTGGACTATATTACGGCAGTTAACCCCGTAGCTATTGCTAGAAATCACCTCTTGACCTGAAATCAGCTCAAGAAGAATAACACCAAAACTATAGACGTCGCTCTTGTCTGTTAATTGCTGGGAGATGTAATACCTGTGTCGAGGGAAAGATATATTATGTAAGAGAGCATATCAAGACAAATGAAAATATCTTAGTCGCCTACATGGAATAGCGTCTTACTCACCCACAGAGATGAGCCTGATATCAATTTTAAACAAAAAAATGATCTTAATAACAATAACCAGACGATTACGAGACATATCACTCCTAAGCTGCATGCAAATTAAGCATATTATATCATTCACCTGCTGTTAACTTCAGTCAACACTTCATAGGAATACAAGTATTCGAATGAGTGAAAACCGATCAAAATAGTGAGCAGAGACGGGACAAACTGGGCCAAGTATAGTGTTCAATAAGGGCCACAGTTTGTACGGTCATCGTTTAGAACTAAGTGCATGTCCCTAACTTCACCCCAGGTCTTTGGAGTTTAAGTGGGGTCTTAGTAACACTAGTCTCATATCCACAAGACCACAACCCACATGAGAATGTGAAAGTCGAAAAATTTCGTTCTGAACAGTTTTCCCCGGTTATGAATGCAAATTCAACAGTTCAAGCAGAAGTGAATTGGTAAAGCCATCAAGATCCAAATTCAATAGTTCTTACTCAGGATCCAGATACCCGACAGTCCCTCGAACTACACTAGATACGCTAGTCATTCCATCTACTGCAGGCTTTGAGAGACCAAAATCAGAGATTTTTGCTCTCATGTGTTTGTCAAGAAGGATGTTGCTGGTTTTTAGATCTCTGTGGATGATAGTTGGAACACAGCCAGTGTGAAGGTACTCAATCCCTGAAAGAAAATTGACAGAAATAGCAATCACATTTAATCTTCCACTCTGGAGAGTAATTCTTTTTTAAATATGTTTAGTTACTTAACCTTTTGCAGCATCTTCAGCAATCTCGAGGCGTTTGATCCAACTCATACTTCTCTCCGGTGTTAAAGGTCCTAGTAAAGCTTATAAGATTGTAATTTAAGATCTTAGTAAGATAAAATAATCAATTCCATGCGAACATAAGAAAGATAAGACTCACCATAAAGATGTTCCTTTAAGGTTCCGTTATGCATGAATTCATAAATAAGGATACTTTTTCCTTCTTCTTGGCAGTATCCAAGAAATTGTACCAGGTTTCTGTGATGTATTCTGGAAAGCAATTTTACCTATATCACCAAAAAAAGATACTCGAATAAAATACCATATAGAAAAATGCCAGTTGGTTTCCAGTTGGAACTCCACAAACTAATTATATGTATAAAGAACGATAAAAGTAGGGCAAAAGAACATGAAAACATTAATGGTCCAACACAGACCAAACGCATTAAGGAGTTCTTACATGTTCATAACATAGCAATAGCAGTTAGTACCTCGTTTGCGAACTCTCGTTTTCCTTGGTATGTGTTACTCGTGAGAACTTTGACCGCAACTTCCTTTCCATCTCTCATCTTTCCAAAGTACACAACGCCAAAGCCCCCTGATCCAATTCTCTTCTCGAATCCCCTTGTTGCATATTCAATATCAGCTAATAAAAAGCAGTTTGCCGCTTCAGTTGAAGCGTTACTCAAGGAAGAAGAAACTAGCCTTCGCGATGTGAGACCACTAGTAACATCATCTGAAACAATTGGAGAGTCATTTATATCTATGTTCAGAATTGTTCAGTCTATTCTTAAAGTGACCATATATCTAAAACTAGAAATCCTTCAGAGACCTTTCTGAGAATTTCTTTTCTCCCCCCTGAACATAAAGAAGCAACATAATACAGTAGCTATAAGCAGAACCACAGCTCCTACTGATGTGCCAAGAATGATGGCCCAACGTTTGCCTCTATCGCCTTTTTTGTGAAGATCACCATTCCCAGAGTAGCTGGGTATCGGAAAGGTGGAGAAGAATAATGCATGAGTTTCCAAGTATGCAAAGAGAAAGGAAAGAAGGAAAATAAACATGAATAATCACATGATACACTTAGAGTCGGCAACAGGTGATTTTAAGATTCATTGTATTTCTTGAAGTTCAAAATGAATAAGATCAGTCTATTCAACTAGGGAATTTTCTAACATTTTTTTTAAAATATAAGTAATTGAACTTCGGATCATAAAATCGCATGTTATGAGGCCGTCATACAGAGAGAGAAGATCGAACGTACTTAAGAACCAGGTTAGTGTTCAGAAGCCCTGCGGGAATCGTTCCGGATAACATGTTGTTCTGCAAGTACCTACCATCACCACCACAAACAAACTAAGTCTTACACTTAAAAATATCATAGTTTTTGGCATTGTAGAAAACTAAGAAGGCAAAGAAAGACATAAGGACTACTTATAGAGGTTAGAAACTTAGAATAACAATGATCATGTATCCAATAACATATATCTTCATTAATCCCGTCATTTGTTAATTTTTGACATATTCGACTTGTACAGGCACTAAGATCGTAAGAGGTATCCAAGTATGCACAGCCTAAGTGTCTCTTCAAGGCACTGTTCATAGTAGTGATTATGTAGATACGAGAACTTACAATTCCCGTAAATTTTGTAGATTAGTCAAAGATGAAGGCAGCTCGCCGCTTAAGTGATTATTCTCGAGATGGCTACAAAAGAAGTAGATATTAAGCCTTTCATTCAAATATGTCTCGGAATTACAACAAAAAAGGTTAAAGCGTAGAAGTTACATGATCTTTAAATCTTTACATTCAGTGAAATCAGGTATAGGACCATCAAGTGAGTTACCATCTAGCCTTCTGCAATCATAACAAACTTGGTTATTAAAAGACAAGCAACAGAATACTTTACATTATAAGGTAGAATGAGATCATGTTGTACTCTTACAGCTCAACTAATCCCGATAACTTTGTTAACTCTGAAGGAATGTTCCCTGTCAAATTCTTCCCAGACAAGTTACTACAAAAATAGGGCATAATAATAGTTTGAATTAGATCTGTTGAAAAATACGGTAAGGAGTAAGGCTTGTCTACAAATAAAAGAAAAAGACTCAAGTATTCGTGGCAAAATTCTAGTCTACTGAAAACAAGAACGGAGAACTTTTTTTTTTATTACATGGAAATTATCATTGGTTGTGGGTCTGAGTTACACTGTAACCATGACCATGGAACAGGCAAGCATGGGTCGCCACCTTCTCTTGCCCAGCCAGCTGATGGATATTTAGAAACAAGACCAGCGGTTACTGTTCCTGGAAATCACGACAGACTAAAATCAGAAACGGAATTAGTTCGAAGTTCCAGAGAGGATAATCTAGGAGTCAAACATACTCGTACCATCTTTAGAACCATAATTAATTTTCAGGTATCTATTGATCTCCATTGCATTTAAGAGAGGTCCCCTGGTTGACTCAGCAGTTTTTCTAAATTCGAAATTTAATACAAAAGGAAGTGTTATGTTTGTGTATCCTGGTTCATACAACCGATATTTTCCATGGGCGTTTTCTTGAATATTAACGGCCGCTTTGTTGACTTCATCCATTCCTGGTAGGACAAGCCTAAATTTCCTGGTATCATTTGAAGTCAATTCTTCAATTTCCGCGAAGTATGAGAATGCCCATCCAGAACCTAGAAATCCATCCAAGTTCAACCGATAAGTTAATGACCCTTTAGTACCAACCACAGCCGTCTGCATAACCTTTTCAGGTGGTCTTTCACCTCCATTGATATTAATAGGCATTTTTGTGGACACTTTCTCTGTTCCCGGAGCAACATCAACGAGATAATTAGGTTTCTTCAAAGAGTCTGACTCCCATATTCTATCAAACGGGTCGTCAGGATACCTGAAGTCAGAAAGACTTTGCTTATGAAACAAAGAGCAATCTCATGTGTAAAAGGATATAGGCAAAATTACTGTTTTTGCAACTTTGTTTCAGTCAAACAGTTACCTTTTGAAATCATTAGAGTTACGTACCATGTAAAAGAACAAGCATCGATAAGTACATCCAACATGAACAAATTACGCCTAAAACAGCATTAACCATTTATTGAAGCATACCTGATAGGATTTTCACTTATAGCGCCAAAGTTTATCCGTGCAGACACACTAAGGAAGAATTGAGATTCAAAATCTGTATAATAAACTGAACCATTAAACGGGCGAAGCTCAATGGTCGAGATAAATGGCTGCCCAGTTGTGGCATTGGATAAACACACACTAATTGTAGGCGAAGTAGCCAGAACAATCAACTCTCGAACCTCTATGGTAGTAAAATCTGAAATGAGAATTGTTGACCAATGAGTCGCCCCAAGTGAGATGTCAAACTTTGGGTAGACATTATTGCTATCAAAATTCCCATATAAGAATGTTGTTCTTACAAGATACCGGGTTCTAGTTTTCACGTCAAGCGTATAACAATATTTTCTATTATCAGCAGGGAAGTATCTAACTGAGGTATACTGTTTTCGCGTCTCCTTCTCAACTGATATTGAAGCTGTCTCCCCAAACATGAGTTGATCATCAGGTGTCCACCGAAGGCCTATGTCATCGGTGAAGTTTTCCTTACCTCCACAGTCCAAGCTTACAAAACCTGCAATTTTGGTTTTACTGTCACAAAATAACACTTTGAACAACACTCGCGTATATAAAACACAAGGACGGCCTTCTTTTAGGGTGAATGTCCGATATCTTCGGATATAGTCAGCCCTCAGATCTCATCCAAACTTTCCTACTCCAACGGCTTAAATGAATCCTGAGATCCATAACCCAACTCATCTAAATTAAGTTTTGTACCCACTTCCCATAATTGAGATAAATAAAACTTCCTAAAGCAACTACAGCATTTTATCATATCCATTTTTACATTAGTTCACGTTTCCAGTATCATATATATTAAAATTCAAGATAGTAGAGCTCTCTTATTTAGAACGTATCGGGCATCTATAGTAAAAGAGAGGAGAAATCAAAGGGAAATGGTAAGTGAACTAAGGATTCTTCTTCTTTTATAGGTGATGAGTTAGTAGTACCTGATCAAAATACTTGCATCAAATTCAAAAGCAGAGAGAGAAACAATTCCTATATAACTAAAACTATATTCGACAAAAAAAAGAAAAATCTATGGTAGGAAATGATCAAAACAAACCCTAGAAAATTTCACGACCGTGATATAAATTAGACATGAATGATTTTCCAACATAATTTAGATAACATAGTTTTAGATACACAAATCCGCAAATCAGAATTAGAACAGAAAAAGCTATAAAGAGAAGTAAAAGGAGTTAAAGAGTAATTGAAGTAGAGATTGAAAAGAATTACCTGACATCTGAGCATTATTAGCGTTAATAAGAAGAAGAAAAGAAAGAGAAATGAAAAAGTGACTTCTTCTTATCATCATCATCATTATTTCTTTTGTTTTCTTTCTATTGAAGTTTCAGCCAGAAGAGAAAGTGAAGAGGTAAATAGCACTACAATCGGAGACTTGAAGTCTGAAACTTAATCTTCTGGTCCAGAGTGAGAGATAGAGAGAGAGAGAAAGAGAGTTTTAGAGAGAGAAGAAGACTAGTACAGAGAACTACAGTCGGAGACTGGAAGTCTCGTCCACTATCTAATTTCTATAGGAGACGACAAGTAGTAAGTGGGACTCGCGGTCAGTGGCTGTTATTGTTTCGTTTTACCCGCCAATAAAGAGAATATGTTTGTTTGTTTGGTCTTAGTGGCAAATTTGGGCTCTTGAAGAAATTGTGAGCATATATTAGTATTGTTTTAAGACTTCAAGTAGAGAGAGACCAACTCCAAAAGACTATACAATGGCAATTAGAAGTTCACATCTCAACTGTCAAAAATTTCATTCTAGGCATTACCTTCTCACATATTCGCCGCAACAACAATGTTCATGTCGACAAACTTGCAAATGGGCTCGTGTCCATAATAATAATAGAACTTGGTATGTAGTACTGCCACCCTTCTTAATCTAGGTTGTAATTATACTCTTATTTAGTTACACATGCTTATCTTTTCATCAAAAAAAATAAATAAACCACCTTTAAAACTTTAAATGTATTTAAAGTAAGAAAGCAATGAGATTTTTAGGTATGTCAACTTTTTTTTTTTGTATTCTTTCTCTTTGGTCAAAAAGCTTAAGATTTTGAAGGCCGACGAAAAGTAAGAAACAATATGGCTTCTCTCTTCTTCTTTCTTCTTCCAAGGAAGGGAAGTTTTCAAAACGCCCCAAGTGTTATAGACGCCTCCCTCACGGCAAATTCGAGAGGGAGTCCGTGAAGGATGGAGACGCCTGTAATACTCGTAGAAGGTGCCTATAAGACTTCCCCTAAGAAAATATGTTGAAAAATGTACTCCTTATATGCAAAGGAAAAGAAAAGAGTCTATAGATGCAACGAAACATTCCATAACGAGAATACTGAAGTCCAGGTGTCGGAGAACATTATGGTTGAGCAAAGTGAACCACCGGAAGATTCCTTGGAAGAACATTATGGTTGAGCCGATAACATGATTAAAGTCCAACAAATCGAAGATCCCCAGTTTGAGTGTTTAGATAGTTCTTTACAAGTCATTGACTCAGTTTGTGGTGTGGAGTTTAGAGATGTGATGAATGAAGGTTACCCACATTGCTGCTCCAGAATTGATGAAATTTTTGTTAAAGAACAGGCAAAGGAACAACTAAATGTTAGAAAGCCTTGCCCTAATGAATGTGAGGAAGTATTGCTTAAAAGTGACGATCATGAAGTTACAGAAATAACATATGATAATGTAAATCTTTGTGAAAGTTACGATACTCAGCACGCGAAAGCAAGTGATGGCGTGGATGAGGACAAGAATGAACATCTACAAGTTGAAGGTTCTCCTTTGGAGTGTTTAGAGATAAGCTCCACAGTTGAAAGTCATCAAACTGAATCCCCTTGTAAATCACCAGGCACGTACAAGTTTGAACACAGTATCCAAAATACTGACGAATTCGAGTCATTTTTGAAGTTGAGCAAAGCTCAATCTGTAAGTGATGTAGCCATTTGCCGATTAGAGGAGGATTCATGCTCAAACTCAGTTGAAATCACTCGCGAAACTCCTAACGTGATTGGAGTTAATGAATCAAAAAATTATATATCACCAGAGAAGACCCTGACAAATACGTGTGTGGATGATGCTACTGATGGTGAAAATCAATCTGAGCCCGAGAATGGTGTACCCCGAACAGCATCTAAGGGTGCAGAAGTTCCAAAGTAAGCAGAAGGAAGCTTCTCTCTCTCTCTCTCTCTCATTTGTTAAATGAAGGTTCAGTCTGACAAACTGCCTTATCATTGCAGCAGAAGAAATTCCGTGGAAGAACCCAAAGATAGAGGTGCTCTAGCAGTGAAGTTACAGCTGAAAGTAGCTCCTCCATTCTCAGATGAATGGTTAGCTGCTCTGGAGGCTGCTGGAGAGGTAATGCGGATTTTTATTTGTTTGCATGAGAAAGCCAAAATATTATTACAGGAAAGCAAACATCTTGATTCCTGTGATGTTCGTTTTCATACATTTCTACCCTTCTAAAGATTCTTTAGTATATACTTTAACTTGAGGATTTTTTGTAAATGATGAACGAGAACAGGCTCTTTTCTTGGACTGTGAATATCATAGATACTCCTAACTTCCATCCATAACAAATTTATGTGTTGCAGCTGCTGCATATGTTGATTTCGAATGTTGTTTTTTCTATTACAGGTTAAAAGGAAGCACCAAGAGATAGGACCATTTGACTGCACAAAGTGTACTAACCTTCCGCCACCATCCAACCTCTCTCCCTAACAGATAAAACCCTTCCCAAGTAGGCGGCCACTGATTATTCTTTTCTAACTGTTGTGACATGCCCCTTTGATTTCTGATCACACGCTCTTCTTTCTTCTTCTTCCAACTTTTAGCCACTTACTTGGTTTACATCAGTTGGAGAAAAAAATGTACATCTGTTTTGTTTAGAATATAGTTATTTAATGAAAATGTTCGAGAATTCATGAAAGGATAGAACCAACTCTCTTGCAGAACCAACATAAATCAAGCAGCATTGCTACACCGAAGAAGTCCTTCGTTTTAATATATTTTCATGTTTCTTTATATAAATATTGATGTTTAAATAAGAAGGTATAACCAACAATGGTTTTTATACAGATGAGTATTAATAAACAAAATATATACGTGTAACTTAACGAGCCGACGGCTGGAAAGTGGAGTCGTGGAAAGAAAGATATGGCTCAGCTCCTGGGAGCTCAATCGAAGCCACGTTAATGGAAGAGTTCGAAGAAATCCTTGACATGTCATCAGAATTACCTTCTCTTGCAGAATTTGTTCCTTTCTCAATTAAGATTGCATCTTGAATCTCCTTGAGCACTTCCGATATAGATGGTCTCATACTTCCATGAGGTTGAACACACATTATCGCCTTCTCGGCTATCTTCCAAACTGATTGTATGTTGTAATCATTGTTCAATGACGGATCAATTACTCCTTGAATATTTCCACTCTCAATTTGTGTCTTCGCCTGTTTTCATTATCATGGATTAGCATTTCGAAAACGATAAATAACAGAATAAAAACTATAGTAATATAGGATGGCATTGATTCAATGCTTAAATAACAGTAGAAGAGTTGCAGTACAGAACATGTCCTTTACCGTTATATTGAAAAGACAAACACTATAAGAACGACATAATAACTGCTGCATGACAGTCCATGTTGAAGAAAAAGATTTGACTGTTAAAAAGAGTTACAAGGGAAAAGAGGTTGTGATAACGATTATAACTGCTGCATGACATAGGAACAAGGTTTTAGTGAATTAAAAAAAATCTGGAAAACGATAACGGTGAGGGACCCGTTACCAAAAAAATATGTTATATGTTTTTTTTTCCTATTTTAACACCTTTTGTTGAAGCTAATAATCTGACACATAGAGATAATAAAATTTGAGCTTTTAATACGGTGATATTCTTTGACTAATCTACTGGCACAGAATTTTAGACGGCCCTCAGGATGATTTTCGGCTACCCTTTAGAGAGTTTTAGATTGTTTTCGACGACCCTTTAGATGATCTTACCATTAAGATGGTTTTAGACGGCCCTTTAGATAGTCAGGGACGTCCCTTAATGGACAATATGATTTCCAACTTTTGTTGTCTAAGAAGCACAGAATGTGAATTATCTAGGCCCTCTGCTTTATTTGACATATTTGAAAGAAACTAAAATTTGAGCTTTTACAATCAAATTTTAGACTGCCCTTAATGGACAGTCAGTACTTCACAATTTTATTGTCTAGGAAGAACAGAATGAGACTTACCCACTGGACTATATTACGACAGTTAACCCCGAAGCTATTGCTAGAAATCGCCTCTTGACCTGAAATCAGCTCAAGAAGAATAACACCAAAACTATATACGTCGCTCTTGTCTGTTAATTGTTGGGAGATGTAATACCTGTGTCGAGGGAAAGATATATTATGTAAGAGAGCATATCAAGACAAATGAAAATATCTTAGTCGCCTACATGGAATAGCGTCTTACTCACCCACAGAGATGAGCCTGATATCAATTTAAAAAAAAAAAAACAATAACGAGACGATAACGATATATATCGCTCCCAGGTCCCAAACCGACTGCAAATTAAGCAGCAACGTGACAAACTGGGCCAAGTACAGTGTTCAATAAGGGCCACATTTTGTACAGTCATGATTTAGAAAATTAACTAAGTGCATGTCCCTAACTTCACCCCAGGTCTTTGGAGTTCAAGTGGGGTCTGAGTAACACTAGTCTCATATCCACAACCCATGCGAGAATGTGAAAGTCGAATTAATTCGTTCTGAACAGTTTTCTCCTGGTATGAATGCAAATTCAATTGTTCAAGCAGAGTGAATTGGTAAAGCTATCAAGGGGAAGTTCTTACTCAGGATCCAGATACCCGACTGTCCCTCGAACTACACTAGATACGTTAGTCATTCCATCTACTGCAGGCTTTGAGAGACCAAAATCAGAGATTTTTGCTCTCATGTGTTTGTCAAGAAGGATGTTGCTGGTTTTTAGATCTCTGTGGATGATAGTTGGAACACAGCCAGTGTGAAGGTACTCAATCCCTGAAAGAAAATTGACAGAAATAGCAATCACATTTAATCTTCCACTCTGGAGAGTAATTCTTTTTTAAATATGTTTAGTTACTTAACCTTTTGCAGCATCTTCAGCAATCTCGAGGCGTTTAATCCAACTCATACTTCTCTCCGGTGTTAAAGGTCCTAGTAAAGCTTATAAGATTGTGATTTAAGATCTTAGTAAGATAAAATAAATATTTCCATGGGAACATAGGAAAGATAAGACTCACCATAAAGATGTTCCTTTAAGGTTCCGTTATGCATGAACTCATAAATAAGGATACTTTTTCCTTCTTCTTGGCAGTATCCAAGAAATTGTACCAGGTTTCTGTGATGTATTCTGGAAAGCAAGGTTACCTATATCACCAAAAAAGATATTCAAATAGAATAATACCATATAGAAAAAATACCAGTTGGAACTCCACAAACTAATTGTATTTTTTTTTTTTTGAGAATTCGACTACGATCTGCGTTAGTCATTACAAGGCATTGATACATCATGAGATGTAATAGCACGATAACCGCCTAATTTAAACCAAGAATGAAAGAGGCCTAAAGCCCGACAAAATATTACATTATTTATAGCCTAAATTACATAGGATAAATCTTGATGGCAAATTTCTTCCACCGAGACTCGATCCCACGACCTCATGGGCTTAAGAGGGGTGCCCAACTGTTGCACCAAAGGGTGGTGGACTAATTGTATTTATACACCGAAAAAACATCGAGTTAAGAAAGAACGATAAAAGAAGGGAAAAAGAACATTAAAACATAAATGGTTCCACATAAAACACAAACACATTAAGGAATTCTTACAAGCTCATAACATAGCAATAGCAATTAGTACCTCGTTTGAGAACTCTCGTTTTCCTTGGTATGTGTTACTCGTGAGAACTTTGACCGCAACTTCCTTTCCATCTCTCATCTTTCCAAAGTACACAATGCCAAAGCCCCCTGATCCAATTCTCTTCTCGAATCCCCTTGTTGCATATTCAATATCAGCTAATAAAAAGCAGTTTGCTGTTTCAGTTGAAGCGTTACTCAAGGAAGAAACTAGCCTTTGCGATGTGAGACCACTAGTACGATCATCTGAAACAATTGGAGAGTCATTTATATCTATGTTTAAAATTGTTCGGTTTATTCTTAAAGTGACCATATATCTAAAACTAGAAATCCTTCAGAGACCTTTCTGAGAATTTCTTTTCTCCCCCCTGAACATAAAGAAGCAACATAGCACAGTAGCTATAAGCAGAACCAGAGCTCCTACTGATGTGCCAAGAATGATGGCCCAACGTTTGCCTCTATCGCCTTTTTTGTGAAGATCACCATTCCCAGAGTAGCTGGGAATCAGAAAGGTGGAGAAGAATAATGCATGAGTTTCCAAGTATGCAAAGAGAAAGGAAAGAAGGAAAATAAACATGAATAATCAGATGATACACTTAGAGTCGGCAACAGGTGAGTTTAAGATTCATTGTATTTCTTGAAGTTCAAAACGAATAAGATCAGTCTATTCAACTAGAGAATTTTCTAACATTTTATTAAATATAAGTAACTGAACTCGGGATCATAAAATCGCATGTTATGAGGCCGTCATACAGAGAGAGAAGATATAACGTACTTAAGAACCAGCTTACTGTTCAGAAGCCCTGCAGGAATCGTTCCGGATAACATGTTGTTCTGCAAGTACCTACCATCACCACCATGAACAAAACTAAGTCGTACACTTAAAAATACCATAGTTTTTGGCATTGTAGAAAAGTAAGAAGGCAAAGAAAGACATAAGGACTACTTATAGAGGTTAGAAACTTAGAATAACAATGATCATGTATCCAATAACATATATCTTCATTAATCCCGTCATTTGTTAATTTTTGACATATTCGACTTGTACAGACACAAAGGTGGTAAGAGGTATCAAGTATGCACAGCCTAAGTGTCTCTTCAAGGCACTGCTCATTCTAGTGATTATGTAGATGCGAGAACTTACAATTCCCGTAAGTTTTGTAGATTCGTCAAAGATGAAGGCAGCTCACCGCTTAAGTGATTATTCTCGAGATGGCTACAAAAAAAGTAGATATTAAGCCTTCCATTCAAATATGTCTTGGAAGTACAATAAAAAAAGGTTAAAGCGTAGAGGTTACATGATCTTTAAATCTTTACATTCAGTAAAATCAGGTATAGGACCATCAAGTGAGTTACCAACTAGCCTTCTGCAATCATAACAAACTTGGTTATTAAAATACAAGCAACAAAAAACTTTATATTATAAGGTAAAGTGTGATCACGTTGTACTCTTACAGCTCAACTAATCCCGATAACTTTGTTAACTCTGAAGGAATGTTCCCTGTCAAATTCTTCTCAGACAAATTACTACAAAATAGGGTCATAATAATAGTTTGAATTAGATTTGTTGAAAACTAGGCTAACGAGTAAACCTCATCTACAAATAAAAGAAAATGACTCAAGTATTCATGGCAAAATTCTAGTCTACTAAAAAACAAGAACAGAGAATTTCTTTTTTTATTACATGGAAATTATCATTGGTTGTGGGTCTGAGTTACACTGTAACCATGACCATGGAACAGGCAAGCATGGGTCGCCACCTTCTCTTGCCCAGCCAGCTGATGGGTATTTAGAAACAAGACCAGCGATTACGGTTCCTGGAAATCATGGCATCCAAAAATCAGAAACAGAATTAGTTAGAAGTTCCAGAGAGGATAATCAAGGAATCAAACATACTCGTACCATCTTTAGAACCATCATTGATTTTCAGGTATCTATTGATCTCCATTGCATTTAAGAGAGGTCCCTTGGTTGACTCAGCAGTTTTTCCAAATTCAAAATTTAATACAAAAGGAAGTGTTATGTTTGTGAATCCTGGTTCATACAACCGATATTTTCCTCGGGCGTTCTCTTCAATATTAACGGCCGCTTTGCTGACATCATCCATTCCTGGTAGGACAAGCCTAAATTTCCTGGTATCATTTGAAGTCAATTCTTCAATTTCCGCGAAGTATGAGAATGCCCATCCGGAACCTGGAAATCCATCCAAGTTCAACCGATAAGTTAATGACCCTTTGGTACCAACCACAGCCGTCTGCATAACCTTTTCAGGTGGTCTTTCATCTCTATTGATATTAATAGGCATTTTTGTGGACACTTTCTCAGTTCCCGCAGCAACATCAACGAGATAATTTGCTTTCTTCAAAGAGTCTGACTCCCATATTCTATCAAACGGGTCGTCAGGATACCTGAAGCCAGAAAGACTTTGCTTATGGAACAAAGAGCAATCTCATGTGTAAAAGGATATGGGCAAAATTACTGTTTTTGCAACTTTGTTTCAATCAACCAGTTACCTTTTGAAATCATTAGAGTAACGTTCCATGTAAAGTGCAAGCATCAAAAAATACATCCAACATGGAAAAAGTTACGCCTAAAACAGCATTAACCAGTTAATTGAAGCATACCTGATAGGATCTTCACTTATAGCGCCAAAGTTTATTCGTGCAGACACACTAAGGAAGAATTGAGATTCATATTCTGTATAATAAACTGAACCATTAAATGGGCGAAGCTCAATTGTCGAGATAAATGGCTGCCCGGTTGTGGCATTGGATAAACACACACTAATTGTAGGCGAAGTAGCAAGAACAATCAACTCTCGAACCTCTATGGTAGTAAAATCTAAAATGGCAATTGTTGACCAATGAGTCGCCCCAAGTGAGATGTCAAACGTTGGATAGACATTATTGCTATCAAAATTCCCATATAAGAAGGTTGTTCTTACAAGATACCGAGTTCTAGTTTTCACGTCAAGCTTATAACAATATTTTCTATTATCTGCAGGGAAGTATCTAACAGAGGTATACTGTTTTCGTGTCTCCTTCCCAACTGATATTGAAGCTGTCTCCCCAAACATGAGTTGATCATCAGGTGTCCACTGAAGGCCTATGCCGTCGGTGAAGTTCTCCTTACCTCCACAATCCAAGCTTACAAAACCTGCAATTTGGGTGTTATTGTCACAAAATAACACTTTGAACAACAATCGCGTATATAAAACACAAAGGACGGCCTTCTTTGAAGGTGACTATCCGATATCCTCGGATATAACCAGCAGCCCTCGGATCTCATGCAAACCTTCCTAATCCAATCAATGGCTTAAATGAATCTTGAGATCCATAACCCAACTAATCCCAATTCAATTTTGTACCCACTTCCCATAATTGAGATAAATAAAACTTGTTAAAGTAACTACAGCATTTAATCATATCCATTTTTTACATTAGTTCACATTTCCAGTATTATACTAAAATTCAAGATAAGTAGGTGTCTCTTATTTCGAATCTATATTCTATAATAAAAGAGAGGAGAAATCGAAGAGAAAATGGTAATTTAACTAAGGATTTTTCTTCTTCTTCTTCTTTTATAGATCATGAGTTAGTACCTCATCAAAATAGTTCCATCAAATCCAAAAGCAGAGAGAAACAATTCCTAAAACTATATCAACAAGAAAACCAAAATCTAAGGTAGGAAATGATCAATACAAACCCTAGAAAATAAATTCATTACCGTGATATAAACTAAGACATGAATGAGTTTTCCACCATATAGTTTAGATAGTTTTAGATACTCAAATCCGCATATTGGAATTAGAAGTAAAGAAAAATAACTAAATGGGGGGGTTAAAGAGTAATTGAAGTATTATTACCTGACATCTGAGCATTATTAGCGTTAATAAGAAGAAGAAGAAGAAGAAAAGACAGAGAAATCAAAAAGCGAATTCTTCTTATCATTATTTCTTTTGTTTTCTTTCTATTCAAGTTTCAGAACAAAAAGTAGAGAGAGAGAGAGAGAGAGAGAAATGGTAAAGAGCAGAAGGAATAGATGATATTGGCCTTCTGTTCTAGAGAGAGAAAGAGTTTTAGTGAGAGAGAGAGAGAACTATCTACAGTCGGAGTCTAGTCCACTATCGAATTTGTGTTTTTTTTTCTAGTATTGAAGAAGGGGACAACTGGGACCCGGTCAATGGCTGTTATTGTTTGATTTTACCGCGAATAATGAGGACTTGAGAAGTCCCACCGACTTCAAAATTTGGGCTCAAAGACTTGAAGAAATTGTGATCATATATTAACAACACTGTTTTAAGACTTCAAGTGGAGAGAGAGACCCACCTCCTTTAAAACTTTAAGCTTAAATGTATTAAAAGTATGAAACTAATGGATTTTTAGGTATGTTTTTCTTTTGTAATCTTTTTCTTTGGTCAAAAGCTCGTGATTTTGAATGCCCAAGGAAAGTAAGAAACAATATGGCTTCTCTCTCCTTTCTTTCTTCTAACGAAGGGAAGTTTCCCTCGAGGCAAATTCGAGAGAGAGAGAGAGAGTGTGTGTGAAGGAAGGAGACGCATGTAATACTCGTAGAAGGTGTCTATAAAAGTTCCCCTAAGAAAATATGTTGAAAAATGTACTCCTTATGCGAAGGAAAAGAAAAGAGTCTAAAGATACAACTTCTTTGACATAAGAATTCTGTTTCGTGTAATTGTTATACCTTCCAACCTAATCTCAAAAAGTCTTTGACATTTTCTGTTTCAAAAAGATAAAATCTTTTATTAGAGGATTACATTAGAGTATTAGACTTGTGTTGAGATATATCAATAGCATCCTTTTGACTGATATAATCAATTTATCACTACTTTAAAATCAACACGATCATCAAACTTTCTTCGAATTCCTACTACCAACAAATGAAAAATGACCAAAAAAATGTTAAATTTCCAAGTGGGTGATATACTTTTGATGAGATTATGAGATCATCTTGATGTTTGCATTCGTCTACAAAAAAAATTATCTAAGTAGGTGAACATGCTTTACAAAAGGAGATGTCATTTGTAGTTCTAACCCCACACAAATAGGTTGAAAGGGACAATCACATAAAATCTTTACATATCATGGAGTCTCTTTAACTCTTTTTTTATCGCTTTCTTAGTTTGTAAGTTTCAAATTCCACCTCGTTTTTGTTTCATATTAATGGAAAAAAAAAAAGTAAAACTTATAAAAATTGAAACATTGTGAGGAAGTTTAAACCATAAATGAGACATTAAAGAGTTTTTCTAAAAAATGCGAGTCTGACTCTGAATTTTATTTACGCAAGTACAAGTGGGTGCCCCAGATACAATTGGGGAGCTATAATGCTCATCTAACTTCTCAAAAAACTCCAAACATTTGGAGAAAATACAAATTAGTACAAGATTAATTAATAAAATTAGTAAACAACATGATTTGGTGGTTAAAATGTTTATTCTTCACCAAAATGCAAACTCAGGATTGAGTGCTATAGCTTCTTTATAGATCATCTCCTTAATCTCTTCTTCCATTAGAGGTTGTTGTTCAAATTCAAAGGAGAAAGGCTTTAAACACACTGGTTCTTCACTTTCTTCATGTAATCTTTCTAGGTATGGATGAGCTAGAGCTTCTTCAACTGCACATATAAGATTGAGTCAGATTTCAGATCTGTAATATACAAAAAGAAAAAACTAAAAACTTAAAGAAACTTTGTTTGATTTCACTTTTCCAAGAATTAGAAATTAGTACCTGTGATTCTTTTGGTGGGATCAAATGTCAACATTTTCTCGACGAGATCAATGGCTTCGGGATGAATATGTGGGAAAACCATTGAAAGAGATTGTCGAGAACGATTTGGCAGTTGTTTAATATACTTCTTAGCATCTTCATTTCGAACAAATCCAAGATCAGTCTCAGTAGGTGTCCCAAGAAGCTACACAATATCGAAAACTAAAAATAAGAATCTCTGAATGTACAAAATGAGAACTCTAATCACAAGTATTCTTCTTGTTCTTATTTCAGATCGAAAATCAAGTAGTCTAGAAAGACATGTTCATGTTATTTATGTTCAGTTTTTATCAAGTTAAATCTAACTAGACTTGCAAGTATTTGACTCGAAGATATACGAGCGCACTCAGAAATAGCCTGTGAGCCCGTGATCCGATCCTTTTACCTAGGTCAATTGGGGTCCACGGCTACCTAAGGCCCAGCCTGGGTAGTAAGCCTACTGGAATAAATGGCGCGGACTCGGAGGATTGTGCTCATTCGAATTTCCAGACTGATAGGCTAAAAAAGGGGGCAATAAGATAGGCTAATTTATTTTCAGGTAAGTCTAGTGTAGACGATTCAGATTCAGCCACTAGAAGAGAAAAACAGTTATGAAACTCACCTCGGTTATTAGACGCATTTGATGAACATGATCTCTACCAGCGAATAACGGTCGTTTATTCATTAGCTCCATAAAGATGCACCCAACAGACCAAACATCAATGGCAGCATTGTAATCCGATGAATTAAGAAGCAACTCTGGTGCTCTATACCATCTTGTAACAACATATTCAGTCAAGAAATCACTCTCCAAAGTGGGACGAGCAAGACCAAAATCACAAATCTTAAGATCGCAATTCGCGTTTAATAACAGATTGCTAGGTTTCAAATCTCTATGAATAACATTTGCAGAATGAATGTACTTCAATCCTCTAAGAATTTGATATAGAAAGTACTGCAAAAGAAATAAAAAGCAAACAATCAACACAACAAACATAAAACTCTAAATTTGGTACATATTAGATTGTAGAAGAATTTATAATCTGACTCGTTTGAATGGCTGATTATGAGTCTATTTAGGTCAGCCACGAATTGAGTCTGAAATAATAGTCCATATCAAATCAGACTCAGACACTTAGACTCGGACAGTAGAAGGACAAACATCATCTTAGAACCATATGATGAAGTTCTTTGACCAGAGCTAATTTCGAAAATGTTCAGCACCGGCTAGATCTGGTTCGGCCATTGCGCAGATGGATTTACTCATTTGTTGCACCATGGGCCTCAGTAGGTTGACTGGACTTTTGCCCAAACAGTACGATAGTAAAGAAAATGAAAGCGAAAAACATTTATGTATTATTATGACCTGACAATGTTCCTCGGATAATTCTTGATTGGATCGAATTATTTGGTGAAGATCAGTGTCCATGAGCTCAGTAGCAATATAAACATCCGAAAATTCTCTACGAAGAGGAGGTGGAATCACATCTCTTATACCAATTATCTGTTTATATCATACAAGATAAATAATAAGCATATAACATAACGAATGCCTCAATGTCTTAATGTATCATCTTCATAGCCACTAACTTTTGTCAACCGTTTAATCGAAAATCTTAATAATTCAACACTGAAAGGTAAAGATTGTAGCGCATCAATGAATTGAGTAAGACTCCAAGCCAAACTCTAAGTGATTGTAGCAAGTAGAAACTCCCATCTTTCTTTTTTTACTTTTTAACCCTATTTTAGTTTTACTAACTTGAGCAACTCTTATATGATAAAAACAGGGTTTCAAAAACAATTAGACCCAGGGAACTTCCAGATGATATCAGCTAAAGTTTCAGGGGATAGTCGAATTTTAACTATAGCTTAGTGTAAAGACAGTGCAAATTGAGTAGTATTTATCTTGTAAGTCATATCTAAAATCTCAATTGAACTCTAAATTGAGTCGAATAGGATTTCATAATATTTGTTTTCTTTCCTATTACTAGTGATGTTTGACTCGTATGAATAATTGATTTTGGGTTCATTAAAGTCAGACAAATCAGATTTAGACCTAAACAAGAATATTTGGATGAAGACCTATAATGTGAGGGTAACAACACTTGCCCACATTTCATAAATGTGAAATTTATTAATCTTGGACAACCAACCCTATAGACTATAGTTCTTCATCAAAAAAAAAAAAAAACCCTATAGACTATAGTTGGAAGCCAACAAAACAGAGGTTATGGGCTTAATGGGCCAAAACAATTAAGGCCCAAAAACAGAAAACAGTTGTAATATTAACTTACATTTTCATGATCTAAATGACGAAGAAGTTTAATCTCACGAAGGGTACGTTTGGCATCCATATGATTATCAAAAGCATCAGCTATCTTCTTAATCGCAACCATCTCATTCCTCTCCGAATTCATCGCCGAACTACAAAATTCATTTAACTAAGTTATAAATTGTTCATAAATTAATTCCTAAATCTGAAAACTAATCAATCAAAAGAAAAAGAAGAATAAAATTACCAAACGATTCCATAAGCACCTCGACCAATCGGCATTATTGGTGATCGATACTTGGATGTTATTTCAAATAAATTACCAAATATATTGTATTCAATGAATTGACCTCCATTAGTAAGTGAAAATGGAAAATCCGACATAATTCCTGAATCAACAACACTCCCACAATTAGGTTTTTCTTGCATTCTTCACTTTATCTCTCTCTCTAGAATTCGTTAGTTTCTCTCTCTCTATCTCTAAAATTATTGAATGAGTCTACGAATTTGAGAGGGAGAGATGAAGAAGTTTATACGAGAAGAAAATTTCCAACTTCTTTGTTTAAGAACTTCTGAGATGGTGCGAGGAAAGAGAAAACGGGTAAAATGCTAAAAACGCGTTAGAAGGTAATGAACGACTGAGATTACAAGACGGTTTTAATCGTATGGTTTTAATTTAATGGTCAACCATTGAAGACTTGATTCTTTGATTAAATAAATAGAGTCAAATAAAGAGTCAAAATTGACAGACGTATAAGAAGTTAATACGTAGAGAGTGGTTGAAGTTGAAGTCCAAGTTGGTCTTATTATGATCTCAACCGTTGATTTTTTGTAAGAATCAGATCTCTAGGGTGTGTGAGATAATGTGAAGATTTGCTTTTCTTATACGAGTCAAAGGGATATACACGAGTATTAGGTGGGTTAGGGTTGGTGTCTGTACTTTAGTGAAGGGAGAAAGAGCTGGCATTGAATCTAGTGTGGTTGAGGACTTGAGGGGAGGGGGTTGTACAACTAAAATATACTTAACAAGTAGTTGCCATAATGTAAAAGTTAAATATGAATCGTGTTTCGACGTATTATCGGTTTGGTGGCGGAGCTCGCCGGCGTTAACGATAGAGGTTGTCGGAATACGATAGAAGTCACCAGAGTTGATGGTGGTGGTAAAGAAGACGGAAGAAGAAGAAAATCAAATATTAAAACTAGGTAGTGTTTGGAAAAAACAAAAAAAAAATTGTTTCCATTTGTTTCTCCAAAAACATCGACCATAAAATATTGGTCGTATAATGAATTGAAATATTATTATATTTTTTTGAGTAAAATGAAAAACAATTATTTGAACATTAAAATCATAATGCCAGGTGTAAGTTAATTACAATCAGCCTTTCTTTGAGTCAAACAAAGTCAACTTTTTTTTTTTTACTACTGGGGCATTTGATCCCTTACAAAGTCTCATTTCAGATAGGATTTAAAGTAGTGAGATTTCATTGAATTGAACTCAAACTGTATATTTCAAGCGAAGAGCAAGAAACCATTATATACTGCACATCTATAAATCTAATAAGAACATTATGTAATGCAAACTCTTCATGATTTAGGGTTTATTGAAAAGCTGCTGGAGCAGAGGAGCTTTCTGCAACTTGAAGAACCAAAAATGGGCAATTAAGATTCAAGAATACCTGCACCATGGGATGAAACGAGCAGCAACTGATTAGTTTATACAGATCACAAACCCATGTTTGCAGCTTCAATCGTTCACTTGAGACTTTGTCGGGCCATTAAGGCCCACAAAAACGAGAACCAAAACTGGGCTTTAAGATAAGAATAATAGAGTAATATTTATTAGTATTGAAGAGGGAAGAATATAGCTGCACCATGATATCGAAGTCGAGTAATCTGCAGTTTTTTCACGCTATAGTGAGGTTATAGAAGATCTGTGGGCAATATCATACACCGATATGAGAATTTCGGCTCCTATCAAAACAATGATAAGCCACTCCAGAAAATCTGATTTCCTATTCTGAAGAATTTCTTGTAGAAAGCGGATATTGTGCTGCAAGAATAGAACATAATATATCAGTATCGTTCAAAATGAGAATTTGTGGCTTATATCTGAAAGTTTCAAACAGAAATGCTGCAAAATACCCGTACCTCGACAAACTTCAACTTGAAATCGAGGCTTGCGAATCTTTGAGTCAATTCAAATTCATCCCGAAGGTATTCCCATATTTGGGCATACTTCGCATCTTTCCAAGCAATGTCTGATCTGAAAGTGCCGAAGATTTCACAATGGGCATAGATCACAGGCTAAGGGATCAACATAAGAGATTGTGATAGAAAGCAATTGAATCTGTAATGGAATTATACCACTTGATCGACGAATATCATATCGGTTTATTTGATAAAAGAATAAGAAGTCGGGAAAAACTTACTTTAGCAAGTATACAACGATAAATTAACACACTACCAAAAAGAATGACAGAAACCAACAAAAGAAACTAGTAGAAACTAGAAACGTTCATGATATCAAAAAGATTACTTCTGCCAGTTTTTACCATAACTATCGCATTAATCATTCAAATTTGCACCTTCACATGAAGTTAAAGCAAACTATACCTAATGGAAACGAAGAATAAAACAATAAAATACCTCTCAAAGAGCCCAAGCTTAAGAATAACATCGGCTAGATTAGAATTCGCTTTCCCCACTAGTTGAAATAGCTTTTTCCTTTCCATGGTAAAGGTACCAGTTTTTTCCATTCCACGATTTATATCTGTAAATTCTGCAACAATACTATCAACCTAAAAGGAAGAGATCAGTTCTGTGAACAAAAAAGAAAAAAAATGGAGTCGTGAGATTGTTCTCTTCAGATGAAGGATCCATTTTGCAATTAAAATTAATACCTGCCGAACATAGTAGTCGAGAGCGATACTTTGGCCAAGAACACTACCAATGGTACGAATACCGTCTATATTCAAATACTGAAGCATTATATAGTCTAAACCACCTTGCATCCACGGGTGCAATGTTGGCGCTTCTCTCACCTCATACTCTACACTTTCAGAACAAACATAATCAAACTAAATACTCCAGAAGAAAATGAATTGATATTACAAAAACCATATTATATATGACTCGGTTACCAACCAAACTGAAGCAACATATTGGCATTAAAAGGGTTTCTTGGTACGGTATGTTTAGAAGTACCATCTAATTACTTTTGCTTATCAAAGCATTAAAGCTACTTCCTCTCAAGTATAAATGAAAAACCGTTCATGTTCTAAACTTCTCCGTTAAAAGGAGCATAAATGAATTTGAAAGTGGCTGAAAGAAGCCTTACCATCCTTCCTCATTTCTGGAAGTAACCCTGAAGCGTGTCCTTTAATGATCTTCAGATACTCATCAACCTCGTTTTCAGGAGTATTAAACAATACGATGGAGCCATATTGAAAAACCACCATGTACGAGCAATTACTCCCACTTATGCTAGATTCCAAACCCTGAAACAGAGAATTTCACAGAAATCTATTAGATTAAGAATTAATCAGGCACATGAGGTATAGGCAGTTACTTTGTATGACATTTTAAACTGAGACTACATTGCCGTTCTTCCTGATCCGCTAACAAACAAGATTAGAACCGCACACATAACAAAGAACTTGCATGATCCTAGATCCGATAACCTTTATCGACTTTGTAAGTATTAAAAACAAATGCTTACAAGTTAGGTGGGATTAAAGATACTGATGATTGTGCTAGAGATGAAATGAAGTATAATTTGTAATATTATGAGAAGGAAGGCAGATGAGGTCATCTCAGTCCCTCATTTCCAAGATAGACGATAATTTCATGCTTACTATTAGGGATTTTCTGGTAGTGTTAAGGGACCATATTTGTATCTCATTAACAAAACCATCAAAATGAGAAAGTTTATGTGGGTCAAAACGAATCGATCATATGTCGTTATTTTCTAACCACATCATGTGGTATGCCAATGTGGTCTCAACATCCATTTACCATTACTGTCAAAATTATTGGCGTTTTATAAGCGATTTCATATTCTCATTTTGCAATACCCAAACCTAAAAGTTTGACAAAGCATTGAAAACTAAAGTTCAAATGTGAGAGAGAAAAATGAGCATACATGAGGATCAGACTTGTTATCCCCGAATCGAAGAACAACATAATTGGTCATTCGAGAAGTAGGTGGAATGAAATTGGATTTGTTCCGATCAACCAAACCTTTCAAATCAATACTATAAACACAAAAAAACAAAACCCACTTTAGATTCAATATATAAATCAATAATAACAATTCTAACCCATACCAATAATCATATTAAGATAATGAGAAAGATAATCAAACCTAGTAGAGAAAAAATACGCCCTCACAGGAATTAATGCCTTTAAATCTTCTTCATTTATGTTGTTGTTGTTGTTGCTATAATCAATATCAGAACTTGAAACTGGGTCATTATAATCGACTGTCATAGGGGAAGGTAATGATGAATGACCTCGAGCAATAAAAACACCTTCATGACTTGAGTTGAAACCCAAACCCTTTCTCAGGGTTAGGGTTTTGAAACTAGAGACACATCGTATTGTGGTAGGGAGAAGAAGATAAGGACTTGTAAGTGAGGGTTTAGTGGTGGTACCGAAAGGCTTGATTGATGAAGAGAGAAATGAAGACGAAGAAGTAGAAATAAGTAACATGGTTTTCAATTGCTTTTCGATTGAAGAAGTTCTCAACATTTTCATCACTTCAGTTTTTCTCTCACATCTATTGTAAAGTGAAATTCAATCTTTCTGCAACTAATAATCGAGTGAACATGAGGACAGGGTTTAAATGGGGAAATTAGGGCTTTTGGAGTACCCTAGCGTGAAAATTTTCAGGTCCAGACACTGACAGGGACTAAAACTGAATTATCGTCTTCATCATACAAGGACTAAAACTAAATTATCATTGTTAGGTATAGCATTGATACATCATAGATGTGCTAAGCACAAAAACCGCTGAAACTAAAACTACTAATGAAATGGGTCTAAAGTTCAACAACAGAATAAGAAGAAGCTAACAACCCTTGGTTGGAGTGGTAAGAGGTATAATCTTCCACCTAAGAGGTCAAAGGTTCGAGACACATGCTAAACAATTAAAAAAAAAAACATAATAAGAAGTATAAAGTCCAACAAGCTAATTATTTGTAACTTCAATAATTCAAGTTTAATAACCATTGATTCCACCTCCTATTAGAATCGAACTTGGACTTCTAAGATTTTGGAGTTTATATCAACACTTTCAACAACTTAGGCAATCAAGTACTGACTTTGTTAATCACTTTTTTGTGTTGTGGTTGGACAGTGGACACCCACCTCAAAACATAAACGTTTAAAAATTTTCAGTAGAATTAGAATTATAGAAATCTATCATTCACTGAACTTGGGTTTAATAAAGTAAATGTAGTTATAAATGAGCTTTAGGCGGCATATATAGTCTTAGGGGTCTTTACATGACTTTTATGGTTCAAGATGTACTTCATTATGACACTTACAAAGTATTGCCTTAGAAGACACATCTTTTTCGCCCAAAAATATGTATAACAAACGCAGAGGCGACGGGGCATAAAGAAAAATTTCCAAAGGATTAAAACTTAGTCAATCAAGATTGCCTCAGAAGACATCTTTTTCGCCCAAAATTTTACTTTATTAAATTTGATCCCTAATCTTCATCTTCTCTCAGAAATTTCATCACAGAAAAACAGTATGGGAAAGTTGCCATCCCTCCTCCGGATTTTCCTCTTTTTGTAGCTTGTATTATCTATTAGATCTATAATAAGAAAATTTTGAAGTAGTCAGAGAGGAAGAAACGAGGAAGATGAAGACTCCATTAACAACAATTCCATCGTCAGGTGGTTTCGTCATGGCATACTTGATGAAGATTCAAAGACGGTTTTGATGAGACTTTCTCACTCTAAAAGCGGATTCAAAGACGGTTTTGAAGGTTTAATTGTCGATCTATACATGGTTGTGATTCGTGGAGAGGAGAAGATGGACTTCGGATATGGTTCGTATATGAACTACAACGAAGATCTTGGTTAAAAGAATAAAGTCAAACGACAGGAACTGCCTAAGTAATCTCTTCATCGGGTTGGTATTAATACTAGTATCATCATATTACTACTTCTCATTTTCAATTTTATTTGTATAATAATTCTATATTGTCGACCTTTAGACTCTTTAATTCTCTATCTTAAGGATCTCATTTTGTCGACCTTTAGGATATTTTTGAGTCTATGTCGTGTCAAGTCATTTCCCTTCATGAGCCACTTTACATTCGAAAGTTCTATAAACTTATCTTATGTAACTCTCATTAAGTTCTCAGAGGAATAACAATTATCTACCATGTAACTTTGTGATTGTTATCACTTATGAATAAAAATATGGTTTTGATAAAATAAAAAAAAAACTTCTTCTCTCTATCTCTCTCTGGCGGTCTCACACTATCAGCTCTCTCTCTTTCTCTCGCTCTCTCTCTCTCAGTATCACTATCTCTCTTTCGCTCCCACTGTTTGTCTCTTTAGGTCCCTATTTCGAGGAGGGTTTCACCAGAAATCCTCCTCGAAATCTAGAATCTAGTTCTGGCGAAGGAAACACTTCCCTTCACCGAAATTGTGTTTGTGCGAGAGAGGGTGAGAGAGACACAGTGAGAACAATATTGAGAAACAGTGAGAGATTAAGATAGAAACAACGAAACATCGAGAGAGAAAAAAAGATTGTGAAAGCAATAGAGAGAGAGAGAGAGAGACAATGAAGAATCGACAAAGAGAAGGAAAGATAAAGAATTAGAGAACAAGAGAAACAACAAGAGACAACAGAGAGAGAGAGATAGCAATAGGAGACAGAGATAGCAATAGATTAAGGAAATGAGTTTAATCAAATAAATTTATGCGCAAAAAGAAAATATGCCACCCAAATCAATATTTGAATGACATCAATTTAGTAATAATCAATGTACAAATCAATTTAGTAATAATCAATGTATAAATCAATTTAGTGATGATCAATGACTAATCCTATGCACAAATTATAAACCATCCGGGAAATGTTTATTTTTTATAATCTTTCTTTTATGATGAAGAAACAGAAAAGAAAAGGTAAGAAAAAATTATTAATGGGCAATAAACATATGATCACCATTTTATAGAACTATTGTGCAATCACAAGAGGAGGCTTCATTTGCATACCCCCAAAAAGATTTGAGAAGAATTTCAAAAAAAAAAGATTCAAGACACATTCCACCAACAAGAATTAACTAAAATAAAGATTAAAACAACTTGCGGTAAATGGTTCCATTGTAAAATCTGTTACTCAAAATCGTTTCTACCAAAGAACAATAAACCAACCCAAAAAGAGAGAGGAGTCGAGTCAGTCCGAACAGAAAAGACCTTCTCCTTCCCGCTAAGTTCAACATTACTTATCATCTTAAAATAAACAAAGAACTCTAAAGAGAAAATCCAGAACAGTAGAGGAGCCAATTCAAACAGCAAATACTTACTACCTGAATACTACTAATTACTGTGATACACCTAGCCACTTTGTGAAGACATCAAACTCTGTGTAGTCGCTGTCTGAAATCATAGTCTGGTACCATGCCTTCCCAGCTGACCTGATTGCCTTAAGCTCCTCCTACAAATTAAATAACAAGATATACTCATTTAGCAAAACAATAATTGACAAACAAAAGCATATCGAATATACATATACTAGCTGCTTTATTCAAATTTGATCAGTGGAAAACAACGATGCAGCACCGACGGAAATACTAAATAAAACCAGGGCAGAAAATGTTCAATTCGAAATATCTGAAACAAAATATACAACAAATATTTACTAGAATCATGCTCAAGAAATTGAAGAGAAGTTGAGTCACTTTTAAACTAAGAGTTGTATACTTCTACGGATAAGCAACATAGTATCAGTCGGACTATACTTGTTTAGTTCGGCTAGCAGGTTGGCTAGGGGTTTATATAGCCCAATCCCAACATTAAAATGTTTTTGGATGACATAACACATCCTTTACACGGATACCTTCACTCCCTCAAATGAATGCAAGTAATTAAACATGTATTTAAAGACAGTTCCAGCATCATAAAATGCTTCCTCCAATTGATATACCTCTAGTAAGTTACTACATCGACTTAATTGATTCAACTACAAATGCATAAAAGTAGAACCCACACTAAAAATTTCAAAACAGTGCGAAGAAGAAGAAAAAATGACAATGGCGTTAAAGACACAACATCTACAACCTATTGTTAAGTGCTTAATATATAAATTTGAGTGACCAAAAGCAAAAAAGTAATAAAATCATAAACAAAGCAAACTAGACAATCATAAATCTAACCATGTTGAACTAAAAACCTAAATACCTAATCAACTATGAACATCACAATCAATAATCATATGATTAAACATGTCATATAAAAGAAATAAATAAAAAGGAAACCCTAATCAAAATAGCTTATCAACATTAAAGTAGTTCAGTAACGAATTTTTACCTTGGGGATGGCTGTCCTCTTCTTAGCAAGCTTCTCGTTCTTGGCCTTAACACGTTGAGCCTCAGCAAGTAAAGCCATCCTCCTAGCAGTCTTGGCATAAGGATTGAGCTTAAGAAGAGTGTTCAAATTCTTCAATGGATTCTTCTTCATTGGTGGCCTCTTAGCATCTTTCTTAATTGGTCTAACAACAGATTGAACTTCATCAGAGTTAATAATCCTAGAAAGATCAGCATTAACCATTTTTGACCTAGGTAATACATAACCTTTCTTCTTTTCAGATGTCTTTTCAAAAGTTCCATAAACTGAATCAATCTTTTCAAAAGCAGATTTAGTCCAAATGATAAATCTACCTAGATGACCACCAGGAGCAAGCTTAAGAAGATTCAAACGATCAACATGAGCAATTTCAACACCAGTAAGATTACGGAAAGCTTTAACAATTTTAGATCCTTCAGTTCCATAAACAATCAAAGGACCTTTACGAGAAATGTAACGACGATTCCTCATTTTACCTTTACCAGGACGGATCCCGAGGCTATCTTTTGCTTTCTCAACATCGGCATAGGCACCGATCTGCTTCAACAACTTGATCGCAGCTGAAGTTTTTTCTAATCCTTCGGAGGAGTCGCCGATGACTAGAGGTAGTTCAGGTACGGTCTCGATCTTGTGACCGCGAGCGAGAACAAGAGAAGGAACAGCGGAAGCAGCTAGGGCAGAAACAACGGCGTACCTTTTCTGGTTAACATTGATCTTTCTGTGCCATCGGCGCCAGATCCTGGTTGGTGCAAACATCCGACCACCACGACACATGTTTCCGAAGGCTGCTTGACCAGCACGGTGAGTACCACCACCGGGGACACGGGGGATACGAGAAACGGCACGACCGGTACCCCATGATTCGGCGGAGGTTTGGTGACCGGCTTTCCTGCTAACGGCGTAAGGTTGACGGCTGTTTTTTGACATGTTTGCGTGAACAAATTTGACGATGTCAGGTCGGATTGAAGCTTTCATGGCGTCAGGGAGAGGAAGAGAGTTTCCTCCGTCGGTGGCCATATCGCCTTCTAAGGCTTGGACGGTGACCAGAGGACGTGCCGCTGCCGCCATTGGAGCAAAATGATTGGGGTAATGGAGAAAACTAGGGTTTACTGATAGAGAGACTGAAAATATGGGTTGGGAGAAGAAAGTAGGGTTTTATGTGATTTTATATACTAGAAATGATCCATTATTTACGAAACTAACCCTTCATTTTAGGGCTTCGATTTTGCGCCAACTGAGAATTAGGTTATGTTTGGGAACCAATATTTCGACATTCCGTTCGGGGGGTCAATTTATACGGAGAAAAGTTATTCCGGTTTAAAAATCTCTAAACAGGCTACAAATAGCCTAAGGGAACTCTCTTATTACATTGGTGCTAACAAAAAGCAAATCTTTAATGATATTCTACTAAAAATCAAAATGAAGTTAGACAAATGGAATCACAGTTTCTTGTCTCTTGCAGGTCGTACGGTAGTCATTTCGGCTATCGCTGCAGCCGTACCCCGATACCAAATGCAATGCTTTGCCCTTCCCAAGGGCATATGCAAGAGCATTACGACTTTACAAAAGTCGTTCTGGTGGGGTAAGTCCAAAGGCATATGTACCAAATCTTGGTCTTACATATGCCTTCCCAAATTCTTGGGCGGTCTGGGAATCCACTCTACGGAGCTGGATAACCAAGCCATGCTAAGTAAATTAGCGTGGAAAATAATAACTGAACCTGAATCCATATGGGTTAAGCTTTTAAAAGCCAAGTATTTTGATAAAACAGAGAAACCAGCACAGTCGAAATCTCACCACTCTTGGCTTTGGAAGAACATTAACAAATATATAAAGATTATTGAAAACTACTCGACTTGGGAAGTCCACAATGGTAAGAGTATTAATATTTGGACGGATAACTGGATCCCCAGTGCCCCGTCAATCCCGCGCAATCAAACCTCGAACCTAACTAAGGTAGCTCAGCTCATCAACAATGGCACTTGGGATGAAACCTTACTTAATAATGAATTTGACAATGAGACTAAGAATCTCATTTTCACCATCCCGATTGATACAGATAATGAGGATCAAAGGAAATGGACTCTTACAAAAAATGGTAAGTTCAGCGTCAAATCTATGTATCAACACCTGAGCCTCAGCATGAATTCATCCCAACCCCAATCTCCGAATTGGAATTTTCTTTGGTCCCTACCAGTGGTTCCTAGAGTACAAACTTTTGTATGGAAAATTTGTACCAACGCCCTCCCGGTAAAGGATAGAATAGGAAAATACATAGACAACAACAGAACCTGTCCAAACTGTAATGAAATTGAAACCATTGAACATGCCTTACTTCACTGCCCTATTGCTAAGAATATATGGTTCTATTTCAACATAATTTCTGAAAACATTCTGTCAGCGAGAGACTGGATCTTCTCCTGGGAATCCAATAACCAAACGGCTTATGCCAAAAACAATATCCATTTTGCTACCATCATGTGGAACATATGGAAAATAAGGTGCGACCACTGCTTTCAACACGAAATCAACAGGTTAGACAAAATGATTTCAATCATTACGACATTCCCTCAAATCCAAAAGTTGAATACACCACAAAACATAACAGTACAAGGTAAATGGATACCCCCTGAATCGTCTTTTCTAAAGATAAACGTAGATGCATCGTTCATAGACATGCAAAGTATAACGGGTATCAGCCTAGTTATCCATGACACTGAATCAAAATTGGTCGAAGCGGCAACTTTCACAGTTAGAAGCAGAAACCCAGAGGAAAGCGAAGCAATTGCTGTTCTTAAAGGAATGCAATGGGCAGAATCTCATGAATACAAAAGAATCATAGTCGAAAGTGACAACATTAACATCATAAAATATCTACAAAAAGGAAAGAATAACATTCAATGGCAATCCCAAGTTCATATGATCAAGATCAACGATATAAAAAAGAGACTGGAGAAAGTCAAGTTTTCGCATACAAGCAGGAAATTCAATCAAGTCGCTGATAAGCTGGCTAAATGGGCAAGAACGAAAAACAGATCGAAGGCCTGGAAACATGTTCCTTACTTTTTATGCAAGCTGTATTGTAATAGAACTCTTATTTCTATCTAATATAATTTATCTTTCAACAAAAATAAAAAAAACTTTGTAATCGACTCATTTCCTTTGTAATTTGGGAGGAAAAATATGACAAAATCCTTTTATTGGGCAAATAGGCCACATGGACTTTTCGTAGACATAGATTGTGGTGGTCGTTCTTTATGCACCTACCTAAATACATCATGGAGGATGCCCTGCTAGCATCTCAGCTAGCTTAACAAGTAAGCCATTAAAAGCTCTTCGTCTAGCAAGTCCAACACGCCTGACAGGCTCAGTAAATCTGGCATGCTTGTTCAAGTCCACGCTTCTAGCATGCCTATCTTAGTGCAAGTCAGCCCACTCGAACTTCAGCCAATCACGTGGCGATGTGGGCAGATAGTTAGAGATTGAGTCAACCCAATAGCTAATATCTTGCTACGCACTGAAGTCATTGTAGAAGAGATGTAGTCTAACGGTACCGTTTTTTCATATCGAATTGTTCGTATTAGCATGGTACTAAAACTTCACTTTTTCGGTTCTCAACAATGTTCATGGTTTGCGGTTAAAATGCAGGCACGAACTTTGTTTAAGGTTCAGACGAAATTCATTCGTATGGTTGATCCATTGCTTCATAGTCAATTTCCGGCAAGAGGCTTATACCAAGCACTAGCAATTTCTTCAAGAACAGCCTAGGATGTGACCTCTTACATATTTTTTTTGATGAAAGGACCTCTTACGTATAGGAGACATTGTTTCTTATTTTTCCAATTCTCTGTTTCTTTTTCTTTCTCACTTTTGTTTCTTCTTCCCCTTACCACCATGACTTTCAACAATCATCATCCTCATCTTTCATTTCATCTTCTTTTTCAGAAAATCCTAAAAATTAAGAAAATAAAACCAGATCTTCAAAAAAAATCTCAACCTTTTCGTTTCTAGAAAAACTTATATTTCGTAAAGGAAAAAAGATTTGTCCTCTCTTTCAACAACAAATTTGTATATTCTTCTAAGAATATTCTGATATGTTTGTTGTATGATAACGGATAATTGTTGGGTTATTTCCCTAATGGCCCCCTACTTTATGACCAGCTTCCTGCCTAGCCCCCTACTTTACGAGAAATACCCATATGGCCCCCTTCCGTTATAACACCGTCACTCTCTCTCCTCCATCATGTTTTCTCTCTCTGCCAAGTCATGCCACATCATCTGTTACGCTACCTCATCACCTTCTCCGGCGAGAGTCGCCGGCCGACCAATTTCCGGCCGGCGACTTTAAACATAAAAAAAAAATAATAAAAAAATTTCTCTCTTCCTCTCTCTCTCTCTCTAAAAAATAATTTTTTTTTTCTTTCTTCTCTCTCTCTCTAGAACTCATCTAGAGAGAGAGAGAGGACCTTAAACAGATCTGTTGAAGGTCCGGTCGACCTTCAACAGATCTGTTGAAGGTCCCCTCTCTCTCTCTAGAACTCAGTTCTAGAGAGAGAGAGAAGAAAGAAAAAAAAAATTTAGAGAGAGAGAGAGAGGAAGAGAGAAATTTTTTTTTTTTTATGTTTGAAGTCGCCGGCCGGAAATTGGCCGGCCGGCGACTCTCGCCAGAGAAGGTGATGAGGTGGCGTAATAGATGATGTGGCATGACTTGGCAGAGAGAGAAAACATGATGGAGGAGAGAGAGTGACGGTGTTATAACGGAAGGGGGCCATATGGGTATTTCTCGTAAAGTAGGGGGCTAGGCAGGAAGCTGGTCACAAAGTAGGAGGCCATTAGGGAAATAACCCATAATTGTTTGTTGTTCTAATAACGAGCTCCAATTTTTTTCTAAGGACATACCGGAACCTGTTCTTAGAGAACTGATCTCACAACCATGCTTCTAAAAATCAAAACATCAAATTTTTAAAAGGTTTTCTTAGCATTTTTTTTAAAATTTGTGAAGAACATAATGATGTAAGAAATTTGAAACATAAAGATGTGGTGGTGGAAATAAGAGACAAACAAAAATTGGGGAACAAAATAAAAAACAAAATTACAAAATTGAAAAGAGGAACAAAGAGATAAAGATGACCAAAATAGGAAAGGAAACGAAAGAAAAAATTTACGAAATACCATAGATAAAATGGGGTAGCTTTGGTAAAAATTTGGGAGTCAAAACAAACTACCAGACACAACTAGAGGCCAAAACAAATAGTCAAACACATATGGAGGCCAGTCACAAATTGGATGCCGCAATGGTAGTAAGTAACCCAAAAAAAGCTAGTCCAAAGTGGGATTTGTTGATCAATATGTTAACATAAAAAAGAGAGAAATTAGTTCACAATCTTTAGATACATATACATAGAACATTATTATTTTATGTAGGTACAACAAGATACAATTTATTCGTCCAAACACAATTTTCTTCGCCCACTTGTGAGACGTATGTGAATGTCAATTCTATACTATATCGAGAGCTAGATGAAGAATGGTGTTACCCATCCAGCAAGTTAGGGTAAATATTCATAATCTTAATACAACTTCATGATTTTTTTTTTTTTGACATCCATGTCTTTAATTCCTTAGAGAATCTCCTCAAGGTCCTCAATATCGTACTCGGCTGGGTCCCCATGCTCTCCATAAAATAGTCCACTTTTATTTGCCCCTCTGAATTAGCTTCCGTGGAAAATTAAAATAAAAATATTTCAATATAATCGGGTACTTAAAACCTAATATAAATTTCCACGAAAAAAAATGACATTTTTACCCACACAGTTAGCAAAACAAGATTTTACTTATACACAGACTTACTGAATGACATGTTTACAAAGTTGTCAAATTGACATTTTGACTTTACGTAGTCAAAATTACATTTTTACCCTTTATAATATCAAATTGATATTTTATCTTTATGTTGTGAAAATTACATCTTTACCTTCGTATAATACCAAAGTGACAGTTTTGCCCTTATGTTGTTTGATTGACATTCTTACTTTTATCTTGTAAAAAAAGTTTGTCTACACTTTTATACTAAAATGATATTTTACCCTTTTATATAAGCAAAATCTTTTTTTGATTTATACGTTGTCAAGTTACATTTTTATGTTGTTTTATTAACAACTTGACATTCTTACTCTTAAATTAGCAAAGTGACAAAGTGTAAATAATTTTGACAACATCGAGTAAAAATATAATTTTGACAACATAACTATAAAAATGTAATTTGGTCAGCATAAGGGTGCAAAATGTAATTTTAGCAACACAAGGACAAAAATGTAATTTTGACTACATAAAAAATAAATACCTCTTAATTGAATATTATATTTGTAGAAGTTAGTTGTCAACCAAATAACAGAATTTGTATTTCTACAAAATAATAAATGACAATCAAAGGAAAGAACTCTTATTTTTATGGGAATCTTTTACTTCCATTGAATTATTTCCTTGATATAAAACACAACCGTAGGACTTTATGTGATTTTATATACTTGAAGTGATCCATTATTTATGAAACTAAGACTTCATTTTAGGGCTTCCATTTACTAAACAATTCTATAGTTACCGGCGTGAGAAACGCTTCTGTATTAGCAGTTATCCTTTTTCTCCAGTGAATCGGTACAATCTTGCATTGATTTTCTGTTTCAATTTCTTTATTTTCAATTATTTAGGTGAATTACTTCACGAGATTAAGATATCTTCTGGAGCAGGGTTTCTTTCTCCGAAGTTTCTTCTTTTTATATATACATAATATATACATAATAACCATTTTTGAAGTAGAGAGCATATCGTTTTTCAGTTCTGGATGAACAAACATAAAGAAAGACTTAGAAGAAAATAACACAATGGGAGATGATAAGAAGTTTCCATTAATGGAAGAAGAAAGTGTTAGAATAATATATATTATAGTTAGGGGTTGTTTAGTAATTTTTCCTTTAAGGGCCTTTTAGTCTTTTATCTTTACTATATATTGTTCTTGTAAACCTAGTTCAACTAATGAAAATCTTTGCCTCCATTAGAGCGTTTATCTCATATTCTTCTTCTCTATGAATATTGTTATTGATTTCTACAGAAAGATTATATATAAACAATAAGATAAAGTTATGGAATCACTCAACCTTCATTTGTGAAATCAAATGTCAATATCCCCGGTGACTTTCATAAATTCTTTTACGAGAAACTTGGTGGTGTTCTTGATGAAACCGTAATTCGTCTCTATTTGGTTCATTAGTATAACAAGTTTCACGATCATTAGCATCTTCTTATTTGTGATCTTTAAGATCTTTTTATTTTGTGATCTTTAAGGTCTTTTTATTTTGTTTTTTGTAATATTGTGCTCTTTTACCTTCTTGTTGTCTTTATTTTTGTGAATTTCGTGTTGTAATTTACGATGGTACATCCATGTTGTAGTTAAAGGAGTCAAAAGTCTTCAAATTACGTAACGCATTGGATTCAATTCCTACATATGAATAAAAGTTGTGGTTTAAAAAAATAACTGAGAATTAGGTTATGTTTGGGAACCAATATTTGACATTCCGGTTGGAGTAATTTAATACGGGAAAAAAATATCCCGGTTTTAAACTCTCTAAACAAGCTACAAATAAATAGCTTAGGGAACTCTCTTATTAGGTTGTACAACTTTTTAATGGAACCATTTCCTTGTAATTCGGGTGGAGTGAAAGATGACAAAATCCTTCTATTGGCTAAATAGGGCACATCCACTTTTGGTAAGGAGAGATTGTGTAGGCTTTCTTCGTGCACCACCTTAATATATCAGGAAGGATGTCCTGACTCCAGAGCTCCTGCTAGCATCTCAGCTAGATTAACACGTAAGTCCACTGAAAGCTCCTCGCCTAGTAAACCCAACTTGCCTAACAAGCTCAGTAAATCTGGCATGCTTGCTCAAGTACCCGCTTCTAGCATGTCTATCCTACTGCATGTCAGCCAACTCGGACTTCAGCTAATCGCGCGCCGACGTGGCCATGCCGTTAGAGATTGAGTCAACCCGGTCTCTAATATCTCACTATAATATCTCACTACACATTGAAGTCATTTTAGAAGAGATTTAGTCTAACTTTTTAGTCTTTTCCATATCGGCTGATTGCTAATCAAGAAGGATATATTTTTTTTTATTAAAACTTAGAAAAGAAGCTATTATGGTACTAAAACTTCAGTTTTTCAGTTTTTTTACGATATTTATGATTTGCAGTTAAAATGCAGGCACGACCTTTGTTCAAGGATCAGGCAAAATTCATTTATATGGTTGATCCAATGCTTCATAGTCAATGTCCGGCAAGAGGCTTATACCAAGCACTAGCAATTTCTGCTATGTGTGTTCAAGAGCAGGCCTAGTATGCGACCTGTAATATGTAGCAGATATTGTTTCAGGCTTTCAGCCTAGTTGTGTCGGGTAGTTTGTTTTCACTCCAAAGTGGAATTTGTTAATCAATATGTTAACATGAAAAGAGAGTAATTAGTTCACAATCTTTAAATACATACATAGAACATTATTATTTTATGTAGGTACAACAAGATACAATTTATTCGTCCAAACACAATTTTCTTTGCCCACTTGTGAGATGGGTGTAGATGTCAATTCTTTACTATATCGAGAGCTAGATGAAGAACGGCGTGTTACCCATCTAGCAAGTTAGTATACAAATTCATAATCCTATTATAAGCAGTGCTCCTTTTGTCATTTCTACCTCTGTTCGATTTCGTACCCATTTATGTGGAAAGTAAACTGAATTTTCTTGTTGGTAGATCTCGTGGCAACTCCTGCTTCACTTGAGTAGACGAAGTTTCCAGACGTGCAGATCTAAAAAGTGAGTAGCCGCGATAATGATTCAATGTAAGTACTAATGGCTGAAATTACTACTGATAATTCACTAATTAAGATTCGAAATGCATGAAGTCTTTGAGGAATTGAGTGGAGAAAACCTTGGAGAACCCTGTTCTTTGATCTGGGCAGATTGGTACTGCAATGTGGCTTCCAGCATCGTCTCAGCCATAACCACTCTCTTCTCCATTTGATTAAGCAAATCCATGGTCTCTTTGTATTTCCCCTGCATATATACATATACATACATCTGGTAATGCATAACTTATGGGAAATTCGGATGAAACTATGTCGTCCTAAAATCTCGACCAGGACGACACTGGGTCTGAGGCAGAAAGCCATAATGAGTTGTGAATGGAGAAAATTTATTGTTGGTCGAACCAGGCATAAGCATTAGTATGAAGATATGAAAATCTACTATCATCCGATTTGGTTTTAGTATGTATAAGAAAAGAAAGAACCTCAAGAGCATTGGCAGTTTCTCTCTGAGTAGTTGTTTCTTGCTCGGCAAATACCCGAGCTTCTTCTGTTTCTCTTTGTTCTTGTTCTACTCGCATTAGTACCTACACCAAAAGTGGACTGGTTAAGTGAAATGTTTGTATGACCGAAAAGGTTATAGCAAGAACTTGGAGGTGGGATTAAACCTTAAGCATGCTTTCTTCTTGTTCTTGTTTATCTGCAAGGACCTGTTTTATCTCAGATACCTCTTGCTCCAACATTTCTACCTGTAAACTGAAAAAATACAATTAGTATTTTAAACAATCGGGTTGCCCTGAACCACGAAATGTCATTGAATCAAGGTTCACATACCCTTGCACTCAATTCACGTCTGTTATCGTATTTGACCATCTCAATTAGTGCTGTCTCTAGCTCTTCAGCTCTGTCAATAAACATCACATTGTTAAGAACCAGTGCGGTATATTTCAAGACAAACATATAGTTGTAAAATGATGATCGATAGAATCATAAAAGCACCAACCTGAGGATAGCGGATCTCTTCTCTTCCAGCAATCTGCACATTTCGACATTTAACGAGGCCACCTGGATGTATAGGTGGTATATTTAAGTACTGAAAAAATTTAGGAAGGAAAACTCTTGTTTAAGGAATCTTCACCTGTTCATGAAGATTTTGGTCGTGCTTCAAACTGAATGTGTTAGATGCGTGAAACTTGGAGCGCTTTGTTGATCTTTCCTCAATCAAAGCCATTAGTGATGGTCGATGCTTATCTCTCAACTCTTGTAATCTAACTTCATTTACAGCTTGGTAACCCATGCAAGCAGTCAAGACAAGTTGACTACTGTCGAATGTTGAGCCAGCAAGTGATTGCAACAAAGTAACAGCATCTCCGGCATCTTTTGTCTTAACTAGGATAGGACCTACCAAAGGGAGTTGAAACTTCAATTGCTGACTAACAGTTGAGAAAACAGAAAAACGAACCATTAGAAAATGTTCAAAACATATTGCAGAACAGATTAGGAGTTTACCCATTTACCATATAACTCCACAAGTGCCAGTGCAGTCCGGAACAACATAACACGATTACCTTCGAACAGAAGCACATCCCAAACACGAAGAACTGAAGATAATGAAGCAAATCAGATGCTAGATAAGTCTTGAGTCTTTATAGTTTCCAAAATAGTACAAGACAAAACTAACCGCTTTCCCATGGAAGCATGTTCATGAAAATGGAAAGAAACCAGGGACCAGTAAACCATGCCACCTGAACTCCGAGGTAATCTAGATGATTAACTGCAGAAGAAGTTTCAGTAGTAAAAATTACTCAACTGTGGCTTCTGCTGATTGCAAAGGCTCCAAGAATCAGCTTTAGCTTATGCAAAAGCATAGTTTGAGACGTAATGGGAAAACAGAAAGGTAAAATACAAACCCAACGTGGGAAACATCTCACGTACAAGCTCCTCAAAAACAAGTTGGTCAACCTGAACAAGCCGAACAAGTTGGATAATCAAATTTCTAACCACTAAGCTTGTGTCTATTTGCAGTCCTTTGAACAAGCACCATACTTCAATAATTAGCAACTCTCTGGGTACAGTTAATATCAAAAGTATTTGCCCAGAGTACGTGGAAAAATATGCAAACACGATGTTACCTGAGATTCTATCATCTCCTCTGAATAGTATCCATCAAAGTAATCGTCAATGATACCCATCAAAGTCCTGAAACATTATAAGTAAACTTGTGATCTTCGTAATGGTAAAATATAGTGTTTCACAGTTCACATATGGAGAACCCAATTCAGCAGGATCACAGACATCTCCCTTGTGATCATATTTTTGCGGTGATATTGCAATAATACACACGTATTCTGGTCAATTCTATCTTAATTCTTAACACGTCTATTTTTAAAATAACGAACATGCTAAAAGGGAGTAATACGAGAATGGTAACCGGGGCTCACCAAAAAGCATTTTCCTCAGACATAAGAAGCAGCAGTAACCCAGCAAAGAAGTTCATTGCCTGTGATAGAACCAATGAGAATGAAAAGGAGGCTATAGTGACATTACCTGTGATGTATTTAATCTAACAAATTCGAAAATACTTAAGGAGTATAACTCCACCGGACCAAAATACCTGGCAGTAGCCAACAGATGGATTATGCCGAGCATATGCGGTGAGCAAACGCCTCAAGGCATTTCTACCATCCTCATCCAAAGCCGGGTGACCTGGGAACGTTCGAGGAAGATCCTACAAAAGAAAAAAAAAACATGTCAGGTTAAAAGGAATTGAACAACATTATCCTGGTGACTAAGGTAACAGCCACAAATCAACTTGATCAAAAGTTTAAGCTAAATGCCATGTATCTGTCAACCTTCTCAATCTGTCCTTTCCAGTGCTCAGGTGCAAGGAGATGGTTTGTAGAAGATCTATTACTAGTGTTGTTAGGAGGGGGACTATCTCTGTCCTTATCATCACCAGGGCTAGTTTCTAGAGCTAGCAGACCTTGGTAATATCCTTCCACTCTGCGTGCCCTTGCACCCACAAAGGCTTGCCATAGCTGTAAGTGGAAAGAAAACATGAGTTTATTCATCCAGAAGTTAGTCCAAAGAGAGGCAACAAACTTGAGAGATCGAGACCAGCAACAATACCTCTCCACGCAGAGCCATTGGAACGCCTCCTCGAACTAGGCATTCCAATTCCTCTCTCCAAGGCAAAAAAGGTTCCAGAGAAACCCCATCACTGGAGACACTTGCAGTATCACTCGAAGTGGTATCTTGGAATGGATCTGATCTCTCCACATCGTAGAACTCATCTTCAGAATCCTCCTCACCCAAAGCAAGTTGGCTCTCACTTGCAGCTTGCTCATTTTTCAATATCTTCTTGCTTTTAGTAACACGAGTGCTCATAATTTGTTCAATGATACCAAGACTCGATCTAATCTCAGTCCATATTTGAACTTGATGAGTCTGTTCACTCCTTGCTTCAAGTCCCACCTTTCGCGGAAATTTTGCAGCTGAACCATCTGAAGCAGACCTATCACCACCGCTTGAGTCATCTTCTTCTACCCCCTTTCCTGAAAATGTTCCTAATTTTGTCTTAGAAACTTCGCCCTTTAATAGCGTTACATCTCCTTCTTTGGGTAAGCCATTGATTTGCAGCTGAGCAGACAATGCCTGACTCTCCAAGAAACGGATCCATCTATCTGATCTCTCCTCTTCTTCCTCCTGAAAATCATCGAGTACATTATTGAGACAAGAAATAGCTAAGACATCTTAATCCAACCAAAACGGAGAGAATTAGAAAACCCATCTACCTTGTAGATTTTAGCATACTCCTCATATCTAAGCAAGTGTTGAGGTCTCACAACAAATCCATAGGTGTCTCTGTTCATACAAAAGTAGACTCAGTTTTCAAACATTTAAGAGTTTTCCTCCATGAAGATTCATAAAAAAGTACAGCCAAAAAAGTAACTGCAATTTTCTATT
The DNA here is from genome assembly GCF_041429995.1 of Eschscholzia californica. NCBI lineage: Eukaryota > Viridiplantae > Streptophyta > Magnoliopsida > Ranunculales > Papaveraceae > Eschscholzia > Eschscholzia californica. The sequence goes on from NW_028238198.1 coordinate 17,771,056, forward strand.
GAATCAAACCTTGAAATTGAAATTAAACATACACATAAAAATCATGAATCTCATAAACAATTGAAATTTTCTATTGAATCCTTTAACTCATTATGAACAATTTAGATCCAATATACTATTAATTAAGCACATTATGCGCTCCTAATCACTGAAACCTAGAAACGAACTGATTCCAGTTCAATAAAGCAACAGAGATAAGAGAAAACTCATTGGAATCCAAAATTGATGAGCAGATCAAGCAGAAAACAAGATGCACACTAAGAATTTTCCATTTTACAGTAAATGAACATAGATTCATTGATTGTACTTAGATCGATACAAAACAAATGGCAACAATGAAGAAAACCTAAAACTACTAATCAAACAATACCAAATTCACTAAAATGTAGTTCAAGATTCAGTTTCAACGGCTACTGAAGTAAAAGTAGAGAGAGAAAGTAAGATTTGCAGTTACCTCTTATGCTCCAAAGTGTGAAGAGGTAAGCTCTTTGCTTCCATTTCGTTTTAGCTTGATCGATCAGGATTGGATAAGTTTTAGAGAGAGAAAGTGAAAATAAGACTTCAATTTCATCGAAGAAGAAGAAGAAGAATAGATAACTCCTAGTTTTCTGCAAAACTTGAAATCTCCCAACTTTTCTCTCGATTTTCTCTCTCTACTCGTCATGAAGTTTGTAATACTAGATTCATACCAGCACATGCAACTCAAGTGAGAGTATTTTGGGAGGTTAATTCTTATTTCGACCTAAATTATGACCGACTCACCATTTTACACCCATATTTTGGTTTGATTGGTATGTTAAAAATATGTTAGCAATAAACTTATTTTTTTTTTGATAAATTGACTAATATATTATTATTTATACCTTTAATGACCCAAATTCATAATGATGGACTCCACCTCTTTTAGGAATCGAACTTGAGAGATCCAAGATTTTGGAGTTCATATCAACACTATCAACCACTTGGACAACTAAGTGTTGACCACTTATATCTTTTTTATTCATTAACAAAAGAGAGATTTTATAGGCAATGTCCAAAGTTGTTACGGACAATCTCGCTGAAGACAATTTTTATTTTGGTGGAAAGGTAATGTGTGTTTAAGAGACAATACCTCAACGAAAGCAATGTGTTATAGGCAATCTCGCTTGGCTCGACCTTGACTCTTGCCCAGTCATAGGCCGATCCCTAAGCCCATTGCTTAGCCAACAAATTGTCTAAAAACCACTTTAATCAGTAGTAACGAGAAATGACAAACAAATTTTATACTGAAAGCACTAAAAGTGCCACACATGTCCACCCGAAAGATGATCAACGCTTTTGTTTTTTTGCGGTTGGTGGTTTTTAACAATGTGGTTTGAAAATTCACATTTTGGTGGTTCAACTAGACCACCTAAAAAGTGATTCTACGTGGTATCAATGGTTCTTTGAATAAACATCGAACACGGCAAAATTGGGCCGAAAGATGTTTTCCTTTCGTTCGCACCCGAATTAGTAGAGAGGAGTATTAGGAAATAAAGGGAAAGATAATTAATATAAGAAAGAAACATAGAGACTAAATAAATAAACAAATATAAAGGGTGTGATGGGAACTTTAAGTTTAAATTAACAAATCTTTGATGTAAATGTTAGTTTGGGACCAAAACAAAAATTGACGGAAATATGGGGCGCTAAAATGGAGAGTGTGACATTAAGTGTAAATTACCCTTATTTATGTTTGAGCTGCCGACGGAGTTAGGTAGGTTGGGTTGACCACCAAGTAACGGAAATACGTCATCCCAAGTTGGATCCATGCGGGCCTAACGGTAAAAAATGGTAAGTGTATAGGAGTATAACATTTCCCTTGTACAGTAACAACCCAAGTAATAGACTTTTTTTTTTTTCCTTTTACGGGTGTGTCTTTAGAAGCACCCAAAATTGCTCTTCCAGTCTCTGTCTGTTGGCACTCCCACACAATCTACAATATCGTTGACCACTTTACTTTCAAGAAAAATTAGATTTTATATTTTTATGAAAAAGTGACCTTGATTGAAATTGGTATTGGACTCCAAATTTATCATTGGGGATCCTGATAGTACACACATTAATTATTTTTGTAATCTAGTTTTAGTCAGAGCTGTCCACTTACGTCAATCTTTTTAGTGTTAGTTTAGGTGTTTGTTACAATTTTATTTCCATCATATAGAATAACATTGCAAAAATTAAAAGTTGACCTAGTTAGTCAATCATCAAATGTCTTGGAGGTCCCAGGTTCGAATCCTAAAGAAGGTGAAATTTTTGATTATTTGAATTGGGATTATTAGGGTATAAATAATGTAGTTAGGCTTTAGGCTATTGTCTAGTTGGGCTATAGGCCCGGTCTTGTTTGAGTTTGAGTGGGCGGTTATCGAACTTATCACATCTATGATGTATCAATGCCAATTGTAACGACTAACGTAGATCGTATTCGACTTCCAAAAAAAAAAAAATCAAATGCTTTAGGTATGCATGAAATCATAAAAAAATAAATTTTTTTTTTTTTGAAGTTCAAATATTATTTCCTTTTGGAATGGACCTAGGGGAATGTTGGTACACTTTATGATCGTATGACGAGGAGAACTTTTTTTTTTTTTTTTTGTTAAAGAGTGTGACCAGTACAAGTACAACTTGTGAACCACAAAATGACCACCTTTCAACAAACAAAAAGAAAAAACCACAAAATGACCTATGAGGTGGCAAAGGAAATTAAATGCAAGTTACGGGTCCAATCAAAAGTGGAGAAAATGGGATCGGGATTTCCTTATCCGGATGTAAAACTAACCCATTCTCATTTTGAACCGTAATAACAAACCCTGATTGTAAGGGTTACTTTCAAGCTGAATCATGTGACGAGCATTATTGGAGGGGGTGCGTCTATAAGCGCATCCCAAAATTACTGTAGGGGCCTCCCTTCTGTAGGCGCCTCCCTAACCGACTATAGGGGCCTCCCGGGCACCTCCTTCTTCTTCTCCTCCTCTTCTTCGTTTTTCTCTTCATCTCTCTCTACTTTCAATCTGAAAATTAAACCCAAATCTGAAAATCAACCAACTAAAACTCATTCATCTTCAAAAAGATTTAACACAAAAGATTAAACACAAAACGATAATCCATTTTCTATCTCCTTTGGCTTCTTTCTCTCTCTATCTTAAACCATCTTAAACACAAAACTGAAAACCCTAGATTGACCATTCAATTTCGAAAATTTGGTGCAAAAAACCCTAGATATGTTGTCCAATTTCAAAAATGTGAAGATTTAAAACAAAAATTAAGCAAACAAAGATCCATTAATCTATAAAAAAGATCAAACCAAATCTCTATATTTGAAAGTGCAAAAAAAAAAAGTGGATTTTGATTGATTTTAACCTAAACTGATTAGTGACGAATCAAAATGCTTTTTGATATTAGAAACAAGTTTTTGGAAGTTGACGTCTGTCGGACTCTCTCGTCCGAGACAAAGTTGTGGGCCTCGGACTGGTCTGCCCGAATGGGGGGCGCCTATAGGTGTCGGGTGTTGACTACTGGTCAAACAACTACGGGAGGCCCCTATAGCAATTCGGGGAGGCGCCTATAGAGGCGCCCTATTGGAGGAAGTTTCATTTTTTTCAGATCCCAAACAAGAATATTCACTAGGGGTACAAAATTAAGAGATTTAGTAAATGACCTCTATTTATTTAGCTATATTAGGAATACACTTTAAAAATCATTTTGAGATGTTAATCCCAAAGGCTATTTTTCCGTCAAATAATCGTTATTTGAAGGTGGCGGGCGAGTCACATGTTCGATTTTGGACGAAAATACCCCATCCTAATCTAAAAGACAAACACTCTAATTGTTGGTATTGTTACATGGGTGTAAAATGCCTCAGGAAAAGATAAAATTATTTTCGTGTCGACTAAAACATTATTCTTCTCATCCTCCGATTTTCTTTTTATTTTTGTCTAACTCGGTTAGTTCGAAAGAAAAAATATTGATAAATCATTATTCACTTATTGTCTATTTTTCTATAAATTAGAGAAAGAAAAATCTGCCTTAATCAAGACAGACTGAGAGAGATCGAAATATCGACCATAACCAGAGGAACAACTGTGTTCTTTGATTCCTTGTTGGAAGATCTATCTGCATAACAAAAAGTATAAGATTAAAAAACAGAGACATAAGTTTCATCTTCTCCAAAAGATGTAATGAAGACCAATGTGCTCGAGATTTGCGATTTGATCCTCTTGTAAGATATAATATGGTATTAGCTGAATCACCCAAAAAAGACTACCTGCTTCTCGTTTGAGGCAATGACAATCGCCCATTGAATAGTCTTCACGAGAGCCATTGCCTCCCCTTCATCTATGTTCTGCATTTTGATGTTGTTCCTCTATACACGATGCAATTTTCTATGTTATCATTAGCAACAAATACCAATTCAACAAGTTCAATAATTAATTCTAAAAAGCCATCAAAATACATCTTCATGGTTAAAGGTGAAATTTGATTGCTAAGTTCTCACGTTTTCTTAGATAAGGTTTTAGGGGTAAGCATATATTTTATCAGCCATAAAAATTTTTGGAGATGCATCGGAGATGGTCTAAGTCATGACCTTCCTGAGTCATTATGCTAAGAGCATCTATAATGCAACACTCAAACTCTAAATCTTAGAGTGCCACATAAGATTTTTTTTAGAGTTTTTCTTTAAAATCCATCTCCAATGCAAAACTTAACACGAATCTCTGAAGTGGTGTGTCAAGATTTATTTTAAAATTGCTCAAGAGGACACACTAATAGAAGATCTCAATTAGTTTTAAATCAAAATATAAGTTTTTAGAGTTTTTTTAGAGTTTCTCTTGAGTGTTGCATTGGAAAAGGTTTTCTAATAGAGTGTCTCTAAATGACCAAATAAGAAAGAAACCATTTAAAGATCAATTTTTCACACTTGACATATAGAATTTCTAGAGTCTTTATTAAGTCTTACATTAGAGATTTTTTTTTAAATTGTTCAGCTTGTGCCTCGAACCCTTGACAAGATTAAACCTCTTACCACTCCAACCAAGGGTTGTTGGCGTCTTGTATTGGAGATGATCTAACCTAACTGCTCCGTTCGGGGTTCGCACAAAAAATGGCAATTCAGTTCTGATATAGGTTGCGCAGGATAGGGTGAATAAAGCGCACGAAAGAGGCATAGAGATGAATTCCTGCTATCATGCGCCTTCCTTGTGCATATAAATAGGTGAAGAAAACAGGAAAAAGGGTTGAGAAGCAGAATTTGGGAGACGGAATTAGAGAACAAAACGAACGAGAAGAGAGATAATGAGACTTCTGGTTTAGAGAGAGAAAGTAGAGAGTGAGAGAGAGAGAGATAGAGTGAGAGAAATTGGAGATGCGCCGGACTAGGGTTCGGGTGGAATTAGAGATTTTAGATAGTGAGGTTAAAAAGAGATTATCTTCTTCTTCTGTTGATTCCGATATGGGTTGTTCTTCTCATGAGAACGATAAAGACTACACTAATCATCATCATCATCAACTAAATCAGACATCTACAGTTCTTACATTGCCAACGATCTTGACGCTTGGCCGTGTCGCCGCCGTACCTCTTCTCGTCAGTAGTAGGTTCATACAAGATCTGTTTGATTTGTAGTTCTTTTTAATTGAATTTGGTTATAGATTTACATGAATTCGTTTTTTTTCCTTTTCATTGTCTAGGGTTCTTATTTTGATTATTTGAATTTCTGATCGGATTACTTTGGCAGTGCTAATGATTGACTATATTCAGATTTTAAGGTTCATTTGTTCTGTTTGGGACTAGTTTTAACTCTCTAAATCAAGATTGCAAGTTTTACCAAGTATAATATTTTTTGGCTAATGGGTTTTGATAATTTCGCCTATAGACACTTTTATGTTCTGATATTTAGGTTTCTACATTGTATTATCCGTGTTGAGGGTAAAATCTATTCTATAAGTACTTAATTTTTTGCTAGAGAAGCATCCTTAATTTTCTTATTTTTCACATTTTTCTTCGTAGAGGAAGACTAGATTGCCATAAGGAAGCCATATGTTCATTTTTGTCATCTGTTGCATTTGTTGTAGAAAGAATTAGAGTAATAGTAGTTCAAAACATCATGGGGAGGTATGAATATTGCTTTGATAGTTTCATAGGTAGCAACTTCTTGATTAATATGAGTCTACCCAGTTCTTCAAGAAAATATCGATGAGAAAGTGAGTATGTAATAGGCAGGAATTCAAGTTGTTTTCATGACCCATGTAGCTCCATGAATATACTTTGATATTTGACTGAGTACAGAATCTACTTGAGTTCTTCCCTGTAAATGTTTGTCCAATATGAGTTTCCTTAGTTTTTGCCTCTTTGTACTGTTAAAAACTTGAGCCTTGTGTCTGATTCCTTTTCTGATGGAATCCTTAAAAGTATCGCAACATTGATGTTGGATATGATGGCAATGTTCAGTACGTTCTTATTTGTTCCATTTATACAAAGATATATCATGTTAGTAGTTAATAGTAACCATCAATATACGTTATCAGTCTCCAAGTCCCAAGAAAATTGAACTTTTTTGTTTAGATTTATAAGGCCATATTTGATCACCATACTATTTATTGTATTTTGCATGAGGTTGTCTTTGGACAGTATACAGTTTTACAGTAGGAAGAAAGGGATAGGAATTTTAGGATATCTAGTTTGTTTCCGTTACCTTGGAAATTTTCGAGTTCCTCCCTGCTTTGTTTAATTATCAGATTTTGCATACCCTTAACTAATTTATTTAGACAGATCTGATTATCAGCAGAATCGACCTTGCATATAATTTAGCGCCATGGAACTTAACCTGTATCTAGATTTTAGACACTGTACAGTGAACATAATCCAACATATAGCAGTAGCTTTAAGGTCTACCTATTATGTTCTTACATTGTCTTTGAATAACAAGAGAAAGAAAGAACAAACAAAAAAACAGTTGGTTGCACTTGCGAAGGGATGAAACTACGGGAACATTATGTTTAATTTTTTCTTGCCCCCTTTCTATTTTATCTATTAGCCTAGTTTGTCTGGACTTGACATTATGCCGTCTCTAATAATTTACTGATAATATCGTATAATCCCCCTCACTAGCTTTTTACATGAACGGATGGTGGGCTACAACGGCTACCACAAGTATCTTCATTGTTGCAGCTATTACAGATTGGCTTGATGGTTATATTGCTAGAAAGGTATATCCTGTTCATTAGCTTACCTTGTTTGTTTATGGCTCCTTTTTTTTGGTCATATTGTATGTAAATACTTAAGCTAAATGTTAATTTTTGTCAGATGCGGTTAGGGACAGCATTTGGTGCATTTTTGGACCCTGTTGCTGATAAGGTGTGTCAGTTTGGTGTTTGTAAATTTTTTATGGACTATTTTGAAGACTTGGTGTCTAGGATAGTAGGATGGTGCATCTGCATGAAGAACAAATTCTATAGCAAAAATAACAAAAGAGAAGAGGGGTCTTTTAGTTTCGAAACCACATGCAGTAGTATTAAATCCTAGGGAATATTAGGGGGTTTATCTGATTTGTGGTTTATTTTGTTCAGCTTATGGTTGCAGCAACTTTGGTGTTACTGTGTACCTGGCCTTTAAAAGTTAATGTGTTTGGAGAAGTGCCGTGGTTACTCCCTGTACCTTCAGTTGCTATCATTGGTAGAGAGGTTAGCAGGCCACACTTTAATCTTACACATTCTTAAGCATTCAAATGCTTCGTATTTAACTACAATTTTGCCTCTATGATTCTTATATATAACCAATATGAACATGTAAATTAAGGATAACAAATGAGTGATAGTGACATGGCAAAGGAATTTAGTTATCTTAGTCGTATGAAGGAAATCAGGAGTAGCTCAAATAAATTACGGAGTGAGAGTTAGGACATGCAAGTTCTGGTATGAGAGAAGTAGTAGTAGCCCACGATGACAGTTGACCTTGAGAATTTACCGTGGTCCTCCTGATATATCATCGAATCTTTCCATACCGTTTCTTGGAGATGGACACTAGTTCATGTACACAACAATTATTGAGTATTGGTACAAAGTTCCATAGCTCGATGAGTGACTCTTCATGAGATTGAATATATACTGGAATATTGACTCTTCATGAGATTGAATATACACTGGAATATTGAATTTATTTTCGTTGTCAAGAGTCGTCTTTGGGAAAATTAGTTCACACTGCAGGAACATTGTAGCAGGAATATATATAGGAATGTTAATGCTTTTTCTTGTAACCACGACCTAACCTTTTTCTTTAATCCATGAAATTCACTGTAGATCTTCTGTTCTCTTTTCCTCCCAATTTTTTTTCTCCCATGGGTGAGATGATACCTAACAACTATTTTTCTTTATAACCTTCTTGTAGATAACAATGTCAGCAGTCAGAGAGTGGGCTGCGTCTCAGAATAGCAAAATTGGCAAGGTTCTTTTTTCCTTTAAATTCTTATCACCTTATTCCATTATTTGAAATCATTAAAAGCATATATCTTGGAAGTCCCATCCTCATTGTCCTTCAATTTCATCAGGCCGTTGCTGTAAATAGCTTGGGGAAATGGAAAACTGCAACCCAGATGACAGCATTAACCATCCTTCTTGCTGCTAGAGACAGCAGGTCTGAGATCCTCCTCAATAGTGTCTCCAAACTTCTGTTTATACCTGATCAATAAATGAAATTAAATACTTCAGATCTTTTTGAACGATTGCGTTACTAAGTCTTCTTCTTGTTCAATCTTCAAGAAATTTGATGTTCTATTTTCTTCTTGTCACCAGTCTAGCAGGACCAGGTATTCTAGTTTGCTTGGGTGTTGGTTTGCTATATGTCTCAGCCGGACTTGCTCTATGGTCATTAGTTGTATACGTGAAGAATATATGGAGAATCTTATTAAAGTAAACCACACTCCACTTCGAATTTCCTAGCTCTGGTTTACACTTTCAGAGATACATTCGGAGTTCCTTCACTTCTGCCTCTTCAAATAATTCTGCCTCACCTTTGAGAAAGAGAGGGCTCCAGATAAGTTGCTGAAAGGGAAACGATCATGGCTGGCTCATGCAATTCTAGTTCAGTATGAAATTATTTTAGGAAGGAAACACTAGGTAGGATATCATTATTACTATTGATTTTTGGTTGTTGATTAGCAAGAAGCGAGCCAGGCCCGAGTGGGAGATGCTTGTTTTTTTCTTGTAAGATGGATATTCATACATAAAATACTAGGATAAATGAGAATTTAGGGGATTCATATTGATATATAAATTATTGGTAGTTGTGGTTGCTGTTTTCTCTCTCTCTCTCATATTTGGTAGTTGGTGGATAATACATTTTAAAGTTCATCCCTTTCTTGTCCATCTGATGTCTGTTAGTTATTATGCTGCTCTGGTTTTTCAACATGTATTATTACAGGTTTTGCACAAACTTGGAACGACGGCAAATAACACATCAATATATGTTTCCATTCAGGTTATTAGCTAATTTTAACAACTTGAGATAGTTCAACACAGACTAGTTCCAACAGCCATCGACTGTCGTCTTGAGAAGTTCGATAACTTGCCCACCTCACCTATGCGGTAAAAATCGGCGCCGTTCCACCAGCCATTGAGTGTCGTCTTCTCTCTAGCTCCGGTAACACTGCGATCCGATCACCAAGCTTGTTTAGCTTGTAAACATTTAGAGAACTCATATATTACTAGAAAACATAGAAAACCTAAGTTGATTGAATTAAGGGGGAATTAATCCCAAATGATCAAACAAATTCAACTAGTAGACATTTTTCTCATGTAATCATTTATCTCATGTAATCATCAGAAACAAAAGAGAAAAAAACAAATATGATTGAAAAATACAGAAGAAAAGTTTCAGCTTGAACAACAATGACATTTCCCCCAAATCGAACTAATCTTCAATAAAATATAATCTCTTTTTCTTTCGGCTTTGGTTCTCATCTCCATCAATCAACTCTCCATTTTCTACCTCTACTTTCTTTCTCTTCTTTTTCTTCTCTCTACGATCTTCACTTTCTATCCCTCCCACATCACTGCTTTTTCTCTTCTTTCTCTCACTTCCTTTTTCCTCATCTTCAATGCTCTGGTCTGGATCTACTGTTTCAGAACGACTGCTTTTTTGCTTCTTTTCGGATTTTCTAACCCTAAGATCCCCATGAAACTGAACTAAATCGTTTAAAGAGTCCGAAGTTCGTCTCAGATAAGCAGAAATGGCATTCGAAGCTCCGTTTTCGTAGGAGATAAAACTGTTTAGAACTGATGCAGCTTTAGAGATCGATATTCTCTTGGAAGAGATGACCGATCCCGAAATCGTCTTCATGTTTAATATTTTAAGAAGATAATTATAGATTAGGGTTTCTCATATGTGTAATGGATCAAACTCTCTTTTCTTCCTTGTGAAATTTGTGGTTCCAGAAGCGAAGGTTTTATTATTAGGGTTTAGTGAGAGAGAGAGGGAGCGGGAATATATACTCTCAGTTTGGATAGTGAGTTGACTGGGACGATCTGCTTAAGGCCCATAAACTGTCGTCTTTGGTTCCTTCCATTTAGGCCATGTTTGGCGTGGGAGAATGGCGAGGGAGTGGAAAGTGATTCCTGGGAATCACATTTCACATCATTATTTGTCTTGTGAGTCAGAGAATGTGATTCCCTAAAAAAAAGAATAATAGCAAACCCAGGGGAGGTGGGTTTGTGATTCTCATTCCCCTGGAAAATTAATCAACTTGAGTTGACCAATTTTACATAATACACCAGCCAACCCATCTTCATCTTCAACCTCCAAACTCATCAAAAACAAGAAAACCCCATTGAAGAAAAAGATGTTTTCTTTGAATCAAATGCCATCAACATCAATGGTTTTATCAACTTATGCTTCTGTTGCTGGTTTAATGACGTTTGTTAGATCAATAGCTAATACCTATTCAACTTCAATCTTATATCTCCAAAACCATTCGATCAATTTTCAATCCAGTTTCATCTAATCTAACTTATGAAGCTACCCAAATCTTCTTAAGAACAAAAATCACTCCTTCCATTTAAAGACTTCGAATTTCTAAACCTCCAAGAGATAAAAAAAACTCACAATCACAATCGAAAATTGCGAAGAAATCATCAATTTCTTCCACGGGGTTTCATTAAAATGGAGATTTGTTTGTTCTGAAACACAAAAATCATCAAATCCTGATGACCCATATCACCAACCTCATATTAGATCAGAGCAAAAATCTTTCGAACTCTGTTTTCACAAGAAACATAAACATAAGATCTTGGATTCTTATTTACCTTATATATTGAAGAAATCTCAAGAATTAAAAGAAGAAAACAAGGTTTTAAAGCTTCATACTTTAGGTACTTTTTATGGATATATGGGTGGTTCTGGTGCTTGGGGTTCAATTAATCTTGAGCATCCTGCAACTTTTGATACATTAGCAATGGACCCAAGCCTTAAAAGTGAATTAATGGCGGATTTAGAAAGATCTGTTAAAAGAAGAGATTTTTATGATGTGAAGAAATTGAGAAGTAGGATGTCTGAGTATAGGTTTTGAAATATGGGTTTTGTAGATAATATTATTATGATCTGAAAATTGTCTAGTAAGAAGTTTAAGTAGAGGTTATATGTACGGGCATGAGTCATATTTAGGAAACAGAAGTTTAACTTGCGGATTTATGAAAATCAATTATTATGATGGGTTTTGTAGATAATATTATAATTATATTATTATGATCTAAAATGGGTAGTATAGTCGTTTTAAAACCTTTAACTGTTTGTGGTATTAAATATGACGGAACCTGGTGGAGAATGAAAGTGATAAAAAAACATGGAGATTTATGAAAATCAATTTGTAAAACATGGTGTAAAGTGATAAAATCCGGAGAAAATTTCAGTGTGAGTGAAACTTTCTTGCCTTTTTCTTTTGTTTCTCTAACCCGTCATCATTTTTTCTCCAATTCGTCGACAACTTTTAATATTTTTTTCTCAAATCTGTCTTTTTTGTCCGGCACTTTACCCATCACCACCATTATTTATCTCTCTCTTCCTTCTTCCACTCTCTACCCCTCTTTCTTTCCCTTCATTTTCTCTCTCCAGACACTCCCCCCACCACCACACACTACAATTTTAACTAAGAGGGCAACAATACATGTTTGATCCAAATAGACAACTTTAATGGAGCTATCATCCATATTTCGACTGCAATTTAATGAAGAGATGGGATTAGATAGAGAGAGGATTGAGGAGATAGAGAGAAGAGGAGAGGGAAGAGGGGAGAGAGAGAGAAAGACGAAAGATAAATAGAGGTAGTGGTGGAACGAGAGGAGAAAAAAATAGGAAAAAATAGTGGTGGCGGTGACCGGAGTTTGTGGATCTGTGGTCTGTGGTAAAAGATGAGGAATACAAAGAACACGTTATGTTTTTCATTAAAATTTCCACTCCAGAAAATTCTTTTCCAATCTAGAAAATTCTCTTATTTCCCCAAAGTGTCGGCCTTTACATTTTTAGTCTCACTAGTTGGCAAATTTGGATCCAGTGTATAGGGAGTCAACAAGGCGAGGTTGGGACGGTTCACTCCTTTTCCAAATCGGCACATTTACTAAATGCGTTTTACTATAACCGTCCTAATAATTAATCAGGATGGGTATTTAATTGGGTGAATTCTGTTTTGACCCATAATTCACCATTTTAGCCTCATAAGTGTCTCCTAGTTCGATTTGGACGACAAGGACAATAAAAACTTAAACTCTTTCCAAAAGTACTCTTGAGGATCAAAATGAAATTAATTCTCAAAACTTAAAAAATCTTAAAGCCACCTCATCCCTTCCTCTGTCCTCCATTTCATCATCTTTCTCCTCCACTTCATCTATCTCGACACCTCATTATCTTTTCTGACAAAGGTCGTTGACTGGCTAAATTTTTTAACGACTTTCAATTTTTTTAATTTCTTCTTATTTCCCTTTTTTTCCTGTCTTCCTCTCTTCTTCTCTCTCCTCCCCTCGTTCTTCTCGTATCTCTCTATTTTCTTTCCGACGAAGGGGGAACCTTCCTCGAATAAGGTATGGGAAAATCAAATCTCGAAGATATGGGAAAACCCAGACCGTCAAAGATCTGAGAAAACTATACAATTGTCGGTCTGGATCTGGAAAAACAGGCCCCTAAGATATGAAAAAGAGTACCTTAAACGCATGGAAAACAAGACCTTGAACATTTGTGTTTTCACAACTCCCGTGAAGCTAGACATTCATAATCTGATCAATTTATATGCTTCTAATAGAAAATAAAAGATCTTATTTTACCAAACGTTTTTATTTCAACATTTTGGAAGCAAAATAACATAGCCAAATCGTTCACTCGAAGTAACCCTAATGCTCAAAAAGCAAGAAAGAGACATTGAAAGAGGGAACTAAGAAGAGACTTGCAGACATCGTCGAGAAGCTCTTGGAAAGGGGGACAATTTTCAATGACCCACTTAAAGATCGATGAATGTCTGTCATTGTTACCCAAATTTAGCCATAGTTTTTTTTTTAGTTAGTTATTCGTGTAAATAAATATTCCTGCAAGCAATGAATCAATATTTAGAAGTTAGATCTCTTGGGTTAACTTGTGGGATTAACTATTCAGGTTGGGTTAGGTCGAGTTGAGGGTAAATTAGTAGTTTCTCCTGTAATGTGTTTTGGAGCTGTTATATTATCATTTTTTTTTGTAAAAGAGAGTCCAAAATACTTCACTGGAATAAGGGGTCTAAATAACAAATCAATTTTTCTCTTCACCTTAGAAGAGGTCGTAGGTAGAATGTCATTGCAAACGGCCCTAAAAAATGGAGATTTGTTGTTTAGACCCCTTATTCGATTGAAATATTTTGGACTCGAAAAATACCCGAAAAATGTAAAGTTTTAAAACATTTATGTAAAAGGGCATAATAGTAATAAGGTGATTAAGTGGGTGATAAATACCAATTAAGTGGAAAGATAACTACTAATTTAAAACCCAAGAGTTTCTGTTTTGGTAATACATTGAATAAAATCAATGAATAAAGATTTAGTAGTGAAAAATTACGGTTAAGAATTTCATAAAAGTTGAATGTTTAGATACTCTCTGTCTCTCCAATTAAAAAACTTCCTCCCTAAACCCTAATTACTTATCTTAGATGAATAATAACAATATCTTTCAGTTTTTATTTATCAAAACAAAATATTATTTAGTTAGAAATTAAGTAAATCTTTTCAAAAAATAAAATAAAATTTGAGGAATAAGTGGGAAATGGGGAAGGACGTGACTCTCAAAGCTCCATACAGTATAGAGCAGTTAAAGACTTGAGAGAGAGAGAGAGATTTTTAGGCTTCATAGCAGGTAATCAATCAAATTCCTTTACCCTAATCCCCAAAAGAATCAAATATTGACATTCTTGATCTGTATGTTGTTCTTTTATTTAGTTTTATAGTTTCTTAGTAAGAAAGTCTTTTCGTTACTAGGAGATCTTGAAAATTCTCAATTGATTTTTTTCTTCTACTTAAGATGGAAGATGAAAAAAAATCAGTGGGTCATGATTTAGATGGGAAGATTATAAATATCAAATCAAGTTTAATAAAAATCAAGTTCAGATCCTCAGAGCTGAATGGTACTAATTATACTGATGATCATGATGAAGAAAAGAAGAATACTAATACATGTTATTTGTGTCGAAGGAGTTTCGCTTCGAGAAAGTCTTTGTTTGGTCACATGAGATGCCATCCGGAACGTTCATGGAGGGGAGTTAAACCTCCTTCTACTACTGTGTGTAGTCTGGTTAATACTACCTCCAGCTCTATAACTACTATTGCTTCATCCGGAGTTTCATCATCAGATTCCGGCAAAGGAGTAGGCTGTAAGATAATGGATGATGAGATTTTTCAAGCGAAGGTGGAAGCTCAAGCTCATCGGCTGACAGAGTGGGCCGTGAAAGGAAAGAGAGGTCGGGAAAGTGTTACCAGTGCTAGTCTGGAGGTGAATAACAAAGTAAATGCTATTGCAGATGGTCCAGAAGAGCAACAACAACAGCATGAAAATATACAAATGGCTGATGAGGCTTACGATCTAATGATGCTAGCATCATGTACTGCTTATTCAACAGAAGGGTCTCAACAACTTGATACATCTACTATGAACTCTTACACGATGAGATACTACAGTGATGGCAAGTCAGTGGTAGGAGATGAAGGTGGATGTGGTCATAAATTGCATGACCATCACATGGTGAATGGTGGGTCTCGATCGAATAAAGACGATTACAAGAAAGAAGAACAAGAATTACATGTAGAAGAACATGCAGCTGGTCGTGATCGCCATCGCCACAGTAGCAGCAAAAACGAATACGAGAGTCGAGAGAACTGCAACATATGTCATGAACAGGTAACTGAGGTAATTCCTAGAAACCTATCTGAAGAAGGAATAATCAAGAAGAAGAAAAGAAAAATGACAGATTTAACAAGTATTAAGGAAGCTAGACTTGTGAAGGTGGAGGCATCATCTGGTTATACAGTAATGGGTCGTCACGATGTTTACGACACAGTTAACAAGAAGCAGAAGCACCACCAAGGATACAACTATTGTGGTGGTGATGGTGGCGGTGATAAGATATACACCTGCTTAAGCTGTAAAAAGACATTTCCATCTCACCAAGCCTTGGGTGGTCACAGGTCCAACCACAACAAAGGGATCAAGTGTCACCATCATCATCATCTTCAACATGAAGAAGACCGACGACGACATTATCGTTACGAAGAGTTGAGATCAACAGAGGAGTTGGTGACAGATGAGAGAGGATCGTCAAATTCAGTCACAAACTCAAATTCAGATGTGGTGAAAAAGAATATTAATGACAGCAATACTGCACATATGTGTAAAATTTGCAACAAAACATTCCCAACAGGCCAGGCACTTGGGGGACACAAGAGGTGTCATTGGAGTGGCCCAACACCAACTGCCGCTGTGGTAGTCTCAGTGGTGGATAGAGCTCCACCAGTACTACCTCCACCAAGTAGTAGCTCATCAGCAGTACTAACATCAAATGAAACTGGAGAAGAACTAAACAAGATTAGTAGTACCACTAGTGCAAACGATGATGGTCGTGGTCGGGTACTGTTGAATCTCGACCTTAACGAGCTGCCTGAGATGGAAGATTGTTAACTATCACTCTATTACTCCATTTCGAAAACAAAGAGATGCTCGTCTTGCTAATGTACTTGCGTCTTGCAAGGCATGATCCTTGTCCCATAAAGGGTTTTTAACTGGTCATATATAATTTTCTTTTGCATCTTTCTTGATGAGATTCCAGTTTAGTAAAACTCTGTATCATATAGCTTTATGTTTAAGGTTGTTTTGATGAAAGCATATTCCTATTGGGCTGTTCAGGTTATAATTTCCCCCCTGGAGTAATGCCTATTGTTAATCTGTAGAACACTGGAAATTGCGATAAATATACAACGGTGAAAAATCATAGAAGATGTTAGAAAAGTAAACATACATCCAACCTAAATAGGAATCAACCCTCCATCAAAAAAGCGAGAAAGTTGTTAAGAGAGTAAAACAAAGTTGACTCGAAAATAAAGATCGTTGATTTCATGTAGGTCTCGAGTAAGTTTTGACTTGCAGCCTCTTCTAGCATTACTCTACCATGATATTTGATATCAAAGAATATAAGATTCTGCATAGAACACTTGGTATTATCGTACCCCAACAATGGCGCAAAAAATTCTTGCACGAGCTAACTTTGGCTAGTTTCAAATTAAATTTTGACAAATTAAGATTGGTTTTAGATAGATAGGAGAAGAATTTCAACTAAGATTTCTTAAGATCTTCAAATTAATTTCAAAATTAAAACTGAGAAGGGGTTCTCCAAAGAAATCGTCTCAAAAAATTTTTTGCCCATGAAAGAGTTTCATTTGGGCCTTGGCCAAGGCATGTCCCGAGTTTTGTGTCGACTTGAATCCATCTTAAATTTAGTTGCCTATAAAAGACATTTTATTAGCATTTGTAATGCATCATGGACCAATTAATAAACAAGTTCTTAAGTAGTCTGCTCTTTTCTGATGGTTTCAAGTTTTTATATACTTTTTTAAGGTTTACGTTTGCAATCCTTTGATTCCGGTGGATTCCAGAAATATATTTACATGTTATTGCAATTGTAATTCTTATCTAAACTTGTGATGCGTCACTACGAAATAAGAAAATTAAAGACGATCAAAACAGTCGAGGTTAAAGGACAATATGGCAATGAAGAAACTAGAGATATTGATGTCGAAAGTCTCAGAGGGCATTTTAGATGTCAAGGAAGTGAATACAGTGTAGATATAACCATGTACAAATTACAAATTTCTCAAGCATATTAACACTTGAAGATTACAAAAACGAAAGAAAAATGGAAGAAGGAAAACAAAAGAAAAACATCCACTCTCAGAGATCATGCATACAAGTTCATGCTACTAGTGGAATTTCAATTCCCATCCTTTTTAACATCCCATTTATTATTTTCCCTCTCCCCTCAACAACACCAGAAACAAATCTTTCAACTTCACCAAAATCTTCTTTTAGAATCTCCAACTACAACCACCAGCAAGAAATTTTAAGCACTTACTCCATCACGATCGATCTCCTCTGAAGACAGCCGTTTTTAAAGAAGCCCGATAGTTTGTCCTAAAAATATTCGAAATCAAGGTAGGCTGAATCCTGAGCATCATTCTTATTTGCAGCACCAGCACCATTTTCTGCTCCTACTTTCTTCTCAGTATGAACTGCATCTTTACTAGCAAATTGTCCAAAATCTACAGGTTCTGGCACATGAGGTGGGGCTGCACTTCGAACTAGAGCCCAATTAACTCCGTCGAAAAATGGATGTTGTTTAATCTCTGTTGCACCTCGTCTATATGCAATTCTCTTTTGTGGATCCTTTACAAGAAGCCCACGAATGAGATCTCGTGCATGAACACTCACATTTGGAGCATCTGGGAACTTCAGAGGCTGACCCACTACGTTAAAGAGTGTGGCCCGATTACCCGACCCTTTAAAAGGAGTTGTACCATGTAATAATTCATAAAGGAAAATCCCAAAAGTCCACCAGTCCACTGCACTACCGTGTCCTTCCCCTCGAATGATCTCTGGAGCCAAGTATTCATGAGTTCCAACAAATGACATTGAACGGGCGTGTGTGGGTTCTGCCATAAGTTCAGGTAGGGAACCACCAGCAAATAGACCAAAATCTGATTTTGATTTACGGCTCTTCTTAGGTAGAATTCGAGGGAAGAAGCTTGATGGTTGGATACAACCATGAACTGCAAACTCATTATCAAGTATACCACCACTAGTACTTACATTGACAGAAGATGATTTCACAAGCGTTGGGCTGGTAGAGCAACGTAATGATAGATCAAAATCAGATAACATAATATGACCTTCCTCCCTTACTAGTACATTTTCTGGTTTCAAATCTCTGTATACTATTCCCAGCATGTGGAGATATTCTAGCGCCAATAATATCTCCGAAGCATAAAATCTGTCATCAGTAAATATGATTTAGTCAAAAAGGATGACCCGAACTGCATTTAGTTCTCACTGTGTTTCAGTTTAGGTACGATAAAATTAATATTCTGCAAGTGAACTCCAACATTCAAATATGGTCGAACTATAGAATACTAATTAAACGAGCACATTAGAAACACAAGAAACTAAAATGAGAATGTGTTAAGTGAGAAAAGACTATCCAACCCCCAAACATAAATGTAAAAGATATGTGTAATTCAAACGAAGAATAAGATGCATCATTTCAATCCAAACATAACATGATGAAAGTAAAGATACTTACCGTGCAGCTTGCTCACTGAAATACTTATTGGGCTGCTTCTGTCGAAGAGAATGGAGATTACCTCCGCTACAAAACTCCATGACCAAGCAATAAAATTTATCTGTCTCAAAATAAGAATATAAAGTGGGCAAAAAAGGATGGTCAAGAAGACCAAGGATCTCTCGTTCGGTCTGTGCTCGAAGTAGCTTGTTTCTACTGACAAGAGACGCTTTGTCCATCACTTTCATAGCGAAGAAAGCATTAGTTCCTCTAAGTTCAACAAGATAGACACTTCCAATATCACCATAACCAAGGCGCTTGAGGAGCCGGAAATGACTTAGGCCAAGAGGAGATTCTCTAGCATTGGCTATTTGTATAGCCTCCCAGCGTCCGTCACCGCCAGTATGGGGCTTAAAAGGTGCACTTGAATCCAAGCTGTCACTACGGGAATTGCTAACTTGATTGTGGCTCGTGACGGAATCACTCATCTTTGCATCTGTTGACTTCTTGTTAGTGGTTGCTGCTGTTGTTATCGAGTTTTCTGAATTTGTAGTCCTTGGGATTGGATTACTAGTTGAACTCATATTACTGTCCGGCATCTCATCTATACCTTTCTTATCACCTGGCTGGTTACCAGTTGAGCTGAAAGAATTTTTCACTACTGGATCTCCTTTGATATTCTCAACTGATGAGCTATTACCTGAACTAAGTTCCATTGACGACTTGAATTCACATGAAGAGTTACTGGTTGAGTTTGTGTTGCTTTGGGAGATCGATTCAACTCCCTTATTGAGTAGCGAGAGTTCGTCAGAAATGGAACTACTACTGCTTTTGGTAATTGCTTCGATTCGTTTAGGGTCATATGGTGGTAAACAACTTGAATTCATGCTGCCTTTTGGAATTTGATCCAATCTCTTTGGTTCTCTAGGATTCTTCTTTTTGGATTCACATGGTAACTTTTCTGAATTAATGTTGTTATTCTGCATTAGAATGTTTAAACTATTTTATTTACAACAAATAGGCAATGCTATAAACGAGCACATATATACACACACATACATATAAATAAATCGAAAAGAAATCAAGTAATGCCTCTTGAATAATTCATATAAGGAGAGCAGAAGTTTAAGAATACCAAGGCAAAGAATTTTGAGTGATGCCAGGGAACAAGAAAAACTAGGCAGACTCTGTGCAGAATTCCTTGTGGCTTGTCGTGGTTCACAATTCAGTGGATCAGGATCATTAGAAGCACGAATCACGACAAGCCACATAAAATTTCTGCCTAAAGTCTGTCTATTTTTTCTTGTTCCCAAACATTTTTCTTAGTACATGATAGACCCGGGGAAGAATCCTATGTGTCTTGTCGTGATACGTTGTTCAGTGGACCAGAATCATTGGAAGCACGAATCACGACAAGACACATAAGATAAATACCTAGACTCTGTCTAGTTTTCCTCACCTCATTCAAGTCCTGTTTGTTGCTAGGCTTCGACGCCATTAAAGAACAAAGCTAGCTGACTTTTCAAGATGAATACCTGATCAGATTCAAATGAAAAGTTATCAGCCTTTTCTCCCTCTGTTAAGAAATCAAATTACTAATAGATCACAAAAATTGTCATTAGTTTTATATCTATACATAAATCAAAAACACATATAACAACATAATGGATGATAAGGAATTCAACCAAACATCTGCCAGGTGAAAAGGAACTAACACAAAGGAGAATT
Source organism: Eschscholzia californica (assembly GCF_041429995.1). NCBI lineage: Eukaryota > Viridiplantae > Streptophyta > Magnoliopsida > Ranunculales > Papaveraceae > Eschscholzia > Eschscholzia californica. The sequence continues at coordinate 17,791,620 of NW_028238198.1, forward strand.
TGGAACAGTTTTCTCATAGAATTTCTTTTCCAGTTTTGTTCATCAATCAAATGTTTGTTGTCATTTCTTCCCCCACCTATCAATAAAACATTAGTTGATGAGGAAGAGAGAGAGAGAGAGATTAATGAAAATTAGCAGAGGTGAAAACGATTATGGATTCTTGAAAAAGGGGTATTGTATTCTTGAATCGAATTGCAGATATTGGTGGAAATTTGTTTAGTGAATTTAGAGAATTCGAATGGATAGGAGGAAAAACCGTTGAAGAAACAGAGAGAGAGAGAGAGAAAAAGAATGAGGGAGGAAATAAAATTAGGCTAGAGAGAGAAACGGTCTCTGAAAGTGACACACAAACGGATGCCCGTGTATTCCTGTGAAGGACCAGTTGGTGGGATCACCATTTTTTTCTCGTATCGTGCAACAGAGTCCATCCATTTCTTGGTGAATCCTCATACAAAAAAAATGTTATATACACTTACCATTTTTACCCGATATATTCACCGTTATTCGCACTCACAACCCTTTTTTAGCTGCGTACACTCAACTTTCATGTACACACATTTAGTCAAAATGAATTTCGACGGTGATGACTACCAATGTATTTGAACTAAATAGAAAAGATGGTTTTGATTTATCTTATCAGCGAAAAGCTAAGAGCAATATTTATAAGGGTGGCTTTTGGTTGTAGTAAATAAGACGATAACCGATGCAATCTAAGTTAAATCAGAAAGACACATCTTGATGATGTCAAATTTTTCCTTCTGGTATCAGTCAGAATGATGATACGACAACGTTGAATCTCGCTTTTACTCATCTCGATCTGGAGACGAAACCTGCAAGGAACTCGAAAACCTCTTTGACGCTCAAGACAATCAGATTACGCTTGCAGTTAAAGAATTGAGTATTGAGTGAACTTTTGGAGACTTACTCGATATATGTTGAATGTGTTTCTGAAGAATAGTCAGATTACGATGCTTTGATCGACTGCAAGGAGCGGTGATGATAAGGCGGTTGAGATCGACCACCGTGTTGGATTAAAACTGATATTCCTTAGTCTGAAGATATCAAGATTCCTCTTTGAGATATCCTGTATTTTTTATATTTAGGAAATTCATTGTTCGAGGATTCTTGATAGATTATGTTTCCGAGTTTGCAGATTCCTTAAGAGATGCTCCATCCCTAAAAGACTCTTGAAGTCAAATTTATTAAATACTCAAAGATCCTCACCGATTGAGATCTTTGATAACATCCGAGATTAAGTTGGTAAGCATTAGGCATGCTTCTACCCTCATGTTCAAGATTGAGTTGGTATCAGTCCCACTACGTGAACTCCCTTGGTCTTCTCTTAAATCACAAGGCAGACCTGATTGTATTTAAGGTAGGACAAGACTTAAGGCTCCTAAGACAATCATACCGACTACCCCAGTTCTGGGCTTGAGTAGTAGACCTCTTTCTGATTCAACCTCCCCTTTGATTCAATACGGGTTGATCCGTTAGGCTTTTGGTCTTTTCTTGACTTATTTATCTCAGTCAACTTATGACCATTTTTTAGATTATAACGAGTCCCGGCACTCCTTAGTCGAAAGTAGAGAAACTAAGGATTGAAGAATTTATAAGTCTTTCTTCGGATTTTCTTGTTTAATTGTATGTATATCATGCGTATATATGATGATGAATGAGTAATTTAAGTAAATAATTTTTACCTGAACCAGGGATGTGCGTGAAGCCCTGTTATTTTCCGTGTGATTGAACGTTTTTACAGTGCTGATCCCAGGGCTGCGTTCAAGAGCTGTTTTCCAGAGCTTGCTTTCCCGAGCTTATTGACATGTCCATCCGCCTGCTACGGGTCTTAACGCCTTAATTTCTGAAGATAACATTTTGATTTTCTGACGTTAGGGGTCTGATCTCTTGATCACACCCTTTCTGAATTGATCTTTGGGTAATTGACCAAGACACCTTTTTGCCATGTGTGGAGCACGCGTCTTTTTTTATTGGAGCAAAGCCTTAGTCGTTTCTTGTCACAATAATGTTGTTTCTAACATGGTCAAAGATCTGTTGCGATTTACTTATTACTCAACCAGTTTTAGAGACATCTTCCTTTTATTCTTCAAGACCTCGTCCGTTATCTTTGCTCTTTATCTTCCATCTATAAATTTAATCAATAGAATTTAGAGATTAGAAATCAAATAACACATGATAAATTAGTCACACCCAAACTCATACCTACCGCCTTGGTTCAATAATGATGTTCTCCAAAATGACCATATGAAGCTTTTGATAATAAAGAAAGATAACACATATGGAAGATTATCTACATGCTTGATCAAAATTTAAGAAATCAATTATGTCTTGTCCTTAATTTGTTCTTGATCAAGTCTTAACCATTTTTCAGTACCTAACTTGTTTATTCAAGAAATTGAACTTGTCGATAACTTAGTTTCTTGATGGTGGTTTTTGCTACGGTTTATATTACGTTAGCATTACTCTATCAATATTGGTTTCGGACATCAACGACGGTTTAAAACCGTCACTACAGTTTAATTTTTTTATAGTGAAAATAAAAGTTTGTTCGGAAAGCAAACCGAGCACAAATTAAAGCAAACAGTTCCAATATTATACCAAATACTTTTCAAAATAAGACAAACTAAACGGGACAGTTCTCACATCAAATAAGAGATCAAACCCAAAATGGCAAAATCGAACATTTTTCCCAACGAATCACTTCATATTCGTTGAATCAGAATATGTTTCAAAATTGAACATACCTTAACTCGTTCATCTTTGTCGAATTTATTTGAGAATCGAAGTAGATCTGGTTACTTCATGAAAACAAAATTTCAAAAGCGTGAGAGTGAAGAATAAAAGAGAGAGAGATAGAAAGAAAAAAAAGAGGGAAAGAATAGACGATGGTGAAGGATATGGTGGTGGTGGTGACGGTAGGTCGACGGTGGTTGCGGGCTTGCGGCCGATTGGTGGAAGATGGTGCTGGAGGATGGTGGTGGGGAGAAGACGATTGGTGGATGATGGTGGCCGCAAGAAGAATAAAAAAACAATAGTCGTCGAGTGGCTGTATGTGAAAACTATTGTCATGCGAGAAATAAAAGAAATGACACTCCAGAACCAATTTTAAAATGAACAGTGAAAAGAAAAAGAGGATATAGATGGTTAAAGTTAACCGAAAAATGCAAAAAGAGACCGTACCAATTTTAAGTCCTGTTTATTTAGGGGGCAGAATTAAATTAACCCTGAAAGTATTCAAGAGTGGGACGTGCCATGCACAATGCCAATAACAAATAGTATGTGCTGACATGATATAGATTAAGCCCATTACAGATTAAGGTGCTGTTTGTTTTTTACTTTTTTCAGATCTGAAATCTGAATTGAAACTCAATTCAGATTTCAAATGTTTGTTTTTTAATTTAATAAAATCTGAAAATGTAGCTGAATTAGATTGTGGTTTGAATGGGCTGAAAAAGAGCCCACAAATTTCAGACTTCAAAACAAGTCTGAAAAAGAGACTCAAATGCTGAAATAGGTCAAATGACCCTTATACCCCCTTTGATTTCCAAAAATTCTCATCCAAATATTTCTTAACACCTCATTCAGACCACCACCAGCCAGAGTCAGACCACCACCAGTCAGAGTCAGACCAACACCACCTCCACCAAAGTCAGACCAACACCACCTCCACCAAAGTCAGACCACCACCACCACCACCACCACCAAAGTTAGACCACCGCCGCCACCACCAAAGTCAGACCACCGCTGTCACCAAAGTTAGACCACCGCCACCACCGCCAAAAGTCAGACCACCACCACCACCACCACCACCAAAAGTCAGACCACCGCCACCACCACCAAAAGTCAGACAACCGCCACCACCAAAGTCAGACCACCGCCACCACCTAAGTCAGACCACAACCACCACCAAAAAACCCTAAAAACTCAACTATAGATTTACAAGAAAATAGGGGATTATTGGAAACCCTAATGTTTGATAAATCTGGTTAGGTTTCAACAAAACCCTAGATCTTTCCATACAAAAAACCCTAGATCTTTCCATACAAAAAACCCTAGATCTTTCAATACAAAAAACCCTAGATCTTAGATACACCCTTTACTGAAATAACATTTGAAACCCTAGATCTTGGACGCCCTAACAAACCCTCGCCGGATTTTCGTACATACAAATACAAGGTCAGAAATCGGACTTGAGTATTCAAAAACCACCATGAAAGTTCAGAAGAAGTTCTTTTTTCATCTCATCATTTCAGTTGTTGTCTTCTCTCGTTTTCTGATAGGAGAGAGAACCTCGCCGGACTTCTGCTGACCAAACTTCTGTTGGAGAGAGGGAGGGAGATAGACGGTAGAAGGATGAAGACAGAGAGGATAGAGTTTAGGTTTTCTTTTTGTTTTTATATTGGACTAGGGAGTATGAGAAATTAGGGCTTAGGTTTGTTTGTCAAAAATAAAAACAGGGGTATAAATGTCAAAATTAGAATTCAGATTTGATAATTCAGATTTAAAAACAAACAAACTAACTTCTAAAATAATTCAACATTTCAGATTCAGCCAATCCAATTCAGCGAATTCAGATTCAGCGAAATTCAGATTCAGACCAAAAACAAAAAACAAACAGCACCTAAGTAAGAAACAACCTATAAACCACGGGAAAGTAAGTCTTCAGTCATATCCATTGAACTCTATCATGGTTTTGGTTGTTAGAGCCAAAATAATTTTCTAAATGATTTTTTTTTTTAATTATTTCTTACGTCAATATTTTAAAGAGTTAATTCCTATTTGACCCCCCTATTTTGTGATCAATTTCAAATATGATCCTCAAATTTCTGTAAATTCAAATATTGCCCCTTATTTTCATACAAGCCATAACTGCCCCCCTTATTAATGTATTTTCAAAATAAAATAAAAAAGAAAACCTAAATTCCACCTCACTTCTCTTTCCACCACTCATCTCTCTCCACATCACCTCTCTCTCCAACTCACATCTCTCCCTCTCCACCTCACCAGTCTCTTCTCCGATGAAGGTCGCCGGCCGAAAATTTTTCCGGCCGGCGACCTTCAAACTAAAAAAAAAATGTTTTCTTTTTCTCTCATCTCTCTCTCTCTAAAAACTCCGGCGAAGGGGGTTTCCCTTCGGCGGAGTTTTTAGAGAGAGAGAGAGATGAGAGATTTTTTTTTTTTTTGAGTTTGAAGGTCGCCGGTCGGAAAATTTTCCGGTCGACCGACCTTCATCGGAGAAGAGACTGGTGAGGTGGAGAGAGAGAGGTGAGTTGGAGAGAGAGGTGAGTTGGAGAGAGAGGTGACGTGGAGAGAGAGAGGTGAGTTGGAGAGAGAGGTGACGTGGAGAGAGATGAGTGGTGGTGAGGGAAGTGAGGTGGAATTTAGGTTTTCTTTTTTATTTTATTTTGAAAATACATTAATAGGAGGGGTAGTTATGACATTTGTATGAAAATTGGGGGTCATATTTGAATTTACAGAAATTTGGGGGCCATATTTGAAGCTGGTCACAAAGTACGGGCCAAATAAGAATTAACTCTATTTTAAAATACTAAAATATCATTTTCTTAAGTTGTTGCTTTAAATTTTAAATAATATGTCGGATTTCGATAAAATTTATATTTAGAAAAGAATTTTTGCAATCTCTCTAACCAAGATTCACTATCAATATTTTTTTGTAAAAAAGAAACAACCAGGATATATAACATTATTTTTGTGCAAGTCGAGTTTGCAAACTAATGATAAACTGAGAATGTAAATTTCACTAACTCGGTCTGCAAATCTCGCAGATTATGGTTTGCATATGAAAATTAGGTTTGTAAATCTCGTATTCTCAGTTGGCAAATCTCGCAACTCAGTTTGCATATTCTAACTCAATTGAATAATTAGATTTGCGAACGTTACGCACTATGTTAGCAAATCTCACAAATTCGATTTACAGATGCAAACTTGTTTATTTCACTATATTTCATTGTTTGAAGATTTATTATTTTTTTCTTTTTGTATTTTAACTGAGTTTGCGTGTCACAAATCTTGCAAACTTGGTTTGCAAATCCAACAAAGAGAAACAAATCGAACTTCGAAGGCAACTTGAACTAGATCTTCAATAGCAACTCCAAGAAAAAAGAACTCGAACTACATCTACACTTGAAACGAACCAAATGTTAAAAAGAAATACACGTCGTTTTTGGTGCAGCTTAAGTTCGTCGCATCACCGAGATGGAGAGCATGCAAATCCTAGTAAAGCCTACCATGATTTAGCATAAAAAAAAGAGTTTTTGTATTGTTCGATTTTGTTCTCAAATGTGATGAAGAAACTTGTAAACAATCTTCCAAATTCGTTTTTTTTTTCATGATTTGGTGTTTTTTCCTTTTTTTTGTTTTTTTTTGTAAACTTGGTTGCATGTGGTGCAAATTCAATTTACAAATGTGAAAAAAAAGTGCGCATATAGTGCATGTTCGGTTTGTATTATGGGATTGTCACACTTCTGATGAAGACACCAGTAGGCAATATTCTTACTTTTTTTTAAGCCAAGGGAAACATTTCCATTCATAAGATATAAAATCACGATTTTACATGGACAATAATTCTTATTTCTCTCCTCTGAAAACTTCATGAGAGTTACATACCTTTAAATGCAACGTGCCTCATGAAGGGAAAGAAATTGGACTAGACACATTGATCCTAAAGATGGAGAAAAAAGATCCTAAAGGATAACAAAAGATCCTAAAGATCGTGAAAAAATACCCTAAAGGTCTGACAAATACTATAGTAATAATAAAAGAACCACCACCGCTATCACCGGAAAATCGTCGTCGTCACCGGAAAATCGCCTCCGTCATCGGAGAACCGCCTTCGTCACCGGAAAACCGCCGCCATCACCGAAAAAATCGTCGTCGTCCAACTACCAAAGTATATTGAAGAAACTAAATAATCTTCCTCCATCCTCTCGCCGGACCACCACCACCACCACTGACCCGAGCCCTCCGTAATAACACACCACCATGACTAAACCACCATAACCCACACAAAGATCAAATAACCCACCACCACCACCATTAAAACCCTCTTTGTTCCAATACCCCACACTACAACCACCATCACAGACTCCTCAAAATTCAGTAACAAACATATACTTGAGATCCGTAATTTTTCTCTTTTTATCTACTTTTTCATTGATTTCGTCCCGTGATTTCAATTTCTTTCAAAATTTCAAATCCAAAATGAGAATGGATTCATACCGCCCATGATTTCAAACTTCTTTCAAAATTTCAAACCAAATCTAGAATGAGAATTTGATTCAAACCATGATTCCAGTTTCTAACAAAATTTCAAATCCGACAAAACCGAAACGGGGATTATGTGGAAACCATAATTCACTGGAAAGATAAAACTTTAGAAAACCATGAGAGATGAAACCCTAGAAGACGATCGCTTCTCTTGATCTGGGGCCAAATCAGAAGGAAAAAAAAGAGATAAGAAGTGAGAGATTCTCCATAAAAGATGTTACATATAGGGAAAGAAAAGAAAAAACAAGATACACCAAGGAAAGAAACAGGAGAGAATCCGGCGAAGGGATAACCCTTCGCCGGAGCAAACAAAGACCAACGTGAAGAAGAAGAAATAAGTCTAGATAGACAATATTCTTATTGAAGGCTAGACCATCGCGTTATGTTTCCTTATGATTGTTGTTCTTTGTGTTAGAAGATCAGAAACCTGCATCTACAAAACCACTTTCCAGTGAGAGAAAGTGATTAACAAATATATTTTGCTCAAATCATCATCTTTGAACCTTAGAAAAGAGATGGAGAAGAAGCTCAAGATGAAGAAGACGAAGAATATTGATCTAGGTTAAACGGAAAGTTTGGAAACCTATATCTACATACCGATTCCATTGAGAATGAGAGAAACAAATCTAATTTGCTCAAATCGTCATCTTCGAATTCGGGTTTGAATCATTTGATTGCAGCCGTTTGGTACTTTGGTGTCCGTATTAAAGATTCCGCTCTCTGTGATTGAAACATAAAGACCATAGGTTAGCTTAACACTGGTATAAAACATCTCATCTTTATATAGATAACAACGTTTTTTCTTTATTAATAAGTGATATGCTTCTCTGTCTAAAATTGTTACGGAAATGATGTTTCTAGAAATCGAGTGAACATGATTTCAATTATTAAATTCTCAGACAAGATCAGTTTGCAAGGGAAGACTACCAATATTTACAGCTACTGCAACAACCTCTGTTTTGTTCGCTCCTCCTAGGAACATCTCCCTTTTAGCGAAATAAGTAAACCCCTTTAGCTCCTATACATCATTAATGATATGATCTCCACATCCGATACCAAATATTCATAAGGTAAAATCTACGGTATTTGCTAAGTTAACCTCAATAACATAAATACCTCGATTGAGATTCATGATTTCTTTCCTTTTGTCCTCCACGTACTCGAGGAATTTTTTTTCCAATCACCAGCACCATCGCAATATAAACATTTGCAATCAATAGAAACACCTTTAGCAATGGACTTGACAATTGACTTGTTTTTGCTCTTGGCTAATTACTTTTTGGCTCCTTTTTTGAACTCTTTATCCTTCTGACTGAGCAGAAGCTCTTTCTTAGATGCAGATCCCCCGATGCCCTTTCGAATTGCCTGGAAGTCTCGTACTTCCTCATCCATCATTTCTGCTGGGACATGTTGCTCAACTTTTGAACGATTGCATGAGTATCCATTTTCCAAAATCTCTTTTAAAGAGGAAGTTCCATGGTTTCCACATAAGAAATGTCATCGATACTACCCTCATCCATATAGCTTTCACCTCATGTTACTCTATTGTCGAGGTGGTGGCCAACACTGGGAATGGGGTGTCTAGGACACTTTCTGTGTTTGTAGATGTGAGAATAATTGCCATATTTATCTCCCAATCAAAGAAGTTGTCTTTGTTCAGTTTATCCTTCTCAAGGATTGAATATAGGTTGAAATTACTTTCTTTTGCCACAAAAACTACATGAAAATAGAGAAAGATATTACCAAGTATTTGAGATTTGTTATTAATGCAATCAAATTTGCCACCTCATTCCATTAGAAAATCGTCCCTCACTGAATAAGGTGATTCTAAGATTCCACTTCCCTAAGATTAAGCAGACTTCGACCTTGGCTCTAACCTAGACGTCCTGGGTGAATAAACTCCTTACTAATCGTACCTTTATGACTTTTGGTTAATGGATCACATCTTATGCCAAGATTCATCCTTTGTCTCAATATCCATCTTTTGATAGCCTCCTTCAGTAAAATCATGTAGACGTGCAAACCTCTGCCATAGGTCTACCGTATTGTCCCAAGATAAAAAGTAGCACACTGTTGAAGCAGCCCGACCATTTACGACAGAGGACTTCATAAGTGTCTTAGTATGGGTAAGTTTTTACTCAAAATTCTTTGGGGACTTACGTTTTTGTCAAAATGGATTACTGTGAACTGAAATATAAATGGCGAACTAATTGAAAACAATAGAATTCCTAGTGTTTTTTCGCTTTTGTTACGTTCTCCTCGAGAGACCGTTATAAGTATCTACTTATAACGGGTTTTATCTCCCGACCGGTATAAATATACTACTTGTGACGACTTTGCAGGAGCCATCATAAATAGCCCGTCACAAACACTCCATATTTTTGTAGTGAGTTAATTTCTATATGTAAGATTATATCTCTATGGGTAGAGAAGATTTTGTTGGAGTAAATAGATAATATTGATAAAATGTAGAGTAAAGTTAGCGTGTAATTTATGTAGTTCAAGTAAAGGGATATAATAAAGTTTTTAAAAAAAAATTACATTCTTATTCCTGTACCAACCAAACACCAACTTAGGAATCTGTTAGGAATCGAATTCCTATTCTTAGTTAAACCAAACATCAAATTAAAATAATCTGATTCGGAAGAATCGCGTTATGAGAATGTGATTCTCAGGAATAACATTCCATTCCCACTCGCAAAACATGGCCTAAAGACTAAAAAATCTTTACCAGATGGTTGTACTTTCCCTGAGAACTTTACTGAATGTAAAAAGTAAGCTTTAGATATAGGATTAAACTATATTGATGAATGCTAGAATGATTGTATGTTGTTTAATAATGATACTTGTACTCTAGAGAAATGATGTAGGTGTGGTTTGTCTAAATATAAGGATGAAAAAAAAAGACACATGTTAAAATACTTCATCACTTGCCATTGGAATTGGGACTACTACTTTATATGTGAGTTTGAATTGCACGCGATATGTAACGACAAGAGGAGGTCAACAAATATGGTGTATTATGGCATATTGCTTGGAAAGATGTTGACGAGAGATATACAACACTTGCTGCAGATTTGCGAAAGGTTTGGTTATGCTTATCAATCTGTTTCGAACAATGAGCATAGCTCAAAGTGATGCACCCGAAAAGGTTGCACACCCAAGCGGAGGTATCAAGTAGTAACCGGTAAAACCGGAGTCGATCCAAGGATAGGAAGGTAGTTTGGATGTCGAAGGGTCTTATCCCTCGGTCTAGATATTAAAAGCTAACTTAGACTAAAAAGGAAAGAAACAAGATAACATGGGGGGGTTTTGATGATTGATTGAGAAACAAAAGAATAAAGTAAATAAACTAATGAAACGATAAAAGTAAACGGGCGAGAGAGATTCGAGAGAAGAGTCGGAGAAACAAGAGTCGGGAGACGGTAAGAGTTGATTCGGGTAAAAGTTAATTGAGACGAATACTTCGATCCACAAGATCGACAATGACAAATACTATGTATCTATTCACATGAAAGTGTAATTAACTTCACCCACATTGACAATCCTAAGCATCATGTGTCTAACTGAGCATAACCGATCAAACGTCACTAAGCATCGACTATCAAACTTACACACACCATCTAATGAATTGAGAATGAACAAGTATGACACTAATAAGCATAATACGTCAAACTAAGTATAATCGATCAAACGTCACTAAGCATCGATTATCAAACTAAGTACGCATTATCAAAGTTCGTGTCAATAGACGATTACGATCAAGGCTTCTAGTTTATAAAACTAGACGAAGACAATTAAACTCACATGTAAACAAATAATAAGCCAATCATCACATTCAAATCATGCTTCAAGGGTATCCGAATACGAGAGTTCATGTATCGAAATCCGGGAATCTATAATGATAAATCTACGACTATGCATTGTCCGATTTAATGTGTCAAATACAAGCGATGTTCGACTCCTAAGGTGATGTCTATAAGTACTACGTATATCCAGAGATCATACCTAGTCAAACAAACGCCTAATTCGGTTAATCCCGAGTCATATCAAATGAACATCAATTCATAATCAAAACATCAAATCATATTAAACATAATCACGAATTCATCACAATTCATCTCATATATTACTTGATTTAGCTAACATGGTGATTGAATAATAAATGAAAAGAAGATGATGAGAAATCCCCCTTTTTCGATGTGGCTCGAGGCTAGGTTCGTCGAGAAAAATGAGTCTATAAGTGTAGTCGATCTCCCCGTAGCAATTTTCTGGATTTCCCTTTAATAGTGAACTTTGGGTGTCCCCGAGTAAAAATCAGATTCCCCATAGCACTCATTATCATCTTCTCCATCTCAAGAACATCCACCATTAAAGCTTCATCAAGCTTTCTCTCTCTAGAGATTTTTCACCCAAAATCAAATCAAATTACATGGGAAGATAGATCAAGACATGGGGAGTAAAAGCCCTAAGGTTTTGAATTAAGAAAGTTGCCGGAACACCACGAAAAATCCGATCAAAGAAAGTTAGGTTTCCGGCCAAAATCAAGATTCCCGGCCAAAGGAAGCTTAGATCCGGCCATGTCCCTTTATTCCAAGCTGTCCCGTGCCCCGTGCGCGCGTCCCATGCACGTCCGAGCCGCAGCCGCATCCCGTGAAGGCGTCCCGAGCTCGGAGAAGCTTGCAGCCCGAGCTGCTGAGCTGCTGTCGCTGCTGCTGTACTGACCGTCGCTGCTGCTGTACTGACCGTCGCTGCTGCTGTGCTGCTGTCGCTGCTGCTGTGCTGCTGTCGCTGCTGGCCGTCGCTGCTCTAGTGCTTCCCGAGCAGCCCGAGCTGCTGCCGGCCAAGGCTAGGCCGGCCTTGCCTTGGCCGGCACTCCTCCTCTTACTCTCTTGCTCTCAAACCCTTGGTTGTTAGTGAAGAACACCAAAAACCCTAGAAACTCTAGCTCTCTTGCCTCCTTTTCTCTCTCTTGCTTGGGGAAGAAGATGAATAGTGCCTCTCCCTTTCTCTAACTTGTGTATACCCAAACCCTAGACTTAGTCAAGTTTGACTAAGTCTTGGGCTATTTTGACTTAGCCTTCTTTAAGAGGTGCTCATAGAAATCTTCCTTGCTTTCTCTTCTTTGGGCTCTTGGTTATGGGTTGGGCTTTGGCTCTCATCTAGAAATAAAGGGGAGTGCCTTCAAGGAAAGACTTTGGCTTCTTTCTTTTGTAACTTCCCCGTCCGAACTCCGAATTGAATTCCGTTTTCACCGTCGGACTCGTCATTAACTCCTCTTCTCATATGATTTGCTTGAAGTCATTTTCTCTCATTTTGGGCACATGGAATGATAGCGATAATTCGCTCCCTTTATTCCGAATTAAGTTCTTTATTTCAAATATGGTACCTAACAAGAAAAACACATAAAATATTATTGATAATACTCGATAAGGACTAATTAGTCTAAGTTAGGCTCTCCAAATGTGACATTTTCGTGTCACATCACAAAGCACGTGGATAGCTATTCTACTTCCTGGCATTGTGCATGGAATAACTAACATGATACTCTCATTTTTTTTTTTTTTTTTTTTATATATATACTAGTCATCACCTTGTCTCCTCTATCTCATCTTCTCTCTCTTCCACCTCATCTTCTCGCCACCTCATCATCTTCACCGGCAAGGGTTGCCGACCGAAAATTTTTCCGACCGGCGACCTTTAAACATTAATTTTTTTTTCTCCTCTCTCTCTCTAATCAGATCTAGAGAGAGAGGAGGTCTCTCTCTAGATCAATGTACTAATCACATTTCATGTGATCAAACAACAATAATAATATTAAAATAATAAATGACCACCAAATGTCCATCAATGCCCAAAATATTTACAGATGTCTACGAAAGTCGAAAAATATATTTTTGAAATGTTAGTATAAATATATTATTTCATGTGATCAAACAATAATAATAATATTAAAATAATAAATGTCTACCAAATGTCCATCAATGTCCACAAATATTCACAGATGTTTACGAAAGTCGAAAAATATATTTTTGAAATGTTAGTATAAATATATTATTTCATGTGATTAAACAATAATAATAATATTAAAATAATAAATGTCTACTAAATGTCCATCAATGTCCACAAATATTCACAGATGTCTACGAAAGTCGAAAACTATATATTTGAAATGTTATTATAAATATATTATTTCATGTGATTAAACAATAATAATATTATTAAAATAATATATGTCTACCAAATGTCCACCAATGTTCACAAATATTCACAGATGTCTACGAAAGTCGAAAAATATATATTTGAAATGTTATTATAAATAAATTATTTCATGTGATTAAACAATAATAATATTATTAAAATAATAAATGTCTACCAAATGTCCACAGATGTCTATGAAAGTCGAAAAATATATATTTGATTAGTACAAATATAATATGTATTACACATTTTGCCAATGGACTCAAAATCTTGAAATATCCCCAGGACATTTTGTTTATGGATCAAATGTCTTGAATGTCTATAAAGACATTTTGTCTACAAACTCAATGTCTTGAAAATGTCTATGAAGACATGTTGTCTATAATAAGTCATCTGAAATGTCTTGAAATGCCTACGGGACATTTTGTCTATGAAAGTTTGTGAAAGTCCCAATCCACTACCCCCGTAAGAAGGTAAAACTGTAATTGTATTTCTCTTTGAACTATCAATCAAGTAATTTACTGACAAATTCAATCAATATCAGTTTCATTTATGAATACACTATTATAATGATTGGTTACTTTTGCATTATTTAGATTCACGTTACTATGGTGGTGGTTTGTGACGGTTGTAGATGGTTGATGAGAATATAATCTAATTGGCAGTAGAAAAAAACAATAAAACATCAAATCGACTAATTTCATACCATTTTAGTGTGGGTTTTATTATCATTTTGGAAACACCAAAGTATATGACTAGAACAAGTCGAAAACATAGTCTATATGTTCTTGATCTCTGATCCACTTTGTAGCTACCCATTTCTCTCCTTTAATCACTGGGCAACTCCCATGTAGAGACATCTGCAAAACCACACAAAACAGATTAAGTTTAAAGCATGAACGATTGAATGAACTGAAGTTTGAGGTGCTCAGAAATGGTTGAAGCGATCAAATAAGAGCATCACTATGACTATAGAGCGATATGGCCCTTGTTAGTCTTACCAAAGGCGAAAGTATTGCATATGATATGGAAAATTGGTTATGGATAAAAGCCCGTTTTAGGCAGTTCGTAATTTTTCCCAAGTTAGATCTGAAATCTGATTCGATTTTTCGTTTTCATGTGACTCGTGATGTCTCCTCGTCTGAATAACTGACTTTGGCCAATTTTGGAACCATATGAGTTGGACGATTCAAATTTAGATGAGTAGACGAGTCAGATTCAAATAATGAGAAAAAAGTGTAATGAACTAATTTAGAAAGTACCTAATTACCAACTAAAAACATAAAGAAGATTAATTACCTCATTTCTTGTTCCATTCGGGAACGTAGAATAAAATAAAAGGGCATCGCTTTTGCTCGGTTTCACTTTGAGACCAATGCATTTCTCAAAATCATAATCAGAGTTCATATTCGATCCATTCTGCAAATTCAAAATGGCCACAAAATCAGTATAATCATAACATACATCGGTACAAGTCTGGCCTACTATCTTACCTCAAAAGGGAAAACGGTTTCTCCTCCTTCCTCGACATCGGATAAATATAACAAAAATGAAGCTATCTGGATAAATGTTATTCACATATAATTATATCATCTTTGAAGATTAGTAAAACGGAGAGAACCTAAAGATAATAGATCTGAACACCAGAAACTGTTGAGACTAATTAACAATGTTTTCTTCCGATTACTAGTCGAATCAAAAAAACATTCTGAAATAATTGAGATTTTAAATATGCGAGCTTTTGCTATTATTCGACAGTTTCAAGACCTTACGACATATAACTTAAACTTTTTATTTAGGAAGTTACGATATTAAGAAAATAAAATATCAGTGAAAGCGTGAAATGTGAAATGTGTTAATACCATTTTCGAATAAGAAAGAAGAAGCAATGCGCCAATATGTTATTGCTTAGAATTTTACCCTTTGACTCTTTCGGTCGGCCATATCTTCGAGGCTGAAAGCATTATAATGAGAAACATACCTCTGCCCTACCTTGTATCGGATGACATACAATTCCTGCAACATGTAACATTTACCCTACTCAATCTAATGCAAAGTATGCTCGAAATAATGGTCCATTCGTAGATAAGAAACTAAGTATAAATAAATTTTGTTAATCACATAGATGCGGAAAAAGTACATTAGTTGTGAGCTAATAATTCTTGTAAATGAAAATTCGTATAAAAACTTAAAAAGTAGGACTAAAAGTTATTACCATTCAATACACAAAGTAAACTGAGTAAAGATAGGTTTTACAATGACTAATACGATAAAACACTGAACTTGTTAAATTGATTAGATTACAACGTCAATGAACAATTCGTCGGTGTTCATTTTAGCTCGAAGGTCAAAGTTACGGTTTACAGTGGCAAATAGCACCGTCGAAGGAATGAAATATCACATATCAACAAATTTATATAATTATATAAAAAGACGAACGGAACATGAACATGATTTAAGAAGGCACCTAGCAAGGGCATTACTTGACGAAAGATTATAAAAGAACACGAACGTCTAGAGAAAGAAAAACGTGGAAAATATTACCTCGCCATGTTTCCATGGAATCCTTATAGCCCTTGCAATCTTTTGTTCAATAAGGCTCACAGTTCCAGTTTTATCCGCAGATGGTTTAATAAATGCACCTGAACTGAAAATGCATTAGTAAACAAGGATCAACCATCACCAAACGAACAAAAAAAAAATTTAGAAGTAAATTAAAGATACTATTAGAACATATCATACATCTGCCCAACCAGATAATTCCCCCGAGCCCTGAGACATGTGTTTTGGACTATCAAGAAATTGGTCATTGTTTCTAATTAATAGCTCTATGTTCTTCCAAATTTATAAGACCCGGAAAGAAATACCTTGTTCTTACATTCTTGGTGTTTTCAACAGTTTCTCCCTCTCGTAAAACCAACATAGATGGTTCAATTCTTGGCTTTGCAACACCAATTATAGTTCTACATTGTTCTTCAGTAGCAAATTGTGGAAAATATAGTGCGAGAGGTTTCCAACTCAAAACCTGCATTTTCGACGTAGAAAGCAACCAAATTTTTTTAGCACATTCCCCCTTGCTAATCATTAACTCATTTAGGATAACACTGGACTAGATTAATTCTTAAGAGATGGCTAAAGAAGCACCTGAAATAGGATTGAAGAGACAAACGAATCTCCAGTCTCTCCATATGATACCCATTCTTTGTCGTCATCAACCGATCCGAGTAGCCTCGCTTTCTGATGAGAATTAAGATACTGTAAAAGCAAACGAACGATTCAACACCGAAAAAAAGAACATAAACAAAGACGAGCACGCATTCATATGCATTGATCGCACGAAGAAACTTCAATAATACTCATTCAAATAGATAAAAGTAAGTGTTACTTTAACTTGAAATAAGTGGAAGGATCCTAAGAATCCAACAAGAAAGAAAATGGAGCAAGATGCCAAGACATAAGGAAGCCCTAGCTTATTTTCCCTAAGAATCCTGAGTAAGCTATTAGTCCTTTTACCTCCTGTAACGCCCCAAGCCTTAGCAGTTGCCGATATTGTCCCCGCTTTAACCACCTCACACAGGTACGGGGTTTTGTCCTTGGCGAAGGCACCACAAGCCCACCCAAAAGGCCTCGGTACTTACTAAGCTTGAGCTTACACATATAGCCCAGTCTCTGGACACTCTTGTGAGCAATGTGGGACTATTACAATCCCCCACCCTCAGCGAAGAGTCGTCCTCGGCTCTGATACCACTTTGTAACGCCCCAAGCCTTAGCAGTTGCCGATATTGTCCCCGCTTTAACCACCCAGGCCCAAGCCCACACGGGTACGGGGTTTTGTCCTTGGCGAAGGCACCACAAGCCCACCCAAAAGGCCTCGGTACTTACTAAGCTTGAGCTTACACATATAGCCCAGTCTCTGGACACTCTTGTGAGCAATGTGGGACTATTACAATCCCCCACCCTCTTGGCGAAGGCACCACTTTGTAACGCCCCAAGCCTTAGCAGTTGCCGATATTGTCCCCGCTTTAACCACCCAGGCCCAAGCCCACACGGGTACGGGGTTTTGTTCTTGGCGAAGGCACCACAAGCCTACCCAAAAGGCCTCGGTACTTACTAAGCTTGAGCTTACACATATAGCCCAGTCTCTGGACACTCTTGTGAGCAATGTGGGACTATTACAATCCCCCACCCTCAGCGAAGAGTCGCCCTCGGCTCTGATACCACTTTGTAACGCCCCAAGCCTTAGCAGTTGCCGATATTGTCCCCGCTTTAACCACCCAGGCCCAAGCCCACACGGGTACGGGGTTTTGTCCTTGGCGAAGGCACCACAAGCCCACCCAAAAGGCCTCGGTATTGGGCGAAGACACGCGATTCGCCCGACCTATCAGAGCACGCAGCGACATCGTGGACCCCCCACATACACGATTTTGTCTTCACTTAGCCACCACACAGCGTGGTGTGAGGTTTTGTCTTGGCGAAGGCACCACAGACCTTCCCAAGAGGCCTCGGTACTTACTAAACTTGAGCTTACACATATAGCCCAGTCTCTGGACACTCTTGTGAGCAATGTGGGACTATTACAATGGGCCTGGGTGGTTAAAGCGGGGACAATATCGGCAACTGCTAAGGCTTGGGGCGTTACACCTCCCCTATTATTCATTTTTATTTCTCTCTCTAAACACCTCATTTTTTTTTGCATTCATTCTTAGTTGGTGTTACTTCTTTGGGTAACTTAGATGTCTATCTCTCTCTAACAGACATTAACAAGACAATCAGTTCAGGCGTTACAGAAATACAAATGAGAAATTAAAAAAAAACCCATACTAAGATAACCTAAAATTTGTAAAACAGGGATGGTGTTGGATTGAAAATACAGGATTATAGATTTTATCAACCATTATGAGTAATACATTTGAAGCTGTAACTTCTGAATAAGTTACTTTAATAGAAACCCAAGTTAATGCTTTGAAATCAAAATTAAAAATGAATTCAAGTAGTGAACCTTAATAGAAGAATAAACTGATGTGTTCTCCTTCTCTGTCCGTTTGATTAACCTAAACAAATTTTAAGGGGAAATGCTAAAAATTAATGTAATTAATTATATGGGCAGTTAGTTAAATTCAAAGGTGTAGTCAACATTAGTCTATGCCCAAATTCAAAAGAATATAAAGTCCTGGTAATTGTCTTCGTCTCTAAATTTTTTTTATACTTTAATATCCCAACTAAAAAAAAATTATACTTTAACAACCACCTTTTAAAAATTTAAACTTTAAAAAAAATTTAAACTTTAAAAAAATTTTATACTTTTAAAAATTTATACTTTTAAAATTTATACTTTTAAAATTTACATTATACTTTACAAAAATTTATACTTTTAAAAATTTTAAAAAAATTATACTTTTAAAAATTTATACTTGTTAAAAATTTATAATTTAAAATTTTATAATTTAAAGTTTTATAATTTAAAATTTTATACTCTTAAAAATTTATAATTTTAAAAATTTAAACTCTTAAAAAATTTAAACTTTAAACTCTTAAGGTTAAAGATTTAATCTTTTATAAGTATAAATTTTTAAAAGTATAAATTTTTAAACGTATAAATTTTTTAAATTATAAATTTTTAACAAGTATAAATTGTAACAGTATAAATTTTTAAAACGGGTTTGTACGACGATCCAGCCTCGTGTTTTGCGAAGAATACTGTAAGTATTTTAGGATCTCTTGCACTCCGCTCATTCCTCAATTCTTTAAAATAATATGAGAATTTAGTTTAATACTAAAAAGTGACTATAAAGGAATTAAAAGAAAGATCAAGATTTCAACCTCCTTGATATATCACATTCATTCTTGTTTATCTGACCTCTAGTTTGCTAGAGGAACACACCATTAGAACCTCGTGTTGGAACACTAGCGAGTACCATCGCTTCGTTGATTAATTTTATAGTGTCACCTAGACTCATTTCATGAGTATACATACGCCTTTTGAAATGCTATTCAACGACTTTTAATTTAAAAAATTTATAATTTAAAAAACTTTAAACTCTTAAGATTAAAGTTTTAATTTTTTAAAAGTATGAATTTTTAAATTATAAATTTTTACAAGTATAAAATTTTAAATTATAAATTTTTAACAAGTATAAGTTTTAACAGTATAAATTTTTAAAAGTATATCTTTTAAAAATTTTTAAAAGTATAAATTTTTTTAAATTTTTAAAAGTATACTGTAAATTTTTAAAGTATAAATTTTTAAAAAGTATAAATTTAAAAGAGTTTATTTGTTCTTCTCGGCTTATTTCTTACATTCCTACATTTTTAGTTGCTGCGTCTTTCAATATATAAAATTGAAACTGGTAATGGAGTGTGATAATGTTATTTATACGCCATGCCACATCTTCATTTTTGGTATAGAGTGAATTGATTTGTTTCCTGATCGGTTTTCTTATAACTTAGTGTGAGGGAAGTTCTTAGTCTTAAACATCAACCCAATCTGGTTTACGTGCAATATTTAATTTAATATGATTATTGAGCTGAAAAAGTGCTCGCGGAACAATATTTTTGTTTCAATATTGCTGCATCTAGCTATTTTAGAGTGGGAGATGCTAGAGAGCCCAAATTTTTTGGGCATTTTAATGCCCAGCTGATGTGGAATCACTAAAAGACAAGGTTTTTTCAAAGTTTGACTACGGTGGGGACCGCTTTTATTTCTAAATGAGGAAATATGTCACCCTCTAAGTACCGATTTCTAAGTCACTCTATCATTTCCCTTTTAGAGTATGCGCTATCTCATTAAGAATCAACTCCAAGCATCTCGTGTCTTCTTGTTCACGATCAAGAAGTTGTGTGTTGAAAGCCGAGCAGCTTCCTTGAATCAATGGGCACCTAACAAAGCTGCAAAATTGTCACCATAGAAACACACTGGTAAGAGAGATTAATACCATTAAACAAAACTTCAATGTTTCTTTGCTCATTTCCTTTGGTATGACACAATCAATCTATAAGACGAAGACCAAGAGACAAGATACAAAAAGAAAAAAGTCCGCCATGTTCAAGGCCAACATGGATTAGGTCATGTCCAAGTTCCCTTCGACTACCCAATCTGTGGGCCTAATCCAAGCCATTTTATTTGGGTGCGGGTCTAACTTGTTTTTTTTTATGAAAGAGTCTAACTTGTTTCTTAGGTTTAGAGAGTTAAACATGTGAATAGTATATGGTTTTTTCATCAATTTTTTTTTTACTGTGAATAGTATCTGTCCAGGAAGAACGTATTTATCTACATACATATATGTATGTGTGCTGGTGTTCATGTTTGTGTGAAGTGATGAACATATGCGTACATAATTACACAAATTAGTTCATGGTTTCATACCATTCCTGGAGCTGGTGGTATTCCATACTCCAAGGCTGTTAGAAAATCTTCGTCTAGTCATTTCGTAGAACTCATCATCATTTCTCATTTCTTTCTCTTCCGCAGGATCATTCTGTTCTTTAATTGCTTCTTTCTTCTCATTATGCTGTTTTACATGCTATACTAAGTGTTTCCCTCTGCCATTAACACACAAACATGCTCATGAAAAACAGGTTAGTGGAACTGAAGTTGGGTTTCACACATAACGGTTAACAACTACCATAACCCACAAAAGGATCTTGTATCACCAAGAAGAGTTATTGTTTGAAGAAGGCATCCTGGGTTGGTACTCATCTAGTTTAATAGTAATTTGAACAATTAGTTTGGTGAAAAAAAATCTGAAATTGCTCATGAATATGGAAACTTGTCGAACTTTCTTATGTAAGACTCCACACAAGAAGTTTATCATAGATCACCACAAGGTCCACAACCCCATCTACCATGTTCATGTGCACTAACTTCGTTCCCAGTTTCTCTCCCAAATTTTTTATAAAAGTATGTGAATGCAAAGATCCATAGGGTTATCTGCTTACTTGATCCTCTATGAGAATGCATTGGCTAGTTCACGACCACAAACAAATAACTTAAATCTTTAAGTCAACCATGGTTTCTTGAAACAAAGAGGAATCATCAGATACCAACTGAAAGAAACGTCAGTTGCAGTGCCACCATCCCCCCTGTGGATTATGAGAGAGAAGGGCGTTCATCAAATTTTATATGCAAATGCAACTCATTTTGTTGATGACTAAGATCCTTCGACCTTTTATAAGCCCTATGGAGAGCAAGCAAAAATAGGAATAAATAACTACCAGGATAAAAAAAAAGGAACAAAAAAAAGAAACATAGGAATTATTTTAGACCAGGCCTACCTAAATCTTACATATTTGATCTTTATTTCAATTTACTTTTAGCAGTAAAGAAGCAAGGGGTTCCCTATTTCATCGTTCCGGTATAGTTATGCCTGTATGTCTTTTGAACATCAAAGGAATCCGTTCTTGAAATTGCTATAAGAAATGTTTACTTTATTTATCTAATGAAAATTGAGATGAAAGAATTAACTTGAAAGTTAAATCTTTGTGGAGACCTTATTTTACAGAAGGGTGGGTTCAACAACAGTCTCAAAGACCTGCATCCTCACAAGAACTAAAGCTGGGAAGAGTTCCAGTAACTAACTATTCTAGTTCTGGCACATTGAAAAATGTGAGTAAATAAGTACATTTATCCTTTAGATGGGTTGTCAATAGGTGGACAACCAATTTTTTTTTTGTTGAACTGGACAACCAAATTTGTTATGTGGACAAAATGTTCCCTGGGTGTAAAAATAATATATTAGTTTTAAGTGGACAACCAAATCTCTTTCTCTCTCTATAGTTCATACTCTTTACAGCCATCCATGAGAGTGGGGAATAAAAACTCTCTGCACAACCACTAATCAATTTCTTTTTTTTGAGAGATAACATCTTATTAGATTACCTATTTTAGATTTTACCCATTTCTTATCTTTTATGTTTATGTGAAATCAAATAAAACATATTTGGGCAGGTCTTCTTCCTATTTACTTGGTATCTAGGGTTTGGAAATCAAATCAAACATATTTACTTATGATAGACAACCAGATTAATTTGTGTAAGGGTAGTTTCTCTCTCTAGATTATATCATGATCTATTCCTCCACTGGTTTATTAAGGAGAAAATTGTAGAAGAAGCAAACCAATAAGATGAACTAGTGAAGAATATTATTCTTGTTAGGGTTTTAGTATTTTTTTGATTTATCAAATTATAGGAACAAATAATAAGATAACTAGAGTTTCTGTTGTTTGGCAATGTTGATCAAGAGAAATACCATCAAGGTGGTGGTTGTTGAGGGGAGAAAGCATCGGCAAAGAAATTTACAAGAAACAAAATGTCCCCTTTAAAAATAGTAATTAAGTATATTTCAGCCCAATATAATTGTCCACATAAAAAATTTGTTTGTCCATATATTGTCCACCTTTAGACGAGGTATTGAATCTCAAACAGAAAAGTTGTAAATGTTGAAACAATGACAAAAACTGTGAATCAGTAAAAGAGGAGATTTAGCAGATAGCATGATGAGTTTCGAAGTATAAAAAAAATATATTTTATTCTATTCATAGATAACTTTTACTCTGATCACTAAAATTAACACTATAGAGAAAATCCTAGCGGTAAGAAAGTATAAAAAGTTACAATCAAATTCAAGCTCAAAGTACAGCTAACCTCATTAAGAACGTTGCCAACAGATGGACATGCTTCAATAGAAGCTACAAAACAGACGGGCTTTGGCTATGGACCCCAGCCATAGCAATTACCCAAATATCCGTAGCAGAAGACCTATTGCTACGATCACCACCTCGTAACTAATATTGCCGTCACAATAGGTTTTAGCTACGAACTTTTTGCTACGAGTTTCGTCCATAACTACTGGTCAGACGTTTTTGCTATGGATTTCGGCGTAACTAAATGTTCAAAAATATAGGACCGTTCCCAGCTTATTAGTTATGGAGTTGTGCGTAGCAAAAAGTCATTTATTTTGAAATTTTTTTTATAATGGTACGTCCATAAACTACAGAAAATCCATGCAAAAAATTTGCATTTTAAAATCTTTATAGCCGTTAACATTCATTGATCATTACCATATTCAACCGGTAGCTACTGTTCAACCTTCATCTATTAATATATAACTAAAAAGCATATACAACCAAATGTATCAATAATTCGTTTCATCCATTCATTCATTAAAGATTCTTTGTACATAGAATACGCCTCCGCAGCTTTACATATATCCAATAGGCTAACACAACTAATTCACGATCCAAAAAAGTGCAATGAACTTTTAGTGATTATAGTTGCCTATGTTCGAAACAAGTTCAAACCGGGGTCTAACCGATGTTATCTCCTATAATACCTTCTTAATGCCATCCGTAACACGTCTGCAACGTACAACATGATTACGATCTTGGCATTGTTCTTGCAACCTTGACAACCTACGACATGTAAAGAGTGTCAACAAAATAAATTATAAAATTGTCGGGCAATGATGATAAAAATGGGTAAAGAAAAAATGATTCATTTATTTCTTAAAAAGTACAAGTACTGTGAGTGCGGAAATAATGGAAAGGACATACCTCGTGAGGGTAAGTTATAGGGGAGGCAAAAAGTTTATATACCGAAGCGGCAGCAACAAGATGACTTGCACCGAGCTTATCATTAGTTGTATTATATGTTCAATACTTAACATTAGGCATGCAAATTAGTTTAAGTGTAAAAAGAGAATTTGTAGAATATGTGTTCATGAATGATAGAGATGTACCCTTTCTTTGACATCTGGCCTAACCTGTAAATAGGGTTTGGAAGTTTGAAATTTCTGTTTCCTAAGCACGACCTGGTTAAAGCATCCATTGTGCTGTGCTGCTAATCACAACTTTGATACAGAATCCGTGGTGGCAGAGTGCAGTTCTCTTCGCCGAGAAGTATTCCCAGCTCTCCATTCTCATTTCCTCTTCTAATCTGCACGAATACCATAAAATCGGAGTTCCATAAGATAAACTTGTTCGATACATCAAGAAGGTCCAGTTTAAGTCATGAACTACGTTTACTACCCACTAAATATCGATGAAAAATCATCTAGGATTAACTAATGGCTAATTCGACTTGTGGTTTAAAGAAGTTAGAATGTATATAGTTTTTACCTCATTATCAAAGACGGCTAACCTCCAAATCCTACAGAAACAAGAGTCACTTCTGTGGCATTTCGCTGCTTCTCAGGTTTCATAGTTATGTAGACCAATGACCAGCCACTAGCTCTAAGCGTAGTACATAATTCATGGAGAAGTGTTCTGATGGAATGCTTCACCTCTTCAACCAAGTGACTACGATCATAAGAATCTAATATGTATGACAAGAGATGCAAAATGGAAGCTTGTAAACGTCTCTAGTCCCAGCAATTACTTTTTAAAATGGCTAGAAAAGATCACTAGACTTGAACCAGAATGAGAGTAATTAGGTCATTGAGAAATACCGAAAGAAAGGTAGACTGGTGTCGAGGAGATTATAGTGTGAAAGATATGATCCATATCAATCAACACAATATCGAAACTGTCAGTAGGCGCCGAAGTACTGAAATATTTTCTTGCCATTGAAACAGTGAACTTCAGATCACTTAAATGTCGAGCTTCAGCAATGTAGTTAATAACATGCACATAGCAAATGCTAGTATACTCGTTTGGCTCCAAATTTTTAAGCTCGACATATAACGTGAAAACCTTTTAATAAGTATATGACTCAGTTGTGTTTTCTTGCTGAATAACTGCAACACTCTAGTTTTGACAAATTTGCAACATGTTGGTTAAAGTGATCATCATAGTAATGAAAAGAACGGCACCCGCCACAAGTGTTGCACTGAAGATTGTCGCTACAAATGAAATTATATAGAAACTCGACTCCGTCAAATAACTGCTTCCAACTTGTGCAATAATGAAGAGATTGAGAACAAAAAAAAAAAAACAAATTCTACACCTGAAAATTGCATAAAAAAGTGTTCCCCAAAGACATAAAACTAGCATCCAGTTGATCCCCACAAGATGGAACTCAAATTTTACCAAATAAATACCAAAAAGTTCCCCAATCCCCCTAAATAAATTACATTAACTTAACAAAATACTTAGGCTTCGTCCAGTATCATGTCAACTTCTGCAAGTATTGACGTCTAGATTTATACATGTTCATTATGCTATCTTGGGTTGTAGTATTATATGATGCATATGCTATAGAATGTTTATCTATATGAGCCTACAGTGTCAACACCAGGCTGCAGTAAAGAATTAAAGATGAGACATATTAGTTCAGACATGGAGGTATCTGAGATCCACAAATGTAGGTAAAAGGAAGAAACTTCAAAAAAAAAAAAATATGAAACAAGCAATTAGCAGACACTGTTGAGTTTCTAATCTAACAGAACGATGAAGAACTAAATCCAAAAAGTGGAAAATTTTGATCTACAAACTTCAAATTGAAATCGTCCGAAACTAACCATTAAGAAGAAAAAAAATCAAGTTTCCATATCTTAAAAATCGAACACTTCTCAGAGTAGAATTAAAATCATCTCAAACCCCTACAACACGGATATTGATGAAAATAAAATCAAAAGAAAAATAACCTCAAACCCTAATATCATTTTGATTTTAAGATCTTATTTTCTTTTTTGATTCAGAAATACCTTATTTGTCTTTTATTCAAAATAAAATTACCTCGAACCCCTACAGCACAATGATACCTTATTCTGCTCCAAAGCTCGAACTTCTTCACGATGGTTATTAATCTCGTTTTGATTCAGACCTTCATTAATCTCTCTTTCTCCCTCTTTTTCTCTTTACCTCTCTCTCTCTCTCTCTCTCTCTTTCTTCCTCTCCCTGAGTCCCTACTCGAAGTCGGTCTCTCTCTCTCTATATCTATCCCTGCTCCATCTCGATTTTTGCCCTAGCTGAGTACTCTTTTTTTGGAACTTATTTGGGGATTTGGCGCACCTAAACTTTTCCCCTTTTTACCGCCGACCCAAAATTTTGATTCCTTCTACGCGGGTAATCTAAATTTTTGGCGCAATATTTTCGTGGCAATCTTAATCAACATCTGCTACCATTTTGACTCTCTAGTTATGGATTTCTCGTAGCAAATGTCCACTAGTTGTTATGCCTATCGCACCGTAGCAAAATAGGAGTTCTTGATTTTTTGAAAAATTATGCGTGTGGCACAGTTGACACGGACCCTTGTGTAGCAAGTACACACGAAATCTGTAGCTATTAGTCAGTGTTTGCTACGACTAAAAAATATCCATAGCAAATGTTGTTTAATAGCTATGGTATATGAATTTCGTAACAAAAGGGGCGTAGCTAAAACCCGTCTGTTTTGTAGTGACTTGTCCTTGCTTTCCAATGCGCTTCGACATCATTGCCAAACTCACTGAAGTCGATTCCGCTTGATTCTTTGACAAGATTGTGCATGCTTTCCCTTCTCCAAGGTTTTTCTAGACATATTTCGACACCCTGCAAGTAAAATGAGTTTCCATTATGGAGCTCTTGTCAAACAATTTCAACACTTCTAAGAAACCGGAACATTTGAAGTGGTACGTTAAAAGAACTTTGGCAACAAAATTTGAGATCTGATATCATAATTTGCGGACAGAGTTCTTCAGGAGTCGGCACATTTATGAGGTTTTTTCAATGCAAAACAACTTCATGTAGGAAATTAGTCGAGGATTTGACCTGGTAATGAACAGTAAGCTTCCCTTGAACAGCAAGAGCACATTGGATAATAATTTCCTCTGCCATGTGTTCATCATGCGCCGATAGTCTGAATATGCTTCATACATTTATAAGTTAATGACTGTTATCAAAATTTTTTATGGTGGCCAATACGTGGACAACTATTTTTGGGCCCGGTGCGAGTCAATTATGCTTGCCTTAGTGGACTTTGATTTAATAAGGGGACAACTCCAAAAAGCCTTAAATACTAACAGTTACTAACTTGTGGACCATTAACAAAATAATAGTTCAAACTTGAAAACCTAAGTTGTCTTCTTCTTCATCATCTTCTTCGTCTTCCTTCTTCTTAGTCTTATTCTTATTCTTTTACTGCTACTAAAAGTAAACTATAGTTTCTACCACTTTCTTTTATTTTTTTTATCAAATCCTAGATGAATGAAGAAGATAAAACTCATCAACCTCCAATTCCCTTGTTTTTTTAGTAAATAATAGTTTCTACCACTTCTCTTTGTTTTTTTAGTGAACTATAGATTCTACTACTTCCCTTTGTTTTTTTATCAAACCCTAGATGGGTTTTAATCAAACCCTACATTGATGAGGTAAAACTCTAACTTTTTTAATTTTATTTGTATATTCGTTTGGGTAGTTTGAAAAAACACAAAACGATTTCAAGGCAAAAATTCGAAATGAAGAAGAAATTCTCAGAATTTCGTGGGAAATTCACGGAAATATGCCAGGGAATTTTATTTGTATATTGGCAAGTTTCCTTCTGTCTTGCCAAATTTTCGTGGGAAATCTACGAAATTAGCAAGTCAGAATTTTTAAAAAAAAAAAAGTTAAGATCTCTCGTGTTTTGTCGATTTTCCACAAAGCACGAGCAACTCTACTTGTTTGTAAAAAAATCTAGGGTTTTGAAATTTTTAATTTCTAGGTTTTGAAAGTTTAACGGATTTTAGGATTTTTAGATCTGATCTTTCTGGTTAGGAATATCCTTCAACAATTCCATTCCCTTTGTTTGATGTCATAATCTTCTTCAAAAAAAATTCTCTCTCTAGAATTTTGAGTTGATGATGAAGATGAAGTAGTAGAAGAAGACCAAACTTACTTAGGGTTTATGGAGAAAAGAAAAAGAAAGGATAAATCTAAGGCCCAAAAAAGGAGCCCAAATAGGAAATCCAACCCAATAGGGAATTATATCTAAAAAAAAACCCAAAATGTTAGATTACCTTCCTATCCCCCCAAAAGAAATAGTTCCCTCTCATGTCCCTCACTCATTTCCCGCCCAAAAAATGCCAATCAGCCTCTCTCCTTTCCCTCCCTGACTTGATAAGACATAACCCATGCCAGCCTTTCTCTTTCTCTCTCGGTCTCCGCGCTCTCTCTCCTCATTCAAACCCTCTCTTGATTAGACACAAACCCTCTCCATCTCTCTCTCTTCATTCAAACGATTCCTCTCTATCTCTCCTCTCTATCTCGATCAAACTCTATTTCTCTTCATTCATTCAAACGCTGCCTCTCCGTCTCTCTCTCTATCTCTTTTTCAAGCGAAACGATTTCGGCCATTAACCCTAGAATCGAAATGTTACCGGCGATTCTCTCTCTCTATCAAAGCTATTTAAGCAACTTGATCTACTCATCTCTCTCTCTTTCAACGAATCTTGTGTTTCTCTCTCTATTTCGCTCTCTTTCAAACACAGGTACGTCTCTGTTCTTCCTCTAACTCTTGATCCTCTCTCTGTTGTTGGTAAATTATTTGGATTGTTAGAACATTTTTGGGGTTTCTGGTTTCAGATCTTTGTTTGTTGGTAATATTTTAGGACTGTTGGTACAGTTTTAGGGGTGTTCGAAAATTTGGGGGTGTTTTCAAACAATTAGGGTTTATTATTTCAAGTTCAGTACTCTGATCTTGAGTTTGTGATAAAACATTTTGGTTGTTGTTTTGTGATTTCGGAAGCATTTGGGTGTTTATGGTTCTTCATCAAGCTTCTAGGTTAGGTTTGTTTTAACATTTAGGGTTGTGATCCGAAAGTTAGGTTTCTGTGGAGACATTTAGTACTTTGTCTTCGATTTTTGGGGGTCTGTCTTTGTTGATGAAGTGAATGATTTGTTTTATCATTCTGGTTGTGTTAAAGAAATGTAGGATTATGTTTAGACATTTTGATAGTTGTTTGTGATTTCGGAAGCATGCATCTTCACAGAAAGGTCATTTGGGTGTTTATGAATCTTCATCAAGTTTCTAGGTTAGGTTTGTTTTAACATTTAGGGGTGTGATACGAAAGTTAGGTTTCTGTGGAGGAATTTAGTCATTTGTTTTGGATTTATGGGTGTTTGTCTTTGTTGATGAAATGAATGGTTTGTTTTAACATTCATGGCTGTGTAAAAGAAATTAGTATATGTTTAGACATTTTGGTTGTGTATGATACGAAAGTTAGGTTTCTGTGGAGGAATTTAGTCATTTGTTTTGGATTTATGGGTGTTTGTATTTGTTGATGAAATGAATGGTTTGTTTTAACATTCATGGTTGTGTAAAAGAAATTAGTATATGTTTAGACATTTTGGTTGTGTACATACATTTTGTGTTTGTTTGAAACATGTGGGTGTCTAATACAAAACATAACAAATTTTGCAGATTACAAAGATGGTTAAAGCTTCAACAAAGAAAGGAGATGGTCCTGAAAAAAGACAACAGACTCCAGTGAGGGCTAGCCCTAGAAAGAGGGCTAGTGAAGAGCCATCATCTGCTGGGCCTAGCAAAAAAGGCAAGAAAGTTGCTAGTCCTAAACAGGCTAAGGTATGTTATTATATACACATCTTTGACAATGTCCTGTAATTAATGTTTGTGATCTCACATTTCTTATAATGGTTTGGCATATTTGTTCGTGTGTTGTCATTCTGTAAAATGTTGCTTCAATTAGTGAACTGTCATTATTGTGTAGACCATTGGCCTAGGCTTATTGTGTAGACACATTCCAAAATGATTTGCCATTACTTATAGTGATGTAGTATTCAGTGTAGTGTTGAACATTTTGTTGAATGCCCTGACATATCTGTTACTGTTGGTGTGAAGCATCGATCGTATACATCGAAAACGAGAGAGCCAATGGTGGAGGCTCAACCAACAGAGGCTAGGGAGCAGAAGAAGAAAACTATTTTTGCCCCAAATTCTTTTCAATTTCTTCTTTGTTTTAAGAAGAAAACTACTTTAAATATTCTATAAATATTTCAAACCATTTTTAAGCATTTTACATAATTTCGAGACATTTTGGAGTTTGTCCTCTCAGTATTGTTTGTGGTCTCGCATTTCGTATACTGTTCTGGCATAATTTCTTGTGTGTTGTCATTCTGTAAAATGTTGCTTCACTTATTCCTACTCTTATTCCTAGGGTTTTGTGAAAAGTTCTGAAAACCATTGGCATCAACTTACAGTGTTGTAGCATTTATAGTCGTGTTGGAACATTTTGCTGAATGATCTCACATATCTATTACTGTGTGTTTGAAGCATCGATCTGCGACATCCAAATCGAAAGAGCAGATGGTGGAGGCTCAACGTATAGAGTCAAGGGAGCAAAAGAAGAAAAATTGCAGTTCACAAAGTAGCAAGGGACAATTTGGAAGCATTTGTAGTCCAGTTTTTGTTCTCTAGAATGTTGATGAAATGAATGGGTTGTTTTAGCAATTTGGGTTGTGTTCAAGAAATTGGGGTTATGTTGAGACATTTAGTACTTTGTTTATGATTTTTGGGAATTTTACTTGGTTATTACAGTGATGTTATTGGTCAATGTGGCAGATAATTTGGTTTATGTTTTAACATTTGGTGGGGTGTTGATGGATTTTGTGGTTATTAATGAGTAAAAATTGATATGTTTTTGACATTTTGGGTTGTGTAGAAACATTTTGTGCAAAACATTTAAAAAAGAGAAGCAGCAACAGCAAGACAATAGGTTGTACAAAGAGCTAGCTCTAGAAAGAGGGCTAGTGAAGAGACAACAACTGTATGGCCTAGTAAAAAAGACAAAAAAATATTAAAGGTGACTGAATCACAGACCAAGGTAAGATGCATTCCTAAACATTTTGCATAATGTTTAAGAATGCATACGAAATGACATAAGGTTCTGTGAAAAAAGTTAAAATTTGGGAAAAAGAGTGGCATCAGATTTTTGAAATGTCCTCTCATTATTGATTGTGGTCTGGCATTAAGTATAATGTTTTCGCATTATTGGTAGTGTCCAGGCATTTTGGAGAATGTTGTCTACATTATTCTTAGGGTTCTGTGTATAGTTATGGAAACCAGTGGCATCAGTTTTTTTTGGTACACAATTTGCAAAATGATCTCGCATTATTGACAGTGTTCTAGCATTGTAAATAATGTTTAGGGGTGCAAGGTAATAACAACAATTGTTTCTCAAACAATTCGAATAATGTTAGAGCATTATTGATAATGTTGGAACATTATCAAGAATGTTTAAGAATTGCAGAAATTGTTCGTCGAACATTATGTATAATGTAGCATTCAAGTTACCTAATCTTCATCCATTTCAGAATATATTCGGAAATGTTACACAACGACGGAGTATGTCCGTTTCAAAATCAAAAGTTCTCTCATCAGCGAAGAAGTGTAGGTATTTTAAATCGACTTCTGCTTTGCAATTTAACAAATGTTTGGGCACTGCTTAAAATGCTTAGAAAACGTTAGACTGATCTGAACATCTTTAATACAAAATTATGGTGAACATTTTTCAAAATGTTCACACATCCTTTAAAATGTTAATACAAATTGTAAAGTGTTTTTTAACAAAACGAGAACCAGTTGCTACTGTTAACATAACTGTACGGAATAGTGTTAACACATCCCGTAAAATGTTTAGACAAACTGTAAAGTGTTGCTTACAGAACGAGAAGTGGTTGCTAATATTAACAAATCTGTATGGAACAACAATGAAAACACCATGAAAATACCCTAAAACCAAGAACAACCTCACCAATGAAGCTTCAAATAAGTAGATCTACAAATCTATATATTACTCTCTACAAAACTATGAAAACACCATGAAAACATCCCACAAACCAGATTTAACTCTCTACAAATAAGTAGATCTACAAATCTATATATTTGACCTCCATTAAAGAAGATGATGATTGAAGATAAAAGATGATGAAGGTTGCTCAAACGAAGAAGATGATGAAGGTCGCTCAAACGAAAAAGATGATGACTGAAGATGATGATTAAAGATGATTGAAAATAAAGGAAGATAATGAATGTTCTTGAAGAGGGTTTAGGTTTATGTAGAGAGAGAAATCTGGAAAAAAATTTAGAGAGAGAAAGAGGTAATAAAGAGGGTTGAAGAATGATGACTATAGAGAGATGAAGATGATGATTGAAGAAGATGATGACTGTAGAGAGATGAAGATGATGTTTGAAGAAGATGATGGTCGGTGAGATTCGAGAGAGAAAAGAGGGTTTGGGTTTGTGTTAGGTAGAGAGAGAAAGTGAAACAGATTATGGAGAGAGAAAAATGTTTAGTTTGTGAAAGAGAGATATTAAGGAGAGAGAAAGTTTATGTTTCTTATAGAGGGAGAGAGTTGTTGGATATATATAGGAGGGCAAAAGAGGGATTAGAAGAAACTATTAGGTCTTAGAGATACGAGTTGGGTCCGGATTGAGCATAGGGATGTGTATTTGGGTTTGATTTGAGATATTAGTTGATTATTGGGTTTTGGGTGGGTTAATAATCCCGGTTGGGTTTTTTTTTGTATTTAGGCCCAAAATTTGGGCCTTTCATCAAAATTTTCAAAGAAAAAGGTGTTAAAATAATACATCTAATTCTAAGAGGACTTGAGTGAAAATAATAGAGAGTTGTCCCCTTAGAAACTGGTGTCCATATAAAAAAATTAATTAGTTATTATTTTATTGAGAGAGAGAGATTTTAATTTCTTTTTTTAACCCTTGAAATTTATTTTGATCCTTTTTTTCTTAAATTAGTTATTTTATTTCTAAGAAGGAAACGATTATTGTTTTTTAAATAGGTAACTTTATTTCTACGAAGGACTATATTTTAAATTTGGGAGGGACTCCTAAACAATATACATAATTAAATAAGGATGTTTGTCCCAGTCATCGTTTTCCCTTCTGTTTTATATAATAGATATATATATATATATATATATATATATATATATATATATATGAACCACACAGCCTAGGAAATGACCTTACTATCTATTTGAGCCCCCTCCCTCTCTGCCCATAGATGAATTAAAAAGTTGTCTGAAGAAGAGATAAAGACATACCATTCTTTTACAAAGGAAACGTTACATTGCAATAAACTTCTACAAAGATTATTTATAGACCATCTCCAACAAAAATCATATTTCTAAAGAGGGATAACATTTGAAAAATAGTCAAAATGAGGAATATTCAAGTCGTCAGAATTAACTAGAAGCATCTGATCCTGAAATTCCAAGGTCCGAGCACTAGATGTACATTTTTTCCTTCTTTTGCAAACTATATTGATTCTAGATTCTGAACAAAACCAACGCCATAAATTAAGCAAAAATATATATTATGGTGCAAATAATATTGATGCTAGATTCTGAACGGAACCTTCAACAAAAAAAAAAAGATTCTGAACGGAACCAACCCTTTCTCCACGCCCTGCAACTCATGGTGCAAAACAGAAACAGGTGTAGCTGCAGCGGTCACATTGGCTCTATGGTCTCTCAAGACACTGCCATGACCTGCAGTATCCTTGCTTAAAGAACCATCTGCATTAACATCATATTCACACATAATGATCTTGGCTGTAGCATACTCAAACTTCATGTTCCAACCTTGAGCAACATATCTACTCCTCTGACATTCCTTGGTCTTAACTTTTGGATACACATCTTAGGGTCAACATCTTTTTTTCGTTCAGAAAATTCGGTGTTTTTGTAGAAGTTACTTTGGTGCAACGGGCTCCTCCTAGGGACGTTTTCACTTCTAATGGAGGTGGGACATATTTCCAATCCATGAGAAGCCGAAAAGACTCCAGCCTTTAACCCCACACACTATCTTGTGAGCCGAAATTCACGATTCTTTCACTTGTTTACTTGTGTAATCGCAAGTTATATTGGGTTGTTACTCTTCGTCATTCTACTCTTAATCAGTTCAAATCCTTTAAATTGCGTTTGTGGTAGAGGTTAGTAGGTTATAACATATTAAGATACGAAAGAGTTCAACTAGTGCAAATTTTTGACACCATAAACACATACATATCGTATTGGTAAAAACAATCTTACTGTTCGAGACTTCAATGTAGAATAGTACTTTTCAAAATTAAATACAATTCACAATACAACTAAAGATTTGCCATTATAAGCATTAACAGTAGGAATACATACAAATATGTAAAACTATTGATATTCAGCTCAAAGACTCACCCGATATGTACAATGTATGTGTATATATAATACAGAAATGACAAGACTAACCTGTTCTCTTCTTTGTAATTATGAACAAGTAACTAACCTTTCTTGTTGAAGCAAATACCCTTCACTACTCAAAGTCCCCCTGACAGCACGATAAAACTCCAGCCACGAGGATGAGTAATCATCAGTTGCACTGCATGAAAATGTCGGGTTTGGAGTCGCTGGACTAGCAACAACTAAATCCAGCATTGAAGTTGCAGGTTTTAATGGCCGAGGGAAATTAAATGCTAAATTGTCAACTTTGTGTTCATAAATCTTTCCTTGTCGGTCAAGTTTATACCTTGATGTCCCTTGAAACTGCCCGTTTGCCTCCCAAACAACCCTTGGGACGCCTCTCAAGTTCCATCTGATCAGGATCACGTTCTCAGACGGCTGCCAAACCCTCAAGACCTCAAGAGATATCTCTCTAAATAAAACTCGACCATGGAAACGTAAAGCCCAGAATATTGATTTGTATTTCTCAATTCCAGTAAATGTGTTCAATGGGTCTATGAATGTTATATCATCTCTGCCAATATAACACAGCAAAATTTCCTTAATCAAAAGGGTTAGAACAAAAAACAATAAATTAAACCTATAACAGATTATATGCAGTTTTAGGTTATAATACATATTCAAAGGATCTATACGTAATTACATCATACGTAAACTAATACAATAGTAAAGAGAGCGTGGTTGTTCCACAAACATGAAACTGACAGAGTTAAAACTGTTAAAGGAACTTCATCTTTAAATTGGAAATTAATTAATACCAACTGCAGTACTGTCAGGGCCGTGCCTGACAATTTAGGGGCCCTGTGCCAAACTTGAAACAAGGCCCCTTTATTTGAAAAACACAAGAGTTGAAAGAGTTATTTTACCTGAATTTTATGTTTTGAAATGATTTAACTATTAAAAAAGATTGAATCATTGACGAATCCAAACTCAATGTATGATGTTAATATATGATTGACGTAACACTCTTCATGCAAAACATCTGTTTTGACGAATGTTTTATTTTCATAAAACATTACTTTACAAATTTAAGACATGAAAATTAAACTATGAGAATAAAGAATTAACTTTTAAGTTTGTATGGTAAGAACTTAGGAACTAAAAAAAATATCAAAATCAAACTAAAATGGAGTATGGTACAATCGACTAACAACCACACAAATATTGTGCTCTTAGAAAAAGAAAAAAAGACAAAAAGCACCAAGTGTTGTGCTATTAGAGAAAAAGCAAATAAACATTGTGTTGTGAAAAAGAAACAAAATTGTTGGTAGCTAGTTTTGAACTCAAGACCTCTTGTGCGGTAGCCAAGCATCAAACCAGCAAAGCTACTACAGTTTCGGCGTTACCATTGTTAAATTGGTCCTAGTTAACTAAACTGCTACACCCTTAAAAGTGAAGCAAATGAGGCCCCTCGTGGTGGGGGGCCCTGTGCGGGCGCACGGCCCGCACCCCCCACCACACGGCCCTGAGTACTGTTATAGTTTAAGAGGTCTGAGAAGAAAGTTCATCTTCAGTAGGTTTAGAACCAGATCAGAAAAAAACAACTTAAAAGGAAGATATTTCAAAATCATTAAAAACTGAAGGATAATTACATGTAGTATTAGAAATCATGACCCAGATATAGATTTCATTCGATCTAGGCACCGGCAATCCGTAAAGTTAAGAATAGAAAACATCAAATTATCACTATATATTTCTCTGTATATCACAAATCCTGGGAGAAAATATAGCTTCATAACTTGGAATGGACATAAAGTCGAGAACAAATCTTGGTTTTCAGAAACAATAAGAAGTATGAGAAGAAGAAGTTTCAAGCAACCAAAATGAAGTAGAAGGATTTGAAAAGTTCCTATACTAACAAGTTTCAATGGGAATAGAAGTAAAACTTACCCCTAAGATTTGAGGAGTCGCACTTAATTGTCAACCCTTTCGGTAAACCTCCCATTTTGTTTCAAATGATTGGAAGCTTACATTCTCTATCATGACAACATGGTCTTGTGAAATGATGAAAATTCATGTTTTTCATTTTTTTTGTTAGTCAAAACAGTTTAAAGTTCGCATCCGTGATAGACAAAGTCCAGCTTGGAAAAACTTCTCCTAGTCAAGTGGCTTTCAACCACATGACCAACCTAACATTATTTCTATCTAGAATTGGTTAGTCTAGATAATCAACTAGTCCTGCAGTATCTAAACTCTAATTGAGGAAGTGCTATCCAACACACTCTTATCACTCAACACGTATCCTAATAAAGTTATCATACATTGTCTAAGAAAAAAAACAACAATCTCTCCAAGTTTGACCTAAAAGAAACGCATTCACATAGAAAGCTACGACGACGGGTAACTGGACATACCTCTCCAACGCATCTACTCCTCCAAGTTTTTCGTTATGTTGATCACAAAGCAACCATGAAACCTCATCACTTTCATTCACACCGTTTACACAAAAAGTCTAAACCACAAAATTTTACTTCGGTGAAGCTCCAAGGCATACCAAGCAGGCAGATTTATCTTTTCTCAAACCGAGTTAATTTTCCCTTTTCTCCTCTACTTCGCCAATCTTCTCCCACTTGTCCGGCTAAATTTTCTTTCTCTAATTCGCCTTATTTTCTCTCAATCTGGCTCAGAGTAAATGCTTACAGAGCCGGCCCGCATCACAAAATGAGGAACTCCCAATAACAGAGTTAAACATAACCCTCACAAAAGATTATAACGTCATTCCGATTTCAAACCCTAACTAAAAATCATATTACTTTCACAGATTTGGGGACATAATCTCAAAAATATCAATTAGGTCACGAACTTGATAAAATTGTGCGAATAAAAAATAACTTTACCAAGAGCAAAATAAAAGCATACAAAATAAGCAGAATTTAACCATAAAATTGAAACCTAAATAAAGAGAACCTGAGAAAAGAGAAGAAAAGGGTACCTGTAAATGTCGTAATTAAGGTCTTTAGTGAACAATAAAGGCAAGTCTTCTCTAAGAGTCCGTACAGCAAGCCCTAGGTTAACGTAGAAGTCGTTCTTCTGGTTATTATTATCGTTTTTATCATCAGTAGTAGTACGTTGGGGTGGAGGAGATTCGAGTTTGATGAGAGGAGAAGAAGAAGAAGAAGAGTGAAACTTTGGGAGACAATTTGATTGGTGGATGGTGGTGGGAAGAAGAAGAAGTTTATCTTTGGAGGATTTATTAGTGGATTGAAGAAGAAGAAGTGAGTGAGAGAGATTGGGGAGCTGAAATGCCATATTTGTTAGTGGGTTGAAGAAAAAGAAGAAGTTTTTTCTTTTTAATAGTATTAGTTTCTCCTCGTCAATTCCAATAAATCAAATCTTTCATGGCCACGGCAAAGAGAAGACAGAGAGGGTTGGATTTGGTTTTTTTTTTTTTTTTGATGAAAGGGGTTGGATTTGGTTGGTTTACAGTTGACAAACGTCTGGAGCTTTGTATTTTTTAGCAGGCAGCCGCTTCGGGCATAAAGAATTTCTAGAGAATATGTCTCTGTGGGTATATTCACTCCAAATCTTCACTAGACAACGGTAGGGAATTTAGGGGTTTAAACCGAAATTTTTCAGCAAAAACCAACAAAAAATATGAGCCACCATTTTGAGGAAAGCAGAAAAATTTCCGGAGAAGTTGCTGGAAAATAAAAAACACGCAAACTAAATGCACCTTATAAGTCGCCCGCCGGCTGTTGCAGGCGACGGCCGGCGACTTCATCACCTTCTATATCTCCAATTTCTATCTCTCTCTCTTCTCTCCTTTCTCTCTCTAAATCTCGGCGAAGGAAATGGTCCCTTCGCGGGAACCTTCATCTGGATCTAGAGTCCGATCCAGACGAGCCGCCTGGATCTGGAGTTCAGATCCAGGCGAAGCTGTCTGATCCTACCAGATTCGTCTGGTTTTCCACGAGGTTTCGACGAAGGGGCTTCCCCTTCGCCGGAATATACAAAAATAGAGAGAGAGACAATCGGTCGGTTAGTGTTGGAGGGTCGTCGGAGTTTGTGGTCGCCGGAATTTATGATCGCCGGAGTTAATGGTGGTGTGGAAGGGAAGAGGGAGGAACAAGAATTTTTTTTTATTTTCCCAAAACTTGTTTGGAAGAAACAAAATAAAATTGTTTCTACCCAAATTTTGTACCCTAGAAAACATTCTTATTTCTCCAAAACATCAACCAAGATATGACAACAAAATCTCATCTTCTTCTATTACAAGATTTCTTTGAAAACTACCTAAAAAGCTAAAGGGAAATCTACTTCCAGAGTATCTATGATTCAAGATAAATCTATAACAAGATTTCTTTGAAAACTACCTAAAGAAACCTTGAAACCCTAATTGAAAGAATTGCTTTAAGAATTTTTGGAAAGAAGAAAAGATTTTTTGAGCTTACCCCCTCAAAACTAATTGGTGATTGAGTTTACCCCCTTCAGTAACTGGTAATTGAACTTACCCCCTTGATTTTAGATTTTTTGTCAAAACTGTTAAGGACATGTTTGGCATGTGATAATAAAATCACAAATTAAATAATATATAAACAAAATCAATCTTTACTAATCATCTTCCCGACCAAATCAAACAATAAAGTAAGGTAGAATCTCTACTAGGAATCATATTGAAGAATAATTGCTCTTGGTAGCCACAATTATTTCACGCACGCCAAACACAATCTTTTTATTTTTGTCAATAATAGTAATTCTAAGGGGGTAAACTCAATTACCCATCACTAAGGGGGGTAAACTCAATCACCAATTAGTGACGAGGGGGTAAGCTCAAAAAACCCAAGAAGAAATCAAGGGTTTTACATGGAGGGAAGGACCTATCTGCAAAATAGGGGTCTAATTCTAAATACCTAACAAGATGTGATAAGATCAAATTATTTGTAAATAGCAAAAAGTGTATCTACAAATAATCAGCCCTCTAAATAGCTTTTAGGAGCTCTGCAAATAGCAACAACCTCTTTTAGTCATTCATCTATTGACCTTTGTCCATCATGAGATCTCTCTCTTTTTTTTTGTTGAAAGGATCAGATCTCTCTCTCTAATAGAAAATACATTGAACTTGTTATAGGTATTAGTTGGTTGCGGACTAAGGTACCGTTTGTTTTTTTCAATTTGAATTAGTTTTATGTGTAGTTTCATTTGTTTTGCATGCTTTTATCATAAGATCTTAAAACAAACATATGTATCAAGTGCATATATTTTCAGCTTATAAAACAAGTCTTAATTTGACCAATAAGAGTTGTTAAAAGGTCTGAATTCATTACATATGTAAACACTCAAAATATACATGTAAATGACACAGAGTTTGGTTCAGATTTCGGACTTCCGAAAAAATAAACAACACCTAAGGTTTATGGGTGCCCTTAGCACAAAATTACTTACCACTTAAACCTCCAGTCATTTGAAATGAAATGATAAGGGTGACTTCTGGTTGAAGGTAGGGAAATTTTAACTGCACTCACCATTTGTTATATACACCCACATCAAAGGTAATTTTTGTTAAAGTCAAAGGAGATGTGTGTGGCAGGTAAAAGTGGTAAGTGTATATAACATTTCTATTGAAGGTATGCTGTAGACGATTTGAGAAGGGGTTGTCGACTAGAGGCACCTCCTTACCACTCATCTCCTCACCTCACCATTTCCTAATAAATACCCTTATACCCATTGTATATGAACTTGCATCTTTCTCTCCTCTTTACTTATACTTTGAATTATCTCTTAATTATTTAGGTCGCAAGAGGATACTAATATTTCAATCTTTTTTCTTCGCCAGCTGTTAATAAATTAGAACGAGTCCCCAGCTAAATGAGGAGTCGTTACGTTATTCCTCCATCCAGATCGAATAAACTAAACTGTTACTCCATTCGCTTTTCGACATCAATGTCGATGAAAGGTATAGTTTCATTCTTATTTCCAGGCGTCTAAACTCTCTAGACATGAATTTACAGCTCTAGACATAATTGGAAAGAATTACATGAAGCGGGTCGTGGAAGCACTATTAACTTTAAAACATAAACGACTTCTGAATACTATTTCTGAAGGGAATAATGTGGACGAAATGTTACAAACTCAACTTTATGTTACTTACGGTGTTACGCGCATGATGACCTGAAGTCAGAATATTTGTG
The DNA here is from genome assembly GCF_041429995.1 of Eschscholzia californica. Classification (NCBI taxonomy): domain Eukaryota; kingdom Viridiplantae; phylum Streptophyta; class Magnoliopsida; order Ranunculales; family Papaveraceae; genus Eschscholzia; species Eschscholzia californica. The sequence continues at coordinate 17,832,394 of NW_028238198.1, forward strand.
GAAGGACCATTAACCTTATAGAATATATTGAAAGATAAGTATGATCACCAGAAGATGACCATCATTCCAAAAGTACTCCGTAATGCTTTTGTGAATCTCCGATTACAGGATTTGTGTCAACTTCTGCATATAACTCTAACCTCTGTAAAATTGTTTCACGATTGAAAGTGGGCGGTGGTATCATTACTGATGAGCAAATGATTGACAAAACCTTGTGATGCAGGGGCACCCGGCATGGAGACTAATTCCATGACCGGACCCGGTCATGGTCCAATCGGCCAAAGAGAGAAGACTTAGAAAGTTCTTATTTTAGTATGTTTATTAATTAATTTTGGTTTAGGAGTTATGCTATTTTAATATTTCCAATTATTGGAAAGGTCCCGAGTTAGTCCAGTTATTTAGGCAAGTTGCAGTATTTAATTATTTAGGAATTCTAATTCAAGTCTATATAGGAAAGTCCAAAACCCTATAAGAGGGATATCTAGTTTGTCTATTATTTTCAGATTTGAGAGAAAAACCCCATTGAAGTTTTAATAAAGTTTATTATTTAGAGTTATTTGATCTTTAATTTCATTGTTCTTATTTAGTTATTTCATATCTTTAATTCCGCTGCGTTTCTACATCAAGTGGTATCTAGAGCCATAATTTTTTTTTTTTTTCTTCATCACTTTTATCATCATGGTTAATACTACTACTACTACACCAACTAAGGAGAAATCACCAACTTTCTCTTCTGAATGGGACAACATTAAAGAAGGGCTATCTGCAGGAAGAAAATTGGAAGAAGGGTTCAATGAGTACAAGAAGGAAACAACAGAAAAATTCGACAAAATCGATAAAAGATTCAATCAACTCAATGACTCAATCACCATCATCTCCAAACAACTTGAAGGTATGTGTAAAAACCAAACTCCACCTCCTACCACTATCACACATCAACCCTCACCACTAACGGGCACCACCACCACCACAACCACTCGGTTTCCCCCTCTAGGTTTCTCCTCCGAACCGACGACACCACTCTTCGGCCACACCATTAGCCACCCTCCACCGATTATAACACCACCCTTCACCACCTCCTATTCACCAGACACATTTTTTCCAACACCTAGCTACCCCCCTATACCCACTCTTCAACACCACCATCATTCTCCTTCCCCGAGCCGACGACAACACCACATCGACCACCACCCGAGAGCCACCTCTCGGCCGATCACAATACCCTCACCACTCCACAAACCAACAACCGAAACATCACCAACCTAACCCAACCAATTGGCCCTTTAGGAACCGTTACAACCCATCAAGACCCACGTACCCTTTACCCGTATAACCGATACCCATCATTCCCAACAAACCCAATCGAAACCAACCCACCGTACCATCAACATCACTACCAATACAACCCTCATACCGAAACACGATCAACCACCACACCTTTTGATCCGGTCACACCACCTTCACAACACCGTCGCCTCCTTGAAACCGAACCACACCACAACCTCCCTTTCCAACCCGACAACACTACCAACCAACGTCATCAAAACCACCCGGTCAACCGAAACCGAGACCACCTCTCCACCAATTCTCTAAACCGTGACCTTACTACCACTCTCACCCGTCCAACCAACATACAACAACGACAAACTTTGGGGGTACAAAGCAACCAAACCGAACGTGATCACTACATTCCACCCACCGACATCGAATCTCCAAATCCTAGTTCATCATACCGTATTCGAATGGAGGTACCTTCATATGATGGTTCGATTAATATTGAAGATTTCTTGGATTACGTCTCTAGACTTGAGATATTTTTTGATGTTATGCAAGTTGAAGGCCCTGAACAAGTACGTTGTGTAACTGGTTATTTATCTAAAACTGCTCTTACTTGGTGGAAACAGGAATCTGAGAATCGTCAATTATTAAACCTTCCACCTATTTCTTCATGGTTAGAATTGAAACCATTAATGTTCTCCCGTTTTCTCCCTCCGGATTATGAGAACCAACTATGTGTTGATTATTTACGTTGCCGCCAAGGAAGACGTTCCGTTGAGGAATATGCTTCGGAATTCCAAAGACTTATTACTAGACTTAATCTCCCAGATTCAGAGTCAATGAAAGTAGAAAAATTCAAGGACGGACTTCGTAATGATATTAAAGATTTGGTTAATTTGAGAGCTTTTAATTCGGTTTCTGAATGTATTAGTGTAGCTCGGTCTTTTGAATCTGATTCACGTTCAATTTTTCGAGGACATAGTACGAGAAATCAAACAGTCAGAACTCTACCAGATGAATTAGATCAATCAAAGCAGGCGGAAGACGGTACTAAATCACTAACAGAAAATCCTTATAAAAAGCCTCCACCAGTTAAGTGTTATCGTTGTTTTGAAACAGGCCACTATTCTAATGCTTGCCCCTCTCGCGGTAAAGCTAATTTGGTAGAAAAGAAAGCTGATTCGGATACAGATGAGGATCAATTTGAACGAATTAACACTATTCCCGACAAGGGTGATAGGGTTATGTTACTCACTCGACGAGTTCTTTTCACACCTTTCAAGAGGAATTTATCTCAACGAAAGAATTTGTTCGTTACACAGGGAACAGTACTGAATAAAGTTTGTACTATTGTGATTGACAATGGTTGTGTAGAGAATTTGATTTCTACTAAACTAGTCAATTTCTTGGGTATTCCTACAGTGATTAAATCAACACCATATAAAACAGCTTGGATTCAGTCCGGTACTACTACAAGAGTTGATCTTATGTGTACTATTAATCTTTCTATTGGTTCTTCTTATGTGTCTACAGTTAATTGTGATGTTACAGATATGGATTTATGCCACATCATATTAGGACGGCCATGGCAATCTGATGTTGATGCCACTTACCGTGGTCGTTCGAATGTTTATGAATTTCCATGGAAGAAGAAGATTGTGACATTATTACCAATTGAAGATGGATCGGAGGAACTACATTCTCTTCACAAACGGTTCGGGACGAACCTCTTGAGGGAAGAGGATGCTGATGCAGGGGCACCCGGCATGGAGACTAATTCCATGACCGGACCCGGTCATGGTCCAATCGGCCAAAGAGAGAAGACTTAGAAAGTTCTTATTTTAGTATGTTTATTAATTAATTTTGGTTTAGGAATTATGCTATTTTAATATTTCCAATAATTGGAAAGGTCCAGAGTTAGTCCAGTTATTTAGGCAAGTTGCAGTATTTAATTATTTAGGAATTCTAATTCAAGTCTATCTAGGAAAGTCCAAAACCCTATAAGAGGGATATCTAGTTTGTCTATTATTTTCAGATTTGAGAGAAAAACCCCATTGAAGTTTTAATAAAGTTTATTATTTAGAGTTATTTGATCTTTAATTTCATTGTTCTTATTTAGTTATTTCATATCTTTAATTCCGCTGCGTTTCTACATCACCTTGAGTCTGGTCAACGAACAAAACAACTAGTTGTTGTTGCACAACCATGAATCTCGACCAAATGGTATGCACTTGTGCCAGAAGCACATGCAATATTATGTGATGATCACGGAAGAAAACAAAATTACAAAGAGAAACGTGATTCCACAAGAAACCACTAACGTGCACCCCACACGAACAAATCAGAAAGAAATAACGACAAACCGTTTGCCACCAGAAGTGGAAAAAAGGACAAAATTTCTAAGAATAATGCAGCAAGAAAGCCTGACAAAGTACACGATTAGACTCATTCGTCTCTCAAAGTTCGTGAAGACGCATGTTATCATTGTGATTTGTTATTGCACATTTCGGAGGAATACGATCCCCCTGCATTCTCCAAAGCCAAACAATAATCTGATTTGTGATTCATGGGAATCACAACTATACCCCCACTATTCTTGCGCGGCAAACATGACTTTTGAAGTTAAAAAAACAAGATTGGCAGGTGACCCGTGCTTGGGTCATTCCCCATATATTTTGGTGTTTTCACGCCTTTTACCGGTGTGAAAGGACCAAAATGCATGTTGTCTTGTTCTCCACGTAGGCAAGACGGGGGTTACCAAGGGAGTTTAACAGCGGGTCATTAATTAATTTTGAAAAAAAAGGAAAGTGATTTAAGAAATAAAGTCGGTGAAGAATAAATTTGGAGAAACCCTACATCCTATGGTCTTCATTGATCAACTCCAAATGCAAGATCTAAGGGTCAGAAATTGGTCCGCTATTTACTTAAGCCTTAGGCTATTGGCTGGTTGTTTCACCGTCGAACTGCCAGAAAAGGCATTTTTCTGCCGCTAGATTTATCGGCCACGAGCTATAAGCGTTATTGTTCCCATTCTTTTACGAGTTCCTGCGGGCAGACTCTGGACACACCCGTTTTTCTTTCCCACCATTACCTCCCCCCACCTAACGAACGAATCCCTCGCTCCATTATTAGTACTTATTATTCAACTTCGTTACCTAACAACAACATCAAGATGCAGAATTGTAGATGAATGTGAGACAATGACTCTCATGGAGGCTATACAATGGGCGATTGCCTTTAAAGAAAAGAAGGTGGTCTTTCTTGGTGATTCAACTAATGGTGTGTTTGGATGGCGGAATCATGAATCCGCGGATTCATGAGTCCTTGGGATTCATGATTCCACGGATTCATGAATCAAAGTAATATTTTTTGGCTTGTTTGGCAACTAAGAATCCTATGATTTATTATTATTTGAGTATTTTTAAACGTCTTTAGAAAAAATATTTTAGAAAAAATATGATTTTTGAAAAAAACAATGATTTTGAAAAAAAATAATGATTTTGTAGAAGGAAATATTTTTTTGTTGATTTTTAGTTTGAAATTTAAGTTTATTAATCCAAAATCCTAGCAAATCCTAGGGGGTAGGGTGAGATTTTGGTCCAATACAAATTTTGGAATTAGGAATCCTTAGGATTCAAGAGTCCTAGGATTCTTGGTAGCCAAACAGACCAAGGATTCATGATTCCTACCAAATTCCACTTTTGATAAGAATCCTAGTTAGGAATCCTGCAACCAAACACACCATAATATCATTTTACATCTTCAAGGAGGATCCATGGACAAATCTCTCAGCTCATTGGACCTCATTCCATCTTTTGAAGAAGATACAACTTTTATGTGTTTGTTTTGGGTCTTCTTCTTTTTCTCATGTAAATTGATCCCTTAATAAGAAAAAAGACAAACTACCTAAGTAGTCAGGACCTTCAACAAAAAAAAAAAAGCTAAGTAGTCAGGGCAACACAATGCTTCCAAGTAGTGGAGCCATAAGTGTCATGTTGACTCTAGTTTTTTTTTTCTTTTGTTAAAAAAGTTGACTTGTAGAGGCATCTTTGCACTTCTCTTCTGTTCTAATACTTATATTGCAGATCTTCAAAAATAATAATAAAACTTCTTTACCTAGCTACGTGCTTGCATGTCAGCTCAATTATTCTAATCAATGTTATCTAAATAGTGCTTCTCACGTAATCTAACTTCTTCAATAATTAAACATCAAATTATTCCATCCGACTGCACCTCCATCTTCTATATTTTGGAGAGATAAAGATATAAATAGGAAAACAATAATTCGATTTGAGCAGAAAACTTCATTTCTAATACTACTCAAAAATAAAAACATGAAGTCTTTTACATCTCTCTCTTTTCTATTTGTGATTTTTGTTTTGCTAATCTCATCAGTGGTAGTCTTAGCAGCTAATTATAATCAAGAACATGATAATCATGGTCCTAAAAGTTACCATAATAAAGGAGGTGATGATGATGAAGGAGTCCAAGAAGACCCACTTGATCAATTGATCACTTCGATTCCGTCTATAGCCATACCAGAACCAACTACTTTTTTGCCTAACCTCGAAAGCTTTCTATCGTTGGATTATTATCGATCATCGCCTCAGAATAGCTGCCCGGATCTTGAAGCAATTATTCATAGGAAAGTATTTGCTTGGATAAAGAAGGATGAGACCATTGCAGCTAGCCTAATTCGATTGCATTTCCACGATTGTGCTGTCAGGGTAAGCACATTAGTTAGCTAATATAAAGTTACATTTTTTACTTTGTGCGTATTTGATTTTTTTTTCCTTATTTTCCCACTTTGATTTGTGTCTCTGACTCGTCTGAATATTGTGTCATAGACAGTCTGATGTTATCTTAACTCTTAAGCTTGCATTTAAATGGACAATGTTAAATATATTTAGGGATGTGATGCTTCAATTTTGCTAAATCACGAGGGAAGCGAAAGGAAGGCTCAAGCGAGCAAGACATTGAGAGGATTCGAACTGATAGATGAGATCAAAGCCGAAGTAGAGAAAAAGTGCCCCAAGATTGTGTCATGTGCAGACATACTCACAGCTGTTGCTCGTGACGCTACAATCGCTATTGGAGGTCCTTTCTGGGAGGTTGAGTTCGGTAGGAAAGATGGACGAGTATCTATTGCAAAGGAAGCCGACGAAGTTCCCAATGGCAGAGAAAGTGTCACCACTTTGATCGAATTCTTTCAAGCACGAGGCCTAAATGTTGTTGACTTGGTTATCCTCTCAGGTATATATATATACATGCCATTCATGGGCGCCTTGAGTCCAAAGCCGAATCAAAGGCCCCTTGTTTTGAATTCTGCATGTCACTTTAGGAATAATTCTAAATAAATTCATTATATGATTTAAGTTGTAGCTTAATAGCGCGAACTAATTCCAATTTTTTAGATAAAATAGTTGTTTAATAGTGTGATTGATGTTTAGGAGCGCACACGATTGGAAGGAGCGCATGTGGCATGATTCAATACAGGCTCTACAACTTCAACGGAACGGGCAAAGCAGATCCATCCATCGACGAAAGATACTTGAATTATCTAAAGAGAAAATGCAGAGTGCCGACAGAGTACGTGGATTTAGACGGAGAAACCCCTAAGAAGTTCGACTCAATGTTCTACACAAATCTGCAACATAAAATGGGATTACTATCAACAGATCAATTATTACACAGTGACTCAAGGACTGGACCTTTAGTTGATTCAATGGCAACTGAACCATGGCTTTTCCTTCAACAATTCTCTGTGTCAATGGTGAAGCTTGGTAACACTCAAGTGCTTACAGGCAAATCTGAAGGGGAGATCAGAACTACTTGCTCTTCTATCAACTATTAGAACTACTATATATATTTATATACTTCATACATCTTTGTGATCCTTTACTTTCTGGTATGCATTTTCAGTTTTTGAGTTGAATTGAGTTGTAAAATGTTAATTTGGTCGTTTTCGTTTTCAAGTTTGTTTCTTCTACTCATTTATAACAAGGGGGTTGAAACATATATAACTTGAAGCGATGTTTGTTCGGAAGAAAACATAAATCAATCATAAATATATACAGAGCCAAAAAAACATGTTTAGGTTTTTTATTACTCCCCTTTTGATTTTTTCTTATGATAAATTAACTGTAGAACGTTCATAACTCCGTTAGTCTAATCATTCCCAGGGCCGGTCCTGAGATTTTGGAGGCCCGAAGCGAGTTTTAAAAATAGGGCCTATACGCGTTTCACAAGAAAAAAAATTTGTACATCAGAACTTTTTGTGTTTTCTTTGCACATAATGTGAGATTTAAACATGAAACTTGTGTTCACAATTAATTTGCACTCTGAATTGAATGATTTGGTTGAGTTACTCGTAAATCGGCATGGGTTCGTGGAGAGCCCTTGTCGGTCTATGAACGACCTCACAATTAAGTGGTTCAGCGAATTCAGAATTCGGTGAATCAATATATTGTTTAGTATTTTTTTAAACCGAAAAAATATATATTAGATAATGATTCTCCAAAAAAATTAATAAGTTTCAACCTTCTTTTTTTGTGTTTAAGGGGATAGTGTTGATTGTGGTTTGATTGTGATTGTGGCCCTGGAGGTTTTATAATGGTGGTAGTTGTGGTGTTGAGGTTTAGTAATGGTAGTAGTCGTGGTTGTGATGGGGGTGGTAGTGGAGCTACAATAGTAGAGGTTTAGTGATTGTGGTGGTGGTAGTGGAGGTTTAGTAATCGTTGTGGTAGTAGAAGTGTCAACCGAAGTAATTTTTTTTTTCTAAATCTACAGTTTAATGGTGGTGGTGATGATAGAGATAGTGATAGAGGTTTAATAACCGTGGGTGTTGTAGTGGAGGTACAATGTGGAGGTTTAGTAGTTGTGGTGGTGGTAGAAATCAACTAAAGTAGAAAAGAAAAATTAATAAGAAAAAAATTGCTTATGCTTGAGATTGAACATGGGTTGTTTGGACTGCTTAAAATGTTTTCTACCAATTGAGCTGATGTTAATTTCTTGTCAAGTTTGATCATTATTTGTATAAAAATACAAAAAATCGGGGCCCTTTCGATTCTTAATTTTTTACCTTTCGTGAGGCCCTTTGGCCTTGGGGGCCCGAAGCGAGGCTTTGCTCGCTTGCTCCTCAGGGCCGGCCCTGATCATTCCGAAACTCCGCAGGCTGAAAGGAAATCGTCTTCTCTACATTTTACCCAGAGATGTCCATTTCCCAAGTCGGCTTCCAAAAATCTTTACAGGCCAATTTCTATAATGTGTGCAAATGACTACCAAATTTACATTTTTTTTCTTTTCCCCTAGGACGTAAATCAAACGATCAAATAAACAAGAAAAACATAAATACAAAGAGTTTTCCTTATTTTCATATTTGTCTCCTACTATGTAACGTTCATCACTTCGTTTGAATTATGAGTTCGACAATAAGAACAAATAGTAACCATTGCAGAACGCTAATGTATGCGATCATACCAACACCAATGCACTTGATTGGCACACTTGAAAAGGTGAGAATCCTAGGGGAGGAATCAAGTAGTACCCAACAAGGCCGGGGTTGATGAACAAGGATAGCTTGCTCAGTTTAGTGGTCGGATGTTATCCACAAAAGCGAAGATAGAACTAAAGCTATATGTGAAGTTATAGAACTTGAATATTCTAATCAACCAAGAGCAAGATGAGAACGAGAGAGAAAGAGAAGATAACCGAGAGAGATTAAGATACAATTAACTTTGCTTATTGATATTGGTTTACATTATGGGTATAGGAATACATGAGTCCCAAATATAATACAATTAGTTACCCTAATACAAATAATTAGGAGGTGGAATACAAATAATTAGAAGGAGGTGGAGATCGGCCTTATGGTCGGTTGCATGGCCGAACACTAACGGCTCGGGTCCATGACCTCTAATGCTCCCTGATGGGTCATGAAAATGTCCCATCAGAGTCGTTTAATTTAGTCGAGTTAGTCGATTTCGAGTCTTTATTATAATAAAATGGTTGGTTTTCTTGATTAGGTGTCTTTTGGAGAGTTAGGTGTGAAAAACGGTTAAAAACGAGGAAAAAATGCATGAAGGGTATTTTGGTCATTTGGAGTCAAGGACAATCTGGTAATTTGGCCAAGGTCAGTGCGTGGTTGAAAAGTAGAGGTCGAGACGAGTCCGTAGGAGAAAACGGAAGTCAAATCGGAGTCCGGACGAAGGAATAAATCAAGGTCAAAGTTTTGTCAAAGAGGGTTGACTTGCGGGACAGTGTCGGGAACAGACTTGGCACGCGGTACACCAAGGAACAGGTGGCGCGTTCCGGAGGTCGTTGCATCTAATTCAGTGTTCTCGCTAAGCAACAAAATAGGACCCTTAGCGCATGATCCGATGCATCCCGTTGCAGCTTAACTCGGTAATCCCAGTCCCACGTTCTAATCTTATCCGTCCGCTTCCGCGTGTCCCAGATCGACGGCTGCTGAGCGTCCTTCTCAATTGATGCTTCTGTGTAGCCCGTAGCAACTTAACTCCGTGCACCCGGAAGCAACCTTTTAATCTCAGCCGGTCGTTCCCGCGTTTTCAAGATCTACGGCTGCTGTGAGTCCCGACCCTTATTCTTATCCCGTGTTACCCGAAGCCTCCTAATTAAACTACTCCCGGACACGTGGCCATATACCGTCCCTCCAGATCCGCGCCTCCTCAGATCTAACGGTCACTAGCTGCTGCCGTTCGCCCATTCATTAGCTGAGAAGCACTCTAGTGCCGAGAATTCCAAACCCTAACCCCAGGAAACCCTAGCCGCCATTACACTTGTGTAATTTTAGGGTTTCTCATTTTAAACCCCTTTAATTCCCAAAATAACCCCTTCTTTTCATACTTTCTACCGATTTAACCAACCAAAACCAAAACCCACCTATAAATAAGTCCCTTTCTCCTCCATTAAAACCTAGACTTCAACAACCCTCTCAAATGGCTTCCTTACCTAATTTCTAAGCCACTTCTCTTTCTATCTTCTAACCCTAATCCTCCATTCTTTTCTTCTACTTCTTCTCACCTATTTCTTTCTCTCTTTTCTTCTTACTCAATCCCTCTTCTATTAAATCCATCTTTTTCTATCTTCTTCTCTACCACTATTCTTTCTACCATTAATAGTCATCTCCTTTCTTCCATATTCTTCCACCATTTCTAACCCTCTTCATCTCTTCTTTCCAACTTCTTTCTAGATCTACTTTCTTCCTTCTCTTTCTTTTTCTTATTTGGGTGGCAATAAAATAGCTATTACTTGGATTCCTTGGAGTAACATTCTTGAGCATAAATGGAGCAAATCTTGGACAAATTGGAGATACATGGGGATATGGAATTTGAGCATTCTTGGTGATTTCTTTCCATTAATTTCTTAGTATTTTCATTTATTTTACAATGTCAATGGATGTTATTCTAGATTCCATGTATAGTTAATTAAGCAATCTAAGGTTGTGAATGAAACCCATTTTGGATCTTTATAATACTTGTTCTTGATTAATTAAATCCTTTGATGTGCTTCAATGCCTATTGATTGTCATTTCATGTTGATTCTATAACCTTATTATCATTCATGTATTATAATTAGATATTTCATGCTTTTATTGATTTATTAGATGAGATATGCCTTTTAGATCTTGAATGATAGTGTAGGAAATTAGTTTTATATGGTAGTCAATCATACATTCTTAATTATAAAATTGTTTTATCTAGAATATCATCCGGAATCCAAATAGTTCATTATATTGGATCCCGAGTAAATACAAAAGAGATTTAAGTGATTAAGTGCTTGTTTTATAAAGTGAAATTATGTGGTGGATTTTATAACCTTAGATATTCTCTCACCTCTCTTAGATAGTTTAGTTAGTTTCACTTGTTTTCTTATTTCTTACTAATCAATCATCAAACTTACAAAGTGGGGTGTGTGTGTTAGTTTAAGTTAGCTATTGGCATTTTGATTATTGGGCTAAACTCGCCGTCAATATCCGAAGTTACCCACCTATCTCTTGGGACGATATTCGATCTTATTTTCAATACTATAACTTGACCCCGTATACTTGCGGGAATAGACCTATTTTTAGGCCCATCACTCCCCCTCAAGTTGGAGAGGGAAGGGGAAGGACTCCCAACTTGCAAGTAATCCTCTTAAAAACATCTGCGCCAAGTGGTTTGGTGAATATGTCAGCAAGTTGTTCGTTGGATGGCGTGAAACGAGGCTCAATTAACTTGATCCTAATCCTCTCGCGAACCAAGTGACAGTTGATCTCAATATGTTTGGTGCGTTCATGAAACACCGGGTTGTTAGCAATATGGAGGGTAACACAGTTGTCACAATGGACTTCCATAGGAGAAGGGTGAGGGACACCGAAGTCTTTAAGTAGATATTGAAGCCATTGGAGTTCACAAGTCAGTGAAGCCAATGCTCTATATTCAGCTTCATCGGAAGATCGAACAACAATACTTTGTTTCTTGGATTTCCAAGAGAGAGAGAGTTGGACCTTTGAAAAGTAATATATCCCGTAGTGGAACGACGGGATGACGGGCAACCAGCCTAATCAGAATCGCAGAACCCAGATACGACTGCGGGACTGGTGGCCGAGAGAAAAAGACCATTGTCAACAGAACCTTTGAGATTACGAAGGACCCTATGAGCGGCATCGAGATGCGAGGAAGTTGGTGACTGCAAGAACTGCCTCAAATAATTTACCGAAAAAGTAATATCCGTCCGAGTCACCATGAGATAGAGAAAACGGTCTATAAGGCGGCGATAAATAGAGGGATTAGGAAAGGGATCCTTAGTGGAATTGTGAAGGTTAACCTTCTGTTCTATGGGAAAGGGAGAAAGTTTTTAACCAATGAGGCCAGAATCGGCGATAATGTCAAGTGTATATTTTCTTTGACTTAGAAAGATTCCTTGAGAGGAACGGGAAACTTCAATACCCAAAAAGTATTGTAAACGACCTAGATCTCTGAGAGAGAAAGTCTTACGAAGAAGAGACTTTAAATGAGAAATAGTTGAATCATCGGTACCAGTGATGATAATGTCATCAACATAGACAAGGACGTAGAGAGACACATTCTTAGATGTATAGGTGAACAAGGAGTAGTAGGCAAGGGACTGAACGAATCCATGCCGAGGTAGTGTGGAAGAAAATTTTGTGAACCGTTGACGAGAGGCTTTTAGACCATAAAGGGATTTGTTTAAACGACAAACAAGTTGCTTCCCCTTTCGCAAAAATCCCGGAGGTGGTCTCATAAAAACCTCCTCATCTAGATCGCCTTGAAGAAAGGCGTTGTTGACATCCAGTTGGTGAAGAGACCAACCCTTAATGGAGGCAAGGGAGAGAAGGACACAGACAAAGACTAATTTTGCAACGGGAGCAAAAATGTCATGATAATCAAGCCCTTCGATTTGGGTGTACCCTTTTGCCATGAGGCGGGCCTTGTAACGTTCGATTGAACCATCAGAAGGATACTTAATCTTGTACACCCTTTTGGAGCCAATGGGGCGCTTTTTTGGCGGTAAGGGAACAAGAGACTAGGTATTATTAGATTCCAGAGCCTTGATCTCGGCTACCATGGCATCACGCCAATGCGAAGATTCCATGGCTTCAGTGAAGGAGGAGGCCAGTATTAGAAAGCACAGAATCGATAAACAATCTGTGAGACGGAGATATAATGACAGAGAAAACTTGACGTCCGATTTAACCGAAGAAGAGCAAATATACTCCGAAAGATGCTTCGGAGGAGCACAGGTACGGGTCGGACATCCCTGCTGTTCCTTGGGGACCGAAACCGGTGCTGGTAAAGTCGGGGTGCCCGCAGAATCCAACGGACAACTATTACTGTCAGGTCCTCTAGGGGCACCCACAGACTGAGGCATCGGTGAGCTGGGAACAACAACATCGATGGGTGAATCAGACTGACCAACAGGGTCAGTCGGAGAAGAAGATCCTTTTGTCGTAGCAACGGCGACCTAACGGTCAATGACGTCATCGTCGGGACGACAGGAGGTGAACAAGCCGTCGTCAAAGATGGAAATAGACGGAGAGGGTGCACGAGTGGTCGGTAAACGAGAGTGAAGACCGGTCATCGGGAAAGTATCTTCCTTGAAAACAACATCACGTGTAGTGATGATACGATTGGTAGAAAGATTAAGAACCATGTATCCCTTTTGACCGTGAGGATAACCAAAGAATACGCCGACAAAAGCCCGAGAGTCAACTTTAGTTTTAGTGGATGTGAGTTTAGCATAACACAAACATCCAAAAATACGAAGATGAGACAAATTAGGTGGAGAACCAAGTAATTTCTCATTAGGAGACACACCGTCTAAAATCGGTGTTGGGAGATTATTAATAAGATAAACGGAAGTGAGGACACATTCCCCCCAGAAAGAGAGAAGTAGTTGTGCCTGAAGATGAAGAGAGTGTGCCACCTCAAGGATGTGGCGATATTTTCTCTCAACAACGTCGTTTTGTTGAAGAGTATGGGTACAACTTCGTTGATGAAGGATCCCATTATCAGAAAAAAAAAAAATTTGTGTGAATTTTGAGTTGAGGAATTCCATTCCATCATCAGAACGAAATATCTTCGTTATTCCCAAAAAGAAGTGGGGTGATGTGAATTTTGAGTTGAGAAATTTTAGGAAGGAACCATCAACAAAACCTAGTTTATCTTTGGCACGAAGTGCCATTTTCATACCACGAGACCAAGATGCATAATTATCCCCAGAAAGAAGTGGGGTGATGAGAATGGTGGTGGGTGAATCCGAGTGATGCACATCAAAAGGTGCATTAAGTTGAGTAGTAGTAGCAGCAGAGTTAACGCCATTGATACATGATATCGTTTCTCAAAAAATAACTTGGCTCTGATACCATGTGAAGTTATAGAACTTGAATATTCTAATACACCCAGAGCAAGATGAGAACGAGAGAGAAAGAGAAGATAACCAAGAGAGATTAAGATACAATTAACTTAGCTTATTGATATTGGTTTACAATGTGGGTATATATAGAAAACATGAGTCCTAAATATAATCTATTAGTAACCGTAATACAAATAATTAGAAGGAGGTGGAATACAAATAATTAGAATGAGGTGAAATACAAATAACTAGAAGGAGGTGGAGACCGACATTATGGTCGGTTTCATGGCCTTGGACGTGTGCATGGCCGAACCCTAACAGGTCGGGTCCATGACCTCTAATACTATACACCTAAATGACAAATGTTGAAAGTATCTTGAACATAGGTCTTTTGGAGGATAATATCTAATGAGTGCTTATCTTTTGACACTGACATATCCTCTGACACATAAAGGTTCATGTGTCTAAAGTCGATCTTTGGCTCTAACTCGCCTTCTACATCATTGATGTTGTGATCATCAAGAATTCTCTAGCTGAGACAATTTATCCCTCCTTAGCTATTCACTCGTCTCCTCTACTGTTCCCTCAAAGCTGGTACCGGGGATTAGATACCTTAACATCAAAGAAGGTATCGAGATTATAGCCCCTGACGCGTGAAGGAATCATCGTACCATTATGACATTATAGGCTAAGGGGACGTGACTTCTAACCTTACCTCTCTTTTGTACATTATTTTCACTTGGAGTATATTAAGTCTTCTACTTTGATCTGATTGTTGTTGAATCCTAGCAGAGGGGAAGATTGCGACTTCAAGAACTGGTACTGATTTACAACTTACCGAAACAATCCTAGGTCATGATCTCTGACGAGCTACTGCAATCAATAATATTCTTTGCACAAACCAATTAGCGGCATACGCTTATGTGACCAATGGGTCATCATAAGGGGTAATCAGACTGAATAAAAAAATCATCAAAGAAGATGATTCGTGGAGTCTCAATTATCGTCTTCATGATTAGGGAGCTCAGGCTTCCTTAACATATATTTTCCCGAGCATGATTGGAGGTTCATCCTGTTGTTGGTCTTCTCACAATGGTGAGGACGGCCCTTTGTTGGCAGACAAAGTGCCATTAGAAATGTTCTTCTTACCAGCGTTGTTCAAGTAGGCACAATAAACAGAGATATCCTTTGACATTCAGACCTGCTTGTTGGAGTTTTGCCTTGGCAACTACACCATCCTCTGCTTCCAAGGTTTCAACCGCTCGTGAGGCAAAGGTTTGTATTAGCCATAGTCAACCTCATCTTCGTATATCGATTTATTTGGTCTGCCCTGCTTTCTCCTTGTATTTTGTGGATCCTCTCATCTTATATAATCGAGGATTGCACTTTAATCTTGAGCTCTTCTAGAGTGTGAGGTTGCGGATCCTCTCATCTGTTTGTCATTCATAGACAACTTTACGTCCCTCCTTCTTGCAGTAGACGTTGCCTCTTTGTTTTTCTTCTGAAAGTCTTTCTACCTCTTTTTGCCTTTCCCTCTTATCTCTTATCTTTCGTAGTTTCCCCGTTCTATCAGATTTTCTCGATATCCTCTAGGTCACCATCACTAATGGTGAAGGGAGCAACCAGGGGAATTGGTGTGGCAAACAGATTTCGTACCAGGATTAAGGAGGCTTTTTCCTATTCTCGGCCTCCCTCTGTCTTCTTAAGTAATATAACTCTTGATGTACCTTCAAGAGGGTTGTCTGCATCCTAGCCAAAGTGTCCACGTGATCACGTTACTTTTCCTTTATTAGCAGGGCTATTTCTTCTACTAGATCTCTGTTTACGGACATGGTGACAACACATTCGAGTGCCCAAGTGTTCTTTGGTGCTGGATTTGTAATAATGAAAGTGTGGGGTTGCCAATTTACAATCCCTTCCTCTAGCGCCAAAGTGATGTCGGAAAGTGGCGTTCCAGGAAATTGTCCCAAAATATTATCCTTGTTACTTTTGATTTGATTGTTCCTATTTGTTATCGATAACTGAATGGGGGTACCGACAAAGACACTCTGACACTCAAGTCAGCTAATTGTAGTAGGTTGAAGGTCAATAAGAAGCTAAGGGTAATGATTAATTGGATCCCTTTTCAGGGCAAACCTGTCTCGTTTATATAGGCTTGTATGACAATTGTAAGTCACCGACTTAATGGAGGTCACGTGGAAGGGTCGTTAATGGAATCTTTCTGATAATAGTCGATATGGTTGTATCTCTATATATGGAAAGCGGATATTCGATACTATCTGGCCATTCGCGTAACTGACATTTCTTTCAGATCGAAAAGAGCTAAAAGTGTCGAGTATAGTGTTGCAGGTCTCCTGTTCCAGGGCTTATGGTGCAGAGACGACTGAGATCCATGTTTTCTTGGCATTTGAGTCATGACAGAGTTCAAGGTGCGTAAGAGACTTATGCCGACCTCCCGTCTTAGTCTCTAGTGGCAGAGCTCTTTCAGGTCCACCCCTCTGGTTGTTTTGTCAAAGTTCCCCTAGTGCGTTTTCAGGGATCCGACGCGTGCCGCACTAGTCAGTCGGTTGGCTTCTTGACTGGTCGAGTCTAACCAATATTTGGATCCGCAGTTGTCATTATGCCATATTTGGTCGTTACTACTGTCCTACTATTTCTACCAATCTACACCAAACAAAGGCTTGTTCAACAACCAATTCCAAGGTTGCCTCGATGAAAAGTGTATCAAAGATTTTCTGCATGAAGTTGTTTTCCAAATTGAACTTTCGGTTTAATCCCCATTCAATTTGTGCAACGGAAATAAAGTAAGACAATCAAAAGAGAAAGGAAATCCAGAGGAAGAGAAATCTAACTCTAAAGAAGAAATCAATATTATCATAGATTTGTTCCTAATGTTAATATAGTTTCCCAATATTTGTTCAAGTTATTGTTGGAATCAGAGCCGATTTTGGCTCAACCCGACTCGTCAAACTCAAAAACCGAATACAGCAGTGCGTTCGTCTCGTCGAGCTCTTCCAGTTAGAGCCAAGAATCACTCGAATCCGATTCCGGATGAATGAGAAATTCAAGTTTAAAGTTTGTACGAAGATCGGTTGAAATAGGGATTAAAGTGTCAAACCGGACAAGTCGGATTAGGGGGCATTTGAGCGAAGAGAACGCTTTCAAATCTGAACGGTGGGCGTTCCTTCCGCGGGATTGCGCTAGATCGGACGGTCGCACATTTAGATTGTCGGGACAACTTCGGGTTTCGCCCAGAAGCGTTGGATCTATCAAGATCCAACGACCCGCGTTAGTCCCGAGTTGGGCACCAAGTGGGATTAGCCAATCTTTTAATCTGGCCATTGTTTTCTTGATCTGTTGGGACAAATTCGGGCTGTATCTTGCTCCATCATACGGTGGGCGTTCCACCCGAGTTTTTGAGCCAAATCCAACGTCCCATATCTTAACCGACTCTAAACTTGATTCTGACTTCACGTTTAGTCCCTAGTTCCGAACAGATATGTCCTTATAATCCAACAGACACATGTATCCATTCAACTCCTATATAAACAACCCAAAACCATTCCATTTGATATCAATTCATTCTCTTCTCTTCTTCTCTTCCATTCTAACAATTAGAGGTTCTGGTTTGTCTAGAATATCTAATTAGGAAGTAATTCTAGAGGTTCTGGTTTGACTAGAATATCTAGAAAAGGAAGAAAGAAGTTTCGAGTGAAGTTTGAATCTCCGGAACATCAATTCAATTAATTCTCTTCTTCTCTTCCCTTCTAACAATTAGAGGTTCTGGTTTGACTAGAATATCTAGAAAAAGAAGAAAGAAGTTTCGAGTGAAGTTTGAAATTCCGAAGCATCTAGAAGATCATCCGCATTAGTCCAAGAGCTCATAATACTTACAAAGGTTCGTCCGCTTTCAGAATAAAGAAGTACCATCTTAAAACTCTGAAAGGAAAGTCGTTGTATCCCGAAGGCATACACCCTAACGTTTGGTACTGTTACGGGGGTGTAAAATGTCTTAAGGAAAGAGAATTTATTCTTGCCTCGACTACATTAACACCTATCTCGGTTAGTCCGAAAGAAGAAATATTGATAAATCATTATTCTTTAAATAGTCTATCTCTCTATAAGTTAGAGAAAGGAAACTCTGTCTGAATTAAGCCGAGACAGAGAGTAATCGACTTCTCGATTGATAACCAGAGAAACAACAGTTATTACACAAATTAACGACGTTCTCTTAAAAAGTCGAATTTCCAAAATAAGTGACACAAATGTAGATGGAGATGGAGGGAGTGTATGTTTTCATATTTTATGGGATACCTACATTACAATATGATGCAAGGTGAATCAGATTCATACTGATGTAGAACGCAGCGGAAATAAAGAAGACGATAAAATAAACGAAGAACGATTAAAAGAAAGATTAAAATAACTCTAAAACTGATAAACTTTATAAAACTCAAGGGGATTTTCTCTTCAACATGAAAATAAAAGACAGACTAGACCTCCTTTTATAGGATATCATACTTTCCTAGTTAGACTCAAACTGGACTTTCCTGAATAATGGATATACTGAAATACTGCAACTTCCTAAATAGATAGACTCAAACTAGACTTTCCCAATTAATGGAAATACTGAAATAATGTAACTTCCTAAACCTAGATTCAATACGAATCACACTAAAACTGGGACTTTCCTAAATCTAATCATTATGGCCGATTGGCCTACGTGGCCGTTAGGCCACGGCAAAAAGCGTCCACGCCAGGTGCCCCTGCATCTGCTTCCCCTTCTCCCACGAGGTTCGTCCCGAACCGTTTCGACGAAGAAATTAATTTGATGCACCCACATACGATGAACTCTATCATGGCGATCCGTAATTCCCACTTTGCACGAAAGGTGTCCGAAATCCGAAGAATAGAGAATGGGACTAAGTTACCAACTATAAACTGAAACCCATGATGCGGCGATTCTCGCAGAATCGATATCAGTGAAGAAAAGTCCAATAAATTTCTACATCTTCCATCATCTTGAAATTTGATGAAGAAGCTTGCAAATACTATATTTTCCTCTACCAAAAAATTAGCCTTCAAATTCATCATCCAATCATCACGAGAAGAGCCAAAAAAGGTTGCAAGGCATCGTAAAATTTCTCGAAGATGAACAATCATACTTTCTGTTATATGTTGCATGACCTCACCTCTCAACTTGGCTTGATTGGTTGCTTTAGGTTGAACCTTTTGAGTTAGGTAAGAAAAGTATTCATGCCCCGGAATGCCAACGAAGTTTTTGAAATTTGCATTAAAAGGTAGCAACCCAAATCTATTAAGTTCAAGTTGAACTTTATCAAAAACTTCTTTCTTGAAATCCTTAATGCCCTTGAAAACTTCTTCTCTAGATCTTGATGCAATAAGAACCCTAGTGTTACCTTCAACAATACCTTGAACAAATTCTTTAACAGGAATTGAGTGGCCATTAGCACTAGGATGAATTTGTCTATAATTTATGAGACTTTCTTGATCTTCGACTTGAGGTCGGATGGTAAAGATTGCAAGTAAGACTAAAGTAACTATTTCAGAATGCATAGCAAGAATGCCGAAAGTGTAGTTGATAGGAGAGGAGTGGTGATGGTCACAGTTGTGGTCGTTTCGGAGAAAATCAAACAATGCTACCATGCTATCTTTCTCATGAATCATCTTCGAAGATAGGTATTTGTTGTGAAACTGTATACCGTTGCCAATGGATTTTGCAAGTGTGGTTGTTGGGAAGGAAGGATTGAAGGGCTCAAAGTCTAACTCAAGCATGAAAGAATCATTAGAACTCCCATTAACAAGTTCCTTGAATTCCAAATATTCAGAAGTAGTGAGTTTCTCTGTGATTAGAGCCTTCACATTCATACGTATATATTCCCAAACTCCCGGCATTGGACGAATAGCAAGTGCAACCCATGGAGGTAAAACTAATGCCTCTTGAGTGGCTCGTAACACTTCTCCGAACACCCCCTCACTTAGCTTATTCTTATCTACTTCTAGTATTGCTTCAAACTCAGCTAACAAAGGCCAACCAATATGGATGTAGAGATCCTCTAAATCGAATGAAAGAGTCTCGGCAACATGACGCATAATAGATTGAACAAGCTTGTTCTTATTAAACCTTCCCTCACAAGTCTGAATATCTTCTTCCGCAACTCTTCGCTTACGAAGATCGACATAACCTTTTTCTTTACCAACCGTAAGAACCATAACAGGTTCTTGACGTCTTACCTGGAACAAGCTACTCACGCTACGAATATGACAACGAGAGAGTGTAGAAAACAAAATCATACAATCAAAATTAACGCAAGGAGAGAGATATAAGCACCCATATTTGCTTTATTCTTCACTTGAATCATAACCAGAATGTTTCTAGAACATAGAATATCAACTGACTTTGGTTTATCAAGAATGGACTCACCTTCGCAAAACGATTCGAAAAGCTTCCGTACACTGTCTCGCTTAGGACCAACCTCTTCTTTGCTTTCGTTATGTTCGACTTTCTCTTCTTCTACGTCGAAGGAAGATTCATCTTCTTCTACTGCAGTTTCAACTTCTTCGAAATCGTCTTTGTCTTCTTCGGAGTATGGTTCAGCAACCTCAAGCTCATCTTTTTCATGCTCTTCCGAATCTTCTTCTTCTTTTATTAGTTCTTCATGGTTGATGGAAATAAGAGGCTTCTCCAATCCAGCCAAAGATTGACTAGATTGAAGCGTCCAATCATCATTATCCAAGTATTGAGATGAGAGGTTAATCGTGTATGGAGGTAAACCGTTTGGATTACTTGTATCCAACTGAAGTGCATCAATTTGATGTTGATGGAGAGTTGGTTGTGTTGGTGGTGTAGAATAGTAAAGAGAAGATGGTGGTATTGGTGGTGGAGGTGCCGAAGATGGTAAAAGAGGTTGTGAATAATAATAGTACGGGGGTGGTGGTGTTGTTTCCGGTGTTTGATAGTAATAAGATGGAGGTGATGGTGTATAACACACTAGTGGTGGTGGTGACGGTTGGTATGGACAAGGAGACGGTTGTGTTGGATAATAGTTCGATTGGAGCGTTTCTAGACAAAAAGACGGTTGTGGTGGCGGTGGTGGTGAATACGGTGGTGGTGAATACGGTGGTGGTGGTGTATAATAAGATGGGGGTTGTGATGGGTTTTCTCGTACGGTTTCTCCCGGATTTCAATGATAATCGTACGAATCTTTTTTCGCATACAAACATGATGCGCATAAGCATCGATTCGTTATCCCTTGATGAGTATAATCCGATTGATTATAATCTTCTTGAGGAATAGAATACGATTGATGCTGATTTAATTGGTCTGGAAAAAAATTACCGGAATCATTAGCCCAAAACTTTGGTGGCTCTGAATACCACATGATGTAGAACGCAGCGGAAATAAAGAAGACGATAAAATAAACGAAGAACGATTAAAAGAAAGATTAAAATAACTCTAAAACTGATAAACTTTATAAAACTCAAGGGGATTTTCTCTTCAACATGAAAATAAAAGACAGACTAGACCTCCTTTTATAGGATATCATACTTTCCTAGTTAGACTCAAACTGGACTTTCCTGAAAAATGGATATACTGAAATACTGCAACTTCCTAATTAGATAGACTCAAACTAGACTTTCCCAATTAATGGAAATACTGAAATAATGTAACTTCCTAAACCTAGATTCAATACGAATCACACTAAAACTGGGAGTTTCCTAAATCTAATCATTATGGCCGATTGGCCTACGTGGCCGTTAGGCCACGGCAAAAAGCGTCCACGCCGGGTGCCCCTGCCTCACATACACTGAAAATCATCAATAATCTAATTCTTTCAATATATAACAAAGTAAGCATTTAGCGGTGCGGTTGTATACGAAAGAGGAAAGCTCCTTCAAAGGACCTCCGGTCATACTTCACCCCATTTTCTAACAAATAGATTTCACATCTTAAGATCAATAAAATACAATAGAACTTAAAATCGGCCACCTAGATTCTACCACTTATACTGACTTTCAAAAAAAGTATGTATAGCTAGGCCCCTTGTGCTTCTAAGAACGCATTGAACTCTTCCCTAGCCTTGCGCAATCGAGGCGTAATGCAAGAAGCTGGTGGGTTCGATATTGAAAACCTAACATGACGAGGAGTAGTCGATGATTCACACGAGTTCCTTGTCTGATCTCTTCTCGACGCGCTATTCTTCAGAACTCCCTTTATCTCTCTTTCGAAAACAAAAGCAGATGCAACTGGTGTATCTGTATCCCCTGAGGGTTGAATCAACTCTAACGGTAGATCGTAATAACGTGTAGAACCGACATGGTGATTACCGGTACTTGTAATTATGCCAGGGGTTGACCATGACCCACATTCAAATTGCTCCAAGGAAACTGTCCTTGATATGACATTTCTTGTTGCCATTATCTCTTCTTGTTCTTGTCCTTCTTTCTTTCCCTGTCTAATTCGTTTTCCCTTGCGAAATCCAGGCAAGTACAAGCATAATACACCACATTTGAAATTATCATTATAAGTATTTACCATTTCTCTACTCTTCTGCTTAGGATCATTTGCCTCATCACTAATAGTCCTTCCGTCTTCCACATGTACTTTGTTCCGGTTCTTACTTTTCCCACCACTCAATACCGTATTAGAATAAATATCGAGTTTATCGGTTGGCGAAGATGCCCTCCCGTCACCACATGACTTACTTCTAGCCAAATTACTATTATTAGTTAAGTTGGCGGGTTGTATTGTGAGAGGAGAAACAATTGAAGAACGTTGGCGAGCAAGAGAACTGATTGAATGTCGAAGATTAGGAGGACATTGGTTTCTCCAATTTTTGTTGCATTCAGCCAAAGGAGGAGGACCAGATTTAGGCGATGACGCTGCTGAACTTGGGAGACTACTACTCAACAACTTGTTATTAGCTTTCGAAGTTCGTATAGGCAATAACAGTGGTGGATAATTCAAGACGAGTTTTGAATTTGACGCGTTCTGTTCATAAACTGAAGCAATATCGCCTTCTGCAGCTGTCTTTGTAGTTGGAACTGATTCTAAAACTGAAATGGGGTCAACTGATATTTCTTTCGTAACCGTGAAGGGTTTTGAACTGATGTGATCGGGTATAGTATTGTTGTTTTCTTCTTTCTCGTCTACAAACTCCGGTAAGAACCCTCTCTTTTCTTCTTGTTGAGTGGGAGAAATTGATGGATTTGCTGAAGTTGCCATTGCTACAGACATTTTTTTTATTGTATTCGTCCAAATAACGAATAAACGCAGATGAAATGATTCTGGAGTTTGTTCTGTTGTTGAAATATTTATTTGGAGAATTGAAAGAAGAAAAAGAAAGACATGTCTACCATGATTTCAAACAACTTATTTAGTGATCCCCATGATCAAAAATAACCTTTTAAGTGGAACCCTATATAAAGACTTGTTTATTTGGTATGGGTAAGGGCGTTTACTTCCTGTTTTTATGTTATGCTTTGTTTGACTATTAAGAAATGCTATACAATAACTCACCACTCAAATAAAAATTGATTGCACAATATGTATCTTTAGGTTTAAATAACTGAAAAACATTAATCTGTGTGTGAACAAATATAAATATCAGTTTATTAGGTTTTAGGTGTGGAAAACCATTCACTTCAATATGTATTTATACGAATAAGAGTTTGTACAATAAAGAAATGGAAAATAGTTGTTCAGGTCAAAAAATTATTCATAATAACTAAATAAACAAGGTCGGGACTTTGGGGGATAAAGAAAAATTTCAGGGGCTTAAAGAATTAGTCAATAAACATTGATTTATAGGGCATATTCTTCTTTTCATCTAAAAATTGACTTGATCAAACATTGCCCCCCCCCCCCCCCCCAAATTTTCCTCTTCTCTCTCTAGTTCTCTTACTTACTATTTCTCCCACTGTCTCGCATTATCACTCTCCCGCTCTC
This sequence comes from Eschscholzia californica, assembly GCF_041429995.1. NCBI lineage: Eukaryota > Viridiplantae > Streptophyta > Magnoliopsida > Ranunculales > Papaveraceae > Eschscholzia > Eschscholzia californica. The sequence continues at coordinate 17,856,518 of NW_028238198.1, forward strand.
TCTCTCTCTCACTATTTCTTTCGCTCTCACTGACCATCTCTCTGTCGTTCTTACTCTAAATCTCTTTCTCTTTCATTGTAGATCACTCTCATCTCTCGATGTAGACATATCTCTATGTAGATTAGTTCCTCTTTCTCTCTCTCTTTAGTCTCTTTTACTCCCTCTCTCTCTTGCGGTCTGTATAAAATCTCTCTGTGGAGATCACAAAGTTCATGACCACTAAATGTTTTGTGGTCACAGAACGTTTTGTGGCTCGAAATGGTCAACCACGAGATGCTCGAAGTGTTTCGCCGGAACAATGTCTGTGTGTGTGTGAGAGAGAAAAAAAACAATGAAAGATCGATCAAGAAACAATAAGAGATTAAGCAAGAAAAAGTGAGAGATCGAGAGACATAGATAGTGAGAGCAATAGAGAGAGATAGTGAGAGAGAGAAGGACATACTGAGATAGGGTAACAGTGAGTAAGAGAGGAACAGAGAGGAGAGAGAAGAGGTGGCAATGGTGGTGGTGGGAAGTTGTAGTGGTGAAGGTGACAGAGAAGATGAAGATTAAGGGGCAATGTTTGATCAAGTTAATTTTTGGGTTAATAAATAATATGCCCCCCGAAAATGTACAAAAAAAATATGGATTCCATTGAGAATGTATTCTCTAGAGATTATTCTTTCTGCCCCAAAGCCGCGGGTAAAAGCAAGTAATTTTTCTATTAACTATAAAATGCAAAAATATTATTGGTAATGATACATAAAGTTTGAAGTAATATAGATAATTAGCAACTAAGTTTTTCTAATTATTTGGTTCCCAAAAATACTCTTACACATGAAAACTTACTTTCTCTATAATAAAAAACTTGGAAATTTTCTAATCATTTTAGTTTATTCTTGACTTATTGACCTCAGTTAACTAATGACTAATTTTTGGATAATCGGAACTAAAATGGATAAGACCTTGATGAGTCGCTCAGCTTGTTAACTTAGCTCAGTTTAGACTTTGCTTGAAGCTCGGGTGGACTATGCTTGTTTAGTTGATCTCTTTGCCCTAGACCTTAGATGATGTCAGGGCTTAGGTTAGGTAAAAGTGACTTGAATTTACCTTCATGTGTCATTCGACAAGACAAGCTTAAGGCGCCGAGCTGATTTCCACAGACATCCCTAACTGCTCCAAGATCTAGAGCGGAGCTCTTACCATAGCTGACTTGGATTACTTTAGAGTCAGAGCATGACTTAAGATGCTTAGGAAACTCATACTGACCTACCAATTCTACGCTTAGGTGGCATAATTCTTTCCGAATCACCTTCTTTTTTACTTCAATTTGAGTCAACCCATTTGTACTCGGGTCGTTCTGTTGACTTCTTAACTTGATTAAAGTTGACCATTATTTAGCTCAGCAAATTAGATGCACAAAAACATCCTAAGGCTCAGAATTTGGGAGGAAGAAAATGCCTAAATTGAAATGCAAAACCAACAATTATTTTAGAAAGTTACAGAACTCACGGAGGTCGAGAATAAAAACTTAGATTCCAGAGACATAGGGACCTTTAGAGCATCTCCAATGCAAGACTCAAGAAAAACTCTAAAAAATCCTATGTATGTGTCAAGTGTGAAAAATGGATCTCTAAATGGTCTCTTTCCTATTTGGCCATTTAGAGACACTCTATTTCAAAACCATCTCCAATGCAACACTCAAGAGTTTTAAAAACTTATATTTTAGTTTAAAACTAATTGATTTGCTTATGTGGCACTAAGAGAAACTCCTCTTAAGGATCTCTAAATTGAATCTTGACACATCACTTTAGAGATTTATGTTAAGTTTTGCATTGGAGATGGATTTTAGAGAAAAACTGAAAAAGATCCTATGTGGCACTCTAAGATTTAGAGTTTGAGCGTTGCATTGGAGATGCTCTTAGGCTTATCAGTTCCTCCGCCCATCCGCGGCGGAGACACCCCCTCCGAACCGGCTACAGCGTAGCGGCTAACAGAGATGGAATCTTAGATTACCCGATATTAAGAATTACTAGATCAAACTCAAGAAATGAAAAGGCATCTATGTAGAATTATCTAGTATCATGATAAATTGACATAGTTTAACTTTCTAAACATCCACACAGAGACATATAAGTAAAGATAACTAAATTATGAAAGATGATTGAAAATGCATTCAACTAACATAATTTCTTCCAAGTTGGCTCCTGCAACCATAGCATAGAATGTAATTAAAACATATGTAATTTACATTAATTCTCATATATCATTACTTCTTAACCATAAAATCATCCCTTATACTTATTACTTAGGAGCTATATCTAATCCTCCTATAATTCAGTCTCTAGAATAAAATCTTCATTTACGAGGAGGTGGTGGACTATCGCTACGGCAACGCAATATCTTGGAGCATCCTCTATGGTATGGATTTGCAGGTACTGGTCCATAAGGAGTTTTTTGCAAAATCCCAACATCCCTTTCATGGTGGTTGCTCCCTGCTGGTATGCTTTTGGTTGGTTCTACCACACCTGTCGTATACCTATTTGCTTCGACAAGGTCGTTATGAAGCAAAACCATGATGCTAATAATCATCAATAACATCACGCAGAAACTTTTCATTTTGCAAAATTCCATAATCTCTTTCTCTCTGCCTCTCTAGGATTTGTAATTTGTTCTCACAAGTAAAGCATAATTTGATCCATTTTATAGACAGAGAGGTCTTTGCAATGCCACCATTAATTCCATAAAGTTATAGAAACAGAAAAAGTAACCTTTATTGCTTTTATAGTAATAAATCTTGAAAGATTTAGGCCAAAAGACTTTAAAATTGTACAGTTTTGGCAGCAAATCAAGAAGAGAAAGGCCTTGACATATTTTTCTTGCAGGATCTTGGAGGATATATATCTGAAAATATATGTAGGATCCAAAATTAATGAAAAGACTAAAAATGCAATATTATTGGATTCTGAAAAAACTGGAATCCTATATTTTAAATTAGATGGTAATAATGAGAATCAAAAAGATATATAAATGAGAATCAATAACTTTATATTAATAGATATTTAATTCAATACTAATGACCATAGAATCAAACTAAAACGTAAGGAAATAAATCCGACCGTTTAAAGTTTAAAGGTAAATCTGAGACTCGGAGCCATGAATTTGACATAATTGTTTAAAGAGTTAATTTCTATTTGGCCCCCTACTTTGTGACCAGATTCAAATATGGTCTTCAAATTCTGTAAATTCAAATATAGCCCTCTATTTTTCACAGAAATGTCATAACTACCCCTCTTACTAATGTATTTTCAAAATAAAACAAAAAAGAAAACCTAAATTCTACCTTACTTCTCTCTCCACCACTCATCTCTCTCCACGTCACCTCTCTCTCTCCATGTCACCATTCTCTTCTCCGATGAGGGTCGCCGGCCGGAAAATTTTCCGGCCGGCGACCTTCGAACTTAAATTTTTTTTTCACTCATCTCTCTTTCTCTCTAAAAATTCCGGCGAAGGGGGTTTCCCTTCACCGGAATCTGGTCCGTTGAAGTGACTCTTTTATTTTATCTTTATAAAAAAAGTCACCAAAAGCAGTAAGTAGCACACTTTAGCTCAATTGGTAGAAAGCATGTTACAGAGTCTGAATAACCCAATTTCAATCTGAAGCATTAGAATTTCATCTTTCTTAAATTGTGTTTTTAAAATTATTTTAGTCGACACTTCTACCACCACCACGATTACTAAACATCCATATTGTACCTCCACTACCACCACCACATATACTAAACATCTATCATTGTACCCCCACTATCACCACGATCACCACCATCCCCACCACGATCACCACCCTCACTGAACTTCAACGCCACAACCACCACCATTAAATTGTATTTTTTTTTCAATTATTTTAGTTGACGCTTCTACCAGCACCACGATTAAACCTCCACCATTTTTTTGTGAGACATCGACTACGATCTACGTTAGTCGTTACAAGGCATTGATACATCGAGACGATGTGATACGCACGTTAATTGCTAAAATACTACTGGGTCTAAAGCCCGACGAATTAAATGGCCTATAGTCTGACGAATTAAATGACCTAAAGCCTACATAAACTACTGTATTTATACCCAAGTTCAATATTCCTGGATTTGCACTTCTATGAGATAGAACCTGGGATCTCCACCATTGTAAATCCACTACCACCACAATTACTAAACCTTTGTCACTGTACTTCCACTATCACCACCATCATAACCACACCACAACCACAACCACCTCCATTATTCCCACGACACCACAACCACTGCCATTACTAAACTCCACGACCACAATTACCATCCAAATACTAACTCCCGGATTGTTTCTACGCCCAAATTCATAAATATTCCATTCTCAAAAACGGGTTCACATCAGCAAAGGATATCTTTGGTGGATTAGAGTCTTGGGCAAACCAGGTCAATTCCAACATCCCCACTTACTAATACTCATTCTAATATGTTGTTAACTATGTAATTTGTTTTCCCGGCATTAACCTATCATTTGATTCCTATACAACAAAGACACAGGAACAAAATTTTGATCATTTTTTATTCATGTTTCTACGTGACATTTGAGTGTTCTTCACTGATTATGAATCTGAAAATTATGATGAAGTAGACTATTGAGAAGGGAAAGTTGGACTTAGTCATATATTGTTGGCTGGCTTAGGTAGTATCAGTTTGGTTTATGGTTCCTCCCAATCGGTTTGCAAGCTATAGAGAGAGAGAAAGTAGGAAGAAGATGAAGCTCCCTCGAAAAATGTTAGGTTAAAATAAATTTTTGTTTTCCAGGGTCAGCTCGATGGATTTTGTTTGGGTTAGGTGAAAATCAATTTTCCAGGGCCGGGTCGCGGGTTGTATATTTGGGTTGAGTTAAATTGTGGGTTAACTACTTAGATTAGTTTAGGTCAAGTAGAGAGTAAAATAGTATTTTCCTATCTAGTTGGGGTAAAATTGTATTTTTATATCCCTTGCCCATTTGAATTGTTATAGTTAACTTGTTTTTTTTTGAAAAAGGGTGTCCAAAGTGCAACACTGTAAAAAGAGAGTCCAAACTGCAAGTCGATTATAGGAAAGGGGGTCCAAACAACAAATCTCCCTTTATTTAATCATGCTCTTTCATAGAGACTTCAATAGCCAAAATCCTAATCGAATTATGATTCAAAGAACTAAAATCAGAAACTGAATAACCTTTCATTTCACTTAGAATTGTTGATATCTCCACCCTAGACTTTAGATCGGGCAAGACAGATTGGGTAAACCTTATCTCCGATTTGTCTTCCCATGCCTCGAGGCGAGACAAGCTTAAGGGTCGAGTTGTTTTCTACAAACCTCTCTTACTGCTCCAAGATCCACATAAGAGGTTAACCACGACTGGCCTGGTTAGTTTTACACCCAGAGCATGCTTAAGGCGCTTAAGAAACTCATGTCGACCCCCCAGTTCTGGGCTTAAGTGCCAGAGTTCTTTCAGATACATCCCTGATGACATGGACACGAGTTGACATATTTGCTTCTTAGTCTTTTGTTGAGTTCTCTTGACTTGGTCGAAGCAGGCCATACTTTGGAGCAACACACCACTTAAGTATCAACCTGAAATCAGACAAATAATGATCGATGAAGGTTTTGTAAATCATTTCAACTGTGATTAGCTTTTCAATGTCGGTAAAAGTTTTTCATTTATTTTATACTCTTACACCATACATCAATATTTTGATTCAGATTTTAATACATTGAAAGTAACTATTAAAAACTGGTGATGTCAAAATTTGTTCGCCTGGTACCATTCAAGATGTAGAGACCGGAATGTTGAATTTCGATTTTCTCCCCCGATATGGAAGCGAAATTTGTAAAGAACTTGAAAATCTCCGACACTTTAGATAGTCAGATTATTCGCACAGTTAAATAATTGAGTATTAAGTGATCCCGAGTTTAGAATTTGACGACTTACTCGTTGGTTGCCCAATTTAGGGCGAATCTTAACCTTGTTATGGGCTTCTTTAGCTGACTGTCGACAGACGACGTTGACGAGACAGTTGAGATTAGTGGTGCTTATCGAGTCAGGTCGGGACTTGACCCAGGTCCGGACTAGCTATCCCGTAGATAAATTTAAAAATTAAATTAAAATCTTAATACAAAATTAAATTTAACGAAACGTTACAAACATAAAATGAAAATGAGTCAAAGCATGACCCTTAATTATTAGGTAAAAGACTTTATGTAAATTATTTAAAATATTTCTAATGAAACTTACTTAAAAAAATATGGAGAGTATGTAAGAGATTTATAATGGAACTTACATGAAAGACTGTAGAGAAGTTATCTAAAAGATTTGTAATGGAAGTTACCTAAAAGATTTCATGAAAATTATCTAAAAGATTTGGGTTATTTCCCATATGGCCCCCTACTTTGTGACCAGCTTCCCGCCTGGCCCCCCACTTTACGAGAAATACCCATATGGCCCCCTTCCGTTATAACACCGTTACTCTCTCTCTTCCATTTCTTTTCTCTCTCCTCCAACATGTTTTCTCTCTCTACCACCTCGTAAAAACCAGCCACCTCATCACCTTCTCCGGCAAGGTCGCCGGCCGGCCAAATTTCCGGCCGGCGACCTTCAAATATAAAAAAAAAAATTTCTTTTTTTCTCTCTCTCTCTAAAAAAAAAAAATTTTTTTTTTTTAAATTCTCTCTCCTCCCTCTCTTCTTCTTCTTCTTCTTCTTCTTCTCTTCTCTCTCTTCTTCTTCTTTCTCTCTCTCTTTCCCCCCTCTCTCTCTCTCGACCTCCGGCGTAGTCGCCGGAGGTCGAACAGATTCTGTTCTGTTCATCTGTTCAGAACAGATCCGTTCTGTTCGACCTCCGGCGACTTCGCCGGAGGTCGAGAGAGAGAATAGAGAGAGGGGGGAAAGAGAGAGAGAGGGGGGAAAGAGAGAGAGAAAGAAAAGAAGAGAGAGAGAAAAGAGAAGAAGAAGAGAAAGAATTTAGAGAGAGAGGGGAGAGAGAATTTAAAAAAAAAAAATTTTTTTTTTAGAGAGAGAGAGAAAAAAAGGAATTTTTTTTTTTTTTTTATATTTGAAGGTCGCCGGCCGGAAATTTGGCCGGCCGGCGACCTTGCCGGAGAAGGTGATGAGGTGGCTGGTTTTGACGAGGTGGCAGAGAGAGAAAACATGTTGGAAGAGAGAGAAAAGAAATGGAAGAGAGAGAGTAACGGTGTTATAACGGAAGGGGGCCATATGGGTATTTCTCGTAAAGTGGGGGGCCAGGCGGGAAGCTGGTCACAAAGTAGGGGGCCATATGGGAAATAACCCAAAAGATTTCTAATGAAATTTAACTAAAAGATATTGTATAGATTATCTAAAAGATCTCTAAAGGAGCTTACCTATAAGATTTCGAGAAAATTATCTAAAACAATTTATGGAACTTACCCAAAAAGATATGAAGGAAATTATTTAGAAGTTTTCTAATGGAACATACCGAAAGATATTTCCTGTAACATGAAGTAAATTGAAACGAAGAAAAAGATCACAAATATAAAACATAAAAAGTTCAAAAAAAAAATGTAAAAAAGAAAAAGTAAAAAAATAAAGTCGGGCCCAACTCGGGACCGAGAGTAGACCTGGGTTGACCTGGCCCATTTTCTGCATGGATATAGGTTGGGTCGGGCCTCTACCAAACGGGTTGGTCTCAGACCCGACCTTGCATTTTAAGCACACTTAGTTTTTTTGTTTGAACTTAAGCACACTTAGTTGAGATCCACCTTGTTGGATTTAAAAATACTATTTCGTAGTTGTAAGATGTAAAATTCTTTTTTTACGATTATCCCGTATATTTGATATATGCAAGTTTATTTACTCAAAGATACTCGTATTTTGGATAAATCGTGTTTCTGATCTTATAAAGTTTGTAGGGGCAGTTTCCTCCTTACGGGATTCTTTCATCCAAATTCATTAAATACTTAAGATCCTCATCGACTGAGATCTTTGTAGGATTTACGATTAAGTCGGTAAATCATAAGGCACCCTTCAGTGACCTCGTATATCAGGATTGAGGTATTAACCCACTTACGTGGACCTTCATCATCTTCTCCTAAATCCTACAACAGACTTTGTTGTATATGAGTCAAAGTGGGGCTTAGGCGCCTAAGACAATAGTACTGACTCCCTAATTCTGGGCTTGAGCGGTAAACCTCTCTCGGACTTAACATCCGCTCTAACTAGATATGGGTTAACTCGTCAAATCTTTTGCGTTCTATTGATATTGATCGTAGCCAACTTATGACAATTTTTAGGATCATCAAAACCCTGATGCAAGCTTCAATTAATGATTTTTAAATGGCACACATAGCATAGTATATTATTGTCTCCTTTTCAATACATTTTTTTTCTAGAAAACACACCCAGACAATTATTATTTATTAATTAATACTTCCTCAAATCGAGTTCTTTTTTATCTATATTTTTTATGAACTTCTTATACATTAAAATAATACGCGAAAGTTGGGACAACAATTGTGAAACTCTAGCGAATCCCCCTCTTTCTTGGGCATGAATAAACAACCGCTTAATAAGTTGGAACAACATTTCTTCGTAACCTAATTACTAACAGTGTTCAGAGCAAAAATAAGTCATTCCATATACAAACCTTCTCATGGCCGAGGTCCTTTGTTCAGAAGAAGCAGTGTCTTTGGACTCAAATTTCTTGTCAGGGCATACACTATTATATGAAACTAACTACCCTGTAGTAGAAACCCCTTGAAAGGCTAAATGGAATACTTATTTTTAAGATCAAATCACTTTGGTAGCTGGATTTCATTTTCTTCAACCAGCCTATGTGTCACCCTTTCTTCCCTCTCATTTATAGTCCTCCCTCGCGATGCTTTCTTGTTGATAAGAAGCCACATACGTGGATGGTTGTGCAGGAAATCTTTGTTCATTTTGGTGTCTTTAACGATGTCAGGCCTCTAGAATATGGTGGCTTAAGAGCATCTACAATGCAAAAGTCAAAAAAAAAATTGTTGGTCTTATTTGTCGAGTTTCAATTGATATTCTGACTCCGAAGTGGCGAAAATATAAATCCTCAATTCTTGTATGTCTCCAATACAAAAATCTAAACTTGTTCTTTTACTTATGTGACATTGTTATTTCTGTAAAAAAAAAAATATCAGTTACTTTTTAAATATACGGAGACTTGATTTTTATTGGTTGATGTTTAAATATTGATGAGTTAGACACTAAGAGATATCTCAAGAGGTCACTCTAGAAATATAGTGTCCTCTTGAGATATATTTATTCTACCCTCGACACATCATATTTGAGATCTTAGTTGAATTTTGCATTGGAGATGATTTTTCAAGAAAAACTTAGAAAGTCCTATGTGGAATCTGAATTTCTAAGATTGGGTTTTGCAATGGAGATGCTCTAATATCTTTCGGATATGTTGGTTATTATACCAGGACAGAAAAGAAATCTTGTAGCTTTTCACAGAAGGATCCTTCCTTTGATAAGGCGCGATTGGTTAAGAACTAATACCAAAATGATTCACTAGGATTTAGTTTCCTAAATTACAAAAACACTTTGTGTGGTTTAAACGTGCACCACGTAATCTTCTTTATCAGTGATGCCCTAAATCGACATTATAAATATAAGGTTATAAGTTCTCTTAGAGCAGCCGTCACTACCATTCAGTTCAATTTCCTTGTCTAGTCTATACTTTGTTGTTGTCATGTTATCTGAGAAGAAACATGTCTTGCAGAAATGATTTATTGGGTGAATCTCAAAAAATGGTATGCGCAATAATAATTTGTTTGATCCATTTCAAAATTTGTATTTGATTTTGACTTTTGGTCTATTCTATGTTGATAGTGGACTTACTGTGTGTTATTAAGGTCCGTATTTTAGACCTTCCACCAAAAATTTCTTTTGTTTTTAAGCTCATATCCCAGCAAACATAGTAGAGACCAAGCTTGGTATGGGGGGAGCATGTTGTGGCTGGGACGCAAAGTTCTAAGTTCCTTCAAGCATTTCCACAAACCTTTTGTAGGTGTTGGAAGTGCGGGCATGAGCACTCTTACCTCATTGTGTTTTTCTTGCCTGTTCCTCCTTGCTAGAGTACATCTCTGTTAGTAATAAAAGTCGCGGAAGCTATCGAACCTATCCTAGAAATTGATCCGATTATGAAAATTAATCGAAAAGCTAAGCCAAAATCTACATATGTGAACAGAATTAACGAGGTTCGACTTTAAAGCCTACGTCCTCGGGCGAACAAGAAATCTTTATTGAAGGATAGATGAAGACGACTCACACAACCCGCAAGTTCGTCCCAAGATGGTACCGTATAGAAATTAACCTTCTATATTAAATCTTCGACGACCGAGAAATTAAACACCGCTCAAAACTATGAACAAAATTTCTCTCTCACTTGCTCTCTCTCTCTATCTTTCTCTAAAGAAGAGTTGTTGTTGGTGATATTGAATACAAGCACTCAAGACCCCTTTTATAATTAATATAAGCCGACATAGAATAGGAATTGGTTTCTAAAATTTAGAAACTAACCAATTTCAATTTCAAACCGCCTATGCTTCTCAAACCGCCTTCCAAATTGGATTCTGCCTCTCACAATTCTCCACCTCGTACACAATTTGATACTCTTCAAATTTTGGACGAACACCAGGATACTCCTTGTAAGATATATCTGCTTCTTGTAACTTCATCCGACTGCACCATATGACCATGGTTACCTACGTACCCTTTTATAGGATCAAGCCTACCGTAGTTCTACCAACCCTTCACATAAAGATTACCTTGTCACCATTACGCCCTTTCGGGCAACTTAACACGAGCCGATTTGTAGCAATTCCAGGCAATGCTGAAACTTGCTACACGTCACCACTTTAGTCAACATGTCCGCGGGATTCTCATCTGTGTGTACCTTCATGAGAGAAACATCACCTTCCTCTATGACATCTCGTACAAAGTGATACTTGACATCGATATGCGTAGTACGACTATGATGAACCTGATTCTTCGCCAAGTGGATTGCACTTTGACTATCAAACCATACAACTACACAATCCTGCTTAATCCCTAGATCATCCAGAAAACCCCACAACCACAATGCTTCCTTCACACCCTCGACTATAGCCATATACTCGGCCTCCTTAGTAGATAACGCAACTGTAGATTGTAACATCGATCTCCAACTAACTGGAGCACCATGTACCCTAAATACATAACCAGTAGTAGATTGTCTTCTATCTAGATCGCCAGCATAATCCGAGTCAACATAACCGCTTACTTGACATGTGTCTCCACCAAAGCACAAACCCGTATCAACGATACCCTTCAAGTACCTCAACAACCACTTCACAGCTTCCCAATGTGTCTTCCCCGGGTTTGCCATAAACCTACTAACCACACTGACCGCTTGTGAAATATCCGGACGAGTACACACCATAGCGTACATCGAACTGCCAACTGCACTAGCATACAGTACACGATCCATTTGATCCTTCTCCACCGTAGTAGTGGGAGATTGTTTTCCCGAGAGCCTGAAGTGTGGTGCCAAAGGTGTTGACACCGCCTTTGAATTCTGCATCCCGAACCGAGAAACTACTCGTTCGATGTAACCTTTCTGATTCAAGTACAGTTTCTTACTTGATCGCTCTCTCTTAATCTCTATTCCCAGTATCTTCTTTGCAGCGCCCATGTTTTTCATCTCAAACTCTTGACTGAGTTGAGATTTCAACTTATCTATCTCCACCATGCTTTGAGAAGCAATAAGCATGTCATCCACATACAATAGGAGATAAATAAAGTCACCTTAGCGAAGCTTCTTGATGTATACACAACAATCATAGCCACTTCTGCGAAAACCATGCTTTATCATGAAAAAATAAAATCGTTTGTACCATTGGCGAGGAGATTGTTTCAATCCGTAAAGAGACTTCCTCAAACGACATACTTGATTTTCTTTGCCCTCAACCTTGTATCCTTCAGGTTGAGCCATATAAATTTCTTCTTTTAAATCACCATGCAAGAAGGCGGTTTTAAAATCGAGTTGTTCCAGCTCAAGATCACTGTGAGCAACAATACTCAATAGCACCCGAATAGAATTATGTTTCACGATCGGGGAGAAAATCTCATTGTAGTCGACCCCTTCTTTCTGTGCATAACCCTTGGCCACTAGTCTTGCCTTATACCTTGTACCCTTGATCTCGGAAGAATCCTCTTTCTTCTTGTACACCCATTTACAACCAATAACAGACTTACCTTCGAGCAATGGGACAACCTCCCATGTCTTGTTCTTGTAAAGAGACTCCATCTCTTCTTGTATAGCAACCAACCAACTCTCTCTTTCTGCCGCGGTAATAGCTTGTTTGAAGGTGACCGGCTCGTCGTCTTCCACCGAGAGTGCATATTCAACCACATTTGCCTGCCCGTAATGCTTAAGAGGTTTGTCTAACCCTAACCTCGGTACCGGCTTATATAACCGTTTAGGTTTAAGAGTGAGTTTGACTTAGTCTCCGCGGATCGACTCCGGTCTTACCGGGTTTACTACTTGACACCCGTATACTTGCGGGTGGTGACCTATTTAGGAAACTTTCTAGGCCCATCAAGTTTTTGGCGCTCTCTGTAGTTCTTACTCTAAATCTCTTTCTCTTTCATTGTAGATCACTCTCATCTCTCGATGTAGACATATCTTTATGTAGATTAGTTTCTCTTTCTTTCAGTCTTTATCTCTCCCTCTCTCTCTCTTGCGGTCTGTATAAAATCTCTCTGTGGAGATCACAGAGTTCATGGCCACTAAAAGTTTTGTGGTCACAGAACGTTTTGTGCCTCGAAATGGTCAGCCACGAAATGCCCGAAAGGTTTCACCGGAACAATGTCTGTGTGTGTGTGTGAGAGAAAAAAAACAACGAGAGATCGATCAAGAAACAATGAGTGATTAAGCAAGAAACGGTGAGAGATCGAGAGACATAGGTAGTGAGAGCAATAGAGAGAGATAGTGAGAGAGAGAAGGAGATATTGAGAGAGGGGAACAGTGAGTAAGAGACGAACGGAGAGGAGACAGAACAGGTGGCAATGGTGGTGGTGGGAAGTTGTAGTGGTGAAGGTGATGAAGATTAAGGGGCAATGTTTGATCAAGTTAGTTTTTAGGTTGATAAATAATATGCCCCCGAAAATGTACAAAAAAATATGGATTCCATTGAGAATGTATTCTCTAGAGATTATTCTTTCTGCCCCCAAGTCGCGGATAAAAGCAAGTAATTTTTCTATTAACTATAAATTGCAAAAATATTATTGGTAATGATACATAAAGTTTGAAGTAATATAGATAATTAGCAACTAAGTCATTTTCTAATTATTTGGTTCCCAAAATAGCCTTACACATGAAAACTTACTTTCTCTATAAAAAAAAACTTAGAAATTTTCTAACATTTTAGTCTATTCTTGAGTTTTTGACCTCAGTTAACTGATGACTAATTTTTGGATCATCGGAACTAAAAATGGATAAGACCTTGATGAGTCGCTCAGCTTGTTAACTTAACTCAGTTTAGACTTTGCTTGAAGCTCGGGTGGACTATGCTTGTTTGGTTGATCTCTCTGCCCGAGACCTCAGATGATGTCATGGCTTAGGTTCGGTAAAAGTGACTTGAATTTACCTTCATGTGCCATTCGACAAGACAAGCTTAAGGCGCCGAGCTGATTTCCACAAACATCCCTAACTGCTCCAAGATCCAGAGCGGAGCTCTTACCATAGCTGACTTGGATTACGTTAGAGTCAGAGCATGACTTAAGATGCTTAGGAAACTCATACTGACCTCCCAGTTCTATGCTTAGGTGGCAGAATTCTTTCCGGATCACCTCCTTTTTTACTTCAATTTGAGTCAACCCATTTGTACTCGGGTCATTCTGTTGACTTCTTAACTTGATTAAAGTTGACCATTATTTAGCTCAGCAAATTAGATGCACAAAAACATCATAAGGCTCAGAATTTGGGAGGAAGAAAACGCCTAAATTGAAATGCAAAACGAACAACTATTTTAGAAAGTTACAGAACTCACGGAGGTCGGTCTGGAGAATAAAAATTTAGATTCCAGAGACATAGGGACCTTTAGGCTTATCAGTTACTCCGCCTATCCGCGGCGGAGACACCCCTCCGAACCGGCTACAGCGTAGCGGCTAACAGAGATGGAATCTTTGATTACCCGATATTAAGAATTACTAGATCAAACTCAAGAAATGAAAAGGCATCTATGTAGAATTTTCTAGTATCATGATAAATTGTTTAACTTTCTAAACATCCACACAGAGACATATAAGTAAAGATAACTAAATTATGAAAGATGATTGAAAATGCATTCAACTACCATAATTTCTTCCAAGTTGGCTCCTGCAACCATAGCATAGAATGTAATTAAAACATATGTAATTTACATTAATTCTCATATATCATTACTTCTTAACCATAAAATCATCCCTTATACTTATTACTTAGGAGCTACATCTAATCCTCCTCCTATAATTCAGTCTCTAGAATAAAATCTTCATTTACGAGGAGGTCGTGGACTACCGCCACGGCAACGCAATATCTTGGAGCATCCTCTATGGTATGGGTTTGCAGGTACTGGTACATAAGGAGTTTTTTGCAAAATCCCAACATCCCTTTCATGGTGGTTGCTCCCTGCTGGTATGCTTTTGGTTAGTTCTACCACACCTGTCGTATACCTATTTGCTTCGACAAGGTCGTTATGAAGCAAAACCATGATGCTAATAATCATCAATAACATCACACAGAAACTTTTCATTTTGCAAAATTCCATAATCTCTTTCTCTCTGCCTCTCTAGGATTTGTAATTTGTTCTCACAAGTAAAGCATAATTTGATCCATTTTATAGACAGAGAGGTCTTTGCAATGCCACCATTAATTCCATAAAGTTATAGAAACAGAAAAAGTAACCTTTATTGCTTTTATAGTAATAAATCTTGAAAGATTTAGGCCAAAAGACTTTAAAATTGTACAGTTTTGGCAGCAAATCAAGAAGAGAAAGGCCTTGACATATTTTTCTTGCAGGATCTTGGAGGATATATATCTGAAAATATATGTAGGATCCAAAATTAATGAAAAGACTAAAAATGCAATATTATTGGATTCTGAAAAAACTGGAATCCTATATTTTAAATTAGATGGTAATAATGAGAATCAAAAAGATATATAAATGAGAATCAATAACTGTATATTACTAGATATTTAGTTCTATACTAATGACCATAGAATCAAACTAAAACGTAAGGAAATAAATTCGGCCGTTTAAAGTTTAATGGTAAATCTGAGGCTCTGAGCCATGAATTTGACATAATGGTTTAAAGAGTTAATTCCTATTTGGCCCCTACTTTGTGACCAGCTTCAAATATGACCCCCAAATTTCTGTAAATTCAAATATGACCCCCTATTTTCACAAAAATGCCATAACTACCCCTCTTACTAATGTATTTTCAAAATAAAACAAAAAAGAAAACCTAAATTCCACCTCACTTCCCTCTCCACCACTCATCTCTCTCCACGTCACCTCTCTCTCCAACTCACCTCTCTCTCTCTCTCCAAGTCACCACTCTCTTCTCCGATGAAGGTCGCCGGCCGGCGACCTTCAAACTTAAATTTTTTTTTTTTTTTTCACTCATCTCTCTCTCTCTAAAAATTCCGGTGAAGGGGGTTTCCCTTCATCGGAATCTGGTCTGTTGAAGTGACTCTTTTATTTTATCTTTATAAAAAAAGTCACCAAAAGCAGTAAGTAGCACACTTTAGCTCAATTGGTAGAAAGCATGTTACAGAGTCTGAATAACCCAATTTCAATCTGAAGCATTAGCATTTCGTCCTTCTTAAATTGTGTTTGTTAAATTATTTTAGTCGCCACTTCTACCACCACCACGATTACTAAACTTCCATATTGTACCTCCACTACCACCACCACATATACTAAACATCTACCATTGTACCCCCCACTATCACCACGATCACCACCATCCCCACCACGATCACCACCCTGACTGAACTTCAACACCACAACCACCACCATTAAATTGTATTTTTTTTCAATCATTTTAGTTGACGCTTCTACCAGCACCACGATTAAACCTCCACCATTTTTTTGTGAGAAATCGACTACGATCTACGTTAGTCGTTACAAGGCATTGATACATCGAGACGATGTGATAGTACCAGGGCCGACCTAGGGCCAAAGCCACCAAAGCGGTGGCTTTGGGCCTCATCTATCTTTGGTAATTATAAGGGCCCCAAATCTATTTTGTTTTTAAAAAATAAATCACACAAACTATAGCAATTGAAGAAACTAGCTCAACTGGTTACATGCCAATACATGACTTGAGAGGTCCCAAGTTCAACTCACCGCCCTCTCATTTTTTCAGTACATAAGTGTTTAGTCCCTTTTAGTTTCATTCAAAACTCTATTGATCTCCCAATAACATGAAAGAAGAAGTGCCAAAAAAAAAAAAATTGGTTCTCCATCATATTTGTTATATAAAATTGTTATGTAAAATTATTTGCGTCCAAATTGATATGACCATTTCTTCTTTCTATGTGATACTTTGATATGCAATATTAGGTTGTCACCGTATCGCCATCTTTTAAAGCGTCATTATATAAGCCACATAATCTTATATGGTATGTATAATAATGTAGACCCAAAAATGTAGACCCTAATAAGAAAAAAACCCACTTAAAAATAATAATGTCAAAAAAACCCATTTTTTTTAACATTTTTCAAAATGTTCACAACATATGTAATTATGTTGTTAACAAGGCAACATATTTTTTTCATAATTCCATTTTTACCCTTATATGTTGACAACATATATATCATTGTGTTGTTATAAAATGTTGACAATATCTATAATAATGTCCCGACTTATTATAAAATGTTGGCGTCATATATAATTATGTTCTTAACAACATATATAATGTATTAGTCAAAATATTATTTGTTCGTTAACGGATTTGTTAAATACAAAGGATAATATGCATAACATTTTAATTTTTGTAAAGGACAAATAAAAAATGCTTTAGTCTTTATATTTATGTCGAAAGCAAAACAGAAAATGCGAAAACCATTTATTTTTTCACAAAACAAATCGAAAAATGTTGTAGCCAAAATGTTTGTGTTTGTTTGTCTATGTAAAATGCAAAAGAAAAAAATGCGAAATATTTTGGCAAAACAATGTCTAAGCAAAAACGAATTTGTTCAAAAATTTACAAATTGTTGAGACAAACTAAGATTTGTTCAGAAATTTACAAAATTGTCGAGAGCAAACCAAGAATTGTTCAGAAATGTTCAGAACGCTGATTTGGGCGGAAATTTTCATTTTGAAGGGTAAAATTGTATTTTTACCTACTGGGTTTTTTTCTCATTATTATTTAGTATTGGGCCTGATTCTCTTTAACTTCCCCATTTTGGGCCTTATAATTACCGGCCCATATTTAAATATACTTCCAATACATGAATGAAAAACTATTGCGTCAAAAAAATCTCCTCCATGTCATTTACAAGTTTTATATTTATTTCAAATATGAGTTGAAAATATTGTAGCATTATATTGATCCCTAATTGATAATACTTACTTTCATTCATAATCTAATATTTATAGACTAGTGTGGACTCTTTATTTTTATCAAATATTTTGAGTAAAACTTGTGCAAAGTTTAGAATGTAGCTTAGCTATTAAGAATAAGGTTCATGTTCAGTTGGTCAAAACTTCAATTTGCTCTACAATTTTTTTTATTTCTCATTACACATAAAAGGGCCCCGATTTTAACTTCGCTTTAGGCCCCCGAAACACTTGGGCCGCCCCTGTGCGATACGCACGATAATTGCTAAAATACTACTGGGTCTAAAGTCCGACGAATTAAATGGCCTATAATCTGACGAATTAAATGACCTAAAGCCTGCATAAACTACTGTATTTATACCCAAGTTCAATATTCATGGATTTGCACTTCCATGAGATCGAACCTGGGATCTCCACCATTGTAAATCCACACCATTATAACCACACCACAACCACCAAAATTACTAAACCTTTGTCACTGTACTTCTACTATCACCACCATTATAACCACACCACAACCACCTCCATTATTACCACGACACCACTGCTATTACTAAACTCCACGACCACAATTACCATCAAAATACTAATCGATGTTCGTCCTCCCCGATTGTTTTTACGCCCAAATTCATAAATATTCCATTCTCAAAAATGGGTTCACATCAGCAAAGGATATCTTTGGTGGATTAGAGTCTTGGGCAAACCAGGTCAATTCCAACTTCCCCACTTACTAACCCACTTACTATTACTCATTCTAATATGTTGTTAACTATGTAATTTGTTTTCTCGACATTAACCTATCATTTGATTCCTATACAACAAAGACACAGGAACAAAATTTTGATCATTTGTTATTCATGTTTCTACGTGACATTTGAGTGTTCTTCACTGATCATGAATCTGAAAATTATGAGGAAGTAGACGATTGAGAAGGGAAAGTTGGACTTAGAGGGTGTTTGATTTTCGCACTTATTAAGTGAAAATCACTTAATAAGTGCGGGCCGACAATTTTAGGCCGTTTCATTTTTCACTTAATAAGTGAATATCACTTGTAAGTGGGGTCAAAGTAAGTGCAAAAAAGTAAGCTCCAATTGTTGGAGCTTACTTTTTTGCACTTACTTTCTAAGTGTTAAAAAAGACATTTTTATCCTTCTCCGAATATAATAATTACCAATTTAATTATAACTAAAAAGAAAATCTTAAACAATTGATAAGTAAAAAATCTTTTTATGACTAGCGATGACTCTTTTCCATCTTCACTCATCCTTCACCTAAGCTTTTCTCCTAATTTTTTTCGCATCTCTTCCTTCCTTAATCATGGAATCACCCAAACTCCATGACGCAACGTAAGTTTTTTCTCTTTCATAATTCTTAATTATTTGAGGTTAATATTTTCAACACAAAGTATTTATAAATCGTAATTATCTTGTATCCAAACTCGCGAGCATAATGAATTAGCATGAAATGCTAAAATGTAACTACTTTAAGGTCAAAATAGACAATTTCTCATTTTTATAACATTTAAAATTAACATAAAAACAAAAATCAAACACTTAGAAATGATGGAAAACAAACTCCATAGCACTTACAAGTGATATCACTTACTAAGTGATAAATCACTTAGTAAGTGCTAGCACTTATAAGTGCTAAAAAATCAAACACCCTCTTAGTCATATATTGTTGGCCATACTATCTGTTTGGTTTATGGTTCCTCCCAATCGGTTTGCAAGCTATAGAGAAAGAAAGTAGGAAGAAGATGAAGCTCCCTCGAACAATGTTAGGTTAAAATAAATTTTTGTTTTCCAGGGCCAGCTCGATGGATTTTGTTTGGCTTAGGTGAAAATCAATTTTCCAGGGCCGGGTCGCGGGTTGTATATTTGGGTTGAGTTAAATTGTGGGTTAACTACTTAGATTAGGTTAGGTTAAGTAGAGAGTAAAATAGTATTTTCCCATCTAGTCGGGGTAAAATTGTATTTTTATATCCCTTGCCCATTTGAATTGCTATAGTTAACTTTTTTTTTTTTTTTTGAAAAAATGAGTCCAAAGTGCATCACTGGAAAAAGAGAGTCCAAACTGCAAGTCGATTATAGGAAAGGGGGTCCAAACAACAAATCTCCCTTTATTTAATCATGTTCTTTCATAGAGACTTAAATAGCCAAAATCTTAATCGAATTATGATTCAAAGAACTAAAATCAGAAACTGAATAACCTTTCACTTCACTTAGAATTGTTGATATCTCCACCCTAGACTTTAGATCGGGCAAGACAGATTGGGTAAACCTTAACTCCGATTTGTCTTCCCATGCCTCGAGGCGAGACAAGCTTAAGGGTCGAGTTATTTTCTACAAACCTCTCTTAGTGCTCCAAGATCCACATAAGAGGTTAACCACGACTGGCCTAGTTAGTTTTAGACCCAGAGCATGCTTAAGGCGCTTAAGAAACTCATGTCGATCCCCCAGTTCTGGGCTTAAGTGCCAGAGTTCTTTCAGATACATCCCTGATGACATGGACACGAGCTGACATATTTGCTTCTTAGTCTTTTGTTGAGTTCTCTTGACTTGGTCAAAGCAGGCCATACTTTGGAGCAACACACCACTTAAGTATCAACCTGAAATCAGACAAATAATGATCAATGAAGGTTTTGTAAATCATTTCAACTGTGATTAGCTTTTCAATGTCGGTAAAAGTTTTTCATTAATTTTATACTCTTACACCATACATCAATATTTTGATTCAGATTTGAATACATTAAAGTAACTATTAAAAACTGGTGATGTCAAAATTTGTCAGCCTGGTACCATTCAAGATGTAGAGACCGAAATATTGAATTTCGATTTGCTCCTCCCGATCTGGAAGCGAAATTTGTAAAGAACTTGAAAATCTCCGACGCTTTAGATAGTCAGATTGTTCGCGCAGTTAAATAATTGAGTATTAAGTGATCCCGAGTTTAGAATTTGACGACTTACTCGTTGGTTGCCCAGTTTAGGGCAAATCTTAACCTTGTTATAGGCTTCTTTAGCTGACTGTCGATAGACGGCGTTGACGAGACAGTTGAGATTAGTGGTGCTTATCGGGTCAGGCCGGGACTTGACCCAGGCCAGGACTAGCTATCCCGTAGATAAATTTAAAAATTAAAAAAAATTAAATTAAAATCTTAATACATGTAGTGGTCAAAAATCGTGTTGGGCCCACTTCGTCTAAAGGTCGCCTAGACCGAGCCTACTTCGAACAAATATCATTTGGGCCCGACCCACTTGCCTACTAGTTGGACGCTCTCCAACGTGGAATTCGGCCCACTAAAGGTCCAAATGGCTCTAAGCCCTTGTGAACGTCCATCTAGACGAACAATAACCCATTAAAAGTTATAATGCTCCAAGCACCCCTTGGTCGCCCTCAACCGAGCCTGCCGGACACCGAGTCAACCTCAACTCCGGAGACCTCGCCACGTACTCATCTGACGAAGTCGCTCTAAAACCCCACGTCGCCTTAAGTACCGTTAGGCGATCTCAGACTACGAAGAGCCTAAAGTCGAGGCGGCGTAATCGTACGATCGAGTTACTCCAGGTGACAGATCGACGGCCGAGAACGAGTCTCCCTTAGGGTTTGGGGTCACCCTCGACCCCAATTATCTCGGATCTAACAGACTCCACGAGTCCATCAGTCGCCTATAAATAGAAGGAGGCTCAGACTCCAAAGACATCGAATCCCAGCTAGAAAACGACTGAACACTCTTCTCTCTCTCATCTTTAGTATCTTCAGTGCTCTAGACGACGATAATCGACCTTCGAATTCCAGAAGACTTGAAGGATAATCTTCTAGGGGATCACTCTAGACGGCGATATTACATCTTCAAGCTCCATCACTCTCGAAGTCCTTCTCAAGTCCCTGTTACATCCCACTTCTTCCTTATCCAGAATCTCCGATCGAGACGACCTCTTGACCTGCTCCAGGAGATCAATCCGACCAACTATCCCGTAGAGTCGAAGCTCCGACCACTCTACGAGTCTAGCCACCCTCCGACGATACAACACGGTGACGCCCTCGGCATTCAATCGTTTAAATACTTATTTTTATAGTTTGCTGACTTGACCGTCGGAGTGCCCTTGGCAAGACACCATCCCGGTGTCCCCAAGACTTCACGGTTTTACTTGTTTTTGTCTGTCTACAGGTCCAACCGGAACTTCGTCCATCTCGAGGTCTAAAGCCCAAGTTGTCGGTGGCCCACCAATCGACGATCTATTAATTGTGTGATTTTCTACCGTCCACAGTTTGGCGCCCACCGTGGGGCCCCTTCAACTAACATCTCAAACGACCTCATCAATGGAAGAAGGAATGGTAGCCTCACCAAACCATGTCTCGACCCAGATCGCCGAACTCACAGCTCAGATGCGAGAAAACTCCCAAAAGCTTAAAGCCCTGGAGGAGGAGAATGCTCTGGTTCGAGCAGCAAATCAACTACTTCAAGAAAAAGTTACTGAACTCGCCATGGTGTATCCAACAGGACCTATGTTTCGAACTCCAGTCAACCCGATGCAATCCTTGGTGACCCCTGAAGCAGGAAACTCCTCTAGCCAACCAACTGTCCACTCTGGCACCATTGGCGTCTCGATTTCGAATCCAGTGACTAATACTACGACTCCGACAACTACGTTATTACCATCTTTCCAAAGCTCAGCTCAAATCAATCAACAATCGCAGTCGATGACTGCCCCCCTTTTCTCATCCTCCCTTACTCTTCCTACTATAGTACCTACTAATGTACCCTTTGGTCTGTTGACTAACGGTCTGAACTCTGGCTTTGCAGGAACCCCCTTGGAGCAGGCAATGGCTAAAAAATTGGCAGAGATGGAGGCTCTGATCACTCGCATTCCAGGAGTCCCAACCCCCCTTAGAAAGAGTCTACCACAGAGTTATGCAGACTCCCCTTTCGTCGACGCCATCGCCTTAGTGGAGATGCCGAAGAAATTTTCATTCCCAAGTATGAGAATGTATGATGGCACCTCAGATCCAGACGACCATATTGCATCCTACAAGCAAAGGATGTTCACTGCAGCCATACCCAGGGACCTTAGAGAGGCTTGCATGTGCAAAAGCTTCGGGTCGAGCCTCATTGGTCCAGCTCTCCAGTGGTACACCAACCTGCCGAACAACTCCATTGCCTCATTTGCCCAGCTGACAGACACGTTCGTTGAACAGTTCGCGAGTAGTAAGAAGTTAGAGAAGCTCTCTGGAGACCTTTATCGACTTAGCCAGAGGCGAGGTGAACCACTTAGAGATTATGTAGGGAGGTTCAACAGAGAAAAAGTCTCGATCCCCTATTGCAACCAAGAGACGGCAGTGGATGCGTTTCGAAAAGGGTTACTTCCAGACAGTGAACTCTACAAAGAACTCACCAAGTTCAACTGCACCACCATGGAGGATGTCCTTGCTCGAGCTTGGGTAGAGATCCGTTGGGAAGAAGACGAGTACCATCGAAGCAGACACTACCTTAGCGATGAGCGATCCCGAGAACGTCGCTTGAGACGAACAGATCGTAGATCAGATGGTAGATACTCAGAGCCTTACACTACTTCAAGGAGACCTCAACCTCGAGACAACAGAAAACCACTTGACCCACCAGGTCGAACTGGCGAAAGGCCACAAGGACCAATTCGCACCAGAATTCCAGAGTACAACTTGAACGTGGAACCAGCTGAAGTTGTAGCAATCTTGAAGGGCATGGGAAACAATGTTCGATGGCCAGGAAAGACAAAGACCCCAAGCGAGAAACGAGACAACTCTAAATGGTGTGAGTTCCATGGTGATCATGGACATACCACTGCTGAATGCATCGCCCTCAAACTCGAGGTGGCCGAGTTACTGAAGAGAGGTCATCTCACTGACTTGTTAACCGACAAGGGAAAGAACACATTAGCTCAAAGAGATGTGCTGCCTAGAGAACCAGAGGAACCTACACCCTCGAAAACATGCTTAGTCATAACAGGAGGATCAGAAGTGAGTGGAGTCAGTCACTCAGCCGCCAAAAGAAGTGCTCGAGCTGCAGTCAACCCAATCGTCAGCTCAACCATAGGGCCCTCCTATACTGGGCAAACTATTAGCTTCCTGGACAATGAAATTTCTACTCTCATTAACCCTCATCATGATGCCCTCGTTATTTCACTTACAATTGCTAACTGTTTAGTTAAACGTATACTTGTAGATAATGGGTCTTCGACTAACGTTTTGTTTCTACATGGCTTGAAAGGTATGGGTCTGGAGGAATCTAGCATCTGTCGTCGCTCAACCATCCTCATCGGCTTTAGTGGTGAACAGAAATACACACTTGGAGAGGTCACTTTACCAGTCTACGCAGGAGGAATCAATCTCAGCACGACGTTTGTAGTGTTGGACTGCCCTTCAGCCTACAATTTGATTCTCGGAAGACCATGGATCCATGGCATGAGGGCTGTCCCTTCCACTTTCCACCAAGTAGTCAGATTTCCAACCCCTTGGGGAGTGCGAGATATCAAAGGGGAACAGAGCACCTCGAGGAATTGCTACAAAAACACTCTGAAGGCCCCGAAGTCTCCATTATAGCAATTACAGAACGAGAAGCCTCCTAACGACCCTGATCACCCGAGCATGGAAGAATTGGATGAAGTCCAGATACACCCTGACTTTCCAGACCACAAAGTGCAGATTGGGTCAAGGCTCAATCCTATATTGCGTAACAAACTCATAGAATTCTTATCTCTTAACCATAATTGTTTTGCTTGGTCGCATTCTGACATGACAGGTATCGATCCAGAGGTGATAGTTCATAAACTCCAAGTGGACCCTAACCACCCTCCAGTGAGACAGAAACGAAGAAAGTTCGCTCCAGAGCGCAATAAGGTGATTAATGAAGAAATCCAGAAGTTAATTGACATTGGGTCAGTTCGAGAAGTTAGTTATCCAGACTGGCTGGCCAACGTGGTAGTAGTGAGAAAGAAGAATGGGAAGTGGAGAGTCTGCATAGACTTTACTGACCTCAACAAAGCATGCCCTAAGGACTCGTTTCCATTACCTCACATCGACATGTTGGTTGATGCCACTGCTGGTCATGAGTTGTTGAGTTTTATGGACGCCTTCTCGGGATATAATCAGATATTGATGCACCCAGCCGACCAAGAGAAGACTGCATTTATCACTGATAGAGGCATATTCTGCTACAAGGTTATGCCCTTCGGGCTCAAGAACGCTGGAGCAACCTACCAGAGGCTAGTCAACAAGATGTTCTCCAACATGTTAGGAGACACCATGGAGGTCTACATCGACGACATGTTGGTCAAGTCCTTGATCGCTGATCAACATCTCGAACACCTCCAGCAGGCTTTTGATGTCCTAAAAAGGTATAACATGAAACTTAACCCCACTAAATGTTCTTTCGGTGTGTCATCAGGAAAATTTCTAGGCTATATGGTTACCCAGAGAGGCATTGAAGCAAATCCTGACCAGATCCAGTCGGTCATCAATATCCCTTCTCCTTCCTGTGTCAAGGACGTCCAAAAACTGGCTGGTCGAGTAGCTGCTCTAAGTCGCTTTATCTCACGATCGTCAGAGAAGTGCCATCACTTCTTTTCCACCTTACGCAAGTCCAAAGAGTTCAACTGGACTCCAACTTGCGAAGAAGCACTTCAGGATTTGAAAAGGTATTTAACCACTCCACCTTTACTTTCGAAGCCTAAAGAAGGTGAAAATTTATACATATATCTAGCGGTCTCTGAGACTGCTGTAAGTGCTGTGTTAATTCGAGAAGAAGAAGGTAAGCAATTTCCTGTTTATTACGTTAGTAAAACTTTGCTCGACGCCGAGACTCGCTATAGTCAGCTTGAAAAACTCGCATTGGCCTTAGTCATGGCAGCTAGGAAGTTGAGACCATACTTCCAATGCCATTCAATAGTTGTAGTCACAGCCTTTCCCTTGAAAAACATACTTCATAAACCAGAGTTGTCTGGGAGACTTACCAAATGGGCCGTAGAATTAAGTGAATATGATATAACCTATCGGCCTAGGACTGCCATCAAGTCCCAAGCATTAGCCGATTTTATCGTTGATTTTTCAGCTAACACTTTGCCACAGGCCGAGAAGGAACTTTTGTGTCTTACAGATCGAAGCAAACAAAAGTGGATCTTGTCTGTAGACGGCTCAAGCAACATGAACGGGGTCGGTCTAGGCGTGGTCCTCCAATCTCCAGAAGGAGACCTGATCCAACGTGCCATTAGATGCAGCTTCAAAGCGACCAATAACGAAGCAGAGTACGAGGCCCTTATTGCTGGCCTAGCCCTTGCCAAAGACATGGGTATTCGACATCTTGAAATCAGGTCAGACTCCCAACTGGTGGTGAACCAGCTTCAAGGAACTTACCAAGCCCGAGACGCCAAAATGACAGCCTATCTGGCCCATGTAAAAGAAATGCAAGTCGAATTCGAAGAAATTTGTATAACCCAAGTCCCTCGACTTGACAATGAGCACGCCGATGCACTGGCCAACTTGGGATCCTCCATCCAGACTAAAGCAGTTCAGACTATCCCTCTGGTCATCCTCGAGTGGCCAGCTGTATGGAAGTCTCCAACTTCCCAAGTGGCCAGTACAGATCTAGCTGATAATTGGACGACTCCAATACTCCGATACTTAACGAATGATGAGCTTCCAGAAGATAAAAATGAGGCAAGGAGACTTCGAGCCAAAGCTGCGCGGTTCACTATACTTGAAGGCCAGTTGCTAAAAAGATTATACTCTGGCCCATACCTCAAATGCGTCACTCCTAACGAAGCCAGGTACGTACTAGCAGAATTACATGAAGGTGAGTGTGGTAATCATGCAGGTGGTCGCAGTCTGGCTAACCGAGCCCTCACGGCTGGTTATTACTGGCCAACCATGAGAACTGACGCTTCAAATTTCTCTAAACGGTGTGATAGTTGCCAACGATTTGCCCAATCCTCTCATTTGCCACCTGAACGTCTAAACTCCATTTTATCACCTTGGCCCTTCATGAAGTGGGGGATGGATATCGTAGGCAAACTTCCAACAGTCCCAGGGCAACGAGTATACATGCTGGTCGTTACTGACTATTTTACCAAGTGGATCGAGGCCGAAGCCTATCACCAAGTTCGAGACCGAGAGGTAAAAACTTTTGTCTGGAAAAATATTATTTGCAGGTTCGGAGTCCCGAAAGAGATTGTCACAGACAACGGGTCTCAGTTCATCAGTTTTGATTTTCAAGACTTCTGTCAAAATTGGGGGATCAAACTCAGCTTCTCTACCCCGAGGTACCCCCAATCGAATGGCCAAGCAGAAGCTTCGAACAAGACTATCATAAAAACTTTGAAGAAAAGGCTCAAAAAGGCTAAAGGAGCATGGGCAGACGAGCTACCTGGAGTCCTCTGGTCGTATCGAACCACTGCTCGAACTCCAACTGGTGAAACACCTTTCTCCCTTGCATATGGTTCAGAAGTTGTTCTGCCAGCCGAAGCAGGACTTCCATCAACTAGATCCCAGTGGACTAGTGAAGAAGGGAACTGGGAACAACTCAACCATAACTTAGACACTATCGACGAGTTACGAGACTTGGCAGTAATCAGAAATGCAGCCTACCAACAGAAGGCAGCTCGCCACTACAACAAAAATATCAGGGCTCGAACCTTCAAAGTGGGTGACTGGGTACTTCGAAAAGTATTCCAGAACACTAAAGAAATTGGGGCTGGAAAATTAGCACCAACTTGGGAAGGACCCTACCTAATAACTAGAATAGTAGGGCAAGGTGCATACAAACTACAAGCCAAAGATGGACTCAACATCAATAATAGCTGGAATGCAACACATCTTAAGTTGTATCATTTCTAAACTCTAAACTTTTTGTTTAAATTTTATCTCAAACACTTTACTGACTTAAGCATCGGAGAGTCGGTGGCTACGCCACCGACTAACCCTATAGCTCGACTTTTTGCAGGGTAGAGCATACAGCTGGAATGTAACACATCTTAAACTGATAGAGCATACGGCTGGAATGCGACACATCTTAAGTCGTATCACTTCTAAACTCTAAACTTTTTGTTTAATTTTTTCCTCAAATACCTTACTGACTTAAGCATCGGAGAGTCGGTGGCTACGCCACCGACTAACCCTCTAGCTTGATTTTTTGCAGGTTAGAGCATCTTACCCACACAAACAGATGTCTCGCCAGAGGTGTATCTCTAACCTTCCAAAACTCCACCTCGAAAGTTTATATTTTAAAAACTCTACTAAGTAACTTTTGTACTGGAGGGTCGATGGCGCCACCATCGACCTCCCACCCAATTGCAGAGCGACCACGAACGACAGGGGGACAAGCATGGGTAGAAAACCAAACCTCCATCATCCACCAGCTTCAGTCGACTCAAAAGATAACAGTCTGGAAAAGTTGATTCAACTTCTAGACCAAAAGGCGTGAAACATTCCCCACCTTCAATCAGGGACACAAAAATTATCAATGATCCCTCGGAAGCACGAACGGACCAAACCATTATCAAGTCTTGCACAATCCAAGACTCCATATAAGGTCAAACAGTGTTCATCTCAACTTCCATGAAGTACTGAATGTATTCACTACTTACTTCTATCCTTCCCTCTATTGATAGAATATTGCTAACTTGAGCGTCGGAGGGTCGATGGCGCTGCCATCGACCATCGTTTTTGCGTGCGTACAGGTCGGCTCAGGGACAAGCAGGAGAAGCACAACCTTCACTCATCCACTGACGCTAACCGACCGTTAAACAACCTAAGTCCAGAAAAACTATTTTTCTACACTTAGGCTGGGGGGATAAACGGTGCCTCGGATTCCCTCAGAGCCAAAGCAAGACTAGAGCTTCGATCTTACACTTCAAACGAAGAACACAAGACTTCTACGGGAAATCAGTACTTCCTAGAATCTTGTTGTCACTTCAACGAGGCAACAAGGTCCACGCTCGAACTCTAATTGGCCTCACAGGGACAACGTGACACCAAAATGCAAGCTGAACTTCCAGTATAGCCGTGTTAGAGACCCGAGCAATCAACCTCAAACTTCTAGACGAAGAACATAAGACCTCGATGAAAGCACAATTATTTCTAGAGTCTTACTGTCACTTCAATGAAGCGACGTGGTTCACACTCGATCTCCAGGTTGTCCTACTACATCATACACCTTCTTACACCCCCATTTCAGCCACACAATACACAAGACGCCACTTATCTCACTTCCTCTATTAATTGCTTTTATTTAACTCTCTTTACACATTGCAGTTCATGTGGGCCGAGACGTCTCCCAGACTCCACCCCGCCTAAGGAAGGTTCGAGATAAACACAACCCGAGGAATGTTAATGCCTCGGATGTTACCTAAAAACAACAAAAGAGCTCAGTCCATCGAGATCATCAAAGCAATAAAACGACTTGAAATGATACAATCTTTTTCCCGAAAGAACACGACCTCGAGCTCTACATGACAGAACTACGCCTCAAGGCTCGACTCCAACTACAAAGTCTCAGAATTCTACCATTCCAGAAGAACGCATTCAAAGATGCTATCCCATGGACAGCTCTGTAGACAACAACGCAATCCCGAAGGTCAGGCTCAAAAAGAGCACCCTAAATTTTCATCCACTAGGCTCGGGATTACAAACCTCAAGTCTAAATTACTTTGTAATACTTCTTACTCAGCTCATTTTTGTTACATTTTCTTATGAGTACCTTTTGGTTTTTTGAGCGTTTGATTGAAGTGACTTGAGTCATAAAACTCATTAAAGAGATCATCGCCCTTACAAATATTTGAATGTCAAGACTACAATTCTACTGATAAAAACCAAGTAAAGGAAAGTTAGAACAACAAGGCATCACAAAAAGCCCCATGGGCGTCTAAAGTTGCATATGCCTTGAGGGCGTTTAATACACGTCTGGAACACAAAAACAAAGCCCCATGGGCACCGAGACGACACGACTTGCCTCAAAGGCATCGAGAATACGTCTAAACAAAAAACCACCCAACATCAAAGACCTGATCAAGCATCTGGTCCATCTATAGTATCATCATGAGAGTCGTACCCGTTCTCCCTTCGCCATTCCCTCCAGTTCTCCAACTCGTCGTTTATGACCCAGGTTGTATGGAGACCGCTCTGGTACTCCTTCGCCATCTCGGCTCGAGCACGCAGTGCCGCGGATTCTCCCATCTTGAGAAGGTTTGTTGCACAGTCACTATGCTTCGCCTTGAATCCTTCGGAAGAAACTTTCAACTCCTCATGAGAAACCTTCAACCTCGACATTTCTTCCTCAAGCAAACTAATGCGAGCCTCAAGGACACTCTCCTTGTTGTGGTCAAAAATCGTGTTGGGCCCACTTCGTCTAAAGGTCGCCTAGACCGAGCCTACTTCGAACAAATATCATTTGGGCCCGACCCACTTGCCTACTAGTTGGACGCTCTCCAACGTGGAATTCGGCCCACTAAAGGTCCAAATGGCTCTAAGCCCTTGTGAACGTCCATCTAGACGAACAATAACCCATTAAAAGTTATAATGCTCCAAGCACCCCTTGGTCGCCCTCAACCGAGCCTGCCGGACACCGAGTCAACCTCAACTCCGGAGACCTCGCCACGTACTCATCTGACGAAGTCGCTCTAAAACCCCACGTCGCCTTAAGTACCGTTAGGCGATCTCAGACTACGAAGAGCCTAAAGTCGAGGCGGCGTAATCGTACGATCGAGTTACTCCAGGTGACAGATCGACGGCCGAGAACGAGTCTCCCTTAGGGTTTGGGGTCACCCTCGACCCCAATTATCTCGGATCTAACAGACTCCACGAGTCCATCAGTCGCCTATAAATAGAAGGAGGCTCAGACTCCAAAGACATCGAATCCCAGCTAGAAAACGACTGAACACTCTTCTCTCTCTCATCTTTAGTATCTTCAGTGCTCTAGACGACGATAATCGACCTTCGAATTCCAGAAGACTTGAAGGATAATCTTCTAGGGGATCACTCTAGACGGCGATATTACATCTTCAAGCTCCATCACTCTCGAAGTCCTTCTCAAGTCCCTGTTACATCCCACTTCTTCCTTATCCAGAATCTCCGATCGAGACGACCTCTTGACCTGCTCCAGGAGATCAATCCGACCAACTATCCCGTAGAGTCGAAGCTCCGACCACTCTACGAGTCTAGCCACCCTCCGACGATACAACACGGTGACACCCTCGGCATTCAATCGTTTAAATACTTATTTTTATAGTTTGCTGACTTGACCGTCGGAGTGCCCTTGGCAAGACACCATCCCGGTGTCCCCAAGACTTCACGGTTTTACTTGTTTTTGTCTGTCTACAGGTCCAACCGGAACTTCGTCCATCTCGAGGTCTAAAGCCCAAGTTGTCGGTGGCCCATCAATCGACGATCTACTAATTGTGTGATTTTCTACCGTCCACAATACAAAATTAAATTTAACGAAACGTTACAAACATAAAACGAAAATGAGTCAAAGCATGACCCTTAATTATTAGGTAAAAGATTTTATGTAAATTATTTAAAATATTTCTAATGAAACTTACTTAAAAAGATATGGAAAGTATGTAAGAGATTTATAATGGAACTTACATAAAAGATTGTAGAGAAGTTATCTAAAAGATTTGTAATGGAAGTTATCTAAAAGATTTCATGAAAATTATCTCAAAGATTCCTAATGAAATTTAACTAAAAGATATTGTATAGATTATCTAAAGGGATATTTTGCGAAAGGGGCAAATTAATGTTCCAAGTGATGATTTTGGAGCACATATTTGATTTTTTTTGAGTTTAGGGCATTGACTAATTTTGACTTAATTTTCCATTCAAAGATAACAGAACTTTTAGCTTAACTTTCCATCCAAAGTTAATAGACTAACAGATATTACTGTTAATTTTCTATTACCTCATCGACGGCTCACATTATTTTGCATCAAACGGTCGGAATTAACTCATACTTTTACAACCATAACTTTTTATTTTGTAGGAGAAGTCCACTTGTAAAACCAATGGAAACTCAATTCTTTTCATAAAAACTTTTATAAACTACTAAGTTTTAATACAACCTATACAAAACACTAAAAAAAACTACATTATTTATCCAGAATAAAAAGTTTTAATACAAGCTAAATCAATGGATAAATCATGTAATTTTTTTAGTGGTTTGTATAACTTGTATTAAAACTTAATAGTTTATAAAAGTTTTTGTGAAAAGAATTGAGTTTCTATTAGTTTAAAAGTGGACTACTTTTACATAATAAAAAGTTATGGTCGTAAAAGTATGAATTAATTCCGACCGTTTGATGCAAAATAATGTGAGTCGTTGATGCGGTAATGGAAACTTAAACAAGAACATTTATTTAGCCTATTAACTTTGGATGGAAAGTTAAGTTAAAAGTTAGTTTTTGTTATCTTTGGATGGAAAATTAAGTCAAAGTTAGTCAATGCCCTAAACTCAAAAGAAATTAAATTTGTGCTCCGAAGTCATCACTTGGAACATTATTTTGCCCCTTTCGCAAAATATCCCTTATCTAAAAGATCTCTAAAGAAGCTTACCTATAAGATTTTGAGAAAATTATCTAAAACAATTTATGGAACTTACCTAAAAAGATACGGAGGAAATTATTTAGAAGTTTTCTAATGGAACATACCGAAAGATATTTCCTGTAACATGAAGTAAATTGAAAAGAAGAAAAAGATCACAAATATAAAACATAAAAAATTCAAAAAAGAAATGTAAAAAAGAAAAAGTAAAAAATAAAGTCGGGCCCAACTCGGGACCGGGAGTAGACCTGGGTTGACCTGGCCCATTTTCTTTATGGATATAGGTCGGGTCGGGCCTCTACCAAACGGGTTGGTCCCATGCCCGACCTTGCATTTTAAGCACACTTAGTTTTTTTGTTTGAACTTAAGCACACTTAGTTGAGATCCACCTTGTTGGATTTAAAAATACTATTTCGTTGTTGTAAGATATAAAATTCTTTTTTGCGATTATCCTTTATATTTGATATATGCAAGTTTATTTACTCAAAGATACTCGTATTTAGGATAAATCGTGTTTCTGATCTTGTAAAGTTTGTAGGGGCAGTTTCCTCCTTACGGGGTTCTTGCATCCAAATTCATTAAATACTTAAGATCCTCATCGACTGAGATCTTTGTAAGATTTACGATTAAGTCGGTAAATCATAAGGCACCCTTCAGTGACCTCATATATCAGGATTGAGGTATTAACCCACTTACGTGGACCTTCATCATCTTCTCCTAAATCCTACAGCAGACTTGGTTGTATTTGAGCCAAAGTGGGACTTAGGCGCCTAAGACAATCGTACTGACTCCCTAATTCTGGGCTTAAACGGTAAACCTCTCTCGGACTTAACATCCGCTCTAATTAGATATGGGTTAACCCGTCAAAATTTTTGCCTTCTATTGATATTGATCGTAGCCAACTTATGACAATTTTTAGGATCATCAAAACCCTGATGCAAGCTTCAATTAATGATTTTTAAATGGCACACATAGCATAGTATATTATTGTCTCCTTTTCAATACATTTTCTTCTCTAGAAAACACACCCAGACATTTATTATTTATTAATTAATACTTCCTCAAATAGAGTTCTTTTTTATCTATATTTACTATGAACTTCTTATACGTTAAAATAATACGCGAAAGTTGGGACAACAACTGTGAAACTCTAGCGAATCCCCCTCTTTCTTGGGCATGAATGAACAGCCGTTTAATAAGTTGGAACAACGTTTCTTCGTAACCTGATTACTAACAGTGTTCAGAGCAAAAATAAGTCATTCCATATACAAACCTTCTCATGGCCGAGGTCCTTTGTTCAGAAGAAGCAGTGTCTTTGGACTCCAATTTCTTGTCGGGGCATACACTATTATCTGAAACTAACTACCCAGTAGTAGAAACCCCCTGAAAGGCTAAATGGGATACTTATTTTTAAGATCAAATCACTTTGCTAGCTGGATTTCATTTTCTTCAACCAGCCTATGTGTCACCCTTTCTTCCCTCTCATTTATAGTCCTTGTTAGGATATATGGACCAAGATCAACCGTCCGAGATATATGAAGATGAGGAGGATCGACATCAAGAGATCCGACGACCAAGATGAGTCCAAGATATGAAAGATATCGAAGATATATTTAGGATATCTCTTGTAACTATTTAATAGTAATATTGAGTAGAGATTATATTGTTTCCTAGTTTAGTTACGAGAAACTAGGAAACCCTAAACCCTATAAATAAGAGATGGGTTCTAGGAGTTTAAGCATTCGATTACTAACCAATCATTGTAACGAATCTCCACAATTGTGGATAATAAAGTATGTAGCCGTTCTGGCTTTCTCCGTGGATGTAGGTCGTGATCCTCCGACCGAACCACGTAAACTATTGTGTTACTTATTTCAGTTTATGTCTTCTAATCTACCAACTAACATGAACTTTAACATGGTATCAAGAGCAGGTTAATCAATCCTGATCAAACTTATTCATATTCTCGACTTTTTTTTGATAGATTAAATTCTCCTGATCAGGTTCATCAATCCTGTTTTATCGAATTCTTTTAGCTTCGCTATTATCGACGATATTTTCTTTGTGATTAAGTAATCAATATCACTCTGTTGATATTTTTTGTCCAAGTTATTCTTGTGATTCTCTGAGCAGGTTAATAAACCCTTATTCATGCTTCCGCACTTCCGACGTTTTTTCTAATCGTTATGATTCCGTTATCAATCGACCACTCGGTCTATTTTTCCCATTCTTGCGTTTTTCGGTTCATCTTCTTATGGATTTTCAGGAAGAAATTATATCCAAGATTATCTTGTGTTTCCCATTCTTCTTCCTTATTCACTTGGACAGTTGAAGTTACTTTGTTAAATCTCCAAGATATCACGGCACCATACCCTTGTCACTGAGGGTGGTGATGTGTTGACAGTAACATGCTCCAATGGTTCAGCTTAATCTTTCAAGTACCCTTTCCTCTTCTTGGTTGGTACTTTCCTTTTCTCTCTAGCTAAATGTATTGACTTCAATGGGAGAGACCATCTCAATGGCCTTATGTTGAAATTGAAAGGAACTGCTTACATGGTCATCCAAAGGAACTGCTCACATGACATCTCCTCATCGTTTAATAATCGTCCAATCATCTTCAACTTGCTTCGTATGAGCAAGTTAATCAATTTCTTTTTTAATCGCCTTGATATTGTCGTTCTATCGGCTGCGATGAATTAGACTTATTCAGTCATTCCCTCTCTTCTCAAAACAGTCTTTGCCGATCGTTTCTTTTGCATCCGGATTCAAGCTTCCGCGAGTTCCAACAATTTTTGTTGTATTTATCGTTCAATCATCACTGTCGTGGATTTGTTAATGAAGAGTGACAAATTTTCACACATCATTGATGGTCGCTCTCTAATCTCATCAATTACACCACCTTCAAATCATATTTAGTAGGATATACTACTATAATTTCTGCTTCATCTCGATATACTTCGTCTCTCCAGCTCACCAGAAATTGGATTGAGAACTTCATTTTTTTTTTGTCGTTCCGGCTTTATTATTTCCGACGATTTCTTTTTCTCGTTGTGATTAAATCCTGTCAGTTGAATTTTTACATATGCTCTATTCTCTGGCGTATGCACCGTTGTTTTTCAACAAACTCCATTTATTTTCGAAGTCTTTTAAATCGTTATGATTTAATCATTAATCAAATCGCTAGGTCGATTTTTATTCCTTTTCCAAGATATCTTGTGATTATCAATATCAAGATCGAGATTAACGAATTTCATTTTTTTTCCTTCTCTATCTCAATGTACGTTGAGTTCTCCGTTAAGTTGGATTTTTATCTACATTCAAACTTTCACAATTTCCAAACATCTTTCCCAACGATGTGCCAAGATTCCTTCAGTTGAAGAATTTCAAGTCTTCAAGCCTATTCATATTACCAAGCTGCCAAGTCTTTAAGTTCAAGTTCCAAGTTCAAGCTTTGAATCAATCGTATGCAAGCAAAATCCGATTGTACACGAGCAACGTTCATCTTTTCCAAGTTCTATCTTCAAGTTGGATACTTCACATGTTCCGCAGTCCAACTTGAGGGGGAGTGTTAGGATATATGGACCAAGATCAACCGTCCGAGATATATGAAGATGAGGAGGATCGACATCAAGAGATCCGACGACCAAGATGAGTCCAAGATATGAAAGATATCGAAGATATATTTAGGATATCTCTTGTAACTATTTAATAGTAATATTGAGTAGAGATTATATTGTTTCCTAGTTTAGTTACGAGAAACTAGGAAACCCTAAACCCTATAAATAAGAGATGGGTTCTAGGAGTTTAAGCATTCAATTACTAACCAATCATTGTAACGAATCTCCACAATTGTGGATAATAAAGTATGTAGCCGTTCGGGCTTTCTCCGTGGATGTAGGTCGTGATCCTCCGACCGAACCACGTAAACTATTGTGTTACTTATTTCAGTTTATGTCTTCTAATCTACCAACTAACATGAACTTTCACAGTCCTCCCTCGCGATGATTTCTTGTTGATAAGAAGCCACATACGTGGATGGTTATGCAGGAAATCTTTGTTCATTTTGGTGTCTTTAACGATGTCAGGCCTCTAGAATATGGTGGCTTAAGAGCATCTACAATGCAAAAGTTAAAAAAAAAATTGTTGGTCTTATTAGTCGAGTTTCAATTGATATTCTGACTCCGAAGTGGCGAAAATATAAATCCTCAATTCTTGTATGTCTCCAATACAAAACTCTAAACTTGTTCTTTTACTTATGTGACATTGTTATTTCTGTAAAAAAGAAAAATCAGTTATTTTTTAAATATACGAAGACTTGATTTTTATCGGTTGATGTTTAAATATTGATGAGTTAGACAACAAGAGATATCTCAAGAGGTCACTCTAGAAATATAGTGTCCTCTTGAGATATATTTATTCCACCCTCGACACATCATATTTGAGATCTTAGTTGAATTTTGCATTGGAGATGATTTTTCAATAAAAACTCAGAAAGTCCTATGTGGACTCTAAATTTCTAAGATTGGGTTTTGCAATGGAGATGCTCTAATATCTTTCGGATATGTTGGTTATTATACCAGGACAGAAAAGAAATCTTGTAGTTTTTCACAGAAGGATCCTTCCTTTGATAAGGCGCGATTTGTTAAGAACTAATACCAAAATGATTCACTAGGATTTAGTTTCCTAAATTACAAAAACGCTTTGTGTGGTTTAAACGTGCACCACGTAATCTTCTTTATCAGTGATGCCCTAAATCGACACTATAAATATAAGGTTATAAGTTCTCTTAGAGCAGCCGTCGCTACCATTCAGTTCAATTTCCTTGTATAGTCTATACTTTGTTGTTGTCATGTTATCAGAGAAGAAACATGTCTTGCAGAAATGATTTATTGGGTGAATCTCAAAAAATGGTATGTGCAATAATAATTTGTTTGATACGTTTCAAAATTTGTATTTGATTTTGACTTTTGGTCTATTCTATGTTGATAGTGGACTTACTGTGTGTTATTAAGGTCCGTATTTTAGACCTTCCACCAAAAATTTCTTTTGTTTTTCTTGTTTACGAAATTTTTAAGGTATCAAATATTGAGAAGATGATGACAAAATGGTATTAGAGAATTTTGAGAAATGACTTTATTTTGACAATTTTTAGTTTCATGTTTTCTTGGTTAATTTGTTGGACTTTTTTTTTTAAGTAACAGATGTAAGTGCAGATTTTCTTTAAGTATGCAAGTGCTGATCTAGTTTCTCTTTTGTCAAAATTTCTAAGTCAAACAGAAGGCCTAATTTGAATCTCCCAAGAGATGGAAGGCCTGAGCTGCCCCCCTCTCTATCCATCCAAGGGATGGAAGGGCAGACCTCCCTCTCTATTAATCCAAGAGATGGAAGGGCTACAATCAATTATCGGATCAATGATTTATCATTATCGGATCAACGATTTACCATATTATCACTTAACATTTGGAGATTGAGGCGTGCTTTCTTACTGTCGGTATAATTACTTTCCAAGTTCTATTTATTCACCTTTAACTTCTATCTTCACATGTTTAAATTTCACTTATACTAGATTGATCTAACTTTCACCAGGTTTTGAACTGCTTTTAGTTGTTATATTTTTGATGATGTACAATTAATTTAGGATAATACCCTAATGGACCATAACATTTTAATGATACAACCCTTTGGCCTCTATTTTGTCCAATTGAATTTTTAGGCCCCAAGAGCATTTCCAGCTGCCCTCTGTAACGATATTATTTGGCTTTATGGAGGGGGTTGGACACCCACTGAAATGGTATCAAAAAATGATAAAATGTCGTAATGATTTTTTTTCTTTTAATCCCTCTATTTACTTTAATGTTTGTATTTGATCCTCATAAAATATTTCTGTGTGGTCCCCACAAAATAATAAAATGTCGTAATGGTTTTTATAATTTAAATCTTATAATTCCAATTACTATTCTAATAAATTAATTTTTATTTTATTTTATGTAAAAAAATGAGTATAAAAAAATGATAAAAATGAAATTTAGTGTGATGAATATTGTTTTGGTGGGAGTCTTACAATTTTGTCACTCAGTTCAAAAATTTGAAAATACCAAATGGCGAAGATTTCTTTTTGGTGCCGACCATTGGGGATCCTGTCTGACCAATAATTCTATAGTGATCTTGAAGTTATAATCTCTGGATTTTATAAGAGACAGAGAGAGAGGCGTGTGATATTGTACCCAATTTCATGTTGAAAAAAAATGTGAGTGTATTTTAGCCACCTACTTAGGTACAAGAGTTGCTCATTAAATGTATTATATATGTACATAACTACAAGTACTCCAAACAGAGATTTTTTTGTAGACAATGCAATATAACATAAATGAGATTTGTCCCATGACTTATTGTTGGCCATGCCCCAAAATCAGGTTTCGGAGGGCCACATTATGGGCTTTGTTTATTGTGGAAAGCTAGTGACATTGAAGATTTGAAGGTGATCTAACTGGGATGGATACTTTTAGCCACGTTGCACCATCTAACAAGGAGGAGAAGGAGGACAAGGAGGAGGCTGATCAAATTACCATCCATACCTTTACGAGGATCTTGTCTCAATTATATTTGGTAAATTACCTCTAGCTTCTAAGTTTGACTTTCCATGTGTAAGTAAAACATGAAGTGGACGACTCCTAGAACATGATCAATGAACTTCTTTCTTCTCCAAGAGAAGGAGCAAAAGGCAAGAAGATCTAGCTAAAACATAAGTTATTAATGGAGTTTGTGTTCTATAGCACCAAGAAGTATAAGGATCGGGCTAAATGTACTAGGGGGAAATGGAACTGAAGATGAAATTGCAAAAGAAAAGAAGAAGATGACATTTTAGAGAAACATGAGAGCAATCGAAGTTCGAACATAATGAATTAGTTAACAGGATGAATACATTAAAGTGTAAAAAACTGATTTACCATAATAGTATCGGATCAACGATTTACCATAATACTTTTCAATTATTTCATGTTGGTGCCTGGTTTCTTTTTTTTTTTATTGCAACATGTGCCTGGTTTCTTAGTGTGGTTTCTACATTCTTCATTAATATCATTTCTACTTTCACATGTAACAATTATCTTCACCAACATTGAGTTGATAAATAATTTACTACAAAATAGTCTATGCTACTTTTATTGTATTTGAATTTGTCGTTTCTGACACTCTAGAAGCCTGAGCAGAGATGTGATGGGTCTGTGTGTCCATGCTTGGTTTGACCCCGTCTTATCCTACTTGACTTCGGCTATTATACTCCGCGTCAGTTGAATTTTCTACTCCTCATCCTCCTTAAAGAAATAAATTTATTGATTCGAGTCCCAAAAAGTCAGGGGTTAATAAGCTCATATCCCAGCAAACATAGTAGAGACCGAGCTTGGTATGGGGAGAGCATGTTGTGGCTGGGACGCAAAGTTCTAAGTTCCTTCGAGCATTTCCACAAACCTTTTGTAGGTGTTGGAAGTGCGGGCTTGAGCACTCTTACCTCATTGTGTTTTTCTTGCTTGTTCCTCCTTGCTAGAGTACATCTCTTTGGGCAAAGCATACATCATGGTGCCGAGTGGACTTCTACATATCTCTTACTTTGTTTTTCTAATCAAGAAGGTATCAAGGGAATAGCTGGCTCAAATCCACCTATTCGCTTGCCTCGAGACAGGCCATAGTTAAAGGTGTCAAGTTGACTTTTGTAGACTTCCTACTTTGTTTCAAGACCCAGTCAGGCTCGGGGGCAGAGCTAACTCGGATTCACCTCTTTCTTAGCTTGTAGACATCGCAAGGTTAAAGGTGCATACGAGACTCACGCCGACCACTTAACAATCTCTCTGGTTAGAATTGGGATCCAAGTGTTAGAGCTCTATCATGTCCACCCCTCGTAATAGCTTTGTTCGTGGGTTTATTCATGTGCGCATGGACACCAACACGTACGACCTAGGTCAATCCGTTGACTACTTGACTGGTCCCAACCAATATTTGGTTCAACAGTAATCCAGTAGTTTAATAGCTTGTTGTACATGCTAAGTTCTTCTTCCTTGGAAAGAGGAGGTTAGGATCCCTCCCCCCCTCCCCCCACCCCCACCCCCGCCCCCACCCCACCACAACGAACAGCAGCTCGGACTACTAGGGGTGCGTCTTGGCCCAAGCAAGGAACTGCTTCTAGGAAAGTGTCGGGTCAAGGCAAGGATGCGAGCAGGCCTTTGAGTCATACAAGGAAAGGACGCAACCAAGACGACCACTCATTCGGGCAAGGACACAAGCATGACGGTGTCTCGACCATGACAATGACACTTTTTGGCTGCACCTTGGAGGAGATTTTCTTCGATGGCTTCTGGAGACTCTTTGCAAGGCACCATTTAGAGGAACAACTTCGGATTTGAAAAGTAAAAAAAAACAAACACAACTCTTTCTTCTAGTCCATGAAGACACACTAAAATGGACCTCAGAAAATAAGAGTTTTTCTCCATGAAACCAGTCTAATAACACTTCTTTGTTGATTGTTAAAGGGAGATTTGCTGTTTGGACCCATTTTCGTATAATTGACTTGTTGTTGGAACTCCCTTTTTTCGTGTTGCATTTTGGACTCTCTTTTGACGGAATCACTCGGGAATATTCCGTATCTAAGGTTATGCTTTAAAAAATTCCTACTTTAACCTGACATGATCTATATTGCAGTTTGGACCCCCTAATTTATTTAACTGAAGTAGCTTGGCCTCACCTTATTCTTCTAACTCATCTTCTTCCTCTAACTCATCTTCTTCCTCCATTCAACAACACACCATAGGTAAAATCCAGTATAAGATAAGTTTGCAACCATGAAAAACTGGATTCAGTGGAGAAGCATGACTCCCTAAAATCAAAGGGTTAACACCAGAAATCTCATCATATCTTCCTGACCGCAATCGAGGTAAAATAGGGATCAAACTTCTTGCCGTTAATGGCTAATAGAACGTGGAAATAACCCATGATTTAGGTTAGCAACTAACCCACTATAAATAGGATTTAAATTAGTATGTCGTTTAGAAATTGTCAAATTCTTGGCAGAAGCAATAGCAGAAAGAGGTGGTTGATCAACAAGCTGTTGAATTGATGAAGAAG
This sequence comes from Eschscholzia californica, assembly GCF_041429995.1. NCBI lineage: Eukaryota > Viridiplantae > Streptophyta > Magnoliopsida > Ranunculales > Papaveraceae > Eschscholzia > Eschscholzia californica. Next base: position 17,897,827 of record NW_028238198.1, read on the forward strand.
ACTTGTTTTTATAATCACTAGCTTTCTGGCAATTTAATTGATGGCCTTCAAAGAAATTGTGTAGGGTTCTTTCAGTGCATTTTTAGATTCTTCTTCCTCCGATTTGTAGACAAAAAGTGCAAAACACCATGATTTCCCAATTCCCAGTTACTGCATCAAACATTAATGTCCCTGTTTCAAGTTCCCCAAATCTCTCAAAGGAATTTCAAAGCAATTCTAGATCAGCATCAAAATTAATATTTCTAATGAAAATATTTGGAAGAAAAAAATCCTGGTGATTTTGTTCTTGTTGTTGTACTTGTGGGACAGGGCCAATTGAAGCTAGTTGCCAGGAAATTAATCAATTATTGATCTTCTTTAGTGACACTTTTAGGGCTTTTTCAACTCCAATTCTGGATTGGAATATAACAAAATCCATACCCTTTAGTTTTACATTCTTCAATTGCACCAGACGAATTAAACGCACAAACTAGGGGTTAGTTAACTCGAGGGTTAACTATTTAGGTCGGGGTAGGTTAAGTAGAGGGTAAAATAGTATTTTCCTCTCTTGAACTGTTGCGGAGTATTGAACTTTTTTTGTCAAACGAGAGTCCAAAGTACAACACTGGAAAAATGGAGTCCAAACAGCAAGTCAGTTATATGAAGGGTTATTTCCCAAATAGCCCCCAACTTTGTGGGCCAGTTTCCTGCCTAGCCCCTACTTTATTAGAAATACCCAGATTACCCCCTTTTTCAGTTACCGTTATAACTCGTCATCAGCTCTCTCTCCTCCATCTCATCACCTCTCTCTGCCACCTCATCATCTTCCCCGGCAGAGGTTGCCGACCGGTCAAATTTTTCGGTCGGCAGCCATCAAACACATTTTTTATTCACTCTTCCTCTCTCTCTAACACTCCGGCGAAGGAAAACCTTCACCGGAGGTCTGGTCTGTTCGTGAACAGACCTTGAAGGTTTGTTCTCGCGAACAGACCAGACCAGACCTCGGCAAAGGGTGTTAGAGAGAAAGAGAAAAAAAATTGTGTTTGAAGGTTCCCAGTCGGCGACCTCTGCCGGTGAAGATGACGAGGTGGTGAGAAGATGAGGTGGCAGAGAGAGGTGATGAGATGGAGGAGAGAGAGCTGATGACTAGTTAACATAATTATAACGGTAACTGAAAAAGGGGGCTATCTAGGTATTTTTTATAAAATAGAGGGCTAGGCAGAAAACTAGTCACAAAATTGGGGGCTATTTGGGAAATAACCCTTATATGAAAGGGGGTAGACACAGCAAATCTCCCTCGATTAAAACTTTTTGAGAAAACATTTATCAATAAGATATGTGTCCAGTTAAGTTTATGAGTTTATGTGTACTTCTATGTCTTTTGGGGTTGAAGTTTAAAATAAATCTTCATTTTCCACAAATCTATTTTTAGTTAAAATATGTTTCAAACTGAAGAAATTTTATGTTTCTTTGAAGATTTAATTTTCATTGGAAAACTAAGAATCCCTATATGTAACAATTGTGAAGCTTACTTTTAGTTTATCGGTCATGTATTCAGATAAAATTTATGTGAATTTTTCACACAATTTTTTATTAAATCATGTTCTTCCATAAAGACTTCAAAAGTCAGAATCTTAATCGAATTAGGATTCAAAGAACCACAATCAGGGATTGGATAACCTTTCACTTCACTTAAAATTGTTGATATCTCCACCCTAGACCTTAGATCTTGCAAGACAAGGGTTGGGTAAACCTTAACTCCGATTTGTCGTCCCATGCCTCGAGGCCAGACAAGCTAAAGGGTCGAGTTGTTTTCTACAAACCTCTCTTACTGCTCCAAGATTCACAGAAGAGGTTAACCAAGGCTGACCTGGTTAGTTTTAGACCCAGAGCATGCTTAAGGCGCCTAAGAAACTCATGTCGATCCCCCAGTTCTGGGGTTAAGTGGTAGAGTTCTTTCAGATACATCCCTGATGACATGGACACGAGTTGACATATTTGCTTCTTAGTCTTTTGTTGAGTTCTCTTGACTTGGTCAAAGCAGGCCATACTCTGGAACAACACACCACTTAAGTATCAACCTGAAATCAGACAAATAATGATCGATGAAGGTTTTGTAAACCATTTCAATTGTGATTAGCTTTTCAATGTCTTTGAAAGTTTTTCATTTATTTTATACTCTTACACCATACATCAATATTTTGATTCAGATTTTAATACATTGAAAGTGACTATTAAAAACTAGTGATGTCAAAATTTGTCCACCTGGTACCATTCAAGATGTAGAGACCGGAATGTTGAATTTCGATTTGCTCCTCTCGATCTGAAAGCGAAATTTGTAAAGAACTTGAAAATCTCCGACGCTTTAGATAGTCAGATTGTTCGCGCAGTTAAATAATTGAGTATTAAGTGATCCCGAGTTTAGAATTTGACGACTTACTCGTTGGTTGTCCAGTTTAGGGCGAATCTTAACCTTGTTACGGGCTTCTTTAGCTGACCATACTTTGGATCAACACACCTCCTAAGTATCAACCTCAAATCAGGCAAATAATGATCGATGAAGGTTTTTGTAAATCATTTCAACCGAGATTAGTAGTTTTTCAATGTCGGTGAAGTTTTTCATTTAATTTATACTCTAACACCATACATTAATATTTTGATTCAGAGGTTTAATACATTGGGAGTAACTATTAAAACCTGGTGATGTCAAATTTTGTTCGCCTGGTACCATTTAAGATGTTAAGATCGAAATGTTGAATCTTTATTTGCTCCTCTCGATCCGACGCTCTAGACAGTCAAATTGTCCGCGCAGTTAAATAATTGAGTGATCCTGAGTTTAGGAGTTGGCGACTTACTCGTTGGTTGCCCAGTTTAGGACAAAGCTTAACTTTTGTAAGGGCTTCTTTAGCCGACTGTCGATAGACGACGTTGATGAGACAATTGAGATTAGTGGTGCTTATGGGGTCAGGCCAGAACTAGTCATCCTGTAGATAAAAAAGATATATAAATTAAATTAAAATCTTACCAAATACTAAAAGTAAATTAAACCAAATGTTACAAAGATAAAACCAAAATGAGTCCAACCATGACCCTGAATTATTAGGTAAAAGGTTTTATGCAACCTTTGTGACCAACTTCATTTATGGTCACTTGTTTTTTCGTAAATTCAAATTTGACTCCCTTTTATTAACACCGTTGATGCACCCGAAAAGGTTGCACACCCAAGCAGAGGTATCAAGTAGTAATCCGGCAAAGCCGGGATCGATCCAAGGATAGGAAGGCAATTTGGATTTCGAAGGGTCTTATCCCTCGGTCTAGATATTAAAAGCTAACTTAGACTAAAAGGAGAAAAACAAAGATAAATGGGGGGTTAGATGAATAAGCACTAAGAGATTAAAGCAAATAAAATTAAAATAAATTAGCAAAGTAAAACGGGCGAGAGAGATTCGAGAGAAGTGTCGGGGGAACAAGAGTCGGGAGGCAACAAGAGTCGGGAGATAAATAAATGAGAGAGGTGTCGAACCAGAAATCCATAATGATAAATCTACAACTATGTATGGTCCGATCTAATGTTCCTAAGTATAATCGATGTTCAACTCCTAAGCTGATGTCCATAAGCACTACGTATATCCGGGGATCATACTTAGTCAAACAAACGTCATAATTGGTTAATCCCGAGTCAACAAAAGTGTTGTCTAGTCGCCTAACTATGTGAAGTGCTTGACAAGACACATGAAATTATGACTTAGACTACGATCGATATCGAATACTTCGTTTCGTCTATTAACTATGCGAAGTGTTTGACAAGACACATGAGAATACAATCAAAACGATAATCGAAATAAATGAACATCAATTTATAATCAAAACATCAAATCATATTAAACATAATCACGAATTCATCACATTTCATATCATATAATCGACACACTAAAGTTAGCTAAACATGGTGATTGAATAAGAAATGGAAAGGAAATGATGAGAGAATCCCCCTTTTTCGTTGTGGTTCAAGGCTAAGATCGTTAGAAAATATGAGTCTTTAAGGTGCAGCCGATCTCCCCTTAGAAAATTCTGGGTTCCCCATAGCGACCACTATCATCTTCTCCATTTAGAACACAATCTTCATTAAAGCTAAACCCAAGCTTTCTCTCTCTAGAAATTGTAGTCCAAAATCAAATCAAACCACATGAGAAGCAAGCCAAGGACATGAGAAGTAAAAGCCCCATGATTTCGGATCAAGAAGGTTGCAATCCGGCCAAAGTTGGAAGAAATCCGGCCAAAAGCAAATCCGGCCAAGAAAGCTCCTTCCCGGCCCTTGTAACTCCAGCTCGAGTTGTGGACATGTCCCGTCGAATCCGTCCCGAGCTGGTCGCATCCCATCTTGGGAGAAGAAATCCCGAGCTGCTCCAATGGAGCTCGGGCTGCTGCCTTGCGTCTGGAGCTGCTATGAAGAACGACCCGTGCTAGCCTGCTTGTGGTTGCTCCCGTTTCGGCCTGCTGCTCCAGCTCGAGCATGTTGCTGCCGGCTTCCCGAGCAGCTCGAACTGCTGCTGGCCAAGGCTAGGCCGGCCTAGTGTGTTGGCCGGCCTATGCTAGGCCGGCCCTCCTCCTTCCTTCTCTCTTTCTAACTCTCAACCCTTCAAGCTCTTGAACCAAAAACCCTAAAGTTGCTAGCCTCCTTCTTCTCTCTATCTTGCTTCTTGGTTGTTGAATGATGAAGATGATGAATAGTAAATATGGGTCTGAAGTTTTGGGTGGAAACACAAAAAATTGATTTTTTTATTTTCCCAAACAACTAAATCCTTTTTAGCTTCTTCTTCTTTTCTCCGGCGACTCCACCATCTACGACGACTCCATCATCTCCGGCGACAAAGTTTTTTTTTTTTTTTATTCTCCTCTCCATCTCCGGCGAAGGGGAGGAGCCCCTTCGCCGGCGGTTTGGTTTGTTCTTCAAACCAGATCCCGTCTGGTTTGATCTTCAAACCACTCGCCTGGTTTGAACAACCAGACGAGCTTCGGCGAAGGGGCTCCTTCCCTTCGCTGGAGAGAAAGAAAGAAAGAGAAGAAAGAGAGAAGAAAGAGAGAAGAGAGAGGGAGAAGAGAGAGGGAGAAGAGAAAGAAAGAAAAGAGAGGGAGAAGAGAGAGAAAGAAAAGAGAGGGAGAAGAGAGAGGGAGAAGAGAGAGAAAGAAAAGAGAGAGAAAGAGAAGAGAAGATGCTGAAGTCGCCGGCAACATCCGGCCGGCGACTTTTTCCGGCAACATTAAAGGAGTGTTTGGTTTAATTTTTTTGTTTTCCACCATCTTCCCCGAAAACTTTAATGCTTTCCCCAAAACAGTGGCCTTTTAAATATAGGTTGATTCCAAAAAAAATTCAACGTATTTAGAAAAAACTAGGGGGCCAAAATAAAATTTGCTTAAAAAAACATTAAAAACACTTCTCTCACCTCCCTCTAATCACCTCTCTCTTCTACGTCATCACTCAACTACCACTTAATCATCTTCTCCAGTGATGGTCGCTGGAAATTTTTACCGGCTGGTGACCATCATCGGAGAAGATGATGAGGTGGTAGTTGAGTGATGACGTGTAACAGAGAAGTGATGAGATGGACGTGAGAGAAGTTTTTTTAATGTTTTTTAAAGCAGTTTCATTTTGGCATCCTAGTTTTTTCCAAATAAGATAAAAAAAAATTGGGAATCAACCCATATTTAAAAGGGGGCCAAATTTGAATTTGCAATTATTTTTATAATAAGGGTAATTGTGGAAATAAAAAAATTAACTTGCGGTATTAATAGAAGGGATCAAATTTGAATTTACGAAAAACTTGAGGTCATAAAGGAAACTGGTCACGATGTACTAGGCCAAGAAGGAAATTACTCTTAAAATATTTCTAATGAAACTTACTTAAAAAAAAATATATGGAATTATGTAAAAGATCTACAATGGAACTTACGTAATGATTATAGGGAGGCTGATCAAATTACCAGTCCATATTTTGTGACGAAATGGTGTCCAAAATATTTGGTAAATTACATCTTGTTTCTAAGTTTGAATTTAGATGTTTAAGTAAAATATCAAGTGGACGACTCCTAAAGCATGATCAACGAACTTCTTTCTTCTCCAAGAGAAGGAGCAAAAGAGCAAGAAGGTCCAGCTGCAACATAAGTTATTAATGGAGTTTGTGTTTTATAGCACCAAGAAGTATAAGGATCGGGCTAGAAAAGAAGAAGATGACATGTTAGAGAAACATGGGAGAAATCGAAGTACGAACATAATGAATTATTTAACAGGATGAATACATTAAAGTGTAAAAAACTGATTTACCAGAATAGTATCGGATCAACCATAATACTTCTCAATTATTTAATGTTGGTGCTATGTTTCTTAGTGTGGTTATTCTTGTACCCTAGAGTTATATACTTTTCATTATAATCATTTCTACTTTCACATGTAACAATAATCTTCACCAACATTGAATTGATGAATAATTTACTACAAAATAGTCTGTGCTACTTTTATCGTATTTGGATTTGTCGTTTTCTGACACGATAGAAGCCCGAGCAGAGGTGTGATGGGTCTTTGTGTCCATGCTTGGTCTGACCCACCTTATCCTACTTGATTTCGGCTATTATACTCCGTGTCAGTTGAATTTGCTACTCCTCATCCAGCTTAAAGAAATAAATTTATTGGTCCGAGTCCCAAAAAGTCAGGGGTTAATAAGCTCATATCGTGGCAAACATAGTAGAGACCGAGTTTGGTATGGTGGTGTGGGGGGGGGAGCATGTTGTGGCTGGGACGCAAAGTTCTAAGTTCCCTCGAGCATTTCCTCAAACCTTTGGTAGGCGTTGGAAGGACGGGCATGAGTACTCTCAACTAATTTGTGTTTTTCTTGCTCGTTCCTCCGTCCTGGAGTACATCTCTTTGGGCAAAGCATACCTCATGGAGCTGATCTGACTTCTATAGACCTCTTAATTTCGTCTCTCTAATCAAACTGCTCTCAGGGGAATAGTTGGCTCTGATCCACCTTTTCACTTGCCTCGAGACTGGCCAAAGCTAAAGGTGTCGAGTCGACCTCTGCAGACCTCCCTACTTTGTTTGAAGATCCAGTTAGGCTCAGGGGCAGAGCTAACTCCGGTTCACTCCTTTGTTTGCCTCTAGACCAGCACAAGGTTAAAGATGCATACGAGACTCACGTCGACCACTCAACAATCTCTCTGGTTAGAGTTGGTGTCAAGGTTTACTCATCTGCGCATGGACACCGACACGTACGACCTAGGTCAATCCGTTGACTACTTCACTGGTCCTGACCAATATTTGATTCTGATGGAGACCATCTTCCTATTGGGCCTCACGGCCATGGTGATAGTGGGCCTCACGGTCAAGAAGCTACATTAGCGTAGTTTCTATAATTAAGTATTTAGGGTTTCCATAATTATGAGTCTTAGCAATCAAGGAAAGTATTATTAGTAGTTATCTTATTTCCTTATTTGAGTCTATCTAGGAAAGTACAATCTCTATATAAGAGAAGTCTAGTCTGTTTTTGTTAACCAGATCAGAGAATATTATGAATCAAGTTTATTGTTAATCAAGTTTATCGTTTATTATTAATCAAGTTTATCGTTTTATCCCTTTTATCTTTATTTCATCAGCTTTATTTCATTAGTTTAGTTTAATAACAATGGTGGATTCCATTACTTTTACGCTTCCGCAACAATCTACATCAGCTGGTATTCAGAGCTTTAAGGATCTGGGAACAGATAATTTTTTTTAAATACTTCTCATCTTGAATGTTGAAATAATCTTCCGCGTTTAGGTTGGGATCTTTTAAGAGATGCACAACAACTCTATGTTGATCGAAAAGATCAAAACAAAATTAATGTCGATTCCAAAATTCCTATGTTTGATTATCAATATCATATAGATTTTTGGATTCAACAGATGGAAGATTGGTTTATAAACCAAGAGGTTTGTGATGAAGATAAGGTTTTTATTCTTGAACAACACTTGTCTACAAGAGTGTATGAAAAATACAACGAGATGCAATGGAGACTCGTTAATGAAGGAAAATCGTTCGTAGATGATTGGAATAAAGTGAAAAGTATTTTTCGATATGCTTTTCTCCCTTTACATGAATACTTATCTTTTATAGAATCTCAAATCCAATCGAACAAATTATTATCCGAAATTCCTTCGACTACCATGGTCAATATTATTGAAGGAGAGGTTTTTGATAAAAAAAATCCTAGTTTTTCAATATTGGAGGAAGAAAATTTCGATGACACAGATCAAGAAGAAGAAATTCAACTGACTAACACAAGCTCGAATAAGTTGTTTGATCCATATATGATTCCGGGAGACGAATTAGTTGTGTCAAATCATAAAATACTTTCTCCTCCATTGATTTCTTCATGGCTTTCAACTTCAAAGAATCATACAAACAAATCTTCATGGCCATCCATTGTTTTTCCAAGAACAAGACAGGTTGTATATGTGACCTCTTTCGTCAAACTAAAAGACGACAGGCGATGTTGCAATACTAGACGTATCTACGTTGGTATTGCTTTCGCGAGTATCTTGGCAATATATGTTTCACATTATAATTGGTGATATTGTCAATATTTTTCTTCTTCGGATTTTCGGCAATTTTCGTGAAAAGTGGGAACTAAGGATTGCCTTCAAACTCGTCGCCGAAGTTACCTTCAACATCGCTGATATATATCCTCATTACTTGGACGATCCGCTTTATGACAACACCAACTTGGGGGCAAGTTGTTCCGCAGCGGGGGAGTATGATGGAGACCATCTTCTTATTGGGCCTCACGGCCATGGTGATAGTGGGCCTCACAGTCAAGAATCTACATTAGCGTAGTTTCTATAATTAAGTATTTAGGGTTTCCATAATTATGAGTCTTAGCAATCAAGGAAAGTATTATTAGTAGTTATCTTATTTCCTTATTTGAGTCTATCTAGGAAAGTACAATCTCTATATAAGAGAAGTCTAGTCTGTTTTTGTTAACCAGATCAGAGAATATTATGAATCAAGTTTATTGTTAATCAAGTTTATCGTTTATTATTAATCAAGTTTATCGTTTTATCCCTTTTATCTTTATTTCATCAGCTTTATTTCATTAGTTTAGTTTAATAACAATGGTGGATTCCATTACTTTTACGCTTCCGCAACAATCTCCATCAGATTCAAAAGTAATCCAGTGGTTTAGTAGCTTGTCGTACATGCTAAGTTCTTTCTTCTTTGGAAAAAGAAGGTTAGGATTTTTCTAGTAGTGGCCAATGGGGCGTGTCGGCTAAGAAACGGACCGGCACAATCCGTTTATAAGGCAAGACGACATGGAACGACGCCGGTTGTGTTGTGCCGACCCCTCACAGGTCAAGCAGGGTCCCAGACCCGACAACCACGACACATTAAGAACGGGAACACGACCCGCCACGCTCACCCGTTAGCAACTGGTTATTTAGTTCACAAAATATTATACCCACCTTGTTGAAAGTAATTACTAATTAATAAAAGAAAATAGTTTAGTCGAAGTTGAAACTAATTTTACCAAAATATTTTTTAGCTACATGCTTCCAATTATGAGTAAATGCGCCTACAAAGTTTGTTCTTATATTTGTTTTATAGGGTCTCGTCTTTATCCCTCTTAGATGTGAGACTAACTTTTTGTTCTTAAATTAACTCTCCTTTGACCAAGTTTACAAATAAATAAATAAATTGTTTGTGAATGGACCGGCAACAACTGATCCATTAGCCACGGACCCGCCACAGAAACGGCCTGGCAACGGCTAGGCCGTTGCTATGGGGCGTTTCTATGCCCAGACGGCACGGCTCAAATTGTGCCTACCCCTTGGTTGCATCCTTTCGAACACGCCACGACAATAAAATGGCACGACCCGTTAGCCACCACTATATTTTTCCCCCGGAACGAACAACAACTCGGACCACTAGGGACGCATCTTGGACAAGGGCAAGGAGTGGTTGTCTAGGGAAGTGTTGGGCCAAGGCAAGGATGCGAGCAGGGCTTTGTGTCGGAAAGGATGCAACCAAGACGGCCACTCAGTCGGGCAAGGACGCAAGCAGGGTGGTGTCTTAGCCATGACAAGGACACTTTTTTGCTGCACCTTGGAGGTGATTTTCTTGGGTTGCTTCTAGAGACTCTTTGCAAGGCACGATTTAGAGGAACAAAGATGGCAATTCTCACACACTTTCTCTAGAACTTAAATTTATCTTGTTTGTTTGCAGTTCCTTAAATTTATCTTGTTTGTTTGCAGTTCCTGGGTTTTAGACTTTAATTGAGATTAGGGATATTGGATCGGTGACGATTATGCAATCTGTATAGTTAAGTAAATTTTCAATCTGAAATTGACTTGTCGTTAATCATTTATTTCGACATACTCATTTGAATCATCGTCGTTGTGAAACTGACTTGTCGTTAATCCTTTATTTATAAGAATAGATTTGGGGAGATGCTACAATGACTTAGAAGGTGACATAATGACGTGGAATACATATAAAGACAATATTTTCAGAGTTTGATTACCGTGTGGACCGCTTTTGTTTCCAAATGAGGAAACATGTCACCCTCTAAGTACCAAATTCTAAGTCACTCTATCATTTTCCGGACATATTCATTTGAACCATTCGTAGTCGTAACACTCTCATGCTGGACACTTAGACCCTCTACACCTCTTTTAACCGATACATTCTTCCGTATTCTTAATACTAAAACGTAAATGTAGTAATTTTTATCACGCGGATATGAAATAACTCCCAAGATTTGAAGACAGAAAATAGATCAAGAACAAAAAACATGACAAAAACAGAAGTAAAAGTCACAATCGAGCAACCCAAACCTTATTATATTAGAAACAGAAGTTCATACATGCTAAATCTCATCCATATGCTTAGTTGTTTATATATAACCACACACTTTTCATAGGAAGCATCGCACTTTTCAATGGTGGGTTTCTGATTACTTGCCGCTAGTTGGTCCTGCACTATTTCTTCTCTCCTAGTTAATCCGGCTCACCCCACCATGCAACTGGTAGGTCCTGCTAGGTATCACCTTAACGACGCCTGGTTCCTCTGCAAATAACAAACTACCTTATTATTTTAGGATTATTTCCCAAATAGCCCCCAACTTTGTGAACGGTAATTTAAAGGATCTTGGGATCCATTAAACAAATACATACATCTACATATATACATAGATGCATACCAAAAGTGAAAATTCCACACATAACTATATCGAGTGTCAGCATAGGATCATCTCAGGTTACCACTGACCCCGATGCGGTCCACGAGTGGATGGAAATCATCGAATGGATAGTCCCAACTACTTGAGATGAGATCTACCTAAAAGTCTGATGAAGTCCCCCATTCATCTTTTTTTGTCATTTTCAGACTAAAACAGAGAGTTATTTGAGCCTAACACATGTCTTTTCTTTTCATTGGGTTTCATTCAGCTTGTGTTATGGTTGGGTCTCTATATCTTGTGCGGGCTACCTCCACTAAGATATCAAGTTTGCCGACGTCGAACTCAACCAATAGGCAATGAGGCAATGAGTCTCGCAGTCCAAGACATTATTTAGGTTATCACGAGACTACCCTTGTCCATGTGGGACTATTCTCACAGCTAGAGACATGTTCCAAAACAAACAATTACTAAACTGAAAACTAATAATGTAACCTTGGATTATCAAAATACCCTACTCAAATCTAATTTCCCTGTACAAATTGAAATCATAACAACTTGAAAGAGAGAGAGAGAGAGAGAGAGAGAGAGCGAGAGAGAGAGAGAGATTGTACTTGAGATTTGTGAAACCTGTTCAGGAGTAAGCTTGGCAGCGAATCCGCTAGCAGCAGTCTTGTAACTGTAAACTATAGCTCCCTTGGCAGCTTCCTCACTGAAAACCCAAATACACGAATCAAATTAGTAATCCACAACATTCAATTCAACACTTAGGGTTCTGATATTAGTATTAACCTTCCGAGGACAGAACTTAGGGTTTTGATATGAAAAGCTTCAGCTTCTTCACCCTCAGGTTTCTCACAGAAAACGATGTGAACAGCAGATTCTTCATTTTCAACAGAGTTTGCCATAATTGTAAGAACTAATACCAACAAAACTACAAGGATCAACGAAGATGATGAAATTGAAACCCTAGGCATGAAAGTATGTTTTCTCAGTTTAAAATCACAGAATTACTTTCTCATGAAGTATTCTCTCGCTTTGGGATCTCCGACTATTTAAATGAGTTACTATAAGAGTGATACTGGCGTACGAGTGACATTTGTCCACGCTATGATTTTAACCGTCCGATCTATAAGCAATTGGATTGTCTATTCACAATGTGACTTCCAGATTTTTTTTTTTTTAATCAAACTTCATTTAAAGCCTAAAAGGCTAATGAGAATTACATCATGAGGTTGAAAAACAAAGACACAACCAATACAGAAAAACAGGTCAAGTTATGTTTACTTGGGGTGTCTTTAGAGTCGTCTGGTCCAACTAGTGGGCTGCTTGTCTGGTGCAGTCACCACGCCCATCTATGGGTGGTTTTCTAACCGCTGCTTCTTCCACCTTCTTCTCTTCTCGCCGTCAATAGTCGCCGTAAACCGTCGCTGTCAGTCATCAACCGTCGGCATGTAGAACGAGTTCTCGCCTCCCTCAATGGAAAAGTACGAACTCCTCTTTGTATTGTAGTTGTTCCTTGCCAATTATGAGTTCTTTTCTAGCATTGTCGGTGGTTTCTTCCATTAATTGCAGCAACTTGAGTCTTCTACAGATTGCAGACATTTGTTCTTTGGACTTTTTCTTATAATTGACTTACTATTTGGACCCCCTTATTCTAGGGGGGATTGGGTGAAGGGTCCAAAAGGAGGCCCTTAATAGGATTCCCATCCTAGGTAGGCAAAAAATAAAAAGCAGGTCCAAAGTGTCAGGTTGGGAAAAAAAATGACGAAATCCCCATTGGAAAACAAAGTATTTACGGTTCATGCCATCGAAAATTACAAAATTGCCATCGAAATTTCTCGGGAAACGATTTTTTTTTCTGAAAAAGAATCTGACAACCCGTCCATCAGAATCTGTACTGTTCAGAAATTTACGGATCTGCCACCGAAAAATTCCCGGGAAACGAAATTTTTTTCAGGAAATTATTTTATTTACTGGAAATTTTTTTCTGTACTAGACACTTTTGCTGGGCGGGAATTTGAAATTTCGTACAAAAAATTTAAAATTTGGGCGGGAATTTGAAATTTCGTTTGAAAATTTCAAAAAAAAAAATTTTGTGACCGGGAAATTATTTTATTTACTGTAAATTTGGGCGAGAATTTGAAACTTCGTCCAAAAAAATTTGAAATTTTAGACGGAACATTAAAATTTCAAAAAAAACTGAAAATTGGAATTTTTTGTGTACGAGAAATTATTTTATTTACCGGGAAGAGATGGTTTGCTGGGCGGCAATTTGAAATTTCGTTTGAAATTTTCAAATTTTCAAAAAATTTTAAAAATTTGAATTTTTCGTGTACTAGTAAATTATTTTATTTACCAGTCAGTTTTTTATTTAAGGAAAACGTCAGCATGTCCCGTCCAAGGGCAAGAGGGGGATAAAAATAAAAAAACTGACATTTGGACCTGCAACTAATTTTTGGGTAAGAGTGGATTTTTTTTGGGTTTAACCCCCAGATTTTGGACCTTTGACTCAAAATTCCTTATTCTAGTAGTGCACTTTGGACTATATTTTTCAAAATAAAATTTTAAATATTATCATTCCAAAACAAATGACAATAAAAAAAAACTATTTTACTTTTTACTTGACCACACCCCACCTAAGTAGTTAACTCTAGGGATTAAAAAGAAAAACAGTTCTTTCTAAATTACCCTTTGATAATTTCACCTACCCTTTTGTTCTCAAATCAGTTGGATTATTAAAGATGGATTTCAAAGGGAAGAAAGATTCATGGATTCATTGTTAAAACCGCGTAAGAGTTTGATTGTTTTGTGTTTACATGTGTTGTTTGATGAAAGGGAGATTTGCTGTTTGGACCCCCTTTCCTATAATTGACTTGCTGTTTGGACTCCTTTTTTCCAGAGTTGCATTTTGAACTCCCTTTTGACGGAATCATGAAGGAATATTCCGTCTCTAAAGTTATACTTAAAAAAATTCCAACTTTATCCTTACATTATCAATATTGCAGTTTGGACTCCCTAGTTTATTAATTCATGTTCTTCTTCCATTTTAAGAACATACACCACACAAACCCTAATACCCAAAACCACTCAATTACCAAAAAATAAGAAGATGAGTAACTATCATGGATAATACTGTATTAGTTTTGGCTAATTAGAAACAATAACTTCATCTTTCTCTTAAACCATATTAAGAAAGAAATTAACTGTAAAAATCAAATCTCTAAAATACCATATTTAATGCTCAATTGGAAGTTTTCTGGTTTTTTTTTTTTTTGTTGAACAAGAAGTTCTCTGGTTGATCTTCTTTTATTAATTGAAAAAGCTAGTAAAATCATTCTCCTGGAGTCTTTTTATAATATGGTACTATAATAATAGAAATCTAGTTTGGACACCCCCTTGAGAACATGGTCATAAGTAAAATCACTTTTGATTAGGTTAGTTTTTTTTTTGTTGAAATTTGATTAGGTTAGTAGGATATTATACTTTGTTAACAGTTAATTAGCACTCCTACTACTTAGAGTCATTGTTGTGGGGACTTACTAGTTTCAAAATTGCTTTTGAATCCAAATCAACAAGGTGATATTGAGATGGCCAAATCTTAAACTAATTCTTGGAAATGAAAGAGTGGTTCAGACTGGAACAGGTGAACCCATAGCTTTGTCAAATCTTAATGCTTTGTCAAATCTTAAATTCTTGGCAATGAACTCACTTTCTCTTTCTAGAACAAGAAGGAGAACAAGAACTGTTTCTCTCTCTAAAATTGGGGAAATTTGAGACTAGTAGTAGTTGTTGGTTAGGTGAGAAAAGAAAGAAACTAGGGTTTGTGTTGTGGAATTTCAGAAGTAGAAAATCATTTTTGGGATCTCAGACTTCCTAATATGGTATTAGTTTTGGTTAATTAGAAACAATAACTTCATCTTTCTCTACATCTTCAATCTAATTCAATTTTGAGAAGTCTAGTGAGAGAAAGAAGAGTTCAAGAAGAGGGTAAAACAGTATTTTCACCTATTATTATTTTGGAACTGTTATATTAAACTTTTTATTTTGAAAAAGGGAGTCCAAAATGCAATTCTGGAAAAAGATAGTCCAAACAGCAAGTCAATTATAGGAGAGGGAGACCAAACAACAAATCTCCCTTGATGAAATGTCTTAAACAGAATTGATTTGAGTTTGATTTTTTGTGAGCAACTAAGAGTTAAATAAACTAGGGGGTCCAGACTATAATATTGATTATGTAAGGATAAAATGAGATTTTTTTAAAATATAACTTTAAAGGAGGAATATTCTTGAGATATTTATTAAAAAGGGAGTCCAAAGTAGAACACTAGAATAAGGGGGTCCAAACAGTAAGTCAATTATGGGAA
The DNA here is from genome assembly GCF_041429995.1 of Eschscholzia californica. Lineage (NCBI taxonomy): Eukaryota > Viridiplantae > Streptophyta > Magnoliopsida > Ranunculales > Papaveraceae > Eschscholzia > Eschscholzia californica. Next base: position 17,913,378 of record NW_028238198.1, read on the forward strand.
AGGGAATTCAAACACCATATCTCCTTTAGCATTGTTTTCCCATTGCTTACCGCATGCCACTAAAGTAGGTGGTGCGAGTCGCCGAGTCCCAAAATATTTGGTCAATTGACCACTAAGACAGAGTTAAATTAAGATTTAAACCTTTTAATTAATTCATTATAATTTTAACACAACACATTTCAAATCAAAAATATTAAACAGTGGTTGTAGATTCACTGGTCCATATTTGGAAGGAACTGTGTTTGTCGAAGCCTTTCAACAATGAACAATCAGATAGACCTCCATAATGAGGGTCCTCACTTGCAAAAGAAGATATTCTCGATTTTTATGTTTGTGTAACCACTGAGGTGCTTCTAGAGGTTGAGAGATCATGTAAAAATTATTACCTTATCGTATGCGATTCCTTTCTATTCCAATAGAAAGGTCAAGAGATGGTACCGAAACATGAGTTTCTTCCTTTCATTCGGGTTATCGTCTTCTATTTTGCGTTGTTGCTAAAGAGTATTTTCACTGCAGTAGGAGGAATACGTGCAACTATAATCGCTTATTTCGAATAAAAGGTAAAAATATGAGACGACAAAAATGACAAGCACAAAACCCACAGATTGTCTAATCCAGTAGGTCTCAAACAACTACCAGTCCGGAAGGTTGTCTTAGGTCATGGACTATTATATTCGATAGTTTGTAAAAAAAAACTCGGGTTGTTTTGTTAGTCAAATTGGTCCAATATAAGTGCTTTAGCTCATGGACATTTAAGTTCCAGAGTTTAAACCCCTTGAAACAAGGTAGTCTGACCTTTCTCCCTTATTGATGATTTGGATAGTCCATTTAGGACAAGCTAATGACTGGACCTATCTAAAGGTCAAGTTTTAGGGAACTATTCATTTCATCACTAATATTCCCTCCAAGTTAACGACTGGATAGTTCTTCTATGAATTTGCCATCTATACTATGCCCTTTGTGCAACGAAACGGACGAAACATGGCGACACTTTGTATTAGGATGCTCTTTTACTAGAGGTATCATATATGAGATAAGCAATGGGCTGCATACAAATAGAATGGAAGGAAGCTCTTTCAAAGACGGGATTACTCAACTAGGAGTGGTAAAAAGTGATGTTTCACCAACTGATAAATCCCCCACGTCGAAACTAATGATTGTCATATGGTATTGTTAGAAGGAAAGTTGCTCAAAGGTCTTTCAAATACTAACCCCTCAATTGAAAGAGTTCTCAACCAAGCCAAGTGGATGATAACACAAATGATAAAAAAAACCTATATATAGTCCGACTTCGATTTCACATCCTTCGGAATATTAGTTGTTCGATATATGTATAAAGTTTGATGCATCTTTTATACAGACTACTGAAGATGCTGGAATTGTTTTGTTGTATTTGATAATACAGGTAAAAGTATTGTCGGAGAATTAAAGGCCATCCGATGTCGATCAATAGATGAAGGAGAGTCGATGGCACTTTTGTGGGCAGTACGATGGGCCGTCGATAAGGGACAGTGAAGGGCGCTTTTTTGTGGAGACTCCAAGAATATTATTAGCATGTTGAACCAAAAGGATCGAAGAACATATCACTTACACTGGACATTGGTTCATGTTTTGGATAATATTAAGAGTCTTATTACTACTTTTGTTAATGTAAAGTTTATGTATGTAAATCGTTCCGTTAATATAAAGGGTTATTTTGCGAAAGGGTCGTACGTGAGTACCGGGTTTTGCGAAAGGGGCATGATCGTTTATTATTTTGTAAAGGGGTCGTGGACTAGGATTGACTGTTAAATAAATGTTAGATTTAACTTCACATTAGATGAAAAGTTAACGCTGTTATGTAAATGTAACGGTGTTACTTCAATTAAATCCGATGGAATCTCTTCCTCCACATAGATGGCTAAAATCTATTGATAAAACTTGTCTAATCTCACATTTGTTTTATAAGAAAATAACTTGTTCAGTTCATTTTCTTCCTTTTTATTTCTTCTAACTTTTGATTTTCACCGGATAATGAATAGGTGTTGCCGATTGATATAACTTGTTTAACCCTTTAGATGATTGCACTGGAAGGGACTACAATGCATTGTAGTGGCACAACATTACTGTCAGTGCACTAAAATGACCAATTTATCAGCCATTTTAATGGGATCATTTTGTTTGACTTGATCTAATAATTTAGAAGAAATTCGAAGTTACTTAAGTTCTTAATAGAAGTAAATGTTCTTAATAAAAATAATAGTGAATGTCTTAATTTGTTACTTTTGCGAATTAGTGTCAAAATTGTATAAAGTTTACTTAAATATAACCATAAATTTTTAAGTAATGTAGATAGAATTAACGGGGTTAAAATTTAACGGTGTTAAAGCTTAACGGCGTTAAAACTTAACTGGTCAATCCTAGTCCACGACCCCTTTGCAAAATAATAAACGGTCATGCCCCTTTCGCAAAACCCAGTACTTATGTACGACCCTTTCGCAAAATAACCCTAATATAAAAGCGGACAAACTTGCTAAGTGGTCCGCATAAAATGTCTAGATTATAGTTGTTCAAGCAAGTCTTTAATTTTCAGCTGCAACAATCTCATGTCTAACTTTGGTGACGTTTAATGATATTGCAGTTTCCTTAAAAAAAAAACCAAAAAGCATAAGTGATAGTTTATAAGATATTATTCACGTCCTAAAGCATTCATACACCATATAAAGGGGAAATTACTTAGAAATAACGGATTTCTAAATCAATCTTTAACAAGCAAATGGGGGTTGTGTACTTGTATGTGTCTTTCCTGGTCTATTACTCAACTAACTAGGTGCCTAGGTCTAGGTGACTCCGAGTTCATATTAGAAGAGACAATACGAGGGAAAAAAAAAGAGAGGAGGATAAAAATAAGTGAAGAAAGAAGTGCTGGAAAATAAGAGAAGAGATAAATGGGTAACCGAAGATGAGGCACGGGATAAAGAGAAAATCAAAGGGGCAGGCCGACATTAACATGAGTTGTAGAGGAGTCGGGTGCTTGGATGATATCCCACAAGCCTACAAAATTTTATGTTTGTTTGGGTCACTTATTAAACTAGGAGCTCTAGTAATCTAAATGTGTCAACTTTCTACTGATTCAGAGTTTGCATTCATACCGTCCATAATCTGACTGCATTATGGGTACCCCATAATCTGGCTGCATTTTAATTTGATTAAATTTTGCTCAGAAAAAAAAATAGGGGCTCCGTAACCATCCGTCATCAAACTACTCTCCACGACCACAATTACCATCAAAATGCAACCACCACTATCACCACAAGCACTCAAAAAATCAGTCAACTAAAATTCGTAGATATACATATATGTTGTCAACTTAAATAATTGAAGTTTAAAGTCAAAAGCAAAAAAATATAAACGGAAAAAAGGTCGCATTTTAATTCAGACACAGTCAAAATTTTTTGAACTACTGAACTAACATTTTTACTTTTAGACTTAAATAAGCAAAAAAATTGCTTATTTTTGTGATGTTAAACGGCACCTTAATATAAACCCTTTTTACCCGTACTGGCTCATATTGAAGTAGTACAAGTAAATATTTTATGAACTTTAAGCAGAAGTGTTTAAGCCCATTTAGCCAAAAGTGACATACAACCTGCTCCTAAAAGAAGTGAAATATAAGCACCTAATTGAAGCCTACCATTGCTTTGTATTCTTGGGTTCATAAAATCTTCTGCAAGTAGATCAACTAGTGCCATATATATTAGAATCCCGGCCGATGCTGAATTGAAAACTCCTTCGACTATAAGCGCAGTTGGGCTATTCTCTTTATATACATTTGATATTCCTAAACCAACTCCGATTCCAATTGGGGTAGTTAGGGAGAAGAAAAATGTCATAATCAGAACGGCTCGATTCTTAAATTTTGCCTGCAAAATACATTTACTATATTTTTAATTAATCCATTACAATGTCAACTTTATACCACATAAAACACATTATATTTTACCTGAGAGATGCAACCACCAAGTCCCATGCCTTCAAAAAATTGATGGAAAGTCAAGGCGGCTACCAGTGGTTTTACTGTTGATCGGCTTTGAGAAGCACCCAAGGCTATCCCTATAATTACTGAATGAACCACTATTCCCAACTCCAAAACCTACATCACCATCCCCATCCCCATCAACATCAACCACTATCCGACTCAAACTCTAAGGTACAAAGCCAGGTTTTGGTTTCAGAGTAGCAAAAAGTATACTCAAATAGGCTCCTGAGCCTCCCACTTGAACTGCCTGCGAAGTCTCTTTCTCCTCTCACATGTTCATTCACGTGGAGAGAGAAATCTTTAGACTAACGTTGGAGAGAAAACAAAATTTCCTCGAGGTCTAATACACAAATTTAGAGTGTTAAGCCTGAAATTAGTCCGATGATTTCAGTTTCTCTCTGGACTAGGGTTTGAATTTCGTTGGCCCTATTCTTTTTGTTTCATTGCAAGTATGTATATATTTAAGAGAGACTAAAACACAAACAAACAGAATAGCAGTCTTTGTAGAAAGGAATAGTCCTCTTTTGGATATACCTAAAGCACAATTGAAAGAGCAATTATTTCAATCAAATGTTAGAGATAAGTTTCATAAGGTTAAATGAAGAAAAATTCGACAAGTATAATCTCAACTCTCAGAGATAAATTTTGGGGACCTAATCTCAACCTTTGGAGGTGTAATCTTAACCATTGATGAATAATGTATATTATATAGAAACAGAATTACGAGTAATGTTAGGGAACAAGAAAAACTGGACAGACAGATAGACATCCTATGTGTCTTGCCGTGATTCGCGATTTAATAGATCAAAATTGTTCTAACCATGAATCACAACAAACAACCTAAAATTTATGTGAAGAGTCTGCCTAGTTTTTCTTGTTCTTGATATTGAATTACATCTATTCTACCCAAAGAGAAGGAAAAAAGCTAAAGAAAGAAAATCTTACTTGGGAAATAACTCGATTGCGAATGAGATCAGAAGAAGGAGAAGAATCATCATCATGAGAAACAAAAGCAGATCCATGAGCATGACCATGAGTTGCATGAGTATGAACATGGACATGACCAGAATGTTCACCACTCTGTTCTTCATCTCTATTTACTGGTAAAGTTTTATCAAAATGTGATCTTTTAAAATAACTAGTTGCAAATGTATCAACCATTAATGTACCAATAGCAGACATCATTGCTATAAACCCACTAAATGGAAACCCCCATGGATTTTCATTCAAACATGGTGATGTTAAATTCTTAAATGCATCTGGTAATATATGTATAAATCCAGTTGCTAATATAACACCAGCTGCAAATGCTTTTATCATGAAAAATATATCATTCTCTGGTCTTAATACTGATATTCTCTTACCCATTATTGGTATACAAATTCCTATGAAACTTGCTGTTAGAATTGATCCTATTGCTCCTAATTTATACTTCAAAGCTTCATTTTTGTTTCTTCCTTGACTGATTTCTTGATCACATGAACATTCCCCACTTACAAAATCAATTGGGATGCTGATAAATAAGATCATTAAAATTAGTAATTTGGGTTTTGATTTAGAGGAAATACTAGTTGTTAATTGGAGTTTGCATGATGATGGGTAGGGATGAAGATTGATCATTGTGAAATATTTGTCTTGAGAGAAAAAAAAAAGAGTAAACAACAAAATTGTAGTGAGAGAAAGATGAGGGAGAGAGGATTGGGATGAGTGAAGGAAGAGTGTGTTGTTTGTTTGTTTGGACTTCATATATAGTAGAAGAGAGGAAGACTTGTTAGAATTTTTCTGCTTGATTGAAAAAGAAGAACCAAATATGGATGACAATCGGCAACCCATAATTAATAAAAGCAACATTCGAAGTTGGAAAGTTACTAAAAGAGTAATTGTTTGTTTTTGTGCTTTATTAGTGGAAATTATGGAATTTTGTTCTGGGGCATGAAATGGATCCGGGTCGTGTCGGGTTGAAATTTGAAAATGAGTTTTATTTGTGATATTAAAGCAATGTTCCTATTTTGTTATAAAGTGGAAACATAATGTCTGTGTAATCTTAATCGTTTTTCTTCTATTTTCTTATTATGAGTATATAATTGTGGTGAAAAGCTTAACTCTTGAACTAGCTTTTTAGAAGAGAGAGACTAAGAATCACCAAACACTAACCTCCGTCTCACAATGAAAGTCCATTATTCCTTTTTGGGTTGTCTCAAAATGAAAGTCCCATACCATATATAACCTATATTATCCAATATTTTGACAAATTTACCCTCCTTAATTCTATCAATATCAAGAGCATTTATTAAGAAAGATAATGCATGCACCACTTTTGTCCAATAAAATTCATTAGATTGAATTACAATAAATGCTAGCATTCTTATTTAATAAGGAAAATACGGGAACACACAAAACGAAAATAAATCGGGTGGATAATGGACTATGAATATGAGATGGAGGGAGTATCAGAGTACAAGTGTCAGTCCAATAACTGTTGAAGTTAATAATCAATGTGCGAGAGAGAAATCCTTTGGATAATCTCACATTCTTTGTGGAAGGGGCATGGGGTGAGTTTATAAGTATGAGAAAAACCTTATCTCTTGAGTTAGTTTTTGGAGTGAGAGAGGCTCAAAATCACCCATCACTAATATCAGAGTCGGGATATAAAAAGTTTCCCAATAACTATTAAAGTTAAAAGACACTATGACCATGTTTGGCGTGTGGGAATGGCTTGGGAATGGAATTTGATTCCCGATAATCACATTCTAGATCATTGTTTAGCTTGTGGGAATAGCGTGGGTCCGGGAATGTGATTCCCTCAAAAAAGGGTAATAGCAAACCCAAGGGGAGATGGGTTTGTGATTCCCATTCCCTCGGAATCACATATATTAATATTTATTGACAAATATATCCTTAACATAATATTGAATTACCAATTTTTAAATTACCATGTGATATATAAATCATGATTAAACTAAGGTTTATGAACAAAATATAAATTTAGATAAACTTCTATTTAGGTTTACGAACATAATTTTATTTTAGATAAATTTTTATTAAGACTTTTATTTATTATCTTTAAATTCTATCCCTTTGATGTATCGTGTTATTATTTCATATCTACCAATTTGAATAAATAATACTGATTTTATTATATAACAAAGTTCAAGTGTATTTTATGTAGTTGAAGTAAGGGTAAAAGTGAACTTTTACAAATATTTACATTCTTATTCCTTTACGAACCAAACATTAGGAATGTGTCAGGAACCAAATTTCCATTCCTAGTCAAACCAAACATCAAACTTCAGTAATCTGATTCCCAAGAATCACGTTACACAGGAATGTGATTTATAGGAATCACATTGTATTCCCGCGCGCCAAACATGACCTATGTGAGGAGGAAATTGTCAGGATAATCTCATATTAATTGTGGAAGGGACATGAAGTGAGTTTATAAGTGTCAGAATTTTTTTCACCTCCAAATCCAATTTTTTGAGTGAGAGAAGTCCAAAATCATCGAACACAAGTAACAAAACTAGACCTAGTAGAATGAAGGAAGCTTTTCAACCTAATGTCAGTTGGTTTTCATCAAAGAAAAGTATGTTCTGCTGCCCATTAACAATTTTAAGCAACTTCTAATGATTAAGAAAACCCACATATCATCATAATCATAATATATAAAAGAGAACTACAGAATTTCCTTTTTTTGTTGAAAGAGAACAAAAGAAAGTTTTTTTTAGTTGAACTTGAGAATCAGGATGCAAGCAGAATCTTTGTTTGGTTTTGGACCAAATACCCTAACCCGAAATCTAAGTAAACGGGTGAAGGGTAAATCTGTCAATATGAGAGAGAGTTTAGATGATAAGAGTAATAATGAGGATATTTTTGAGATGAAGTTAGTGGTTTCCAGAAATTTTAGATTTTGGTACTAATAATTAGCGTGGGAAATTGTACTTGTTGAAGGTGTTTAAGTGTGTTGACATTATGTTGTCATTATGTTGTTATGAAACCTATATACAGAGTGGCTTTATAGGTCTTTTTACCTCCAAACTCCCCACTTAATAGGCAATATTTCGACATCATGTATCTAGTGACACTTAATACTTCCACCTTTTTAGATTTCTTTAGAGTTAACTTAAGAAATGGAGTAGTATAAAATCCTTTCACTTTTTCTAAATAAAGGTTATCCATTTTTCTAGGTTTTTTTTCTTTTTGACACTAGAACATCTATTCATTCATGTTCAAAGTTTGTTAGACCCCTGTTGTGGTGTGAAATGTGACAAGATGGGAAACTAAAAGAAGTGAGGTGTTTTATTTTTTCTCATCATGGAGGCAAGATTTTGAGCACTAGAGTTGAGTTTTCCTTTTACACGTACAAAAGTTGAAGATTCAAAAGAAGTGGGTGCTTGAATTATGTCTCTAATGTGACCATTAGCAGTCCATGTCTGTTGCCCAAAAAAGTCTTATACATTCTGCTATGCTTACTTCATCCACTTTCTCGAAGTGGGATATTGTCCTTTTGTAATTTTTGTATTGCAAAGTCATGTACCATAATGGTAATAGGTGACGCTTTTATAATCGATGTATAAAAGCAGAATCAAAGTTGATTTTATGTATGGATGAGGTGAAGGATTCCAGTGAGATGCCTCCATTGTAGTGTGTGTGTGCTAAGCGTAGGCGGAAGGCTTTGGATTGAAGTATATATAATCATCTACTTGGGATTTTAGTGCTAGACTGTGAATCTGTTTGTTTTTTAAGATTATATTACATTTGTCTTTCCAAGCGCGCCACACTGTTGTTCATACTTGTTCAAGAATGGTTGGTTGGTTCATAATCTGATGACCTGAATTATGAATTTGCACTTGGTTTGCGAGTTTATGAAGGTGTAGTATCTTATTGACTAGAAGAATGTGGTACACATTCTGTTTTGAGTTGTTGATGTCAAAAAATTTCTTCCTGAAATCGGTTAAGATATCGAGACAGTTGCGTCTACGCTCTTTATGATCTAAGGGGCTACAAGGAACTCGGAAACTTCTCCGACGCTCAAGACAATCAGATTGTGTAGTTAAAATAGTGAATGTTGAGTTGATTTGAGTTTATGGAGTTGTGACTTACTCGCAGATTTGGTTCTGTCCGCTTTGAGAGGAGTTGATTACTTTTTATGGAGTTCTTTGACCGACTGTTGACAGGCGGTGTTGATGAGGAGGTTGAGATCCACTCTGTTGGATTGAAACTACCATTTCGTAGTTGTGAGATATTAAGATTCCTCTTAAGAATTATCTCATATTTGATAAATACAAGTTACCATATTCAAAGACGTTAATAGATCGTGTTCTCGATCTTGTAGATTCTGTAGTAGAAATTTCTTCCTTGCAAGACTTTTGAGGTCCAAGTTTGATAAATACTTAAGATCCTCACTGTTGGGATCGTTAATAGGATTTCGCGATTAAGTCGGTAAAGCGTTAGACACGCTTTCACCCACATGTTTCGGGATTGAGGTATCGACCCCACTTAAGCAGAATCCATAGTCTTCTCTTAAATCCAGGGCAGACCTAATTGTATTTGAGCCAAGGCAGGACTTAGGCGCCTAAGATGATTGGACCAATCCCCCAATTCTGGGCTTGATAGACATACCTCTTTCAAATTCAACCTCCTAATTGACTACGGGTTAACCCGTAGGGCTTTTTTTCTTTTCTTGACATACCTCTTTCAGATTCAACCTTCTAGTTGACTTAATACGTGTTAACCCGTCGGGCTTTTGATCTTTTCTTAACTTATTGACTATAGTCAACTGATGACCATTTTTTGGATCATCAAAGGAGTTTTGCGGGATTACATGAATCACAAATGGTAATCTCTCTTTGTCAACTGAAACCTGGCGAGGGGGACAATTTATGAGCTTTAACAAAATGACATGTCTACTGCGAAATATTTGCCAAGGAATGAATGCGAAGCATTTAAATGGGAAGCAATTTAGGAAACAGTAATTCTTCAAGTCCAACATGACTATCAGAACTTAGGAACGATATAGACAAACGTCGAAAGTGTACCGCCTACAATTGTTGCTCGACAACAATGGGGTTGGACAACACCACCAAAGGGATGAGTAAAAGATTAAAGTGGATGGGGCATACAAAACCTCTCAATGGTTCAAGCCACCAAAGGTCGATTCATGATGGGGTGGGAAAAGTTTTATAATCCTAATCACCGGAAGAGAGTAAAGATGAAGCCTTCCCATTGGCAGTGGAAAGATAATACTAATGGAACTTCGAGACATCATTATCGAGGGGGACTCTTGGAAACTAGTGGGCCATCTTCGAAATCCGAAGGGAGAAGTATCATGTTGCATCCGCAATTTCATGTTGGACACCATCTCACTCATGCATGAGATCAACTCGGTTCATTTTTCATTTTGAACTTGCGATTGTAATGCACAGCTCATCAATAAGGTGCTTTTGCTATTAAACGCTCTCAGTTGTGAGCTTCCAAACCAATGGAACCTTTCTATTTGCAAAAAGGAAAAAAAGAAAGACAATATTTTGAGCAAAGTCTTTAAAAATTGACTAAACGGTCATAGATGATCTATAATTTTTGGGTTCCTAATCCAAAAATCTACACCTAAACACACATTTAGCCCACCCTAATATTAATATAAGATTTTAAGCCAAAACAATAATTATAATGAATATTTAGTCCAAATTGACCCATCTCTATAGAAAAAACATATCTCTATCATTTCTATTTGATCATAATACCCATTATAACCTTTTATATAAGAAAAAAACCCACTTTTGAAAACTAATCCCCAAAATTCTATTTCTTTTTTTTTCTCAGATTTTTTCGATTGATTTCAAACTTACTATCTGTTTCGCAATACACACGTTATTTAGTATCAATTACGTACATTTCTACAACAAAACACATTTACTATAGTTAAAGTATGTCTAGATGTCAAAGTTACAGTGTATTTTTGTTTATTCATTCTTGTTTTGTTTCATAAATAACGTGTTATTTATTGTTAAAGTTTCATACTTTATTTCATTTTTTTATATGTGTCATACATAACACATTATGTATCAACGATGTTTCTTCCAAAAGGGAAAAAGACTAAAATCCTATTCTCTGGGAAGATTGAACATTAATCCCTTTTTGAATTTTATTTTTGGCCTAAAACCCGTGGACCCTTAAATCTAAAGTTTTAACGTGGAGATTGTAAACCCATCCGTTTTCTAGGTTGGTAAGGGCAAGTCAATGTAGAGGTTTGGGCTCCCAATTTTGTGAGCCTTCGAATTTTTTCAACTCCAATGTCGGGCTCCCAAGTCTAAATTATGTACGTGTGCGGAATTTTAATTTTAATTTTCGGCTATAAATTATTAGTTTCAAATACAAAATAAAATTTGATATTATTCTAGAGAGCAAGAGACAGAAGGAGGGAGAATTACGAAATGATTAAAAAAAATGGAGAAAGAATTGAAAAAGAAATGATTTCAAACAATTAACATTTAAAAAAAAAATAATTAAAAAAAGTTCCAAAAAAATGGGAAACTATTGGGTGGATCCCTTTTTATGAAAAGTCATTATTTGAACTGGGAGTCCGGGAAAGTGGAACTCCCAGCACCCACCGGAAACCCAGCCCCAGGGCTCCCACGTTGGATGGGAGTTGCGGCTCCCAAACTTGAATGTGGGAGACCCAACCCCATCACGTTCGACATGCCCTAAGAGCTTTTGATGTGGTAAATTATTTGTAGATGTGATATGATTAGTTTGATGATGTTTACAAAGATCATCTCCATTAAAAAAATTTAACCCACTAAATATTAATTAATTACATTTCAGTTATCTAGCTAACCTATATGGTAGCTTTTTCTTGTAAGAGAACTTTTCATTTCATTAATTAGTTTTTTTATTTTTTTTGTTGAACTATTCATTCATTAGTTCATAACAGAAAGTATACAAGTATATGAGTAACATCAAGAAGAGTACAAGTAGACTAATAAATAGCATTCTATTTGTTAATGTATCAGCTAAGGCTGCAAGTTGGTGCGCCACCTTATTTACGATCGGGTGCAGAAAATAAATGGAATGGAATTGAACGTTGCTTCTTCGTTTCAGATATAGAGGAGAAATGGTTTCTATTATAGAAGGAATGTTGTGGATGAGATCTTTTGCATACATTTCTATTATAACTTTACCCTATCTTCTTGTAATTGTCAAATCCATTCTGAAAAGAACAACATGAGCTTGGACCAAATCTGGTCCGATATATTAGAAGGTAAGAATTTAGAACTTGCAAAGAAATCTCCCTGAACATTTCGTGCAACAGCGGAACAACTTGTTGGATCAATTGAAGCAAAATCAACCTCGCTTTTTATAAATAATAACTTTAAGATGATTCCAAAAGGTGCCTTTCTTGAATAGAAATCACCAGCGGTTCCTTCGTGCTAGGTTAGTTCGGTAGGCGCTAGAAAGAATCCAAGAGTTTTTGCCTTTTTCGTAAGCCTAGAAGCAAGTCAAGCTCTTGAGAATGGAACCCCAAAAGTGTCAGATCCTTATCGATAGGCGCACGACCCACACCCCCACCACGACCCTCACCCCCACCACGACCCTCACGCCCCTGAAGCCAGTTTTGATTGGAAGAGACCATGTGTTTTTCTCGAGACCTCGAGGGAGAAGACCAAACTTCTTTGAAAGTGAACTGTAGTATATGTGAAATAGATGATATATTGCACCTTGTTCGAGTTGTCACATAACTCGAATTAGAATCATATGACCTCAAAAGAGAAAGAAAATGACAAAGTAATACAACTTGTGTTGAGAAAGGGTATTGATCAATTTCAACCATTGGAAGTGCATGTTCAAAGGGTAATAACAAAAAGAGAAAAAAAAAAGACTGATGGCAACTGATACATGAGGTCTACCATGAGATGAAGAACTTTGGTTAAAGATAGAATCCAAATCTGCTTTTTTTGAGAGAAGATTAAACTAAGAAAGAATTGATATGGTGGGAACACCTCAATATGCTCTGCTAATTTGACTGTCAAACAAAAAGATATAGAATTTGAAAGAAAAAGAAGGGACGAGGATACAGAATAATTTTGGTCCTTGCATTTTCTAAACAAACATTACACACACTCTCTCCCCTCTTTCTCTAGGTTTTTAAGTTCTGGTGTCGACATATATTTTTCGTCGTCTTTTGTTTTTCTGAAAATTATTCTCATTGTCATTTCCTATAGAAACTTCTCCCAAAAGGTCAATTGGATACAAAGTGCTTTCAACTTTTGATTCCTTTGTTCTTTTGGGGCATTGTGATATTTTCCCCTTTAGACTTTTGGGTTTTGGAAATTGACAATGGTAATTCACATGTTGCTGTCAAATGATGATGAAATTATAGGGCAAAAATGGTTGGGGGACCGCTTGGTGTATTCCTTTGGTTTGATCTCACAGAAGTGTAAATCCAAGATTTATTGAACTCGGAGATAAATAAAGTAGAGGAGAGGTAGATTAGATGGACGTTAGACCCCTTAGGATGATGACCTTTGAAGCCAAATATATATTGCCTTTAGGACCTAAATCAGACAGCTATAGTGTTTATTCAATTAATGGATCTTGATGTATCTCTGAATTATCCAGACAGTGCTGACCTAGTTTGACATCATCTATAGCAGAGAAACACTAAAATGGCTCCGTAATTCTACTTATTACAGATCTATAGACATTTTAATACTCAAGAGTTCGTATCAAGGACTGATATCTTGTCATCTATTTGAACATATATCAACCGATAGATTAATCATTTCGTTGTTAAATGGATTTTATTTGCGCACTTAAAATATGTATTGTACAATTGATAGGAGTTTTGTTGAACAAGGTGAATTGTACAAGTTGACTTACAAGTTTGTTTCTAGAAGCGACAGTATTGCTAAACCTGCAACCCAAACATCATCATCCATAACATGCTCTTCAGGTGAGTGGCTAATACCTCCGCGACAGCGAACAAACAACATGCCAACCTGCTCCATTAATAGCATTTCCATTACTAAGCAAGTAGGGAAGAAAAAATTGTACTGTTTTGCTCAATAACGTCAAAGCTGTGGATCTGAGGAACAACCATCCTCGTCCACTTGGAGTATTGAATATACCAAAAATTTCAATCAAATGTGCCATTTGGATAAAGGGTGGTTGCTCCTCATTTCATAACAAAGACTTTGGCACGTCAGAAAGCCTTGAAGGCCTACTGAATACTGATATGCTCCAACGCCGACTTCGTTATAACCGTACAACCCAAGTTTACTTTGTTCATCACGTGTTTCCGTCCAACCTTATTAACCGACTTGATAGTCCATTAAGATGAATCTAGAAGAAGTTTGAGTATCAGCAATTCCAAAAGAATTGCAATATTAACACCCTCTTCTCCCAAATTCACGGGCACAAACCAAAATTGAATAAACTAGTTGCAGTTCAGCATCAATACTGAAGAACACTTGGGTTGTGATTATTTGCTATTAACTGGCATTAACAGCATTACAGCAGGACTTGAAACTTCTGCGTTTTACATCCAAACAAGTAAAAGAAAACCAACCTTGGTTAAATGGGACATAGCCATTGCGTCATGTCCTGCCCCACTCATAAGCACTGGTACTTCATCTTGAATTTCACCTGCAACTCTCTTTAATGCTGAATCAGCTGCCGATTTCAGCATTGAAGTTAGTCCTGAATCACAGATTACTGCTCCAGCATCATGCTGAAACAGCTAAACCTAGTCAATGACAACTCAAGCTTTCAAGCAGTAAATGACAAAATTAAATAAAAGTCTTCAGACCTTGCGATCAATTGAGCAAGAGACAGAACGCCGCTCGCATACTTGATACATCCGGTTAGAGAGTTCAAAAATAATAGCCTCACGTGACGTGTCATCCATTGCACGTACATCAACTGTAAAGGTTACCTGCAACCAGTAATTGTGTGTTAACGGTATGGTAGATGAAAGAAAGAACCACCAGAACAATAAGAAAGCATCCTTGTCCTAGATCAATATATATATACATACATAATACATTACATCCCTATGTATATACATTGGTATATATATATATATATATATATATATATATATATATATATATATATAGAGAGAGAGAGAGAGAGAGAGAGAGAGAGAGAGAGAGAGAGAGAAGTGCTGTGAATATTGGTTCTTGCCTGGCCCGGAATGACATTACTTGCACCTGGCCAGCTGGATATTTCTCCTACTGTACAGACAAGAGATCCTGCAAGAGATTCAGCGGCAAACCCATTGCAATGGTCGTCATATGATATGACATTCTCAGGATGTTTACAAACACTTTCCAACAATACAATCAGTTCAGCGGCCGCAGCCATTGGATCCCGACGCATAGACATTGGGACTGTTCCAGCATGTCCTTGGGAGCCTCTAACAGTCACCTATAAAAATAATTAAAAGGAAACATGAGCTTCACTCTTTTTAACAAAAGAAGGAAAAGATTGATAGTTTTTGGCCCAAGGGTTTAACAGTTTATCCCTGAAAGGTGTTTAGTCCATAGGTTTAGCCCTTCTTCAAGGATAAACCTTAAGGGGAGTGAATAAAGCTTTTATTACTTGCAAGTTGTATGTCATCTGGTACTCAAGTTAAAACTGAAAAGTCCCAAACTTCTTTCACCTTTCACCACAAATTAACCAACATATGTGCATTCAAGCTTCTTGAAGTTCCCATTTCGGATATCACTGCTAATCGAATTAAGCTCTGTATCAGAGAAACCAGAAATCTAACTTAACCTTGCTATTTTAATATCCTTCTAGTACACTACATTTACTTACACATTACCTCCATTCCAAAAATTGCTCTATCGCCTTATCAAGTTTACATATACATTGAAATGTTTTGGCAAGAAGTGGATGGAAAGTCTTTTTTTATTTGTTTTACAGTTTTACATCATTTTCAGGGGGACAGCGATTAGTTGTCCATTTCGTCAGGAGAAAAAACTCAACTACGCAGTTTCTAAGCCAAAAGTATCTGTCAAGAATTAGCATAAACATATTTCAAGTTGTTTAAGACCCCTCTCGTTTATCATTGAGTATTTATGTTGCAATACCTCTTGGAAAGGATAGCTGAAACAAGAATTTATGGAATCTCGAATTGTTGATCAAATACCTTTAGCCGTGTCTGTCCAGCAATCCCTTTTACCACTCCAAGAGGAAGACCAAGAGATTCCAGTACAGGGCCTTGTTCTATATGGACCTTTAGTTGTCAGAGACATGTAAGAAGTAAGAAGAGAAACACTAAAGAATAGATATTTAACTTCGGTAACTAAACGACGCAAATGACTATGGTAAGTCAGAGTACCTCAACATAACCCCAGACTGATTTTGGATCGTACTTGAGCTGAAGATAACTTTCCTCGGTAGCATCAAGAGAGTTCTCCTTAAGAACATGTTCTACGGTTACACCACTGAATATGGTATACGTATAACAGAAATTTGAGGAAAACAAGGTAAGTTAAATTAGATGTAAAGAATATAGTTACTAAACTATACCTCTTGTCTGATATTTGCAATGCTGAGGCTGGTCGAGTTCCAGCTACAGCAGCACTTCCTAAAAAGGTTGTCTGGAACCTAACACCCTCCTCATCTGAAAAGGCGATCACCTGCAAGTTAACCGCGAAGTTGTTAAGTTTTTTGAGAAATTCTCGGTAGATAGTAATGAATTACAACATAATGACATTAACCCTGGTAAAGTAAGAACAAGTCATATAATACGCATTCTTTTTAGGGTAACCAAGCTTTTCTGCTATATAATATATGATTCTACTAAACATTATTCCCAAACAGAATTTTTCAGTAGCATTTTGTTAACTCTGCAATATGTAGTGGATAAGGTGGTAGAGAGAATATAACTAACAAACCAAGGTACTAGAGAAATGATGCTTGTAATTCTTATAGCATACCAGACTATGGAAATAAATAAATAAATAATCTATCAAGATATAGAAACTTATCATACATAAAAACGCCTAGTACTGGATGAGAAACAACTTAATTAAGAAATCCCAACTAATCGAGTTATGCCCCTACCCTCATATGATCGTAGTAGCACGTTTTTTTTTATCTCAACAAGTCCACTCTCTGAAGATTCTTCACTCGTGGAGTGACAGAATGATAACAGGTGCTATTGTGTTAAGACTTCATCCGATACTCCCTATTCGATATACTGTATCTGTTCTTTGAAGATATATCCAGTTTGTTTAGTTTCACCGAAATTACATGACTCGTGATTAACTTTTCAGTAAATATTCCCAGAGAGGGCAATTAATTTCGAACAGAAAAATAGAATCAGATTGCTCTCATACAATGGATGCCACCGACCAAGCAAAGAAGGTGAACACCAAGACCCATGCCTGACCCAGGGTGAAAGTGAGCCCTCTAAATGTAGTAGCCAAAATGTTAAAGGGGTGTGGTAAGATAAGTAGTAACCATAACAGTAGTTAAGATCTGGCCTGCTTTCTATTATGCGCTTAGACTATATCTGTGACCAGACAAGTTTATAGGATTGATTCAGTGCACTAGCGACTCATTATAGATGTATAGATTGACTTTATATACGAGTCTTGGAATTGAGACTTATTTGTAGTTCCTTTTTTAGAATTCCAGATTAACAAATCAACTCTTTAAGTGCATAAGTTCAAGTAGCCCTTCCTCTCTCTAAATCATTAGTATAGTTCATCTCCTCATTTGACGCAGTAGGTTACATAAAGTCAATCCATATAAAGATATATTTAATATGATCACCACTTGTTTGAGCCAATAATATAACGGTATGTGTCAGAGTGAATTACTAACCTCAATTGGTCTTTTTAGATTTCCAAGCTTACCGCTGATCTTCAACACCTTCACGGCTGACACTGCACAAATTATTCCCAAAGGTCCATCAAAAATTCCTGCATCAATGACAGTGTCCTGTTTGAAGAAGATAATATCTGTCAACAACTAGAATTTACACGCAATCCATGTGAGTTTGCCTAATAAAAAAGGAAAGATGTTGGGCATCACCAAATGTGAACCAATCAATAGAGCCTCAGCCTGTGGATTCATTCCTTCTACTCGACCATGTATATTGCCCATCTGGTCCATCCATCTGAAAGTCAACATCAATATGAGACAAGTACCCAAAATGCAATGCAGGAAATCTAAGAGGTACAGAAAGCTGACGTTCTCAAACCAGCATCCTCCATCCAACTGCTAACGAGATTAATAGCTCTTATAGATGCTGGACTCAAGAATGTCCGCTCAAGATGACCATCAGTATCACTTACCTAATACAAAGACAACTGAATAGTAAAAAAAGAGGGGGCAAATGCTATCTTTATATCAATAAACAATTACTAAACTAGGGAGAACTACATTTTTCTTTTGGAAGTACAAACAAACGTAAAAGAAAATATAGGTTTACCATTTGATAAATCTCATTATAAAGGTGAAAGATATGAAAACTTGTCGATGGGCAACTGACGACCAAGAACTTAGGTAGTGTTTCTTTTTCTAATTTATGAACTTGAAATTTGAATAGATTTTTTTCTGCTAAAGGTGATAACCTTTTATATTCTTTCACCTATCATATAAAGTTGGATCTTAGAACAAGTTCTTATTTCAACTACACAAGTTCTCAGTTAAAATTACATCTGAATTTGGGAAAAAAAAATTAAGATCTGATTTGGTTAGGATAAAATAGGCATATCACTCATGCAGAACACATAATGATACGCGTAAATATTAGTCATTTTTATGTCCATATTAATTTATTAAAAATGCCACCTTAGTCAAATTCTTGTCAAAATAAAATAAAAGTGTATACCTGGAACCAACAATACTACTTCCTGACTGAACTCATGCTCTTCAATCCTACAAATAGTTAGGCAGGCATTGACATGTCACCGATACAGCATAACAAAGTCGACGAGAACAATTAGATGAAGATTCTTTCACTATAACTAAGAGCTACTGGGTCAAAACTTTTTTCTACATAAAAAGTTAATTCAAGCTACACAAATCTAAGTGAAGAATTTTAGAATACGGGGTCATCTGGCAACAACAGATTCCAAGTTCCAACTCTCAAAACCAAGAATTCTATTAGCTCCACAAATGGACAGTTGAAGGAAACCAAGTAAGAAGTAAATACTTCCGTTGGACTTCAAATTCAGGTTAATTTTTTCTTTAAACTCTAAATACATATAACTTTTTCATTACATGTCGGATTTCGATAAAATTTATATTAGCAATGATTTATCATTATCTTTTCAATAAGATCCACTTATAATAAATTTTTCTCAAAGAAATCTAGAAAAAACAGCAAACTTTGCAAATCTCGCAAACTCGGTTTGCATAATGCAAAGTCAATCTGCATATCTTGCAGACCCGGCCCGCTGATCTTGCAAACTCGATTTGTCGCTCTTGAAAAGTCCGTTTACAGAACGCAAACCCAATTTGCAGATCTTGCAAACTAAGTTTGCAGAATACAAACTCAATTTGCACATTTTCCCAACTCGGTTTGCAAATCTGAAACAACAAAACTAAAAGTTTCTTCCTTTTCTTCAAATCTGAAAAAGTTTTCTTCTTCTCAAGGAATAAAACTAGGAATTCTTTCAACAAACAAAAATTGGTTTCGTTTCATTGTTTGTTTGCCTAATTGTTTCTTCTTCGAGTCTTGGTCAATGCTTCCAAAAACGCTACTTTTTTTTCGTTGTTTTCTGATCTTTTTTCCAGATTTCTCTGCTCCTCTCTGTGTGGGTTCTGGTTAGATGATTTTAATGCAAGTTTTTAATGGACAAACGAGGAGAAAAATAATATTTTCAGCTTTTGTTGTCTCACACTCTTCCCAACTTTACATCTAATGTTCTTTTCAACATCTTGTGAATTTTTGGATGTAAATTCCAGGGAAAGATAATACTTGCTACACTTGTATCACTGTATGCAGTTCTCTTTTTTCTAATAATTAACATATAACATACTTGTCTATCATCATGCAACAGTAATAATGTTGATATTTTTGCCTATCACACACTTAAAACTTTAGATATTAGTATTATAACAAAGTAACAAATAAGTATAACATGAATTTTCTTTTTATATGAATTTGAGGAATTTTCCTTTTAAAAAATAATTAATGCCTTTCACGCATCGAGGCATACACCTTAAGGCACCGCTTCGCATCTTAAGAGTGCACTGCCTTGAGGCAAAAAAATGCTTTTTTAAACATTACACATGGGGAACTTTTCTTACCCCTAAAACTGAAAAGTTATAGGAAACCACTGAGGTGTTATGTCCCAAAAGAAGGGAGCCTATGGTTGCCATAGGAAGGAAGATGATGCAGTAGAATGATGGTAATTTATAGAATGCAGTGGATCTGCGACATCAACACAGTTGACAAACTTGCCTTAAAAGAGCATACTATTTCTATAAAGAACTCAGTTGAATGTATCCATACCATGTTAATGACAACAATGCTCTGTATCTGCTGAATAATGACGAGAAAATATACAAAATGATATTGATTTTCTGAATAAGATTAATGCGTAAGGGAGGAAATATTACTAAGAAGTAAGAACTCTGTCATGGTTATTAAAAAGCCAGATATTGATTTCTCAAATGAACTAGACTATCATACTTTACTTGGTTAAGCACAGTTAGTATACAAAATTACCCGAACAAATTTATACTGTTATTTGAAATTAAAGGGGTAAATCCACCTTCATACCTTCCCTAACTCGTTCAGTCTGGATACTGCCTCTTTTTTGAGGATATCTTGAAACAAATCACTTCTCCTTCCTTCATCCATCCCTACTTGAAATGTATTTAAACAATATTTAAAAACTCATCAGAAATCCTGCTACTTTTTCTTTTTGATTTTTGAAACAGTGAACTTCACATGAGACAGTAAAACAACAGCAAAAAGAAGAGCCATTATTGCTTCTACAGATTTCTTGACCAAGTTTCAACAATCTCTCGCTGATGAAGCTTTCTTGCTAACTTGGAAACTTACTATTACTGAAGCATACAAGGGTCAAACTCGCTTCATCTCTGAGTGTAAGAATAGTCCCACATGGGATAAGGGGGATCTAGACCAAGAATATAATGTCTCGGTCCTCTTCACTTGTTGGCTCATTGCCAATTGGTTTTGAGTTGAATGACCACAAACTTAACATGGTATCAGAGCTAGCCCCACACGTAATAGGCATAAAAGCCGCATGTGCTCCACGTCACCCGAAAATAAAAAAGACATGTGTTAGGCTCAAAGAACGTCACATGTGAGGGGACATCTGATACTCATCACACATGAGGGGGAATCTTAGACTCATCACCGATTAGTTTTCAGTTGGATGACTACAAACTTATTACTAGGCAATTTAATCTGGTCTCCCATAAGAATGAACAATTTCCTTTCTATTAATTCACATCTAGAAGTAACAATCCCTAATAATAAACCAAATAGATTATCCAGAGAGTATTCAAATAATCAACAAAAGTGATGTGTTGATTCATTTTCTTTTTATCAAAATTGTGAGTAATAGTTTTATCTCTATAACTAGAAGAAATCAATATGCAAACAGGAAATTAATATCAAATCAATCAGAATCGAGAAAAAAAAAGTAAAT
Source organism: Eschscholzia californica (assembly GCF_041429995.1). Lineage (NCBI taxonomy): Eukaryota > Viridiplantae > Streptophyta > Magnoliopsida > Ranunculales > Papaveraceae > Eschscholzia > Eschscholzia californica. Next base: position 17,935,041 of record NW_028238198.1, read on the forward strand.
CCAGAGAGAGAGCGAGAGATTATGCTTATTACCAGTAAAAGAGTAAGCAAAGGCGATAGAAGGAACATGTAGAGTAAAGAATCGAAGTAGAGAGAAGATCAATGAAACTCTGAGAAATACAATGAGTTGAGTTGATTTTGAGCTTCTTCTGGAATAAATTTTAGGTTGATGGAGAGGAAACGCCATGGCTGATTATTGACAGAAGAAACTCTGAAAGAAGGGGATGAAAGGAGAGAGAGAGAGAGAGAGTGAATGAATGAATATTCACAAACTTCCAAATTCGCCTACCACTCATTGTTGGAATCTGAAGAGATGGTTGCATTAATACACTATAGGGTGCCTCTATAGACCCCCCTTGTTTTTGCTTTTAGCATGTTAATCATTAGGCGCCCCGTGCTTTCACCCATTTTTTTCATTGGCGCCCGAAGTCATAAGTTGATCTCTCCTTCAGTTTCCTTATTCAACTTCGGTGCTGTTTGTTTTTTTTTTTGTGCATCTGAATCTGAATTGGCTGAATCTGAATTGGTTGAGCTGAATTGGTTGAATCTGAATTGGGTGAATTATCTTAGAACTAAGATGTTTGTTTTCAACATCTTAAACATTAGGTCTGAATTGCTCTTTTTACATTTATGCCCTCATTGATATTTATAAGGGAAAATAGAAGAAAACCCTAGCTTTTAACTTTTTACTTTCTCTCTTTCTCCTTCTCTCTCCTGCCCTCTTTTTCTCCAAACGGCTGGTGATCCTCTCATCCAAAATCATCATGGCGACAACAAGTTGAGAGATGATCAACGTAGAGGGGGAGAGTGATTTTTAGTAAAAGAAGACAATAATATCCAGATCTGGCAATGATGTTGCCATTAATGGAGTGGGGTAACAGTAGCTACTTCTATTCTGTTTCCTCTCTCTCTCTAGATGTTAGTCAGAGTTAGATCGACGCCGGATCTGGCAAGGATTTCGAACCCTTCAAGTGGCGGTGGTGGTGTGTTATGATGTGCTTGTAATCGGTGTTATGTGGTCTTATTTTTTGTGTGGCTCGTGGTGGTGGTGGTGGTGTACTCGTGGTGGTGGTGGTGGTGGTGGTGGTGGTGTACTCGTGGTGGTGGTGTACTGGTGCTGTGGTGGTGTACTGGTGCTGTGGTGGTGTACTGGTGCTGTAGTGGTGGTGGTGGTGGTGGTGGTGGTGGTGGTGGTGGTGGTGGTGGTGGTGTACTGTTTGTGATTTGTGGTGGTGGTGGTGGTGGTGATGACGGGGCGTGACTTGTGGTGGTGATGGCGGGGCGTGACTTGTGGTGTGGCGGCGGCGGCGGCGGCGGCGGCGGCGGCGGCGACGGTAGTGGTAAAATGTCTAGAATCGGACAGAAGATTTTCTTAGAGGGTATAAACGTCATTTCATAGCAATTCAGAAGTTGGATATTTTTTCAGACTTGTTTGAAGTCTGAAATTAATGGGCTATTTTTCAGCTCGTTCAGACAAAGTTCCAGTTCAGCTCAATTTTCAGATTTTCTTAAATTTAAAAACAAACATCTGAAATCTGAATTGGAATCCAATTCAGATTTCAGATCTGAAAAAAATGAAAAAACAAACAGCACCAAAGTTTCTGTCACTTCTCTTCCCTTCTTCCTTCAGTATTCTTCTTCCTTTCTCTTTCTTTTCAAAAACCTTCAAGAGGTTTTATAAGCAACGCCCAAACTTGTTAAAGACAATGCTGATAAACACCTTTAGAAAATGAATTGACTCTTGACGTTACTGTCAACTTCTTTTTAACTAATTTGACACGTTGTCTTCAACAAGTTTGGGCGTGGCCTATAAAACTTGTTGAGGGTGTAAGTACTGTCTTAGTGCATTATTAGAAGAAAGAAAATGAAGAAATAGCTAAAAATACCTCTTTTCTTCCTTTTTTCTGTTGAACTACCTCTTTTCCTTCTTAAAGGTCAGATTTACAAGTCCTACCCTTATTGATGATTTATTTTTTTAAGTTGGTTTAATATAGTGCTTTAAATGTATACATAATGTTAATCTGATTGAGTCTTTTTATCTTTTTAGTGTTTATCGAGTATTGTTGAGTCATTTAATACTATCAACGCACTAGACTGAGTTCGATCAATTTCTGATTGATTTCGGGTTTGTTCCAGTCCAATCAATCCCACAGTGGTCAGCCCGTCATGATGCCACAACACACACATTAGTTTAAATTCGACATCATTCAGAATGGATAACCAGTCGATTCTCAGTAGGAGAGACGAAAGTGAAATAGATTGAGCTCTTTCGGAGTGGACGATCAGAATGGTCTCGAATCGTCCAGTTCATGTCTTTAAGATAACTCTCCGGCTAAGTCAAGTTCAGAACCTCTCATACTCTCCACTCCCGTCCAAAACTATAAGTACGGTTTATTTTTCTTGTTTTTTCTTACAAATCTTTTTTCCTTTTCCTAATAGTTTCTATTTCGCTCATGGTTAAACGTGTGCGTTCTACTGGGAGCATGAGGGCTCGTAGGGTTCAGAGTCAAATAGGAGGATATGAAATTGGAAATAAGAATAAGCACACCAAAGAACCGTTGTTACACCACCATTAAACCTTCCTACTTGGATGGAGACAAACCACAAGGCAAAAGTTAAGCAGAATCATGAGAACGTATCAACTAGAACAGGTATCATCTACTCTTGCAAAAACGAAAGGAGAAACCGACTGCGAAACTACACAATTATGCTTTTGTTGTTCTTATTGGATCTCTTGTCAACCCAATAATATACAAAGCAAAGAAAGATCAAGAGTGGGACATGGACCAGGAGTGTAATGAAGTCCAGCAGGAGACCACTAGGGATGAACAACTGCTGCTTTTTTTTATTATGACCATCGTTCCATAAACACTGGTTTACTTAAACCTGATAAAGCGATCATGATTCAGGTCCACCAATAGATCAACTGAAGGTATTTTCTTTTCAACAAATTTAGGGATAATGTTAAATTAGTTGTTTCTTTCATATTCTTTTTTTACACTCAAACCAATAGGACCGATCAAATCGATCTGATTTTTGTTTAGCTGCAAAAATAGTAAGCTTCCACTACGGATCTTGTTAAAGAAGCTTTAGTTGCCCTAGGTGGTATCTGCTTTGTTCAGGGTAGTCATTTTAGGTTATTTCAGACAATACGCTCCCAATTCGAAAGAACCAACCTCTCATTAAATAACGTTGTCTTGATTTACATAGCTTGTACTGTATATTTTAGCAGACAGAAGCGAAATTCCACTAAGAATCTAAATTCAGTGATTGCTGAATCTTTTCCTCAATTTGCACCACAAACCATTCTTTGTATGTATTGTAGCTCCTGTGACCAATTCTACAGACTCTGGAGATCCTTTAAGCTCCACATCAAACTTCTTTAACAACATCGCCAATGCTACTGTTGACTCCATTAGAGCAAATTGATCTCCTACACACTTTCGTGGCCCTCCTCCAAAAGGTAAGAAGGCAAAATCCGATACTATCTGAAAATTAGTATAACAAATACAACAATTAAACATATACTGAAGATACCGTTCTCTCATGGCGAGAAAATTTTCGGAGTTATAAAAGGATTTAGTAATGGGTAGACCTCATTCGGGTACATTGCTCCAGGACTTCTTGAAGGATCAAAACCTGCCCAACCGTCGATTCCTTCGCTTTGCTTAGGCACTAAGAACCTTTCTGGTTCAAATTCATTTGGTCGATCCCAAAAATATGGGGATCGATGAAGATTGTAGACCTGGATGGAATGTATGATTCAAAACACATATTTTGTGCGCTTCTCAAGCAAAAAAATAATGGATATCTCCCGAAGAAAGGTATGAACAGCATATGATGATTTTTCCTAGGCCCAAAAGGCAAAATGATGGCATTGTGATGCAAACAAGTAGGTGGAGGAAACTACGTAGTGTAATGATTTCAGGATGGAGTGAACACAAACTCCCACAACCATCTCTCATGAGAATGATCCTCGAGGATAGAAACTTGTTACAATGCAATCCTTCTACAAATGCAACCCACATATCTTTTTGATGGACCATTATACCCCCCCCCCCCCCCCCAATACAATGCAATCCTTCTACAAATCCACGACAACCTTTGCAAACCCAACGCAAAAACTTTATAAAATTGACTAATCAAGAATTCCCTGACCCCTAAAGTTTCAACTCGACGACCCAACTCCACCCTAACTTCATTGGCCTGTGAGGACCCTTTCGCCGTATTAAAGCAACCCCTGACCTCCCTCCTCCACTATCCCAAACAGAGAAATGTTCTACGTCCTCATCTCTGACTCCCAATCGGATCTTCACCGTGATAATGTTTTCTTTCTTCTTCCACCACCACCACTCTGTTCCAATTACTTCTCTACCATATTTCCCCAATCAGATCATGCTCCAATCCAATTATTTCTCCCAACCCCAACCACACCCCACCATAATCCTATCTTTCCCAGAACAATCTAACCTCGTTGGTTTTCCTTTAGACCTACCTAATGAACTACTTCGAAATACCAATCAAGCTTGTGATAAAAACAACAAAGAAGTTTATTTATCAAAATCAAAATGTTGCCATGTTTTAGCTGTTTGGCTTTACTCAGCTTATTCGGACACAGCTTTAACAAGAGCAAGTAGAATAAGTGGTTCTTCATCGTATGATCTTCCTGTTCTTCCTGATGATTCAGAAACTTGTGTTGATAATATAGATATATCAGTAAAGGGTAAAGGTTTAATCTCTCTCTTATCGATTGATTGATATTTCTCTCCCTCTCTCTTTTTCTATCTTTGTTTCTACTAATGTTCTAATTGATCTGCTTTGTATCCGAACTCAATGACTAATTCCTGATGAATCTGAGTTTTCACATTCAGTAGCACTTTTCTCTTTACCCTTATGTGTATAATTACAAAAATGCGATGGGGAGCTGAAGAGAAGAAAATTTTGATGGATCCTTTTTAACCAAGAAAAAAAAATTCAGATGGAGATGTGACCAAATTTCTCTATGAAGAAAGTATATGGCATATATGGTCAACTAATATCCTAAAATTCACACATGGTATAGGAAAGTGTTACTTACAGAAATAAAGATGTCAGTCCCAGCAGGTATCACATATCCATCTTTTTCCCCCTTGTATCCTCCTGCAAAATTGAGCTAATTCAAGGATTTATATATATAAGTATAACCAAGGAATGAAACTTCCCGAAATTTCGCGAAACGTTTCCTAAAATGAGATTAGGTGCACGAAATAACACTTACAACTATTTCCTGCATAGTTTCCACCGACATGATCGAAATTTCCACCGAAATTGTTGGAAATATCGAAATTTCCACCGACATGATGGAAATTTTGACCGACATAGTAGAAATCTAGCAAAAAGACCGGAGAAACTACTACTAGAAACATATCCCCTTCCTTCGTCTTTTTCATCTTTATTTCTCTTAGATCTCTCTTGATTTTTACATTACGTTTTTAATGATTTTTCAATCTATTTGAATGATTTACGCTTTGATTAACTGCCTAAATTGATTTTATCTTAGTAACACCCCTGATATAACTGTGTAATTGACGATACCTTCTCAAACTAACATTGTTTGTTAACTATTAACTATTATCAGTAAGAATGTTATCTTTTGGGTGTTATAGCCAATAAATTATTCAATTTACCCACCGGAAGTGTAATTGTTAATACTCCCTCAAACTAATAGATAATGTTAAAAATCATTTTTATGCTTCATTATGGTTTAATAATCTTGTTATACATAATTGCATCATATTTCTATCATTTCTGTAGATTTATAAGATTTCCACACTGACCGAAACATTTCTACGAAACGTTTCCACTTTTGGACCGACCGAAATTTCCACCGAAACCGAAATTTCATTCCTTGAGTATAACAACAGATGGGCATAACAAACTTATGCTATGAATATTATATGATTATTCTTGTGAGAATAGTTCCGTATGGGAAAAGAGCACTCCAGTAACCAAGAATATAATATCTAGGTCCTCTTCACTTATTGCCATTTGGTTTTGAGTCGGATGACCACAAACTTAACATGGCAGCAGAGCTAGGCCAACACGTTATACACCTAATGACCCCACGTCGCAAACGTTGTTGGACCGCAACACCCACAACTGCATGACTTGTACTATGTTAGTGTGTAAGTCCAAGTCCATTTGTTAGGCCCAAGATGATGTCTTTGAGTTCTCTAGCCAATTTCAAAGGCCCCCACCAAGGAAGGGGATGTCACATGTGCCCATGGCCTAGCCCATTACTTAGCCAAAAATTTATGGCCGTGACATAATGCTCTTGCTAGTTCCCAAAACCCATTTTGTGATGTTATTGAATTCTATGTTTCCAAAGTCCACACCCATAAATCAGATTTTGGGCCCTTCATGTAGGACATGTTAAATCAGAATTTCGCCTTAAACTCTTTTTTGACGTATCCGGTACAACTTTACTGGTTGTTATTGCTATTCATCTTTACCAACGAAGAAGAGTCCTAGATTCTCAGTTTTGTTAGAGATGCCCAGATCTAGCATACCGACTTTGAAAATAAACAAAGAATTGAGATTTTGACAATACTATTTTCAATTCATATGACATGGCATTGGAATCGAAATCTATCTTACACCCATTATTTTAAAGAAAAGTTCATGAAACTGAGTTTTCCAAAGTTAAATAGTTTCATACATGTAGGAGAAACAATACCTGGCAATACATCTGATTTGAGAGAACGCCTTATAAGGAGTGGGGGTTGAGGATATAGACGGAGAGATTCAACAACAATAAGTCTAATGTACCTGAGGCCAAACGGAATCATAGGTAAGTACTTTACCCTGCAAATTTTGATTGTATCGCGGGGTATATCAAACAGAACAATTTAGATCAGGTAGAGACCCAGGGGTAAAACTATTTAAAAACGCTTTACATATATTGTGCGTGTATGTGTATATATATAATATATATTGTGCCTCAGAGGTAAAGTAGGAGGCTTTAAGATTGTTAGGATGACGCATACACGCAAACACGGTGATCTTACATATGTGGCTCAGTATTGTATCTATGTTAGTGTTCCTTTAGTGTAATTCATATCACACGAAATAACTATGTAAACATGTAAGAGGTGAATTCAAGAAGAAATCGCAGTGGTCTTTCTACACACCATACCAGGCAAGTTAATAATATTCTAGTAAAACTGGACTCACAGGATGGTCCTAACAAGTTCTTATTACCATCGTGCATTTTTAACTCTTTTAACACCTTACTAACTTTGTGTATTCTAATTTAAGAGCATGAATTATCTCTATTTGACATACTTTATGACCACTGACGCTACGAAGGGAGAAGTAATACTGTTACTAGGTTACTAGCTTACCATTATTAACGGTTTATGCCATTTTATATCTATTCAAAGTTACTGCTTGTTTCAGCACCTATCCTGGAAGAGAATCAAGTACCTCTTGGTCGACAATATCTAAATAGAACAAACTGGCCGAGTGGGGGGGGGGGGGGGGGGGGGGGGGGGGGTGGTGCCTCCTCATAGACGGGGTCGCCAGTGAACACGCATGGGCAACTGTAACTTGGACACAAATACAACTACCAGTATTCGACATCTAAGTGAAATAATTGGATAGGAGTAGGACTACCTAGAATTCCCCAAATGGGGATAAGACTCTACACAATTTTATTTCTCGTCTTATTTATCTTCACTTACAATTTATTTTTCATAAGACATTCTGAAATTGTGCACAAATGACTTTTACCACAAAGTAGTAGCATTTTATGAAACTAACACAACTTTGTGCAAGTACACACGAGATGTACAAAAAAATTTCACATTATACCTGTTAAAGTGACTGCAAGTATTTGAGTATCTGTATCTGACATGCTAAAAAATGTTTTGAAGGGTTACCAATGTTACAAAGGTTACTACCTATAGCCCTAAACTTGATCTTGTCTTAGGCTCGTTTGTACAATTATTAAGCCCTCCTCAAATCACAAAATCCCTAATTTGAAGGATACTGAATTATGAAACATACTCCAATTTCTTAAAGCATTCCAAAGTTGGTGTTTCATGACAAATGACAGAATCAATCTCTGCTTGAGCTTTTCTCATTTTCTCAGGATTCTGCATTTCAGAAGTTCAAATTCAAAATTTCATAATATCTAATAAATTGGTGCTACACTGCTACCTAGAAAAAAAGAGAATGCCTGGCAATATTCTCCGGAATTAAGAAACCTTGAGTTACAAAAATATACTTGCGCAAGATAGAAAATCGCCCATGTAAGAACAGCAGCTGTCGTCTCATGTCCAGCAATAAGCATGGTCATCAAGTCATCCCTAAGCTGTTAAGACCATTAAGGGTAGGATATTGCTACTGAGAAACTCCATACCAAAAAATTGAATGTCAAGATACTATTTGTAGTCATATAAAGGAAAACTAGTGAAAATTGGAATAGCAGTCACAATTTCGAGAGAACTCGACGAAAGATGCAGGGCTCTGAACTTATCGAGGACCTAAACTCAAGCATCACAAATGTGTAGAGACACTGGTATTTTACCTGACGATCATCAACATCAGCTCCACGCATATCAACTAGAAAACGTAAAAGACTGGCGTCCTGCAAATTGGTGGCCAATTGTCAGTTTAGAATTGGATGATAATCATTTGGACATACTATAACTACCTTTAGATTTGAGTAATCTCTCTGCTGCAACTTTTCGACATCTGTTTCCTGCAGTAGATTAAGTCATATTTAGAATACATCTGGAGGAATCGGGGACATATATCATGATTTGTTTCCAAAACGAGGAGATAAAGTATGCATTTAAAAGGGTAAACAGTATATGACGACTTTGAATGATATAATATCCCACTCTAAAGAAGCTGATCACAATTCGAGAACAGAAAAACTTAGAAAAACTTATTTTATTAGTTTTGAACTCGGTAAATCAATAAGATTGGGTGAACTAATCAACTGGATAACATTTGCGTACAACCTCAAAGAAATAGTAGTACTCCACAAAAAACTTTAATCATCAAAAAATTCAGCTAAAACTTCATCTAACCTGCCTGGTGTCTTTGGCATTTCTTATTAGCCCATCAAGACAGTCGTTAATGACCTTGAGATCATTGTTGAACTTCCGTTGCCTGGGAACCACCCACCTTGCCAAAGGAAGTTTCCAATATGGGATATAGAAAGTTGATCTATGCTCAGCTTCGAAAAGAGTACCATATACAGCCTGAAAAAAACTTGCACCATATAAAGCAAATGAATCTTTAGCTGGCCAATACTTCTCCTTCCTAAGCAAATAAGCTAGAAAAAAAAATTTAACCAGAAGGATTTCCAGTTTTAAATATAGTCTAGTCCTGGTAATAGAACCACTGAATGAAGTGAACTGTTTAGCTGAAACTCTCACTCAATCCACATCGTTTCTCAGGTTACATGAGCAGTTCATTTCCATGAAATCAGTTTCCCAGCTCATTGTTTTTCCCCTAGTTAGTTTGTTCTCATTTTTCAATGCTTATAGCGCTGAAAACATCTTATATTAATCCATTCATAAGGGAAAAGAAATACATTAATTAGAAACGATATTGTACTTTCTTGTCAAAACTCTCCTTCAATTGATTTTGGTCCACTAATGCACCATTACCAGTTCACAAGAGAAAATAACGTAAAACAAGAGATGAGAGTCTATTGCAGGAACAGCTCATAATTACCAAAATGGTGCATTATGGAAAGGGGATCTGTAAATGGAAAAAAAAAAATTTGACTTCACTCGCTACCGAGTCTGGAGTTTGTCCAAATTGACACACAAGAGTCTAAGAATGTGGTATGAGACATAATTATCTAGGGGTTTCTTAATTCCATTGCTCTTTTGATTTCTTCAGTATATATGGCCACGAGGAGCTGAATAACATTTAGCTCTCTTTCCTGTTAATGGCTATTTTAAGTTTATCAGTCGTCATTCTAGATTTATCTGTTGACTTGCGAATCAATCATATTAATATTATGCTTCTCTTTTGTTGTATCTCAAAAGTATCTGTGATGCTTACGTAATCTTCTTGCTTGGAGCATAAAAAAGTCCGAAGAGTCTTACAATTTATTAACAGAGAAGTTTCCTTGTAGCAAGTAGCAGTTCCATCCAAAAAAGGGCATGGAGACAATGTAAACATTTTCAACCATTAAGAAAGGAAAATTAAGCTATATCAGTTTGATGGATTTCAAATTTCTAAGCAACATGTGAAATAACCAAAATAAAACATAATCTTCCCTTAAAAGATAATATAGTTCAATGGATCAACTGATGAACTCAACAGTAGTAGAAAGACAAAATTTTGATACCTTAATTACTGGAGATTCTTTATTGAAGGAACCAAAGTCATAGTTAAATACGCCAAGCCCGATGATATCGAGGGCCAAGTTCGAAAATTCTGCTTCCAGATCCAACTCAATTGTGTGGCCTCCATGTTGTTCCTCTCCCTCAAAAAGCTTCTCAAATTTTGATACAGTTCTTTCTGAACAATTAGCAAATATTTTGACCATAGCTTCCAAGAATAAGGCATGAAAACCGGGGGCAATAACTGCAACATTAGAGTGTAAAAAGTCAAGCTCTGGCACTTTTACGCAACTAGAAAAAGTTGAACCAGAAACTGCACATAGAAAATCTAGATAATTGACTTGCAGGTTAGATGTTCAACGTCTAATTTCTTATGGTAATAAAATATGCTAAAGATGAATTTAGGCCTCTATGTTGGTGAAGACAAAAACGAATAATAAGGTTATGCTTCAAAACAATCCATTGTTCCTGATTGGGCCATGCTAAAACGAGTCAAAATATCTAGTCAAGCACATACAGACTAATTAGTAGGATCGACATATCCATCCTAGTAACCTGGGGATTTGGTCGCGATCAGGGGCAGCCCAAGCGGATCACATGTTGGACAACCAAGATAGTTGTATTGACTAACTTGGAATTGTTGGAGGTTAATTTGAATGAATAAAGTAGATTTTGTGGCATAATGGCCTTTGCATAAAACACAAATACCATATATATAACAAATATGCAGGAGTTCATTAAAACTCATCCAAGTTTCTCGTCTCCGATCAATGGAATCAGGGATCGTCCCTTGTCCAATCCTGTCCCCACTGCTTAGCATAAAGAATTGAATTACGATAAAAGAAAAGAACCAATTGTATGAAGCCTAGTTAACAAAACATGTTACTGTGCTCACCTCTTCTCCTTTGCTTCCAAGTTTCAAGATCAGCAGGGATAAGACCTTTTCCCATTATTGGCTCAAGGATATCAGCAAGGACTCCCTACAAAAAGTACAGAAGATCAGAATCAGTAAAACAAGTACAAGATGCAATAGCTAACACATAAATTTAAGATAAGAAGAGATATATATTCTTAGTTATAACTAATTGGTTAGAGCCAAAGGAGGATTTTTCAACAAGAAGGACAAATTATTAACAGAAAAATCCTCAAAGGCTCAAACATAGCCCAAGTCCAACAACGATGGACACTTAACATAAAGACTTAGGTCTTAATAACATTCATTCTCAGGGGCACACGCTCATGAGGAGATTATAACTGAGTCTGCTCCACCTGGCACCAGCCTAACCAGAATCTCCTGTGCTTTGAAGACGCGAGAAAATCAGAGGAAGTATCAGTAGGTTTATTCTGTTTACAGAATCCACTAAGAGGCTGCTCAAGAATTTCAACTATAACAAGAATCACAATGTGAAGCTTCATCATGGAAGACCGGGCGGGCTAAAGCAGGACTCAGAGAGAGGGCAGAAAGAGTTGAGGGGCTCTTGCGACATTAGGGACCATTTTGCGGTCTGGCTGTTGCACATATAAGAGGGGGTTAGTAAGGTTGTTGGCCCTACTACTCTTCCACTGTTCACATGCCCACTCCTCTTTTTTTTCAGTTGATTTTTCTACTTTAGAAGGAAAGAAAATACAAAACTCCTACCATTTGTTTGGCCAATTTATGAATTGATTTTTTTTTGTGAAAGGTTCTATAAAAGAAAAATTGCAAGAAGAATCATCTTCATTTATTCGTTTTCTATTCGAAGGTAAATAAGATACATCTTCGAAAGGGATGCATAAAGTTCTTATTGATGCTCTAGTATGATAAACCTCTTATTCCAATGCAGATACATCATACGAGGTTATATAGAATCCAACATTACACTCAAGAATAAAGATCGAAACTCTAATGATAATGTAAGAAATAAATGAAATATCTTCGATAACTAAAAATGACATGAAAGAACTTGAATAAACTCTAGAGTAACTATGATAATCTGAAATAAACTTGCATAAGTTGAAACCAGTCTATCATAACCGAAAACATAGTAAAGTTGCCATATAAGATACCTAATATCTTTAGAACTCTTTTACAATATAAAAAATACCCCAAATTCAATTACTGCGAGAACAAATATAACCTCGAAGTACTATCATACCTTGTCATATGAAAATGCGTTTTCACGAAGGATGTGTCTTGCCACAATGGGGTCCGATACTACGACAAATGATTTTGGTCCAAAAGCAAGTTTATACACTGAGCCATGCTGCCCAATATTAAGGGGATATCAAATGACAAATTAACAATCTACAATCTCAAACTAAACAAAGCAAAACCCTTACTAGAATTGAAGCAAGAAAATTGTTTACAAATGACCATGAAATTCTTATTAAAACAAAGGGTAAGTATACCTGCAAAAACCAATCATAAAGAGAGAAGAAAAGTGGGCGGCCAAACAGATCAGAAACGGCACCTTCAGCAGTGGGCATTGAGCCAAGACTTACCCCACTTAATAAATTAGTAAGAAGATTACTTGCATTGTCAAGTAGATTTCTTTTAGTCTTTGGTTCTTCGGTACCAGTCGACTGGCATCTACAACAAAATCCATACACCCAATTGAATTAATCAATTGAAAGGAAAAGTAAACTTCTCTTGTACCCCTTAATATTTTGTGATAGTCTCACATTGCTCACGAGAGTCCAGAAGCTGGTTATAGGTTTACACTCAAGCTTGGTAAGTGTCAATGCCTTTTGGGGGGCTCGTGGAGCCTTCACCAAGAACAAAACCCCGTACCTATGGGCTTGGCCCCGAGATATCTAAAGCGGAGACAATATGACTCTGAGATGTCTAAAGATAACTCTAATTGAAAAGATATGAATATACAGATGGTACCCAATGCTTATAACCTCAAATTGAGACTTTCAGTTCTTGTTATAATTTAACCAGGTACCAACCAATTCTTTACCATATTCTTTCATGATGAAACGATGGATGATGATAGAGAGAGAGATGCACTAGTTAGTTGGAGGTGAGATGGATTAGTGAGTTAGGTGGAATTCAGAGAGTAGGAAAGCAAAACAATATACTTACTGTACCTAATTGGGTACCACTTTTTCTGAGAATAGATGATGGGAGTAGCTTCTGAGTATAATAAATTTGCAGATTTTGAAGTACCCACGGGCGAAATATGTCTTCTTCCGAAACCACCACCATTAACGACCACTGGGAACTGCAACGTAGCAGTCACCATGGCTGCAATAAGGATTGATAATGTTAACCTCCGGCTGGGCCGCTTGGGGGATAGATAGACTTCCTTTAACAAAAGGCCCTTTCAAATCTAATAAATGACAAATGCCAGTAAAAAACTCAAATAGATTGTCCAGATCTACACCATTTTGCAGGTTAATTAGGTAGGAAAGTAGCTATTTAATTTTGCCCCAAATAGGCAACAAGTCCCAAAACAAGCCTTACCCCCACGACGCCTCTACTGTAATCGTTAAATGAGAAGCAGGTTTTCTTGCCAGAAAAAATATGTTCTAGTTCAAGTTTTCTTGTTACTTCGTTTATTACTGTTGTATGTATATCGAGCAGCAAATAGGGGAGGACTTGTTTAACATCGTCCAAGGAAAATGAGAGGAACTGAAAAGTTATTCGCAGAGATTTCGAAACAAAATGGTCCAAATATCTCACGAGAACTCTGAACTCATCTGTATAGCCTTGAAAAAGGAGTTGCCTCTGTATAGCCTTGAAACAAAAGTATCATTTAAAATTCACTATTTACCCACTGGCCGATTTGTTTGATTTTTTGTTAAGTTTGTAGTCGTCCAACTCAAAATAGTCATTCTCACACATCCATGTGGGACTATTCTTACACGCCCTCTCACGTGTGGCGTGGTTAACCTAACATGTATTTTTTTAATTTTCGGGTGACGTGGAGCACGTGGTCTTTTAAGCCTATCACGTGCGGCCCTAGTTCTGATACTATGTTAAGTTTGTGGTTATCCAACTCAAACCAATTGACATTTAGTGAAGAGGATCTAGACATTATATTTTTAGTTGTTAGATAATCATTCTCCCATGTGGGACTGTTCTCACAATTTTATAGAAAAATGCACATTTAATAACATAATATTTAATTGAGAGGACACTAAGATTATTGTCTAAAATATATAGATACATTAATGGGATATGATGAATTAGAATGGCTGCAACCACTGATCTGCGTCTATGAACGACAAACTAAGAAAAGCAGAAGCTTGTGTATCATTCAACATCTGAACATACGGAGCTCTCATGCTTGTATTTGCTCCTTCTCCAGTGCACTTATACTCCCCGTAAAATATTGTTCTGTTCCGATATTAACAAAATAATTAGTTATCCATGAAGTCATAATTGAGACAAAAGGACTATCTTGTTAGAATAATATATGTAATAGTTAGGGGTTGTTTAGTAATTTGCCCTTTAAGGGCCTTTTAGTCTTTTATCATTAGTATATATTTGTTAAGTTGTAACCCTAGTTTAAAATAAGAATAAGATTCATAGCCTCCACAATGTTTCTCCTCTTCCTTCTTCTCTTTGATTATTGTTATTAACTTTCACATGGCATCAGAGCATGGTTCTTAAAAGTAGTTTTGGTTTTTGATATTGACTGTTTCATTAGTAGGATTTGTTGGTAGTTTTAATTTTTGTTGATGGTTTTGTTGGTAATTTGAAAATTTGAATTGGGTCTTCAAGATTTGGATGGCATTGTCGGTTTTCAGAGGTAATTTTTGTTATTTGAAGGGTAGTTTTGGAGATTTAGAGAGAACCTGGTATTAGCGGTTTTGAAGAAGGCGGTTTTGAGAGTTCTAAATTTGAAGAAGGTAACTTTGGGGATTTGATTTGTTTGGAATGGTTTTCGAGATTTGCTGAGTTACTTGCTAGTTGGTTTTGATTTGCTAGGTGGTTTTGGGGATTTAGTTTGTTTTGGAGTGGTTTGGAGTTTGATTTAGCCTGTTTTGAATTTGAATCAGGTGGTTTTTTATTGAGGTGGTTTTATTTGGCATCAAACGTAGTTTGGTATGTATGGGAATCAAGAGGTGGTTTTTCTTTAGGGATTTGCTGGTGGTCTATGGAGGGATTTCATTGGTTGTTTATGAAGTGGTTTTGAATTTGATTTAGGTGGTTGGTGTCTAGGGGGAATTGGTATTGGTTTGAGATGGCTGATTTGTTGGGTGGTATAATTGGAAGTTAAAATAAGTAGATTTAGTTGTTTTTTGAGAAATTAAAACTAGTCAACAGGTAGTTTGTGAGGTGGTTTATTGGATTTAAGTGGTCTATGATTTGGGTAGTTTAGCAAAAGATTTAAGTGGTTTTGTTTTGGTGGTTTCATTGTTGGAGAAGAAGGATGTGTTTGGAGTTTGTTTCGCTAGCTGGAGAATTATTTTTCACAAGGGACCGTTTGGCTTCCGCAGAAAAATTATTTTCTCGTTGCAGATCTGGTATT